>NC_141248.1:15474959-16912459 GCF_054856555.1 Leptonotus elevatus | reverse complement strand
AGAACGATGGAGTGACAGAGACAGAAGAAAAATAAGAAAAAGAGAGAGGACGACCAAGTAAAAAAAAAAAAAAGGCATAACGTGACTGTCTGACTTTGGACATGGAGCTCTGAAGCGATGACGTGATGCTGACTCACCAGTCCTGCAGACACGACGCTTGTCACACGACTCATTTCAAAGGTTGACAAGAGGACACGCGTGTGCGGATGCGTGCGAGCGGACGACAACATGGGCTAACTTCACATGAGCGGGTGTAACTGCTTCAATGTAAGGTACTGCACCCGCGCCGAGTCAATTGGGGGATCGAAAACTGCATGAATGCCAAATAGCCAAAAATAATCACGTTTCGATTAAGTAGTTAGTTTGAGAGTCCATTTGACGAGATGAAAGCCAACATTTAGACGCCTCCTCGGGTTCTGTCCCGGCTGGTCGATGAAGAACCTTCACAGCAACAGCCTCGCTTTGCTCATCCCCGGGTAGCTCCCTCTTCGAGCAGGTGACGGAGTGCGAGGTAGAAAAGAAGCGGGCCAAAATCAAGATGTCAGGTGTTAAAACCACGTCGAGAGTGAAGAAATATGTCTTAAGTTAAGACTTAAACATTCCTGCAGAGGCTGCCATTTTAATTTCCATAGGTAGAGCATTCTAGAGTTAGTAGTGTCAGTGGATCCATAGAGGTCCGTGGTGTCATTGCGAGGGGTCCGAGAAAATAAAATCTTTTCAAAAACATGATATTGCATTTATAGAAAAATCATTAATTTACTTAAATATGACTCAAATAGTTACTTTATGTAAATATAGTACAGAAGATAACAAAGCTTTTTGTTCTTTCTAATTAAATCCGTTTTACAAGTATAATTAATATTTTAATGACATTAAAGCTACTGCATGACACAGTACACACCGCATTCCTTCCAAATTATGAACTCCCGAGCGTTTCAGTGGGCATACACCATTCATGTCTTTAAAAAAAAAAAAAAAAACACACACACACACAAAAACATAAAGCCAAAAGCTAATGCTAAAACTTTTGTTGTGAAAAATGAGCAGGACGGTGTTGTGGGAAAACTCCCTTAATCTGTGAGGTTTAGGTTATCATTTGAAATTAAGCTAATGTTACAAATTAAGAATGATAAGCAGAAGAAGAAGAAGAAGAATATAACATTTCAGACAAGTCGTATATTCATGGCCGCATAGCTTAACATGTTAGCCACTTAGCCTTTCTTAATATCAATGATTCCATGAAAAGGCCACGATCAATAATGTACACGTGTGACGCATGACGGCAGATCAATTTCATCACAAGTTGATTGGCAGGGGCTTGCTGCTGTTGTCACCTAAAATCAATTCTTCTGTTCCACTCCATGCTTTCATCAAGAGTCCAACAATCCTTCCTTTAATGAAAACAATCATGAAGCAGCTCATTTCTGTGTTTGTTTGTGTTAGTTAGCAAGCCACTTCCTGGTTCATTGGTGATGATGTAGTATGGCAGGGGAATTAAGGTTTGGTTTAATTCTTGAGAAAAGAAATCCCTCCAACAAAAGTAAAACAATAAATAAATACATCACGCAGCAGCCTAAATTTCTGGTCCACTGAAAATCACCTGAGATGGACTTCACCATTTGCAGTCTTGGGCGCCATGTTAGCGGAGGAATAGCTAACGGCTGATAGCATGATGGAAGATTCCGCGCACTCCTGGTTCCATATGTACATTTCAACCCAATAACAGAAAGCGCATTATAGAGAATGTGTCAAATGTAGCTCGCGAGACCAAACGCCTGGCCTGCAGCCTTATCTCTCAATCTGCTGGTTGCGATGGTCACGGCGCATCCAGCGGCTTCGAAAATAGCCTTGGACCATATTGCACTCGCAGGAGTGGAGAGCCACTTGATACTGTACGTACAAGAACAAAACAGATAAGAAGGCCTCGGGCTTTGAATTAGGACCGAATTAGCCTCCTCTCTCTCTCTGTCTCTCCTCCGCGTTATTTCCGCGCAGCCGCTCGTGGCATTGTAAACCAAGTAAATCCACTCGTTATCGCAAAGCACATCATTTTATGTTAATAGCCTATCCGTGTTCACACGCCATTAGGCATCGGGAATATGGCTTTAATGTGCTGCACCGTCCACGAAAAGCCAACGATACATAAAACGTCGGAAAGAATGACATTTAAAATGACTAATAACCTTCATTATTCTGATTTCACCGTGATAGGTGAGTAGCACGGTAGGATGGCGCCGTCACGTGATTGGATGTTGGATTAGGGGAGAGGAAATGGAAGAAGAAGAGGAATTGGACACAAAAGAGGGAGCTAGAGTGAATTAAGTGGCTGAGGGGACAAGAAATAGAAACCAAAGTGGCGGTGCAGGAAATTGGAACGGAGAGCAGAAAATGAACGTCGCGGATGTTCTGACGTTCTGCAGACCTGAGGTACTTTTGGCCCGGTTCCTTTCAAACGTGTCCTAAGACGCTCCCTTTGATAACGGCCGAGGTATTTCTTTCGGGCGACCTCTATTTGACACGTGCGCTTTTGAAGTTTCACTCCTAATTGCTTTACAACAGATTTTAAAAGTTTACAAAATCGTTTTCAGATGCCAGGGTTTGGGGATAAAAAAAAGAAGAAAAAAGATCAAGGTAAATTGTTTTAACATTATGACTATAACCTGTAACAATCAGTTGATGTTAGTACAAGATAAACAATTAACTCATTCACTGCCATTGACGCCTATAAACGTATGAAAACCTAGACATTTTTTTAATAATCGTTTTTTTTGGGGGGGGGGGGGAGATAAAAAGTTATAGTTAAAAATTAGGGGCGTCAGGCGAGGATTTTTTTTTATTGTAATTAATCGCATGACTTCAATAGTTTATTAATCACAAATTTTATATCTGTTCTAAATGTACAATACATTTTTTTTCTAGGTTTTCATACTCTTGTTAACAGAAGTGGAAAAAAAAAAGTTAAACTAATAGAAATAGTTCAAATGAATTTTTGACGTCTATAGCCGTCAATGGCAGTGAATGAGTTAAAATAAAGTGGGGTTAGAGACCGGGCCTCGCCCATGAATAGCGAAATCTGTGTATAATTCACAGCCATTACAAATGCACTGGAAATAAAAAAAATTCAAAAAAGACAGAAATTGTTGAAAAATTGGGGTGAACTTCCAATAAACATTTTCCATAAAAAAAGGGGGGGCAGGATTACCCCACCCTACCCAAAAAAATAGAATCAACAGATGCCAAACTGCAAATATGCAGTGACGACTGTAATGTGGTTGCAAAAATGTTCACACCCTTTTACAAGTGGTGGGCGGCTGTGTTCAGAATTAACCAAAGGAATTGAATAAAATTGGAGTCAGTCCACACCTGACACCAGAAATGGTACTTGGGCTCCCTTTAGTGGTCCGTGAAAGTATTACTGAAATAAATGTAAATCAAATTGACATTGTTTAAATCAGGCGAAGTATTATGATTAAGCTTATATTATGCATGAAGCCTGTTTAAAAAAACAAAAAACAAAATTAGTACAGTACATTAATAGTTGTATTTATTTATGTATGTATTTATTTATTACAGCTGAATTTTCAATTGTATGTAAGTTTAAAGTTCAGTACAAACATTTGCATTTAAGCTTTAAGAAATGTAAACGTTTATTTAAGATTTATTTTACTTCTATTTGCAACACATTTTAATCGAACCATTACGTATTGAATCATTGAATTATCGCGTATTTTCAAAAGTACTATCGGTTTTTTTTTTTTCCTATATTTAAGCGTAGCATTTACCAAGCGGTAGCTTATGTTAGTAGCTCGCAATAATGAATATACCGCATTATTTTTGATGAAGCCGCTGGTGTACAGTATACTTCGTGAGATCCGTATACAGTACATAGTGATGACCTCATTTGAATACAAAGATGCGACTTCAGCACTGGAGTTGCTCTGCATGCGTTCGGACTTAATGGATGGTGAGCACATGATTGTGGGCGGCTCTCCACTCTCAGGATATTTGTTCTTTCTCCCTCTCGTGGAGACACCGTGGGTGGACACAACGCTTCCATCTAACTGTGCCTGCATGCTTCTTTTTTTTTTTTTTTTTTAACATAACCCGATGGAAAATCTTCTTAGTGCCATCTTCTCACAGGGAGGCGGGTTGAATTTGGAAAAAAGCAGAGCAGCTTCTTATCTGACGTCCACGTACGAGATAGTAATAGAGAGGGATTACAACCGCTTGTGGATTATTTCACTCATGTTTTAAGCGCTTGTCCTCATTAGGCCTCATGATCACAAATAATTGGTCGGAGAGCACAAGAATAACGTTCACTGAGCCACATGCTGCTTCACCCCTGGACATTATTATTTGATCACATGTAGCATGCTGCTAAGGTAAATTTCCATTTCTACATAATTACCTCCATGTTGTGAGCATGCACACGCAACATACTACCTCAGGTTACCCCCACAAAAAAAAATTCCGACCCCCTATGTTTTGCCGCCGGCTTCCACATGGTGACCTTTCTAAGCGCAGGGTGAAATGTTGTGGGATGGCGGCTGTACCTCACACGGAGGTCCCTTCCCCTCCATCAAAAGCCCCACCCCAACACGCCCGCAGCCAAATTCATCAACACGCATGTAACCAAGTCCCTATGGACACGTTGAAGGTCTATACATGTTTGGGGGGGGGGGGGGTTGTAGTCGCGGCCTATTTAGAGGGTGAGTTTGCCGCTTTAAAACTGTAAGCAAGATTTAAATGTAGACACATTTCATTTTAACATAACAGGTCCTGAGTGACAAATCGTTGATCCCGCCTCCTGTCTCTGATTGGTTGTTTTTCCTCAGGCGCTGTAATCTGAACATGAATAGAGTGAAATGCTTTGATTGTAATTGCGTCAAATCTCAGTAGATCATTTTGAAATTTCCAGATGAAATCCGGGATCTGGGTGAAAAAAGTATTTCACCGTACGGAGCTGATACGGCAATATGGCCGACGTCTTTATGCTCACTGGCTGGGGCTGGGATTTAATTCACAGCATCCCGTTTGTGATACCTCTGGAGCTGCTGATAAGAATATTCAAAAGATGGCTGTCTCATCCATTTCCACACTTTAGAGGGAAACATTTCAACTGAAGTAACACACACACACACACACACATGCAAGTCTTCGGAGGTCATATTATATTGTTAACCTCAATTACCTCGTGCTTTACAACAGGGGCTAGAGGTCACTTTCATATTAGAATGGCTAGAGGTGTTTTGGACAGATAGCGTCTCTGTCAGTCTGCCTTCTAATTGGGCCTCATCTTTTTTCTTTTTTCATTTTCCTGGCACTCGTCATCACCTCCTGATCCAATGAGGCTGACAGGCCTGCCAACAGCACGATAAATCCCACGCTTGTTTGGGGACAGCAGCTGAAATGCATCTCAAAACAAATACAAACTTTTGATGGGGTCAGCTACAATGAAATGAAATAAAAAGAAACACACCGCCTCAATAGTGGTGTGCTGCAAGCCGTACTACTGGGGCCCTTGTTTGATTCATTTTGAGCTAATTTCCCATTTGGAAAGTGTTTTTGCTGGATAGCAAAAAAAAAGAAGAAGAAGGAGAGCAAACAAATGGACTGGAAGTCCACAGGTTTACTTTATCAATAGGAAAAACTTCTTGACGCTACCACGCGTCACGATTACGCGTACAAGTCCGATCGCAATCAAAATGCACTTATGGCCAAATGAAAAGGAGGTGCCACCTTGTGGCGCGGTGCCATACTGCGGCTTGTTACACAATCATGGAGGACGCTCAAATCATCATTCATCAGATGCTTACCATACAAACGGATTCCTTCATTGGTTAAAATAAGAGAGATCCATTCATGCAGTCTTGGTTAAAATGGCCATCTTCTACTCTGGAGGTAATCTCAGAGTCTCCAATAAGCATAACACAGAAATTGGCTAGATTTATTGCTAATTACTTTTTTTAAATTATTATTATTAAACACCTGAGTGATCTGAAAAGCTACAAAGATTCTTCTTTGTCATGATGGTAACAAAAGCCCAACTCCGCAATTTTTGTGTTATTAATTAATTAACTAATGTGTTTATGTATTTATTGTGATAAGTAGATATTAAGTATGTTTTAATTATTTATCCTTTGTGTATATTAACCTATCAATGTCATAGAACTTTTATTAAGACTGGGTACTAGTGATTGGAAGATGAAGCTTCATGAAGCACTTACAGTATTTATTTTACTCCTCTAGATGATGATCTTGCTTTGAAGATAAAAGCTAGTGAAATGGAACAAGAGTGCCATCGAGAGGAGTCCAAAAATATCACAGGTGCTTCATGAAGCTTCATTTGTCCATCACGACTGGGAACCATTTGAAAATGTAAAAAAATAAAAATTAAATTAAATTAAATTGAATTAAATTAATTAAAAAAAACGTCTTCTTTAAAGTCCCAATTTTTATATGCCATTTTTAGACTCAATTAAACATATATTGATTATATGAGTTATTCACACAAAAATATTAGTAGTATTGTGATTTGTGTGATAGTAAAAATATTTAAATCATGATTATAACCAGATTTGTCATAATTTTCTGTATTTGCTGAAACTTGACATATTTTATTTAAAAAAATAAGATTATTATTATTAATAATGTTTCATATCAATTAGTATAATTTAGAAAACGTTTTTAAAAGTTTTTTTTTAAATAAACATTGCTTGAAATACTGTACATTCATTGAGGGCTTTTATTACACTGCACCATGCCAGTAGCTTATTTTTCCCTTTTTTTTTTTTGCATATTGCTCCTCCTCACAGGGGTGTTCGACTGTTGATTGATCGATGATTGCAGGGGCCTACCTCATTATGATACACGTGTTGTGCAAGGTGCAAAAAAGTTGCACTACTTTGAAAATATATCAAGGGGTCCTAATTCAGTGGTAATCTTTGATCATGGACTTGTATCCAATTGAAAAGAAAATTAAGTTTGAACCGCGGACCTTGCTACACTGCCATTTGAGCCGCTCCCTCACACGCATACACACACATTCTATTCAAGCAGTGAGAAGTGCGATAATGGTGGTTGTGAGAGTGGAGGAGAGAAAAAAAGACATTGACTTCTATTATGGTGGCAATCGATGAAAGAAGTGTGAGGGGAGGAGAGTGATGAACGTAATGGGAAAAAGTCTATGGGGAGCAATACAATAAATAAGTCCTCGTGGAGGTCGTGTCCTGTTTTTAAGTGAGTCTTAATGGGTTCATGTGTACCAGTGTGCTGGCTTTAGTTTCTTATTGCTCCTAAATCTGAAGACAGGAAACATTTCATTACATCGTTGATTGGTGCCTTTTATCAACATTTCAAAAAAGCCTCTTTGTTTCCACTAACAGACACTACGTTGCGGTCTTAAAAAGTTGACATTGATTATTATTATTATTATTATTATTATTATTTAAAAAAAAAAAAGGAAAAAAGGGACAAAAGAAAGAAAGAAAAAATATTATTATTATTATTATTATATTATTATTATTATTATTATTATTATTATTATTATTATTATTATTATTATTACGCTGGTCACCACACAATTTGGTGCCAAGAGTATTTTGATGTCCCTGAATCTGAAAATGACATTCTGAAACGGCTCAAAAATTTTAGATATTACTTTCTTTCTTTTTTAAGTGTTAATTAATATGCAAGTTCTGACAGTGGTATCCTCTTTATGCTACAACTTTGATGAAGCTGAATCCGTCTTTTAATGATTAAAGTAACTAGCGTGCCCATACAGTATTTGTTCATTTTTTATGTGATATTGTGAAAGATAGCAATCGTTGTCATAGAATGACTTCCACAGTATGTGCAAATCATGTTTCACGTGAAAAATCAAGGAAAAAAATGTGGAAACGAGGTCATATCAGCAGTTAAGAAACACAAACACAGGTTACGTCGAAGCACAGACGCAATTTTTTAGTTACGATCAAAGTGCATTTGGTAATTTGTAAGAGCGCATTAATTATCAATTAATTGTCAAAAATATCAATAGCTCAAAAAACTAGAGCCATTCCGAAGAAACGGATGTCATTCCGGCCCAAAATTATTTAGAAGCCAATAAAATTTGCTTTAAAAAAAACAAAAACATTTTTGTTAATCAGTTTTAAGTAGCAATTCTTCTTCAACCAATCAACTGACAGGATCATTGCGTCATCCTTACACGAGCATTAGCATAAATAAAGGCCTCCTCTCAAATCAATACTTTTATGGAGTTTATTGAAACCCGCATCCCTGCAACTATTTAAGCAAATAGCGCCATACTGAAAGTGAGAAGAAGAAGAGGACCAATTGTCAGCGCTATAAAACGTGTGTACATTGTCCGCATAATTAGTGATCATTAGCTCTTACACCCAAAGTCTTTAGACCTCATTAGACTCCTTATCTGCGGTTTAAATAAAGCGTCAGTGTAATCATTAACTGTATTCTCTGGCCTGTTTTTGTACAATGGCCCACCTAACCAGTGACCCATTCAAGGCAGCCAACAGCACTTGACAGGGAAATTAGTGGCATTGTCGTTGGCTGGTCCCTTGATGGTTACTTGACCCACTAACACCAAGTGTGTGTGTGTTTATGCGTGTGTGCGTGCGTGTGTGTGTGTATGTGTGTAGCTGGAGGGTGATCGGGGGGTGCATAATATGTGAATGCGCTGAATGAGGAGTGGAAGTAGAACTGGAAAGACTGCATGAAAATGAAACCAAACAATGTCAAGATAAAATATTGTATATTTGCCGCCGCCATAATGGAGCAGCTGGTTTCATTAAAAGCTGATCTATTTGTGAAATAATCACGACGACGCATTAATGTTCAACACGACCTTATAATGTGAGAATTTCAAATCGATTTTTTAGAGTACAAACGTGAAAGTTAATGGATGTGTGCGAAAGTTATTGCAATAGCACATTTCTGTCAATGGGGGGGGGGGGGTATAAATCTCTTCTGGGTGTGACGTGGCCGCAAGCAAGGCGTTTTGGTTAGGCTGCATACACAAATGCCGCACCTTCGGCTCTGGGTGGCGGAGTGGTTTTGTTAGCGCGTTTGGCTTTAACCCCAGGTGCTTGCTAGGTAGCGCCCTTGCTAGTTGCCATGGTGCTTGTTAACCTGCTAGGGAGCTAGCTAGATATATAGCTAGCATCAGCGGCTAAAGCCAAACTGTGGCAGGGTTTTTACTTTCTGGACCTGGATTTGCCTCCTCTGAGCACAACTAATACACATTAAAAAATGAAAAAAAACTTAAACTAAAACTAAGCATTTTTTAAATAACTAAAACTAATAAAAACTAACAGAACCACCCTGAAACTAATTAAAACTAACAAAACAAACAAAAAAATTTTTTTCTCAAAACGAAAAAAAAAAACGAACTCAAATGAAAATTCCAAAACTACACATCAAAGTTTAAGCTTCAAAATACAGCTCTAGTTCTACTGTCAACAAACGGCGCCCTTGCGTGGTCGACAACTACAGGTATCCGAGCGAATGTTAACAAGTTACAACAAACTGTCTCCGGTGGTCAGCATAAGAGAAAAAAAAAAGGCGGAGCTATAACCTGTCCATGTGGGCACACAGCAGCGATCACTCGGTGTACTGTCGGCTCTCCTCTTCTTCTATGCCTTGACAAATGCACGCAACCATACTCATAAAAAAAAAAGACGAAAAAATATTCTGACAACTGATCGAGATTTTCTGAAAGAAAACAAATGACAGAAAAGGTGATGGTGAGATTTTCCCGGAAATACGTCACATTGTTTGTATTTATCGATTATTTTTTGTTTTTTGTATACATACTCTTGCGTACATTGCATCCATTTGTGTTTTTGTGTGCACTGCAAATGACAAGTATCTTTTTTTTTTGTTTTCTTTCAAGGTCAGGATAAATCAACAGAAATTACACAGCTGCCAAAACCCATTACTGCACAATCATGCAAAGCAGGGCCCGCCCAACAGGCAAAGCAAACACACACACACACACACACACACACACACATCAGTCAGTGGCGTACACAAACACTGGCTCACCATCCCACACGATATTTATGTGCTTATCATTTAACCTTGTATGTGTGCTAAAAAACCTTTGCAGGAAATATGAGTTAACACACATTTGCGAATATATTGTAATGATTCTCCAATGATGTATTTACACGCTGGCGACTTTGACCTCCCACAGAGGTCACTGTGCTATTTCACGCTGGCTGACAGAGATGTCGCACAATAATAGTCGTCTTCGAGACAAGCGGCGATGTAATGGCGGCAAGTGTTCCTGCATGAGGATGAATCGAGTTTATCAGCAAAAGCAGTGTCTTGTAATCGACTGGTTGGATCTGCTAATGATGATGACGATAACCTTCATTACGCACCCTAATTTGAAAGACTAACACTGGCTTGAAATCGTACTTGGATACTATAAACCGCCTTTGAATCCCGAACCCATGTTTTAAAACATCATTTCAAGCCATACCTTGAAACCGAACCTTGGTTTGAAACCCTCATTTTCAACCTTAAAACCTTTACTTGAAGCCATAATTTGAAACTCTAAGCCTTTATCGAAACCCAACTTTCAACGGCTAACTAAGACTTGAAACCCTAATCCAGGTTTGAAACCCTATTGTGTAACCTTAAAACCTTTACTTGAAGTCATAATTTGAAACCCTCCCTTGAAACCATAACGACGTCTTAAAACCCTCATTTTAAACTCCAACCCGAGTCGACACCCTGATATCAAACCATACCTTGAAAAGATAACCCTGATTTAAACCCTAATTGGTAACCTTAAAACTTTCATTTTAAGCCATAATTTGAAAACCAACTTTAAAACCATAACACAGGTTTAAAACTGTCATTCAAAAACCTAATCAAAGTTTGACACCCTAATTTCAAACCATACCTAACCATAACCCCGATTTAAAGCCTAATTTGTAAACATAAAACTTTTATTTTAAGCCGAAATTTGAAACCCAACTTTGAAACCGTAACACCGGTTCAAAAGCGTCATTTGAAACCCTAACCCAAATTTGTCACCTTGATTTCAAACCAGACCTTGGACCCCCTAATTTGTAACCTTAAACTTTTACTTCAAGCCATAATTTGTAACCCTAAACCTGCCTTGAAATGTGATTTTAAACATCTACAACTTGCAATAGTGAGGTTTGAAACCCTAATTTGAAACCCGACCTAAAAAACATAACACGGTCTTAAAACTCGCACTTGAAACCCCAACCCAAGTTCCAACCATACTTTGAAACCTTAAGCCTGGCTTGAAACCCTAATTCATAACCTTAAAACCTTTACTTGAATCCATCATTTAAAACCCTACCTTGAAACCCCAACACTGACTTGAACCCCAATTTGAAACTCTAACCCTAGTATGACACCCTGATTTGAAACCCTACCTTGAAACTCTCAATTAAAACCTCAAAACCTTTACTTGAAGCCATAATATGAAACCCTAAGTTTGCTTTAAATCCAGCTTTGAATCCCTAACTAAGGCTTGAAAACCTCATTTGACAACCTGATTCGAAATCGTGCTTTGACACCATAACCCTGCTTTGAAACCCTAAAAACGTTCTTATTTCAAGCAGTAATAATTATTTCAAGCCCAAAATCATCATATGCGAATAATAGAAATAAATGAGTACTTTGCCATGTTTTAAAATATAATTGCTAAAATGTATATCTTAAAAAAGTACACCACTTTTTTTTAAAAACTTCATTATCATTAGATTCTGATTCATTCCTTGCCTCAAAATGTGAAGAAGGAAAAAAAAAAGCACAAATGTATGTTGTTTTAGCACGACTCCATGTCAAGACAACAAATCGAATGCAGTGTAGAGCGTTTGCAGAAGCTTTGCAATCTGCTGCCCCCTGCTGACAGACAAAGGAACATCCTGGCCTCACAATGGCAGCGGGATCAAAAGAGAAGAAACATAAATCCCATTCCTTCCGTTTCCATTGCATCCCTCCTCTTCCATAATAAGCATTGTGCGTGCAGTGCAAAGCGCCGAATGGCGATTGTATTCGATGCGCTCGTGCCGTTTGCCGTCCGCGCACGAGTCGGCAAACGTCGCGTTCATCTCCTCTCTGAGCCGAGGCCGACTTTTGGGTCATGCCCAATCGAGTGCTTCTTTTAGCTTGGCTGCATACCCGCAAAATCCACAACTCGGAAGCGCGAGCCAACTAATCTGCCTCTTTCTGTCTTTTTTTGTTCTCTCTTTTTGCAGATGTGCTCACTCGTGTCGATTTCCTCATCTGCCTCATTGCACCTGCATCCGCCCTGCAAATCCGCCACCATCTTGTTCGTCATGCTGCGAGCTCTTTTATCATCATTAGGAAACTAGAAATGTCATAGACTGAACTAGCGGCTCTCAAACATCTCCAAAAAAAAAGAAGATACTTAGCTTTCCACGTATGACCGTCAAGAAGAATTCAGTACTGTGTTCATTGAAACTGAGACAGATGTTTATTCCTAAAAACTATGTCAAGTATGATATTGTGTACTGTTTGAACATTAACTCATTCACTGCCATTGACGGCTATACATGTCAAAAATTCACTTTATTTCTATAAGTTTAACATTTTTTTTCCACTTTTGTTAACAAAAGTATGAAAATCTAGATATATTTTTTTTTTTTACAGATATAAAGTTTGTGATTAATCGTGAGTGACTAGAGAAGCCAATTTTAATCGCCGGACGCCCCTAATTTTTAATAATGTTTTTTTTTGTTTGTTTAAGAAAAGATTATTTAAAAAAAATTAATACTTTTTTTTAAAAGAAAAAAGCAGCCAGGTTTGAATAATGTAAGTAAAAAACAAAAACAAACATATTAATAATATACTTATATGGCCAACAACATCCCCCCCCCCAAAAAAAAAAAATTAACCGGACTTAATTTTTTTTGTTTTCTTTCTTTTCTTTTCTTTTTTTTTACAGACATGAAAGTACCATTACGATTATACATTAAAAGATAAAACTCACTAAAAGTAGTAAGAGGGTTTCAAGCTAAACTTTTTGCAAAAAAAAAAATATATATTACTATAATAATTCACATGTAGTGAATGAGTGAGGAACCTTTCTGAGCAGCTCCAGTTTGACTCAACACAAGAAGATTAACTTTCCTCCATCACCAACAGGATCAAGTCAAAGACGTCCAAACTCCAAACCAGAGAAGACAAAGCGGATTTGCGAAGTTTGGTACAAACTGCGTGCGTATGTCTGCGGGAAATTCTGCTATTTTGACTACACACTTTGGTATATGTTCAATTGTTTCACTTATACAACGTTAACATGCTTAAAAAAAAATTGAAACTGGCTTTGGGGGACTTTTAACTTTCTAATGTGAAATAATAAGAAAGACCAAAGGTGCGTTTCCTTCACAATATTTATTCTTAAAAATGAGTAAGCAGACAAGTTCATGTGTCCTGTGAACACCAAAATGTGTGCAGAACAATACAGAACACTAGACCAACTTTTTTCTTCTTCTTCTTCTCCTTCATTATAGTTCTATGACGACAAAGAGCTTTTGAGCTGCCATTGACAGCGTGTTCGTCTGGAGATACAGAGCACAGGTTTCCTACAAGGTGAACAATCGTACGCAAACGTGTTAAATATACGTGGCTAATACATGCGAGCGAGGAGGGAGATTGGCATTGTGTTGAAGAAGAACGTCGCAGCTTGGGCAGGGGGGGCCTCAAACGCTTTACACTTGCATCCATTTCCCCTCATCACTTACTTTATGCAAACAACTCGCACCTTCCTCACGCTTTCTTTGCCCCCTCCTGGACAAACTGCAGAGTTCCATCGCCCTCCAAGGACAAGGGGCAGGAAATAAGTGAGGATGAGAAAATGAATGGCGTCAAATGAGCGATGCTGATATTGAGCAACAATGAGGCCAGCTCATCTGCATGAAATAAATGGACGACGTGGACAGACGAGGATTTCACCTCTGGTGATGAAAATAATACATTGGTGCTATTAGTGAGAGTTATCCACTTCCACTTTCAAAGGAGTCAACCCAAAAAATTAATTATTGTCAATATGTTCTATGCAACCCTACTAGTCTAAATGCAGTATTCTGGTTAATATTGTGTTAGTGGAATATGAGTTAAGCAGCAACATCCAGCAGTTTTTATCAATATCAGGAGGCGGCCATTTTGCCACTTGCCTATGACGTGGGTAAAAACGACTGGATTTTGCTGCATAACTCATATTACACAAACGTAATATTAATCAGAATGTCATGTTCAGACTAATGAGGCCACATATAACATATTATTGTCAAGAAATGTTTAAGGATGACTTCCCCTTTAATTGGTCTGGATGATAGGCTATATTTGTTCGTCTTCTGTGTCAGCGTTCAGAGGTGGCAAATCCAAGTCCAAAAAGTAAAAACCCTGCCACAGTTTGGCTTTAGAACCAGTTGCTAGCTAGCTAGCTCCCATGGTGCTCGTTTACCTGCTAGGGAGCTAGCTAGCTAGCTAGCATCGGGGGCTAAAGCCAAACTTTGGCAGGGTTTTTACTTTCTGGTGCTAGCTAGCTTGCTAGCTCCCATGTTGCTCGTTTACCTGCTGGGGAGCTAGTTAGCATCTGGGGCTAAAGCCAAACTGTGGCAGGGTTTTTACTTTCAGGTGCTAGCTAGCTAGCTCCCATGGTGCTCGTTTACCTGCTAGGGAGCTAGCTAGCTAGCTAGCTAGCATCTGGGTCTAAAGCCAAACTGTGGCAGGGTTTTTACTTTTAGGTGCTAGCTAGCTTGCTAGCTCCCATGGTGCTCGTTTACCTGCTAAGGAGCTAGCTAGCTAGCTAGCATCTGGGGCTAAAGCCAAACTGTGGCAGGGTTTTTACTTTCTGGACCTGGATTTGCCACCTCTGCCAGCGACATATAGTGGTAGTCAGAACAATTAAATGTGTATTCTGTGTATCGCATTTATATCTTCTGTCCGTGTTCTGATGCCGTTTTTTTGTTTTTTTGCAGGGGTCTGGTGTCAAAGAGGCTAATAATGAGTAGGCGGAAGGTAAGAGCACAGGCGCAAGGAATGAAAGTGCAGGGGCAGAAGCCTAACGGTCTGTCAGTCACAGTGTGAAAGCCTCAGCATAATTACGATGAAATGACACATGCGGACGTAGAGGAGGGCAGAGAGAGGTGATTTGTTCTTTTTTCCCCCTTTCTTCTTCCTAAGACTCGGCCTGCCGGTCGCTCACAGCCGTGAGAAGATTTTCCGAGGCTTTAAACCTATTTTGATTTACTCATCAGCGTCGCTGTGAAGCTCCCCCAGCAGAGACGGGGGAAATCACATAAGCCCCCGAGGAACCGATATAGCCCAACGCCACGATCAATATCCTCACCACTTCTTTCTGTTGAATCCAATAATGTGATTTTTGTTTTTGTTTTTTTCTATTGTTGCCATGCAACGACAAATTTAATGCGGTTCGTCAACTGTAAAAGTCTGTTCGTCTAATACCCAGTCAAAACTTGATTACATTATGAACATTATTAGCATATTTAAACGGAATTGTTTATGGTAAAATAAATCTTTTCAGCATATCAGTATCATCTACAAGAAGATGCAATTGATCCTCTTGAATCAAACCTAGTATCGTGAGATGAATGATCCACGCATTAATTTGCTGATCTAAGAACTTTTTACACGTGTAATCATGTATGTTTTGTTTATAAGCACAAATTGTACAACGTGAGCACAATACATTTGAACACGTTTTGGTTATTGTGCCTTATTTGAAATGTTTTGACTAGAAATTAGACATTAAACAGGATTGTAGCATTTTACAGCAGCATGTCTTCATACGTCGCGTTTGACTGCTTTCAGTGCCCTCCTATTAAGTTTCGAAGTTTAAGACTTGTTATCGCGCAGCACATGGACCAAAAGCTGCTACATTTGACATATTTGGGCATCTCGTAGCAAATACGAGGCATAAGATGTGTACACTGTGAGCCTCGTACAACACGACTGTATTGTTCTCAAGGCACAGACACTAATTGGCAATATAAACATGTCATCAAAATCAACTTTTAGCTATTAAATGGTTAGCAAAGAAAATGTCTGCTTTAGTGACAAAGTTAAAAAGAACCCAACAAAAATGTGTTATCAAAAGTTTGTGCAAATCAAAAGCAGACTAAATATCTGATGATCCATTTTGCTAATTTTTTCCCTTTTTTTTTTTTTACAAAATCAAAATAAGCCTTTGAATTGTTTCACATTTGTGTGATGGCAGCTGATGGTTGCTGCCATTTTTGTAAGGGTTGAACTTAAGCGAGGCCAGCAAGTCAGTTAGAAATGTGTTTCCTTCTCTGAGACGGTGGATATTTTCCCATCAGCCTTGAGCATGGCGTCGTTGGCGGCGTACGGACTGAGCGCGGCCAGCTTCCCTCGCATTTTCAAATCCGGGCTGGGCGTCGTCAACTTTTTCATTCTCTGCAGAGGAGAAGAAATCCGAAGAGGAGATGGAAGTGAGCCTCTGGTTCTGGTCGGCACTTCCTCGTGAAGGTCATCCAGAGTTTGGTACGTATTTATGTTTAAATATATTTTTTATTTTTTTAATATATTATATAATAATATATAAATAATTATATAAATACATAAATATATTTTTAAATATTTCTTCATCACTGTGAAAACTCAGAAGAAGGCTCTTCTTCTCTATAACAATTTGGAACCACTATGAAATTAATTACTGCCACCCACAGGACTGGAGTGGAATAATATCAATCACAACTTCTTGAACGGAACTTACGCTTCACAACCGGAGTGATATTGTCGTTTTCAATGTCTCTTTATAAAACCTTCAGCACACTGTCTGCCATTTAAAGTATGCGTTGTCATAAACAGTCATGCACAGATAAACATTACGTTGCCATTAGAGTATGTTACTGACCCCATTTGCTGAGAGGTGCTGATGGCAATAAACAAAATGGATAGAGCAGAGCAGTAATAAAATCAACAATTATAAGCTGAATTAGACGTGTGACCTGCTAAGATTGACATTTTGTACACTTAAAAATGAGCATTGTGAGCTCCTGGAAGTCGAACCTCTTGGGCAATACAGGATAGGCAAGTGTGAAGGCAACCCGGGGGCCCAACGTGGGCGCCATAAACTTGGGGAAAAAATACCTTCAATATTCCGTATTTTAGTACCTTGTCTGAACATGAAAACTTGAAGATCTGCAGGTGTGCATGTCTTTACCTCAGAGAAGGTCCCGGGAGTCTTCCAGATCATCCATATCATCCCCAGAGGAATGCACACCATGGAGGACATGGCCATGAACCAGCCGATGCCGTAGCCCCAGTCGGGGTAGGTGTACACGTTGTTGTACTTGAGCGGCTTATATTTGATCAAGAAGAACAGGAAAATAGCCTGCAGGGCAAACGATGAAATGCACTCTTTGAGGTATTGAACACTTAAAAAAAAAAATAATAATAAAAAAAGGCAATCTGTTATTTATTAATCGTGAGAAAAATCAGATGAAATGGCGATCTGAAAACAGTTGGGTCAAAAATAACCCAAACTGGGTCAAAAAGGGGCAGACCCAAATTTTTTGGGGTTATTCAATTAACTCAAAATGTTGGGTCAAATAAATAACCCACAAAAACAAAAACAAAATTGGGTTGCTTTGTAGGTTATTCATTTAGTTTGTCCCACCTTTTGGGTTAAATAGCTCAAAAAGTTTGTTCGAATAATTTTTTAAGCAATTCAATCGGGTTATTCAATTAACCCAAAAAGTTGTGTGAAATGAATGATCTACAAGCAACCCCAAAAAATGGGGTCACTTTGTGGGTTGTTAATTTAGTTTGACAGACCTTTTGGGTTAAATAGCGCAAAAAGTTGGTTCGGATCATTTTTAATGCAATCCAATTGGATTATTAAGCCAAAAGGTTGTGTAAAATGAATAAACCACAAACAACCTAAAAATAAATAAATGGGTCGCCTTGTGGGTTATTAATTTAACCCAACTTTTTGGGTTAAATAACTCAAAAAGTTAGGTTGCCTCATTTTTGACCCAATTCAATTGGGTTACTTAATCAACCCAAAAGGTTGGGTCATATTAAGAACCCACAAATAAACCCCAACAAACTGGGTTGATTTGTGGGTTATTAATTAACTACATTCAACCAACTTTTTATCAAATTAATAACCCATTTATAATAAAAACATTTTGGGTTGTTTTGTCGGTTATTCCTTTTTTGGGTTAAATAACTCACAAATTTGTGTCGGTCCATTCTTGACCTTATTGTTTTTGAGTGTGGGCATTATGTAAAACCAACATGAACTTTGGCCTAATTTAGTGTCAGGCTGCTGAGCTGGACGGATCCTGAGTGGGTGGCGCCCATGAGCAAGGCATGATGAGAAAAATCCCCATAGATGGTGTACTCAGTTAATGAATGAGTTTTGTTCTTAAAGCAGAGTAACCTAACCTATGTTAAGTAGTAAATAAAAATAAATAAATAAATAAATGAGTAATAAGGCTCTTGCTTTGACACACAGAAAGTGTGTGCATCTGCCTATCATTCTACGTGGACTTGCTCATCTCAGTAATAGTGTGTGTTTGTGCGGTGGACTCACAGCACAGATGCCCGGGGTCAAGATCATCCAACACCATTTGATGAAAAAAACGGGCTTGTAACCAATCATGTCCTCAATGTTTCGGTAGAATCTGTCGCTGCCTGAAAAACATAAATATTGCCCGCTCTTATTTCCTCCATCGGCATCAAACGAAAGACATGACTGAACTGTGATGACGCGACGAGGCCTTGACGTTTTTCTCTGCCGCTATCCTCATTACCAGCAGATGGCAGAGTTGCCACTGGCTTGATTTTCTCCACTGCTGTCTCCGTGTGTGAATAGTGAGCCGACAGGACTGGACCGCTGTTATTGAGATGAAGTAAGAAGTCTTGAGTGATGTCTTACCGTACACCCATCCGATGCATATAGACTCAAAGATGGCCACAAACAGCAAGCACATGCCACTGGCGGCGTATGAGTCAAATAGCTGGAAGACGTACATCCCGCCCTGTAAAGGAGACGAGGCAGGCATGTAAATATATTTAGATTTGATGGATTTACGGGGTAATATATGCGGGACGGGCCGAACATATCCGATGAGAACCTTTTGGTTCTAGGATGTATAAGAAACAAAAGTTGGAGCCGGAACTTGAAGTGGAACTGCGCCTACATTAATCCCCAGTATGACGCATGGACAGTATGACCCCGAGGGGCCATTTGCAGCGATCTGATTGGATGATTTGTGCAATTCTGTGTATAATCTCGCCTTTCATCTCGCAGGCAAAATGTAATGTATCAGAGCTGATAAGGAAAGTAATAGCTCCCCCATATCAAAGGAAGTGCACTTTCGATGACGGGGGTCGTTTCAATCCGTTGAGAAATGGAGATTGTTGATGTTGTTTTCAATAGCAGATAAAAAAATAAAAATACACAGCATATAGTCTTCTGATTAATACGCAAGATTCTGTCATGTGAGCCGCAACCAACTGCAATTATTAATTCAAGGGCCTCTTCCAATCTTTTTTTAAACAAACTCATGCAATCATTTAAAACTGTATTAAAATGATATTTTTCTCCTCCGCACATTATAAAATCTTGCGTACAGTACCAGCGGAGATTCACTTTGGCCAACGAGTCTGTTCTTTCCCGCTAAAAGGACACTCATGAATAAAATCTGCCATGAATCTCAGAGCAGCGTTACGTCAGAGATCTGACCTGCTTGCTCGTAAATAGAAAATCTACGCACTGTGTCCATTGTTTCCGCTCAATTCTTAAACAGCCTCCCAAAGGACCTTTTAAACATCGCACTCTGTAATTGTTATGGTATATAATCCATAAGGGCTGTTTTGTGGCAGATGTGTAAAAGTAGCTGCAAATATCGGACATTTTAACATACAGGTGTCACTAAGGATGACCCAATAAAATAAAAATAAATCATTGAAATTTGTAGTTGTAGAGGAGGAATAAAACTTTTGTCTCGAGTATATAAATTCAGTCTCGTGCATTTGGTTTCACATTTAATGGCGCTTATGGACTCTGTAGAGTACAGAATGGTTGAAGAGTGGGTGGATGGAGGACAGCGCTTACAGAAGCACCAGAAGCTTTTAGTGGGTGATATAAGGAACGACTGTTGTTGCAAAGTACAGGACAGCATTAAAAGCACGGGAGAGGTGGCGGCTGCTCCACATGGTGCATAGTAGAGTAAAATCTACAATCACAAAAATGGTCTGTACCTGCTGGCTTTCATCTGGTGGTGATGACGAAGACAGTGATGATGATGATGATGATGATGATGATGATGATAGATCATGGAGTAGAAATTGGTTAACACAAATTGAATACAGTACACTCAATTGCTTTTAAATATAATGGTGCTTTTAAGATACGTGTGACTTGAGTTCAGGGTTTTTCAATAATTATCACTCCCAGTTAAAATACATTATTAAACTAAACATAAACACAAAGAGAATGTTTAAAATACTCAAATAATAGCTTGAAGCTAACACAATATGGGAATTGCCGTAGACAGGCTAAAATGACATCACTGTTGCTCAGGCACCAATCAATCCCAGCTCACCCGTTTCCTGAAGCTGAGCCGTGATTGGTTGTTACCTCTGAGCAACCATGATGTCATTTTCCGCTGACAGCAAGTGACAAAATGGCCGCCATCCGTGATGGATAAAAATGGGTGGGGTTTGCTGCGTGGTCGCAGGACAAATTCTCTTCATATCTTTAGGCACAACTTTATCCACAACATTTAAGTGTAAAAGCCTCACCTCTGTACACATGATGAGTCCTATGAGGAAAGACACTATCGACATGCCGAGAATCAGCAGTTCTCTGCGGTAGCCTCTCCTGAACGTCTCTGGGTACATATCAACCACGGCCGTCACCAGGCTTTCCACGCACACAAACTGGGGAACAAAGGAGACTTATTAGCATTCTATCACTTTAGCATTACATAATAGCAGCTATCCATTGAGGCAATTGTGCTACTAGCCGAGTTGTTAGCATGCTAGCTATTAGCATTCTATCGCTTTAGCATTACATAATAGCAGCTATCCATTGAGGCAATTGTGCTACTAGCCGAGTTGTTAGCATGCTAGCTATTAGCATTCTATCGCTTTAGCATTACATAATAGCAGCTATCCATTAAGGCAATTGTGCTACTAGCCGAGTTGTTAGCATGCTAGCTATTAGCATTCTATCGCTTTAGCATTACATAATAGCAGCTATCCATTGAGGCAATTGTGCTGCTAGCCGAGTTCTTAGCATGCTAGCTATTAGCATTCTATCGCTTTAGCATCACATGATAGCTATCCATTGAGAAAATTCTGCTGCTAGCCGAGTTGTTAGCATGCTAGCTATTAGCATTCTATCGCTTTAGCATTACATAATAGCAGCTATCCATTGAGGCAATTGTGCTGCTAGCCGAGTTGTTAGCATGCTAGCTATTA
The DNA here is from genome assembly GCF_054856555.1 of Leptonotus elevatus. Lineage (NCBI taxonomy): Eukaryota > Metazoa > Chordata > Actinopteri > Syngnathiformes > Syngnathidae > Leptonotus > Leptonotus elevatus. The sequence continues at coordinate 16,890,949 of NC_141248.1, read as the reverse complement.
GCATTCTATCGCTTTAGCATTACATGATAGCAGCTATCCATTGAGAAAATTCTGCTGCTAGCCGAGTTGTTAGCATGCTAGCTATTAGCATTCTATCGCTTTAGCATTACATGATAGCAGCTATCCATTCAGGCAATTATGCTGCTAGCCGAGTTGTTGAGCATGCTAGCTATCAGCAACAAGGTGTTATGTGAATTGTGTTTGCTTGTGTTCACCTGACTGTCCAGTCCGAGAAAGATGAGCATCATAAAGAAGAGGCAGGCCCAAAGTGGAGACAGAGGCATCATGGTGACAGCTTTTGGGTATGCAATGAAGGCAAGCCCAGGACCTGAAAACAGACGTCGGTTGATTCTCGCCATCATGAGTCTGATATTTTTATCTGGCCCCTTTTATTGTTCATGAATAAAGCACAGTAGCTTTTGTCTGCTGTCAGCTCATGTTTCCGTTTGCTTCATTTGCAGCATCTACAGTACACTTGCATGTTCACAATCAAATGATAATTCAGCTCACTTTTGCCGTTCTTATCCTGAAATGCAAAACAGACACATTCATCACTCAGCTGGAGAAACTGTGATGCATTACGCTGCAGCAGAGATAAATGGCGCAGAACATAAAAGCGGGCGACTGATGATGTTTTTGCTGTTTTTGAATCAACGCTAACTGCTTCAAAATAAGATGCAGCAGGCAGTCGTGTTATCTTGGGGCGACCGACTCTCGGGAAAAGCATTAAGTTGTCTCCTCGCTGTGCTCCGAGACAAGCATTTGAAATCTCTCACGCTGTCATTCTCACTAAATCATTCATACCAACTTGAATAAATCATCAAGTTGTGGTCTGAGAGGCTGTGCCAGTGTGAAGTTACACAATCTGCATTCGCATTATGATGGACGAGGGAAGGAAATATTCAGAAACTCCACAGCCTATAGTTTGTGATTTCGATACGCCCACATGACAAACATGTGGCTGCGACTTCGGTTCCGCACTCACCAGACTCTGCCACGGCCTCGATGGGAACATTCTGTTCGTAGGCCATGAATCCCAGCACGGAGAAAATCGCAAAACCTGCCACAAAACTGGTGCCGCTGTTCAGACAGCACAGCATGATGCAGTCCCTGAGGAGAAGGTCAGGAAGAGATTACGCACCCAAATGTCATGACAAATTCAAATGAGGACACAACTGAAGTCATTCTTACCTGTAGCAGTTGTTGTTGTACGCGTTATAACTACCAAGAGCGGTAAGGCAGCCTAAGCAGATGGCGTAGGAGAAGAAGATCTGCGTCCCGGCGTCCACCCATACCTGCAAGTAATGCAGCATACATTACCGACAAGGACCAGTATTTCCAATGTTTAAAAGTCTACACACCCCAGTCACCCCTGTTCAAACGACATTTTTTTGCGATAAAACCTATTTATTTAGAAAAGGCCTATAACTATTATGTTTTTTTGTCTCTCTGTAGCACTTTGAGATCATGCTGATGAAAAACGCATTACAAATTGAATTTAGTATTAGTATCATTATTATTATTATTTTATTAATTATTTATACAATTAATAATTGCCGTATAGTATTTGAATAATAATAAATTATAATAATAATTATTATTATTATGTTATTAATTATTTCTATTATTATTTATTATTGTATTTTAACAATAAAAATAAGAGACCTAAAGCGCCCCAAAAAAACAAAAAAAACATCATGAAAATATATTGGCACCTTAAGAATAATGCCCTCAGTCAAATTTTGACACCCCCCAAAAAATTCCTAAACATCTCCTCATGATGCTGGCCAACTATACTAAAATCAACTACATTCTTAATTAAACGGATAAATCTAATTTACCCCTGAAATGAAATTATTCATAAATATAATATCATCAGAAATTTTCATTTTTTTAATGTTTTCTGAAAAAAAGGCCCCATTAGTTTAGGAAGGTGACAACAATTTGACCCTAGTTCGGAGCAAAATGGATCCTAAGGTGCATTATGAAACCAGTTTGAAGTTGCAGCACAGGACCTCTGAACCCGCAGACCTAGCATGGGGTGCGAGCAAATTCAAACAGAATGCAGCACGGCTCTTTAAAAACTCCCTCACATCACCATTCAGCCACTAATCTCATTTCACCACCGCAAAACAATTCACAAACGCACAATCTTCGCTCCCTCCTGCGAGTAACCACGGTAACTTCCGTGACCCCACAAACACAGTCCTGTTCCTGTGGAAGAACAGCCCTTTTCTTTCCTAATGTTCATTAATGTTCCCTTTAGTTCGTCATGGGCTGATGGCCGCACAGCGCAGGGAAACCTTAACGGCCCGGCCCCCGAGAGAATCTCTTGTTGATGTTGTGCCTAACTTGGTCGGCTTGTGTTTGCAAGTGTTGAGTCTTGGAAACGTATTCAACATGTGAAAAGGACGCTAGGCCTACTCTTGCTATTACGAGCTACTATTGCTGGTTTCGTTCTCAATCGTGTATACCGTGTATACATTATTGTTGATCTACTGTATGTATAGTCAGCAAGCATGCATTGCCACTGCATAACCCTAAACACACTGCAATAAAGAATTTCAAAGTCCTGGGGTGGCCAAGCCAGTCCCCAGACCTAAACCCCCAAATCTGTGGACAGAGGTGAAAGTCTGTGTTGTATTACAAATTTGGAGTTATCTTTTGTTGTTGACCAAATTTCAGTATTTTCCATCATAATTTACTAATAAATTATTTTAAAATCCTACAATGTGCTTTCCAGATTTTTTTTTTCACATTCTGTCTTTCACAGTTAAAGTGTATCATGATGAAAATTACAGACTTCTGTCATCATTTTAAGTGCACTTTTTAAATGTTATTTTAATTTGTTATGTTTTTTAAGTGAACTTAATTGGTGGCTGACTAAATATTTTTTGTATTGTTTTTTTTTTTTTTTTTTTTTAAGTGCACTTTACTTGCACAATCGGTGGCTGACTAAATATATATATTTTTTTGTAATTTTAATTTTTTTAATTTTAAGTGCACTTAATTGGTGGCTGACTAAATATTTTTTGTAATTTTAATTTTTTTAATTTTAAGTGCACTTAATTGGTGGCTGACTAAATATTTTTTGTAATTTGTTGTATTTTATTTTAAGTGCACTTTACTTGCACAATCGGTGGCTGACTAAATATTTTTTGTAATTTGTTTGTAATAAATTTTTAAATTTTAAGTGCACTTAATTGGTGGCTGACTAAATATTTTTGATAATTTTATTTTAAGTGCACTTTTCTTGCACAATCGGTGGCTGACTAAATAATTTTTGTTATTTTTTATTTATTATTTATTTTTATTTTAAGTGCACTTAAGTTTTGCCCCACTCTACATTTGAATGCTCTGATCTACATATTCACACTAAATAATTGATCATAAGGTTTACGGCCGAATCCACAAAGGACGCCACGTCTTATACACGTCGGAGCGTTCCCTCACATCAGTCACGTTGCAGATCGCAGACATCTTATTGGTCGCACCCGCACCCTCAACCCCCCGTGGCAAATGCCCTACGCACCTACGATACCTTCTGCGTGTTAGTTAATTAGATGCTATTTATCAATGAGGGATCATTTGCATACATATTGCATGCATATGGCCTCATTTAAATATGTGTAAATGAAACCAGCGCACTGAACCGCATTCTGCTTGCGAAGTTAGCGACGCATTTGACCACCTGCGCGTGCTTTGAGAATAAGACGCTCCCCGATTGCTCCATTTTTCTTCGGCCCTTAGTGAATTGCAGAAACTGTGCAGATTAATACAACTGAGACATCTTCATAATATTTGATTGAAGTTATTTTTCTGTTCCCGATTGCAAGTTTGATACAAGGCAGCTGCGATGCTGACATTTGGCAGACACAAGTTGATCTCATTGAATACAGCGAGAAACAATTACGACATGAAATGAGATTTTTGGAGAAGTGACGTTCATTTTGAAAAGTTCAAATCAGGTCAATTTGTGATTTTTACTGGAATGGAATGTAGTGGAAGTCTGTCATATTTGTTACTTTTAGATGTGGTTCGATTGTAACTGTGTGATAGCGGGAACTTACCTATTGTACAAACACTCACATGACTTCAAACAGATTTGCCAAAGTCATAACTGTCTAATGTTGAAATATTAAATATCCAAAAGTGAAAACCTTTAATCCACTGACCAATGACATCATAATATTTTGCTACAGTTGAACAGAAATGAAGTCAGGTGTTTTTTTTTTGTTTGTTCTTTTACAGCCAATGTAAGAGTTACTGATGATAGTGAGGAAACATAATTAGGGTAGCAATGGGAGAAAGTGTGAGAAATCAAGAGAGGAGGAGTGATGCACAGCACTTGTAGAGTAAGGACATGGAGCTGAGCTAACACACACACACACACACACACCCCACACACAGCCAGGAAGTGAACAGAGACCTGATTGTCCTCCGAGGAAGCCAATTTAACATCAGTGTCAGAAGTAATGTCTTCCTCTGTCGCTTCTATATCACCCTCCTTAACGACCTCTGTTTGGGCTTTTGACCCCGCCCTCGCCCCTTCAACACACTCACACACTTCCTCAATTCTTCTTATGTTTGCAGTTGAAAAGAAGTCTAAAATGGACGCTGACTTTTATCAAGCCAATTTTTCAATTTGGACAGACTGCAGAATTCTCACATGTCCAAAAGCACTTCTCCTTCAGGAAATCATATAATAACGCTGTCTGGCATGGATGATGTTTTATACCTTATGTTCATATATCATATCATATAAACATCAAACACAACACCAACCAAAAAAATGCTAATTTATTGCACTGTTATTGATTCAAATACTAAGGCCACGTCACCGCCGCCAGCCATGCACATCAAAGTCTGCACTCACGCTGAACCCCCAACGAGACAAAACACCTTTAATGCTTTGTAGAAGCAAAAGGTCTGCGATTACGTCACCTTCCCAAACTCTTTAAAAAAAATTCAAGAACGAGCGATGCAATAAATGAAAGGTTGCGCCATGCATTGCAACTTACCTTTGCGGCTGACCAGCCTCTTCTGCACCTGTAGCATAACAGCTATCCATTTTAAACAAAAGAGGTTTACTTAAATGTGTCCTAACCTAACTGTTTTCACTCATTATAAATACAATCTTGAGGCAACATAAGTTTTTCAACACTTAAAATTGGGTTCACATTAACAGACGATGTGGCTGCAGACAAATAGAATCGATTTGAGAAAAAATATTACATTTTGGGATTTTTCACTCATTAGCGACATTATGCTAATTAGCATTAGCTAATTCTGCCGAAAGGTGAAATGTAGCTGCTAATTGCTATTGGCTACCACGGTTGCGTTATGTAATTTTGGGACTTTTGTCTTGTTTGTCTAATATAGAGGTATCTCTGGTAACTGTTTCAATCTAACTACGGTATCGCGACATTATGCTAGTTTTTATTAGCGACGTTATGCTAATTAGCATTAGCTAATTCTGCCGAAAGATGAAATGTAGCTGCTAATTGCTATTGGCTACTACTGTTGTGTTACGTAATTTTGGGACTTTTGTCCAATGTCGAGGTATCTCTGGTAATAGTATCAATGTAACTACGGTATCTAGCGGTATTATTGGTATCTTTGGTATCAATGGTTCTCTATCAATCTATGGCAGGTGTCACCAACGTGGTCCCCGTGATAGCCTTCAAGGACCACTTGAGTAGCCCGCGGGGCTGTTCTAAAAATAGCTCGGTGTGAATTTGGTAATGACAATATTTCAAAAAATAAATACATAGCATAGGTCAAAGGTCAGTGCTGTAGCGTCTATATAATTTGAGCAAATTTGTTGTTTGAAGTGCATATAAAACTGGCAGCCTTCGCATTCATCAATAATACCCAACAAGAAGCCCTGATCCATGGCATCTCGTATCAATGGTTGGTATTTATAGAATCAAATGTATATTTATTTTTCTATCCATAAATCTATGGTATCAATTGTATATATGCGATATATCAAGCCTATAAACCGCATATTCCAGACAAGATCAGAAAGATGATTATATGTGACCTCACTAGTCTAAACATTTGTGAAAAAGTTATGAAGCAAAATCCAGCCGTTTTTATACATCTCAGGGGGCGGCCATTTTGCCACTTGCTGTCGACTGAAGATGACATCACAGTTGCTCAGGCAACGACCAATCACAGCTCACCTGTTTTCTCAAGCTGAGCTGTGATTGGTTGTTACCTTAGACCTGAGCAACTGTAATGTCATTTTCACTTGACAGCAAGTGGCAAAATGTCCGCCTTCTGATATTGATACAACCATTTTGCTGCTTAACTCATATTCGCAATATTAACCAGAATACCGTATTTAGACTAGTGGGGCTGCATAGAACATATTATTATTGTCAATACATTTTGGGGGGGGATTACTTCCCTTTTAAAGTGTTACACGTAAATCTCAATCTTTTGGATTCTGGATGATATAAACATTCAAATACTTGGCAGAACAAGGTCCAAATAAGAACAGGGTGAGGAAGTTATCTCCGAGCTTACCTGAGGATCGGAGAGACGAGAGATATCGGGGTACAGGTAAAACTTGATGCCTTCATACGCTCCCGGCAGCGTTACTCCTCTGATCAGCAGAATCAGCAACATGAAGTAAGGAAATGTGGCTGTCACATACACAACCTGCAGATACAAACACATGAGGAATATGGAATTTTTGCCTTGATTAAAAAAATAGAACGGTAAATTGACTTTTTTTTATATAGCGTTTTTATCTATACCATCTCATGCCCAAAGTTCACACACCATTGGTAGGCTGCTGCAATGCAATGGCGTTGCCAGGTCCATTGGGAGCAAATCGGTGTTTGTTGTTTTGCTCAAGGACACTTCCACATGCTCACCGGGGGGTGAGGATCAAACCCACAACCTCACGGATGGGTGACGACCACTCTACCACACAGCCAAGCCTCCCCAAAACTAACAAGAAATCATCTGAGGGGTGAGGATCGAACCCACAACCTCACAGATTCACAGATGGGAGACGACCACTCTACCACAGAGCCATGCCGCCCATAAAGTAACAAAAAATCATCTGAGGGTTGAGGATCGAACCCACAACCTCACAGATGGGAGACGACCACTCTACCACACAGCCATGCCGCCCATAAAGTAACAAGAAATCATCTGAGGGGTTAGTATCGAACCCACAACCTCACGGATGGGAGGTAACCGCTCTACCACACAGCCATGCCGCCCCAAAACTAACAAGAAATCGTCTGATGCTAACCAGTTGGCTGTAACTGCCGATTGTACGTACATTACATAAAACATACAGTATATCGTGTTCATCAAAGTGGAAAGTGTTTTGTGAGTTGATCTTAACATCTCAAGAAAACATTTGAAAGAAAAGCCGGCAACATATATCGGCTGGCTTTCTGGAACGCAGTCAACGGTCACCAATTGAGGACAGAACGGAACAGAACAGAGCCGGCCGGGCCAGCAGAGTGAAAAGAAAGCGAGGGCTCCCTTGGCTCAGTCTCTTAAACGGGAGGAGCCCGTAGGAGTGATGCTGGCAGTGTGGGAAAAAGTGCTTCAAAGGGACGCACAACACGCGGACAAATACACAACTTCATTCACAACGTGGAAGTACACACACAAAAAGCTGAACATACGCCTTGCGCAGCACACGGAATTGCTTCTTCTGCTGCATTGGCTCTAAATATAGCAAGACACTCAATTCCGAGCTGAGCGCGTTATGCAAACATTTGTAAAGAAGCAAGAAAAAGTCATGTTTTATGATGCTCAAGACTTATTAAGGCTATGCACTTCAAGATGTGCTAATCCCAACATGTTCAACTGAAAAAGATGTCTCCTGCTTCTTTCAGATTGACATCCATTACACATCCTAAACCTCTCGTCCTCCTTTTCCTCTACTTTGGGGGGGGGGGACCAAAAGGGCAATATTCACTCCCTGCGTGAACTTTTGCCGGCGTTGCCGTAAATCTTAACGGGAGGGCTTAAATGTGAGAATGGCTCGCAAACAGTCACAAAGCAAGCAGCTTAGCGGTGTCGCGGCTGAATGGGCCCCGTTGGGTCTGTGGGGGGAGAAAGTGAGGGAGGGAGGGAGGGAGGGGCTGAGGATGTACTCTGCATGCTCCTCATGAACGCTCCCCTTTTCCTCCAGTGAATACAGGAATCAATCTTGGACCGACTGCTAAAGCCCGGCCATGAAGGAGCATTCTCCCCTCGTTACTTCACAGACACACAAAAGACACTTTTGGGGGAAATCAGCATTGCCGCCTCGTTGTTTTGTTTTCCCTCTATCATGTAGAATGTGAACCCATTCATCCTCCCCACCCTCACGCGCCTCTTTTTTTTTTTTTATTCTGTTTTGCCATTCTTGCAACCCTTTTCCACATTCTACCGCCATCTCCCAACTTATTCTGGATCAGAGGATTTTCCGAAAGGCTGCTGGGTGTGCTTACGAAGCAAATGGGAGCAAAGTCGTCAGTAAACCGTTTTTTAAGAAGATGAAATCAGTGCCATCTCACCTTGCCAGTCGACTTGGGTCCCTTCCAGATGCAGAAGTAGCAGATAAACCAGGCCAGTGCAAGGCACATGGCCAGCTCCCAGCGCACCCCGCCCATGTGCTCAATGCCATCAGATATCTTCAGGACTCTCCGTCTGTAGGGGCCCAGGAAAAGACTGAGAACTGGCGGCTCACGAGACATACGAGTGAAGGCCGTGTCCGTGTATTTGTATATCTGTACCCTACAGCATACAAAGGGGGGCATTAATTTTTTTTTTTTTTTTTTGCCATGCTAGCATAAAGTGTAATTGCACATCCACTACAGTAGGTGGCAGTGGCGCTCGTTGTTAATGTGCACAAGGAGTGTTAGCTTCTCTGGAGAGGTGTCCCACTTACAACCATTTTGTCGACAATTTATACTATTTAAAGTCATGGCAGAGAGTTGGGGGAGGAGATTGCAAAATATTTTGTTCTTCCTTGGGAGGGGAGTGCGTAATAAAAAATAATTTAGAAGCGCTGACATAGATACAAATGCAACATGCAAATGCAATCAACTTGCCCAACGAGCAATGGCACTTTATTGTGATATTGACCCATACCGATGATCACAAAATCACAAAGTTAACGGCATTCTTGGCAAAAAACAATTGTGATTTAAACTACAATTCTCATCTCTTGTGCTTTTGAATAGCAAGAGCCCTGGCTTATAATATGGTACACTGAAAGGAAAAGAAAAAACGGAAAATGGAAATTTGGACAAAACGGCAGAGCTGAAAAAGCTCATCAGCCTCACTGGCAAGCAATGCAAAAAACTAAAAACACGTTGTTTTGGTCGCCCGAGCAGATGACACCACATCTACCAACAAGAGCAGGAGTCGCCAACATGGTGGCCCGCAAGGACCATAGCCTGTAGACCCGCCCTCCTCCAAAAACAGCTCAGCCATGACGGGCCGTTGTGATTTCCTAGGAATGTTGCAGAAGAGATATTTGAAAACACTTGAAATAAACCTTTTCCGGTTTTATGGGCGATTTGCCATTTTATCCTCCAATAGAGGTGACAATTGCTTAAGAAAAAGAAAAAAATAAAGCAGATTTGACCTATATTGCACCGCAGGTCGTTTGCAGCGGCAAACCAACACTGTGCTTCCTGTTTTGTCAAAGCATTTCCAGGCAACGGCATTGATGGAGGATGCGAGGCGGCACAGCTAAACGCCGTTTGCCAAACCTTGGCCACCGGGTTCACCCCCGGAGATCCTGAAGCAGCCATTGATCACGGTGACATGTTCTTGGTGGCAGGCCACAGGCAAAGTCCAACACGGCTACCCGAGCTGTCGCCCCTGGTCAGCCACAAATGCTACCTTGAAACACTACCATCTATCTGGATTGCTCTTGAGTGCTCTAAGAAGTGATTTGAGGCATGTTTATTGTTCGGCATTCATCTTCAGATAGACTTGTACGCATTATGCTAGTTAGCTAGCTAGGTAGCTAGCTATAGCAAAGGGTGGTATGATATATATACTGTTTAACTGGTCAGTCTGTTGGTCCTTCAGATGGTAAAATATTTTCAAATAGTATCAATGTATTCTCTTTGGGCATGTAGTTAAAAGACATTTGTCAAAATTGTGAACTTTCATATATGGGAGGTTTTCATATACATTACAATTTTATCCAAACACACATTTTCCATTTACACGTTCAACATACACTAACTGAGGTTTCATGCGTGCTGGTTTTACAGTGGGTAAAGATTAAACAAGGCCTTAACCGTTTGGAGCTGTTTTTGCTAGCTACGTAGCGCTACTTGGTGAGTCATCCTTATACCTGACATTCGGTGAATATTCATCATCATTAATTCAAACTCAAATGATATGTAATCTCTGAAGGGTGTAAAATTGGAGCGTTATGGTGTAACCACAGGGACTGGCAACGGGACTGGAAGTGCGGTCAGCATTGCCCGCTGGCAAAAGCTGATCTGCTGCCACACTTGTGACTCCAGCTGAGAGACAGCCGGCCTAGTGGACCCTGCTGACAAATATGAAAAGAGCTGACTAATTATTTCGAGGAGCGAAGTCGAGGAGGTCAGTGAAACCGTCTGAGGCTGTCTTAAGATTTTTCAATCAATATTATACACGAGGCTGTCCGACTTGGGCTCGGGAGATGTTCGCTAACAAAGAAATGGCTGCAGTGCGATGGAGTGGGAAATTGTTTCATTCATATTTGAGTCAGATGAGCGACAAAATCTGAAGATTACTGAAAGTATTGAAGCATGGAGCTGCCAATGTAGAGTAATTTTTGGCACATACAGTTTCATATGTGTCATGTTTAAATATTTAAATACGCTCGAACGTATTTCCAAATATGTTTGAGAATATTTACAAATATGCTTGAACGTACTTACAAATGCGTTTAAACCTACTAGCTAATGTGTTTAAACGTATTTTAAATACATTCGGAGAAGATTGCAATTGCGTTTGTACGCATTTGCAAATACTGTATACACTCGACCATGTTGTAGACCATAGGTGTCAAACTCCGGTCCTGGAGGGCCGCAGTCCTGCAGGTTTTGGAGGTTTTGGATGTTTCCAATCAGCAGGATCGTTATCAGGCTTATGCAGAGCTTGCTGATGAGCTGATGATATATCATCTGTGTTGGAGAACGGAAACATCCAAAACCTGCAGGACTACAGCCCTCCAGGACCGGAGTTTGACACCTATGTTGTAGACTAAATGCTAAAAACTATTGCCTTGTGCATGTGCAAGTTATTTTATTTTATTTTTTTAACACTTGGCCTATAGTACAGTATATAAATATATTTTAAAATGAAGTAAGTAAAAATTGTTTATACATAGTTTTTATGATTTATTATTATATCTGTAACGCATTATTTCCAGCATTTTTTCCCCATAATGGGGAAAAAATCCATAATAATTCATAAAAATGATATCAAATAATAATAAATCATAAAAATATGAACTAATTTAATTTGTAATTTTCATCATTTAATTTTTTTTATTTTAATTTGATGTAATTTTAAGTTTGAACGTATTGGTATAATGTAGGCCGAATGCAACAAAAAAAAGAAGAAGTTTTTTTTTTCTTTTCCTTTTTTACTTGCACATGCGTAAGTCAGTACTAGGGATGTAACGATAACAGCAATATTGTGATATCGCGATATCAAAAATGCCACAATATCGTCACGATATGAAAAGCAGCACGTGTGTTAAAAAAGTGTCAGGTTGATTTCCATTTGTGCAGTTGTAGCACACTCTGGTGGCTAGTTTTTTTTTATGTAGTTTAATTTTCATAAGGGATGTTTTGGCCCTTTTAAGTTTAAAATCCACGCTAATGGTCAGATGAAGGGGAACACAATATGCTTGTGAAGCGAGTCAATACGTGGAGGAACTCAATGTGTGCGTGCATTAGCAAGTAAGTGCCTCAATATTAAATCTTATTAGAGCTTGCAGGTGGTTTATATGTATTGCTGTTATGTACGAAAGCAGAATATTGTGCTTTTTTTTTAGTATGAGGTCATTTTTTTACACTAATATGACCTTTTTTTTAATATCGCCATCCTCCCCATAATATCGTGATAATTATCGTATCGTGAGCTTCGCATTGTGATAATATCATATCATGATGTTTGGATATCATTACATCCTTAGTCAGTACTACGGAGTTGGCCTACAAATATGTTTGTATTTGCATTCCAACATATTTGCAACCGTATTTTAATACATTCGAACATCAAAAATATTGACTCCACATTGGCAGTTTACGTAGGAAAGCGACACAAGATGATGGGATAAATTGGACTGTACTCACTCCCAGAATTCAATAACAGGAGAGGTCGCGTTGGCGTTTGTAATGTTGGTGGCATTTTCTCCATAGGAGTCGACGCAGTTCTCTGTGGAGACACATTGACCTCATTGGCTTGTTGATGAGGAACAAACATGAACATGAGCAAAGAAGCTCCTCTCTCCCACCAGTATTCCAGTAGTGGCCACAGGCTGCCCACGGAAGCTCAGTGGTGAAGCAGTTAAAGAGGTAGAAAATGGCCCAGGCGAGGATGACTACATAGTAGACGTTTAGATGAGCTTCAATCACCTGGGTTGCATAGCCAATGCCTGAAAATGGCACACAAAAAAAAAAAATTGTGAGATGGCATGTGAGTGATTATACTACGACGGCGTATTAGGGCCACGTATAAAAAAAAATGTAGAGGCCAGGGGCAATATTCAGAGATTTTTTTTTGCAAATTTGGCACTTTATAAAGTTGCAAATTTGGCACTTTATATAGTGGCAAATTTGCGAGAATTTTTTTTCAATTTTTTTTAACTCAACTGTTTGTGCCAATGCTTTTCGGTCGGGTTTCCAAATAAGGAGATAGTAATTGCTTTAGCATAGATTAACCATATCATGTTAAGCATTCGCTCTTTAAACCGTTGTTAAAATGTATATTTACTTGTACATTTATGTTTCCAGAATTATTATTTACACATTCATACATGTTGGTATTTTTTTGTACAAGTATCTAAATTGATGTGTCGAGTCTTCTGCTCTCCGTCATTCACCTATGGTATGCTAGCATCTGATTGGATAGTGTTAGTCAGCTGATAGGGGATCAGGAAGTGTTGTCGCTCTGCCTGCTGTGAATGACAAGTAAAGTTTTAATTTAAGAATAAATCCGTCTCCATTCTGCCTTTCCATTTTATAAAGTGTCCCATTAACCACCATCGAATCCTCACATGATTAGACTATAGCTATGCAATGTGTATTTTTTGTAAGTTTCTGAGTTTTTTTCTCGCAAATTTGCCACTTTTTTTAAACTCGCAAATTTGCAAGAAAAAAATTTGCGAGTTTATAAAGTGGCAAATTTGCAGGTATTTGTCTTGGAATATTGTCCCCGCCCTCTAAAAAAAATATATATTTATACGTGGCCCTAATACGCCGCGGTATTATACAACCCGTTGAAATATCATGAGGGCGTTCTCACCCTCAAAGAGGGGGCAGACTTTTCTCCAGCATGTGATTCCTCCCTCACTGGTGAACTGACCAAGGGCGGTCTCCAGGAAAAAGACGGGGATGCCGCAACATATGAAGAAGATGACGTACGGAACAAAGAAGGCACCTTGAGAAAAATAAAAACAGCAACAAGTCAAGAGTACAAAACTGCCCCGGTGACGGCGACCTTTCTGCTAAATAAGTTGCCTTGAGGTCAACATCCTTACCTCCTCCATTCTTGTAGCAGAGGTAGGGAAACCTCCAGACGTTGCCCAGCCCGATGATTTCTCCGGCCACAGACAGGAAAAACTCGATCTTGTTGCTCCACTGGCCTCTCTCGTAGTACTCCTTGTTGTCCAGGCTGGAGCTGGAGTCGTCCGTGTCCCTGCCGTCCTCCGGCTTGCCGTTTACAACCGGCTCGCTCTTCTCGGCTGTCATGGTTGCGCAGAATCTCCAGCGGCGGAAATGAGGAACTTTCGCTTCAAATGCAGCAGCACGGCCCTCCGCCCTGAATAAAACAGCAACAGTGGGGAAGTGGAGCGTGCCATTTCATTAACAATTCATTTCTCTTTTGCTTATGAAAGAATAGAATAAAAAGGAAATAGCAAAATTGGAATAAAAAAACCAACATTTGAATAATTCGGAGTCATAGACAGGTGAGGAAAAAAAAAGTTGAAATGTACTTACCAATTTAGACTCCTAAATGCAACAGTGGCAACACTCCGTTCGGCTCGCTCAATAATGACACCTTGGCAAATCGTAGGGGAAACAAGAGCGACTTGGGTTTTTAATTTCTGCTCTCCAAAAGATTCCCAGACGTGGTTGGTCTGCGTTGCGCACCGGGCGATGGACGGTGTGCGTCTGCGCTCCTGCTATCCAAGCGCGCCGCTCTCAAGCGCCTCCACTTGGACTAAAGCCACATGGTGGGAGGGAGGTGAAGGCAAGGCACATGATGGAACACGGAGGAACGCTGGCATCGTGCAGGTGAAAGGATAACAGGATACTATATAACAGCGACTTATGGCTAACCCAGTGCTTCTCTTTTTTTTTCACGCCCCCCCCAGAAAGAAAATAATATTTTGCGTACCCCCAACTCTCCGCCTTGACTATAAATAGTCAAATTGTTGTAAGTACACCCCTGCAGAGTAGCTAATACACCTTGCGCACTCTCTGACAATAAGAGCATTACTGACACCTACTGCAGTGGATGTGCAATTACACTTTATTGTAATACAGGAAGAAAAAAAAAGTTATCAGGGGTCACACACCTTCCTGAGCTCCCCCACCCCTATTTGAGAAGGACTGGGCTAATCCAACCTCAAAATTCAAACACCCAAAGGAAAATTTGAAAATGACATGTATACAAAATATGTACCTCAGAATTTGGTCTTTCATCTGGTACAAATTTGTATGATGTAATGATTCCAAATAATATATAAAAGTATACAAAGTGTGACACCAAGCCCTGGTCTCCCTGTGTCACAGTCAACTATTCCAGCCAAACACAATAATTCTCAGGCCATGTGCTGACATCATGCATGATGTTGGGTTGAACTTTTAAGGCAAACTTAGTTACGGTGGGTAATATATTTTTTTTTTACGCGCAATTAATGACCGGCCCTTACTTGGGGGAATTCCAGTTACAATGCAGCAAACATGTCAAAATTTAGCGGTAATAAATTTGATAATAATCCATATATTTGTGGAGATTGGGTTCAAGTTGTATTACAATTTTAAAAATGTGCAGAATTTCACAAGTTACTACATGCTAAAGATTAGATCGCTCTTAATACAAAAAGAAAAATGCACTGAGCTGTCGCCAACGTCTTACAAATGCAATTATGCCATCTAGTGGCAGAAAAATGACCTCAACACAAATCAATATCACACTTGTTTTTATACAGTACTTTTTTTTAAATTTGAACTTAATTTTATGAATTATTATGAAATTACTGTTTAACATTTTATTGCCACTTTTTTGTTAACAAGAGTATAAAAACAAGATATGTTACTATACATTTTAGTGTACATTTAGAAAAGATGTAAAATTTGTGATTAATCGCGAGTTAACTATTGAAGTCATGCGATTAATTGCGCTAAAAATTTTGAATCGCCTTGACACCCCTGCATATCAAACGTCAAAACCAATATCAGCCCAATTTTCTAAGACGTTTAAAGAATTCTCAGTCCCGCAAAAGTGACATGAGCTTAGCATTAAGCTGCATTCATGAAAACCCCCAGCAGCACAAAACAAGTTAAGACTTCTCTCTTTGTACCTGGCCTAGTTGGAGACAGTGACCCCCGGTTTGATTTTGTCAATTGATGTCAACAGTCTTGTTCGCTCTCTCTTTTTCAGCCTTGCGCGCAGCATACCAACTCACTTCCCTTTGTCTCCCGCAGCAGTCACCGCCAGCTCCAGCATACCAATAGACTCTTTTGTTGAAAGAAAAGACAAAAAGCAAAAAATAAGAACACGGGATTGTCTTTGTCGGCAGCTCATGATAAATGATCAGCCCCGTCATAAAGTCCCATCTCACACGCTGCTCGGGAAAACAACGGTTTGCTCCGCAGGGGATTTGAAAGCTTTAAAAAGCTCGTAGGTTGTTTGTTCATACACAAGACGATTCACCGGGTTTCCAGGCGTGATATGCTCGCCGCACAAGGAACTCCCCTAACTCTAAAAGCTTGACCCAGTCTCTAAGAATCCCTTCACGCTAGGGTCACTCGTCATTAGAAGCCGGGAGGAAGCGGCCTGCATAAAAATGACGGCCACCCAAAGTGGCTGGCAAACACCGTGTGTGCTTTTCTGCCAGAGTCAAGTCCTTTATTTATGTTGTGAGCTCTGCAACATTATCCAAGTGGGAATAATTCGCTTAGGAGGCGGAGAAATTTGGACCGGTGCGTTTGCAGATGCAAACTTTGCGTCATATATATCTGAGAGGAAATATTCAACTGTGAATGCGCAGTGAAGGAAACCAGAAGGGACTGGCAAAAAAACTGTGAGTAATTGACACCCACAAACATTTGGGGAAAACAGACCTAAGAATGTTGATATTATATGAATACTTTGTTTATAGGCCACTCCTCCCGGCTGACGTACGATACGCCATAATGTAATTACGGTTTCCGTCTTGTTAAAATAAATAAAATAAAACATTTACTAATATGTTGCTGTTCAAAGTTGCATACTTTCGACTTTAATATAATTAGAGCCAGTCTTCTGTGAAAAGTGTACTCAAGCACTTAATTCCGATGTTTCATTATTGTCAATCTTAGTTTAGCGATTAGCATGGCTCCTCCGTCTTTCCTTGTCATCCCTTTGTGAGAATGACACTTGCCAGAAGTGTAGCTTCTTCGCCGCCGCGAAGGCGATGATTTCTCACTTGAGAGCAACTTCACAAGTTTGTGGTTCGCCGCATTAGTAGCCAGTCGAACCTTGTTGCTAGCTGGCTGGCGTGAGCGACTCGTGCGCGTCCAGCGCAGCAAAGACTTATGGGATGATGTCGGTAGTTGATTCTCAGCAAAATGCTAATTTTACCTAACAAATTAGCTGTGTTGTGGAACCGCTTATTTTGAGCCATGCATTGCCTTTGTTTGTAAATAGCAAGCTGCTCTGTTGAACCCGTGAGGGAATTACAGTAAAAGTCTAAATTTTACACCCAAAGTTTCTAAAACAAGTAAAAAAATATATAATTAATCCATAGCAACCTGGTAGAAATTAGCTATAGCATGAAAGTTCCACGGAGAACTATGCTATAGCTCGGTGGTTAACAACTAGCAACATGCTAGCTAGCATATTGCAACAACTCAGAAGCTATACTTAAGCTAACATAACTTGTAGTTAACTTTCTTAAATTTGGACAGGCGAAGTTTAGACACCTTTTTATGCATGGTAGAAGTGTGTTGTAATTTTAATTTCTGTCTGAAACTAGATTTTAAACTTGATTCGGTCAAAGCATTTAAAGCGCTAGCCATGTAGATGTTTGAAATGTCTTTGTTTGCAGAAAAAGAGAGAGAATAGAAATGTAAATGAGTGGACTGAATGGGAATTGTTTTTTCAGGGAATAAAAAACACAAACATTGAATTGCTGTTTAAATAAACAAGGAGGCACAGTGGACACAACCACTGCATTTGAGAGGCGAAAGCTTCATTTTAAACTGTATACTTTTTATTTTTTGAATCATTCAAATTTGGCAACATTTGTTAAGAACACTCTTCTCTGTTATAGTCAGATTTATGTTTATTCTCAGTTTAATATACAGCAATAAGGGATAGTGTTTGTAATTAGTATATACTAAAAAGTATGTTTAGTAGCTCTGATTATTATTATGGTCAGCCAATCCTTTTATTGAAAAATGAAAATAGTATTATGGCAATATATTTTTTAAACAAAACAAAACAGGGAACGCACTGAGCAGATGACCCAAAAAGTGTAAACAAACAACTTTTTTTGTCTCCCGCTACAGCACCATCTGCTGGATCTAGTATGGAATTGCTCCATTTTGCCCCCTAATGCAAAAATCTCTTTCCCACACAAACTGATCCGTATTGCTAACATTTTAAAAATATATGTTAAGTTATGTATGTCGTTACTGATGCCATTTTGCATGGACTAATAATCACTGACATCTCATTTTGGCGATTTGTCGTTCATTTGGAATTGAGGCAACGACTTATACTGCCTCACAAAATTACTTCAATCAAGTGTATAAAGACCCCCAAAAAAAGATCAATGGCGGCACTTCCCCAAATCTTCACATCGACTGCAATTTTCCTGAATGATTCAGCAGCGCTTAAACATGCATCACTTGGCGGAGAGCGCTTTCGAGGGACAAGCCTGCACCAACAAAAGCAAAGCGTGAAGCAGGAGGGGAAGAAAAGTGGGAAGGCACACACACAAAGCAGATGGCAAACTCAGGTTCAACAAACTTGTCACTATATTTCTTCTATTCACTTTTACAATTTAAAAACATACCGTTTTTCTTTTCTTTTATTCTATGTCGATTCATCTATCAGCAAATGCATTATTTTTTGTTGTTGTATTTTTGTTATTCAAAGCATCTTTATCCAACACAAATTTTAGGGGTGCACTGCATCTCCTTTTTAATTAATCATGACGCCTAATTATAGGTTATAAACTATTCTTCTGGTCAGAAGTGCTCTCTATCTTTATTACTGTCATCCAATATTTCATCCTCACACACAGATAACATATTGATCAGTCTGGGGTGAGGTGATGTCGGAAGGTACCAATCAAAACTGAGCATTATTATCGTTGCGATTGGTGGACTTTTTCGGAGGCCATGGGGGCAACACTGGGTCACAGATGCCCCCTAGAGGCGAGTGTATGCGACTGCAGCCCATCACAATCACCCAATTGTTCTCGCCTTACATGACCCTTTGCGAACAAATAAAAACATCATAAATGTCATTTTAAGTTACACATACAAAGTTGCTGCAATGTATATGAGTCCAATGCATAAAATTGTTTTTTAACTAATGTGCAACGCGTTTATTATCAACACAACACAACACACATCCATACCAACCGGCAAAAAGAAGGAGACCCTCTCTAAAACACACCACCAATGTTGGCCCATTGTAAAGAGCTGTCAGTTACGGCTGCCTGCTTTTGGGCCCAAAGGAAAGCAGCAGGATTCAACTTGGGGGCCCTCGGAAGGGTTTTTCTTCCTGGAAAAGGGCCCTCGCTCATGGACTTGAATGCACTCGGACGCTAATCTTCCGAGCTGTGGGAGCCCACTCTATATTCACACGCCGTGCCGAGACACCCCCCGAGCAAGCGCGGCTACGCATGCTGATGCTATACCGTGTTATACGCGTGCTTGATGCCAACATGGCGAGTGGAATTTGCGGATTTGGAACTTTTTGTGCAATTGTTACACTGCCCCCAAGTGGCCAACAGGGAAAAGACAAAAACACCTGGCAGTGATATTGGTAAGGTCAAGGTCAACAAGGTCTAACAAGACAAATGATGGCAAAGACGACAACATATGGAGTCAAAGAAACACAACTCAGAAAATAATGACCTCAAGCTTGTTCTTCAGTGTTAGCGTCGACGGTCAAAGTTGAACCGCAAAAAGGTGAAAACTCAATGTCCATCAAACTCCATCGAGTCACATCTCATATTGAAGGGCTTGATGAGAACTTTCCAAAGCTACACTTGCTTGATCAATATGTAATCATTACGATGAACAATTGAGGAAACAAATCGTTTTTACCGCTGAAATTAACCTAAACGGCCACTTAATGAACAAGGTCGCAAACAACTCCCATCAAGTCACCTTTCATATTAAAAGGTTTGATGAAGATAATGTCAATATTTTTGCCAATATGTCGTCGTCATCATCAGGATGAAAAATTGAGCAAAGATGTATTTTGCCCCTGAAAATCTCAGCAATGTCAAAACTAAACATGCAACAAATCCTAACAAGTCACGCCTCATATTAAAGAGCTGTGTTATGATTTTCCAGATATGTGAGTATTCTATAAATATCCACATTATGTTGAGCAGTTGAGGAAACAAAAACATAATTCATAAAGTCGAAAATGTCATAAAGGTCCGCTTAACAGTCAAAACTCAAATTCCATAGAGTCGTACCTCATATTAAAAGGTTTGGTGAGGACTTTCCAGATATATAAAAATTGTCTTAAGTTGTCCTCATTATGACTGAGAATTGAGGAAAGACATGTATTTCACCTTTGAAAAAGACTGCAATGTCCACTTAAGAAGGTCAAGTTGCAACACAGGTTACTTATTTGAGAGCGTCCACCATTAAAAATATCCTAAATATACCTTTATATATGTTGAAATAAGTCCAAAGAAATCTCAACTGCATTCATCAAATTATTTCTATACACTGTCTGTAATCGTGGGCTACTGCCCTCTAGTGGACATTAACTGTACATTACCAGTTACACAACCAACAAAGAAAAGCGCTATATAAATCGGATGCTTTATTATTATTATTATTATTATTAACCTGATGACTCTGTTCTCTGGAGATGACCCGACAGGCTCACACACAGTGTGACAACTCCTCCCCTTTAAATCAATCCTCTTTCAAACCACACATCAGCAATGTTCAGTCCTCAGGAGTCCTCTGTATCGTCATTCCTAACGTTGAAATTAAAGTGTTGTATCCAGGCGGAATATTACTTCTTCTTTTTTTCAAATCACAAAATTAAAAGGGGAAAAGAGGGTTTGGTTCTATAGCGCCCCCTGTTGCCTTGGTAAGAACGTCACAGCCTGGACTGTCGGCTTAGTCCTTGTCAGTCTGTAATCACAAATAAAATGAAATAAAATATTAAAAGTAAATTGAATATAAATAAAAATTCTCAAGGAAAAATATAAATTCAATTAAAATAGGTAAATTGATTTGCTGGTGTTGATGGCGAGGTTGATAAAAACACCGCCTCTCCAGCACACCCGTGACCCTTGTGGATAGAAGCGTAGCGTTTGGGGATATAGCACCCCCTGCTGACTTGGCATAAACTTTACAGCTTGGGAATGCATTTACTAGTCTGCCTTATGTCTGCAATCAGACACAAAACAAATATTAACATAAGAAAACAACAAATACATTAAATAAAGATGATAAAAAATATAAAATAACCCAAAATTAGGCCTGGAAAAATCAGCAAGATGCTTTTTTGTTTTTTTTAAGTCAAAAGTAGATTTCGATTAATTGTACATGTATCAAATTGTTTGACATGCATCCTATTAATTAAATTCTGGCAAATGTTACCTCTCTAGACAGAAAGTTGTAGAAACACTGGTTTATGGTTCACTCACGTCTCTATAATATGTAGAAAACCAATACAAAAGCAATGAATCTGCGATACAGTGCAACGAATCAAACGAGGACATGTGACTCGGGGCCAGGACACACCATGCTGGGTCATGCTGCTCTGGGAGGTTTATTTAGTAATTTTCCATTTTTTTTTTTAATTATGTTTTTTTTTTCCACTTGCGCTCTTCTCTTGTCAAGGAGTGTTAGGAGGACAGTCAAGCAGCAAGAGTCACAGTTGATTATCATCATTATGAGCATCCTCCCCCGTAGTAACAGAATCATTTGTCATCATCATCGTCATCATCATCATCATCATAGAAGTTTTCCTCAAGCTAGAAAAATTTGTTTACATCACATCGTTTAACTGATTTTGGAGAGCACAAACATTCCAGCAACATACTCTAGGATTTAGGGTGGGTAACAATCAGGGAGGGAGGGAGGGGGAAAAAAAGCATGACTTTTTGCATAGTATTAAATGAACAAAGACATTGAGTTCTTTATTTACAATTATTGTATAGATTTAGAAAAAAAATTGAAATTTGTTTAAAAACAAGATGAACACTTAAATCACTTACCCAATAAATGGCTAAGCATGTACGCCAAAAGGTTAGTTAGCTTGTTGGCATGTCTCTTTTTCTTGGTTCCACAAACTGCATGCTGCTAAATACAGTACATCGAGGCAGGTGAGAGTATATTGCAAGAAGTTTCATTGTTATCATCAGCGGTGGCGTCAGGGTTGGGGTGAAAATAGCTTGGAAATCACAATTTTGAGTTTAATTTCAATACTGGTGCATCATGGGAGACGTTGCCAAATTATTTACAGTGGAACCTCCAAAGAATGTCCAAAACGTGAAAGTTTAAATTAATTGACATGACTCAGCAAGTCTTGGCAGAATATCAAAAACGATACATAAGACTAGCAAACAGAAGTGAGTTGAGTTGATTCATAAGCGAATGAATTGTGAATTAGCAACATCTAGTTAGCGACATCACCTGGTTTGATTGTGTATATATAAAAAAATAACCTTCATATAAATAACATTTAGTGTTATAGTTTTACGAATGAGTCATGCTACCAATGTAAGCAGAAATGGCTAACGTTGGCTTGTTTACAGCGTAAAGCTAGCTTAGTATTGCTAGCACTGTTATTTGGTTCAAACTGGATGTGTTTTTGTGTTCGAGAATTGTGCTCGTGCACATTAATGATTGTTGTAGAAACTCCAAACTCACATTAAGCTAAGCAGAAGCTTCATACTGAAAAACTACAATTAACTCAATTCCAGAGGAGCGCTATTGTGGTTAGCATGTTTGCCTCACAGTTTGAGGTTGTTCCAGATTAGAATTTTGGCTCAGGCCTTCCAGCATATTTCTCTCTGTGTTTAATCCAAAAGTATTCAAGATAAATTATGTTATGTGTGAATATGCGTGTGAATAGTAATTGTCTCAATGTGATTGACAGGCAACCAATCCAGGGTGTACCCCACATTTTAGTGTTAAATAGCACAAGGCTTTGATGATTCTAACGATGCTTACAACATGCCACAAGGTCAAAGAATTACTCCCCCAAAACACCTGTCCATTTCCTTTCAAACCCTTTTCACACTGCACTTAGCAGGGAATGGAGCATTGCTAGGCGCCACATAACGGCAAAAGGACTTGTTCTATTTGAGAGTGGAGATGAGCTGGCGGAGTAGCACACTGACCAAGTGCAGTGTGAAAAGGGCTTTAGCCTTCAAAAGGGTGAGTAATTTTACTGTATTTTAGTTTTATTCTGTAACTTTTCTTCTTGTTTTGACAGCTAAGCGTTGCACTTTCATTATTTCCTATGAGGGGAAACGCCTTTGGAGGTTCCACTTGTATTTTCCATTGAGAGTTAGAAATGTTATTTATTTTATTGTATCGCTGCATGTGCCTTGGTTATTGTAATTACAGACAAGTAATCAAATGAACAAACAAGTATTTTGATTCTCGGTCAACTTCCTTATTTTCCGACAGGCCTGAGCTGATTGGTAAAGCTTGTGCACCCTCTCCACACAGGATCAGACGAGAGGATTGGAGCAAACGAGATGAGACAGCTTGGATAGTAGCTTGTAATACTAGAGCGCACTTATTTAGTAGAAAAAAATGGTTATGGTTTGCATAATGAGCCTATAGAACACGCCGCGCTTGCCAGTGTCTTGAGTGAGTAATAGAAAGAGCACAGGCTTGTTTAAAGTGGCCTTTTCCTTCTGAGTGCAATTTGTGGGGGGGTTTCGCGTGTAACTTTCCCTCTGCTGATCGTGTGTATCGGTCAAAGCACAATAAATATTACAACTATAAGTGAGCACAGCTGAGATGCTAGAGACTGTATATTCCATGACGGCAGGAAGACAAGCTCGGTTAAAACACACAAAAAGCACATCTAGATTTTACACCACGTAAGTTGTCATTCATAACCAAATAGTGCAGAAAAAGAGTCTTTTTTTTCTTGTTTTGTTTTTTTAGATATATGTATATATGTATATGTGTATAGAAAAAGAGCCAAAGCAACATTCCATTTTTGTGTCATTGTTTCCCCCGGAGATGTTTAAAAAATGGCCTACAGCGCTGTGAGGCTGTTTGTGGAGGAAAATCAATTCAAATTAATTATTATTTTTTTTTTAATACACTCTAAAGCCAAGATTTTAAACAAATAATAACAATAATAAAAAGATTTCTGTCCGTGAAAAAACAAAAAAAACTAATGGACTTGTTAGCAAGTTACACATACCAACATGAAATTCTGTAGGCTAACATAAGTAGACCAACAACAACAAAAAAATCTTAACTCATTCACTGCCATTGACGGCTATAGACGTCAAAAATTCATTTGAACTATTTCTATTAGTTTAACATAAGAGTATGAAAACCTAGATTTTTTTTTGTACATTTAGAACAGATATCAAATTTGTGATTAATCGTGAGTTAACTAGTGAAGTCATGCGATTAATTACGATTACAATTTTTAATCGCCTGACGCCCCTATTTAATCATCTTATCTCTTTTTTTTATCGAGTCAGGCGATTTTTTGTGTTGTAATTAATTGCATGACTTCAATAGTTAACTCACGATTAATCACATTCCTTTATATCTCTTCTAAATGTACAATAATTTTTTTCTAGGTTTTTATACTCTTGTTAAAAAAAGTGGGGGGGGGAAATGTTGAACAAATTTTTGACGTTTATAGCCGTCAATGGCAGTGAATAAGTTAAGAACCCATGAGCAAATGACACAGGAAATCTGCCATTTTGGTTTGAAGTGACCATTTGAGGGGCATTTTAGCAATTACTATTCCTTCAAATTTGGTCCGAAATTTGAACCAAGCCGGCTAGAGTACTGTTTGATGCTAAATTTGGAAGCTTTTGAGATTTCACCATGACATGTGGGCGGAACAAGGCAAAACAAAGCTCTTATCACTCAGCTGCACATGCTCGGGTTTGACAAAATCCAGCCCCTAAAGATAGTTTGACTTGGCAGCATGAAATTTTGTAGGCATCTCTAAAACAAGTAAACCCAAAAAAAAAGTCATGGCCAGGAAGACACAAGAAGTCTGTCATTTTGGCTTGAAATGACTATTCTGATTGTTCACAAATTTAAACCAAGACATTAGTGAACACAATTTGGAGGAATTTGAGCTCCACAAGATCAGGGTTTTCAAAATAAATTCCCTGAAGGCAGTTTAACTTAGCAACGTAAAATTTGGCATGAGCAGACCTACAAAAAAAGTCGCAAGAAGCCATGCCCAAAAATACAAGTCAGCCATTTTGGTTTGAAGCGACCATTTTATGGTCATTTTCATTGGTCCATCAAAGACAACTCCTCGAAATGTTGCCTGATTGCTCCCAAATATGAAATGAAGTTTCTAAAGCCAGTTTTACTTAACATGAAATTTGGTAGGCATATCTATCACGAGTAGACCCACAAAAAAAGTCTGAAGAGGCTTTGCTGCCATTTTGGTTAGAAGTGGCCATTTCAGGGTCACTTTCTTAAAAAACAAACAAACAAAAAAAAACTTATTTTAGAAATTGGTTTCCGATTGTTACCTAATTTAAATAAACAATAAATGGTGATTATTTTTAGTTTGACACTGCGTGTGGTCGGAGCTTGACAGAAAAGTTGAACACGCAAAACACTATTAAAGTTTATTGAAGACCAAACTAGTAGTTTAATGAGTATGGATTAAACCGTCTACCTTTGACTAATAAATCAAATGTAGTGCAACCAAATCTTTTTTGTTTTTGTTTAAAATTGGCCTACAGCGCTGTGTGGATGTTGTTCTCTCTGACAAAGGGAATGCATTGAAATATATCAGGATTTGACAATAATTAAAAAAACAACAACAATATATCCAAATGACATTGTCGAAAATGATTCCTGTGATGTCAAAATATATTACTTTGCTAATGTGACTCAAGCAGTTTTTTGAAGGTCCTGATATTAACCTTTAAAATGGAAGAAACCCCCCCCCCCCACAATTTTATATTATATATAAAAAGGAAGAAGTAGCAGTGAAAGAAAGTTAGCGAATGATATAATTATTCCCCCTGTCCCCGTGGATGCCTTTTCTTTAGAAAACAAAAAATACAAATAAAAACAAAGGCAACTCCATCCCGACAATCAAAGAATAATACTAAGATTCCACATTTACTACCATTATAGTTTGGTTTCTTTTTGTTTGTTTATCTTCTAAAAATATCTACAATATTTCACAAGATAGCAGGCAAATTCCAGCACATTTTTTTTTTCAATTTTTCCCCTCAGTTTTTTTTTTCCCCATTTAGTTTTAATCCTCAGCAATAGTAATAACACACTGTCTGAGCTCCGGCATCCCTTCTTCTAGAAACCAGGAAGTATATCTCTAAGTGGTTTGTAAACAAATTACATTCTCTTTTAAGACATAAATAAGTCAAAAGTACTTTCGAGCCATTCGAAGCAGGAACAAGGCAACATGCCGACAAACAAAGATAAAACTCTCTCTACTGTAAATATATTTATATGTGTTCATATTTATAGAATATAATCCCGTAAATGCTCGTAAATTGCAGTCGTATTATTTTTGCGCTCCTCTTTTATTTTTTGGGCAGGTGGTGGGGCGGAGGTGCAAAGCTGCTGTGCAAGTTGAGCCCTGGCACCCGGTCACATGATCAAATGTCATGTGATCATGCCACGCAGAAGGAGGAGGAGGAGGAGGAAGCTGTCCTTACGTCCACCGCAAAAGAATCCAAACAGGAGGGCGGGGGTGGAACCCTTTTAAATAAAACTCGGGCCAATGTACATTCATGCAGGAGCGACAATAATAATGTAACAATAATATTAATCTGAATATAATCACGAGGAGAGGAGGGGTTCCAGTGTTTGTTTTCTTCCTCCTCCTCCTCCTCCTCCTCGTCAGTTTGCTCCTCCACAACCGCAAATGCAAGATGGCTGTGTCGCTTTTTCCTAATCTTTCTTTTTCTCTTTTGTAATCGTATGTACCGGTTAGTTGAGGAGTTGAAGGTTCCGAAACCAGGAGGTTAGAGGCTGGTCTCCAAGCTGTGCAAAGGGCTGGCGGGGCTGGACGAGGCCGCCGATTTACTGGTGTCGATGGTGAGGTTGATGCCGCTGTCGATGGCGTTGTTGTTCTTGTTGGGCGACGACGGCTGGCTGGAGTACTTCCCCCTCCGGCGAGCCGCGTCGTCGTCCGTGTCGTCGATGAGCGGGATGTTGGGCGTGGAGTCCTCTATCCTAAACTCGGGCTGCGTCATGAAGTTGTGGATGGAGGTGCGGGAGTCGGGCTTCTCCAGGCCTTCGTAGAGGGAGCTGCGGAATGCGTTCACGACGCGGATCTGCCGGGGGCAGAAGAGGACAGCACACGTGGGGATTAGGAGGGGGCGGGATGGCGGGGAGGAGGAGGAGGAGGAGGAGGAGGAGGAGGAGGAGGAGGGAGCCTCTCATGGTTGAGGTCGGACAACAGGAAGCTGCCTCATTGGTGTCGAGTAAAATGTCGTTACTGACACTGAATGCACAAAAGCGGTACATTCATGGATCGGTCATTGGAAATTTTGCCGTTCAGGTCCTTGTTTGAGAACAAGTTCAACATGTGTGTTTAAAAGTTTAGAAAGGGTCAAATTAAAGTCTTGGTACTGGGATTTTTTTTTTTCCAATCAGATTATATTCAACACTGCAGATTCCGCATTAAAGATAACCAGACGCATATTCTTTTGACCTTGATAAATAGATCCTGCAGTACAAAAACCAGAGGCGGCAAATCCAGGTCCAGAAAGTAAAATCCCAGCCACCGTTTGGCTTTAGCCTCAGGTGCTAATAAGCTGGCTCCCATGGTGCTCGTTTACTTGCTAGGGAGCTAGTAGCCAGAGCCGTATATAGAGACTCAGGGTTTCAGCAGGGTAACAAGATGATTGGTCAACTGCTGGTCACATGATATATGGACGCCATCTTGTTACCCTGCCAAACTCTCTCTATATACGGCTCTGCTAGTAGCTAGCTAGCTAGCACCAGGTGTTAAAGCCAAACTGTGGCATGGATTTTAGTTTCTGGACCTGGATTTGCCACCTCTGACAAAAACACACTTCTTCAAAAATGATCCTACGGTATTATGCCAAATTTCCGCAAAAGTAACCAGACGCATATCCTTTCGACCTTGATTATAGTTCATGCAGTACAAAAACCAGAGGTGGCAAATCCAGGTCCAGAAAGTAAAAACCCTGCTACCGTTTCGTTTAGCCTCAGGTGCTAGTTAGCTAGCTCCCTTGCTAGCTCCCATGGTGCTCATTTATCTGCTAGGGAGCTAGTAGCTTGCTAGCTAGCTAGCACCAGCGGCTAAAGCCGAACTGTGGCAGTGCTTTTTTCTAGATGACCAGTGGTTTTCTTCAAAAATTATCCTAAGGTATTATGCCAAATATCCTTCAAGGATTATCATTTACTTTGATGTAAAGAGAAACTTTCTGGTCTCTTCTAAGCGGACATAAAAATAAAAAAAAGGCCCCTTTGTTTTCACAAGACTAATATGGCGGCTCACACTTTGCGTCATGTCAACTTCCTCCATTGGCGCTTGTTAATAAGAAGGCCGGGCGAGAAGAGGGTTTTGCTTTCACAACATGACCATACATTTCACTCAAGTTGGAGACGTGCACTAAAGGAAAACTGTGAGGAACATAATCACCAAAAACAACAACAAAAGAAAGCAACACAAATGCCTGTTATAAGTATACGCTTTTTAGTCCAATGTGCTGTATACCTAGAAACAAGCCACGTTAATCAACGCAATGCTCAAAGGAGAAAACAAACGTGAAAAGAAATCAAACTTTAAAAAATGCATGGTCGTTGACCACTTTGTATCCCACCGGGCATCATCCTCCAGTTTTCAGTATTTCCAGTATTTTATTTGATTATTTTTACGTCTACGCTGACTTTCTGGACAATCTAAACATGTTTCATAATTGTATTTTTACAGATGATATTTATTTTTGATAGATACCAAGTTCATTTATAAAATCTTTGCCTTTATAATTGCATCACACTGACAGATGTTTCTAATACAGTTGACTCATGCAACTCAATTCACTGAAAAGAAGGGGGAGGGTGTTTAAAACTGACAATGTTGTTGCGTAAGTGTGCACACCCTCTTAGAAATAGAGAGGGGGCTGTACTTACACACATTTGAACTTGTGTTAAATAGAAGTTGGCCACACAATCGCTATTATTTACGTCTCTCATTAACCCAAAATTTGGTCCCACTGTTCTAGTAGGCTTTTACTGCCATATTTGTCATCATGCAGTATTTTAAAGCACAAGCTATTTTTCTTTTATATCCACTATATGTCTGATTCCAAAGTATGACATCACATCCAAATTTCATCTCCTCTTCCAACCAGTGAATAACCCCCCCCCCCCCCCAATAGTTACATTACATTCATTATATGACAGTGTCAATCAAACTGAGCATTATTACATTACTTATAGAATACTATATAATGTAATCTCCCTTTAGCTTTCTAGCACCACCTGCATTCTACACAAATGCCATCTGTTCAAAGGAAACACATTAAAATATCTGTGGCAGCACCGGAGGGGCGACTATGGATCCATAGTCTGACACGGTGGGATACAATTCAGGAGAATATCACATGCAAGTTGGAGGAAATCTGGTGGACAAGGTCAGTAAGGAGGAAGGAGGTTAGATCTGAGCCATCCAATCGGGTGCTCTAAAAACAAACCAAAAAAGTACAAGAGCCAACTCTGCTGGCTCAGCATCCACACACACTGCGTGGGACACAAACATGTAGAGCACAGGGTGGTCCCAAACAAAAGATGGTTTGCGCACATACACAAGCAGTGCAGGAGTAGACGACTCACAACAACAAAAACAGCACACGCGTGTTGTGAGACAATGAGCAAACATCGTCACGTACAGTATGACGACAACAGGAAGTCAACACAACCGACATGCAACAAGACAAGTAGATGCAAAACGCATGGATGGGAAGAATAGTTAATATATACTTTATATATATATTTTTTTGTTTTTTTTAAACCGGGTCTGACGGCCTCAACTCCATGCATGGATTGGTAAACATTCAAGTAAGAGGTATTGAGGTAGATTTATGACTATAAAATGATTTAAAAAAATACTTTTAATCTTGGGAGCTCCAGCAAAATCCAATTTCAAAAGCAATAATTTATCAAACTCCAGTTAATACACTTTAACATCTTAGATATTAAATAGTTTGCCCAAAAACCCATAAAAAGAACAACAAAATATGTTATCCCACTGTATTAAAATAACCATTTGTATTTACACAATACTTTTATAGTATCTTTTTAGATTGGGAATATATGTTTAAAGATCCTTTTAATCCAACATAAAATATTTAAATGCACATTATTTTATTTAGATGTTTCAGTTGAGTTTTTAAATGAACTATAATAATAAAGATAGCACAGTAATACACTAACAGCAGGATTACCATTTTTTTTAATGCCTGCCAATTTCTTTACATTTTAAAATAAGCTTTAAAATTAGTTTCTCATTTAATTTAAATGTATTAAATGTGTGTTTATAACATTAACATTTTTATACCAATACAGTACAAGTATTACACAATTATATTCTAAAGCATCAAATAAAACTATAACGCATATTAAAAAAATGTGTATCAGATTTAGATTATTTAAAATATTGACAAATTGAACAGTGATTTTAAACATTAAAAATAGATTTAAAAAAGATAACTGTTTCCAATTATATATATATTTTTACAATTTAAAAATATTTATTATGCTAATGAAAGTATTAAATAGTAAAAATATATACTAATATCCGGCAAATATACTAAATCCATTTAAAAATAATAAATTATAATAATAATCCCCGAAAATGAGATCATGTAACAGGACGTCTGACACGTAACACCGATGGAGTGTTCCAAAATAGTGGGAGGTTGAATTTGCCAATTGTCGCTTCGGCTGCAGTTGAAGTACTGTATGTGTTCGTAACCATGGCGACATAACACTCAATTTCACGACAACATGATGCAACAGAACGGGGGTGAATACATTTCATTCGAGAACATATGAGAAAATCAAAACCGTGTGTGAATGTCTATGACAAAGGAATACATTTTGGTTAGTAAAGTATCCTCTTCATAAAAACTATAATTAATTTGGACCCCAACTAAACCATTTCCAATGTGAGGATCAACAATCGTGCTAATGCTTTTAGCAAAAACAATGAAACTGAACACTCCCACCTTTTTTAAAAGCACCGCCATCGAATAAATTATCTCAATGCTAACATTTTTAGCACGTTTTTTTTGCCACCTAATGAGATTGAAATAAGACCAGGATCCTTAAATGAAGCAAACCACCGCAGCTCATACTTGAATGTTCACCATCGGTGGAATTAGTTTGAGTTAGCGTCCGTCAAGACACAAACGGGTCGGGTGGGATGCCAGTGGTGAGGATTAGTGGTCGAGTGGTGGGGGTTGTCGGTTTTATGGGGATATGAGCAGAGGGAGACAAACTCACAACCTGAAATGTCACGCCGTGGGTATCACCCTTAGTCCCGCGCTCCTAGCACTCTGAGGAAACAGACAACACATCGACCAATGAGAGGACAGTACACCCGAGCATGGGAGGAGATTTGAAATCCAGCGTGAACAGCAACGAGACAGAAATATGCAAACAAAAAAGCAGAAGAAAAGCAGAAAATTAAAAAATAATGATTCAGAATCTCCAACCCCGCCAAAGAACTCTGATTGGTTTAAATTGTTGATACAGTGCATCCTCCAAAGTGGAATAATTGTAGGGCTGCTCGATTATGAAGAAAATATTCATCACAATTAATTTGGTAATAATTGAAATCACGATTAGGACAATCATTAGTTTTTTGGTACAGAACAAGAAAATGTAAAACAAATATTAAGAAAAAAAAAATTCTTTGAAACGCTATAATTATGCAAGTTCCTTTTGGAACAAGCAAGATTTATTAAATTAGTCATTTTAAAATAGAAAAGGTGCAAATATATAAATTTAAACAACTCAAAAGCAGTATAAATAATATTTTATTTTTGTATACGATTATGCAGATTTTGTAATTGTGGAGTGTAATAATTGAAATTGTAATTGAATTTCGATTAATTGCAAAGCCCTAAATTATTATTTGTAAAACCTTTATCAAAACTCATTTACTCCCAAAAACTTATAAATAAGTTCTATTTTAAATGTTTGAATTGTCCCAAAGGCGTATTTATGTGTTTTTTTATGCTAGAGCATACAGAAGGCTTCGATGCAGCCTCTGAACTGCAGAGAACGGCTGAAGCAATGGTAGTTATTACAAAACGGCCAGCAGGTGGCAGCATAGTATAAGAGATCAACCAGGGCCATGTTGCAAACAAGCTGATTTCCCCACAGTTCTAAACACATTTGTGAATAATGATGAAACTTAGCTATATTCTAATGCTAATTGCTGCAAAACGGAAATAGATAGAAATATACTTTTTTTTTTCCTGATGAAAGAAGAGACTCTAATCTTTCTTTTGGTAGGTTTTTATAGCAATATAACTCAATATTCAGTGGGCCTTGCAAAATCAGTCAAAATCCGGGAGCGAGGGGGGTTGCTTCAGTGAAAACGGCTGGGAGTGAATGAGTTAACGATCCACGCATTCACACATTCCCTCATCATCGAGTGAGTCCCACTTGGGTTGATGCAGTAGTTAGCTATTTTGGGGTGTTTAAATTTAGCGTAGTACAAATGACCTCATCAACCTTATCTACTGTAGATCCAGTCTTCCACATCACGCACTCCTTTCAAGCGCCAGAGTTCACACACGACGTCTTACAATATTGTTCATAATTGAAGCCTTTGAGACAGACAGAAAAAATGTTCCCTGATTTTATTAAACGCTGTGCTGAAATTCTACTCTTAATCATTCAGATAATTAATCACACTTTAGGCTCATTAAGCACAAGTCTCAGTAGATTTATAGACACCTAGTTAGTTAGTGATAGAGCGGATATTTATTTGCAGTAAAAGAGAAAATATTAGTGTCAAAATTTTAAACAAATGTACAAAAATTATAACAAAAATTGTAAATAATTTCAGCAAAGTTTTCTACTGTAAAAACATTTTATTTTATTTATTTATATTAAATTTAAAAATGTAGGGAGTTCCCAGTGTCAGCATCATTTTTCATAAAGTAGAAATTAAAAAAAATCCATAAATAAAAGGTTCTCTGTATATCACAAGTTTTCTACTGTAAAAAAAGTTTTCTTTTATTTATCTATTTATTTTTATTATATCTTTTTTAAATATTATTTAAAACAAATAAAAAAATGTAGGGAATTCCCAGTGTCAGCATCATTTTTCATAAAGTGGATATTTAAATAAATCCATAAATAAAAACTTTTTTTTTTCATTAAGCGACAAAGCATGCGAATATAGCTAAATTGAGGTTTTCGACAGGGTTCGCTTTATAAGATCTTCTGAGACAGTGAAAATTTGTCTGAATAGTAAAAACTGTTACAAATCCTGATGAAAACCCTCAATTCGCTACCTCCGCAAGCATTCCCGCTCAATCAGATTCAGATACGTAAAAAGGCCGATGCCGCTATTTGTCAAAATGCCAAATATCGGCACCGATAATCGGTCTATCCCTACACCTAGCACTACGTTAGTGTTTTCAACTTTGGAGGCTCCACTATGTTTTCAACATTAACGGGGCTGACGTCCCTGAATGCGAGCAGACAGACAAGCAGACTGACAGAGTTCTGACTCACGGCCAGTAGACGGAGCAGCAGCAGCAGCGCTTGTAGGAGAGGAAAGGGCATTGGACAAGGACACGTGACTAGGACTAGAAACATTGGTTACATCCTGGTTCTGGCTGGTGGTGGACGACTGGCGTCTCAGAGCTCCCGCCCCCTGAAAGGAGGTGCCACTCTTGAAGGTGTTGACTACTTCGATCTGCGGGGGAGGAGAGAGCGGGACAGGAGAGGACAAATGGCGGCTCGGGGTGAGCGCGGCGAGGCCAGGGACATCAACAAAGCACAAAATGTCCCGATTGTGACGAGACGAGGCTGAAGGTCAGGGTGTTGCATCATCTCGGCAAAATGCTTTCTGCTCACACTCATTGCTTCTCTGAATGACCTCTAAAACAAATCTATATTTGTTATAACTGTATTTGATTTATCAACCAGAAACCTCCAATTGTAATTTATTTATTTATTAATGTAACCAAATTAAGTGGCAAAAACCTGAAAGGCTAGTAGCGAAGTATAAACCACAACAGTTAAAATAATGTTATATAAGGCATCAATAATGATTTCACTTAATTTTGGCCTCTCTAAAAAGTGTCTATTAAATGTTATTATTTTAAATTGGGATCAAGTCGGGATTTTAAAACTGTCGCTGTCCAAAAAGTCAACCTGTGTCTGTCTGCAGCAGGGTTATATTATAGATTTGGAATTTTCATTTTAGCTGGCATGTTCATTTTAGTTAGCTTTTATTTTATTTTGAGTTTAGTTTTTTTAATTTAGTTAGTTTTAAATCGTTTTCAGGGTGGCTCGGTTAGTTTTTATTATTTAAAAAAAATGCTTAGTTTTAGTATTAGTTTTCATTTTTTTCCCAATGTGTATTACTTGTGCGCAATATTTAATAAACACCATGGTAAAATGAAAAAAGTAACTCATTTCTTACCTTATTTCAGGTGAGTTAAATGAATTAGCAGGCGAGCCGAGCCATTGGAGCCAAAAGTCAACCCCGCAAAATTGTCGCCTTGGAGCGACGTCATCTGAAGGTGCTTTTTATTAGCTGCTGCTCGATGACGTCACTTCTGTGTGACACACGTTCAAACGTTCCGTATGCCGGTTAAATAAATCTACTTAAAATCACATTTAAGATCATCCCCAAAGGCTCATGCTTTAAATTAATGACCAAAGACTAAAACGAAGGGCATTTTCGCTATAATTATAGTTGGTTTTAGTTAGTTTCGTAAACATAAAATGTAGTTTGTTAGTTAAAAAAAATTTTAAAAACATTTTCCTTTTTTTAAATTTAATTTTAGTTTTAGTTTTCGTTAGCTTTCCTTAACTAAAATAACATTGCTGGCATGTATTCTTTTGCATTTTAACGGCTTGTTTAAGTCTGACTGTACAGTGATTCATTTTTCAATGTTACACATTTATTTGAATGTGAGTGTTGAAAAGCAACACAGTTTAATTAATTTAATGTGCGTATACAAATAAGTTTCGACCGTTTTTGCTTGATGAAGCCCCTGCAGGACGTCGACCTTTGTTACCATTGCGATGTGATAGCACCACCCTGAACCATCAGCAACACACAGTGAGATGAAACCATTCGGTACACAACAGTTAGATTGTATTGAATATCACAGTGATAACGGTCTGCAGAGCTCAGGGTCCAAGAAGCATCTTCTTGGGGGTCCACCGGGGCCTTCATTTCCGTACCCCGAGCGAGAGCCGCGTGTCTGTGAACTTAACTCATCTTGAGAGCAAACATTTTTCCGTTGCGGACTAGGGTAATAAAAGTTGAGTGTAATTCAGACTTCATAGGTGACGACGACGTGTAGCTTAAAACTGCGATTGAGCACCCCACCTGAGTCTGAATGCGGTTGAGTCCCCGGAACCAGAGGATCTGGCCTCTCCTCAGCTCCCTCTCCGCGTGGTCGATCTCCTCGTTGTCCTCGTTTAAGTCCTCGTCCGGGAGTTCGTCCTTTTGGCTGAGCTGGCCGGCCCGCCGCAGGAAGCGCAGCTTGCTGTTGGGTACTGTGGCGATCACCTGAGAACCGCAGAGAGGAGCGATGTTTATATTAGAGATAGACCCATATGTTTTTTTTTTTCAGGGGCAATAAATACCGAGGTCGATTATTAGTAGCCAAGGAGGCCGATAACCCATATTTGGAGCCGATATTCATTTTTCCTATTCTTTGTTGTAATGTGTTAAAGCATGTTTATTGACCAACTTTTCAGACGTTTCAAAATGTAGAATTATTATTATTTTTTTAATCTTAGACAATAGACATCCTTTTAAATTTCTAACTAAATGTTCAGGGAGCTCCCAAGGTTATCAGTACATCTTAAAAAGTTAAATGGCAACTCTCTATAGTCTTCTACAGTAAATATTTATTTTCCCGAAATTTTTAAATACCTGAAATCTTACTTTCACATTTCTTTGTTTTAATGTTGAACAAAAACAAAAGGTTCAGAGGGCTCCCAAGGTCAGCAGCATCTCTATAAATGTAACTGAAAACTTAAATAAATAGTTCCCTGAGATTA
Organism: Leptonotus elevatus; assembly: GCF_054856555.1. Classification (NCBI taxonomy): domain Eukaryota; kingdom Metazoa; phylum Chordata; class Actinopteri; order Syngnathiformes; family Syngnathidae; genus Leptonotus; species Leptonotus elevatus. Next base: position 16,854,812 of record NC_141248.1, on the reverse strand, counting down.
AAATGATTTTAGATTTATAGCCGGTCTATCCCGAGTTTATATTGTGTGTGTGCAAATAGATGTTAAGTGCAACTAATAAACATGGTTTGATTGATATATTATCCTCGCTGATTTGCTTCGTACGGCATATTATATATATTGGGGGGGAAAAGTCAATCATGTGAAAATAAATTCATGATATAAAAGGTAATCTTTTTTGTGGGGAAAAGGACATAATATTCTAAGTCTTTTCTTTTCCTTTTTTAGATAATTTTGGGTCCTAATGATGAGCACAAGATCACTTTTTTTTGGGATAGGTTTACGGCTATGCTGTTTTTTCCCCCTCCACACCCGTTCACCCAGAAAGTCATTCTATCATGAGAATGAAATCCCATTTTTTGAGAATGAAATTGAAAGAAATATTTGCGGAACAAGTCCTCACATCAGAAATTATATTAAAGTAAAAAAATGTGTATGCTAATGAACTATAAAGCCATATATTTTTTTAGTTTAAATTATTTGTGATAAAAAGGTAGTTAATATCAGGGCTGAAAAAAATTGTAATATAACAGTTCAAGTCATATTTTTATGACAATTTATTTTAGAATTATATTTAAAAAGAAATAAAGATAAAAATTCTTATTTTGAAAGAAAAAAGTACTCACAAGAATTAATTGTTTAATTTTTTTTGTTTTTAATTGTATTTCCGAGATTAAAAAGTAATAATAATAATATAGCAACATTAAACTTAAAAATCCATCAGAAGCTTATTCGACTAAAGTTGTACTTAAAGTCTTAACAATCCAACATTAAAAGTCCAAATTTTGTCTCAATATTATGACGCTCGCTTTGCATGTTCCCAAAACATATTTTTAACTGATATATCCAATGTGAGCTAAATACTGGACATGATCTGTGTTATGGATAGGGGCTTTCCGAATTGATGCGGAGAAATTGTGACGGGTTTTTTGGGTTTGTTCTTTACCTGCCCCCACACGAGCTCCCCCAAGCCGAGGAAAACGCACCACATCCACTTCTCCAGGTCCAGAGGTTGGCAGCTGAATGGCTTCCCTCCAAACTGTACAATTATTATCTAAACATAAAATTAAAAATAACAGGCATACAACAGAACATGTTTAGAATTAGTATACTGTAAGTGTAAATGAAATGATGTTCTTAAAAAGAACTTAACTTAACTTTTAAGAAAAAAAAAAAAAGAAGAACTTAACAAACTCTACAGGCAGTTTTATTTGACTATCAAACAAGTGCGACAATAAGTAGCTTACCTGTACAGCGAAGGTGCCAAAAACGATGGAGCAGAAGATGGGGTTCCTAAAGATGCCGTCAAACACGTTGCGCTCGCCGTGTATCTTGCGAGCGTTGATCTCGTTAAAGAGTTGCATCATGACGAAGGTGTTGAAGATGATGGTGTAGTGCTCCGATGGGGGCGCGTGGAGGGGCGCGTTGCGGCCACTGTCGATGTCGAAGATCTGCTCACCTGTGGAGGAAAGTATAGTGTGAAGTCATGCAAACAAATGTAGTAGACCACTTTAATCTTAGATACTTGACTTTTTTTTTTTTAAATTGCTAAGCGCAGTGTGAAAAAATCTTTAGTTCATACCGACAAAGAGGAGGAGAAAGATGATGATGAGCTGATAGATTCCATGTCCCAGAATGTTCTTGGTCATGGTGCTGGAGATGAGAGGCTTGTTGCGTCCGTACGGCTTCCTCCTGAGCAGGGACTCCGTGGGTGGCTCGGTGGCCAGGGCCAGCGAGGCGAACGTGTCCATGATCAGGTTGACCCAAAGCATCTGCACCGCTTTCAGGGGCGAGTCCTGAGGAGCACCAGAGGAACTTTAAACCATCAACACAAACATACTAACACAAGCTGCCTCGTCATGATCAACATGTCCAATTGCTTTGTGGTTACTTTTATGCTGCTTCACTTGATTTGATCTTATGGAGCAGCCTGTGATATACATTTGTAGCTCAGTAACAGCTCCTTACATGTTATTCTCTTAAATATAAATTAGATACAAATCTGCGAAAAGATATCCATCTTGTTACACCTCAGACTGGTTGCAAGTCAATAACTGCACACAGATAAACAAAGAATCACACTCACACACTTGTTAATGGACCTAACATGTAAGGTAATAAAGAATACAATATTAAAGTCAGATTTTTATAAAAGTGTTAATTTCTGTATAATTTCATAAGAATAAAAATGTCATAATTTATGAGAGTAGAGTCAGATTTGTTGTTTTTTTTTGGAAAAAGAAAATGTCATTATAAACAGATTTTGTTGTAATCTTATGAAAATAACGTTTTACTTTTTTGAGGGGAAAAAGTCATTAGAAAGGATTCATAGTCAATTTTTTTGTCATAACCTTGTTAATAAAGGTAGACGTTTTGGAGGAGAACCAATTATAATCCTATAAAAAGTTAAATTTTTTTGTGAACAAAGTTTTGCTTTTTTCCCTATGATGAAAAAAGTATCTATATTGAATTAATATTACACGAATAAAATCATACAATATAGGATAAATGCAGCATTTTTCAAGATTATTATTTTTTTTTTATTAGAAAATAATCATAGTAAAAAAAAAAGCCAACCCAGAAAAAATAAAGTATGACGTTTTGGAAGTAAAAGAGTCATTATCATAGGAGAAGTTTTATTTTTTGAGAATATAGTTGCAATTTTATTTTTATTTTTTTACAAAGATAAAAGCTTGAGTTTGAGCGTTACATGTCCCCACAAGCGCCCCTTTGCCGCCCAAAAATCAGGAAGAAAATGGGCTAATTCAATTCAAACTTAATACGGCCTGTCACCTGCTTGTATGGGTTTCATCCAGGTACTCAAGCTTCTTCCCACATTCCAAAAACATGCATGTGAGTTTCATTGAAGACTCTTAATTGTTAGTAGGTGTGAATGTGAGTGCGAACGCTTGTTTATATGTGCTGCTGGCGACCGGTACAGACTGTACCATGCTTTTTACCCAATGTCAGCTTGGATCGGCTCCAGCTCACTTGAGATCAGAACAACGACAAGCGCTATAGAAAATGAATGGATAAATGAAGTGGAATAAAACTGCAATGCAGCATACTGACATACTGAGAAGTCTTATCCAGTTACATCCTCACGCATGACAAATAGCTCATCCGTCCGTACCTGAGTGATGCAGGCGCCCGTGAACGCCACGATGACGGCGACCACGTTGACGGTGAGCTGGAACTGGAGGAACTTGGAGATGCTGTCGTAGACGTTGCGGCCCCACATCACTGCCTTGACGATGCTGCTGAAGTTGTCGTCGGTCAGGATGATGTCGGACGCCTCCTTGGCCACGTCGGTGCCGGCGATGCCCTTGGGGAGAAGCGTAGGAAAACCGTTTTACCAAACGTCTATGACAGGGAAGTTCAAACTACTAATTGCAGCCATTTTTTAAGTGGACCGCATCTTACAAAAAGTAAATAGCAAATTATTAAAGTAAAAGTAACATCTGACAAAGCTATTTAAATGTGAATAATCTGTTCCAGACTTCCTTACAAATCGGCACAGTGTCACTTTGTATGACAAAATGGATTATGCCACAGACACAATAGTTTAATAATCCACTGCAGTGATGGTGTGTGTCTTCTGTCCTCCACTAGGTGGAGCTCATCATCTTTACAGGGGCAACCCCACAGACCGCAGAGGTGAAGAAGATACATCTGCAGTTGTGAAGTGAGATCTATCTCAAGGGGGAAAATAGTTTTGGTTACCATGGCGAAGCCGACATCAGCCTTCTTCAGGGCCGGCCCGTCATTGGTCCCGTCGCCTGTCACCGCCACCACCTGCCTCTGCTCCACCATGGTGCTGTCAATAATGCCTGTCACACACACACAGCAACATGTTATTTGTGTCTACACAGTACACTATAAAAGGGCAATTGGACCAAAAGAAAACCAAAAGTGCTGTATGTGAGTTACACTGACATGTATGTATCGCATGTACGGGTTTTATAATGTATGCAGAGCAATGAAAACTCATTATTAAAGGTGACTATGATCTAAATATTGATGTTTTTGGTAGTAATTTCTGCACCAAGGACACAGGATGATGAGTATAACTACAACATGCTAATAAATTCAATTACAATTTCAACTATTACACTCCACAATTACAAAATCGGAATAATCATAAACAAAAATAAATGATTATTAATACTAATTTTGAGTTTTTTAAATCTATATACTTGCACCTTTTTTTAAAATTTAAAATGACTTATTTAGTATATCTTGTTTCGTCCAAAAGGAAGGCGTAATTATTGTGTTTCAAAGAAATGTAATATATCCATCCATCCATCCATTTTCTTAACTGCTTTTCCTCACAAGGGTCGCTGGAGCCTATCCCATCTGGCTTCGGGCAGTAGGCGGGGTACACCCTGAACTGGTTGCCAGCCAATCGCAGGGCACTGAAATTTAATATAACTTAATTTAATATTTTCTTTATAATCCAGCGGCCCTAATACAAAGCAGTGACAATATATGAAAATAAATTATTTTAGCTCCTAATCTGAAATATTGCCAAGGAAAAATGCACAGAAAAATGCCAACTTTGTGCTGTATCATCAATACTGAGCAGTGAATTGGTTTGCAAAATGAATGCATTGTCAATAGTTGTGTTTTTCAAGAATAAAGTAAAAAAATATATTGTTAAATCCAATTCTTGAGAAAAAAATGTTGTTAAGTCAAATTCTTGAGACATTTTTTTTTGTCAAGAAAAGTCAAAATACAAATACCGGTATACAGGAGTGGGATAAAAAAAAAAAAGGCCATACACACAAGAATAAAGTCTTTTTGTTTTGTTTTTTTGTCGCGTTGTATACCGGTAAATGAACTTGGCCGATAATATTAAATAGTGCCGTTTCATGTACAATACTAATTTCTGTGCCAACAAAACACCATTATAGGTGTATAACTGCACCATGCCAAATATTCTATTGGGCTTTTTGAGATGAGCTCGGCCCTTGAAAATAAAATGTTGTGGTTTTTGGAAATCATTTTAGTGCTAAAGGGAAACAAAGAAAAACAAGTGGCCAATCATGTGTTTTATAATAAAGATCAGTGGATTGGTTTGAAAAATTAATGTGGTTAGTTGTGATTTATGATAATAAAGTAAAAAATAAAGTTAAAAGGTCTAATTTGTTTTGAGAAAAGGGTCCAGATATACAAAAGTCTAGTTTTGTATGGTCTCATTTTGTTGCAGGAAAAAGTTGTACAGAACAATACTGAAGTCATATTTTTCCAGAACGAACCCTTTTAGCCCCCTCACTAAAAAGTCTTATTTCTAGAGAAAAAAAGCTGTAACATCCCAAGAATAAAGTCGCCTGGTATAAATGAACTTCGCCCATAATCTTAAATAGTGCGGTTTTGTGTGCCAATGAAACAGCATGACTGCACCATGCCAAATATTGAATTTGGCTTTCTAGGTGTTTTATAATTAATGCAGAGGAATGAAAATTTATGAGTATAAATGAACTTGGCTCTTTTTCTGCGCCAAGGGGGAAAAAAAAACATGATGGCAATGACTTTAGTGTGCTTTTATTTTAAAAGATCAATAAAGAGCAAAGCGAACAAGCTTTTTTTTTGTGTGTAAGTGTTTCCTAATTGCGCCAAGAAAACAGCATGGTGGGCATAACTGTTGCATCGGTGCTATTCTTCCTCCCACCCCGTGATTTCCGCCTAGCAACAAGTGATGTGATCAAGACGAATGCGTATTTACCTTTAACCAGTGTGTGTTTGTCAGTCGGGGAGGATCTGGCCAGGACGCGCAGCTTGGGCCAAACCTTATCAATACGCTCCTGCTCCACCTAAACACAAACGCATTGTGAGTGAGTGATGTTTTGTTTTCTCAGGGTCAACTCTTCCGCTCTCGGGCAGCAGCGTACCTCTCCTTTTTCATTGCGGATCCTCCTGTTGAACTCCTTGCCGTCAATGCAGAGGAAGTCCTCTCCGGGATGGATGATGCCGCACTTGATGGCAATGGCCCTCGCCGTGTTTATGTTGTCGCCCGTCACCATGCGCACGGTGATGCCTGCACGCTGGCACTTCTGAATGGCGTCCGGCACCTACGGAAGTACACAAAAAACAGAGATTTACATTTTTGGGTGGGCATTTAAAGGGGAAGCCCCCCCCCCAAAAAAACCTAACAATAACAAAATCTTGACAATAATATATTCTACACATAGTATTCTGGTTAATATTTGTGTTATATATGAGTTAGGCAGCAAAATCCAACAGTTGTCATCATTATCAGAAGGCAGCCATTTTGCCACTTGCTGTCATGTGAAAATGACATCACAGTTGTTCAGGTGTCAGGTAACAACCAATCACAGCTCGGCTTTAGAAAATAGGTGAGCTGTGATTGGTCGTTGCCTGAGCCCGGAGCAACTGTGATGTCATCTTCAGTCGACAGCAAGTGGCAAAATGGCCGCCACCTGAAATGGATAGAAACGGATGGATTTTTCTTCATAACTCATATTCCACAAATGTAATATTAATCAGAATGTCATGTTTAGACTAGTGAGGTCACATATAACATATTATTGTCAATAAATATTCAAACTTTAAGGTCACAATTTGTTTGGACCATGATCCCATTTGATCCCATCATCAAAGGAAGTCACCTTTAGGCAATTAGTACCTTTTTGAGGGGTGCCAATTACAAGAATCACAGATTTTTCACGTGAAACACAGATCCATTGGAATGTGGATGAGGGAATTCAACCATGTGTTTCTTGTTTATTATACTTGGCAGATCTCCAATGGGAACATTCCCTTCACATGACAGACCGGAACCATTGTCATAAATACAAGTACACCGTGCGCAGTATGCAGTGCACGTAGTTCTTGGGGCGAGCGCTCCACTGCCCGTGTATGATCATGTGATGTGGGACAGCATGGTGCATCCGCTGGGAGATATTATGTATGGAGATTGATGCACGCAAGAAGCCAGCATGTCCTCTTCTCTGGCAAAGGTCAGTGTGGGCGAGCTGCGCTCTCCAAACCCACACATCCACAAACACAGAGGCGGACCGGCGCATACGTTTGACCCGCGAGTCACTTGGGCATGTTTCACATACTTTTCAAGGCATGGAAGCCCGCACTGATATCAGAGAAACCCACCAGCGCAATTATATAGCCGAGCTAAAACAAGCCACTCGTACACAAAAACACAAAAGATTGACGACATACAAAAGAAGCAGTTTACACAGAGTGAACCAACAGTATAATATTTATGTATCATTTGGTCCAACTGGACATTTCACACGCTCACATCTGTTTGTGTCACTCACATGACTTTAACGCTTTGGAGACTTCAAACTAGAAACTGCAATTCCAAATAGAGAAAGTAATTCCTTTATCTAACCAGGCAAAAAAAAAAAGTGAGATTTAAAATCCCTTTTCCAAGAGTGACCTAATGAATTACTGTAAGAACGACAGGCAATCTGATTGGGCGCTTTTAGAGGGTTTAATTTCAGCATCATTATTTGAACATTATTTGCATGTTTTAAATGTTTCCCTCCTCCAACACATCTGATACAAATGATCAGCTCACCAGCAAGTTCTAAAGAAGCCTGTGGAATATTATTATTCCATTTTTCGAACCAAAGAAGTTATTGTTGTTCCACATTTTTCTCATCTACCCAGCTCATATTCTCGCTGTCTTCATGTCCGCTGGTCATAAGAAAGGAATTGTTCAGCAAAAAGCACAACATGGGTACAAAACAAGAGATTTTTTTGGAACAGCAATTACACTCTGCTTGGCCACAATTGTCATAAACTCCAGAGGTTATTCTTCTTTGTATATTTTCTGTTTAGTTTCCCCTTCATCTCAAATTTTCTCAGGGAGCCCTACAGGCTAGCCGGTCATCAAAACGAGCTACCTACAGTTGGGTTAATTGAAAAAGAAGACGAGCGGGGTAGCGAGGGGACGAAAGAGCTGAGGTCTGAGAGTGAGGCGGGCTGTTTGCGAAGAGGGTGAAAAGAAGAGGTTTAATAATTCAACACGGCTTTCCTGTACCTGCACGAAAGACGCCCAACGAGGTCAGATGTCCCACTGCACACAGATAACTTCTTCAAGCACAGCTCTGCTTCTGATCTTCGTCTTGTTCAGAGTCATGTCAAGGGCTGGAACATTACTCCGCTAACTTGTGGGATGTTTTTATTTTTTTCAAGACATGAACTAGTTAACATACTGAAGGTTAAATAAATTTGAGATCAGCCATGATTCATTTCTGCGTGTTCCACTGCTAGGTCAGCTCATCGTTTGATCTATTGCATCACCCGTGGCTCTAAGACCTTTGAAAAAGAGTTTGGGGAGGATGAGTTCGTTGTTTTTGCTTTAGTAACACTTCAAACGATACAAAAAAAATAAGTCAAAGAAAGGACTTCAGACGGTGACATAATAACTTCTATAAAGATAAACAAATAAAAAAGATAAGAAACTGTGAGCAACGCTGACTCGCCGCATGGCAATTCAATTGGCTGCTTCTTAAGTAATGAACGCTGTTAATTGACATGCAGCAATAAAAACACAACTTGAAATATGAGTCCATATACTCTGTTACTTGAAAGCAATTTTCTTCTCAAGGTGCAACACATCCATGGCTCAGTCGTCACAAAAATTCTCTAAACAGTCATCCTTGGACATTTGTGGATTATTGCCCGAGCGTTCAATGCCACAAATATTATTAAATCTTAAGAACATCCTTGGGAGAATCTTAATTGTCACGTGCAGCCTTTTAAAATGAGGAACGGCCCGATTTCTCATTTTGATGTTTGCGGTGGCCTCTTTCAGTGTCTTTTGTTGCATCTGACTTAAGAATATCCCATTTGTGCACCCAGCTCATCTTCTTCTTAGCTATTCTGTATTATTTTGCATTTCCACGAAGCAAAGCAACACTGACGATAACAGCATCAAAGGATGATGCGAGTGAACCGTAACCATGGTTACTGAAATGCACGTGTAAAGTAACTAGCGTGGAACAGCAAGCAGAGACTTTCAGTTTAAAAAGGTAAAACGTGCTGAAATAAAAGTTTGTGTTCTCTGCAGCAGTTCATTGATTTCATAAATGCAACACTAAAAAACAAAAACAAGTTATATATACAGTGTTTCCCTCACTCAAGATGTTCAAATGTTTTTGCGGCTCCAGTTTTTTTTTTTGTGGGACATTTGGCCTAGTGCGCGTATTAACTTAGAACACCCTGAAAAGAACAAAGTGATCGGGAATCTTGCCCTACCTCTGGCCTGACGGGGTCTTCGATGCCGACGATGCAAATGGCCGTCAGGTCGTTGAGGATGTTGTTCTCGTCCTCCCAGTCGGGCTCGGGGTTGCTGGGGAAATCACGGTAGGCCACGCAAATGGTCCTCAGGCCGTCACAGGCCATGGGCTCGATCACCTTCTTCACCATCTCGTCCTTATCCCGTGGACGGAAAACCCGGGGCTCGCCCACCTCGCTCAGGATGTGGTTGCATCTGTATGAAAATGTATCAAAACCTATCAATGGTGTTTAGACATGATATAACTGTAGGCATAGGAAGTACAAGAAATACATGAGTAGTAACTGTATCTTAGTTCATAGATTGTTCATATATGGTTGTCCAAAAGTTAACGGCTGAACTCTGTTGCTAACCAAAACAGCAGCACCAAATCATGAAACAGATTCTGAAATGAAGGAAAGTGTGGCGTCAACTGCATTTAAACAAGTTTGCTGTGGAGTAGTGAAAGGTGATCCTGTACGTTAAACTGTTGACATGTGGTCGCTCCATATTTGTGGGAAATATGCATTTTCATAATATAGTAATGCGAAGAGGGACAGAGCCTTTACGCAAATAGTAAAGAAAACGTTATTAATGCATTCAAACCCCAAAATGTATAAATATGTTTTTTAATACTTTGTCCTTCACTCCCAAAAACATATAATTTTTTTATGTTTTTAACATACAGAAGGCTTTGATGCAGCTTCTGACATGAAGATGTCACTTAAAACAATGGTAGTTATTACAAAAAACGGCCAGCAGGTGGCAGCAGAGTAAAGGGAGATCAGCCAGGGCCAACAAGCTCTTTTTCCCAGTGTTTTTAACAGGTTTATGAATAGTGATGAAACTTAGCTATATTCTAATGCTAATTGCTGCAAAACAGAAACAGATACAAATGTACTTTTGTTTCCTGATGAAAGAAGAGACTCTAATCCTTTTTTTGGGGTAAGTGTCATGTTTTTTTTATAGCAATAGAACACAATTTTCTGTAGGCCTTGCAAAATCAGTCAACATCCAGTAAAACAGCCGGGAGTGAAGGGGGTTGCTTCAGTGAAAATGGCTGGCAGTGAATGAGTTAAGTGGCTACGTGCCAATGCAAAGTAGATGATCTTACTTTGTGTGGATAATTATTAATGAATTAAAATGTTATGTATAGTGGCAGCAAATGTTCCCGTGGACAAACTTGTGCCCACCTCATCCCATCTGCAGTTGACTAGATAATCTTACTTTTTGAGGACGATCTCTGACGCTCCTTTGCTGTACATGCGGAAGCTCCCGTCAGGCAGTTTCACGACGGTGCTCATGGACTTCCGCACTGAGTTGAAGGTGTACACTTTGTAGAGCTTCTCCTCGGGGATCTGGTTCCTGATTGGCTGGTAATCTCGCTTCAGGTTCAGCACCAATCCTAGCAGGCCGCACTCCGTCTTGTTGCCCACCTGTTTCGGCAGGCCGCCTTCCTTATCCGGGGGCTGCGGGGACGCAGAAGAGAGGTTCTGAGATCAAATCAAATGTTCCTGCTTTTCTTTCCCAAGCATCTTGATCAAGAAGTACAACTTCTGTATTATCACACCAAAGCCATGTTGGTTTATGTGAGCATCGTATATTGTTGCAAAGCTCACATTAATCTCCCAGTGACTAAAAATATAGCTGACACAAATAAAGAAATACACAAGCAACGCAGCCTGTCTTCTTTTAATACATGTTCCCTTTCAGCCGGCGCCGAAACACAAATCTCATTAACGTCAACATCGCAGGCACTTCACTGTCGCTTTGCACATTTGCTCGTCTCAAGATCACATTAGGATAGCGAGCAATGCTGTCATTTGCACACATTTATCAAGAAAGCCTGCTTCTACCCTCCTCCTGTTTCTTTGGTGCATTAAAAATGCTCAAGGGTCAGTGTGACCTGCTGCATGCGTAACCATAAAAACAAAATAAATACCTTCTATTTAAAAATAAAATAAGGATTAAGAATTAAAATCAAGGTGTTGCATGATATTGGTGTTCCACTGTTTGTTATAAAACAAGACGTTAAGCTAAAGCTAAGGAAGGTGTCCTTAGCTTAGCATCTTGTCTTTTGCGACCCACTGTTTATTTTACTATTGTTTTTTTACCAAGTTAATAAATTATACCTCTTCTGTTTCACTTTGCTTTGCCAAACCATTAGCACAGTGGTCAAATAGCACAATGCACACCGGTGAATTCAATACAAATAGCAGCAAAGATAATTAAATATAATTTCCCGTTAGTGACTAATTATTCTAATGAATTAAGATATTTTTTATCTTCTGTCTTATGTTAGATTTTGAGCCGGAGGGTCACACTAAGATGTATTTAGACTTTTATTGGTTGCTATCTCCGTTTAAATAAATCATTTCTGAATGGCGTTCGAGGCAAGGAACTACGGGTTATTTTGAGACAGATTTGTGAGTCCCACTAGCTAGCAGCTGGCTAAAAACACACACGACGCAAGTAGGTTATTTTTGGGAAAATCTCAAAATTTGCATTTTTGTCCAAACTGTGTATTTTGGTCAATAACTGAAAACTAATCTCCGCAACATATGCCTGATTTTGTGAAAACACATAATCAACAGTATGAAAGCATTAAAAATATCTTGTAATATACTAAAATAATTTGCAAAATTCTGGGGTTAAGATGAAAATAACATTGAAATGGAATACAATTTGATATAATCTTTTTTGTATTGCTGTACATTTAGTTTCAACATCTTTAGCTAACAAGCTAATAACTAGTACAATATCCTATTGTGTACACTAGTACATAGTAAAAAGTGAAGTGATTTTGTAACCTGTGCCACAAAGCAGCCGGTGTGGATGTGAACAATTGTTCCATCCGTTCATTAGCCGAAGACGGACAGCGTCCCACTACTCTCATTATCGACCACGTAGGAGAGAGCCTTCATCTGTTTTTTTTAACCACACACTCACTGTAAAGTCTTTATCCTGCCGCCCAGCTAAACATGAATCCAATTGGAACAAAAGTGATTGGATTTTTAATAATTGATAACATTTTATGTGATTTCTTGTTTCCATCTCAGCTGGAGCTCCTTGGCTGGTGGCAGCTGCGGGGAGACAGCATGTAAATACGGCCGCGGCGAAATGAATCAACATTCATTATTCTTCCTTCCCGGAAAGTCCAAATATTGAGTTGCTCTTTCTGGAGGCGGCTCGCTCTTCTCTCGACATCCAGTTACCTTTGTGGACTTTATTCCAGCAACTCACTTCATCCGAAGGCCATTAGCAATGAACAAGGGTTGAAATTAATTTTGATGAATTCATTACAGACAAATAGCACATGAAAATAAAATAATATGAATCACATTACACATTTCACAATGCTCAAACTCCACTGTTGTTCCGACACTTTAAAGGGATACTTGACTCCATTTTCAGCAGTAAAACATGAATATTTTGTCCAGAATTAATTTGATAACATTATTTTATTAATTAGAGACAAAATATTATCTTCTAACTGTTGAAAATGGCTCAATGAGTCAATTATCCCTTTAAGTGTTCTGTGTGACCAGCATGTGTTTTTATGTATTAATTTAAAGTTAATGAGTTGGATGATATGATACGAGATTCATTTTGTAGATTTTTAAAACTTCCATCCTGTGTGTAAAACACCACCGAAACCAAAAAAAAGCCATGAAGTCTTCCCGATAAGTACACACAGTTGCGGCAATAGTCGCCTAGCTGTGTGCAAAAGGCGGCAAAATGCAGAATTTTCAACTCAAATGCTGCATGTCTCCGTGAAAGAGGCTTTGTGAGATTGCGCTGAGGTTGAAGGACGTCGGTACTTCCTCGCTGGCAACGAGAGTCCAACGTTGGCACGGCTGGGCTGCCGCTGGCACGTTTCAGGTCCCGCTCGGGCTGAGGACCAGCTGCCCTCTCCCTGGTCTTCGGGTGTCCCCGCGGGCAAGGACATATGCCAGAGGGAGAGCTGGCAACCGGACTTCCTGTTCCACACGGGGATCTCCTTGCTCCACGCCTCCTGTTCCTTCCACTTCTTTTCTTTCTCCTTGGTGATCTTCTCATTCACTCCCCTCCCTCTCAATGACCTTCTTCTCCTCCCTCCATCCCTCTCGCGAATGATACGCAAGCGCTTCGCATGAGTTAGACAGGCCAACTGGGCTGAAGCCGGGAGGTGCGCTGGAGGGCACTGAGGCGCTCTCGTAGTCCACGATGAGGACACACTTGTCACTCGGGTGCGCTCTGACAAACTCCCTCCTCCCCTCCAACAGTATCATGTCACCATCTTGTCTGACACTGCTTGCTCTAGTTCTCCAATTCCTGCTCCCTTTTCTTCCCATTTCAGGCACTTCTATATCTAAAAATATATTTAAATATAGAAGAAAAATGCAATAAAATTATTTTTTCAAACTAAAATGTACACAAAACATAAACATATGACACTTAAAAAAAAAAGCTCAAATAAAAACATAGTGAAACATTCAAGAATGAAAACAAATCAAATTAAGTAAAATTACAAATAAAAAGTTAAAATAAAGTTCAAAATAAAATAAATATTTCATATTTAAGCCTATACATTTAAAGTAAAACGGACCAAAAAATTTCATCATGGTGACACGTTAAAAACATGCAACTGATTTTAAAATAAATACAAATTAAAAAATATATTCATAGCTTTGTACCTTAACTGTTTTATCTGTGCAATTTGATATGCTCTTTCTGCTGTCGTTTATATTACGATTGACACTGTATATATTCGTTTGAGAGGAACATACAGAGAACACCCACATTTCATTCAACACAGACAATGTGGTTCTAAAGTAAAAATAAATAAATAAATAAAAATAATAAATCCCTCCATGAATGGCACAAATGTTCCTAAAGCTCTCTTTAAGGGTTAACAATAAACCCCTGCCACAAAAGACACATCACTGTATCCTTTATGTGTCCGAGCGTTTCCCTCTACTGCAGTCAAAAATAACCTCCCAAGAGATACTTGTAAAACACAAGTGGAATCAGATTGTGTGTAAAAAGAGCAAAAAGACAACTACATAAATATCACTTTCACTGTGAAGAGGCGTTATGGTCCCTGCGGGCCAATCATGAGGACGTCTCTTGCCATTTTGCTGAGAAATATCCGGACTGGCCCAATGTCATTAAAGAGGTTTGTTTACTTTTCCTTTAAGCTCCACTGATTATCGCCAAACAAACCGTGGAAGTAATACCGGCGTTTGCTTCTATATCATAATGGTGCATGATTAGAAATTGCATCACCAATGGCACTGATCAGTGGAAGTGCAGATTCAACACAGTGAGATGGGGAAAAGCTCTCAAAAAAGTGCCAATATGATGATGATGATGATGATGATGATGATGATGATGTTGCTCTGTCAACTCTGATGAGAAGGAGGGTGCAGATTCCCAAACGGAGGGAATGAGCAAACTATGTTAATCAGAACATGGGGGTGGCTTTCATACAAGACACTCCAGATGACAAATGGAGCCCAAATGAACCTCCGTGCCGAGCCAAAATGAGCAATGTTTCATAATAGAAACCACATTGTTGTTGCTTTCTGTTGTTCTTTAATGCCATTTATCAGCATCAGTGGCAATTTTGCACAAAGATGGCGCTTTGGCGAGGAAAAAAACTGAATGTTGTATTTTATATTGAATACGGAGCAGTAACACAATTGTCTAACCATTCATTTTCTGTACTGCTTATCCTCACTATAGGGTTGCGGGTAAGCTGGAGCCTTACACAGCTGACTTTGGGTGAGAGGCGGAGACCACCCTGAATTCACCAGCCAATCACAGGGCACTTCAATTGTGAAATCAATACAGTTTCTCACAATCCTGCTTATCTTTTCGATGCCCATAAAAAATGCAACACATATGTTGTACTGTACTGCAAGCCAGCAAGAAGTTGAAGTCAGGTTTGTTATTTTGTTTGTTGGATGAGAAATATGAAATTATGTATTGGCACGATGACACTATATGGCATCAGCACTCTTACCCCGGCTCTACTCTTTCTTGACTAAGTACTAGCTTCTAAAATTCTGCTACTGGTCTATAGATCACTGAACGGTTAAGGTCCTGAATACATTAAAGAAAATGCTAAGTGAATATAAACCCAGTAGGGCTCTGAGTTCTGCAGATTTGGGTCAATTAGTGGTTTCAAAGCAAAAATGGTGAAGTAGCTTTTAGCTGTTATGCTGCACACAAATAAAATAAGATGGCAATAGAAGTGAAGTCAGCCCTGAGTGTAAATGCTTTAAAATCCAGGTTAAACACTTTCAAACTATTTTGGGATTGAATGACAATTACACGATTTTGCAAAATTGTTCGCGTCTAGATTTTTGTAGGCATATTTCAGTATATTTTCGGTCTGCCTTCCGCATCTCCACTTGAGGCAAAATAGTGGCTGGATTACGAAGACATCAAGGTGGTAAGGAGACTTGATGCGAGTATTAAAGATTACGTTCTTTGCCTTTTGTGCCGCTGCCGTGTGTTTGATGGCCATCAAAGACTTTCCACAGCCATCTTGGCATCCCACAAGATTTGCCTCTTATATAAGAACACAGCAGCTAACAAACTCCAGGGCCGGCGGCGCAATGAGTGACTGGTGGGGGCGTTAAGAGCTAAATATTCCTCTAAAATGTCCCTTTTTTCAGCTCCTGGATGAACTTCCTTAATTGCATGCTTCGCGTTTCTTCTTCATTCAAGAGCTCCTAAAGAATAAATGTATTCACATTTCCGCATGTATGCGTGTTAATGCATGCTTGTATGGATGGATGAGCTCGTCTGTGCTCGCGAATGGCCAAAGTGGTGGTGTAGGGGCTTTTTGAGCGGATGTGCTCAAAGCGCTTTACTGTGTCGTTTTGTTCACACACACGCATGCAGTGAAGGCAGAGGCCGCTGTTTAAGGTCCGCACACCAGCAGCACTTCGCAGTCTTACAAACCGACCTCGAATTAAGTGTGGCCACTTAACTGTAAGAAAAATGAAGTCACTCATTTCTGTCCATATAAAGGTGAGTGGATGACAGAAGGGTGGAAGAAAGCTTTTTTGAGCGTGTCCAATTATTTACACATGGATTTCATACACAACCTTAGCAAAACTCACTCGGTAAATGTCTACGCTCAATTTCAGAACCAACACTGAAAGCCAGGAGCTTTTTTTTGGGGCAAAATGCAAATATGGAAAAATAATGTCATTCAGAATATCTTGAAGAAGAAATAATCCAGTGGTGTACTAAGCAATAGATGTGGTACAGATTGACAGAGGATAACAGCAGCAAGCTGATGACATTTTGAGAGCTGTCGAGAAAGATCAAGTGTTTGTCATGAGACAAAGATGAAATAAATTGAGGGGAAGACAAAAGCTTCAAGAAAGAACAATACAGTACAAAGAATAGTACAATGGTGCTTTAACTTATGAGTCATCCAATTTTTGCCTTTTTTTTATTTTATTTTTTTACTGATAACTTAATTACTTAGTTGTGTAACTCTTCTTCCTGTATTATCTATGTCTGTATTATACTGGCCCCTGGTGACAAAGGCAAACACTAGAAGGAGCAAAATGTCAATGGAAATTGACGCATGAAATCATGATTCATAAGCTGTTTAATTCTTTATATATTATATATTTTTCAAATTAATCTGCCTATCAATCGGAAATTGGAATTTTACTCTGCCAAATAACGGAATCGGCATAGGCCACGAAAAATCTGGTATGTAGTATTTTTGAAATTCACTTATTAAAATGGGACTTTCTTTCGTCATTAAACTTTTACTTTAAAATCATTACATCACAATTTTACTGTCATAACATTACAACTGTATTCTTCAAAAACATGAACTTGTGAGCCTAACCTTACAATTTTTTTCTTTTTCAAAAATAGCAACTTTTTAAATCCCATCACATCTATGGGCACACATGGTAATTATGCGTGATTATTGTTAGGAATATGAAGAGGTGCTCTGTAAGGGAGTAGAAGAAGAAGTGACTTTTGTGTTAAAAAGCCAAGTAAAAAAAGAGGCTGAGGTAAAAAGCCTGGGAAAAAAATGTCAACAGAACAATGTGGTAAAATCCTAGTGCAGCAAATAAATAATGTGGTGCGGAACATTTTGTACAAATTCTGTCTCAACGACTGCGACAACTTGTTCCCGCGTGCATCGAGAATGGTCATTTCAGCTAATAGGTTTTTCAGCCATACCAGTTCTGTAGACTGTTTTTGAAAAAAAAAATGCTTCCAGTGAGAATCACTTTGAAGGGACAGCATGAGGTAGGGGGTAAGTGGATGGACGGATTTCATTTTATTTATTTTTTTAATGCAAACTGGTATTCAATTTCATGTACGACTCCATCTCTCAAGTTCTCCCCGGCATCCATCCGCCGAGCGCACCGTCTGCTGCACTTGGACAGATTGGATCCAATTGCAGTCTGCTACACTCTGAATGTCAGATTGGAGCAAAATTACACAAGTGCTCTCAAGGTGACAAGTTTGAGCGAAAGCCTCCTGCATGTAAAGAGGCAGCCAAGGACACTGACTGCCTGACTGCCTGACTGCCTGACTGCCTGACTGCCTGACTGCCTGACTGCCTTCTTGTCTCCAAGGTGGCGGTGGCGGCGCAGCATGAAAGTCTTCCTCTCCCATCAGATGATGGAGAGGAAAGTGTGCAGTTCATTGCAGATACTCATAAGGTCAAGTCTTCTTAACTACAGAAGCTTTGGTTAAAGAGCTCTAAAATGCTCGTTTTTTTTCTTTGTAGAGCAGTTTTGCGAATCAATGACTTCATTTAACACAGAAACAATACAAATGAATAGAATTAACAGTGAATAAGACGTGAACATCAATAAATTAACAGTGAATACAAATCTTTACTTACCAGAATTTTGCTTGTGTAGGCGCTGTTGATGGAGATGGAATTGACCAGCAGGTCCAGCGATTTCGGGGGCAGGACCCCCGGCTCGGGGATCTCCTTGTAGTGCACGTCGGCGACGTAGCACTGCACGGCTGTCATGCGGTTGGTGGTGAGCGTGCCCGTCTTGTCCGAGCAGATGGCGGTGGCGTTGCCCATCGTCTCGCACGCGTCCAGATGACGCACGAGGTTGTTGTCCTTCATCATTTTCTGTTGATCGAAACCCAAAAAGAACGTTTTACCAAGGCGGATCTATTAGAAAGACACGCCGGCGCGGTAGTGCCGGTCGGTCACCTTGACGGAGTAGGCCAGAGAGATGGTGACGGCCAGCGGCAGACCCTCGGGCACGGCGACCACCAGCACAGTCACGCCGATGATGAAGAACTTGACAAAGTATTGGATGTAGATGGGCGTGCACTCGGTCATCCAAGGACGCTTCTGGATGACGAAGGCGTCGATGGCGAAGTATAAGACCAGGATGATGACTGTGATGGCCGACATGAGCAACCCTGGGCAAATATACCACACGGTGTTATACGACATGGAGACACACACTAAAACCCTGACACCACTTTGAAAATCATTCTTCGCATCCCTAAACAAAGTTTGAAACCCTCATTTTAAGCCTGAACGAGTGGAAACTCTAGCACAGGATTGAAACCCCACATTAAAACCCTGAACCAGGTTCAAAAGCCCTCATTTAAAACCCTAACCATTGCAATCCTAACTAGAAACCCCAAGAATACTTTGAAACACTAACCAGGGCTTGAAACCCGAAAACTGGTTGATATCTCAGTTGAAACTCTAACCGCACCATAACATTACTTACAAAATGACAAAAATAAATACAATACAAATCAACAGGCTATCTTTTTGATGTAGATGATGTGAAACTGCTGCATTGTAGCGCCAACTACAGAGGAGGAGGACTTATTCGACGTCAGATTAATTGTTTTGCCTTAATCAGCGGCTGGTATCAGTAGCCTCCACGAGTATCCGATACCATCAAATAAGTCCGGTGTAGGTACTCACCCCTCCCTAGTACAAAGCATCCCAGTCAAGTGCAAACAAAAAATGTCTTAAATACAATTTGTTTATATAAATAATCTGATTGTCATTCTGCATTATTTTTAAGAGTTTTTTTTCTCCTGAATAACATCATGCATAGTGCCATGTAGCAGCAATATCATC
Organism: Leptonotus elevatus; assembly: GCF_054856555.1. NCBI lineage: Eukaryota > Metazoa > Chordata > Actinopteri > Syngnathiformes > Syngnathidae > Leptonotus > Leptonotus elevatus. The sequence continues at coordinate 16,835,424 of NC_141248.1, read as the reverse complement.
TGCACACCGCAATTTCAGTGGAAAACAGGTTGTACTAAAAGGTGACATCTTTACAGCAGCATCCCCGATTTAGAGATAAATCAAGGAGCCTCCCGGCAACAAGCACAAGTGCAGAGTAAATATAAAGCGTAATCATTCAAACATAATTTTGCTTAGTCGCCAATTCAAAAGGTCAACCATACAAGTGCTTTAATCAGTCTTTGTATTTGGATTAAACTCAGTCGACAAATGTGTGCAATTCCCACTGCTGGGAATCTTTTTTTTCTTCTTCTTTTTTCCCATAGCACAAGCAGCTTGTTGGGGGAAACACAAATATTTTTCACATTGCTCATTGTACACAGTCTAGTTTGGTGCAATACAAGCCCTGCATCAAAAAGTCTACCTCTACCCTTCTAATAATAATGAGCTTTAAGAGGTTTTAATGTCACAAAGTATTTATCATTGTGGATGTCATTTGCATTTTGGAACATTTTAGACAACATATTAGGAACTCCTCTCAATAACTATATTTTTGTTTCGAGGCAACTGGTAGCATTAGCATATTTAGGCAGGTTGTCTGACAGCAGCTGCCGTACCATTCGCAGAACACTGCATTCTGTTTTCATGGTCAATACATATTTCTCCTCTTCTTTCAACTTGCAGCATTTTGTTTGGTATCGAAGTTTATTTTGTGCACTCTCTCGTAACAGTACGCAATTTGTTTGTGGTCATGTGGTGGTTCGTGCAGGAGTGTAGTCAGAATAACTTGCTCTATGCAATTTCTATTTTTCTTTTTTAGACTTGATGAAGCAGGTTATTTTTGTTTCAAGCAATTGTAAACATCAGCTGTCATATTGGCCAGAAGAGTTGGTGTATGTATACTCTTCTTCTTAGTGAAGCAATATGTGGCTCATTAATCAAGGTCATTGCAGTACCTGTAAACATTGTATGTTTGTTGTCACGGCGGCAGCTCCCGTGATATCAGCTGCTGTGTTAGCCGGAAGACCTTGTGTACGTACTTCATTCTGGACGTCTTCCCTGTGCATTTTACCCTCTTCTTTAGACTAAGTGACGCAGTAAGTGGCTAATTAAGCAAACCTCTTCTTGTACGTTCTGCTCCTCGGAACTGTCAGCAATTTTATAGCACGTTTGTGGTCATGACAGCTCATCCTGTTTGTCCAAAACCCTTGTGTACTTCATTACATCCATCTGTTCTATGCAATTTCTGCTTGTCTGGCAACATATGAACAACATTAGACAACTAATGGTGTTTGCCAGAATTACAGCTATGCAATGCCATATGTCCTGCTGCAGAGGATAATTTTGTGCCCAACGTTGAACCCCAAGTCACCTCGCAAAGCTTCAAACGATATTTAGCGGCACGCCACACTGGATGTCAGGCAGAGTGCACGGCGACGCGTAACATAAAGCACCCACACGCGAGACAATCACAAGCTCCCGCAGTGAACAAAGTCCAAACAGTCTGCGCCGAGAGCACCTGATGATCCAAGTGTATGCTAATCTATCCGCAGCATTGCATTGTTCTGACACCACGTCCTCATTCCGTCACTCACGCCGACTGGCTGATGTAATGGCGTCACTATGACAACAAGGATTTTCTTTGAGGAATTTTCAGGAGAACAAAAAGCTTTTCACAAAAATAGTCCCTCCAAAATACTTTCTTATGCAACTTTTAAGTACTTAGCTAAAAAAAACTTTACATGCATGTTACATGCCATCGCTGCAGAGAGGACACCCACAATGTGGGCATGTTGGCTGTGCTAAAAATGCCTGCCAGTGCACACACACACTCCTTCACACCCTAAATTTATGTGTGTAGGTCCACAAGTACAAAAGTATTTTTAAAAACTCCATGAGAAAACACATTTAGCAGGCTGTTAAGTGCATGCCAACGCAACAGGTGGCGCTCTGACCCCTAAGCATGGCAGGAGGTTGTTTTAATAAATAAGAACAAATTAGAAAAGAGGCAATATAAATAAAATAAGGCACTCTCAATGATTATTTTTTTTAGGGCAGCCTACAAAAATGGCGGATTATACACACACTTTACCTGCTTTTCCAATCTGGACGGCCAGTTTTGTGAGCTTCCCTTGCAGCACCGACTTCTCCTTCTTGGGAACGGAGACCTTCTTTCGCTCCTTCTCCTCCTCGCCACCCTCGGCGCTCTTAAGAGGCTGCATCTCCATGGCGGCCGCGCCATCCTGCTTCTTCACTGTAAAGAGCACAAAGCCACAGCGAGGAGCAGAGTCAGGAACGGTGAGTTTAGGTCATGGAATAAGGATGAAAAAGGACGACTGGGTTTAGCGAGGAGAAATCGAAACAGGAGGTAATTAGTATGCACCTTCCTTCCGGAAGACTATGACCAATGCGACCATGTAGGCCAACATATATAAATAAACTCATAAAAATGTGCAGGATTAGATTTGAAATTCCATACATGTGCATCCAATAACACACCACAGACCAATAATTTTTATAGCAGTATATACCAAAAACGATGAGCTACAAAATGATGCGTTAACTGCATCATTAGAGCTGAGCGTCAACTACGATACGAGAGCGTAGAGACACAACCACAATCTAGTGTCAACTACATCATGAGAGGAGATATCAACCATGCTGCATGACAGCCTGAAGCGTCATGTCAACCACATGAGAGCAGAAGTGACAACAGCCAAATGAGAGTTTATAAGAGTCAACTTTGAAAGACTCGACCGTAACCTGAGAGCCAAAAGTATCAACGACCACGTGTGAGCCTGGAGTCAACTACAGCACAGTGGCCTGAAGTGTCAATGATGATATGACAGCCTTAAGTGTCAACCATGAGTCGACCACAACACGGCAGCCCAAAGAGTCAACTGCTACGAGAGCCTCAAGTGTCAACAATGAGAGTCAACCACCACATGAGAGGTCAAAGTGTCAACCATGACATGAAAGCATAGAGATTCAACTATGATATGAGAACCTATAGAGTCAATTACAATACGAGAGCCTAAAGTGTCAACAACTACTAAGAGAATGCAGGGGTCACCAACCTTTTTGAAAATCAGAGCTAACTCTTGGGTACTGGTTAATGCAAAAGGCAAACAGTTTGATACAAACTTTTGAAATAACAAATTTGCTCAAAATAATGTATGCTGTTAATAATAACTAATAATCAACAGTGATTTAATAAGGTAGGAAGCAGATAAATATCAATATGCAACACTAAGTCAAGTAAAAAGTGGCAAGAGAACAATGGGCGCAATGGCCATATCAACAACAGTAATTGTCCTATTTCTACAAATCTCTGCAAGTGTTTACATTTTTAAAGGATCACTTCCACAACATTCTTAAAAGGTCAGAGAAGAAAACTAAATTAACCTTACACGAGCAAAAACTTGGGGACAGAGGCAAGAAACCTCAAACAGAACATATTCTCTGGGGCAACCATCTGAGCCTGGGGCTTTACCCATGTGACCCTTGCGGAATACAGTACTGTACCTAGCGCCTGAAAGCAACATTTTGGTGACCCCTTGCCACAACATGAGAGCCTAAAGAGTCAATTACGACATGAGATCCTCAAGTGTCAATATGAGAGTCAAGCACAACATAAAATTGTATTGTATGTCATCTTCGGAAACTCTTATAAAGGGCCTCTTTACTGTATATAGTTTTGAGTTTTCTGAGCCCATTTAGTGTGTAATGCTAAAAACATTTGAGATTAACAAACAATGGATGGACAATGACAAAAAGGTTTAATGTGCAACTGAAGTCATATCGGGTATTGTCAGGATTCTGAACGCTTTCAGGTGCCCGGATGACCAGATCACATTATCGAGGCTGCTGTCGTCACGACAACATGTCAACAAGAAGAACAAGAACAACAACAGGACAACACAGCAGTGGCAGACGCAGCAGTGGGGAAGCGAGTGGAGGGGAGGGGAGGGGAGGGGAGGGGAGGGGAGGGGAGGGGGTTTGTAGGCTAACCTAATAAGACTCCAGGTTAAACAAAGACCAAACATGAGCTCTGATACGGCCCAACTCTTTAATTGTCTAGGAGAGTTAATTCCCCAGAATCCTTTTCTGCATTAAAAATGCACATTCTTTGTGGAGACGAATTGAATCTAACCTGCATTTGACCCACAGCTTACACTGCACACCAGAGAGAGGGAGGAAGGGAAGGGAAGGGGAGGGGGGCTAGGAGGAGGAAAGGACGGAGGGACAGATGTGGTCTGGTTACCTTTAATCTGGTTGCTCTCCATATTGCCATCCTGCATTTTACCTATGATGGAGACATACAAGACAGTAACAACAAAGATAACCAAAGCAGACAAGTCAACAAAGGATCATCACATAGACAAAAAACAAACAGTGAGGGGACTCCCTCCCAGCAAAAACAGAAAACAAATACAGGGAGACAGGAAAATGACTTTTAATAAGACATTTTTGCAACACAGAAAGTGAAATGTGAGTCGGCTGGGTTGCACAATTAAAATCTTACCAAAAAGCTTGGAAATCCGTGTTTGCGTGATCAAATTATTGCATCTGTTTGTGTGCCTACAGTCACCAACACAAGGACAATGGCAGACTTGCAACAACTGGTTCAAGAGTGGAAGGCCATCCCACAGCAGTGTGATGTGCCAAGCTATGAATAGTTCTTTCTTGTACTTGGTAACTTGGGTGTGCTGTCTATTCTACAGCAGCGGTGTCAAAGTCCGGTCCTCGAGAGCCTGAGTCCTGCATGTTTTAGAGGTTTCTCATGTTCAACACAGCGGATTCATATTTAAGGTCATCAGCAAGCTCTGCAAGAGCCTGATAATTATCCTGATTATTGAATCAGGTGCGTTTGGAGTAGAGAAACCTCAAAAACATGCAGGACTCAGGCCCTCCAGGACCGAATCTTGACACACGTGTTCTACAGTGACAAATCCACAATCGTGTCTTTCAACAACTCCCGGCAGAGGACTTGCGACGACTACTGGTTGAAGGGTGGAATGCCATCCCACAGTAGTGTGTAATCAGTCTAAGGTACCAGGCTGTTGTGGCTACATACGGCCCTAATTCACACTAAATTGGGCTACAAATACAATTTGGTCAATTGCTCTAGAATGACAAACATACCCATGTTGGCTGACTTACCAAACTTGGTTGAAGAGAATGGCCATTTCAGAGCAGCGTGTGACTAGCATAAGGTGTCTGGCTGTTGTTGCTGCCCATGTTTTCCCCCTCACATTATTAAAGCTCTTGAACGCAATATTCATTGGAGCTGCTTGTTGGTTCTAGATTGACCAAAGCCGTTGTCAGGCTTGGAATGACTGCTTCAAGAATGGTTGGCCATCCCACAGCAGTGTGTGACCAGCATGAGGTGCCAGTCTGTGTATGATACTTCCTTTTGGATTAACTCAGGGTGCTGTTTGTTCTAGAGTGACCCACACAACCGCATTGGCTGGGTTGAAAAGTAAGGAAGGCCATCCCACAGCTCTGTGTAACTAGCAAAAAGTACCAGACCGTTGCGGCCAAGTACGGTTTTCCCTTAAATTTTTGAGGGTCTTGAATTTAACAGTTCTCACATTTGTTTGAATATAGACTGACCAACACAGCCATGTTCACAGACTTGCACAGACTGGTTCAAGAGTAGAAGGCCATCCCACAGCAGTGTTTAACCAGCATGCGGTGCAAGGTTCTGTATGGTTACAACATTTAACACTTGTTGGATGAATTTGGACATGCTGTTCATTCCAAAATGAACAAGAAATCCATACGGGCTAACTTATGGCGACACAAAGTTAACTAATGGAAAATACCAGTCAATGGCAGCGTGTGACCAAGACTCTTGAATTGATATTTTCGGAAGGGGGCAGCTTGTTCCTTGAGTATGACCCCCCCCCCCCCCCCCAAAAAAAGCACATTGGATGTCAGGCAAACCCCTGGTTGAGGAATTGAATATATCCTTCCACAGCAGTGTATGACTAGTCTGAGGGATACTAGGACTTTGTATAAATCTTCCTCATAATAATGTCTCTTTAACTGACTACTTCTGTGTCCGTAAAAGAATAAGGAATACAACCACATTGGTTGAGAGCTCTTGGTAGGCAGGCCATCCCCCACCAGTGTTTGGCCAGGTTTTCCAACGGCACAAAATTAACCATCAAAAAGCATCAAACACGAACTTCCCAACGTTTTGGTGTATGTTGACTTTGAGTGTGCTGCATACATAACACAAATGAGCTATTAATAGTACCATGGCATATTTCATCCAACAAATTGAACAGGCTGTAACATATCGTGAAGCATTTAACATTGAACACAATGATGGCCCCGACAGCACGCAATGTTTGGAGACAGCGTGCACAATGTGTGTGCATGCAGGATCACAGACTCAAAGTGAGCAGAATGAATATGTGAAGAGGGAGGTAGGGAGGGAGGGAGAGAGAGCCTGAAAGAAGAAAAAAAAGCCTCCCACACAGTGAAGTTACGTAAGGATGAAAAAATCAAAACTTAAGTTTGGGGACAGAGAATTTAATTTGCCGGTGGATTCTTGCTTGCTCAAGGAAAGAAGTTTAATTTAAAAAAATATATGTCTTGCTCATACGTTTGATTGTTGTCTGTAGTATTAGCGGTTGAACTATCGCACTGCATGGTGGATGCCATTTATCTACCCTGGGCTGTAATTACAGTAAGAAGCACTAATTGTCTAAAAATTAAGACAAAAACCTTTCTGCCTGTGCTTTAAATATCATCAGAGAGGAATGTTGGACCTGTCCACATGGCTGCAAAGGATCTGCTTCACCCAACAGACGCCAGAGTTGCGGTGAAGATGACAAATGGCTGCATCCCGGGACGCTGCAAGGTCGCCGTCACCGTACAAATAACCGCCCAGCTGTGTCGAGAACAGGCTGCACGTTGGCGCTGGTCTCCTTGGAGACGCCGCGGTGCCACGGTGAAAGGAGTTAATCTTTTATTTCATCCTGAACCAGCGAAAATGCGGAAGAGAGGGATTAGCACTAAAGGAAATAAAGACGGTAGCTCTTTTGTATGATTTTGTCAGCCAGATCCTCATTTATTGTTAAATAGGAAGATTTATGCTCAGGCTAAAAATACATTAACTTTTCAGAATCCTTTGTTAAAAAAGAAATAAAAGATCTAACTGAGCAAGCCAATACAATAACAAGTGTCAATGTTTGTGTTTTTATTACATAATTCTGATTGTGCAAATGGTTACCGTTGCACTTGTCTTTGTCCTCCATTTCCAAAAAGGACCAACAAATCTTGCGCTTCATTAAAAATATATAAACTTACATAGTTAATTGTTATTTTATTGTATACATTATTTGGCTTGGTTGAGAATTTATTGAAGAATTTATGATACATACCAATTTGCATTGTATCTTAATCTATCTTTTCTTTTGTCCTTTTTCTGAGATTTGTAAACTTTAAATCAACAAACTGTTATTTTTAGCATATTCCCATATATGTGTGGTGCACAAACCATTTTGTACGTGTGCTATATGTCGGCTGTTTCAGGTGTTGAGAAAATTTATATCAGCTATGTGTCACTTGGAAAAAACAAACAGACCACAATATAAAATAAACAGTAAAAAAAAAATGGATACAGGTACAAAATCAGTATTGGGCATAGCTTGTAGTTAATTACACTGGGTAGTTCAATATTAAAGCTGCTTGGTTAAAAGCAACCCAAATTGGGTAAAGTTGCTGACCCAGCGCTGGGTCCAAAAGAGATCAAGCAAATGCTGGACTCAAAGCATAGGGTTTAGGATTTGACCCAACATGTTGGGTCAAGGTGTAGATCTACCCATACTGATGAGTTAAAGCTACCAAGATGTCAGTTACCATGTTATCAGTATAGCTGTGGTATAATACTAATTGTATGACTGACATGTTCTAAGAAGAAGAGGCAAATCACCACAGCAAGTCACTCGCATGATGTTTGGCAGTTTTTACATCAAATGTCCTTCTTGACTCAACCCACCCTTTTTTATCCAGGATTGGGCTTACTGCATGAACGATCATGCCTAGGGACCCAACTGGATGCTACTCTTTGCCCTGTAAAGAATTTTCACACCAACATCTGATCTCCAAGTCCAAAGTCAGCAGTGCTACACACTGAGCAACCTAGCCACCACCAACATACTTTATTTTTTTTTATTTTAATTTACTTCAACTTCAGTACACAATAAAACTGTGTCCAAAAAGGCTCCCCAGCACGCCCAAATCCATATTTCAACGCAAAAATAATTAACCCAACCTTGGGTAAAAATAACCCAATCAGCTCAAAATCCACAGCCACCCAGTGAGTGGGTTAGGGAAACAACCCGACATTTTTTTAGTGCGAAACATCTTAAGAAAGGGAAATTCTACCTGTGGGGGCAGGCAGATGAATGAAATCAAAATCATCAACAGAGACAGTACAAGGCCAGACAGGGAGGGGGGGGGGGGATTGGTAGAATTTAAAGGTCAAGCAGTTCATATGAGGCGGTGGATGCAGGACATGGTGAGGAGGCAAAGATGACGACGAGGTTTTGTCAACCTACCATTAATAAGGTTGGCACTGCCTGGGGCATTAAAGCCCGCTGCCCCATCCGTGGCAATTGTGGCGATGGGGTGGATGGGGGGATGCGAGCAGTCTAGCCAGTAACAAAGGAAGCCCAACATAAATGGACACACACACAAGAACATACACAAGACAGTGACCAGAAATAACATGGTTATAAGACATGTAACATTTGCATCATTTTTATTTTGTCAGGATGGATTAAACGTGTGGTGTATTTATCCTTCATGTAATATAGAAAGTGATTAAAACAAACAAGTATAACATTGGACAGACACGAAACACACAATCTAAACATTGTTTATTGGAAGGAATTGTCGCACAGAAAGCTCGACCTACTGCATAAAGAAGTAATTGTGTTTTAGCTCGTGTGGTGTTGTAAAAAGTACAACAGATCTTGCAGGCATTTTATTTGTTGGGCAGCTGCCACGTAAACTTTGTAAAGTCAAAGTTGAATTTGTTGAAATTGAGCGAATAGTGATGCCTTCAGGAGATTTTTCCACGCGAATGGCTTTACTGTTCACAAAAACAAGTTTATATAGTCATTAGATGTGGTCACTTCATCTTTTATTTATGATCTAATTAGGAAGTAATTGCATTGCAGCGCTCAGCAACTTTTGCAGGAGGGCTTAAAGTCTTTAATAGTTGTACTCAAAGATGGAACATATATATATATATATATATATATATATATATATATATATATATATATATATATATATATGCTCAAGATTATAGAGATGTTAACCTGAAATAGAATAGATGAAAAGTCTGAATGGCTATGTATAAAAAAAAAAGAAGGTTGCTAGTTGAACAGACACACTTGATAATTTTTTATCATGAGTCACATGCAACAAGAATGGAGGAAAAATCTTACACTTAATTGGATCCCTGAATCACACTACAAACGCAATGGTGTTAATTCGGAGACAATACCAAGGTGACTGTCACAAACTAACTGACTCACCAAGTAACAAATTAAATCACTTAAATTAAATCACTAACTGACCGACCAAATAAGTAAATAATTGATTAAACTCACTAAGACAAGACAATCTTTTTTTGTCCCACGATGGGGAAATGTGCTACTTTCAATTTGAGCTAACTAACTAACTAGCTATCTAACTGATTGTGTTATTACTGAACTGTTACTAAATCAATGACTAAAATTCAGTGACTAACTGGCTAACAAACTGACTAAATAAGTGACAGAGTTCCTAACTGACTAAGTAAATAACTTACTGACTGAACAAGTAAATGGCTAACTTACTGACTGATCAACCAACTGTGTACTAATTGACTTATTAACTAATAATACTGACTGAAAAACTAAGTAACCAAGTGTCTGACTAACCTTCACACTAACTGACACTGACCACCTACTCAACTAATTAAATGGTTGACTAACTAAATCGCTACCTGACTTCTTAATTAGCTAACTGACTAATTAACTTGATAAATGACCAACTGGGCAAGTGACCAACAAAGTAACTAATTGATTGACTGACTAGCTAGCAAACTAATTAAGTGACTAACGTTTAACTAACTAAATGATTGGCTAATTTACAAACAAACTGAAAATGTCACATAGTCACTGACTGTCTGACCGACAAACAAACTAACTAACTAACTAACTAACTAACCAACCAACCAACTAACTAACTATGGATGCTAGATCTATAGTTCCAGTGAAGTTAAAGACGTGTAGATTCCACATAAAAAGGTTTTCTCTTTTGTAAGTGGGGACGTGTTGAGGAGGAGGTGACTTGCGCCTGATTATTAGCGTAAGGGTTAAAGCTCAAAGGAATTGAGAGTACCACTCCTGGGTTTGAGACAAAGAGGATACTCTACCTGTATTCTGGTGTCCGTCTTCCACCGCGCCTCCTTCAAGGCAAATGTGGAACAATGAGACAAAGTAAAGGACAAAACATTTGCTGAGGTCTACTGCACCTCACCACCAAACCACCAGTCACCAAATCACACAATAAACAGTATTTCAAGCATGGGTGTTAGCAATGTGATCAAGCATATAATTTAAGGGCTTGTGGAAACAAATGTTTTTTGTTGTTGTTTTTTTTGCGGGGGGAATACGATCCGATAAAAACACATGTCATGTTTATTAATTCTTGAAAAAAAAGTAGTATTAAATAGCTTGCCCTTCTTTTCTTTCTTCTCTTCTTCCTCCACACCGGCTCCAAGCAGGGTGAAGATGATTCCAGTCTGAGAGTTGACGCCCACAGCGGTCACCACCATGCGCCCTGAGCCCTCCATCACATGGGTCCCTGGAGTTGAGATATGTTTTATCAAGGCGTGTTTGCACAAGTATTTGTTTTCCTATTTGTACTACGCTATAATAATTTCATGAAAAATCCTACACTAGGAACCATATTTGGCAACCTACAAAATTCCGACTGGATGCAACACTTTAAGTACATGGCTAATTGAACAGCCAATCAGCAAAAAAAGGTAAAAAAAAAGTCCAATTAAACATGATAAATATAATTTTCCAGTCATCACACTTGAGCTTTGTTATGTTAATTCTGTAGTGGAACTGGAAATATAACAAGAATAAAACAAACAATGTATGTAATTATGCAATTTTAATCCCTAATAGTAATATAACAAACAATATTTAATTCAATATAGAGGCTTATTGTCTGATTATACTGTACATTGTTTTGACATTTGTCTTAGCTACAGATGACAATAACGGAAACTCCTCAAACATTGTCAGAGCACGCATGCACACACATACAAACACAGACACGCACACACTCACTCACACACAAATAGCAAGCCTGATTAACCTTTGGGAAAATGTGGGTGAATTCGAGGCTAATTAATGACGGCGGCAAAACGGCACACAGCTAATTATCCAAGGAGGGGGAAAAAATGCTAAAGAGAGATTAATTCAAAAAAAATTTTAAATCAGATATTATGCAACTCCTACAGCTACGGAATGTGATTTATCTGATGCAGTAAACCCTTAAAACGCCCGAAGATAAGTTTAGCACGCAAAGGGGAACTGTGTCAGCCTTGCGATTATAGTGAACAACCTTTTTCCTTTGTCTGAATTAATGCCAAGGTAATAAATTAAATGCATTTAGAGAGAATGCTATATTTAGAAAGAAAGATTTAAAGTGTAAATAAATAAAACCTTTCCTCAACAAAACAAAATGGATATATAGTGGAAAAAGAAACATACAAATTCATGTTAAACAAGACTCACCCTAAACCTACCACCAATTGGAAGTACTTCTGATAAATCAAGTACAGCTGTTCTAGTAGGCTTTTCCTCAAATTTCTGTTGTATACTTATTATATTCACTGTGCTTGTGAGTTTGTTGACATACCAGAAAGCAGCATGGGGTCCTTGTCCGCGGCCTTCTTCACATGATCAGACTCTCCGGTCAGCGACGACTCGTCGATCTTCAGGTCGTTGCCTTGGATCAACACTCCGTCGGTGGGGAGCAAATCACCTGAGAACAAAAAGGCAGGACCATGCCATAAAACTGACACTCTTACATCATATATTCATTCTTTTGTATGAAGCAAAAGCAATGAATAGCTTTTTTTGTTACATATAACACTTGGCAGTTATTGTTGCTGCTGTTCATATCCACTTTTTAAACATACATTGTTTCATGTTTGTATAATTTGCCATTGAAATCTGCATATATATATATATATATATATATATATATATATATATATATATATATATATATATATATATATATATATATATATATATATATATATATATATATATATATATATATATATATATATAGAATTTTTCATTCCTTTACAGCTGTCACATATAATGCCTTCTCCCATTCTGCTCAGTCTCATTGTCTGATATTGTAAAAAGACATACTCGTGTGCTGATAATGTCCATTTTGCTGTTGTAAAATCAGAATTCCCTCATTATGAGATTACTAAAGGGTTATCTGCTGTATTCTATTCCATTCTTGATGAAGTAATCAATTAATCAGGAACCACTAGGAGCAATTTGGGGAGCACCAAAAACTCATAAAAACATGTCTCCTATTGAATGTGATGAGGTTTTGTCAAAGTGTGCCGCGCTTGAATTGAGCATTTTTAATTTCAGGCGCTACTTCATGCGCCGCCAGCCTCCGCAAATAATGAACACAATGAATGGGTTGATTAATGGTACAATGCGTTGTACTCAGTGAAGTGTGAAAAGGACTTAGGATTTCACGTTTTGTAATGTGACACTGAATTCCAAAATAGAACAAATTTTTCTGGAAATGTTTGCTGATTTTTTTTCTTCTTTTTTAACAAATTTGCAAAAATCGAGAGAAGAAGACTGATGTAAAAAAAAAAAATTGGAGGAAGCACCCAGGGAGAAAAAAAAACATGCAATTAGATACCTACCATATTTAATTTGTGCGATGTCGCCCACCAATATGTCCGATACGGGCAGCTGGATGACTTGGCTTCCGCGGACCACCTGGAACTTCTGCTCCTGCTCGATGCGACTCTGCAGCCCGCGAAACTGCTTCTCCTTGGACCAGTCGTTGAAGGCGGTCACCAGTACCACGCACACCACTGACAGGAGGATGGCGGCGCCCTCGATCCAGCCCGCCTCCGACTCGCCCTCGTCCTCCACGCCGCCCTTCAGCGAGCCACAAGCTGCCCAATTGACAAAGGTTTATATCGAAACTGTGCGATATCAAGTGTTGGATGGACGCCTCCCCTCAATTAATTATCTAGTTGAACAAATGAACACCATACCTCAAATAGATGAACTACGATTAAAAGTGATCACGTTTACAGTATTATGTGGCATTGGCAGAGGTCTGGGCTCTTTTCAGTGGTTCTATTTGAGACTGAATTTAATGAACACACTGTAAGGTTGAACCCAAACCCCCCAAACCATTTTAACTGGGTGTCAAGATCATGATAAATTTGATTTGGACCATAACACATTGGAAACTGAAGTATGTTGTGGATATTATATTTGCAAAGAGTTAAAAGCTTAAACGTTTAACCTTAATTTTGTTGCTTTACTTTGGCTTGCACAAATGCATTAACCCATCAACGAATCAAGCATGTTGCTCTCCAACAGCACTATGACAGCAGCTTGAAGCACCGTTGTAGCTGTCCATGGTGCTGAAGTCCCAATTGAGAAAGCTGCACTTCATTCATTTTCACTTTTTACTATACAGTAAAATGTTTTGGCATTTTTAATTTGACAAATTATTGTATGGACTGGAACCTTCATAATTTAATGTCATAACATAAGTGAAATAATTGAATATAAATATATAATATATCAAATGAAAAAAACACTGACAAAATATAAAAGAAAAACAAAATTTCAAAGAAGAAAATAAAATTACAAAAACATAAAATAAATGTAAAACATGCTTCCACATAAAATATATATTTTTAAAATAATAGTATTTAAAATCTAAACAATAAAAAAAAAAAAAAGTAAATACAAAACAACATGCTAATTTAAAAATAAAATACCCCAAAATATATATCACCTAACCATATAAACAAAATAAAATTCAAATTTAATTTAACATTAAAAATAAAATATTAAATAAAAAACAGCAAACCATTTTAAAGCCTATAGCTGTGCTGACATCAAATAATCAGAAAATAATGATGCATGTAATCAATAGCTGGGCATAGCAACCCATCATCCTGCCTTGTGTGCATCTTTCTTCGCATTTTCAATCTCCACATCACATGCATCGACAAGTTAAAGGGGAGCCTTTATTTTACGACTAAGTTATGAGCATAAAGATTCCTTCAGCACAATTCAACCTCTTTTGTCGAGTGTGCACTCTTCACTCTACAGGCAAGTAAAGAAAGTTGGCAGGTCAAAATCACACATTCTTGCAAATTGACGCATGAAGTGTTTAACAACCGATGAATTTATCTGAATAATACGACCGCTCGGGATGCTACACGCAAAATATAAATAACACCACTTCCGTTCCCTTTGGACATTCTCTAAAGTTTTTACAGACATCAAAATGATGACTGGTCCCTTTTAGCGAGACGGGCCGAGTGCCATTACTCTCACAACGCTACGGGCGGTGGTGACTTATGGCGCTGACTCAGCGCCTCGTTATGGGTCTTCATTTCCTGTTTCACGGCTCACGGGGCTAATGTATAGACACTGGGTGCTCAAGGTTATTTCTTGGCGCAACACTTCATTAACCTCCCGCTAACATGCCCGTGCACATGCAAAGTATGCGCGGTGAGTCATATGACACACTGCCCCCCCCATCCCCGTCCAACGTGAAATCTGACCATGCAATTAAGAAGCAAATATTTCGGTGTGAATGTGTGTCAGCGGTGACATACATTACAGTTGATTTGTGCAGAATGATATAGTTATATAGTTATCAGTGTTTAAAATGAGCAGAGCACAGAATCTGACATCATATTGTTCCAATCCAGCAAGTGAATTTGAGTCAAATTGAAAACTTTTTCTTTTGCAAGAATTCCATGTTAAGAATAAAAAATATTTCATTTTTTTACAGTTGTAGCCCTCCCACATACTTTAAACACATAAAGTTATTTTAACACACTGTCATCATGTTCAATAAATTACTGAAAAGTGCATCTGGGATGGGTGGCTCTCCTTTCCCACATGTGAGGGCAGAAGATGTAGCTGACACTTTTTTATGTGTCGAAGATAAATAAGTGGACTCACACTCTCCAGTGCTCTCTCCGGGCGGGTGGTAGAAGGAGAGGCCCAGTGAGATGAGGGCGGCGACCTCCAGTATGATGAGGGTGACGTCCTGCAGGGCCTCCCATACCAGCTGCAGGAAAGTTTTTGGCTTCTTTGGAGGTATCAGGTTTTTCCCAAATTCTTCTTTCCTCTTGTCCAAGTCACCTTGGGCACCCGTGAGTCCTGACACAAAGAAGAAAGGCCACGAGGAGGGTCAGTAATAGGACACAAAGATTGCATGGAAAAATAAGATAATCATATTTATTCATGGTCTAAACACCTTAGAAGGAAAAAGAAAAACAATCTTTCTCGAAAGGAACCACTCATTTTTAAAGCATACCACACATATCATGTGGTATTTATTTATCTATTCGTCGAAGGAACATAACCTGAGCTAAAGCATACCACATCTCGTGTTTTCTGTCATCTATCAATGTAATGTATGCAAAAGAAATTGCACATAATCCAAAGTATACCACATCATGTGCTTTCAATCTATCTAGGAAAATGAACTGCCACGCATGCTTTATTTATTTATATATAAATCAATCCTTCTATGGATCCAAAGCATACCACATCATGTGTTTTCTCTATCTATCTATTAGACTTTACATAGATATGATCGGCTAAAAAGTCTTTAATTCGCCGATCGATCAATGACGACATTGATCATCTGGGAAATAAGACAAAAATCCAAATCACGTACAGCCAATTATCTATCTATAAAGCAAATCCAAAGCATATCACATCACGTTTTCTATTTATGTTAGGAAAAGAACCGGTTAAGATCCAAAGCACACCACATATTGCATTATATACAAAAAGCGATAGTTCCTGATCCAAAGAATACCACATCATGTGCAATCTATCAATTTATTTAACTATAGTAACATTTAATGAGAAAAACTGTGGAAAAGAAGAAGTCATGATCCACAGCATACCACATCGCTACCTATCTATGGAGGCAACGTGCTTCTCATTGTAGCTCCATAGTTTGTTTACACAGTAGCATTGTGCAGCCTCACACAAGAGCAGACATTAAAATGTCGTTATGTCACGCGGTTGTGCGTCACCAGGATCTCCCGGGAGTGCCCCTGGACGATACCTGATAACGTGTCACGTGTGCACCGCATATGCACAATATAACCAGTGAATGACAAGAGTGGGTGGATGAAATAAAGATATGCGGAAGTGGGAGGGATCGAGGCGGGAGGAGGGACAGGGGAGAGCACAAGGAAAGCGAAGCATTCCCGGCTCCTACGTAGGAGAATGCCCTTGTTACAAATAGATCTGTCTATAAATAGCTTCATTATCTATTCCCTTTTAATTGTCTGTGGGAGAGGACCAAGCATGCTCTATCACTGAACTCACACAGTAGCAGCAGCCTGTCCCGCATCACACACGTGCACGCGTGCACGTGCGTGTGACAACTAATGACCTTTTGATGTCCTTTCAGCCACGTCGTCAATAAACACATTTCTCCACCGCATCAAAAGGGTTTATTCTTCCACGGCGGAAAGATGTAAAATCAATAAATATGCAAATCTCTGCATGGCCCACATTTCCGCGCGGGTGAGGGAGCTAGTTGAAAGCGGAAGAACTGCACCAACTTCTGTTAGCCGTCATTAGCATGGTTAGCGGTGATGCGGCATCAAAAAAATTGAATGTGCCGCATGCATGTTAATGTTTGGACTGCGATGTAATGGGACTTCATGGTGTAAATATTACCATTACCTCCCAAAGACATATTTATAAGTTTTTTTTATTTTTATGCTAGAGCATACAGAAGGCTTTGATGCTTGAAGAAATGTAGTTATTACAAAAACGGCCAGCAAGTGGCAGCAGAGTATAAGAGATTAACCAGGGCCATGTTGCAAAAAGCTCTGTCCCCCACTGTTTTAAACAGATTTGTGAATAATGATGGAACTTAGCTATATTCGAATACTAATTGCTGCAAAACGGAAACATAGTTTCTGATGAAAGAAGAGACTCTAATCTTTCTTTTGGTGAATTCCATATTTTTATAGCAATAGAACACAATATTCTGCGGACCTTGCAAAACCAGTAAAACAGCTGGAAGTGAAGGGAGTTGCTTCAGTGAAAATGGCTGGGTGTGAATGAGTTAAGTAGATTTTATTTTTTTAGGAAAGGTTATTCATATCCATATTTAAAAGAAGAGTCAGAATATAAGATTATAATTTTCGTTTTTTTTGAATTAGCTAATATTAAGAGATGATGGTTATATTATTAAATTAAGAATGGAAACATTTTACAGTTAAGTTTTTCTTTTAAAGAGACTTAAGTCGTATTTAGATTAAAAAAGTTATGATCTGAGAATATGTTTCTTTTTTTATCAAAAGAAGGTCTTGATATTATGAGATATTTTTAAATAGCTTGGTGAAATACCATTAATTTACACAAAATCGAACAAAAGGCATTTGCATAAGACAAAACTGTCCCCCAAAAGTGAGTGATTCCAACCAAGTGCTGTCATTTTATTTATTTATTTACCATTTGTGTATTCTGACTGATGGGTCTCAGAGAACTTAAGGCATTTTTCAAACTGTGAAAAAAATTATGCATTACGTTTTTTTTATTTCTTATAAAGTGTTTTTTGAACGTATTGTATAAAGAAGCCGACAAACCAAAGAAGTAAAGCATTAGCAAAGGCGGATAGAGAGTACGGCGGCTGTCTGTTCTCTTTCTAACAGTTCATGGCTTCTAATTCGCTGATCTGTCAAATGTTGCCGGCTCTGATTCAAATCTGCTGTGACAAACGGCGCCTACCTAACATCCTGTTTCCAAATACACGAGACATGGACATAAAAACCAAGAAGAAAAAAAATCTTGCTTCGTTCTCTCTCACCCGCTGCATGAGGATTTTTCTCTCTCCCAGTGAGTAGGAACATGATGGCATATTTTAACAGGGACTAAAAATAGATCACTATGGAAACACTATGCGTCCCACTCGTGTGGAAATACCCGCAAGTCTGAACCTTGAAGAACATGTGAATTAAGTGTGTGTGTGTGGTCCATCTTTATCGGCGTGACCAGGAGTATGCATGTAGCAAGCAAGAAAAGACGACTGGGGAATATAAATATGCAGTGACCTTTAAATGTCCTTGAAGAGCAGCAAAGGGATTATAATGTATATTTAAGTTAGTCCTCATGATATGTATCAGCTGTGTATTTGATTTTGCAACTTTCCCTCCGACTTTATGCGCGAGTCGCCATGGCAACAGGCTTCCGTGATGATCATCAACGTATTGATAGGAGAAAATTGGAGTGAATCAATGTGTCCGTGGCACATTCTCAGCCGCTCTTTGAAAAGCGAGGGAATAAAGAGAGGCTTCAAGTGTGACTCAGAGAGAGAATGTGAGAGAGAGAGAGCACACGGCGACAGAGAGTAGGCCGACTCCATCGTGAATAATAAGCCATCAGCGAGCGAGCGGCTAAAAGGTGGCTAATTATCACGCTGCCGTTACGAGATGGAGTGATGGAGAAATGTGTCACCGTGTCCTTGATAGTGACCTACATCATAACCACAAGTATGGTACTTACCAAGGTGGGGACAAATAGTAATCAGCAAATCGTTTCACTAGATAACAAATTCTCAAATCAACCCCAAAAAAAAAAGATTTGATTAGTTTTTTATGAGAAAAATAACTTCTATTGTACTTTATTAAAGCATACAGTAATGGGATAACGTAAACAATATTTGTCATACATTGCGTTATTTTGAGGCTTGCTCAAGGGTACTTTGAGAGCAGATAGTCAAAGCCAGGAACTGAACTACTGATCTTTTCGGCCAGAATTTTTTTTATCATGAATTTCGATCAGTTTTGGCTAATTACCCTCCAGGAAATTTGACGACTAAAGCGATATACAGTATATCGTCGTCAACGTTCCTTTCACCCTGTGGAATTTTTACATGATCAAGTATTAATACTGTTTCAAAAGAAAACACGAACGGGTCCATTAATTGGCTCCAAAGTAGGAGGATGTGATTACTGATAAAGGTTCCCATTCGGCAAATCGGCGTGCAGAGACGGCTGAGGGGGAGGAAGTGATAAGTCTTCATTCTATGAATCAGCGGGCAGGATTCAGACACATGACATTCAGTCATATTTACTAGAAATCTATTTGAAAACTTTTTCTCATTCTGATTGTAGTAGTAAAAGTGATAGACTTGTACGTAATGTAGCTCAAAATGGGATGAGTGTCATTATGGAGTGATAGGTGACATTTAAGTAACACAAAATCAATGAAAACACCCTATACACTAGATTTGATTGATATATATATAGTATATAGCCTAGACATAATTTTTTATTTCTTCATTGTTAAACATTGCCATAGGATCTCATTGTGCGATGTTTTGCAGAAGTTGTATGAGGAAATTAAAAAAAATAACAGCTGTTGTTCAGAAGCGCCGTCTGTCCAATTGCTCTGTGAAGCAAGTGGTGATTTGCAGTATTTTTTGTAGAACATCAGCAAATTATCATTATCGTTTTTTTCGCATATCCCGACTGACATTTGTTTCCTCTCCCAAGTATTTAGTTATATTATTATTTGTTTATAATCATTTATCTATTATTATGAGTTAAACTTTAGTCGGCTATGGAGTGGGATGGAGTATGTTGGCTCTCGTCAAAGACTACACTATGCACTCTCAGCATGCAACATAAATAAATGAAAGGGGTGACACAAGGAAGGAAGTGGACCACACCTAACAGCACAGCAGGTCCACCCACATGAATATGCACAAAGGACAAGAGAACGTCCTAATCCACATCCACACACAGATCGGATGTCTGGATGGATGGATGGTAGGTTGGTAGGTTGGTGGTGCGCTGCATGAGGCCAGCTCAAGTTGATGTGTCATGACTTGAGTAGCAGCACATCACATGCAAGCTTACACTGAGCTGTGCACACACCATTGAGCAGTCAAATCTCACAGGCAAATTTCAGCGGGCAGGCAAACAAATACAAAAAAACAACAAGCAGATGAATAGCGCTCCATAGAGCGCACACCCTCAAGTCTGTACTATTTTTTTTTAGTCTGGAAATAAATATGAAATGTTCAGATCCCCCCCCCCCCCCACACACACACTTTTTCCCCCTCAACATGAGTTTTTTCTTAAAAGAATACAAGATAGTTGGTAGAATCTTATCCAGATAATAGCTTTCTAGCAATACAGCTAACCAGGCTAACAGGCTAACTAAGAAGGACGGACGGACGGATGTACAGGCAGACAGAGCGAGAAAGAGAGATAATACACACACATGCACACACACACAAAACCCGCCCTTTTCTTCCCCCTATACCCCTCACTTTGAAGTTGGAGCAGTCGCGGTAACAGCATGGTGGACTCCGCCTCCCATTTGTCAATTGTCACGCAAGGAAAACTGGACATTTTCATGATTTTTATTTATTTATTTATTTTTAAATCCTGACACTCGACCAGGATGTAAAAAAGTGGGCATGTCCTGGCAAAAGAGGATATTTGCATTCTGGGGCAGGGGCAACAGTTCAATCATCACGTAAACGACTAACAGAGAAAATCAATTCCATAATTCCATTTTGGCTGCTTCCTAGTTTCTGGTCACAAGTTAAAACTAATAACACAAGAAATGTCCTGGCTGGTCCAGCCAATATTTTTGTTGCGGACTTTTGCTGGTCGCCATGACAACAACCGACCTATTACCCTCTTCATTTTGAGCCAGTATCGTCAACATACTTTGGAAGAAGTTGTAGTTTAAAAAATAAAATTAATAAATCAGGCCACATTTAATTAATAGCCCAGGAGAACAGTGCAGTGTTCAGAGCACTTTTAAACGGCTTTGCAACAAGCCAGATCAAATGAAGAAAATAGAACGTGCGAGTGTGTAGGGGTGTGTGCGTGTGTGTGTCTGTGTGTATTTGCGTGTGGGGGCAGCTGTACAAGTGGGTGAGTTTAGCTGTCAGGCACTGTGCTCTAAGAGTCTGACTCATGCGAGTGATAACCGAGTGGAGTGAGAGAACACAGCTCACAGCTCCCTCTTTCACACTCACAAACTGAGACACACACACACACACACGCACACACACTAATCCCACTTCAAAATGTATCAGGGCATCGAGGTTAGGGGCAATTTTGTAAAGACGAAACAGTGTGTGAGAAGAAAAAACGAAGAAGTCATCTTACATAAAATTAGGCATCTTCTGACCTAAAGTACACACGCACAAAAGCATACATGCTCTTTTGTTTCCATGACAATGATTCTTCTTGCAGTTTTTTTGTTTGTTCCTTTTATAAATGCGGGAAAGTGTGATTGTGTAACGTTATGCAAGGAAGACAAGTACGAAATAACAACAAAAACACATTTGAAAGCCATACATGGGGATTCATGGGGAGTCTTGGAGGGGAGTAAATCAAAAGTAAAGCAACATATTGTACAACAATAAGAGGACATAAAGATGGCTTTCATTTCAATTCACATGGACATTAGATACATTTGAGACTCACACTGAACAGAATAAGGGTCATCATTTGATGCATGGCTTTTTGCATTGTGTCAAACACACACACACACAATAAGTAATGAAAGTGCACACAATATGCAGATCAACAATCGTCGGAAGGAATGAAAAGTGAGAGTGCTCTTGACAAAGCGGGAGAAAGGTTGCGTGACCATCTTGTATCTCCCATCTGGGTGTCAGTCTCTGGTTTCAGCCCTCGGATCAGATACACTCGCAACACAATAAGGGGGACAGCCTGAGCCATTAATATCCAAAGTAGCAGAGAGAGTCATGAGAAAGTCATGACAAGTAAGCGAAATGGACAACTTAATCAGGAGATTAAAATTGAATGAACGTGTTGTGACATCGCAATTCGGCTAATTCACATAATAAACGCCCACACCGATTAGAGAAAATCACCAAAGCTCGGCAAAGATCCGGAACTACTTAGTTTCGAGTAATGGCTAGATGATACAGAGCACTACAGAGCACTAATATTTAGAAGTATCATGCATAAACCCTCACATCCCCATGGGTTAGAATCCCCACGTCAAAGCCTAAAGGTAAGCAGAGCTGCAATGAGTTTTGTTGGATGCAAAGATTAATGTTCGCCAACAGCGTTAGCTTTTGATACCCAGCAGATTTTTTTTTTTAACAGTGGTGGCAGTTGGAGTAGTGGGGTTGGGTGGATAGTTGTGTTAGAGGATGTGTTCATATAATATACGTGGTGACCAAAGCAAAACTTGTCATAGGTCAAGTAGAATATAGGGGCAGAGTATGGAGTCGCTCACTTGCATGGTCATAAAATAAAATAAATGGTGTGTGTGCAGTTTTCTACAATTCTTTCTTTTGAAGTATATTAGACATTTTGACAAAAAAGTGATTAAATTGGACTGTTTTTTTCCATGTCTCACATAAAGCATTTCTTTACTTAGGCTCACAAGCAAGTAGAACCAAAAGGAGAATGGTAGCGTATTGAACTATCACGGGACTGAGCCAGCGAAAGTCTTTCCAAAACAACAACAAATGATCCATCTGCCGCATAGATTAATCTCTGTCCATACTCCTGAAATAACACAGGTGCATTTACAAAGTATTCCACACAGTTTTTGTTTTTTTTTCTGGCAGAAAATGAACCTATGTTAATCTCATCAAGGTGTGACATTTGTCACTGACGAGCCAGGTCAAGTCAGGCCCTGACCTTGCGGCATTGCAGTGAACCCCCCCAAGTAGTCGTGGTTTGGCATTCACAAATTTCCATATTCATTGATTAAAAAAAAAATCTTTTTTAGGGAACCCATTCCTCCATTATTCGCTAATAACTTGTCTTTTGGGTGTGTTTGTGATCAGGTCAAAAATAATAAAAGCGACTTGTTAAATTTAAACTGTACAGTGAAAGTTTGCGTTTATTTCTCTCCAAATGCAGCTACTGCAAGCCGGATTTGCTTCCAGGTGTGTGCAAAACATGTGGTGAGATGGAGACTGTCCTGTTACCATCCTACTGAGTGTCAAGATAGGAGACGTAGAGGCCACCCTAGGAAAAACACTGACACGAAGAGAAGCGAGCCAGTTATAGCCGGGGAGGGACTGTGCGTTTGCAGCTAAAAGCATCACTACGCCTGTCAACTTGCTTGTCACACTGCCGTCTTTCAAGTGGTGGTTCACACTCGGAACATTTTGCAGGACATGTACTGAATATAAATGTACAATTGAATACTGGAGGAAGAAGCACTTGAATTGTAAGATGAGGAGGGTATTATATTTTAATACTTTAAATTGATAGTCATTTATGATTCAACTTCATCAGCGTCATCTTTTAATGTGTCCAGATCTTTTATAGTAAAATCTGACGGCTTTGAGATTGGCTAAAATACTAAAATAAGCAAAACTAAGAATGTTAAAATAATTAGCATAAAATAAGGTCAAACAAGAGAGCTCGGATAAGTGAACTGAGCTAAGGTTAGCTAATGAGGAAAGGCTGAGAAACGTGAAAACTAAGAAGGTCAGGCCTAGCAACGCAAGTGAATCTAAACTAATGAGGCAAGGCTATTTAAAGCATGCAATAATTTAAATTTAATCGTCTAGGCTAAATTAAAGAGACTAGCTAAACCGCACAAGACAGGACACACTATTTTTGTATTTCTGTGTTTCCTATGAAGGAGCCTTTTGCACTGGGAGCTATCCATCCATCCGTCTGTCTGTCTGTCTGTCTGTCTGTCTGTATATTTTTTTATTTTAATGCTTCTGCACTGAAAATGTGTGTATCCCAACTGTAACAATCCATATGCTACCATAGCCACAAAAGTAGCAGCTTATTAAAACGTGACAGTTCAATGCTTTATATTCCATTCATCCATCCCTGGAATGGCTGGCAACCAGTTCATGGTGTATCCCGCCTACTGCCCGAAGCCGGCTGGGATAGGCTCCAGCGCCCACCGCAATCCTTGTGAGAACAAATGGGTGGGTGGCTGGGCTGGCCCTTGACAAATTCCAGTTTCTTATGGGGCCCCTTTGGAAAATGAATTGCCCTGGGCTAGGCTAAACTAAGAAAGCTACGCAAAGCAACATCAGCTAGGCTAAGGTACTGCAAGCTAGCGCTAAGAAGCCTGTACTACTGTTCAGGGTCTTGAATGTTTACTAACAACCACTAAGTACTTTAAGATAAAAAAATAAAATAAAATAAAAAGGTAGACCTTCTTTACTAAAACAAATGTCAAATTCTAGTCAAGCTACCTCAAAGTTAGCGTTATTGTCAGAAGAAGAATTGTTTTAGTTTTCTGCAGTGGTGTCATATGGGTGAAGTCATCACAGATGATCACAATAACAAGATAAAATCCTACAACACAATTATGATTAAATCCTATAATACAATAGAGCAGATGTCAGCATAATATGCATACGAGATTCATATGAACGTACAATGTTATATAGTACAGCAAATCTAATAAAACCACTCCTAGAGGAAGACATTGTTCCTCCATAGAAACAAGAGTCTGTTTATTGGCATGTGTTCACTTAATTTAGTCAAGCATCTGTTGGGACTGCTACACTCACAGCCATGTCCACTATCCGTGTAGCACTTCCACTGACAAGCCACGACCTACTCAGAGAAATACGACATTGAGTCATTGCAAACTCAAGAGAGCAAAACCAAAGCTTGCTTATGAGATTTTAAACATGTGAGAAGTGATCGCACTTCACATCACGTCCCAGTGGAGGCGTTCACAAGCCATTAGCAGCTTTTGGAAGGTGGCACATTGGTAAGTAAACAGGTACAGTATCGCTGTAAGGCATGACTGAGCAGCTACGAACTCAACACACACACACACACACACACACACACACACACACACACACACACACACACACACACACACACCCCCACCCCCACACACACACACACACACACACACACACACACACACACACACGCAGCTTGCTACAACTGATTGTCAACAGTGAATAAATTACGATCAAAAGCTAGATAAACAGACCTATGATTGGGAAGAAAAAAACTTTAGCTAGCAATGGAATACCAGGACAGGGGTGTGATGTCACGCCACCAACTTTTAGCCCATTTCAGAGTAGCTCAATGTGCTTTTTTGCTTGGTTCTGTATAAAAAAGAAAAACTGAGAGACAAATGCTGGCCCCTCTGTTACGGCCATTTTGCAGGACCTCAAGGGAATTTCCTCTGCCCGTCCAGTTTCTATACTACTTGGTCTTACTAACATAACAGGCGTGCAAATGTTCCAGCGGACATTTGGGAGAGAAGCAGGGTACGATACACAGATAGACAAAACAATCATTCAAATACTTTCAATTGACCTAACGTATATGGTTTTGGAATGTAGAAGGAAGCCGAAGTACCAAAAGAAAACCCACAGAGTGAAAGGGAGAAACAAAATTCAATTGGTGTTTTAAGTCAAAAGTCTTGTATGATTTAAATATATCACAGTGACTGGGGTGCACCAACCAATGTTGAAAGGCGTGTACGATTTCAAAAAGGATGAATAATTTGCTAACTAAAATTATCAAAACTTTTAAACAAGACAACACCCCAACTTTCTGACACAGTCTTGATAACCTTGGTAAAATATTAGCACGGTAATTTACAACAATTTATTCCAACTT
This sequence comes from Leptonotus elevatus, assembly GCF_054856555.1. Lineage (NCBI taxonomy): Eukaryota > Metazoa > Chordata > Actinopteri > Syngnathiformes > Syngnathidae > Leptonotus > Leptonotus elevatus. The sequence goes on along the minus strand of NC_141248.1, from coordinate 16,809,515 downwards.
AAACCAACATTAAGTTATATTGCACCAAGTTTTATAGCACAATGTAAAAAAACAACCCTACTGAGAAAAAGGATGGGTTTTTTTTTACCTTGTATGATAGTCTGCCCTGTAATAAGTCGCACCTGTGCTGGACTACCTTATGGTCTCGCTCCCTCACTGAGCAAAATGGCTATGTATCATTCAGAATCTGTCCTCTGGGATCCATCGCTCTCCATTCTTGTCTGACTCCGATTTTATTACCACTCTTTCTACCCACACTGTAACCTTCTGCATGGCTTCGGGAACAGGAGACACTGTCCTTGTTCCGTACAAGACATCCCTTGTGGGACGGAGATTAAATAGATTTCATCAGACAGGAACGGATTTGTAGGGAGGGGGTGTGATTAGTATGATCATCAGGGAAGGAAGAAGGCGAGGTAGCACCCACAACCCATCAGACACGAGGGATTTGATTTGAGAAACTGGTGGGTGATCTGGCTCTCAAATAGCGGGCACACTGGTCGGTCAATAAAAGCAGAAATGTTTATCCTTTCTCTTATCCCATCTGTGTAGCTCTAAGCTATCGCTCGCTGCATTCACTCATTTACGTCATTCATTTCCCGGTAGTGCACCAATCTATGGCCATGCACCCTCAGACATCCATACTCACATTCAAGGACCCCCAGGATTTAGACCAAAATGACCAAACATTCAATGACTACTACATCATGATCTGTCTGAGAGACAAAAACCTTTCCCACCAATTTCCCTTTGTTGCGGGTCACCGGTCTGGTAGTCAATGCCAACCTTGCTCTGCAAGATGGATTCTCGTGGTATTTGTGAGTTCACAAAGGAGAATACATCTTGTACCGAGCCCCGTTGATTTCCCCTGATCCGACCCACCGAATCACAGAGCGACATTGTGTTTGGGGCGTGGACGGCGGGGGAAACAATCAAACCTAACATGGACGAATGGACGCTGCGTTGGGTCACATTGACTGTATATAAACCCTTTAAAAAAAAAAAAAAAACCATATGTAGGCATTTTGGACAGATTTTGCCAGAACAGTTGACTTAAGGTTTATACAAAAACATTTGAGCAATTTTAACTAACAATGGTTGAGGAATTGGTCATCAATCAGAAATAGAAAAACAACTCCAGATCGTCCTTTTTTTTCGTTTTATGCCATCCATGCTCACTCAACTCCCCAACTGTCACCATCAACATCATGGTTTGAGAAATGGATGCAAATGGCCACATAATTGATTGGTGATCAATAGTGTCAGCGTGTGCGGAGGCGCAAGGATCATATGGCGATAAGCAATACGAGCAGGCTGTTTACGCCAGAGCCTTCTCCCAGGAGGAAAGGATGATGTAGCCGGCCGCCAGTGACCACTGTCACTGTTATCAGCAAACGCAACGCAGGGCCACGTCCCTCTGGCGTTTACTCGAAACACAATTGGCTCTCATCAAGTCTGTGCCTCCCACATTGCTGCACTGCATCATCACTGTATCCTCTCCCAAAAAAATCTGAAATGTAACCTTTAAAAGGACGTGCTACTTTTTCCAGCCTTGTTACCGAGCGAGCAAAGGAAGGATGTGTAGCGGAGAGATGATAAAGGTTACAGATGTAGAGCAGGTATATTTAGGCCACGCTGCACAGCGGCCCGCTGGGACAGACGACCGACCAGCAAATGGAAATAGAAATGGGAGCAGAGGCGCGAAAAAGAGATAAAAATAAAAAGGAGCAGAGAAGTCAAGAGAAAGGGCAGGTGGAAGGTATAATGAGGAGTTATCAAATTATAGTGTGTAGATTAACATCAGGAACTGTATTACGGTGAGGGATGGGCATTTGGCTAGCATGCGTGGCCTAGATTTGTCATTGGCAACTAAACTTCTTTAGATTGACCATGCGTGCCAAATAAATCACCAAAATTCGAACTCATTCTTGCTAAGAAATAGGCTTGAAGCCAAGTAGTCATCTACCCCATTTTGTCGTCATTAGATTAATATACATTAGATCGTTTGATTAACGTTCCTTAACTGACATTAGAGAACACGTGTAGCCAATTCTTGCTAAATATTTTGAAGGAGTCAAGATGCTATGCAACATTGCCCCATTGCCCCATTAGAAGCACAGATGGACAAAATTCCACACAACAAATTCTTTACAAATAATACACAAACGGGTTTTCTGCTCATCATCGATTATCAGGAATGTATTAAAAATAGGAATGTCTTGTCGTCCTGGGTGCCATCTAAAAGTGTCTTTTGAATATATGTTTGTGGATTGTGAAACCCGTATAAACAGGTTTAAGCGCTGTTGCACAAGTTTTGCACTTACAGTAATTTGTGGGGTTTTTCTGCTTGTGTTTTCCAGCATTAAAATAAACTATTATTCTGTACATCTATGGCTACAACACACTAATATTTCAATATTCCTTTAGGTAGGACCCAATGTAGACCCCCACCTCCCACCCTGTTCTCACTACATCAGAGATCCGTTCTTCCTTCTCAAGCTGAATATGTACTGTCAGCAAATGCAGTAAGCATGCTTTCCCTTTCCATGAGTAACAAAGAGTCGGGTCCATAGCATGTGAAGCATCATGTCGGAGCATCTGTGAAAGTGAGCTGTGAATCCACTGACATCCCATCTGGCCTCTGCATGACTTATTCACCTGCTGTCTGCCTGAGGGGAACACTAGCTTCTTCACCCCGCACTCACCTATACAACGCATGCTGTGAGCAAACGCATCCCGCCTCCACATCGGCATGTCAGTTGCACACAATCAATACATGCTATGGATTTCAAATATAGAACATTGGGCCTCTTAGCGGAATCATTATTATAAACATAATCTTATATAATTGATGAACAGTTTGAAAATGACTGTCTTACAAAACAGGTACCTGGCTCTAAGAAGGTCTTACGAGAAGGTTCACTTGAAAATTGATTTTCAATTAAGTCATTTGCTCACAAAAATGTACAAATATGCAGCCTCAAAACTGAAGAGAAAGCTTAAAGCAATGGCTGTTATTAGAAAAACGGCCAGCAGGTGGCAGCAGAGTATAAGAGATCAACCAGGGCCAGGGCTTTCCCCCAGTGTCTTAAACAGATTTGTGAATAATGATGAAACTTAGCTATATTCTTATGCTCATTGCTGCAAAACGGAAACCGATAGAAATATACTTTTTTTTTTATAATGAAAGAAGTTACTCTAATCTTTATTTTGTTAGGTTCCATGTTTTTATAGCAATAGAACACAATAACACTCCCCTCCAATTTAAATGCACCACACAACTGTGTGTGTGTGGGTGGGGGGGGGGGGGGCATCAGTTGGGGCAGACCGCAGTATAGAGCAGTGCTGCGGTCCCCTGTCCGTGTCCCCGCCGCTATTAATTTTTTTAATGCACCACATACACTCACGGACATGCCTAGGAGGCGGGTGGATCGGAGCGTGGGGATATAATTTCCCTCTGCTCCGGTTCACCTGCTCCCAATTTTAATGCACCGCACACACACACTTGTATATACACTGGGTGGGGTCACATTCAAGGTTTAGGGGTAGAGTTCGCCAGTCGGCGAGCTGGCGGACTCAGTAACAGGGTTAGCTTTCACTAAGAACGCTGGAGTGATGACCGGGGCCTTTCCCCGCTGGGCCTAGGGTTCGGGGGTGCAGCCCGTCCTCCGATGCCCCCATCTCCCCTTCTGCCCCCGGTGTTCCGTCCCTCCACGCGGCGGGGGGTGGGGTGGGCGCGGGTGCCCTCTCCGCTGTCCGGCCCCTCTTCGGGTTTGGGAGGGATGGCGGGGGTGGATGGGGGGGGGTCGTTGGGGGAGCGGGGGCTGTGGACTGGTGGGGTGCCTGGCGAGCCTGCAGTGCCCCGTCCTATGGCGCTGCTGCGGCCTGGGGGGCCCTGAGGTGTTGCGCTTGCTCTGTCCTGGCAGGGGTCGACGGCTCCCCTCTTTGGTGGAGATTTTCATGCATGCCAGATCCACTACACCAGCATCTATCCAAACTCAGACACAATCTACTTCTTCCTCTGGTCGTTGAATCGGTGGAGGCTGATGTCTGTGGATCTCACTTTGCTTCGTCTGTCCTTCCTTCCTTCCTTTCCTCAGTCTTTCCTTTGGTCTCTTGAGGTCTCCCTGATTTGTTGGAATTTAGATGTTTCTGGGGTTGGTGAAGGACTCTGGTTGGTGGCCCGGTGGGTGGTGGGTGGTGCCTGGTCGGTGCTGGATTTCACTTTCCTTTCTTTTCTTTGGTCCTTCCTCGGGTCTCCTGACAGCGTTGTTCGGTTTAGGTGAACGGTATGGGATTTTTTAATAGGTTTTTGGTGTACTAATGAATACACACACACTCACACTTACGCACAAATGCACGCACGCACATACACATACAAAATAATAAAAAATAAATTAAAAAAAGAACACAATATTCTGTGGGCCTTGCAAAATCAGTCAGGCTGTGATGCGACAAGATTCTCGTTAAATGTGATTATCTGTAATTTGTATCACAATGGAAAGATTAATTTGATTGTAATTAGCCCCTTTGCTGTAAAATAAACAATTAAGGGCCTAACAGAGGAATAATTTTTCCCCTTGAGTGCTTCTTGTTGATTAAATATTTTTTTCATATGCTTGATTGTAGAATGTTTGATTAAAAAAAATGAATGATTTCATACAACAGTAGGTTTAAAAAAATTAAATAAATACATATATATATATATATATAATTTTAAATGATAAATTATTTTTAAAATGATTAATGCCATATTTGTCTGACAATGGAGAAACTAATTTGATGTATGATAGATATATTGAGACTTGTACTGGAAGGAAGGTCAATCCAAACTAATACAATCATTCTTAGAGTACAAAAGTCTACAGACTTTCAAATCTTGGACCCGTGCAACCCTTTTGAGAAGCGTTATACAATATGCATGGATGAAACAAAAACACTCCTTAATACTGCTTTAATCTTAAAGCAGATTAATAAATAACCAGTCGCTAAGTGAAATGCCTTATGCATTATATTTGCCATAATGGATTACAGCTATCCATGCAATGTGCAAAGCATAGGAAAGGGCCAGTACAGAATGCAGGGGCGGTAATAGGCGGGGGCCATACTCAAGGGTATCTTACCCACCGCTTGTGGGATGCACACACATGCGCACAAACAGTTGACAGCAAAGCAATGCCCTCGCAGCTAATTAGCATGATCATATTTCTCATGTAACACATGTTGTGCGACGCAGCCACACCGAACGGACCGATACGGCGTAAACATGCATCACCTGGGATCACTAATGCAAATGACAGCGCTTTCCATGCGAAGCGAAGAAATAATGCATTCCATCAATTAATGATTCTCGCCGGGAGAACAGCAAAGGCATCTTCGCCAGAACCGTGCATCCAATAAAGACGACTATAAACGTGTTATGGAAACAAGTCGTTATCTGAGCAGAGCGCGGCACAAAAGAAACATGTTGCTGGAAATCCAATTAATCACACAAGTCCATACTAAGTCATGCAGTTCATCAAAGACGTTTTGAATAATTGAAAGGCTAGTATTTACATATTGTGTTGCTGTATTACTGATGTTAATATACAGTACAGCAATTGCCATTGGGGAATATCCTAAATGAGGATTTTCTGTCAAATGATCCGGCAGAGAAAAAAATTAATCCTAAACTTTTCATAGGGGACTGGGAAAGAGCTCCATTGTGAGTTATTGACGCCTTCCTCTAAAAATGTTTAGAATAATTGGATCCAAAATGGTTTCAATATGATTTCCATTTTATAACAATACCCATAAAAGTAAATGATAAAAAATAAATAAAAAAAATGCACTCGAAGTGAGCATATACATGCGTCAAAAACTCTTCTAACTTTCTCGAAGAACCCAGGCCAAATTTCCTGACACATGAAGCTGGTCTCTACGAGCAGTATCACATCAGCGTACCTGCTTGAGACTAATTAATATTTAGACAGCGCTTTGGCAGCCATTTTGTGGCATCTTAAGGCATTTCAGAAAGAGCACAAAAATACAAATAGGGATATCAGGAAGGGAAAAGATGCTGTGGATAAGTTCTACTAAAAAATATACCCCCCCCCCAACAAATATATATATGAATAAGTGAATTTGTATGCCCAAAATAAGTTGTAAGGTTCATGTTGTGTTTCCATGGCAACAACGTAACCCAAATTTGTAATTTATGTCAGAACTCTCTGAAGTCCATCACTAAGCTGCAAACACAATATTAAAGTAATTACAGTAAGAAAAACAAGTTTAGGCCATAAATATAAAATAATTAAACAAAAAATAGTAACTACGGCAATAACTGAGCATGCCTTCTTTTGTCGACTCGTATTCTTACACAGCGACACAAACTAGATCCTTGAACACACTTAAGATGATTGCCTGTATTGTGTAATAGTGAAGTGACCCAATATTAAACATACCTTGCAAAAATCTTAAGCCACCTTATTGTTAGTATATAACCAAAGATGGAAATGGTTTCAATGACCTGAATTAACTGAATTGCATCATCTTTCTATCTGTGGTACAAGACAAGAACAGATCTGACAGATATGTAAAACACATTCATAATTATAAAATTCCTCCTTTTATTTCAGGGTGTTTATGACTTGGGTCTTTGATTTGGTGCGGGTCCACAGGCAGTTAATTCTCCACCGGTGTTTAGTACACTAATAAAATGGGCGCTTGTGAGAAATTATGTGTCACTTATGCTAATTTTATTGCACTTTGCAAATCAGTTTCATTTTCAAATATCGCTGGCGACACTGCGGGCATCGCATTGCACCGCGACTCCTGTCTGAGTCATTCACCGCACTTGTTATGCAACTCTGTGTGTAATCTTGTTTATTAAGAAAGCCCTGCAACAACCAGGTGCCGTGAAGGCTGACTTTAGATGAAGGCAATGGTGAGGGGAGCATTTTAAAACTTAAATTACTGCAGGAAGGCCAAGACAGAGTGAAAATTAATACAGTAAGTATATTATAAAGAATGAAGACTGAAAATATGCATACTGTAACATTCCACAAATGTGGCTGACAGACAAACCAGTCATCGTATCAAAGCAGGCACATCACTGGCATATCATTCAATGGAAATGCCATCAATCCGTTCCAGACTTAACCTTTATAAAAAATATACAGCAATGACAATTAAATAGTGTAAGGATTAGAAGTAACCCCTTTTTTTTTGGGCACATTCTTTGTTTCAATTCCATGGACATTGTGCATACAGACATGTAGAGACAGACACGGATAAGAGTTTCACTACTGACTCAGTCAGATGCTGCAATATTAGCCATTTTCACAAAGAATAAATGCCTGCGAGTATTGCTAAATACAAGACATATTTCATTTTAGGAACATCACCAGTGCTAATATTAGCAGTCAATGTAAAATCCCACTGACAGGCTAAAGGAAGATTTGAAGAAGAGAAAGTAAGAAAATGTAGAAAATGACATATTAATAAAGAAATCACAACTTTATTTTTCTTTATCGTGATGTCAGTGTGTACTCCATGAATGCATGGCACCACAGTGCCCCTAATAGGCCAAGGTCTGCACAGCAGGGACAGCCAGTATTTATTTTTATTTATTGTGTTTGTGTGTGTATTTATTGTATTAATAATTTACTTTGTTACTCATCTATGTTCCTGTAGTTTATTTAAGTTATGTTTTATTATAAATTGTATTTTATTATAAATTATGTTTAAAATTAAAATTTAAATGTATAACAATATTTAAAATTTAGTTTTGGGTAGTTGAATGAATACAGTTTTGAGCACAATAATCATTTTTACTGATCATGATTTCAAAATCAATAAAATTAATAATAATGATAATTTGTCATAGTTGCCTATGATGTGATCATGAATAATTACAGCATTCGCTCCAAATGAGGGCTGGGCACATCCCACATTCGACTCAGTCATTCTTCTAAATAAGCATACGTCTGACTGGCTGATGAGAGAATGACACAGAAGGCAGCGGGCGGGAGTGAGGCATGAAAGTCATATGAATACTAAACAGGTAACCTGGCTGGAGAGATACGTTTCAAAAGGGACTCCCTCTGTTGTGAGGATGCTCCTACAACCACTTCCTCCAAGACTCCATCCCAGCAGGATGTGAGTCATGGATACATTAGTGCAAGACATCCCGCATACACAAGCACAGGGGACTGTGTGAGTGTGATGGTGGGAGACTCACCTTCCGTGGGTGAGGTTTTCAGTCGTTTGCACAGTCCCTCGACACCCCCGTAGTCCTCCTGGATCTTGACCACCGCCTCGGTGCCGCGGAGCTCCATGAGTGAGCGCAGCTCCATGAGCGAGCAGCCGAAGCCCGCCGCGTGGTTGGCGCCCTCATTTATTTGGTTCTTGGCGTAGAAATCGCTGTTGGACATGTCCCCCATGATGCCGGCCGGTTATTGCTAATAGGGATCGGATCAGTCTCCAAAGTAGGATTCAAGTAAGCAAAAAAACAAATTAAATAAACAGGAATGCCACTTGTGGAGATTTTAAAAAGGATGGCAAAATCCAATTATTGAAGCATCTGTTTCAGCAACAGAGCAGACGAAGACGAGGGGAGAGGAGGATGGAGGGGGGGGGGTGACGAAGCACAGACTGGGGAGCATCCAGGTGAGCGTCGGACGGCCCCTGTGGTCAGGTCCTGAGAAGGTCGCGAGGCTTGGGGGGTGCGGGGGCTCAGGCTCACCACGGCTGCAGTCCAGACCCGCTCCATGCGTGGCTTCCCATTGCTGCGATACGGCTGCCGCCTCTACATGGTGGTCATCCCCATCACTGCTGGAGAGATAGATGGAGAGGAGGAGGAGGAGGTTAGTTCCACGAGGAAAGAACGTGAAGGACAGCGCGGGAGCGTCGCGCGGACATACAACCACAGCCCGCCACTGCGGTAACTCCGCCGCTTCTGTGTCGACGTAGCGCCGCTAACGGAGCTGCTAACCTCATTCTGAGGACAACCAGAGAGGGGGGGGAGAGAGAGAGAGAGAGATAGCGGCGGGTGAGAGGACGAAGATGAGGAGGAGAGAAGAAGAGGATGCTCCTCTCGGATGCGGAGAAAGAGGAGGTGAGGTGTGCGCGCGGGGGCAGGAGGCCGGGAGCCGCTCTGATGACAAAATGGAAGAGGTGGCACGTAGCATCGCACTGTCGCCAGGGAGGCTGGGCTGACTTGGAAAAGGGGGGGGGGGGGGCACGTCTGGCATCACACGTCTCATCGGGATCCATTTCATCGGACGGTGTCACTTCAAGACGACAAGAAAAGGCACTTGCACCTCCTTTCTTGCGATTACGCATTCACGTATAGTTGTCACTATTGATAGTAAATGTTGCTGTTTCTTTCACTAACAACTGCTTATTGGTACTGTCTATGCAAGACTAATACTCTATTGTTAAAAATATATTTAAATTAATATATAATCCAAATAATCCTCTTGTATTAGTCTTGTTTGCTTTGTAGGTTCTCCAATTAGCCCTGCAATCATTCTCTCAGTCTTTTCCCCCAAACTTTCCTACTGTACCCGCCAAGTAGACTGAATTCATGTCGGCTGTACTGTTGCCAAGGCGGGCATCTGTGTCAGCCAGATCCTCTAAATGAAAGCAAACAAATGATCTCCTAGGAAAGAGTGTGAGTGTGTATGTGTGTGTGTAGACACAATCAAGCGCCAAGATGAGGAGTGCAACTACATCATATGCCTACAAAGAAATGACATCATCAACGGTAGCAGATGGAGCACCTGCAAAAGTGCCACCATGTCCCTGTGTGGCGCCCAACTCTAACTTGGGCATTGAACCCAGCTGCTCGTCTTTGGAGATCAGCAGGCAGTATAAACAGAGATGGAAAAGACAATGTAAGATTGAATTTCTCTTTGGGATTGCAAGAATCCTGCCGATTTTGAGCCCTTCTACTCTGAGCCAAGATGCCCATATCATGTTTAAGATTTTAATTTATGAATCCAAACCATTAAGTGCATGATTGCCAATTCAGCACTTACTAAGCAGAATCCTTTGATTGTGGCCCACAAATCGGTAGATGTACTAGTCTATTGGTATTGCTGTTTTCTTCGCAAGTCGACGGCAGACAAGGTCAAGATCAACAACGACGTTGTTGTTTCCCCACACAGAAGAGACTGAGCAGCGAGAGTTGGTCAGAACAGGACGGGCAAAAGTACTGACAAAGGAGATGATAGGACAATAAGATAACGACACAAGATCCTCTTGACACATTTCAGTCCGTCATTGAATTAAACTCTTCAATATCTAAAAACTAAAGCGCCCTCTTGTGATACTCCGTGGTCCTTCCATAAGCTCCTACTCAGCCGTCCTCCCCCTCATCCCAGTCTCCCACGATGTCCATGTTTCCTCTCGTCCCCTTTCACTCACTTTTGGCTCCCATGACCTGACAGTGACTAATGGCTAACACAAGCCCACACTGCAGGACCTAATCCAGACTGTGTGAATACTGTAATTAAAAGCTTTTTTCTTGTTTGTTTTTTTGCCCAAAGTGAAGGTGCATCTAATTGGACTTTATGAACATGGACACCATCTGGGATGTGAGCTTTCATATGAGCAGATGTCTTAAACACCTGATCATACAACTACAGCATATGCACATGACGGGTCTTTTACCTTCGGCTTTTCCCTTCAGGGGTCGCCACGGCGAATCAGTTTCCGGGTATACCGAAATAAACATTAATTTAGAGTACAAGCACTAACCATGAAAACATGTTCTTACATTGAACTGATACTCTTTCTAAAAATGTCCTTGAGCACAGTGCTGAGATTTGAGCTGTTCCCACTGCAGCTGCAGTAGCAGCAGCAGCAGCAAGAGCAAGAGCGCTGGCCCACAGCGCCTCCTGCCACTGAGGAAAAGCAGTGCAAGAGAATCCCCTGGGGATGATTGACTCATAGGCCACCACTACATTAGGTAAGGTCACCAAAATATTATTATGGCCTCTCAGTATGATGCAGTGTAGCACAGCATACCACTCCAAACTACAACCGCAGGTAATAAGCACACATTAATATGTGTAACATAACAACGAGGACACATACATAATATATTGCCATTACTGCCCCCATGCCCCTAACTACACAAACAGTGTTTCTTTTCATTACTTTGAGATAAAGACATTTTGCTAAGATTTCCAAAATGAAGGAAATTTATACCTAACAATAGTCACTGTACTTCCATTTGGAAGAAAAAGCTGTTACAAGTCTCATTCTCACTGGTATGTGATGAGAATGAATTTCTCCGAATTGCACTGAATTCAATTCGACTTCTGCAATTCAAATTCAATTCAAACTTCTTGTGGGTGGAGTCAATTCAAATTCAAATTCATCCATTGAATTGAATTGAATTCTGAAATTCTGAATTTTGCCCAGCCCTGGAACAGTGAATTTCCCTTGAGGATATCTAAAGTATCCATCTATCAATCAATCTATTTCTAAGACGGTTTGAATTAGAACTTAATGAAATTTCAAACATTGACTGGTTTACTCACTAAAATAAAATGATTCAACACATTTTCTATAAAAACATTGACTTATTTACTGTTTTATAATTAAGCTTACTTCACCAGGTAATGAGTTATTAAATATATGACATCCTTTATTTTAGGTATTATCTACTGTAAAATGTGATGCTGGGTTTGATGGTTTAGATTATTAGTGAGCAACTACTACACATTTCATTAGATTGATTTATTATTCATTGTTCTATTTTCTCTTTCACTTGTATCTGTGTTAATATGGATGTAGTTCCAAATCCAAATTCCATATACCGTCTGTATTTCTACGTCTCAATATCCGGAGACACAGACGTGAACAATACATAAAAACAAATTATATAGTGTTTCTCACTATTTCCCTATTGACTTAAATCTGAATAACGTCTGCATTTTTTTTTTGTGCTTTTTTAATCAAGGTCACATCTATAATGAAGCTGGATTTAATGGTCTGCACAAGGGGACCTCCAGTCTTTAGCTGTGTGCTACCTTTACACAGTGGTAGTGCTGTGTTTACTAATTTATTGCTAATCACAAGTGAATATGCTTGTTTTGCACATTCTAAAAAAGTTATACAGACGTAAACGGAAAATAACTCAAAATATACTTGTATGAACATTTTTATATTTCAAAAACGCAACCACTTCCACATTTTTATGGTCCGTGAATGACAATTGATGATGACGAAAAGACAAAGTGTGGGATCAGTTCACACTTAGCAAGAAAGATAAAGAGCATAAAGAGATGTGTCGTGTAACACAACAGTACGTCTACGATCGCCAACACAAAAATTAACATACCAACAGGTGAGCCGTTCCACAGCCAGCCTACTCTACTCATTTTTCTGACGCCCACATTTCTCATCAGGCCAGGCGCCGCCTTTTAAAGCCCCAACACACTCAAAGGAAAATTATACTTGCAGTTGCACCTCACATTCAAGTTGTTGTGCTATAATGCATTTTTTTTCCCCCTCGATTACCGATGTATTCATCTATGGGATTATCGGTAGGATAGTCAATTCTAAAATGATTCCATAGGTGCAGCGAGCAACTTGATGGAGAAACCTGGTCCATGCACACGCTGCAGTATAGCTTTACAGCAGGTGTTTTTAAAAATGTCGTTATTTGCATGCCAGACGCAGATGTGTAAACATCACTTCTTCATTTCAATGACGTCAAGCTTTGCATATTGGATTGGCATCCACATTTGGAAGAGGACTGATCCAAATTTGAAGATATCCGATTACATGTGTTTTTTTCTGTTCACTCTTTCAAGACGTCTATCCCAATTGTTTTACTTAAAAATGGAGATAAATGTTTCATTGTTTTACTTGAACGATGCAGTAGTAAAAAACCCAGTCTAACAGGAAGAAGAAGACCGAGGGGAAAAGAAAAGGGACTGACAGCAAGGTTTGACTGAAAAATAGGACAACGGGCATCAGGCCTAGAAAGGAGGATTAGAAATAGAAAGGGATGCTAGTCTATCGTTGAATTCAGCTGTCTAGAGGGAGATAAGGTGGAATGGAAATGGCTGGCTAGTAGAGCAGGTCTATCGCGCTGCTAATAGAACAAAAGGAAAAGATCAGAAGAGTCACTGCTAGCCATTTTAAATGCATTCATAGGGTTCTATTCAACATTGTGCAAAGAAAAACTTAAAAAGGGGAAGGAAAATGTCAAACTTTCGGACAGACACCTTAAGAGGTCAGTCGTGTCCACGGACTGTCCAATGGTAATGCCTGACTGAAATGATGGCCCATCACTTAATAAAGAGGACTGACTGTAAGGGACACCATCACGCACAAAAGGATCAGAAAAAGATCTTCCCCAAACTTGTGCCATCAAGTTATGATTGGAAGTGTATTGGTAAGATGACTGAAATATGCAATGTTGTTGCTTTGATGATTGCCACGTGAGGCAATCTAACGATTGCACAAGTAGAGTCTGAAATGCATGCCAACCACAGTGTGGGCAAGCTAAGTGGACTGAAGCTGAAAGCGAAGGAACCTCTGACAACTCATTCACACTGTGACATTCTTTGGCACACTTATATAGGAGTCACAAGAAGCAACAGATAAAGAGCTTCACAAAACTGTTACCATTAATTTGGAACATTATGGGTGTCTTTGGTCACAAGGCAGAATTTAAAATGCACTTTAAGGAATCATTGGTGATGCTATGATAATTGACATTGGCCTAAATTGTTGGCCAATCACAGTACAGGCGGAATTTAACGAGGACAGCACAATGCTCCATATACTGTGTACATTTATTGGACAAGTTGCAGGTGTTAGACAAACGGCGCAATCGTCAATTTTGTCACGCGTGTCGTACCAAAGTCGTTATGCTAACATTTTTCCTACTTTCCCAATTAGCCTCCGAGTAAACTGCTGCTAATGTGCTCCCACCCGGACCCCAGTCAATAACGTGACATTTAAAGTCGCGAGATGAGCACCCGTGTGTTCTAACCGCTCAATGCGTAATGCTATTAGCTGTACATAACGTTACAGCCACAAATGCAGATGAGTAAGGTCTTGTTTGCTTTACACGGTTTCCATTATCAACCAATCAATGTGGTACCTAAAGGAACAGAAAAAGGCTTTCCCCAAACATGAATCATGGAATAGACCAAAAATAACCAATCAATAGTGTATGTACCATTTTGGTGCCCCGTTGTTGAGGCACCAACTGCAGTGGGTATGGTGCTACTGTTAAAGTAACATAAAAGGGTCTTTCACAAAGTATTCCACAAAGCAATTGGCTGTGGTCAATTTAAAAAAAGGCTGTGAAAGGTACCAAAATCATTTTGGCATTGTTTTGTTAAGATATCAACCGCAAGACTATTGCCTTCCCCACACAGTTGGAACTGTAATTGTGCTTAAGAACGCATAATGGTAATGAAAGTATGGTACAATGGTACACCATTCTTTATTGTATTTTCATGGACAACAGTTGTGAAGGGGAGCAAAATATCTGGTCCGTACTGTACCAAGTTTGGACACACCACGGTACAGGAACAAAAACAGGTCATTTTTGTAGACAGTTTGGGGTATCATGTTCTGGAGTCCAGAAATGACTTATCTGTAGGGGTGTGAATTGCCATTCGATTTATATCACGATTCATAGGTCACGATTCGATTCGATACTGATGAGAATCTATAAATTGATTATTGCGATTTTTTTTTTTTACTCAAATTTTGGAAATACTAATCAGTAAACTTGTACATGTACACTGTAAGATTTGTATGAAAGTGTATTTATTTATCTGAAAATTCAGGCTTATAACTGAGCCACTGCATTTAACAAACAGGTTGCAGTCTGTTTCATGTTTGAACAGCACTAAAATAAAAATATTAAGGCTTAATGTTCTATTAATAAAACATTCTTCTATGCTTAATGTGTGAATTCTAACCCTAAGTAAGACGTTTTGTTGAATATTCCTATAAAAAAAATTGATGTTTAAAAATCGATTCGGCCGCATATCGAATCGATTCGAGAATTGCGCGCTGTAACATCGCGATATAGTGCCGAATCGATTTTTTCTAACACCCCTACTTATCTGTACTGCCTTAATTTTGGCACCCTTGCGCCAACCACCTTGGTACACTATTTTAAAGGAACATCGATCATGTTTATATTTCTACCATGTTGTACATTCTGCTACTGTTGAGTATGGTTGTAGGAAAATACTAAAATAACTGATTCAACTCAATTTTGGACACCCTTCCTTTGGATGACCAACCACATTGAGTATGGTACTTAAAGGAGCAGGCCAGTTTTCAGCATGCAGTGCAGATTGGTGATCTAACCCTAACAGTAACACTATGCCGTTTATTTTTGCATTTACATATTCAAAACGTTTGTGAAGGCTACCAACATAAATGGTTTGCACGGTATAATAATACGGTATAACACGTTTCTATTAAAGAACCAACCACAGTAGTACACTGCTTATAAGAACAGCCACATTTTTCATGATATTAGTACATTTTGGAACTTTTCGGTACAATTGTGGAGGGTACCAAAATAGTTGGTCCGTATTGTTCTTATACAGTGGTAAGATACTGAAAATGAAAAGTTCCATTTCCACCATGCAGTTCATTTTGGTACTGTTCAACAGGGTTGTGAAAGGTTCCTCAACAACTTGTGACAATTTCTGGACATGCATCTGCTCAAGGTGCCAACCACTGTGGTACCCATTTGGGGTATCATGGAATAGTCCAGAAATAACTCATCCGTACTGGACAATTTTTTGGCCCCCTTCTGTTTGGGTACCAACTGCAGATGTTTAAAATCAAATCAAACATTAAAGAGTATGAAAATGGACAAGGAAGGTAGCCGTCGGCATAAAATGGTGAGCAGCAAAGGGACTTGAAGGCGACGATGCATTAGCCCTTAAATATGGTAAAGGTCATGCAGCCATCCCAGCTTTCCAATAGCTTCTAAAATCAATCTCCATGGGCAGCCTGCTTGTCTTAACAGTGATCTTTGGGCGCATCGACTGATCTGCCAAAGCGGCTGCCGCGGGCAGTCGAATCCGCGACGAGCCGGCCATTTATCGGACACGCTTGCCAGTCGGGCATCACCACTGAGATAACAATCCGACTCCTTACCAATTCCAACAAATAGCAAAAAGCAGGATTCGGATGTGGAGCTGTGCAGTGCACATACAGTACATAACAAGGACGGTAAACACATCATGCCATTCCTAATTCTCATGTTTTACATCTCAATCCACACCACACAAAAAACACTTACATGACATCAAGGTTACAGTCGCCCGCAGTCCTACAATCCACCTGCGAGCGCACCAGCACATGCGGCGGTGTCAGCGGCGGCGGACTAACCACCGCAGCAGTGTGCTGTATGTGTGTGTGAGTGCGTGCGTGTGTGTGAGTGTAGGTGTGTGAGTGTAGGTGTGTGAGTGTGTGTATGTGTGAGGAGACTGAGGCTGTGAGCAGCTCTCTCTCTCTCTCTCACTGTGCTCCCGCCTCAGCTGGGGCCGTCTCACTGCGCAGCCTGTACCATGTCGGCAGGCAGTGGGGGTGCTACTTGCGCGCGTCTGTGTGTATGTGTGTGTGCGACAAGACTTTTTTTTCACATTTATGTTTTCACAAGTAAAATTACATAAAAAAAAAAAAAAAAAGAGGAGATGCCGGAAAGACAAAAAGGGCAAAGAGAAAGAAGTCATGGGAATAGTGACAGCTCTAATGGGGCTATAGTCCATTTTAGTTCCTCCAGGTTCAAGCCACACTAAAGTAAGACCTACTTTAGGGGACTCATTGCGTTATTATGTTCCAGAGTCGTAAAGGTCAAGTGTACAAAAGTAAAAATATCGTTCACCTAAACCGAATACTTCAGAATCCAGCTAGAGTCGCGAGGTTGTCAGGAGACCCGAGGAAGGATCAAAGAAAATTATTTATATTTATTTATAATTTGGTTTCCTCTTTAACAGACTTCAAATTATGTTGCGGTGACGGAAGCCACCATCACGGGGTGGGTCACCCGGCAAGCAACACATTTCTGCAGTCCCACAAAAGACGTAAATAATATGATTAAGTATCATTTCAGTTGTTCTATCACAGTTTTATAACTTGTGCTATTTTAAAGCAGCACAACTTTATTTCTTTTTACTCACTTTGTTTTGTTTCTATATTCACCAGAGTTCTTCTTTGTCTCATTTGTTCTTCGTATCGTATCTACTTGTATGCATTATTTTTTACATTGTGCCCCCTAGTGTTCATACTGAGACACTACATAACTGAAATGCCTTGTTTTACAGGCTAGACGTAAGTGAAATATGTGGCAAGACAGAAAAACATGCAGTTAGGTTAAAATGTCAGGTTGGCAAGTTGCTATTCCAAGACGTGTTATTTGAGTTAAAATTATGCCATGTTCAAAAATATTTGATCAAACTAAAATCAATTTTAATTACTATTGCACAACAGAATTATCAAGAAAAGGATGGTCTCTTGTACCGGTATTTACTTCTCCAGAAGGATACAGTTTATTTGCTAGGAGACTATGGACACGCCACAACAAATTGAACACTGTGGCGTATAACATTGCAAGGTTCAAACACAGCAACAGGGTAGGCTAACGTTATTAGCATGCCTACGTCCTGGTCTGGTCTTTGGCCACATTGTATGGCGTAAAATGAATACCTCTCTGATTATCTGCCCTAAATCCAAACTGAGGCCGATTTCTTTGACATAGCTCTTGACTAGCAGTATCATAAAGTGCATCATAAATGACGCCGTACCTCCGTTTCACTAAGTTTTGTGAAGTTGCAACACAGAGAAGCAATGATTCACTTAGCCGGAGCGTACGCTGATGGAGATTCGAGCAGGGCGTTACTTTTACAGAACAGCTGTTAAGACTATTTAACTTGGACACAGTAGAAAAAGAGAGGACGACCTAGAGAGAGAGCGAAGGAGAGCAGTGATGGGGATCGCACACACAGGCGTTGAATATCAATGCAGCGCAGTCTGAAAGATTCCAGAGCTGCAGTGCACCAAAAAGCTGCAAGGAAGAGTAGGAGAGGACACGCAGCCTGGTGCTGCAGGTACCACCAGGTGCGGATGGTCCGGGCATCTGCAGTATATTAGACAGGACATACCCCTCGCTTACACATGCACCAAATCTATTTTCAAGAGTCGCATGAAAAATTCAGCCTGAAGAACATACAGTAGAACTAACTGCCTCACATTTGCAGTTTTCACCCGTGTGTCCTTTTATTCTTGACTTCTATCAATAATGCAGTGAGGTTGGAGGCGCTCTGGCCAAGTTACATCTGTTCCTGTTTGTACTTGCTGCAAACCTATCAGCCGATGTGTATTTGGTCCTATCTTTTATTGACTAAGTTGTCTGTTTCTTTTCAGAACAGTTCTCAGCGATGACATCATCCATGCGTTCAGGATTGCACTTGTTACACAGCTGTAAGATCGTGATACAAGGGTTGTTTTTGTCTTTTATCGGCTAAGTGATTTGATTCTTCACCACACACTTCTCAAAGATTAAAGCCACTTTTTTTTTTTAATAAAGGCTTTCTTTGTCTGTTCAGAGTTGTACTTGCCACACGATTAGGAGACCATACAAGTGGGTCATTTGGGCTTAATATCATATTGCAATATTTATTTTTATTTAAAAATACCTTAAAGTTACCTGAGCTGCACTCAACCAAATGAACTAACGACTTAAATCATTGAAGTTGTAATAATAACCTAGCATTTTTAAAGACAACTTGACAGCGGATTTATGGATAAAGAGTCACTTTTAAGGATAATTAAAGACTTTGTTGTGGAAAAGCTACCTTAAGGCTTTTTAAAAGATGCCCTGTATAAAACAGGATATTGTATTGGGCTCTTTGAACTGTTCAGAAGGTAATTGTTGACAATTGTCATACTCGCAACTCTCAAGCTTGGGAGCTATTTTCCCTTTGGTGTGTGTGTGTGTGTGTGTGTGTGTGTGTGTGTGTGTGTGTGTGTGTGTGTGTGTGTGTGTGTGTGTGTGTGTGTGTGTGTGTGTGTGTGTGTGTGTGTGTGTGTGTGTGTGTGTGTGTGTGTGTGTGTGTGTGTGTGTGGTGTGGGGGGTTTGCTCTTTTAACCCTTTAAGCACTATCTTCACCATGTGGATAAATCTCCAACACTGATCGCTACCAGCTACCGGCCAATAACCATTAGCCTTATTAATTGCACAAGCCTCAAACCATTTCCTAAGTGCTGTAGTAAAATAAAATCGCTTGTGTGTGCGTGTGCACGTGTGACGTTAATGAGATGGCTCCCGGAGGTAGAATCTTCTCTCACTCAAAGTATTAATTGACTCATACGTTCCTCACACATTGGGGAGGAGACGGGTCATGGAGAACTTTCTGCCCCAAGGACAGCCCAGTGGCATCGGGAGAACGGAAACGCACACACTTGTAGACCACCGAACGCACGTAAGATGTTTGCACTTTGCGTCAGTCACAGGAAAGGCAGTAAAAAGCAGTGTACATTGAAGCTAAGCACATACAGTAGAAATGTCTGCGGGGGCTAGAGTAATGTGTATTCAAAAAAGTGAAAAAATATGACATCGGATTTTGTTAAGATTCTTTAGTATTTCCTAATTGTATTTAATGGATTAATCAATCAAACAAGCTGTCAAATGAACTCAAACTATTGCATGCAT
Organism: Leptonotus elevatus; assembly: GCF_054856555.1. NCBI lineage: Eukaryota > Metazoa > Chordata > Actinopteri > Syngnathiformes > Syngnathidae > Leptonotus > Leptonotus elevatus. The sequence continues at coordinate 16,789,816 of NC_141248.1, read as the reverse complement.
TTGTATACTGTACAGTATTTTATGTTTAAGGTCATGTCCCTTCCCTTTCAGGTTATGACATTTATCATCTGTTTTATTGAAATCCCAAGGCCTTAATCGGGGGGGATAATAATAAATTGATATAGAAATTTACAAAAATCGAATGAATAAAATGAATGATTTAAAAAGATAAACATAATATAAAGCAGGATTTAAAAAATATATTAATAAAAGATACAAAGGAAAGGAAACTTAAGAGTCACTTAAAAGGCAATATTGACGGAGGGATATGTCTGTTTTTCCAGAGGAAAGGATCTATTAAGCAAATGGAAAAGAGTACATTCACAAAGACAAGTTGCGGTTACTTAAAAAGGGATACGAAACAAGCAGTGGTGTGTCCAAACGCAAGTTATCAAACTGCAGCATCCAAAGCGCACAAAAAAATCCCACAAGTTTAAATCACAAATAAATAAAAAAGCCACAGAATGCCAATAAATTCCCACAAAACCAAAACTCAACTTCCAAGATGACTGCAGCAGAGTGCAAATCATCTTTTGGACTGGCTGTCTAGAAATATGTTGAAAAATAGCGCTTCCACCACTGCAATACCACGCTGCTCACAACCCTGCACAGGCCAATCAGTGTAAATTACTAAATGACAGCACTGAATAATGATATGCATTATTCCCCAAAGGGGTCTTAAAATGTGATTACTGCCATGTCAGCACCTGTAGGACATATTGACGGGTAGCAACGATCAGCTATAGCCTCTCCCTATAAGTCTGCTACGAAAGAAAGCAAACCTAAACCTGGAAAAAAAAAGGTAGGCATAAAGTAATCATAGGGGCAGAGTGTTTTTCCTAAGGGGAAATTTCTGTGACAATTTCAGTGTGAATACGACAGCAATCAATCAAACTATTTATACAGCACCTTTCATACATTAAAATGCAACTCAAAGTGCTAAACAATTAAAACATTCATAACACAATAATTAAAAAAACAGAGAAACCTTGTAAGGAAAAGCACCCAAGAAAACCAAATACGATTTTACACTGTCCCATAACAACTGGTTTTACCTGAAAGCTCATTGCCGACTGACATATTTATCAATTTTAATGAGCAATTTAATGAGTGTGTTAATATGTACCGTATTTGGATCTCACACTCTTATCTCCCCTCCAGCTTCACGGTAAGAGTGAACAGCAGTCATAGTAGCGCGCCATCAGTCAGCACAATTGTCCCCCGAAAAAGCAGCCGCACGTTCACCCGTAAAATGTCATCTCCATTATTCGTGGTGCAAACTATGTGACATTTATACACAAAGTCGCTGCCATGTTTGCGGCACTACCCCCGAGGGGCGAGAGGTATCAAATCGGTTCAAGACAGACGTATTTGGGAATGCACCGCGGGTCACAGTCACAACTACAAAGTCATATAAAGCTATAGTCAAAAGGTTCGTACAGACATTTCATCAATAAAGCAACCTGTCACCAAACCAATGAGTCACGGGCTCATTGGTTGCTAGATCAATATTGCGGGAGATGTGATCAGGTGTAGTGAAATTAACACATTCTCTGATAGTTTGATAAAAGCCTGTCAGCAGAGCCATGTTATTAGGACACCTGGGAAATAAATTATGGAAAAAAAAATGAAATGTCTCCTTTAAAGTTCAAATGAAATATTTAGTGCTTACATTTTTGTATGATTTCCATCAAATGGGAAAAAAAGTTGAGGCTGTGCATCCTTCCAATGTCTCGTTGCACTGCTCTTGTTCTCAACACATTCCACTGCTGAAAGATTTTCCTGCTCTTGAAAAAGTTCCTGTTGCTATGCAACTGATCTGCCTGGCACCGAGAAATGTTAGCTCACACAGGCTACATGGAGCGCTATACACACACACACACACACACACACACACACACTAAGCAGCACAGAATGTAGGCTAATTCTGTACTTGTTCAAAGAGATTGGACTATTAAAAGTGCACCCAAAAAATGTGTAGAACCCGAGCCCATGTCGTTACAGCTCGTTTCACAGTGTTGCAAGAAAGTGCCCCAGCAGTTCAACGTGTTACTGCTCCATCAAGACGAGACTTACATCCAACCAATTAGCATTCATTTTGTTCAATGTCAAAACCTCTGATGTCAAAACTAAGCAGAAGACAGAAAGGCAGGTCCTAATCCTGAGTGACACTTTCTGGGAAATAATAAGAAAGGAGACCCGGTCGTCTTCAATAATAACAATTATCGCACTGTCATCGTCCATTTTTTATTCAAATAGGACACACTCAAGAAGGGACGTTACCGGATTAAAGACAAACGCAGCTGTGGGTGACCTCAAAGGTTTAATTGGACAACCTTTGGTGGGTTACAGCCATTTCTAACCTCACATTACTTTTATGTTGAGCCCTTCTCCTGAGTGTAGCCACAGTTGACTCTCCAGGCATTAAGGCCCCGTCCAGACGGAAGCAAAGCCGGCTTCGTTCCTCAAACAAATCTCTTACACACAGAAGCATTTCAAGACTTGCGTGTGTCCAAAAGAAGTCGCTGAGGACGTTTAACGGCTGTAATGTATATGCCAAGTCTGGAGTGGCGCTTTAGCGCAGCCACAGGGAGTTAACGGAAAGCGTAGAAGAAGAATCAGCAAAGAAGACGGACACTTTTTTAAAAAAACTTATTGCAATCTACAGAACAAACATGGCTTTGCATGTATCAAAGCAACGTGAAAAAGATGAACACAGGAGAAGTGACAATGGCGGGTGATTCAAGTACACCACTTGTTGAACGTGGGAATAAAGAAGCAAAATATTTTGCTGCAAAAGCATAAGCTAAAGTCACTGCGCAAAACGACTATGACACGGCTATCCGCCATTGTTGTTGACAGACTGACAGTTGGCGCGCAGTCACGCGAGAATTGCCGCATACGTCATCAATCTGCGACAATGCGTCGTCATCGAGCTGCGACCATTACGTCATCGCTGGAGAAGTATCCTGCATAAGGTTTCCAGACGGACGCGTACTGAAATCTTTCGCTTTATTGGTTTTAATTTTATAAAGATTATACCTTCACAAAACATGCTGTGATGCTGAATCTTTAAATTTTTGGTTTCTTTCGTGGGTATGTGTTGTTGTTGTTTTTTAACACTAATACAGAGCACTAATATGGGCCTAATCGATTATTCGGCCGATATTAGCTCTTTTAATTTAAATTCTGCAAAAATCGACATTCTTTTGCCTTTTTTTTTACACACAAAAAAAAAATCAGATTTTTCTCTCTGTTGTAAAGTTAAACAAACTAAACAATAAATAATTTCTAGATAGTTAAATGTACTACCTGCAATATCTATATTGTTTTGTAAGCGCTAAGGGACCAAAAAAAGACGTAACTTTATTCATTCTATGTTTTTATAACTGTTTTAATTGGCCGATTAATCACTATCGGCATCTGCCTTTTTTTTCTTTTTTTTTCTTTTTTGGAGAGCTCAGTATTGTTCATTCGGTAATTTTACCAATTTGACATGTCATCATCATTGCTCTTTTTTTAAAATGTTTTATTTTTTTTTATTTTGTATGTGGGTGAGTATGTGTATGTGCATGTGTGCGTGCGTGTGAGCGTGTATTCATTAGTTCACCTAAAACCTATTAAAAAATCCCATACCGTTCACCTAAACCGAACACTTCAGAATCCAGCCAGAGTCGTGAGGCCGTCAGGAGACCCGAGGAAGGACCAAAGAAAAGAAAGGAAAGTGAAATCCAGCACCGACCAGACACCACCCACCACCCACCGGGCCACCAACCAGAGTCCTTCACCAACCCCAGAAACATCTAAATTCCAACAAATCAGGGAGACCTCAAGAGACCAAAGGAGAGACTGAGAAAAGGAAGGAAGGACAGACGAAGCAGAGTGAGATCCACAGACACCAGCCTCCACCGATTCAACGACCAGAGGAAGAAGCAGATTGTGTCTGAGTTTGGATAGATGCTGGTGTGGTGGATCTGGCATGCATGAAAATCTCCACCAAAGAGGGGAGCCGTCGACCCCTGCCAGGACAGAGCAAGCGCAACACCTCAGGGCCCCCCAGGCCACGGCAGCGCCAAGGGACAACCCCCGGGCCCCGCATGGGCCACCGGCCGGAGAGCAAACCCAGGAGCAGGAGCGCCCCCCACCCCAACACGGCCCGCGCCCCCAACCCAACGCAGCAGGACGGGGCACTGCAGGCCCGCCAGGCACCCCACCGGCATCTGCCTTTTAATGATACGACTGTTTTCCTTAATGTTACTCATTTGACACGTTAGCAGAAAATAAAATGCAATCAAGATAAATAAATTCAAGTTTGATCAAATAAAATGCAAATGCATCTACTCTGCTTCAAAGCTACAAACGAAAGTTAGATCATGAAGGGGGAACGCCTCGCGCTGCCCCATTTGCTTCTTGTTTGCTCCATCCCTTCTGATGTGAACATTTGCATATACCAACAAGCAGCTGAGAGAGAGAGAGAGAGAAAACAACTTGCTTGCTCACTAGCTTGCTACTGCAGAGCTTTAGTGCATGCATCTCCCTCCCTCTCTCTCTCTCTCTTATAGTCTCTCTCATTCACGGTCACACCAAGGGCATCGGCTCCCTTGGAACAGCACAGCTCATCACTGGAGAAGAAGAGGAGGAGAAGGAGGAGGATGAAATAGCGATTTCTCACGGCGATGATCACACATGAAAGGCAGACAGGAGGCTAGTGTAAAAAAAAAAAAGGCTTAGCGGAAACAAACAGCACACACGAAGGGGATTAAGAAAAGGAAGGACAATGAGAAAGGGGAGATGCTTTAAAAAGGAGTAACTGAGATGTTAATGTAAGGTGATTGCCTGCTGGTGATAATGAGGATGATGATAGCGATGATTGGGATGATGATGATGAAGAGGAGAAGGAGGAGGAGGCACTGCAGCAAAGTGAGGGAGGTGACAAGGTGGGGTGAATATGTGAGCGGGTGGATTCAGGGTGAAGATAGCGCCAGGATGCCGATGAAGCCGAGACGCGGTGAGGATAAGCACATGGCAACTTGTCTAGAATTGGAGAAGGCTCGCGTTGACCCGAGTGAGGGTCCTAACAGGTGTCGGTGGGCTTGGCGGAATTCCAAGCACTCATTAGGATCACTTCAAGCGCGTACGTGCCAACAATCCCACTCATGCAAATAAATTAAAAAATAAGAGGAAAAAAAAAACAAGCAACAAAGGCGGCACAAACAAACTATGCTAACCATGCTAGTTAGCTCGTGATCTGCCTTGCTAGAGCCTCTGCAGTATTTATTTCTATTGTAAACGCTTTTCTTCTATTGTTTGAAAACAGTCATGTCAAGACAGTGTTACAGCAATACATTAACATTTTTGCATTTTTGGTTTACGTCTCTCAAATGCCATTTAAAATTGGGCCTTTTATTTTATGGAGATTGTACGCCTGTGGCCAGAAAACACATTTCAGTGGAGAATTGAAATCTTGCATTTTGCCGTGGAGGCAACAAATGTTAGGCCAAATTTGAAAGCAGTCAGCTTACCTAACACTTGGCATGGGCATCACATGCATGGATACAAAACTTTGACAGGATGTCACGTATACAAATGGTCAACATTGTTTTTTGCTCATCTTTATTTTGCTTTAATTAGATTTTTAATTTCTTACATGCCTACCTAGACACCTACCTACCAATCGAGAATGAGATAACATCTACCTACGTTAGCTACCTACACCATCAAAACTACCTACCGGCTTAGCTACTTACCAACCAGCCACATCGTATCTACCAACCTACCAATCAATACATCTATGATCTACCTACTTATGTATTTAATCCGTGATCAACCTTACCTACATACTTATAACAATTATATTTTTTTTAAATACTGGAAAAGGATGCAACTTGTGCTTTGATCGTAGATACAGAAAATATTGAAATATGACCAATTTACCATTGTAAATACATATAAATTGACTACAAATAAAATTACATTTTCTAATCATTTTATATAAATAGTAAAGTCTGCTCAAATCAGGTAATAGTTTTTTGTCTATTATAAACCACAGACTTGAAATCATGCGTTAGAATGATAAAGCCGGTTAAAATACATCAACAACAGCACACAAGAAATTAAGACATACCCAACATGTTATTCAGTGGTGATAATAATATGGGATGGTTTCTTAAGCGACTCAAGTCTATCGTGGCCAAGACAGCCTTGTCCATAAATCATTCACTCAACGCCAGGGTCCACTGGCGTGACACTTTGGAGGCCGACCTCACGAAAACCAGAGCGTTGGTCCTTGTTTCACACCTCGATGAGCTAATACCCGCCTGTTCCCAGCAAACGCTAGATTTATTTTTAACACTTACGCCATATGCTGTATACGGCCGGCCCAAAGGCGTTTTGGAGTTATTGTGAGGCGCAATCACGTCTTTATCATACGGACCTTTGGCATATGAATCACGATGAACATGCCTTTAAGCAATACACGGTGTTAACTCTTACATTGAGGAAGGCATGATGTTAGAAAATGACCTTATCATTAGCTATAACTCACACACTATTTTCACAAACTGTTCAAAATGACATGTAGCAATAAATTAGCTTTGCTCCAACCCCAAGCTAACAAGCTAAATGATGTGTAGAGAACCACTAAGTTCAAAGGGCAAAACCTACCAAATTCTGCTGCTCCTTTTGCTTCCTTTGTCTCGCTTTGAACAGACAGTTAAGCACAATGACTCAAGATGGATGGCATGTATTCTTTTGATTGAAAGTTCCGGAAAGTTTCCGAACGCTCCTTGACGCCTCGCAGCAACAGCTCCCGTGCAAATATTGACTCGACTTGGTTCACGTATAATTAGCAATAAGTTTGTTTGCTTCCCAGCTTCAACCCATGGACAGCGGCGAATGCGGAGTTACTAATGTAGTGCTATAAACTGCAGATTTCAGTGATACTTACAGGGAAGTCGAAGTGGATACATTACAACAAAAATGTCATCAATGTAGCGGGACCATGTTAGGTAAAGTGCGATATAGCCGGCGAATGTTGTAGACCGTATGTACATGTGAGGGCAGCAAGAATAGTCATCAGCGTCTTGGAGGAAGAACTCCAAGCCACAAAAAGAAAAACAGTCCTCCCACAATAAAGATCACCAAAGGGCTGCAGCTGATTTGAGGTTGCTCTCAAGTAATTATGCTAACACAACACGAGAAGTGACTTGGCTGGTCCGTGATGACATATGAGGTGTGTCAAACAAATTCCCAGACTGGTGTTTACACATTTTTACACATTTCTAATCTAAACTAACAAATGAAATTTCCCCTTCATTGCGGGCCAGGTGCCCAAGCAGCATGTCTACAAAGAGTTCCTGCATGCTCTGATACGTTTCCACGACATCAAGACTGATAAGAGGCTGATTAAACTAATATTTGCCTTGATTCAACTTGAAAGTTTCACTCGAAGGCCCAATGCTTGACAATAAGTCGACTCCCAGCTGCTGCTCGTAAACAAACAAATATTTGATTTTTTTTTTTTGCTTGAGGATTTAGTCATCCCTGTCTTCTTTACTCGACAGTTCGCAGTGAAGGACATGTGACCATGAAGAATGGAAGTCACCTTGAGACGGTGTTAAGATGCATAAATTACCCAAAGGTCAAATAATAAACTTGATCCCGGGGTCACAACACCAATCTAATGTATATGTAATATCCAATAGACCGATAAATTACGTTAAATATATTAGGGCTCTATTTTTGTGCCCAGTGCAAGTTTGGCAGTCAGTCTAATTTGTTTTCTTTGTTTTGGCATTTTGCTTAACTAGCATAGACATAATAGGGATGTTTTGTGGCGTTGTGAGATGGAACACAGCAGACTTCATGGCCAATTGAAGCGGCTCACCTCATTCCCATTCAAATCAGGTTGGTCGAAGCGTACACAGTATTTTACAAACAGATGATGTAGTGTCCATGAGTAAGAAGCACATTTCGACTGAAAAAAAAGTTCAGTCCTCCATGTGCTAGGTTCACCGGAACTTGTTCAAACAGGTTACTTTGGTGACAGTTTGGACCCTCAAGCTTGTTGCCAAAGTCAAGAATTCAGTGGCTCTTTGAATGTATGTGTTACAACAAACCTCAGGCTAAGCACCAGGATATCGCATTAATTTAAAGAACATGCAATTGTGACATAGAAACAAACACTAAGTACTAGTAGTAGTCGTAATGGCAGCTAATGTGTGGCGCTAGTTAGCTGCCACCTCGAGCATGCGGCCACAACAAAGATTTACTATTTACAGTAGCAAAAGTCAGAATAACTATCGAGGATTCGACACGGTCAGTCATTTTAAACAAACAAAGGTTTCGTAATTAGAAGCAAAAGTTTCAAATGCCACCGAAACTCGTTTGCTGCCACTTTATCACTACCTGTGTGTGTACCTAATGAGGTGGCCGGTGTTCACCAGCCTATTCATAATGTACCAGTCTTCCATTTATTACATCTGCCATCATTAGCGGCGGCTAATTAGCAAAGAGTGAACCTGGTCAACCTGCATGCAAAGCACTATTTTGTGATCATTCTGCAGGTCAGCCAGCATCGAGATAGTCGACCTCGATCGGACGCCTTGTCAGGAGCAACATTCGCTTGGGCTCTTAGCTGCGCTCGGGCTAACGGACCCAAGGCGCGGTGCAGTGAGTGCATGGGGGTCGTTGATTGTATCTTTAATGGCCGCTGTGTGGACGCAGCATTAGCATGGTCAAGTTATTTGCTCTCAGGGGCAATTTCCACTGACTGAACAAGCATTTTTCCGTTCACTCCTTCAAACGCACGCTAAGAAAATGGCAAGTCCCTTACATTACTAATAAAAGGAGTGAGTGCGGATTTCATTTTAGACTACTTATTGGTTAACAGCACCTTGCGAGCGTCTACAGCGACAACACACGCACTTTTAATGAGAAATACTTGCAATCTTAACCCCCAAATTTGTTATATTAATATAAAACTACATGTCAGGATGCACAAAAAAAACTCCATGGGACTCGTCATAAAACAAATTGAAGTCGACCATTTTGGTATTTCAAAAATGTTTGAAAATTCTGCCCCCCGAAGCTGGTTTAACTTACTGAAGCTATATGAAATTTGGTAGGCACACAAAAAGGCTCAGGAAGCCTGCCATTTTGGTTTTTGGATCTATTGGTCCATTTCTAGGATGAACTCGCCAAACAATGTGATGGTTTGAAGCGGACATTTAACTGCTCCGAGCTAATTTGTCAGATTGCATACACCTTATACTTTACAGATAGGTGACATTAACGTTGAAATAACTGAGATTTAACCTGAAAATTTGGATTATGAGAACACATCCAACCAAGTTTTATTGCCAACGTTCCATTTCTACGGTGAGGATTCATTAATGTTCTTCATGGCACCTTATCAACAGTGTAGCAAGGAACTACAGAAAACTACACCATGTGATCGCATCCCCAAATTACTTTCTGTGTGCAAAAGCAAGTCAATGAAAACACTATCCATCTTTTGTATTGTTATCTGACTGGTGAGATGGATAGACCACCTATAGCGTGATGCAAAATAAAGACCACCACAGTTGAAGAAGAAAAGTGGGGGTGAGCTATATGGAGAAAGAGATGGATCGAGCTGATATTGTGGGTGAAGAATGATTTAAGTCCCTCCACATCTCTTTTCAGCAACCACCAACTACTGGAAATGAAGCTAAAAAATATATATTCAAAACATATTAAAAGGTGCTCACAGCATGAACTAAAACGATTAAACAAAACCCTGCACAAGGTTTCCTGGAAATGGGTTAAGTAGGATTTGCTTATGTTGCATTCAAGACGGCTGAGAAAGTTGGAAATGTCTGAGGAACGTGCACAAACTAAACTTCATCATGACTCAAGATGTGTGTGCATAGTGTTTATGCACGCAGACGTTGGATTTAAATTTTCCAGACCTACAACAGGTGGACATTTACAATTGAATCAAACTACTCCCTGAATGGTGAGGATAAGCAGTGCAGAGAATGGATGGACTGATGGATGTTCTGAACTGCTGTTTCCATGCCATTGTTGAACCCATAGTGGATGTAGTCAGACTAATATTTTTACTCTAATTAAATACTGATAGACGCTAGGAATGCTCCCTGAGGAATTCAAGTAGTGTTCAATAGAACATCAATAGAACACAGGCCTCCCCCAAGGTCAAACAATACTAATTGAGTTCAGCACAAAACTGAAAGCCCTCCAGAGACACCAACTTGAATTCTGCAAATATCACTCTTTCCTGACGGATAATAACACCTGAAGAACCCAGCTCGATTTTCCGCAACCACAAAATGCGATGAGATTACAAATCTTTTAAAATAGAACAGGACCACATGGTGTCGGGTGAATGAAACTCTGCAGGTGCAGGCACTGGCGAGAAAAGTTATTACGCACCATATTTGACACTTTTCCAAGAGCCCAAATTAGCCAGAGGATAAAAATACCAGTTCGGCAGCTACCATTATCATCTAATAGTTCTGTAGTGGTAGACAACAGCTAGGGAGCCAATTAAACACCATGTTAGCATCAGTATGCAGCTAGCACAGTCGCAATGGATTCTTAGCCATGTTATGTTTTCCAAGAGCCTAAATTAGCCAAAAAATGAAGAAAATAAGTTAAAGTTAAAGTAGCCACCACTATGAGTTAGTATTTCCTCCACAGGTGTCGACACCAGCTAGTTGATTAATGCCACATTAGTCACATTAGTGTTAGCCTGCAGTTAGCACGACATTGAGGGATTGTTGTTCGGCCATGATGGACCCTTTTTTTTTTTAAGTCAAATTTGCCAAAAATATGAATAAAAGAATAAGGTAAGGCTAAGTAAATTACACCCATGAGATCCTGTTATTGCTCCAAAGATGTCGGAACCCAGAAACATTTATTAGATGCCATATTAGCATTAGGCTGTAGCAAAGTAGCTAATTGTTTGACACGTTTCACTAAAAATTTTTGTTAGTTGTTTTTTTTTTAGCTACTGTAAATTAGCCAAAAGACACCATTAAGAAGAAGCTTATAATGACTAAGCAGGTATAGACACCATACTAGCCATGCTAGCATAATCTTAAAACTGTCAAATATGCAGGAGATTGTTTGAGGGCCATGTTTGACAGTAAAGACATTTGAATGCAACGAGTGACTTGTGTGTTTTCGCTCCTCTCTCGGGAGACTTTGCATGTTATCGCTGGGTCTTGTCTTTCCACATGTTCCCACCGGCTACTCACTCTCTCTACAAAAAATAAATATCCATCTATTTTCTATTGTGCTTGTCCTCATTATGGTCGTGGGTGAACTGGAGCCTATGCCAGCTGACTCTGGGGCTAGCAGCGGAGTACTCCCTGGACTGATCAGCAGCCAATCGCAGTGAAATAAACAGATAAAAATAAAACAGCTGGCTTCTTTGAAATTTTCCATTTGACACACTTTGTGTACTGGGATGAGTAGGAAAGGCAAATATATACTCAAGTAATGTGTGTTTCCCAAGCCAAAGCGTTAAGTTACAACTCACCAGTGTTAAATACTGCAGTGCTGATGATAAAAAAAAATAACACTGATGATTCAAGTTTATACACTAATCTTAGTTTGAGAAAGTTAATAGGGTCAAGTTTCAGCCATTTGACCTGGGGGGGGAAACATACACACACACACACCATAACCCTCAATGACAAAAATGCACGCTTAGTGCCATACTTCACAATTACGGGGTACTCACAAGGGGAAACGGCGGGTCCTGTTCTGGGTGCCCGGCGGTATCCTTCGGGCGTTAGTGCCAGTCGGCTCACCTGCGTGACTCCGAAGGCAATGTGGAGCTTATAGCTTGGGCTTTTCCCTCTTGTACGCACCTCAGCGGAGGCATTATGAGAGGCTGAAAAAGAAACAACACTTGGAGGAGGAGGAAGATGTGGAGGAGGGAGTGAAGGAAACAACTTACTATAGTGGACATATACATTAGCATTCATTTTTGAAGTACAGTTTAATGTACATATGCTTCAATAAACATGTTACTGTTAAAACTACTCGCTCACTGTACTTTTTTTAGGCAATACATATTGCCTATCAAAAACCTGCAACATTTCTTTGAAATAGATTAGTCAAATGACATTTTACCACACTTTGAAATCAAAATAATAATCTCAAATCACAACTATCTAAAGTCCAATGCTTTTCAATGAGCCCAATTTATTTTCATCGAGTAAGACCGCCATTTTGGACTTGTGACGTAAACATGTAATTGTCCATAGCCTACTCTGCCCATCACACATCAACCACATGAACTTTAATACATCTATGGTACTATTCTTGGGCATTAAATCATATTGTTCCTCGCAAATACACACTTATTTCCTGCGTATGGCCTCCACTAGTCTGCCCTATTCATTTGTGTAGCTAATCAACTTTACGTCAGTCCGTAATTCTCACAACTATGACGTCACCCTTGCGCTTAAAAATGGGCACGAGTACTTAAAAGCGTCTCATGTTGGTATCTATAGTAAAACGGTGGTCCGGTAACTAAAATAAATAAAATTCACTATTTATTTATTTAATCAAATGCGCAATATGTCACAAAGGGCAGAATCATCTATCACGGAATTCGTTCATGCGCCATGAAATTTGTCAGAACATGACAATTTAGCGACATTAGCTTACTTAGCTTAACTACCTGCTTTTGTGTTAAGTATGACAACAGTACCTGGCATCGAGGACATCATTTTGCAGCCAGAGTGTCACCGAGCAAAACACGCAAATAAATGTAATGAATGTGTTTTAAGTATAGTGCGTTGGATAATTAACATGACAGCTGTAATATTAGAACGACCAATTAGGGAATGCGAAAAGCTACAGCCATCACTGGTGAAAGCGCAAAATGGCTGTTTTGTAAAATTCCCGAAGGGGGAGGGGAGAGGCTTAAAATTATTATTTATATATATATATATATATATATATATATATATATATATATACATACACACACACACACAAAATTAACAAACTACGACCGAGTAGAAGTTGTCATTTATTAAATAAAATAAACGCATTGACTTTTATTTTTAGGGAAAGCGCAAATATGGAACAACTTGTAAATATTCACGTGATGCCTTTGAAAATTCACTACGAAGATAACCAGCGCAAAGTTTGCATTTGCCATTTACTCGTTTAATGGATTAGACGATTGAAGTTCGTTTGACATTCAGAAAACTCAGTTGAACCACACACAACCCACCACAGGCAGGCACCTCAACGTCAAGTTGGCCCACAAGTGGTCAGTGTGGTAACTGCGGTTGAGGTCAGCACCTTCCATCCTCTCCACACTCAAATTCTGGAGATGGTCTCTAAGTGTGGACCAGCGTTGTCATCCTGGAGCCGGAGGAAAGGGTTCAGTCTCAAGTCAAGACTGCAGTGTGACCAGATGCTTGGCCTTGGCAAAGACGACTTGGCAAAATTGTTCATGGGCAAAACCCACATTGCATGGTACTGTACTTAGCTGCAAATGTTGCACCGTTTGAAAAGGAAATATCAGATTTGTGTTGGTTTATTAAATAAGAGTTAGTATTCCCGTTTCATTCCTTTTCCTGTTAGGATGGCACATACACAGACACGCACCACAAACAGTGACACAGGAGAGAGCGTGGAGGTCTTCCCACGCCCTCCCGCCCTTCTGGTTGGACTGAGATATCTCCCACAGGCCAAGCTCTAAATAGACTGCACCCCCAAAACCCTTCACACACACACACGAAAAGTCATCAAATCCCACCCTCACGCAAACTAAAATGCTATGAACTTAAAACCTTTAAGTCAGTTAAAAAAAATAATGTTCAACAACTATGGTGGTAAGGTGTTCCCAAGTGTATTAAGGAGGAACTTAAAGCTTGTTCACAGACACATTAGTGAATAATTAAGTGCTACTAATAATGTGTTACCAAAAAACAGGATCATCAAGTACATTAAAGCTACAGTAATGTGCTTACCGATGTGAGCCACGCACACAAAAAGGAACTTGGGTGACCCCTCAGAAGGTACCTGCTGTGCCTCATACGTGGGAGGAATTTTAAGCTTTACAGGAGAGAACAACTCCCAACAATGCAGAATTATTTACAGTTAGGTAACACTACAAACCCTTTACCTTGAATGAACGGGGCAGATAGCACAGCAGCAACATATTTTGGATTGATTGTATATCAATTAAAAACAATTCCTCAAAAAGGCCAATGAATGAAACTGAATCTGTGTTAATACAATGTGTGCTTGCGTGCATTATTGTATTTAATATTAGATACTTCATATCATGAGTGACTAATGACGCTAAATTGGATGAGCTGGTATTTCCGTGACATGTTCATGCTAAATTGTTTCGCTTCGAGGGTTGAAGGGGGTGGTGCTGACTTGCAGATCTCGACGACTACTACGAGTCATAAAGATGATGATTGCCGCATGCGCTTAATTTGAATGCAAATTTATGCCAAGTTGTAGTAAAATAGTCCAACTTCGGGCCGACCAATCAAATTTGCTCTCATCAATAACACACTCTTTCGTTCTTCAATATTGGATTTTTTTTGTTGTTGTTGATATGTTACATATACCAGAGTCAAATGTGACCTTTTCCACATTTCAACGCGGCAACTGCGTTTCTGCTTTTAACACCACAGTATCACTATCTGATGTTGCCGACATTACAAAGCAGCAATATTGATATTTTCATTTACATCACATTTAATCATCGTACTTAATATTGCTTTGCATTTAAGTTGTTATTGTTACTGTGGGTGGGATGTTTTTTTTTGTTTTTTTGTCCTACCTCATTACAGCCACTGAAAGCATCTTTAATCCCCTTTGTTGCCTTTAATGGCCGACTTTGCAATTAAAGAAGGTTAGGCGAACAAATGGGACAAAGCGTGTGAGTCGGGCAGATAAACAAAAGAGCAAATGAGGTTAACGCTGCGGGACCAGACGCACTTCTCTTGACAAGGTTGAGAGAGCAAAAAAAAGTTCATTTTCCATCACCATTGATTTATTCCATTTGACAGCATTTTTCCATAAGTTGACCCGAAAGCTCAGCCACCGGAAAAGTTCATTTCAACTTTCCAAATGAAGACTCACAAAGCAATGAAAGTTTTATCTGGTCAATTCTAAACGGCGGGTGGCCACAATAAGGCAAATTGGTTTGCCCAATTAATTGCCACAGCTGTAATGACTCTGGACCCTTGACTTACCTTAAATGAGTTTCGAAGAGAAACACCTTGCAAGTTTGTAGCGTTGAATGGGAAAGAAACAGACAACCGCATAATTAACTGTTTTCAATGAGAGGCCTGTGCTACTTTTATGATGTTGTGCTCATGGGTTCTAAAAGTGGAGTTACACTCATGATCATATAGGAAGGTTTTTAAAAATAAAAAAAATGCAATTTTCGAAAGCTGTACTGTAACAGTGAGGACAAGTCTTGAGGTGTTTTGTGTCCTCCGTGTTCTACGATTCCGCAGTAGTGGGAAGAACTCGCACAAACAGAGTTTTGGTGTCCAGAGATTTTACTGCAGAATCGGCCGGAAGCTCTGAAAAGAGACGAGATGAGGATCAGAACAATGAAAATTCTCACTGACTGCTGGCATCACTCTTGATCGTACCCTGGCTGAGGTCCTGGTCCAAGTAGAGTCCGAGTCGCCTGCCGCGGAGACCGAAGACCTTGGCGGTCTCCGACATCAGGCCGGAGTAGTCGAGCCTGTTCTGGCCCACTGGGTTGACCAGCAGCAAGGTTCCCACTTGTCCCGTTTTGCACTCTGCAGGAGGCGAGCAGGTAGAGAGACAAGTGCACATATTTGACTAATTATTAAACAAATGAGGGTGACCTCAGTGTAAAAAAAAAAAAATTACAGAGGAATGCATGACCGATCGTTAAGGCAGTGACCAAGGTCCAATTACAAATTCAAGATGCAACAACACACTGATCGATGTCCATTTCATAAAGCGGTACCCTTAACTTACGAGTGACCCAATTTATGATTTTTATTTTATTTATTTTTTTAGAGATGAGCAACGCTCAGTTAAATTTTTTTGTCTTGAGCAGTGAGCTAAAAGTTAAGTTATGAGCACTAAATGGAGGACTTGCACTTCAAAACAAGCAGCAGTTTGGCAGATAGGGGACATTAATATATATATTTGTTTTATTTTTTATTGTTGTAATTTTTGGAAATTTATTTTTCATACATTTTAGACTGCTGGATTTCTGTCTTTTTTTCTTTTCTTTTTTTTCTCTCAATTGTATGGACACATGGTTAATTTCTGCCTCTCCTTTCTTTTTTGAACATTTTATTTGATATTTTTTCTGCCTTTTTTTTTTGCTATATATTTTCTGACATTTTTGGCAATTTTGTGGACATTTTAGGTACATTTGGGGATTTCTTCTTTTGATTTTGGACATTTAATGGTTACTTTTTGAATGTTTTATTTTCTGCTTTAAAATAAAAAATTTAAATCAATATTCTGCTTTTTGGCAATTCCAAATACATTTTGGGGAAATGTTCTGCCTTCTTTTGTTTTTGGACATTTTATGGTTACCCTTTAAATGTTTTCTTTTCTTCCTTTTTAATGATGTTTTTGGCAATTTCATGGACATTTTATGGTTATTTTCTGCTTTTCCTCTTCCTTTTCGAGCAGTTTCAGGTAATTTAAAACTTTTCCATCCATCTTTCGACTTAAAATGTCACTTAAAAATGTGGACTACATTATTAATTAAATGTATTTATAATAATATAATATATATATATATATATATATATATATATATATATATCTTAATAGCTTAATTTTTTACATTATTTTTTCTTTTTTTAGAGATCCACAGGGAAGCTACAGGAAAGGGACTTCAGAGCCACAGGTTGCAGAACCCTGTAATAGGTGTTGCACCAAGTCAAATGTTTTTGTTATATTGGCAGATCATTTTGTTTAAATTAAGTAATATCAACTCCATCTCACTAGAGTTTTTTCTTTTTTTTTGCAATTTTTTGCAGTGTTTTTGAATCAAACTTTTCTGCTTTGTGTGCATGTGCGTGTTCTCACCGGCGGGCTGAGCGTCACAGAGCATCAGGTTCACGTAAGGACATACGAGGGCGCTGCCGGAGGAGGCGGGCCCGGGGGATGCCGCGTCTGTCGTCACCAACAAGGTTTTACCACTCAGAGCCCGCAGGTCCGCTTTACTAGCCAATTCTGCGACGCAGATGAGCACGCCGTTAGACATCAAGAGTGCACAGAGGAGCACTTTTTAATGTTTGGACTCGTGCTCACCTTTGCCGTCGTTAAAGAGTCTGAGCTTGGCGTTGTTGGGCCCGAAGATGCTGCCGCACACAATTTTCAACGTGTCCACGTCCAAGCCGTTATCGCCTTTCGGATTCTCCAGCAGCACCACCCCGTCTGCAAAAGACGGTCATAAAGGGGTAACGGCCAATGAATATTTCACATTCCAACTTGTAAATCTTGCTAAACGCTTTATATAAAAGTTGTAAAAACACCAAGAGCTGTCTCTTTGGCGTTTCTGAAGAAGCTGCACACCCATGCATTCGGTGCAGTGTACATGCAGCAGCGGCTTCGAAACATTAGCCACCTCATGACCACAAACATTTTTACAACAATTGTACAGCTACTTTGATAGTGTTTACAAAAACAACCTTGGGCAATGAGCCACATGCTACTTCACTTCCTTTTCCATTATTGTGGTTTCTCTTTCTTTTCTTTTTTTTTTTTGGTTCCACCTTGTTCTTTGCCGTTGACTTTCACTCGGACGTTGACGTAAGCACACGCCGGTCCATTTAAAGCGGCCCGTGGCGCCGATGATCCCTTTACAATCGTTAGCTCCAGGTCAGAGCCCTTCAGCTGCGCCAAACATGGGGGAAAGAAAGGCAGGATCAGTAAATTGAGAATACAAATACTTTCAATACATTCGGTAATGTTTAAATGTTTATGCTCATATAGGAGTTTCCCACAGGAAATAATGTCAAGTTTGTTCCTTATTTTGACTCTTTTCCCACATAAGAACAACATGAGGAAAAAAAATTGGGGTTATCTCATGTTTTTATTTGTTATAGTGGATGCCAGGATAGTATGGCTGCAACATGTTGTAAACTTACCAAGTTTATATGCAACATTTTTAACATGAACATCATGCAAATCAACTAGCGATTGTGATTGGTTAGCTAGGATCCAATCATGAACCAGAAGTGTTGACATCATCCAAAGTATGCGTTTTAATGGTTTAGACACGCAAATATGTTATGTCCACCGTAATCATCTATGGGTCCGAAGGGGTTAAATAATAATGAAAAAAATCTGCTTGGTAAATGTAATTTGTGTATTTAATGATTTGATGCAAAGTAAATTGTCCTCTTTTTTTACATTCATGTAATTTATGTATTTAGTGTCATAAAAAAATAAATAAAATAAAAAACGTTCACACCAAATTTGAATGTTCAACTTTGGGGGTTCCACTAATTTCCAAACCCGTACCTGCGTCTTCTCCTGGATGATGACGCCGGCACCTTTGGGGACAGGATAAGGCAGAAGCGGCGCCTTCGTCGTCGCCAGGATGAAGTCCGTGTGAGCCTGGATCACCGAACCCAAGTACTCCCCATCTGGCTGACAGCGGTAGTACACCGTGATCTCGTCCGACGGCACCAAATGGCCCTGAGAGAAAACGTGGACCCGAATATGAACACAAATCGGCTCCTCAAAGGATTATTCCCTTGCTTAATATTCTTGATTAAGGCAAGAAAAATGACATAGGAGGGTGACGTTATTTTCTAATAAGAACATTAAACCTGTAGGGAACGGTTAGCTAAAGAACGGTAGAGAGCGTGGAATTAACATCACAGGAGGATGACATGAAAGAAGGTGGATTAGAAAGGAAAGGAAGCAAAAGTGAGAATAAATAAAGGCACATGAAAGTGTTCCGTGCAGCATCCGCGAACCTTGACACCTTCCTCAAGCATCGATTTCGTCCTCATCGGGACCGCTGCATGCTGCATGTGTGGACGGATGCAATTTCATACACGCGCACACACTGCAATTGCAACATACAGCTCAAGGGCAGAGAAATAAGTTAGCGAGATACAGTGGAGCGCTCAATCAATGGAGGGAGGTTTATAGGCCAAGGTAGTGACCCTCTGCTGATGTTGCTACCACTCTGATCGCGCGTGTGTGTGTGTGTGTTGACAAAAACAGAAAACTCCAGTTAAGTGTGAATACTTATAAACAATGGATTGGCCTACTGCTACAAAACAAAAACACCCACACGTACACAAACAGCAAAAGTACAAGCGAGCATTGGCTAAATTAATTCCCACCCCTAGGGTGGAAAATTCCTCACAGATCTTGAGGAGGGGTCGAGGGTTTTGAAATAAGAGTTGGAATGCGGCCTGGCCGGGATCCAGCCAGCAGCGCCGCCGCCACTTCTACCGCGCGCACCCATGGAAAAAACTTGTTTGTTTCTTGAGAAAACAAGAGGCTGCCGGCTAATCCGTCTTTACTCCCCGGTCGCACTTCAAAAGCTCCAACGCTCGAATCTGAAAGGGGCCAGAGCGTAATTAAGCCGCCATTAATCCCGCCTTATGATGGAGAAACGTCTGACTGGGACGCTGCAATGGAAAGATTTCGCAAATAAGCACGAGAGCGTTCAAAAAAAAATGAAGAAGGAAGGCAGAAGAGGAGGGCCATCATGAGGGTAGAAACATTTTTTAAAAATGGTGAATGCGGAATGGAAATTGGCGGGCTGAAATGGAAAAATTGGTTCCATTATGCTGCCAATTTGCCGTTTAATTATAATAACATAATATCAAATTCATTATTCCCCCTCATTGATTTTTGGGGAAAACGCAGTTACAAAAACTAATAGCACCCTGAAATTTAATAGGCATGTTTAGCATGAATAGACCCACAAAATTATTTTTTATTTTTTCTATTTTAATGTTGCAATGTTGTGCGCCTATGTTAGCTAACCCTCTGAACATTGTATGCCAGCAGTGTCCAAACTACAGCCCGGGGGCCATTTAAGAGGCCCGTGTCCTATACTAAAAAGGACATCTGATAATAATAAATTGATGTACTTTAGAGCTTTTATAAATATGCAAATTAGGTATTTACAATTCAACAAGTACAATCATATCTCTTCATAACACTGTGGCGAATAACTTTTGCAAACACAAATGGTTTCCTCCACTTTCTGCTCTGTGTCAAGTTCCGAATTCCGAATGATTTCCACGTAACTTCTTCAAAAATGGCAGGCCAGTTTACGATTTCTCCTGTTTTGGTTCTGAAAGTAGAGATGGGATTCGGTTGCTGTTCCATGCAGGGGCTGATATTTTTTTTGGGGGGGGGTCTTGTAAAATACTAAACTGTTGAGGTAGCTATTTTGCAAGAATAAAAATGTAATATAAAGACTATGCAAGTCCTTGAGTGACTTATTTTGGTATGAAAGTAAAAAAAAATCAAAAAATCAAAGTGGCCCTTGCATCCTTCGATTTGTCTGTATGTGGCCCTCAGAGAGGAAAAAGAAGCACCCCCACCCACCTTCTTGCGAAGCTTCTGAACACGGTTGATGACCTCTCTGGCCACGCCCTCATCTACCATGGACTGATCCGGGGTGACGTCCAACAGCACCAGCACCTACGGCACAGTAAAGAGCACACTTTTGTTACAGATGAGCCATAATAAGCGAGTTTTTCTCCAGCAGCATTCTAAAATTAAACATTTTTTAATTGAGCTGATTCAATGGCACACTTGAAAATCACATCCAAGAATGAACTTTTTTTTGCATTTCTTGTCATTTCTGTGGCTTTTTTTTTTAAGCACTTATTCACAAAGAAGGAGCTGCCCCAACAAAAAAGGATAGGTACTAACTACATACATTATACACTGTTTTGTGTATTTTACTAATAAAAGTGGTGAACTTCTTTTTAACTCATTCACTCCCAGACATTTCTACTGAAGCAACCCCCTTTGCTCCCGGCTGTTTTATTGGATGTTGACTGATTTTGCAAGGCCCACAGAATATTGTGTTCTATTGCTATAAAACCATGGAACCTACCTAAAGAAAGATTAGTCTCTCAGGGGAAAAAAAAGTATATTTGTATCTGTTTCAGTTTTGCATTTTCATCAAATTTTCCCATTCCTTGTGAAAACACTGAGGAAGAAAAAACTTGTTGCAACATGGCGCTGTCTGATCTCTTACACTTTGCTGCCACCTACTGGACGTTTTTTGTAGTAACTACCATAGATTTAAGCCACCTCTTCATGTCAAAAGCTGCATCAAAGCCTTCTGTACGCTCTTGCATAAAAAATATATATTTAAAAAACACATTAAAAAAAATTATGAATACATTTTTTGGGAGTGAAGGACAAAGTATTAAAAAACGTTTACACGTTTTGGGGTTTTGAATGAGTTAAAATTGTATGACAGTTAATAACATTTATTGTGATTAATTTACTTTTATGCTCGTATAAAAGTTAAGTATTTTAAATAGGATAGTGCCAGATTTCAGGTAGCCAAATTTAAGAATTTAAAGCAACACTAAGGAACTTTCAGTTTACATTGATTATGGCGGCGCCATTTTTCTGAAGAAAGACCACATTTCCTATGAGGACAAGCGCATTGCGTCGTTTTTGAGCAAATGAAATCCGGGCCAATGTTGATCTTTGACTGTCCTTTTATCCGGGTAGTTTCCCTTTTCCTTTTTTGTCTCCTCAGACAAAACCTCTCAGTTGTTTTACAGCTTCTGCCATGAAAGCAGTAATCGTGCATCGACATTCAAATTGACTTCCGTCTTTGTAACGAATGGGGAAAGGGGGGAAGTGACGTATGCCGTAAAGCGGTCATTACATTTGTAGTCTTTTGTGTGGCAGTGTTCCTACCGTCCTCCTCAAAGTTGCGTCGTGCCAGTAAAAATGATACAGCAAAGGTCATCAGAAACGTTATGAAAATATTTTATTAGGTTAAAAAGTTAATTAGTGCTACTTTGCTCTTTTAAATATGATCATTATGAGTGGGCGATTTGGTTTCACTATTAAAACAGAACATAACCAAAATAGATATAGTATAGATGAAGTATAAAACAAATGACATGAGATAGACAATGCTATTTCAGGAACTCTGCATATATTATGAACGCAGGTCAGGCTTGTTATCTTCCTCGTTATGACGACTACTGTACTGTACTGTACTGTACTGAAGAAGAATGTATCTACAGAAGCGGAGGGGAGGAAAATGCATGTAAGCAACACACAGCTGAGAGCGTGGCAGCCAGATGGGAGACTGTGAGGCAGTGCGAGCGAGCGAGCGAGCGAGAACGACGGCAAATTAAAAAGCCGGCTCGGTAAACTGGTATTAAGGTGCAACCGTGTGCTGTGCGTACGCTCGGCGGAGCAATGATTAGCGACGGCCTGTGGGAAAGCCGGACGAGCTGGACTCCTCTTAGCTGAAAGATGACCGTCAGTGTGGCGACGCGATCATTTGTTCCCCACAGCGTGTACAGTGGATGTGCAACACGACGACTTTGTCAGTAACATGTCAAAATGTTCGCCATCTGTCTCATCATTGGCTCGTTATGGCGGAATAGAGCAGAGGATCACAATCATGCACAAATGTTACCAACTATGCTAGTATGTGCATACTAACAGATGAATTGATTTTTAAGAATTCATGACATAATTTACAGCCAACTTCCACATGTGGGAAATCTGCCATGATGCTGCTCAACATTCACAGAAAGATTGTCCCATTCTATCTATTTTCTATACTGCTTATCCTCATATGGGCGAATCCCACATTCCTTTGAAAATAATTTGTAAACGATAACAATAAATTAATTAATTGACAATTTGTTTATTTTCTCTGAAGAGATCAAAAATATTTACTAACATGCTATTATAGGGGGTTAGAGGTATAAAAATAATAAAACCAATAAGGATTTTTTTTTTTCCTAAGTCAATGCCGATTCCAATACTAGGCAGAATATAAAGTTCCGATAAAAGATTAATCAGCCAATTACTTCTACATCTATCCATCCATCCATTTTCTGAATACTGAATAAAATTACTTCTTTTATAATCCATTAAAACGCACATCAATAAAGATATGAATTACAGGTACAACATTACAATTTTACAATACTTGTTTCTTTATTGTTTAAGTTTAAAAGAGAGGAAAAAATAGGCACAAAATCAGCTTCTTTTTTTTCTTGGGGGAGGGAATGTTTGAATATCATTGTTTTCTTATGTTGTAATGTGTTAAAAAAACTGTGCAAAAAAATAAAATAAAAATCGGAGAATTCTGGCCATAACAAAAATTATACATTCCGAGTACCTCAGTAGCCCCATCAAATTATAATTGTTATTATTATTATTATATATCTATTAAGAATATTCTGTTAAACCATACCATACCAAACCAAGTGCAATTTCATTCCTTTATCCATTTTTTTTAATTTTTTTACAAAGAAATTAAGTGAAATTATGCCCAATGATTAAATAATAAAACAATTTCCTTTTTTTTTTTACTCACAATTTGGTGAATAAAGGGGACATTTACTCAAATTAAAAAAATAAAAATAGTGATTTTAAATTATTTTTAGCAGTCACTTTTTGGGGCTAAATTGCTAACATTTGGCCATGTTTATTAAAAAAAAAATATATATATATATATATATATATATATATATATATATATATATATATATATATATATATATATATATATATATATATATATGAGTAATGGATTTATGCATCATAACACCGTTTCCTAGAGACCCATAAGAAGTGTTGTACTGTTTGAAGTGATTCTTCTATGCCAGCCGCTCACCTGTGCGTCAGAATGGGCTTCATACTGCGCGGCTGAGTCAGAGCTCTGATTGAACGCGTACATCAGCCTCAGATCCTCCTCGTGAAGCTCATGTCCGTCCACCACGATGGAACCTGAAATGCCGCCGCCACCACAAACATGCAGCACGTCAGTTGACTCGCAAAAACGTATACGTCATCCTGACTTCATCCTTCGCCAACACTGTTTTTATTGTCTGTAAACTGTTGGGGAAGAAGAGAATCAAAGCATAATTGATCTACGTTCATTAAAGTGGTCAACAAAAAGCAACAATTTCCCTTTATGGGCTTGGGATTTTCTCATTCAAAATCATGTTAAAGTGCTGGAGAGCCAATTATGAAGCCAGCAATAGCACACATCTGTTGTGTGCTCTCAGCTGTTTGCATGAGATTACATTATTTTCACTTGTCAAAATATCCAGTGGCTCATGAATAACTAACAAGCACGAAATATCAATATTGTGACTGAGTGAGTGACGATACAGATGTCCTATTGGAGGAAATTCCTTTTCCTGTTCTACAGTACCATCAAAAAGCTCAGCTTTAAACAGTTCATTGAACTGCAGTGTCATTAGATTTGCTGACATCACAAATGACTGTTTTTCTGTTTGACTTTCCGAGAACATTATGCTTGATTTAGGAGGCGCCGTCGTATTGCCAAATATTGCGAGTTTACAATATTACAAAGAGTATTCATGTGTGAAATGGAGCAGTCTGAAAAACGTAATATGTTTTCCTTTCGGATTTAAACCTCGTAAATAAAAAAGGAGCCATTTAATACTTGACGTACAATGAAACAGTGTGGGGACAGAGGGAAAACACAATTTACTTTCCCGCCACTGTGGCAGTGGAAATCAATGAGGTTAATCTGAGATTTTTTTTTTTTTTTTTTTGGAACTCGACACCAGTTTCTGAGTAGCACAACAAATGATCCTCTAAACGTTTCAACAAAGGCTTTTGGAGGATATCACCATCGAAGACAGATAAATCTCCGCTGTTTTGATTTTGTCCAAGTAGCTCTAATAGTGTAAAAAGGGATCTAGGAACAAAGTTTTCAGTCATTTAGAATGAAGACCTCTTCTATCCTCAGTTTATAACTGTCTTCAGAGGTGGCATATCCAGGTCCAGAAAGTAAAAAACCTGCCAGAATTTGGCTTTAGCCCCAGGTGCTATCTAGCTAGCTATCTCCCTAGCTAGCTCCCCAGGTGCTTGGTTACCTGCTAGTAGCTAGCACAAAGGGCTAAAGCCAAACTGTGGCAGGGTTTTTACTTTCTGGACTTGGATTTGCCACCTATGCTCGTCTTCACTTGTCGGGAGAAATTCCTGAAAAGGACAAGCTTCCCGGCTGCATCCGCGCGAGCTGTCAAACAATGCGGCCAATCAGCTGTCCTCGGGTTTGACGTTTGCCAGGGGCACCAATTAACCATCTCTGTTCTCCCGGAAAAAAACGTGACCACGTCCTCCTCTTCACTCCTGGACGCCCCGAGGCGAGAGGAGGGGAGGAAATCGCGCTTCTTGTCTAATCCTTCATCTCTATGCTTTTATTTCCTGCTTTTGCTCACAATTCACCTCTTAGGTAGCCCATCAAAACGCCGGCATCAAAGTTAGAGAGAAGGGGGGAAAAAAGCAGAAGCAGTTTGTTGCATCCCCATTAGTCTAAACATTGCATTATGATTAATATTGGGTTTGTGAAATATGAATTAAGCACCAAAATCGACTAGTTTTTATCCATCTCAGGGGGCGGCCATTTTGACACTTGTTGTCGACTGAAAACGACATCACAGTAGCTCAGGGCTCTGGTAACGACCAATCCAAGTTCACCTGTTTTCTGAGTATGATCATATGACAGTGATTGGTCATTAGGGAAGCATAGAAAATATGGTAAAGAAAATGTTTGGCTTGACTTGCCCTTTCACCAAAATACTAACAATATGCCTAATTGCAATCCAAAGCTAAGCTAATGAGGCTAGCTATGCACTCCTGGATCTAATATTATCAACGCCATACAATGTGACCCATAGTTCATCTAACACGGCCACGCAAAACATTTATTTTTTATATTCTTGTTGATTGCGAAATCTCTACTGTGCTTTATTTTGGAGTATTTTGTAATGCATTTTGTAAGGCGAGCTGCAGCTGCCAATGTATTTCTCAGCTGTTTATTGAATGCCAGGACAGTAAAACACTAACACAAATACATCTCACGCTAAGAGACCCATACGCAGTAATATTTTTAATAAATTTTATGTTTGCTGCATTGTCACCCTACTAGGCTCCGCCTCTTAAAGCCTCATATTCAATACACATACTATATAAAATGTACAGTATTTTCTAGCAATGTTACATTTTAGGTTTACATTAAAAAGTGTGTTTTAATGCGTGTGAGGTGTAAAAAGTTTATATGGTCTTTCTATATCACAGATTTTCACCTATTAACTCATTCACTGCCATTGACAGCTATAGACGTCAAAAATTCATTTGAACAATTTCTATTAGTTTAGTTTTTTCCATTTTTGTTAACAAGAGTATGAAAACCTATAATTGTTTTCTTGTACATTTAGAACAGATATAACATTTGTGATTAATTGTGAGTTAACTAGTGAAGTCATGTGAATAATTATGATTACAAATTTTTACCGCCTGATGCCCCTAATTAAAAAATATACATTTCCCCCCCCCCCCCTTTTTTTCTTTTTAATAATCTTTGTTTAAGAAAAGATCATTACAAATTAGGGGCGTCAGGCGAGTAAGATTTCTAATCATAATTAATCGCATGACTTCACAAATTAACTCACGATTAATCACAAATGTTATATCTGTTGTAATACAATGTAAAAAAACACTAGGTTTTCATACTCTTGTGAACAAAAGTGGGAAAAAATGTTAAACTAATAGAAATAGTTTTTTGACGTCTATAGCCGTCAATGGCGGTGAATGAGTTAATAGATGCATCTGAAAGGTATCCCGCCTTGACAGCACTAAATAAAGTGGTCAAAGAACTATAGCCATCTTTATAGGGCCATTCTTGCTCCTTAAAATTCTCTGGCGATTGTCAGGGCGGTTCAATTTTGCTCTTTTCGTCTCCGCTGCATCACTTTGATATGGCTGACGTAACCTTCAAAGGCATATGCCACATCACTCCCGCCTGCTCCTGACTGAAAGGGAGTGGTTCCTTCTTTGGGATCGTTTCGGTGCAAATTAAGACGCAAGTGAGCAATGCAGTAACTAAGTGACCATTTATCGACACACACAGGAATCCTGTAAGCCTCGTTAAAATATTCAGAGTCTTAAAATGGCTTTTTCCTCACTCAAATGCATCGTGATCAATTAACTGTCACTCGGAGCCACGCATTTCTTCATCCATCTTCATCATCTTCACCAAGACTTCAAACGTCCAAGTGATTGGCAATGCTAAGTTCCCACAGTCCGGATGACCTTGGCAGTATCTTTCCCATGAGACCTCGGGGGGGGGGGGGGGGGGGGGCTCTACGCCTTCCTCCTCGCCTAATTGGAGAGACGAAATACCTTGTGCTGCTTTGATGCGGATGCAGCGAGTTTACTTGGGGGCACATGAGATCACTTACATGCTTTATGTTGATTTGTAGGGGTGGGAATCTTTGAATGTCTCACAATTCGATTCGATTCCGATTTTTGGGTGTGCGATTCGATTCAGAATCGATTTTCGATTAAGAACGGTTTTTGCTTCAAAATGATTTGACTGACAATGATTTTTTCTTCAATTTATAGATGATCAAGGAATCGTAATGATCTAGTCTGACTCGCTAATGCTAATTAGTGCGCTACTCGCGGCACTTTTATCACTCAAAAGAACGGCTCCACGCTGCAAAACAACTTTTATTGAAATAACTTGATCGGGACTTTTTCCTTCTACTCGCTGATTTGGCTACAACTTAACAGTGTATCTGACCGCATAGAACCACGCTGCCCCTAAGTGGCCAAATCAGGTACAACATGAAGAGCGCTCCCAATAAAGACACACAAACTAAGGGAAGACAGTATAAAATAATTTAAATAAAATCGATTTTGGGACATTTAAAATCGACTCTGAATCGTACTAAATGAGAATCGTGATTCTTATGAGAATCGATTTTTTGGCACACCCCTATTGATTTGGGCACGGCTTTCAAACTTTAGGATGGACATTGGTTCATTATAAAGGGAATTGTATTCTTGCTTGGTCACATTCTGATTGTTTGTATGATTGAACATGACGCCTTTTTGGCAGTCTGCAATTTTGTTGACACATGATGCTATTTTGATAGCATTTCATACTATGCCTTGACAACCTTAGCACTATAGATGAAGATTAGCTGCTACCAATTTCCATTTACCACAGTCACTTAAAACTGAATTACACTTCACAACTGTAGCGGAGATGATAGTTTAACTGAAGGCAGAAATAACAAGCACCAAAGTGGATTAAAGTGGTACCGTACTGTGTGATCGCTAAAAAGACATCTCAGTGACAAGAGAAATGACACATCGGCACAGTCCCTTTTACCCCGAAGTGGACTTAATGGCCGTACCTTTCTTCTGGAAGGCCTCGAGCTGCTCGCTGCTGAGCTCCTTGATGGCAGCGGTGATGGCTTTGAACGCCCCCTTCAGCCTCTTGCCCAGCACCATGTGGTCCGGCTCGGCCCGCAGACGGATGCCGTACTTGTCTTTGTCCGTCGAGATGGTCAGCTGGCGCACATTGAGCTCCTAGAAGAGAAGAGAGGCGCCATGAGGAATTCCTAGTTGGTGCTGCTGTTTTGGGTGGCAACAGAGTTGGAAGACACCACAAGACATATCAAAGTATTTGATGGACTAATTAAAATGATAACAGATTCTAAAAAGATAAGCTAGTGACAACTAAGAATGGGCTAGTACCGAAACCAGGTATCAATATCGTGGTCGTTTTTCGGTCAGGAGGCTGAAATTGTTATTTTGCATTCATTGACCCCCACAGGGGCCGACGGTAAAAGAGCACATAAGTCTTCAGTTGTACTCAACAATTGAATTACCTCTGAAGTGCAGACAGATATTTGTATATTATATTGTCTTGACTACTGCACTTATATGAGATGAATGACGAACGGAGAACGTGAAACAGGAAGCGGAAATACAGAGCAGCCTTCCAAATTAAAAGCATGGATCACAAAACAAGATAGAATTAAACATCACACACTAAGCTTGAGGAATTGTTAACATGGTAGATATTACTAAATTACTTGAAACACTATTGTATTGAATTGAATTATTTGCACTTTACTGTATTCCTTAAAAAGAAGTTGTACAACCACATATTTTGATTGGGACTTTTTTTCTACTGGCCACTGGATTATTTGTTTCATTTGTTTATCGATTTTTTGACATTCATTTAATTGTGAGCTCTATGCAGAATGACTTTTATGAGCAAATTGAAAAAAATATAATTGCCATTAATTTCAAGCAATTGTAAGGAAATTTGCTATAATTGAGATATATAGGTCTTAAAATTATCTGTCTTGTTTTTTTTGTGTGGAAATTGTATGTATCATAAGAACTAATGGTATCGGTATCAATGAATACTGAAGATTTGAGTATCGGTCTAAAAAAAAAGTTATTTTTAAATCAAACGACAAAAAAACAATCCACGATCAATCAATCAATCAATCTTTATTTATATCGCACCTTTCATACATTAAAATGCAACTCACGGTGCTAAACGGTTAAAACTTCAATAGTATACTAAAAACCACACACACACAAAATAAAAAAAAATAAAAAATGATTGTCAAAGGAGATGCGGGTTTTCCTGACTACTATAGCTATCTATTAAGGCAGTGCGATATATAATTATCATAATCGAGACAACGTCATTCACCT
Organism: Leptonotus elevatus; assembly: GCF_054856555.1. Taxonomy (NCBI): domain Eukaryota; kingdom Metazoa; phylum Chordata; class Actinopteri; order Syngnathiformes; family Syngnathidae; genus Leptonotus; species Leptonotus elevatus. The sequence continues at coordinate 16,760,059 of NC_141248.1, read as the reverse complement.
GTGATGCAAATATTAGATCAACCCCCACTTATGAAACTTGTTGAACCCCGCCCGCACCCTGGGCAACTTCAACTGTCTTTCAGTCACATCGTTCTGTGTGTGTGGCAGGCTGAAGAAGCTGAACTCAAGACCGAATAAATAAGCATTATGCAACACAGCAATTTCAAACATAAGCGCTCTGGGAGTCAGTCTAAGAAAGGAATCAAGAAGTCCACGCTGGGGAGTCATCCTGTCACAGTGCGAGCGCAGCGTGAAATCAAGCAGGCACCGCGCTAGCCCATCTTTACGTCCTCAGTGAGCCTGGCTGCCTTTCTCAGACAATTCTATACGTTCTATTCTCCCTTGTCCAAAGAGGGAAATATGTGACATATTCAAATATTGGTCACGCTCCCTGGCGGGTACCGGGGGCGCTCCTCTCAATTGTGCTGCAAAGTGGCTGAGACAGACATTTGCCGCAGATGACTTGCTGATACGCTGCTTTTGACTAAATGATGGAGCTAAAGTTTGAGTACCAGTTCCATGTATCTGTATCAGGCCGATACCAGCCGCATTTTAACTCATTCACTGCCATTGACGGCTATAGACGTCGAAAATTCATTTGAACTATTTCTATTAGTTTAACATTTTTTCCACTTCTGTTAACAAGAGTATGAAAACCTAGAAAAAAAATTTGGGGATTAATCGTGAGTTAACTATATAAGTCATGCAGTTAATTACCAACAAAAAATTGTAATCACCTGACACGATAAAAAAAAAATAAATGAAAAGATTAATAAAAATTAGGGACGTCAGGCGATCGTTTTTTTTTTAATCGTTATTAATCACATGACTTCACTAGTTAACTCACTATTAATCACAAATGTTATACCTGTTCTAAATGTACAATAAAAATAATTCTAGGTTTTCATGCTCTTGTTAACAAAAGCAAAAACTAATAGAAATAGTTCAAATGATTTTTTGACGTCTATAGCCGGCAATGGCAGTGAATGAGTTAAGGTATCGGGTACTAGTAGAGGGAGCCGATACCAGTCACTAATACTTAAAGTCAAGTCAGAAATCTCCTTTACAGTAATATGTTCTATGCTCACCCACTAGTCTAAACGCAGTATTCTGACTAATACTGCGCTTGTGGAATATGAATTAAGCAGAAAAATCCACCTGTTTTTTATCCATCTTGGGGAGCGGACATTTAGCCACTTGCTTTCGGCTGAAAGCGACATGACGGTGCCTAAGGGATCTGGTAACGACCGTAATGGCTCAACTGTTTTTTTGTGTTTGGTTATGTGACGTTTGCAAGCCGAGTAGTGCCTTGCTGCCATCTTGGGGCATTTATAGGGAATTTAAAAACAGTTTTAGGGGCGGTGACAATTATTTGCAAACTTTTGCCATTTGTGACAGGGCAATAAAAAAAAATTAAAAAAGCTTTTCAGGGGTAGTGTCAATTATTCACAACTTTTGGTGTACCAATTTTGGATTTTACTATAATTTTGACCCAATGCATCTATAATAAATAATATAATTTTCTGGGCTTCCACAATCATTTTTGCCTCAGTTGTAGCTAATATTTTGGGTGTACATTTACCGGTATTATGCATATTTTGGCCACAGTGGTACCAAATATTGAGACAAATTATTCATTATTATTCATAAAACAATGAATCGATTATTTCAATATCTCTTTTTCCCGTTTATTTATAAGAAAATTGAATTTTTAAGGGTGAGGTTGTTTTTTTTACTGGGTTTGTTTTACATTTACTGTTCACTTCCTCCACAAAATTGTATTTGGAATTTAATCTTTATGGAGTTTTTATCATGTCCTTGATATTTAAAAAGACTTGATGTTCCATAATTAATCAATATCAGATTGAAGTGAAGCGAATCAAATCGGGACAAATTGAATCAAACTGAACTCTTGTAAATCGAAATCGATCATTCGGCAGAGGGTTGTTCAGTATATTTTCCCCCAAAACTGTTCCTAATATTTTGGGAATTGTGGGAGATGGCTCACGCGACCAATAGCCGTGCGTCATTACTCACGGAATACTGCGATATCACTTAAGATGTATTCGTACCATTTACATGATGTATGAATTGACTTACTTCCAGGATGTATTTCTGTAGCGACTGGATGTCTTTCAGAGCGTCTGGATCCTGGTGAATGACGACCACCTCCTTCAGTGGATACTGAGGCACATGACAGCCATTGCAGTCAATCAAAATGTTCATAGCGCAGTAGTCATACACACGCACGCAGTGTTGGCGCTGCACGGGACAAAAATGGATGATTTACCTTCACCGGCAGGGTCTTTCTGTCACGGATGACCCGCCCCAGCTCGATCACCGACTGCATCTGAGAGACGGCGTTCTCGATGCGCTTGTCAATCAAATTCCCTCTGCAAAAAGACGAGTTTAGCACATCCGCGATTTGTGCGACCGCTTGACTCAGACGATCACTTATCTGTTTTACAACTATGTCTCTTAACTCATTTATTCACAACAATGTATAAATACGTTCTATTTTAAATGTTGCATGTGTGCCAAAGACGTATTTATACGTTTTTATGTTGTTGTTTTTATGCTAGAGCATACATAAGGCTTTGATGCAGCCTCTGAACTGAAGAAAACACTTGAAGCATTGGTAAGTTCTTACAAAAATGGCCGGCGGGTGGCAGAGTATAAGAGATCAACCAGGGCCATGTTGCAAAAAGCTATTTTCCCCATGTTTTAAACAGATATGTGAACAATGATGAAACTTTGCTGCAAAACGGAAACATAAGAGAAATATACTTTTTTTCCTGATGAAAGAAGAGACTCTAATCTTTCTTTTGGTAAGCTTGCAAAATCCAGTAAAACAGCCGGGAGTGAATAAGTTAAGTATAGTATGTTAATGAGAGATCCAAGGGGACTGTCATGCTATCCATTGTACATTTTTAAGCTTTAATTGTGACTTACACATTCCACTCATTTTTGGGTAATGACGGGAATTTCCCCCACCTGACTTGGGGCAGCATGAGATAATGGATGCTGCCGGTGTCTTTCTCCTCCAGAGAGGCAAGGTCAAGGAGGTTACGCAGGTTTTGGTACATCATCTCAGTGATGAAGGGTGTGAAGGGAGCCTGGGGGATGAGGAGGGAAAAAAGCAGAGCGATTGTAGTAAAAATGAGAGGAAGATTATTTGACGCTGTGCAACTGCGGTTCATTTACATTTCCCAATGCAGTGGTCCAAAAGTCAAAAGGAGCTTTAAACGTTTCTTTTTTGGGAGGAGAAAAATAAAATAAAATCCAACACATTTTATTCCAGAGATTTTATGAGCAAAAGTTCAAACAGAGTTGTGCCAGCAGTGCACTTGAAGCATGCTAATGAATTCATAAAGCTTCACAAATGATCTGTATTGATCTAAGTTAGGCTATCAGACTCTGATCCCTCACGTGTTATTATTCATAGCCTTTGAAAACACATCGCACGAGCGCCCTTTCCATCCTCGTACGATTAGTCTGTCACACACAAAAAAAACTCTCAACAAAATATATTTTTCTCTTATTCTTACTCAGTCACGCTTTCACACAAGCCGCTCTGACTCACCATCAGCCTGCACATGGAGAACAGAACACTGAAGAGGGTTTCCAGCGCCCACAGACAGTCCTCTGTACCACTCTCGCCCTACAAAGTTCACACACGTCAATACAGTTTTTAGTCCAATTTAGTGAAGATGCACAAAATAAATATGCAACTTATGCCCGCTTTCATTTGGTATGATTTTGCTATTATTCTCAGATGACTGTCAACAAAAGATTAATGTTCGCTTCTTTGATTAATTCCAGAAATATTCCAATTGCTTCATCCACCTAAACATACCTTACCGCCATATCATCCGCCGCCATTTTTTGTGAATACAATATGTACGTGTGATGAAATATCCGGTCAAAACATGCAACGTGGTAGCCGGTAGGGATGAAACGATATCCAAACAACACGATAAGGTAAATATCACGATATGAACCTCACAATACGATAATTATCATGATATTATTTGTGGGGAGGTTAGCGAAATAAAAAAAGCTTATAATAATGTGTAAAAACTCATAAAATTGCAAATAAATAAATTAATTAAATTACTTCTTTTTTTTTAACTCATATTGGGGGAAAAACACAATATTGTGTACATAATAACAACAGTGACGGAGAAATAGGCTTGGCTATGTCATTGTCATGTGCGCCTATTGGCTCAGCGGCACGTATCATGTAATTCACAATGTTGCATTCGCTGAAGCAGGCAAAAGTTGTTGTTTTTTGACGGAGATGTTGAAAAATATTTGCTTGTATGACAGATTTATACGAGTGATAAACTGTTTGTAAAATGGATGGATGGATAACCACCGCAGTGGCCAAAACATTCCTAATTCATATTAAACTGCACTAACAAACTAACCACCAGGAGGTGCTAGAATTGCAACAAATGGAATGCAACCACACCTTTTTAACAGATGTGCTGCTTTTAATATTGTGACATGACGATAATATTGTGGCCATTTTTACGATATCACGATAATGCCGTTGCATCCCCAATATCCGTTTTTCCTTTTCCTGCCTTTTTTTTCTTTACATCTAGCGTTTCAGGTTTATTTTCGCAATTCGAGAAGAATAAATAGGTGGATGGAAGAAAAAAAATCTTAGGTGGCATTCCAAATAAATTCAATTAAATCAGGCCAAAATGTAGGGAAAAAGGAGGAGTGTGTCCTTCACCACTTATACTACATGACTCGCATAATCTGCCGCAACAGGTTGTCTCTCTTTACATTGCAAATTGTTATAATCCTAGAAATGTCTCAAAATCTCAAAATGGCAGAACGGTAGGATACAATAATCACTTGAGCAAGTGAAACTTAAGCAAAAGAGTCCGGTTTTTAGACTTCACTGTTGGACTCACCTTGAGCCGGCGTCTGTTGGTACGAACGTACCAGTTGGTGAGCATGTCCACAAACTTGACCAGACGCGGCACCACGGTGTACAGGCGGTACGCTGCATGACAGACGACAGTTAGAACTTTCGCAACCAAAGAGTGGAAAGTAGCACGCTGGACACATTACAAGTGTCCGCGTCTGTCTACTCACCATCCATTTCGGCCTTAAAGAACTGGATGAGGGACTGCGTGAAGGACTGGATCCACTTGTCCATGATGTTGTCACTCTGCTTTGCGGTGTTCTCGTTATACAGGAACTCAATGTCGTCGTCCTGGGTGCAATCATGCACAAGCATTGGCGCACTCCAACACAACAGGAAACTAAGCATCGGAAGCTATCACTCACGGGTCACAAAAATGGTATGTGATGTAATTACTTTTAAAAAGAAATGCTCATGGGCCAATACCTAATTGGATCTTCAGAATAAAGAGTATGCAGATTACTAATGCATTTTTTTCCTCAGAGGGCGGCTTTTTTGAAACTACAATATTAAATGTGCACCCAAATGCATCGTTTCCAGATAAACAACACCATAGGGACTAATTACTGCACCTTTTTACATTATTTCATTCTATTAATCAAAGGTAATTACCGTTCTGTACCAATGAGCAATGAATTTATTAGGCTGAGATTGTTACGCCATCAAACATGGCTGTGTTTTTCAAACCCGAGAGCAGAGGTTGTAAAGGATTACTTGCGGGAGTGTTTAGACAAGTGACATTTTGTGATGTTCATTAAGCGCCCGTACCTTCTGTAACCTTTGCACATTCTGCACCAGGAAGCGATAGGCATTGTACCACGGCAGGAAGACATCCTTCAACACATCTCGGACGCCATCCTCTTTGAAACGCAGGTTTTCCGCTCTCACCACTGGGGAGTTGATGAGGTACAGTCTGCAGAGAGACAGACAGTAAATACCTTGGCAAGCAAGAGTTGAGGCAGTTTGTAAAAACAAAAAAAACCTGGCAATTTTATGGCTACTTCAATCAACACATCGATTTTGTGCAGTGCCACCACGCACTTAATATAGGCCTGCTTTTTAACACCATAAACTTGGACATGCTAATCAGATGGCATTTAGCCCAAAACAGTGAAAACACCTAAAATGGTGATTCACACAGCTCCAGATTTGCAACTAAAATTGGCATGAATTTGTCCCTATAACATATTGAAACTTTGCAGTTTAGAACAAAATAAAAAGGACTATTAACTCTTTCACTCACAGCCATTTTTACTGAAGGCCCACAGAATATTGTGTTCTATTGCTATAAAAACATGGAACCTAACAAAAGAAAGATTTGAGTTTCTTCTTCTTCTTCTTTCGAAAAAAAAAGTATGTTTCTATCTGTTTCCGTTTTGCAGCAATTAGCATTAGGCCACCTGCTGGCCGTTTGTGTAATAACTACCATTTCTTCAACCATTCTTTGCAGTTGAGAGGCTGCATCAAAGGCTTTTGTATGCTCTAGCATAAAAACCTTTTTTTTTTACGTATAAATACATCGTTGGGACACTTAAAACATTTTAAATTCATTTAATTTTGGGAGCAAATGAGTTACGGAGATACGTTAGCAACTTAGCAGCAGCTAAATCGTCCATGGCCGCCGTCATTTATACCGTAAAAAGTCTTCTTTATGTTCTTGGTCAGTTATTAAATTCAACTGTGTAATATATTTTAAACCTTAGCAGCACAAATGAACGAAGCAGATTGTTTCCCCCACATTTTGCGTGCGTTAACAGTTAGCATCTGCTTATTTAGCCACCATGTACAAAGTGCAACATCGTCTAACGCATTGGTTCCTGTTTTGGTAGCCTGGCGCGTCATTCTTCCGAGTGTGGCGTTTGCCGTTTACTCAAAGTGGCAGACGCGTTTTCTATGCTGCCAAAATGGTTGCGCTAACGGCCATTTTGGGACGCGTGACGTCAACGTCGGGATCTCTATTGATTTAGTTACAGCATAACTTTTAAGTGTTTCAAGCCACAATTTATTTGCTTCATTCATCCGTGCACGAGTTCTCAACCCAACTGTTTAAAGTTTAACATTCCAAGTGTAAATAGACAAATGTCTATGTTAACCCTACAGGACAAGCATGCACTACGCTGTCAAACATCAGAGTTGAATTTGAGGTATGAAGGCTTGCGAAATGCCTTTCTTCATCCCCATGAATATTTACTGTGCAAATGCTTGCAGGGCTTATGTTTCAGCTTTCCATTCGGAAAAACAAGCACATTGATGAAGCAATGATAGAAAAGCTCAAATATACTGTGGATGTAATATACTGAAAAACTATAGGAGTAAGATGCTACTGTTTAATTGCTTTTCAACGGATTTATATAGACTATTTATTGATGCATGAATGTGATGCATGAATGTTTTTGCAACATAGAGCTAACTGCTCTTGCTTTTCAGTACATATAATATTTAAACTTGGGGTGTCGAAATGAGTGCGTTCATTTTGAGTTAATTTAAAGTTCCTTTAATGCCACTATTTTTTTAAACGAGCGATTAATGACCGCCCGACTTACTTGGAAAGCCTGTACTGGGGGGAGTTAAATGTGCAGAATTTCACAAGTCCCTTCATATTAAAGATTAGATAGCTCTTAATATGAAAAGAAAAATACACTGAGATGTCATCAATGTCTTACAAATGCAACAATGCCATCTAGTGGCAGAACACAAATCAATATCACACTCGTTTTTTACAGTACAGCACATCTTTTTAATTTTGACTCATTTTCATGAATTATTATGAAATTACTTTATCAATGACTAAAATATGCAGCCACATTTCTATTAGTTTAACCTTTTTTTCCCCACTTTTATCTTACCAAGAGTATGAAAACTTAGAAAAAATAATTTGTGATTAATCGTGAGTTATCTCTTGAAGTCATGCGATTAATTACGATTAAAATTTTAAATCAGCTGACATCTAAACATGCAGTTTGCAGTTCACATCTACATATATTAGTATTAATTAATCATGTACATGCCCCATATACACTTCTGCTCAACTCTTCTGTTGTTGCAAACATATATTCCTGTGTGCTGCAACTGTCCACTTAGCTGCTAGTAAAGGTCTATTCTATTTTATCGTATTGTATTCGAGAGAGAAAAAAACTGTTCTATTTATCTCTGCAACTCACTTTTCTTCCTGTATATGTGAACATATGGTGCAACTGTGTGGTGCTTTATTCATTAGGCCATATGGTCACGGTGCTTCAACTGCTCAGGGCAAAAGAGGAATTCGCATGCGAGTATGCACGTACCGTTTGCCCGAGTGTGTGTCTGTCCGGTATGTAGGACTGTGAGAGTTCAGAGTAGCTCGTCATTCTTTCGAAACCATTCCAGCTAATGACATAAGGTAGCTTAGCTAGCACACACATACACACTCTCCGCCACCGGCGCACAGCTAGCTATTCATGCTTCAGAAGCGCACAATCACACTTGCACACATTCAAGAGCGAGAGCTGACCTGAGGGCATCGGCGCCATAGCTCTGCACTATGAGGCCCGGGTCCGGGTAGTTCTTCTTGCGCTTGCTCATCTTCTGTCCATCGCTGCGGGGGAAAGACGGGCAAAGGCATTAATGTGCGCACGCATACACACGTAAACAAGCACGCATGCATAAAAATACATCCAAGTGGTATTCAAATTAGCGGAGCCCTTCCAGGTCAGCAGGCCTGTGAGCATGGTGCTGCGTTTAAGGCCCAGGGCTGAGAAGGAGGAGGAAGAGGGAAGAGGAGAGGCCCAACCGATGAGCACCTCTAAGGGACTAAATGTCACATAGCGCCAGGATCTTAAAGAGCAGCAGGTGAAACACGGACGACGCACAAAAATAAGAATGTTGGCGAGAAAACAAGCCTGAAAACTAACCTCGCAAGTACCAAGCCATTCACGATGACATTCTTGAAGGGCGGTTTGCCAAACAGGGCTGTGGAGAGCACCAGCAGGGTGTAGAACCTGAACAAGGACAGACAAAAAATAGAGATAGACCGATATGTTTTTTTCAGGGCCGATACCGATGCTGATTATTAGAAGTCAAGGAGGCCGATATTAATTTTCAGTAGGGGGGAAAATATTGTCCAAAAAAATTATAATACAAATGCAGATCTTTACTTTGTTGTAATCTCTTAAAGCATTTTTATTGAACAATTTTTCAGACTTTTCAAAACGTATTTTTTGTAATTATTATTATTTTTTTATCATAGCCAATACCAACATTTAAAAATACCTGAAATCTTAAACTTTCACATTTCTTTGTTTTAATGTCGACCAAAAACAAAAGCTTCCCAGGGTCAGAAGCATCTCCTATAAAGTCAGCTGAAAATTTTAATAAATAGTTCCCCGAGTTTAAAATGGTTTTAGATTTACCTTTTACCTGCCGTCGATTTATAAATAAGGCCGATACCGATATTCGTCAAAATGCCCAATATCGGCTCCGATAATCAGCTGTCTATTCCTACTAAAAAAAGAAACTTGAAAGGGAATCATTAATTTTCCATTAGAGCTGTAAAAAATAATCGATTAATTGATAATTAATCAATTATCAATTAATCGACAACTATTTTAATAATAATATATATTTTTTAATTTATAATTGTCCAAATCCTCTGATTTCAGCATATCAACAGTAATTGTTCACTGATTTCAGTAGTCCTTCATGAAAGAAGGCTGAGTATCATTTGTGTTTATCAAAATAAGACATTTGCAAACATCTGTTTTTACTTTGGAAATTACTGACCAAATCGCTTAACATAGTACAATATCATCAACCGCCTTTTTTTTCTTCTTTTTTTCCCTTTTTTTTTTTTAATCACTAAATTAATCACGGATCTGTGAAGGCAAATTATGTGTGTCAAGTTTTCACTTTTAACAACACTGAGACATGAAATATTTTTTTGTTACCAATCACCCTATTAAAAAAAAGAAAAATAGTTGACCCACTTACCACCCCCTGGTCTGGTCAATGCCCTCGGCGATGAAGTCTGCCGGGAACGTGTCTTCAAATTCCTTCCTGTTTTCAAATGGGTAGTGGACCTGGGCGTAGGGCATGCTGCCGCTTTCGAACCAGCAGTCGAACACCTCAGTGATCCTCCGCAGGACACCTTTGCCACAGCGCGAGGGCATGGTCAGATGGTCGATGCTGTGGAGGGAGCGAGTGCAAAAAGCGTGAAATTACAACTCCGCTCACTTTTTAGACAGTTGAAAGAGAATAGTTTTGATAGTCAGTCCTGTGCCAGTGTGAAACTTTCTGCTTGATCACTCACCTCTCTCGATGCAGGTCAGTTACTTTGACTCCAGTAAGTTCCTCCAGTTCGGCAATGGAGCCGACACACACCACCTGATCAACACGCAAAGTGACAATTGAGTAAATTGAGCAAAATCCACCTGTTTTTATCCATTTCAGGAGGCGGCCATTTTGCTACATGCAGTCTACTAAAAATGGCATCACAGTCGCGAAGGTCTACGGTAACAACCAATCACGGCTCAGCTTGGGAACGTCACATGAACAAACTCAGAAAACAGCTGAGCCATGATTGGTTGTTATCTTAGCCCCTTTGAGCAATTGTGATGTCATTCTCAGGTGACAGCAAGTGCCAAAATGGCCGCCACCTGAGATGGACCAAAACACTTTTTTTTTTAAAGAGCTCGTGAAGCTGTTTAATGTTGTGGTTGGTGAGCAAGGATAGGATGTGCAGTGAACTTAGCGTTTGATCAACCTTGAGTTGAAACGTGCCAACACAGGTAAAGTCACTATAAAATTCTGTGTTAACACACCTTCAGAGCTACTTCGCAAAGCGCTCTCCGCAGAGAGTCGGCCTAAGGGTTCTGCACTAGTTCTGGCAGCACAAGGAAGGTAACATGGCCCAGATAGATACTACCGCTAACCCCCATCTGACACTATGAAGGCATCATAACACAATTCTCACACTGGGCCTGGAAGTGACAGAACAAAAAGAACGGCTACCGGGGGATGGAAATCTTACTGGCAACCTCAAATAAAAGCAATTTTGTGTGCGCTAGTTTGCCGCTGCCGGTGTGGGAAGAGTGAGACAGGCACCAGGGAGTGCTCCGGAAACAGTCACAGTTCTATTTCCAGCAAGGAGGTCGCGAGCCGTCTCTCTTTCAGCCAAGGGACCAGCACTTCATTTAAAGCGTTCACAATTGGGTTGTTGTTTTTTTAGTTTAAGTTCACTTGAATTCAAAGCGTCAGCTGGGTTTGAATGTGATTAGTGGCGGCCCTAGTTTGAATGGCACCATGTGCAAGAGAACCGGAAATCGAATTGAATGGATCTGGCTGAAGGCCCTAAAGGTGGTACCCTTTGGAAAGCAATCAAAAAACGTTAAAGAAAAGGTGAGAGGTCAAACCTTCATGTGTTTAAGTCCATATTTTGAGTTAATTTAAAGTTCCTTTAACGCCACTAATTATTTGAACGAGCGATTAATGACTACGTTACTTGGAAAGCCTGTACTGTACTGAGGGAATTCCAGTCGCAACGCAGCATGTCAACATTTAGCAGTAATAAATTTGATCAGAATGATTTATTATTATGCCATCTAGTGGCAGAAAAATGACCTCAACACAAATCAAAATCACACTTTTTTTCTCTCTTTTTTTTACAGTACATTACGTCTTTTTGACTTGTTCATTCCCAGCTATTTTCACTGAAGCAACCCCTTACGCTGTTTTACTTGATTTTGGCTGATTTTGCAAGGTCCACAGAATATTGTGTTCTATTTATAAAAACATGGAACCTACCAAAAGAAAGATTAGAGTCTCTTCTTTCATCAGGAAAAAAAGTATATTTCGATCTGTTTCCGTTTTGCAGGAATTAGCATTAGGCTATAGACTAAGTTTCATCATTATTCAGTTCACTAATGTGTTTAAAATAATGGGGAAAATAGCTTTTTGCAACATGGCCCTGGTTGATCTCGTATACTCTGCTGCCATCTTATGGCCGTTTTTGTAATAACTACCACTGCTTCAAGCATTCTCTTCAGTTCAGAGGCTGCATCAAAGCCTTCTGTATGCTCTAGCATAAAAACAAACAAACATAAATACGTCTTTGGGACCATGGTAATATTTAAAATAGGACATATTTATATGTTTTGGGGCACAAATGAGTTCATTTAAAATGATGAGTTTTTATGAATTATTATGAAATTACTGTATCAATGACTAAAAGATGCAGTCATATTTCTATTAGTTTAACATTTTTTCCACTTTTGTTAACAAGAGTGTCAAGAGTGTGAAACTTTAAAAAAAGACATTGTACATTTTATTGTACATTTAGAACAGATGTAAAATTTGCGATTAATCATGAGTTAACTATCAAAGTCATGTGATTAATTACGATTAAAAAATGTAATCGCCTGACAAAGTTACTTAAACAAAACAAAAAACTTCAGGAAAAGGTTTTATGACTTGATAAAGCTCAAACCTCGGACACGTCAATTACCTTTACACATTTTCCTATAGGATAAATTGTAGTAAAATTACAACATGCAAGTTAACTACCCTCACACATTAGATTGTGTTCAACTTTGCAGGTTGCACTGCAATTTCTGAATAAGTGTTATTTATTCTTTCCTCCACCTTCCATTATCTTCTTTGCTTTCTATTCCGTGGCTGTTCGCATTGTATTCCTTGGAAGTTGCCCTCGCCGGTATGATGAGAAACCTGAACGCATTAGATTTCCTGTTTATATAAATGAATTATGTATGAGTTTAGTTTATGGAGGGCAGTAATGTTGCATGGGGAGAAGCGGACGCCATTGTAATATGTAGTCACGCTACACATTGGAAACGATGGTCACCCAATACCTACGATAAGTACCATAATGCATATCATACATAATAAACACCCAAACAAAGACTGATGAATAAATTAATAAAAATGACTAATTGTGGAGCAAATATTCAACTTAATGCATATAAACTACAGAAATGAGTTACGGCTTTTCAATAGTGCCTCGTCATGCTCAGTGCCTGCAGATTTTTGTGAGTCATCTCCGCATATCTTGCGTTCTCCTGACCTCCTCATAGTCATCGCTGACCCACATGGGGATCGGCGTGCCCCAGTAACGGTTCCTGGAAATGGCCCAGTCGCGGGCATCCCTCAGCCAGTTGCCGAAGCGCTTCTCACGCACAAAATCGGGAACCCTGCAAGAGATGGAGGATTATATGATGAGTGTCGTGGTTGTTTTGTTGTCGTTTGAATACAAAACAGGTTTTATGATCCCAGTAGTAGATTGTAAATAGACAATTCAAAAGCAGTCGTTACACAACATTCTGTCCACTGAGGATGGTAATGATGATGTTAAAATAGATATGACATTTTATTTAACATTTTTGCCGTTTTGAAAAAAGGATATTTTAGGTCTAGTGTTTTCTCTCTTCACTGTGCCTTGAAATGTTGCTCAGGAAAACAAACTGGGATGGTGGTGGTGATTATGTTAGGGGGAGGATGGCGGATAAATCGTCTTCCGCATCCACCCACCAAGCAATGAGTTCATCAATTCCCATTTGTAGCAGGCATTTCTATTTAGCCCGCTAATACATCAATCTAATGATTTTTTTTTTTTTTTTTTTGCTGCTACTGCTCACCAAGTCCCTTTCCTCCTCTCCTCCCTTTTTCTCTTGCTACATGTAGGATGTTAAGTGTGCAATCTTTGAAGATTCAGGGGCTTCGGTCAGACAGGGGACTCTCGAGGTTAAGGTGTCATGCATGAGAATTAGCAATTTAAATGCAGATTTCTCCAGTAATCGCTAAAACCACAGACTAAGTCCAGCAGGGAAGTCTACAGTGACTATGAATAATTCACATTTACAAATGTACTTAGTTACATCTCAACAAACACAACTAGCACGCAATCATAATATTATAAGATAAATTTTAACATGAAAAGCAAAATGATTCACTTTGATACAAAATCCAATCCTGATCCCCATAATGCTTTGAGTCCTAGTTAAAGTGAAAGTTAATCAAAAGCAACTCAAAATGATTCGTTCCAATTTGGCTCAAAGTGCCCTTTCTGGAAGAAGTGGCTCAAAGCTGCTAATGTGTGCCTCAAAAGTCAACAAATAACATTTCACTCCAAACAGTAAGCCATGTCGTAATGCAAGGCAGGATGACTGTTTTTTAATTAGTTTTTTTACAAAGGGGCTGAAAGGGGAAGTCAAGTCGTGAGTGGAATATGAGTTAAGCAGCAAAATCCAATTTATCAATATCAGAATATTTTGCCACTTGCCGTCAACTTAAGATGACATTACAGTTGCGCAGGTCTCGGGTAACAACCAATCACAGCTCAGCTTCAGAAAACCGGTGAGCTGCGATTGGTCGTTGCTTGAGCCCTGAACAACTGTGATGTCATTTTCAGTCGACAGCAAGTGGCAAAATGGCCGCCCCCTGAGATGGATAACAACAGCTGGATTTTGCTTCATAATATGTTCCACAAATGTAATATTAATCAGAATTTAGACAAGTGAGGTCACATATAACATATTATTGTCAAGAATTGTTTAAGGTTGGCTTCCACTTTAACATGAAGGAATGGATCTGCTTCATCTATTTGTCATTATGTCCAGCCGTGGTAGGCAAAGTGTAGCCAAGCATCCCTCTACTGAAAAGATGAGCTCTCCTCCAAGTACTCGTTAGCTTGGCCGCTGATTTACACAGAAGAAGGTCCTAATAGATACTTAGCCCTCGCCTGTCCGCTGCACCAATCCGAGAACGCAAGACAAGCCGAACAAATGAGTGTGGGGATATGATAACAAGCACTTTGCTTTCTGAAGAGCTTCTCTTTTCTTTTTTTTTTTTTTACTCTGATAAACGAACACGAACGTGATCTGAAAGCACACCGAACCCGGGGAGGATTTTCCTTTTTATGTGGATGCTGATGAGCCGGCAATGCTCCCTGACAGACAATCTTGGCGGAATTAAAAATCTTCACGGGAGCAGAAGTGGTGCGTCTAATCAAAAAGCGTCGTTTCAATTATTTAACGGGCACTGGAGGAAAGTTTTAATTAGAAAGTTGCATAAGAGCGCATGTTTGAAGGCCTTAAGTGTGGCAGCTAAATCCATCATTATGGAAATTGTATTATCAACATACGGTAATACTGTATATCATTGAAGGCAATACATATTTCACACCTTTCCCCATTTGCCAACAATTCGAACCAGTACACCCGAATACCTCATTAAAGTCAATGTAATATTTAGCTTTTATTTTACTTTTTCTCCCGCTGCAAAAAAACAAAACAAAACCTCCCATCAGGTCTAAATTAACATTACACTTCTCTGCACAGTGCTGCAAATATTTTAAAAAATTAACAAGATCATCTGGTATTCATAATTTTACAATGCACAACTTTCCCAAAATATTTTTTTTAATGTACTACATAATAATACAAATAATGACCTGCTGATTTTTAGCGCATACTAAAAGTGTTCCAGTGCTGTCGATTGATATAAAATGCAAATTGTGAAGGCTGGCTGCTGTGAAATTAAGTGTATAACGCCATTACACCACAGGAAATGAATTTATTCTTTACAGTAGTACGCGTCAGTCTCGCCCTTTCTGTGTGTGTAAGTGTGTGCGTGCGTCTTCACCTTCCTAGTGGCTAGTCATTCATCTCAGTTTGACAGTCCCATTACCAGCCGCTCACTAAAGAGCACTGGGAGCACCTGGGGTAATACCACTTGGTTGGTGAGCCTTCACGCAGATGTTTATTTCTACTCCACATTCGGCTATCGAGATTATCATCACGTAAAATTAATATTTCATTTATTTTACTATGTATGTATAATATACTAACATATCGTCGCTGTCCTGTAAAAACACTTATGTCCATTGGGGGGGGGGGGGGGGGGGGGGTCTGCGTACAGTTTCACCCCCTAAACGTAAAAAATGACCAAAACAATTTACGTAATTGTTTTTCACAGGCCAGCGACAATATGTAAGTATTTGATGGGGATTTCATTAAGCCATTTTGTCATTCTAAACCTGACTTTCTATTGTGCAAGGTGATGATATTATGAATAACTGGGAGGAGCAATCACATTAATCAGGAGTTGTCCAGCACATTGTGTAAGTGAGTGTGCCCATACCTGCCATTTTTTCCCCTATGGCTTAGTTGATCTGATTATTTCTATTGTACAAAGTGAATAATTGGCAAGTGGAACTATGTACCTAATTATGTAACAGGAACATGTGCATATTTGTCCGTATGTCGACTTCTTTTTTTCAATCTTTTTTTTTTTTTTTAAGTTCTTTATTCCAATTGTGCACAGCGGAGATTGTCACAAATAACTGGTGGAAAAGTATAATCTCATTATTACGTATATGGTAGCACATTTCGTGCGCATGTGACCATGCATGTCGGAGCACGTGGTGGGATTTTTTGGGCCGGATTATTTCGCACCCAATAGCAGCAATGCACAACGCGTTCTGTTCATTTCTATTGTGCAAGGTGGCAGTTACACTGAAGATTTTTGCAAGAGGAGTGATCTTATCTCTCATATGATAATAAATTGTGCGCTGTGAACATTTTTGATTGTGTACTTTTTCTAGTCTATGGTGGTAGACATGTATTATGAATAAATAACAGGAAAAAAGAACATTGCATTAATTATATGGCAAACACATTTGTGCACACATGGTTCCGGGCATGCGTAGTCAGCAGAGCCATTGCATTAATTGCATGCCAAATACATTGTTCACACATGGAACCATGCATATTGCGTAATCAAGCATGCAGTGGACTTTCTTCTTCTTTTTTTTTTTACATTGTGTATTAGGCAAGGTGCCGTTATCATGAATACTTAAGAATTTATTGTATAACACCTTAGGTGTGCGTGCATGTTCTTGACCAATCGTTGCGGTCAACATCCATCAAGTGTGCCATTCAAATAAAGTCTCACCAATAACACTGTCCATTGTTGTCCAGGAGCTTCTGCACCATGTGCTCCACTCGGACAAACCAACTGGGTACAGCTTTGTAGATCAGGGGCGTGTCTGACCTGCAGGTAAATGGACCTGTTACAAGCAAATAAATAACACACAAAGCCAATGGAAAATAGCGTGGTATGTTCTTTTCTTTTTTCCAATTAAGCACAATGCATGTCACAAGTCAAATGATGAGAGGTTAATGAATAAAAAGACATGCATTCATCTCTGTGAGCCTACATCTACTAGTGGCTTGACATGGTTGAATATGGCCAGCTTAATTAACCCAACCACTGCTCAGAGAGAAGTTAATGAATTGTAGTTCTGCTAATGTAGGAACTTGAAAGGTTATGACTGTGCTTGCACGCTGACTTTTAATTGATTCTGCGCCGAGACCACAAACCATTATTGACCCTGTGGTACATTTGGATACAGCTGCCTGAGAAACTGCACTGCAACTTCACAGGAGGTCACACGGTTTGCTGCTGCTGAATAAGGCGGTGTTTAATGTGCCTAGTAATTCTCATTATCGGTGGTCAGAAGTCAAGAAAAGTCAAGTTATGTCCATGTCTCACCTCCAGCAGAACGGGTAGTTATGTTTGAAGGTGCTAGAGTTGACGAGGCGACCGTTCTCCTTCAGCCACTTGATGATATTCTTGTCAGCATCCTACAGTAGCAACACAAACAGTACACATTTAAAAATACATGCAATGGTAAAAGGATGTGATATACGTGCAACAGAAAGAATGCAAATCCAATCTAAACATTTACGGCAAGTTTTGTTCATCTCTCCAGCATTTACTATATTAATTTATTTTTACTAAGACAACTTGAAATGCAATTTATTCCACAACTGCCAGGATACAATAATGGATTATTCTGAATAAAAATCCCCTAAAAATGGCAAATGCAGCTATATCAATATTAAGATTGTGGGGCACGCACATTAGAAGTGTATTTTGGGGGATAAAATATGTGCTAATATCACTTTCTATCATTTTCCCACGGTTGTATTTTATCTTTAATCCATTTAATGGTTTGTTATTTTGAATGGAGAAAAAAAATAATATTTGTCCACATCAGCTGTTATGAAATACGTAGATTGTCAAACCATTTTCAGCTGTATCGCGCCTAGTCCTATTTCCCAACTTCATACAGTCATGCTTAACAGTTAACAGTTGAACTGGCATTATTTTTTGCACTGCCACTTATTTTAAACAAACACTAAAACTCAGGGACTTGTGAGTTTTATTTCGCATTTAACAATTAATCCTAAATCTGAGTAAGTTGTGTGTGTTTTGTTTTGAACTTAAATTCTCTATTACAGAGTAACTGTTCTGCCTTTTGTCAGAAATAATCAAAAGGTGTTTAAAAATATCTGACACGGGTTTATAGAAATTGTTTATATCAGAAATAATAGTGGTATCAGTTACTTGGTATCAGTATCAGTGAGTACTGATAGCTGGAGTGCTGTATCTTTCTAGGGAAAAAAGTGGAATCGAACATCCCATTCCCTAATTACAGTAATTAACGTTTCATATGGAAACTGTTTACTAAACTCAAATGTGAACACCAGCTTGCAATATGGTGAGATTGAGAGGAATTTTGCCAGTTACTGTGTGAGCCGAAGGATTTTAACTACATTTGGTTAAAGTACCTTTAGAATGCAAGTTAAAATATGCTTTGGATTGAATCACTTGAGCAACCCCTTTGATCCCAATTCATATACCTACTAATACAATATTAAAGTAACTAGAAAATAAATTGAACCAGAAGAGAAAAGACCTCACAAGAGACAACTAAAGATTAATACTTTGTTTTGTATGCACTCCAATTTTTATTAATTTACAGCGGCTTAGTAAGGTTTTATCAAGAACTGAAACTTGGATTAAGAAAAGCTACAAACTATGATAGCTAAAGGAAGTGACTGACACCATGAAGAGAGGCAACATCATGAGACCAACACGCAGGGAAAAAGGACAAGCGGTATCAGGTCGGACGAAGGAGACATTACGGCTGCCAAAGATGACAAATGGGAGGAGGTGGGGTGGTGGCAGGAGTCGAGGAGAGGCAATTGAATGGAAGGCAGGCTATTTTAGGAAGCGGTGTCAAATATGACACAGTAAGGACCGAGGACGAGCTGGGAAACAAGGGAATTTTCTGGGAAAATGGGGCCAGGGAGTAGGCTGGGTAAATGATGCAACTTGCAAAGGTTGGTTATGACACCATTTCCATAACAGCCTACCTGATAGTGTATTTCAAATTCTTACTGAATTATACATTACAACAACAACATTTCAAATATTTATTAATATTTGAAAACTGACTGTGGGGGCATTTTTGTCTATTTAGTGCCTTTTCAAAATAAAACCCGTCCATGTGCATATAAGTGGTCAACCCCAAAAATATATATTTTCACAATATGTTCTATGCAGCCCCACTGGTCTAAATATGGTATCTTGGTTAATATTGCGTTAGTGGAATATGAGTTAAGCAACAAAATCCAGACATTTTTATCCATCTAACGGGGCGGCCATTTTGCCACTGGCCGTCAACTGAAGATGACATCGCAGTTGCTCAGGTCTCAAGAAACGAGCAATCACAACTCACCTGTTTTCTGAAGCCGAGTCGTGATTGGTTGTTACCTGAGACCTGTGCAACATTTGCCATCGTCAGTCGACAGCAAATTATTATTCCACAAAAGTAATGTTAATCAGAACGTCATGTTTAGACATATAACATATTATTGTCAACATGTTTATGGTTGACTTCCAATTTAAGAGAAAGTAATTAGTCATCTTTGGCAATTCCCAGCCTGAGCTCTTCCCCATCAAGCAGCTTCCTATAGGTGGCGATCTCCGTGTCTAGCTTGAGTTTGGTGTGCAGCAGCTCCTGGTAGTCTCGGAGATGTTTGCTCATCTCCATCTTGGTCTCGCAAAGCTGGGTCTCCAACTGAGCGATGACATCCTCGTGGCTCCCCGCCTTATCCATATGGGCCACCTCCACGTCCTCCAGCTGCTGTTCAAAGGCGGCGTTGCGGGCCCTCAGGCCGTCAATCTGGCTCTGGAGGTCTGTCAGCTGGCCGTGCAAGGTTACAATTTCGTCTTTCATGCTTTTCATCTGCTCCTCGTGCTTGCCGGCGTGCTGCTTGAGTGCGTCAAACTTGCCCTTGTACCACTTCTCGGCCCCCTGGACGTTGCGAGCCGCGACGACCTCCATCTCCGCCCGCATGTTGCGCAGGGAGGCGACGAGGTCGGGCCGCTCTTCAGCAAACTCGACGGTCACCTTGGAGTCCTCCATCTGCTTCGACAGGTCAGACAGCTCTTCATCGTGCAGCTGCTTGACGAACTTGATCTCGGCCACGAGCTGCTCGATGCGCTTCTCCAGCTCGGCCTTGCGCTGAGTGGCGTTCGCAACATCCTGATGAAATTCCCGCAATACTATTTGGGCCTCTTCTTTGAGGGCTAGCTCTTCGTCCAGCTTCAGTTTCCACACTCCGACCTCCTCTTCAAGGTAGCCTCTTTCAATATCAGCCGCTCCTTTCTCATTGGTCACGGCCTCAATCACATGGCGCACCTCTTTAAACTTCAGCTCGTATTCTTGTGCGATGCCTGCTGATGCGCCCTTATTGCAACCCAACAGTTTGGCCAGCTCTTCCTGAAGAGCAATGTTCTTCTGCTCCAGGGCCTGCACCTTGCCGATGTAGCCTGCAAACTTGACATTGAGCTCCTGCATCTCTTCTTTTTCATTAGTGTGCTGCTGGTGCAGCTCTGATCCGAGCTCGACGGCAGCGACGCACAACCCGGAGTCCCCGGGGCCTTCCAAAGAGGATTGGGGGCCTCGGGACGGAGATGGGCTCTGGACCTTTACTCTGCTGCCAGGGCTGCTCATTTGCAGGCTCTTCTGAGTGTAAGATCTGCTCCACATGTTGCCAATTGTTCTCGGCTTCTCTCTTCTTCTGAGGCAGTGCCAAATCATCGCGGGGTTTTTATGCGCCAGTAAAGAATGTCTCAGACGGCCTCGAAACGTCGCCTCAGCTTTATCGTTTAAAAAGAGGGCTATGACGAGGAGGGCTGTGGTCGCTAACGGCGTACTTGTTAGCGTCAAGAGTCCACTCCCTGGTCTTTTCACACGGGGATGTGAAATATTTGTCAGATCATGTAGGTCTATTTTGACTAGGTATGTGCTAGGAATATGGCACTGAATGCACACAATGTGCCATGTCTACAGGTTTCCCTTTACACACATACAGTCATGTTAAAGTTGTGTGTTCAAGAGATGACTACTCATACTGGTATCAGTCTGATGAAGAAGAGAAAAGTGGTATTGAACTGTTCAAACATTGTCTAAAACGACCACAATGTATTGAATGACAATCTATGAGGATATAATGACACCACCATGTCAGGTATAATTTATTAAAATGTCAAGTACTGTATCAAGTACTATGGGGATATGCAAGTTGCCCGGAAAGTAAACAGTAATCCACTGATATTAACTCATTAAGTCCCCAAAACGTGTAAAAAAGTTGTTTTTAATAAAATGCCCCCCCCCAAAAAAAAACATGTCTACACGTTTTTTGGGTGTGTGTGTTGTTTTTTACAAGAACATGAAAAATGCTTTGATGCAGCTTCTGACATGGAAAGGTGGCTTAAAGGAATGGTAAAAAAAAAAAAAAAAGAGTCAGCAGGTGGCAGCAGAGTATAAGAGATTGGCTAGGGCCATGTTGCAACAAGCTCTATATTCTAATGCTAATTGCTGCAAAACGGAAACAGATACAAATGTACTTTTTTTTCTTGATGAAAGAAGAGACTAATCTTTATTTCGGTAGGTTCCATGTTCTAGCAATAGACACAATATTCTGTGGGCCTTGCAAAATCTGTCAAAATCCAGTAAACCAGTCGGGAGCGAAGGGGGTTGCTTCAGTGAAAATGGCTGGAAGTGAATGAGTTAAATGTTTTAATAACTGTATTTAGAACATCACTAAGCTCTGAGTTTTATTTGAATACTTGAATAAAGCTGTGTTCACACTTTGATTCACAAATTGTCCACTGTGATTGCTTGGCTCATGCAATTCGTTTGGTCAAGTGTGAATCATCTGAACCTCAATGCGCACCGAATAAGTGGTCCAAATATGGTTCTTGGTCAGCTTCCAAGTGAAGCCTAGTGTGGTTAGATACACAAATACACGACAGGGGCAACAAAAACCCATAAGAAAACAGCATGTAAAAAAATAAACGATGGAATTAATCCAGCTCTCAATAGATGTTAAGTATTGAAGCGTCACTCACTTTGACGTACTGTCCAGCAAAATCGGTGACCTCTGAAGTGAAGCAGCCGGAGGCGTCCACGGGGCAGATCGGAGCCTGGTCCCTCTGGATGATTTTGTATTCAGTGCACACCCTGTAATCGTCCTACATGGAAAATTGGATACACGACCAAGCATTGATTATGCTAATTAATCTTTTTCACAGTGTTAGTCACTGTAAAAATATTGTACAAGTCATGGAATGTAGCATAATTGTTGTGTTGTAATAAAAGTAAGATTGTCTCCCTGGTTACATTACCTTAAGAGTAATCCTTTTCATTATGTGATTTTGCCCCCAATACGTCTCCATTACATAAATTCAACTCTAAATAAGTAATTACCAAACTACTTTAGCAGGTTTGTCCCACAAACATAACGGCACCTTATGATTCCATCCTAAATAGCATGTTTGCAAACCTAGAAACAAAACACTGCCGCCGCCGCTGCTGCTATGTGACAGCTCAGCGCCAAGGAGCTGATTGCGCTCCAGCTGTAAATGTATTCTGTATTCAAACAGCCTGTCAAGTGGCGCAAGATGGATGGCTAACGGGGCCGCTTGGCATCTCAGCGCCAGGACATTAGCGTGGGAAAAAAAATGGAAATCCGCCTTCCAAGGGAAAATAAATGCATTGATCTGCCATCTCTCAAATATGTGCATTGCAGCACGTTTACAATACATTACACTCAAGGTCTGAAAAAGGAACAAGTGGGTGTGGCGGTGACGAAGGTTACCTACAAGCGTCAGAGCATCCTAAACCATCTTGACAAGGTCCTTTAACTCGATTATCAATGACCCAAAAGCTCTGATAGAATAGCAACATTGGCTTTCCTAAATATTATATACAATGAGACTTCCAAATTGACATCGATAATTCATCTTTCTTATATTTTGTGAAATGCAGACATAATTAACAGGTCAGTTGCTCAAAGCCTATTTTGGATTAATAAAGACAATCAAATGTGTCAGGAAGGAAGACAAATTGCAGTGGAACCTCCAAAATAGAAAACACACTAACAATAATTTGGAATTAGACCAAAACATTTAACCCACAAATTCTTATGAGATATTTATCTGTGGGATTGGTGCACCTTTTTATTTTTATTTTTTATCTCTGATACAAGTTTTTTTTTTTAAAAAAACATATTTTTTTTAAACTACAATAGCCCCTGAAATTTAAAGTAAAACATTACTTTTCCAAACAATAGAACAGATTATTTAAATCCTGATTTATTTCTGTGGGATTGTGAATTCGGAACAGATTACAATTTGATGGATTCTGTTCTCCTGTACAGACAAAGACAAATCCACTTCCATACTTACAGCTCCAAAGTAAGGTGCCTGATGGACCACACCGGTGCCCTCCTCTTCCTTGACATAATTATCAGTCACCACCTGGAACGCTCCTTTCTCTCCACACTGAGATTAAATGATGCATAAACAGAGAGAGAGATTTAAAGAACGTAAATAAATAGTATATGGTCGAGAAGGTAAAAAAAAAAAAGGGTTGTTTTTATTTTGTAACCAATACATCCAAGTTGGAGACAGCCACAGAGTTTACTAACCTTGGCAAAGTAATTGAAAAGAGGCTTGTACTTTTTTCCACTCAGCATTTTGCCAGGGAATCTGGAAAGGCAAGGAACAAGCTTCAAAGTCACGTCAGGCAGAGTGGAAAGAAAAGTTTTCAGAAAACAATTCAGGAAAACTCCATCCAAGACACCCTTGCACTATTCATCTTCTATCGTGCTTGTTCTCATTATAGGGTGACAGGTGAGCTGGCGCCCATCCCAACTGATTTTGGGAGGGGCGGGGCACATCTCGGGTCGTATCAGAATCTTTGCTTATTTGCAACACAGTGTGACTCACTTAAGCATGAAACAGAAATGCTTGACTACATTCATGTTACTTGTTTCATTTGCAATTTAAATTCTGCACGCTTTTGGTAGAATTTTACACAAATGCGCTTTGCTGTTGTATGAGGGAGCTCAGAGGGACTTGTGATTAATTATCTACATCTAAAAGGGACGCGTGACTCACTCTCTCGCATGTTTGAAAAGTGGCACTATGAGCACTCACTTGTCCAGCAGCCTGTATTCGCTCTCCAACTTGAACAGAGCACCCAGCCGGGACTCCATCATGATGTATGTCTTGTTGGTGGTGTTATCTGAGAAAAGCAAACAAGTACAGGTGACCTCAGGCAAAAATGTACCTGTATGGTAGGTACATTTAGATTATTTATATTCAAGTTCCACATCAAAAGTCTTTGCGGTTGTACTAGCGCATCGGGGTCGCAGCATTGCGGACAAGTGATGAAGGCACATAGTGGAGAAATCCCATAGCAACGAAATTTGTATTCAGTAAAAACTGGACTTTTGTTAACATGCTATCAGTCGAAGGTGCTAAAGAACTCTCGGCCAAAGTATGTCTTGGCCAGAAACACTGAAAATTTTTTTTAATTACTTGGGTAAGGGTAATTATGCTATTAGGCTAACGACACATTACTTTAAAACATAGCCTAGACCAGGGGTCTGCAACATGCGTCTCTGGAGCCACATTTGGCTCTTTAGTCCCTCTCCTGTGGCTCGCTGTGGATCTAAATATATATATATATATATATATATATATATATATATATATATATATTTAAAAAAAAAATACTAAATTACTGGTAGTATAAATTAATGTTATTTTGTACATATGTATTTCTTTATTTTTTAATATTCTGTAAATTACTTGATGATTTAGATACATTTTTTTAAGTTGTCAGAAAGAGACAAAAGTAGATTAAAAAGTTTTTTAAATTATCTAAAAATGTCCATAATGTGACAATAAAATGGCCAAAAAGAAAGAAACGCGGAAAATTACCATAAAATGTCCATGAAATTGCCCAAACAGTCAGGAAATGTATTTTTAAAAAGGCAGAAAAGAAAATCTTTAAAAAGTAATTATAAAATGTCCAAAAACAAAAGACGAAATCCTGAAAATTACCATAAAATATCCACAAAATTGCCAATAAATAAATCAGAAATTGATTTAAGAAAAGGCTGGAAAGAAAACGTTCAAAAAGTAACCATAAAATGTCCAAAAACAAAGGAAGAAATCTTGAAAATTGCCATAGAATGTACACAAAATTGCTAAAAAAAATAAAATACAAATTTTAAAAAGGCAGAAAATCGATTTAAAAAAAAAAGCAGAAAAGAAAACGTTCAAAAAGTAACTGTAAAATGACCAAAAACAAGAAGGAATCCCAAAAATTAGCATAAAATGTACACAAAAATTGCCAAAAAGGTCATGAAAAGGGAAAAAATAATAATAAATAATATAGCCGTAAAATGAAAAGGAAGAAGAGGCAGTTGACCGTATGTAAAATTGTCAAAAATGTAAGGAATTTGACAGAGGCAGAAAATCCTAAAAATGTATGAAAAACGAATTATCACAAATTACAAAAAATAAATAAATAAAATCTAAAAACGGAAAACAAAAGGTAGAAGAGAAGTAATCTCAAAGTATTGAATGCTGCATATTTTTCTGTTATAGTGCAGCTCTAATTAGCTCTTGGGCCCTCAGTATTTTAGCCTAACACTAACACAGTTTCGTTCACCACAATGTTAAAATGTTTTGTGGCTCCAGACACATTTTGGGGTATTTATTTGGCCTAAAATGGCTCATTTGACAGTAAAAGTTGCCAACCCCTGGCCTAGACAGTTTGGTTTTGAAATAGTAACAACTTTGAAGTCATGTACTTTACAAAAGAACATAAAACACAGACGGGAGAAGCAAAACAAAAGAAAAATTGATCATCCGGCAAATAGTGTGACACAGAACACTTAGCGGCCATTGCAAATCAATTCCTCCTCGTTAGTGTCTTCTAAGCTGTCTACTTTGGCGACACGTGACTGATTATTTTTGTCATGCTCTGCTTAATTTTTGAAAGCTGAAACAAATGGCCCTGACAACAGTGATTTATGTTTATTGATCCGTGTTTCATGTGTGATAAACAGCAACCATATTATGCTCTTCTCCGCATAACTGCTAACTTAACTTGGATTGGGGGGGGGGGGGGGGGTCTAATCCTGCTTGTTAACAATGAGGCCACAGCCATAAAAAGTCAAGGTCGGATAAGGACTCCATGGCCGTGCTGTGAGACTGCTCAACCGGCGACAGAGCTGATGGAGGCGTTGCCATCAGGGGAGCCAGAACGGTCCCAAAACACCAAAATATGGAAATAAACGGTTCATGGAGGAGATTGGAGCAGCATGGGGGAAAAGAAGACGTTCCTGCCGCGTCGTTGGTGTGACAGATGATTGCGAGCCTGACAGAAGCCCGAGAGAGGAGAGGCACGGCCGACATAAGAGCGACGTTGGGTCGAAAACAGGTGGAGGGTGAAGGCAAACGGGCAGAAAATGTTGGCTGGAGATGAAGCGGGGAGGATGAGAGCTAAAAAGAGACTGAACTGATGCAAAGGAGGGAAAAAAAAATCATTGGTATTCCAAGGCGGTCTCCCATGCAGCACAGGCGGCGCCGTTACTGAGTCATTGGCTCAGTGCTTCAACAGTGCCCCCTGCTGTATTCCATTAGCTATGACAGGCTGATTGGAATCATCAAGTTCTAGAACATTTAGTACTTACTGGTCATAACATTAGCTAATCGCTACAAATGCACAATCTAACAGGGTTTTGCCCTGGCAAAAGATGATGTTCTTATAGATTCTACTTTTATTGTTTAAAAAAAGCATGGAAAACAAACAAGCTAAGCCCAATCTCATCATAAACCCATCTTAAACGAAGGTGTGCACCAAACTCTTAATTTTTACTTCTTTTTTTTTTTTTGTCAAGACTCTTCTTACCTTGAACCTTGACATAAGACAATTCAGGGTTGACACACAGAGCCAGGTTGCTGGGCAGTGTCCACGGAGTGGTGGTCCACGCGATGAGAGACACGCCTTCATCGTCGAGCAGCGGGAAACTGACGATGACCGAAGGATCTTGAACGTCCTGAAATAAAACGTGTTGTGACCGACTGTGTTGTCTAAGATGCGAGTGGTAAGGGTTGCGCAGACCTTGTAGTTCTGGTGGGATTCAAAGTTGGAGAGCGGTGTGTTGCAAGCAGTGGAAAAAGGCATGACCTTGACGCCGCGATACACCAAACCCTTTTCATACAGCTGCTTGAACACCCACCTGAAAGAACAAATAAAGGCATAACATGCTCTTCACATCATATCATAGATGGTTCAATTTGAGCAGCATCGGGACAATCCTAAAATCTCACTTTTGATTTGTTAGCTATTGAAATCCAATATTTTTGGCACGGGATAGTGGCTCAACTGATTAAAGTGCAGCAGAACCTCAAAAGTGGAATACAACGATGGCAAGTGAGGTTATTATTCACTTTGAGTTAACTCTTTGACTGCCATAAACGTTATAAAACGTTTAGCATAAACCTAGGGAAGGGCGCCGAGGACGTTAAAAGACGTCCCCTATGTTTTTGTTTTTTTTTCAAAAACGGGTGCAGGAAAGCCTTGGGCAGCTGTGCTGAAAGTATCAGGCAGATATAATTAGTCAAAGACTCGTTTTGGCCCCTAGAGGGCAGCGATGACTCTCTTTGCACAAGGTTGGATGGGCCGCCCACCGTGGGCGTCAGTAGAAGACGTGAGGCGGAGCTAGAGTGTTGAGGAGACAATGGCTGATCCAAGCCACAATGGCTTGACCAAGCAACCGGTTTTTTCAAAGACGGAAAGCATCAATCAATACTAAAAAGCGCATTGATGTCGACGATGATGATGACTCCGAGCTCTACGCCAAAGTTGGAAGCTTTGGCGCGACTGTTACTATCACGTAGTAAGCCTCACCGGCTAAGCGCGGCTAGCGCTGCTAAGGCCGGAAAACGCGCACAATAGCCGGCCGGGTACTTCTGCACAAGCGGACATTCGATCGGGCGATGGAGAGTTGGCATCGACCAATGCAGATTGATGATGATGATGATGATGACTCCGAGTTTGACGCCAAAGTTGGAAGCCTTGACGTGTTTACGATCACGTAGTAAGCCTCACCGGCTAAGTGCGGCTAGCGCGGCTAGCGCTGCTAAGGCCGGAAAACGCGCACAATAGCCGGCCGGGTACTTCTGCACAAGCGGACATTCGATCGGACGATGGAGAGTAGTCGAAAAGCATCGACCAATGCACATTGATGATGATGATGATGGTCACTCCCGAGGTTGACGCCGGAGTTGGAAGCATTGACGCGGCCGTTATTCTCTCGTCATAAAGCCTCACCGGCTAGCGCTGCTAACGCCGGAAAACGCGGAGCTGCACAAGCGGACATTCGATCGGACAATGAAGAGTACCCCGAGTCCAATGCATATTCATCGGAGGAGCGGGTACAGTCTGATCACGGAGAAGACACTGTTTCTGGACTACGATGCCACCATGAATGGAGTGGATAAAATGGATCAGAACATCTCCTACCACCCGGTATAGCAACTGAAGGACACGGGGAAGCGAGACGTAACGAAACCGTAGCATGATCCTGATATTAGACTTGATGACACACTGCAGTATATACTTGCTATTCCCCGGAAAAAAACGGCCTGCAAGAAAGTGGCGCACGCGAAGAGGCAATCTGTTGTGCAAATGCTGTTGCGTCTCCTTGCACGCAGGAGAGTGTTACAAAAAGAAAAACTGTCGTTGAAACATCCACATATTTGTAAATAGCACCACAGTTGCACACATTTGTAAATAGTTTGCCAAATTGTTGTCAAATTGTTACACTGTTGAATGTAAATAAACGTATTTTGCTATCAAAAAACACTTTTTCATTCTTGGTGGTAGTGTTTTATAGAAGTAAAGCACTATTTAGGTGTTTGTGGCATCATTCATGGACAAAAATAAGTGTAAAATTCACTAGAATGCATGAAATAATATCGTTTCACTAAAAGCTTGATTTCTCCGTATTTTGGTCCAAAACAGGCGAAATTGGGTCAAACTAACCATTTTCTATTGTTGATTACTAAAGAACGGAATAAGGTAGAAACAAACTCTTTTTTTCTGATGAAAGATGAAGGTCCAATCTTTCATGGTAGTACGTGTGTTTCCATAGTCCAAACAGAACATTTTCTGTGGACCTTGAAAGATCAGTCAAAATGCTTAAATCGGCTGGCACTGACGGCATCCCTTTTCTGAAAACGTCTGGCAGTCAAAGAGTTAATTGAATAATGTCTTTTGCAATACTTTTAGCCGACTAGCTGTAAATACCATGAAATAAAAGCTGCAATTTTTTTACTTTTTTCCCCTCATATTTATCTTTTCAACATGTCGTAAGACAGACATACCAGACAGTCTCCATGAACTCCGGGTAAAGAGTCTTATAGTCGTTTTTGAAATCGATCCATCTGCCCATTCGATTGACCAACACCTGGCAACGACCAACGAGACAGCGTTCGCAGGTTACACATTTGGCAGTTCCCAAAACACAACACTTATATTTCTTACACGCTCTCACCTCCCACTCGTTGGAGTATCTCATGACGATTTTTCGACACTGATTGTTGTATTCGGCGATGCCCATCTTGGCTACGTCGCCGGGGCCCGTGATTCCCAAGGTCTTATCGATCTCATACTCCTACAAACACGCACAGCTGATCGCGAGCTCCGGGAGGGTGCGAGTTCAAAACAACTGCAATAATATACAGTATTATTTACCACAGGCAGGCCATGGCAATCCCAGCCGAAGCGCCGATCCACGTGGAAGCCACTCTGGTGGGCAAAGCGGGTGACGATGTCTTTGATGGTGCCTGCTAGGATGTGACCGTAGTGGGGCAGACCCGTGGCAAAGGGCGGGCCATCGTAGAAGGTATACCTGGAGGGGGAAATTGGCATTGTAATTAAGTTAATTACAATGGTTAAGGTTTGGCCAAAATGTTTCCCAAAATTTAATCAGAGCTTTATGGACGTTTAAGTGAGGGCGCCCCTGCTTTTCTGACAATGAGATTGTCTTTAAACTTGCCATTTAAAGTCCAATACTTTGGCAATGGACTGCTGGTTCGAGTGGAATAGAACACACCTGGTCACTTTTGCCATTCATGTGTATTGGGTTTCTCATTACATAGCTCGACGATTTAGTTGCAGAGATCATTCGTACATTATCATACAATTAAACCATGCATACGGTGAAACCATGCAAAAGCTAATTCCACTCCTCTCAATACAAGTCAAGACAGTCATCAACAACAAGTTAGACAAGAAATGCTACGAAGTTATGAGCGGCTGAGACACTCGTATGCTCACCTGGGCCTGTTCTTGGATTGTTTGAGACACTCGTAAAAACAGTCCTTGTCTTTCCAAAGCTGCAGGATCTTCTCCTCTTGTGAGGGAAAGTTGATGGACTCAGGCACCGGCTCCACCATGATGGTGTGTGACTATCAGCGCAAGACATTGCATCACATTTAAGAAAGTAAACTTTATTTAAGCAGAACTTTTCACCAGTGCTTCAGAGTCAAAATAGTCATACTATATAAAATAAAGGGTCACACGTTATCATTTAATAAAAGAAAATGCCATTAATTCACATCAAAATTAATGCATTTTTAAAAACAAAATATATATACATTGTCTTGAGTGTTATTGTGGCCACTAAATTACAAAAATGTTTGACCAGGAATCTGACTTACATTGGTTTAAGCACGTTCAACATACATATCAGCAAATAAATACATTTGATTTACATGTACGGTATTTCATTTGTTGTTTTGAAGTGCTAACAAATCAACTAGCTGTCCACCGTCTGTCACTTTGACCAACGTTTATGTTAAAAAAAAATAACAAAGAAAGAAAAACGATATGTCATTTAAAAACCAATGCCCGATATATGCGCACTAAATCTTGTTTCAAGTTCACTTCTCTTCAGTAATGACGCCTCTTTGAAATTAGCTAGCGAGCTAAGTTAGCCAGTCAATGTTTAAGTTCATTTCTGCAAAACAAAACGCGTCACGGCGTTAGTGATTGAAGGCGTTCAAGTTACACACAAAGGTGCAGAGTTTGCCACAAGCGTGGTAATACTCATATCATTTATTTTACGCTGTGGCAGTCTGAATGGTTTACTCACATGCTGCCGGTTGACAAGACACACGAGAAATGATGCAAGTTGGTGTCAGCGTGAGCGGAAGTGACGACACCAGCGGACTTGACGTAACGTTCACTGTATTCAAGGGAAGTCGGAATTTCTAACTTCCAAACAGGGGAACGTAATTTGGTGACTCTAAATGCCTCAGTTTATCAATCTCAACATCCAATTAAGTGTGTGCGTCACAACCATTTTATTCAGTGTCCTACTTCTATTTGTGGTGCTGTGGTTGTGTTTTGCATAAAAAAACAATTGCCATATTCCAAAGTCCATTGAACTACCCACAGGGTCTACTTTATACATGCCACCTGTACTGTATGTAAAATCGTAATGAACAATATTGTACACACTTGTTTGAAAATGCAACAGTATACAGCTTGTTTATAGGCCCTTACTACACTGACAGCTGCCCCATTATAATACCAGTAATGTTTTCCATCCCTTAGTTCCCCTTCCATTGACAGTCTGAGATTATGATATATATTACAAAAATTTAAAAAAAGAAATGACAGGAGAGTGCTTAACAAAGCATTGCTTTATTGTGATGGTAACACAAGGGGTGACAAGCAGATCATTTCTTAGCAGGAGCAGGAGCGGGAGCGGGAGCGGGGGCGGCGGCAGCTGCGGCCTTCCTCACCGCCTTCATGCCCTTTTTGTTGTGCTTCTTGGCAAAGCGCATGTTCCTCAGGAACTTCGGGTCCACCTGCAAATACAAAACGAAACCCTTCAGAAACATAGTTTACGTGTGTTTTCTCCATGCTACTCTAGATTGTGAGACATGCGCATTTTAAGGCCCGGCGCATTCATTTCATGGCATGATATATTAAACATGACAGAACGTTTAGTTAACCTGTGCGTTGCTCATTTTAGTGCTTGAAATTGCCTCACTGGCAACATTTCTTGACAAGACTATACAGTTTGGTGCAAAATTTCAATTGAAGAAATAAAAACTGCAAAGAATGCGCGATTACTAAAATATTGCACAGCTACATGCCAGCTCAAAAGTACTTGTACTCCGTCTACAAAACTTCACATCCATGTTAGGAATGGCGTGAGACGGGAATTTCAAATCCGTGCATTCACGCTATACGTTTATACCAAAACGTTTTGATCATGCGATTGCTTTTTGTCTTCCATGTTAGCAACTGAGATCGGCCTCCAACATTGTAGTGTGTGAAACTTCCAAGACACAGAATTGATCCATATTTGGAAGAGGCCTAACCGCAATCTGGAGACACTCGCGTATCCTAATCGTGCCCGCTTCAAAACACACAACTTTTAAATATGTAGCTTGAAGTGTAGATCAAGCCTAAGAAAGATTGTTACAGTAAGCATCATGTCCACCAATGCAGCCTTGTTATACGTGGGTATATTTTGGACACTGGATAGAGTACGAACCCCCTTCAGAGACTCATAGCGATGGGTTCTGGGCTTCCTGATCCCATTCCTATGGGCTTTACGAGCTGCGGAGGGAGAATAGAGCATATGATGTACTGTAACATTTTCACAGACATTGGCAGTTATATGCGGGGAGGAACATCATGTTCATTGGGAGGCTGGCAGTGACTAAGAAAATACTTACACTGGTTGTGTGTCGTGTGGTTCTTCGACTTTGCCATTGTGACTCGAGTTTACCTACGAAAGTAAAAAGTAGAGTGAGACAATGCCAATAAGGCGACATTTGCTATCTACATCAGCGTTAAAAAAAAGTTTTACGACAGTCAGAACAGAAGACAACTTAATAGCCGGTATTTTATAACACTTAATATCACTCTAACAATGACTTAACAGCGAAACGTACAGTTTTTACTAAAAAACATAATAAATGACGTATGGCACTGTCCGGATCATTTTAAACGCTAGCTAACGCTAAGAGCACGGATACAACTTCACACCAACTCATCCTTTTTAAAAAGGGATCGTAAGAATAAAATAGTGCACCGGACGTGTGCTTTGTAACGTGCTTTATCAAACCATGCCACTGTTTCTGCACAAAAACTACAAACACTCGCTGATTGATTTAGATTTAAAGAATTCATCGTCAAGAAAAAGGTTTGGATACCTCTTACACGAACAGACGACAACCGGAAGAGAAAGAAGAATGATACCGGAAGTAAATAAATGAGTGGCGAATTGACTCGCAATTATGATGCTGCCCCCTGTTGTTAAGTCAGGGAAGTAAATGTTCACAATGGACCACTAGATGTCCTTCTGTGTTCATGGTAAACTTGGTCAATTGATGTTTTTTCAAGCAAATTTATTAGACGACATATTACTTTGCAAGTATGGTTAAAAAAAAAAAAGAAGCACGAAGGCAGAATTTTTAATTGATAAATTGAATCGAATTGATAAAATTAAGTATTTATTATTGTAATAGTTTTTTTTTATGGGTTTCATTTGGTAACAATATTTTCTAATGCGGTATACAGTGAAGTACAGTACAACAGGCTACGGAGAGCCCTTTCTAACATTTTGATTACAACAAACACATACAAAATATGAATTAAAAAGAGCTCTCAATAGGATCCACTTTTTTTCGCCAGGACAAATAAATTACAGCAATCAAAACTGAGCATCATTACTTCTTTTTTTTTTGTCAAGCTTAGGGGACATATTAGAAAGCACTATTCCAAAAATAAAATAAAATAAATCATGAATTGTAGTTTAAAATTAATTGGGAACCTAAAGAAACGGGGGGAAAGTCATTTAATTTAAAATTAAAATTAAACCCCCAAATTTAAAATAAAAACAAAACGAACATTTTAGAAGAAATAAGGTAACATAAAATTGTATTTCATTTCATAAATTGAAATAATGAGTGTTTTGAGTTACGTACCAGTACTCCTATCTCAACTTAGTACTGAACTGTTTATGCATACCACTGCCCCCTGGTGGCCAAAGCGCTCACACCAGAAGGAGCAGTACAATGAAATAATCATGGCACACAGTTTAATTCTTTACATTCTAATGTCATTTTCAATGGCAGCAGGTGGCAAAATGGCCGCCCGCTGAGATGATTAGACTAGTGTAGGCATATAGAACATATTTTAACATGTGTTCGGTCATAGAACAAATTAACCTTTTATCTCAAGGCGCCACTCCATATGTAGTTTAAGGCAAAAGCAATTATGCAGATTTTTCAAATAAACAAATGTGAATCCTTTTCTTTCCTTCCCTGCATCCTCAACTGAGGTCGGGTGAATCCCAGCTCAAGCAGAAGAAATTGTGCAGCAGCATCCTATATTTAGAGCGCCCGCCGTTTTGATCACCGCTCGCTCTCCATTCTGCAGCACCGCACTGCACTTACATACACGCTTGCTCGCATCCATCCATCCATCCATCCATCCATCCATCCATCCATCCATCCATCCATCATGCATTTAAAGTGTGTTCTCCTCCTGAATCGATTTGCATGATCCCGTGAGAGCAGAAAAGGCAACAGAAACAAACTCGGTAGACAAAAAGTACCTTGTGATTTCCACTGTGCAAAGCTTTGCATGCGGATTTGTTCCCTGCAATTGAACACGCTGTTCTCAATTAAATGATCTCAGCGCACATACACACTCGCCGCGTAATCCCAAGACGACGACTAATTCAATTACCGAATATGAAGGCCTCCTCGTGTGCCGTCTAGACTCAGCTTGCTCTATTATTCAACATTTAGATTCAAACGAGTCGCCGCGATGCGCATCTGCAGTTTGTGTTTATTACACTCGGCCATTATTGCCAGAGGTGGCAAATCCAGGTCCAGAAAGTAAAAACTCTGCCACAGTTTGTCTTTAGGCCCTGATGCTATCTATCTATCTAGCTAGCTCCCTAGCAGGTAAACGAGCACCAACGGAGCTAGCTAGGCAGCTAGTTTGACTTTAGCCCCTGATGCTAGCTAACTAGCCATTGATGCTAGCTAGCTAGGGAGCTAGGTAGCTAGCATCTGGGGCTAAAGCCAAACTGTGATTTGCCCCCTCTGATTATTGCCTCCACTGTCCCTCTTTCATAGAGAAGAGTAGTTCAATTATACAGTATGCGCATCAATGTCATTAAGTGACTGTAGGGGGCGCCTATGTGGTTTTGGCAGACAGAGAAGAAGACATCAACTAAATTTTTGTGTTTTTGAAAATGTGGTTTTCTTGAATTGGTGCAACTTTTAAAATTCCAAAATGATGATATCTTTCTCGTGAAATAACACGTACAGTGCCTCCATTTTCTGTTGCAATTATCCACGCTAGGGTCAAGTTTGACCTGTAATTTCATAAAATTACGGAAGCATGGAACAGCCAGATTCTAGGAAACCCTTTTTACTCTATGCCATTCGAAAGTGCTGCAAAGTCGTTCGAATGTATTGATTACATAATTCGAACGTATTGCAAACACTTTTAACTGTAATTTGTCAACTTTTTTGGGTGAATATTTTTGATTTAACTTTGTTAAGTCTTTCTTTTACAATTGCAATGTAAACATCTAAATGTTTGCCTTTCTTTTTGTTAAATTATGATTTCTGTTGGGGTTTTTTTTTTAAATCATCATCATTATCATCAATAAATTCTCATAGTATAGTGATTTTTTTTCTAATGAAATACATTATTCTGTACAACTTCCTAAATGATGAATTTGATGAGTAAAAATGTAAACTTTCTTGTGAAATAAGTTTTGTTAAGGTAAAATTTATTTATTTTTGTCAACTTTTCGTCATCAAAAACATTTTCTTGTAATACTGGAACATTTCCATTGTGAACTGAACTTTTTCATCCTGAAATTACAACTTTATTAGGATTATACAATTATTACTTTTCACATTACATATGACATAATATATACCTCATTAGTTTAGTTATTTTCACTTTTAAAAAATAGTAAATTTACAAAGAAATTATGGTAAAATTATGAATTTTTACAGTGAATTTTTCAGTAGATATTTTTTTCCCTTTTTTTTGGGGTGGGGGGGGGGGTAAAGTTTAATTTTGAAATTTTATTCCATTAAATAACAGACAAATATTTGTGAAATTATGATACATTTGTAAAACATATTTTAACAATCAATAAATGTATTTCTAATGGATTATTTTTTGTTAATGAAGAGAAATATTGTGTTTTTACAGTTTCAGTGATTTCATGTTATTTTACATTTAACACGTAAAATCAGAGTTCATTTTCGTAAATTAAATGGTATTTTCAAAATATAGAATATAGTTATATTACAGTTGTTTTTTTCCATTGATTAAATTTTTTCCTCATTATAATAACTTTTCCCTGCAATAATATGACTTGTAAAGTCAAGTGGCAAATTTGTTTTAATGTGTTTTTTTCTCTCATAATTTTTAGAGCTGGTTCCGTGCAATGTAGTGGAAGACGATTTCTTAAATTTCTAAAGACAAGACAGAAAACTGACACATTTTTAATTTAGTCCTCCACTTTGCTATCTTCTTATTTGCTTATTTACAACTGTATTGTATTCAGCACAAAAATTGTGAATGTTGTGTTGCGATCAGCCATTATTTAAAAGCACTGTATTCTTATCCTCAAGTGGCACACAGCGTGTCACTGTGCTGCACAGCGGCATGACTACAATCATCATCCTCCCGTGCTCATTATTCTTGCAACACAGTGTCTATTTAATGTGATGCTTCTTTAAAAATATGACTACACACAAATCAAAACAGACTCAATAACTCAAGTATTTGGAATGAATTCAACAGAAGCAAGTGCTTTCAACACAGACAGTTTGAGGAGAAGGAAGCGGGAGGAGGCATTATTAGTGAGGTGAGAGAGCTCAGGTAAGCCCAAGGCACAAATTGCTTGAGTCCTCCATGTTTCTCTGCAATAATGAGAGCATGCTCTCTGCACACGCTGACATTGTGACAAGCCCGGCCGGCTCTCTCGCTTTCAAAAATAGCTGCGACCACAGCTGGGAAAGACTGAGCGGCAAAGCCGTTTTATGTGTTAATAGTGAAAGAAAGCACAACCTGGCGATGGTGATGGGCTATAATAAACTCTTTAGGTGTGAAATTATTTTCCAGTGTTATATTTTTGGAGACAAAATACTAAATATAATATTTCTGTGACAAAAGTTTGTTTCTTTTGCAAAAAAATTATGACTTCTTTGTCGGTCATGTTTGTGACAAGATTTTTTTTGTTAAAATTGTGTTAATGGAGCAACATTTTTGAGTTTTTTGTGGCCAAATCTAGAATTTGGGACAAAATATACTTAAAACAATTTTTTTTTTTTTTTTTTTACAAAATCAGCTTTTGTGGAAAAGAAAAAATATTTTTAAAGACAAAATATACATTTTGCGTTAGTGTTTTTTATTTATTTATGACAACATATCATGTCAAAATGTAGTTTTCGTTGTAAGATATTTTGTGACCAGAAAAGTGTTTTTCAAACAAACATTTTTTGTTTTTTTCGCAAAGTAGTGTTCTTGTGACAAATTTCTTTTTACCATTCCTGCCAAGTAAAAAACAAAAAAAAACAAAAAAATAGTTTTTTCTTTGCCGGAAAACAGGCTTCTGATGGTTAAAAAATAAATAAATAATAATAATAATAACAATAATAATAAATAAATTAATTCATTAATGAAAATAAATTCCCTCCCCCCCATTTGCAGTAATGGGCTTCTGACGGCTAAAAATACATATATATATGTATATATACATATATATATATATTAGGGGTGTGAATTGCCTAGTACCTTGAGATTCGATCTGTATCACAATTCATAGGTCACGATTCGATACCGATTAATCTTGATACGAATCGATAAGTCAATTATTGCGATTTTTTTTTTAACTAACATTTAGAAAATACTAATCAGTAAACTTGTACATGTACATTGTAAGATTTGTATGAAAATGTACCTCAGGCTTATAACTGTGAGCCACTGTATTTAACAAACAGGTTGGAATCTGTTTCATGTTTGAACAGCATTGAAATAAAATATTAAGGCTTAATGTTCCATTAATATAACATTCTTCCATGCTTAAAGTGTGAAACCTAACCCTAAGTAAGACATTTTGTTGAATATTTCCATCAAAAATGTATCTTTAAAAATATTATATATTGCCGAATCGATTTTTTAACACTCCTAATATATATTTATTTATTTATTTTTTCCTTCCACTAGTGAACATTTTGTTTTTTTTACTGGAAAAAAAGATTTTTGTTAATGTGTTAACATTTTGTGTTAGAATGTTCATATATTTTATTTTTTGTTGTGTCCAAAGGTAATTTTTTG
This sequence comes from Leptonotus elevatus, assembly GCF_054856555.1. NCBI lineage: Eukaryota > Metazoa > Chordata > Actinopteri > Syngnathiformes > Syngnathidae > Leptonotus > Leptonotus elevatus. The sequence continues at coordinate 16,721,501 of NC_141248.1, read as the reverse complement.
TGACAAGCTATATCAATTTCGTGTGACATCTTAGTATAGTTTGTGACAAAATATGGTGTTTTGTGATAAAATACCGTAACACAACTTTTGTTGTGACAAAATGTTAAGTATAGCGTCTGTGACAAAACTGATATATATATTTTTTTAATGGCTCAGTGCTAGAGTGGTTGTCTCCCAACCTCAAGGTTGTGGGTTTCAATCCTCAACTCTTGTGACCATGTCGAAGTGTCCTTGAGCAGGGCCCTGAACCCTTATTTGGCAGTGCTGTCCATGCCAGCAGCCTCCCATTGGTATATAAAGGAAGGAATGTTTCGGAAAAATAGGCCTACAGTGTTTTGTCACAAAATATAATGTGAGAAACAATTTTTTTTTGACTATTTTTGTTACAATACAAGTAGATTTTTTGAAAAAAAATATACAGCATTTTTGTTTCAAAATATAGTGCTTTGCCACAAATGACAACATACCTGTATATGACAAAAACATGTTTTGGTTACGCAATAGAGTTTCAAAATTTGAGAAGTGACTCGAAACATTGACATTATTTTATTCAAGCTGAAAGTTTGATGACAAGTCATGAAATTTGACTGGCACTGATAACTCTACACTCTTAAAAACAATTGGGTCAAAAGTAACCCAATTATAGATTTTTTAAAAATGGACCATTCCACTTTCTGGGTCAATTTGACTTAACTTGGGTGTTTTTATACAAATGTTTTTTTTATCTGACCAATATTTATGAGTTATTTTACAGTAAAAGACCCATTTCTTGAGTTAATTTTTGACCCAACCGTTTTTAGAGTGTACCAATCAAAGCCCCCTCATGAACAAGGTCGCGGGCGGGATGGAGGAGCTGATTGGTTGAGCTGCAATGTGCTTCAACCAGCAAATGCTGGCGGTGTTGTGTGCAAATGTGTCAGGTTAAGAAGTAGCATTGTGTGCAGAACGGGGCCGTTGGAGGTGTCAGGACTGATTGTGTTCCGTAACGGTGATGGGTTCAAGGGTTAGCCTGTGTCTCGCTGATGCTCACCGAGGACGGCGGCAGAAAGAAATGAATCATCTCTCTCCCCCTCCCCTTCCCTCCCTTGTGCTTCCATAGCTTCATACATGCATGTGGCCTTCATTCAAATGCTCTCATTCATTCCCTCGCGCCGACCAATCAGAGAGATGCTCTTTGTGGTCCTCTATCTAGCTCGCTAGTTCACTTTTTTCTTCTTCTTTTTTTTTTTTTTGCTGCAGGATGAATGGAATCAGAGCGGCAAAGCACACAGGCGGGAAGATGCAAAGATGAAAAGAAAATGCATCAATGATGCTTTAAAAGTGAACTGTAGGGAAGGTGGAGCGCCATTTCTGAGAAGGTTTTTGTGTTACGTATGTGTACGGCTGTCACATGCAAATATTTTTTTAATCGATTATTAATGGAATAACCGAATAACATTCCATTTTGATTTTTTTTTCTCAGTTAATCACGGTTTGAACTCGGCTGGACTGTCTATCAGGAATTACAGGAGGTTGTGTTTTTGTGACAAAATATTATATAGGCACAATATAATGTTATAGCATTTTGCGACAAAATATGCTTATGAGAATATTGTGCTTCTGTTACTACATATACAGCGTGACAACATCATTTTTTTTGTCATGTTGTGATTGTGAAATCATTTCATCGGGTTCGAGAACCACCTGTTGCGTTGACATAAACGTCATAGCCTGAGAACGTATTGCAGGTATGGACAGATTTTTTTTTTTGTGTGTGTGAAATGATTAAAGCAAATCAAAACAAAATCATGTCAACACTACAAAGGGAACCCTAATTAGTTCAATCTTATTAGAGCGATTCCCTGCCGTGCCGCGTCTAAACATTTCTGACACAGGACACACAGTAACAAGTTTTCACAGGGCGCCCACGCAAAAGCACACTCTGGCTTCATCTTGCCACTTTGCTGTGTATTTTTAAACCCATGTTACACAATCTGTCTGACTGTATTCCGTCCAGAAAAAAAACCTGTTAGTGTTACAAAAATAAAGAAGTACTTTTGTTGATACAAAACATTCTATTTCAAAATAAAGTCAGACTTTCACGAGAAACAAATCGCATCATTTTGAGGGAAAGTTGATAGTACAATTTGTCTGAGAATGAATGAGCCTGAATGAAAGAGTTATAGCAAGTTGTATCAGTTACAGTCATAGCAGAAAGTCACGATTTTATGGACCCAAAACATTTTATGTGAATTTGATGAGAAAACGGATATTAGTAAGAAGAACTGAAAGAAAAAAAACATGTGAGTCTCGTTAACATATTAATAAGGAAAATATAAAGTTGAAATCTTGCCAGAGGAATCAAAACAAAAAAAATCTGGATATTATGACAAAAATGTGTGAATTCACAAAAATAAGGTCAGATTTTTACCAGACAACGATAAGAAAAAAACTTTTAGTATAGAATAATTTCATGAGAGAATGTGGTAGACTTTCACCAATAAAGGTGACATTAGGTAAGTGAACATTTTTACATAAAAATGATCATTTTACATCAATAAAGTAATATTTTTACAACAGTCTAAAATTAACAATCAAATCATAATTGTATAAGTAGTGTGTTATTTTCCAATAGTTGTAATATTAAATTAACGAATGTAATTTTATAACAAAAAGTTGTATTACAATATGATATGGTAATTTTACAAGAACATTAAGAAAGAAAAATCAACATTAAAGTTCAAATTTTACTTAACTGTAATTTTACAAAAATAATACAGTTTTTTCAATAACAAAACGTATGTAACTTTACAACAATAAATTCAAAACTAGTTTTTAATTACAGCAGTAAAGACAACATTTGATTCTTTTTACAACACTGAAATTGTAATATCACAGCAAAAACCTATTTCCATCCAAACATCCAGCCAGTGAATATGTCAGAATTAGCGAGTAACAACAGAGCGGTTTGTTTGAAACAGTGGCCATCAATCAGTATTGCTCAAGTGGCCTTTCCCTCCCCCCCGTGTCTACCGTCAGGACGCATGTAATTATCTTGCATGGATGTACAACTCAAGAGTGCTACTTACTGCCGGAACCCCTGCTGCTGCCTGCTGGTTGGTGGTAAAAAAATAAAAATAAAAATAGAAAATAGCTCTTTCTCGCTCTCCCTCTCTTTCTCTCTCTCCCTCTCTCTCTCTCTCCATACATCCTATTAATCACACATATTGCACTCGATGAAGTCGGCTGCATGCAGAAGAAGGTGTTGATGAAACATGAGCCGGTTTGATCCCCAGAACAATTTATGAGTTTGCGTGACGCAACAATAGGCGACGTGTTCGGAAGAAACATGCATGAAAATGGGATGCAATACAGCACACATCAACGATGCTAAATTTGGGCCTTTCATTAATAATAACACACTTGACACCATCTGAACTAAACTGTTTGCAGGCTTTTTTTTGTGTGTGTGAATCATCTTCAGAAAAAAGCTTCCTTCAGGGACGCCAGCCGTGCCGACAAATTTGATGCAGTGTGCGGCGTAGAGAGTGCGAGAGCTGTAATAGCAAATTTTGCCTACCAGCTCCCGTTGGCGGCCATCTGTTTTTTTTTCTTTCTTTCTTTTTTTTTTTTCTTTTTTTTTTTCTTTAAGAGCTCAGTATTGTTCATTCGGAAATGTCATCATCATTGCTCCTTTTTTTTTTTATTTTTATATATATATATATATTTATTTTTTTTAATTATTTTTTTTGTGTGTGTGTGTGTGGGTGAGTATGTGTATGTGCGTGCGTGCGTGCGTGCGTGCGTGTATTTGTTAGCTCACCAGAAAACCTATTAGAAAAAATCTCATACCGTTCACCTAAACCGAACACCAGGGGACCCGAGGGGACCAAAGAAAACCAAGGAAGGTGAAATCCAGCACTGACCAGACACCCCCCACCAGAACTCCTCCCCAGCCCAAGAAACATCCAGACCCCAACAAATCCAAAAAACATAAAATCAGGGAGGCCTCAAGAGACCAAAGGAGACGAAGCCGCGTGAGATCCGCAGACACCAGCCTCCACCGATTCAATAACCTGAGGAGGAAACAGATTGTGTCTGAGTTTCGGTAGATGCTGGTGTGGTGGATCTGGCATGCATGAAAATCTCCACCAAAGAGGGGAGCCGTCGACCCCCGCCGGAACAGAGCAAGCGCAACACCTCAGGGCCCCCCAGGCCGCGGCAGCGCCAAAGGACGACCCCCGGGCCCCGCCAGGGCCACCGGCCGGAGAGCAAATCCAGGAGCAGGAGCGCCCCCCGCCCCAACACGGCCCGCGCCCCCGGCCCAACGCAGCAGGACGGGGCACTGCAGGCCCACCAGGCACCTCACCGGCCCCCAACCCCCGCACCCCCCACGACCCCCCGCCCCCCATCCACCCCCGCCACCCACCCCAACCCAGCCCCAGCCGCCCCCACGTCCCCAATCCCCCAGACACCCCCCACCCCCAGCACCCCCCACCCCGCAACCCCCACCACCGCCCCCCCCCCCCCCAACAAAGCCGCCCCCCCGACCCCACCCCGACCAACTGGCAGCCCCCCAACCCCCGACCCCCAGCCCCCGGGGACCACCCGCACCCAGGCACCGGCGCCGAAGAGGGGCCGGACCGCGGAGCGCAGAGGGCAGCCGCGCCCACCCCACCCCCCGCCGTGTGGAAGGACGGAACACCGGGGGCAGAAGGGGGAGATGGGGGCACCGGAGGGCGGCCGACACCCCCGAACCCCAGGCCCAGCGGGGGAAGGCCCCGGTCGTCACCCCAGCGTTCTTTGTGAAAATTAACCCGTTACTGAGTCCGCCAGCTCGCGGACTGGCGAACTCTACCCCTAAACCGTGAATGTGACCCCACCCAGTGTATATACAAGTGTGTGTGTGTGGTGCATTAAAATTAGGAGCAGGTGAACCGGAGCCGATGGAAATGATATTCCCACGCTCCGATCCACCCGCCACCCAAGCATGTTACTGAGTGTATGTGGTGCATTAAAAAAAAATAGATAGGGCGGGGGTGGGGGGGGGGGGGCGGGGACACGGACAGGGGACCGCAGCACTGCTCTATACTGCGGCCCCCAACCGATGGCACCCCCACAAGCCCCCCCCACAAGTTGTGTGGTGTATTAAAATTGGAGGGGAGTTGTAGGGTGAAGACGGTGTTTCCACCCTACCCCACCCCCCAAAGTGTGTTATGTGCCCTATATGTCTATAAAAGTGTATTGTGCAAACCTAGTGTAGTGAGTTAAGAGGAGTGATCAGCGGGGCCCTCCCCAACCGGGCGGGGGCAGGAGGCGCACCGGCCCACCAAGCCCCCACCCATATGTCCGACCCCGTCGGGCATATGGGACCCGTCCGGCGGGGCGATAGGGCTCGCCCCCCGGATACTGGGTCCCGCCCGAGGTGCCAGGACGCCCACCGGAGGACACCAAACCCCAGCCACCCCCGCCGGCCCCCGTAGCACCGAGACCCGGGCCATGGATGGAGCCCCTGGCCCAGGGGAGGGGAAGGAAAGCGTACCGGGGAGGGGGAAGGGAGGGGCGAAGGGGACGACAAGAAGGGCAGGGGGCAGCGGCAGGGACGCAAGGAGAGGGGGAGAGGAGGAGGAAGGGTGACGAGGGAGAGGGGACAGGGAGGCGGAGGACGGGCGGGGAGAGGCGAGGAGGGAGAGGCAGCAAGGGGGAGGAAGGGGGAGGGGAGAGGGAACCACCGGGCACCCCGGCGGCCCACAGGCCCCGAACCGCGTCGCCGGGCCCAGAGCGACGGACCGCGCCGGAACGGCGCCGCCCCCGACACCAGGGAAAGCCCCGCAACGCAGCACCCCCCAAGAGACCCAGGGAACGGCCAAGACGCAGCCGCCACCCAGCAGCCAACAGAGGGGCAGACCCGCCCACAGAATTAACCCACTGGCATGCCGTGAATCCGAATATCAACCCCTGGTGCCCATCGGAGGTGAATCCGCTCGATCCCGCTGGCAGCAGCCTGGTTCCTGACTATAGAAACACAACCATTAGTTACAAATTGCCTAATACAGAAACATCAATGCAAGTTATAACGCTGCTGTGGCTCTCGCTAACAGGCAGAATTAAAATCCAAGTTTAGGTTAAAAAATTCTATATACGTAGACCATGTTTCTTTAAATTTTGACATTTGGTTTTTATTTGAGGCAGATATTTTTTCCATTAAAATATGATTTATGAGGAGGTTAGACCATTGGTCGATATTCAAAGTTTGTTTATTTTTCCAGTTAACAAGAATTGTTTTTTTTGCGATAGTAAGGGCTACAAGTATAGATTGAAATTGTTTATGTGGTAAGTCAATCGTTGGCGGCCATCTTACGTTGCCACTCGCTAAGCCCGTCTAACTTGATTACATCGATTTTTTTCGCGGCGTTTTAAACATTATTTTCAGTCTCCACGGCGAAAATGCCACCATGTGTAGCATACGGTTATGCCAATAAGCATGGGAGAAGTGTTAAATGCACATTTCATCGGTAAGAATGTGATTTAAAATTTTGTTTTATATGGTATGTACGTCTGAGTGTTACATAAAGATGACCATCTTCACCTGTGACCCAACAGAGGACAAGCACCGCTAAAAATGGATGAAGATAAACAGAGTGTAAACAGGAAGCTTACAAGCGTATTATTCATTGAGAAAACATTTTTTTTGTGCCGTCTCTCATTTGTGAACTCGTCGCAAACTCTTGACGATTTTGATCTTCTTTTTTTTTGTCTTCTTTCCTGCAAGGCTGCTGCTGCTGCTGCTGCCTCGTGTTCTCCTCTGCAGAGGCCATGTGATCCACGCGAGAGGAGGGGCGGGGCTCGCAGGCAATGGCGGGCCGGGGAGAGAAAGTAAATGTACGGAACGCAATTACGTGCGCATTCATGTGCCGGCTAATGCATCTTTTTTTGCAAACATGCTTGATGGTGACAGACACACCGCTGTATGTTGTGGACTGTCACGTGACTCAAGGCGGGAATACATTATGCACGCAAGCGGGAGTGAAGGCCAGTGATGTGTGATGTGCAGCATGTGGCTCCATTAATGAATGAATAGCATACGGCTTAGTGTGTGTGTGTGGGGGGGGGGGGGGGGTGTATATAGTGGAATTAATACTCCCTCAGATCCCTTCTCACGGAGAACTCTGTACTAGAGATATGGATGCGTGTGCGTGCGTGCGTGTGTTTGTGTGTGCAAAAGGGAAGCAGTCAATGTTGGCTAATCTCTCATTCAGTCTCGACTGCTTCATATACCATTCAAGTAAAAGCTACACAGGGGTGGGAGGGGCCAGGCAGCGAGTGAGAAAATAGTGTATGGAGGGAGCCATAGCCAAGGACCATTTACATTTTACATTTCTCTTGTGAATGAAAGTGCATACAACAATATTAAGAAAAACTGATTTCGAAGAAGAATTTAGTAGGAAATCTTACAAAGAGATGAAAATTATATTTGGGTTATGGAGAATAACTGGCGAGAGGAATGATGACATAATCGTATGACACATACTGTTAGTTGCCCATGAGTGACTGACCTGACTTGACTGTGTGAATATTTCCTTGTCCTTATTTCTATTGCGCAAGGTGGTGGCTATTATGAATACAGTATCTGTATACAGTGGATTTAAAAAGTCTACACACCCATGTTCAAATGCCAGGTTTTGTGATATCGTCACCCTCTTAAAATAATGACTTAAGTCATAATTTGGCTTCTTTTTTTTTTTGCTTTAAACATTGGGATGCTAGCCACCAATGCTAAAATAGGCTACATCCTTAGCTATACAGCTCATTAAATTCTACACCTGAAATTAAATTATGTATTAACATTTTTTTCAGTTTTTCATGTTTTCTGTAGGGAAGGTGACAGTATTTAAAAAAAAAAAAAATACACCAATACAATCACCTATAAAAGTAGATAATAAAAAAAAACAGAATTCTTTTTTGTCATTGTGTTTATTTCTATTGTGCAAAGTGATTTATCATAAACAACTTGAGAGGGAAACAACTGCATTCATTACGTGATAATACTTACAATTTGTGCACACGTGCCCGTGTGTGCTGTTAACATTTTTGACTGGATTATTTCTAGTTGTTGTGATTATTTCTATTGTGCAAGGTGGTGGTTATCACGAGTAACTGGTGACGTGAGACACGTACGCTGCGGTCAACATTTTTTCCCCAAAGCAAGGCAACAGCCTGAAAAAACATCTGGTAGGGCTAGCTAATTTAACATGTATTAGCATCGTGGAAGTTAGCATGCTGCGTTCAACATTCTTTCACCAAAACAAGGCAACAGCCTTAAAAAAAAAACATCCGATAGTGCTAGTTAATTTAACATGTACTAGTATCGTGGAGATTATTAGCATGCTGTGTTCAACATTCTTTCACCAAAACAAAACAGCCTGAAAAAAAGTAGCACTAGCTAATTTAACATGTATCATCACGCAAGTTAGCAATATTAACATTTAAAAGATGTCAGCTTTATGTGTAATTTAAAACAGCTTAAAAAAAATGACCAATATTACACACAACTAATGAAACTGATTTCTCCCCATAACAATTAAAAACAAAAAACATGGACCCTGCCTGTTTTTTTCTGTAACTTGTTAAAAACTGATGAGGTGTGTAATGCTTTTTGAACGTGAAACTCAATCTGTTGTTTTTGTGCCGAAGCGAGAGCAGGCCTGCGCATCCCGCGAGAGAAGCCGAAGGCTGCCAAAAGCTTCTACAAACGATCGATTCTCTTGTGCACTTTAAATGTAATCCAACTCCGAGCCTTCGACTTCCCACTGCGGCATCCAGCAACGCTACCTCCGTTGGCCCTAACTGGAAATTATTGATCCGTGCGATTACGACGTGTTCTCATGACTCTCTGGATGGGAGTTTTATTGTTTTAGCAGCGGCATCTGGTTTCTGATGAGGTACGAGGGAGAAGAAAGAGAGAAATGAACGCAAGATGGCAAACTGGAGAGAGCGAGGGAGCGTAATGAGTTCAATCGATACGCTAAAGCATGACATCATCATCGAGGGCTTCTGCCAGGAACCACAAGCAAACCCCCGCCATGAATCATTAACCATATCCGCTAGTTCATTCCAGGTTGATGGTCCGGGGCTAAACTAATGAAGAGTGACTGGACTATTAGCCCGAGCCATGTAGCTGTCTATGTTAACATTGGCAAAACCAAAAAGGTAATCGTACTTTCAATGAGTTCAAATTTTTGTAGTAACCCCACAAAAGCCCCACAAACTCTTCCCCAAAAATGATAGATAGATAGATAGATAGATAGATAGATGAAAAAGTCCTCTAGTGAATATGCTACAAAACAGTCAACATCCGTTCCCCTCCAGTCACGTTAGTGTTGTAAAACAGCCCAAAAAAAAAAAATAATCTAATTTTTGACTTCCCTGCTGTAAAAAAACTAACGTTATTGTTGTAAAATAACTGGAGCTGTCAAACGATTACATTTTTTAAATCAGATTAATCACATCTTAGAATTTTGATTAATCGCTTGATAAAAAAGGCTTTTTAATCAACATTTTTTCCCCGCCAAATATGAAGAGCACCGGTTATGTGTTAATTCTTTTGACATTTAATGTTATGATCACGTCTTCAACATTTTTGGATCCACTGCACCCGCTCATCCTCCTCTTTTTCTAATCAATTAATTACTTGCATAATTTAAAATGGTAAAAAGAAGATGACCCCAATATTTTGAGATGAACAAATATTCTAAATGTGATACGCAAACATTTATTAAATATTTTACTTCAAATCTTTAATGCATGTAGTTATCATCCGCTGTCAAACTAAAGGATAATCTCTGGTAAAAATGAATAGTGCGATTAATCTGCGTTAATTCATGACGCTTTAACTTTGACAGCACTAAAAATAACATGAATTTTGTTCTTGCAAAATTAAGTCTTTATTGTAAAATTACAATTAAGAAAAACTTGGAACTTCATTGCCACCATTTAACATCGAATACGTTTCAGCTGTTCTAGTAGACTTTTCCTGACATTTTGAACGTTTTCTGTGAACAATGGCTGCTACTCTAAACTGTTCATCATTTCTTCCACCAACTAATGTAAGGTTACAATATTTCTTTGAAGCCTGCACATTTAATATAATTTTTTTTTTATGGTGACAGTGTATTCTACCCATCCCTTATTGGTAGTACTTGTCCTCAATAGGGTCATAAGTGATCTGGAGCCTATCCCAGTTGAATCCGGGCGCGAGGCGGTGAACACCTTGGACTGGCCACCAACCAACCACAGCTGCAGTTTACGCCTCATAGGGAAAAGCCTGTTGCGGAACAAACACTTGGTGGAGCCTTGTTCACCTCAGGGGGTCAGCTCTGAATAGCGAGGCTGGCAGATGCTGCCACTCTTCATCTTTTTACGCAGGGGATCAAACGAATCCCGCGGCGAAAACCCCTCCACTATCTCTCCCTCTCGCTACCAGAGGGGAGATGCCTCCGCTTATCCGAAGAGGTTAATCCCAACATTGCTGCCGCACACAAACACACTCGCATGCAAACCCGAGTGGTTCTCCACCGTGCCCCGGTTGCCATAGTGACAGCTGGGGTCGCACCTCATTGTGATGAAGTGTGCAAATGTGCATGTGTGTTTGTGTGGGGAGGTGACGTGGGGCGATGTTGGGCAGGAAATACTCCAGCTCGTCAATTGGCACTTCACACAGAAATAGGCCTGACGAGCACCTAATCACCCGGTCGAGAGCCTCGTTTCCATGGAAAACAGAGTTTGAGTCACCCGGACAAGTCAGACGCCGCCATTATTCACCTTCTCCTCCCAAATCAGTCATGCAGCGAACTCGCTGATGCTGGCTAATTTGGTCCTAAATTATGACTGTAGTAAACTCAGCAAATTAAAAGGGACATAGTATGGAAAATTGACTTTTTAATATGCGAAGAGTTGGGTGTCTGGAGTGCCTGGCCACTCATCAATTGTGAAATTACACACGCAGAAGCACCATCATGTCAAGGCCAAATTGTAAGCAGAGCTGCAGCGTAAGCACACATTAGCATTTGCTAACAGCGTTTCCAGAATTGACTTCCTGACTTTTCCGGCAGTTTCGTGGCATAGCATAGGAGCAATATGTGATTATTTATGTGACCTTTAAGCGATGGGTACAAAGTGGTGCGATGGTATACCTGTGCACGGCCTGTCATTCCCAAAATAGCAACCGTCATTGCTATGGCAAGCCTGGATCACCTACTTTAGTGGCCTATTTTACTAATGTCCTATGTGTATATGACAGGAGATTACATGGACCAATAAATCCTAAGGTAATTTTTTTTCTTCCGCTATTGACTAGTTAATGATTGTTCATCGCTTGTTAAATAATCAACGGGCGGGTCACATCTTTCGGTTAGTGAGTCATTAACACACCTTGTATTCCATACTCCACACTCATCCCTCATAGGTCAAAAATGATTAGCAATTATGTAATTGCTACAGCTATATGACTGTGAAAGAATGCTTGACTCAATGGACATGACAAATGTCAATGTGGCGTCAATTTTTTTTGCGCTGATGCGAGGGATTAGCTTGTAAATAACAGCGTGAACACTTTGTTTGCCATCAATGAGCCTCACACTCGAGCACCACAAACTCGTCCTTGTCTGGTCGCTGTGAAACCCGAGACGGCTGTCATTAGCTTGACAGGAAGCTCGGCCGTTAGTAGGTTGGACGCTAATGGCCGTGGCATCTATTTTCAGGTTGGGTGCCGCAACCGGATATGGCCGGCAGCTGCCAGAGAACAGGAACGGAAGGAGAGAGTACACGTCTGGGTGTCAGGTGTCCGCCATGTGCAAGTGTGCCCCCAAAAATTGTCGACGTGCATTGACAGATTACAAAAGCATCGTTTTTGATTAGTTTATCATTTTAAAGAGGATCTCTGAAGAAGAAGCTCTTTCTATCTTTCCTTTATCCTTCCTTGCTTTAATCTTCACTTCATTGAATAATTCAACTAACAGCATGATATCGCGTGATAGCATTCTGGTCATCCCGAAAAGGGGATCTTTCATGTAAGATACTTACAAAAGGTTTCTTTTTATTTATTTTTTTGTTCTAAGGAGTTTTCTAAAGGGTTTTCCTTGCCCGCATGAGCTAGCTCTAATCCCAAAAGGTTCTAAGATTCACTTTCATTTACCAATTTGATACGCGTTGGCGTTTATGCGTGTACAGTTTCTCTATGTGTGTGTTTGAGGTTGAGGAAGCGGACATGGTCATCCGAGTCGCCTGATACGAGGGGAATGTGTCGGCCCCCGATCAAATGACGAGGTCTGCCAACCGGGGGCCAAGGACAGGCCGAGACTTTCCCACATAAACAGCCATATTGAAAACCGATCGACTTTTCTTTCTTTCGTGTATTTTCTATTCAGACTGGAGTCTGATATGCTGTCGGTGTCGAAACTGAGCGGAGCCTCCCTCAACATCCTGGCGGCGGGGGAGCGATGAGGAAGTGGTGAATGTCGTAATAGTAGACAAGAAGCATATCGCAATGTTTGGAGGGGGGGAAAAAAACGGTATCCAGGGACTTGCATAAGGACGTGAGAAAGAACATGGGTGCGATGGGATGACACAATTGTTAAATTGGGGGGAAAGCAGAAGCGACAGACAGCTAATGAAGAGCTTACATTGTTTGGCTTCTGTTTAGGTCTCGCAGTCTACAGATTTCCACGTCATGATTTGTTTACACCAATAACCGCATTGGCCTTGTGCTTAAACCCTCATTATTACTTTTTTTTTGTAAATAAACTCTAAAATAAAGGTCAACTGAGGTGAAAATAAATATTTGCTCTGATTCAACCCTTGGACCACACGATTGGAGGTAAATAAGCCAATTGTTTGCTAAAAACAAATCACTTTGGAACATGAAGCTAGTTCAAAAAGAAAAAATGGGGTGATGGAGGGTATGTACGGAAGAGGATTAGGGCCAGTGAAGAGGAAAAAAAAGGTTGGCAGGATTCTCACAATTATGACTTTAAAGTCAGAATTCTGATTTTTTTTTCTCAGAATTCTCACTTTATTCTTTTCTGACTTTAATCTCAGAATTCTCACTTTAAAGTAAGAATTCTGACTTCTGTTTATTCTCAGAATTCTCACTTAAAAGTGAGAATTCTGACTTTATTCTCAGAATTCTTACTTTAAAGTCAGAATTCTGAAAATCTGAATTAAAGTGAGAATTCTGAGAATAAAGTCAGAATTCTCACTTTAATTCTGACTTTCAGAATTCTCACTTTAATTCTGACTTTCAGAATTCTGAGAATAAAGTCAGAATTCTCACTTCATTCTATTCTGACTTTAATCTCAGAATTCTCACTTGAAAGTCAGAATTCAGAGATTAAAGTCAGAAGTCATAATTCTGAAAATAAAGTAATAATTTTGAGAATTGTGAGAATAAAGTCAGAATCCTGCCAACTTTTTTTTCTCTTCACTGGCCCTAGTCCTCTTCCGCAGGTATGTAGCAGTTTGTTTGTTTTTTAAATAACCAGAAAATAAAAAAACAACAAAATGTTTGCTTCATTAATTTATGTATTTATAAATTTGCCCTTGCATCCTTCCGTTTTTCCATGCGCGGCGCCCACATGAAAAAGTTTGGACATGCCTGCTTTAAACCGCACGATAAATGTGTGTGCGTTGCGGTTGCACAATCACAGTTTAGCCACCAAGCCGAGCGGGGATAATTTTTGCCAAGAAGCAGCACAGACACCGACTGGCCATGGGATTTGTAGACGTGTTGCTCATTAAGTGCGCCAGCGCGCACACAAACACGCACACACACAAACATGCTATCATGTATCTCCCGCAGACAACTGCTTGTTGACATTCCAGATTCCGCATCTGTGCTCTCCCCACTGATAATGGACTTTAATGAGGTGAGACGGACAGCGGCAAAGCATCCGGTGGTGGGGGTAAAGGCGGGGGCTATTTGGGTATAAGTGAGGAGCACGAAACAAAATGAGGCATGAGATGAGTGCATGAATGCGATGAGAACACCCGGTGACACGCTAATGAGATGTCAATGTGCTTAGAACATTGGTGATTATGGCAAGCTCGCATCCCTGCTGATTCGGTGGCGCGTAATTAAGCTCTTGACATGCAGTCGGCATTACGTTTGACTCCACAAAAGTGGAATTGATATTGATTTAATGATGTGAGTTTTTTTGTGGGTGTAGTCGATAAAACTGAATGATGAAACATTGTCGGGATTGGACATGCATGAGTCATGGATGTGCCAAATTTGGCTGCTAGGTGATACATTTCTAACTTGACGAGTGAAAGTAAGTCAACCTTAAACATTTCTTGACAATAATATGTTATGTGTGACCTCACTAGTCTAAACATGACATTCTGATTAATATTACATTTGTAGAATAAGAGTTATGAAGCAAAATCCAGCCATTTTTGTCCTCTCATTTTGCCACTTGCTGTTGACTAAAGATGACATCACAGTTGCTTGCAAAAAAATAATAAAAAAATAGCGTTATTATGTATAATACAATTTTAAAAAATTGGGTCAAAATTGACCAAAGTTAGTGAGTCGGTCCAATTTTTGACCCAAATTGGGTTGTTTTTGATTCAGTACTTTAGAACAACCCCAAAAATTGAGTCGTTTTGTTCAGGACAAACCCAAAAAGGTGGGTCAAGTTGACCCAAGTAGTGGATCGATCCATTGTTGACCCAAACTAAGTTATTTTTGACCCAACAGTTTTTAGAGTGTATATTGAGGAGATGGTAAATGGAATACTTGGATGGATGTAACATCAATTTAGAGTCACTCCAAACCATCCTTCCATTTTCTGAGCCTCCCAGAAGAAAACAAACCATTCCAAGGCTTCAGGAGGCCTCCAACAATAAAGCCCTGATGTCGAAATCTCATCAGACCTCAGACACTCTTCGGTTCCTCCTAAATTGAAACAAGATGTTCCTCAAGCCATCTCCAAAGAATTGTCACGTGACGCACATTCCTGGCCGTCGCAGTAATCGTCGATAGACCACCAAAGGCTCGCGGTTGTTCAACATTTTTCTAGCATTAGTGAAAGATGGAAAAGTTATTTAAGGTTAATTCTCTTTGAGGTAGAACACCAAGGGTCAACGAGAAGCCCACCATGACGGTGTACTAGACACAAAACAGTAAAGCCGCAGACATCTTGCCCTTTGAACCCTTGCAAAATCACCAGACTAACTATCCTGCAAAGCTCATGGATCCTGAACCCTGCTCCTGCACAGGCTTGGATGTTGATGCCTGGTTGTATCTCCAACAGCCATCTACATTTTGCATGACTTTTTGGGGGGGGGGGGGGGGGGGGGTTGCAATCTGAGCTGAGTGTGGGTGGCAGTTACGCAACGAAACGCTTCTTTCTTTTTAGCCGAGCAGCTATTTAAAAAAAAGAAAGAAAAAAAGCACTATGAATAAACAGCCTCGTGTGAAGGACTCGACTTCGGGTCGCCCTTACTGTACCTTAAACAGCGATTACAGCGAAAAGGTGACTCACTTGAAACGGGTTATAACACACATCTCAAGAGGGAGAAAAGATGTAACATTAAGAAACCCGATGATCCTCCCGCGTGAGAATTCAACCGAGAAATAAGAGGGACATATCTGAAATGGAGATTGGAATCAGCGGGAGCAGCTGCATTAATATGCATTCTTATATTCGTACGTGTCAAGTCGGCTGTGAGGAGAATCACGGCGCATTACGTAACGCTATTGCATCCCAGCGCATGCCTTCGCACAAAGAGTTGGCATGCTGGCTCACATTTAGGCCAGAGGACGAAGAAGGCTTTCCACGGCTTTGGGCAAGGAAGACGAGGATTAGAGAGGTGATTTTCCTCAATCATCCACAAATTCCTCTTGACCCAGACAACTGGAACTGGCCTTGATCGTTCTACGACCTGTAGATGGACGCTCGGAGCCATATTGTACTGACCAAGACTTTACGTGTGACGTCTCAAGTTTGCTCAGTTTATCTCAGTTTTCCTATTTTCTTCTTCCTTTCGTCTTGAATATTTTTTTTTTTGGGGGGGGGGGGGGGGTAATTTTTCATTCATATTTTTTCATACATCTCTATTTTTGTCTGCCTTTCTGTCAAATTTTTGACATTTTTGGTAATTTTATGGACATACTATGCTCTTTTCTTGCCTCTTCCTTTTTTGGCTATTTTTTAGTTTGCCATTTTTCTGCCTTTTTTTGCTATCAACCTTTTGACGGTTTTTGGTATTTGTAGACAATTTATGTTTTTTTTTTTTTTAGATTTCTTCTTTTGTTTTTGGACATTTTATGCTACTTTCTATATGTATTTTATATATTTTTTGGGCCACTTCATGGACATTTTATAGTAATTTTTACTTCTCTTCCTTTTTGTACATTTTCGACATGTTTAGGTCATTTAAAAAAAATCCATCTACCTTTCGTTTCTCTTTTTCTGATGACATAAAATTTGGACTGACATTTTTTTTTAACTTTAATTGTATTTTTTTATTTAATCATTAATTCATTGAAATAATATTTTATTTAAAATAATACAAGTAAAAATGTATTAAAACATTTATTTATTTATTTTTTCAGATCCACAGGGAGCCGGAGAGGGACTAAAGAGCCCCATGTGGCGCCAGAGCTGCAGGTTGCAGACCCTTCCTATAGGAATAATGCTTGATAAGCCCCAAGTTCCCAAATTAACCTTTTACAGGTGTAAGTTGTGGTGCAGGTGGTGTAATGCAATTTTGGTCAAGTCAAGTCAAGGTTATTCAAATAGCCCTTAATTACAAAAGAGTCTTAAAGGGCTTCACACACCCACAATTGACAAATATTAATGACACCCCCTTATTTTAATCCCACAGGAAGGCAAGGAAAAACAAAACAAAAGTTCAAAAAAGTTTTTATTTAATTTCTAGTTTTACTCTTTAGCATAACTCGTGAAGCGTGGTATCATCTCAAGAAATACAAACAAGGCCACTTTTTGATTTGATCTTTTGGATGCTCACTGAACCAAAAGTGACCAAATCAGAAAAACAACAACTTTTGCCAAGTCTCTTGATTGTTGAACTTTTTTTTTTTAGGGGGTCGACTTTCTTGCTGCGCCAGATGCACTGTGAAAACCCGACGAAGACACCAGCAGCTATATGAGGCAGAGCGACCGGGCGAGATGGTGATAAAAATACTTTTCGCAGCCCAATCCGTCTGATGATATCCCTGGCCGTTGCCATGGCAACAGGAAGGAAGCAAAGTAGTCGCAGAGCTCAGCGGGACAGACTGAACTGTGACAGAAATAAAGAGTGTGAGCGATTGTAGCCTCCAGAACAGATGGTCTGGATACAAACGCAAATGTATTCAAGGTGATATATGTGTTGAATTTATTATGTAATATGTAAAATATGCAATTTGGGAGGATTTATGGTGGTTCCTGTCGAAGCCGTACACGTTTGTGGTTATTACGGGAGCACACAGGAAATGTATCAGAACTTCTCCTACATGACCCAGCCAATCAAACCGTTTGTTTAGAGTAAGTTTTGCGAGTTGATTTGAAGACAATGAAAACATTGATTGTGTTTTCACTCGAGTAGGCAGCACTTCATCATCACAATGGAGAATTACACTTACACAAAAGTGAAAAAGGCTCACTGTCACTATCAATCTCTCAAATATAAGAAATGTTTAATTAGTCTACCAGTTCAGTGTTGAAATAATCTAAAAAGGAACATTTGAAAACATTGAATGAACATTCTTTTTCATTCTTTTCTTCCATTCTCTTCACTGTGGGATCCTTTGGGGCGAGTTCAGCCGGTTTTATCTGACCCCTTTGCATGACCCGTCAACTTGCATAATCAGCCTCCGCCAACTCCAGGCTGACCCGAGATGCACCGAGCCCACATCAACCGGACGGTGCGCTGATTTCACTCATTGGTCAGCAGGGAGGCTCGCTGGAGCGAGGAAACAATGCAGTGCAGCCGCTACGGCGGTGCTTTCATCTCAGACGTTACGCATGTAATCATTTTGCGCTACATATGGTTCAACTTTCTTGGTTTGCGTAAGGAAATACTCAAGGAGCCCGGAAGCGATTAGATTAACTTGCATTCCAGAAAGAAAATGGAAAGTCAGAATGATTCATGTCAGACGAGAATTCTATATGTATGAAACACAATCAATGATCATTTCATTACTGACTGGATGGATGGATGGATGGATGGATAGATAGATAGATAGCTTGTGCACCACCTCGCCCTTTCTCTGCTATAATGTCACTGCAACGGTACGTCAAAGAACAATAAGAGGAGGAGGTGGAGGAGGAGGTCAGGAAGGAAGGAAAGAGACAGTGGGGTTAGGGCTTGACACAAGGCAAGTACCATAGGCATTCCATTGAGTCCATCAAAGAGATTGTGTCCACATACTGTACCTAAAAACAGACATTTTGTCCACACCTCCAAGAAAAACAAAATCTTGCCTTGCAATTGGCTGGCGACCAGTCTAGGGTGTACCTCGCCTCTCATTCAAAGTTGGCTCCAGCTCACCAGCGACCCTATTGACGATAAACTCTACAGATTAGAATTTGGATAGATGTATGCGAAAAATCTCAGTTCCCGTGAAAAGGCATGTAACAAGCTGTCGTGCGCATGCCAAAGCAACAAGTAGCGCAAAGACTCCTAACTGTAAAACTAATGATTAAATCACGACTTTTCATTTAATAACACGACATATTTTAGACCCCAGTTTAAATGTTATTTGTGTGGTATAAAAAATTAGACAAAGATAATTCCATAACTTTTTTTCCACTATTAACGTGACCTACATCCTGGAAAAGTCATCTGAATTTTACTTTTCGAGAGAGGAAGTTAACACTAAACAACGGAGATAATGTGGTGAGGCAAGTGTGCACATCCTCTTGTAACTGCGGATGTGGCTGTGTCCAGAATTAACCAATCACATTCAAACGTATGTTAAATGGGAGTCAGCAAACACATGTCCCTATTTAAAGTGGATAAAAAAAAACACAAAACTATAAAAACATAATTTTTTTTAAATTAGCACAAAACTGCTGGAAAGCGTAAACAGAAATTATAGGAAAAGCCTACTCGAACACCTGAACTTTATTTGGGATAAATCAGAGGCACATTAAAAGGAGGCAGGTGTGTGTAGTCCCATTTAACATGAATTTGAATGTGACTGGTTAATTCAGGACACAGCCAGTTTCCCAAGTTATGAGGGTGTGCACACTTATGCAAGCACATGATCTCAGTTGATTTTTTGTAACTTCTTCTCTCAAAAGATTTTTTGTTTAACCGAGTTGTACAGGTCATAGGTCAGGTTAATGGTTGAAAGAGACACAGAAACCTGAACTAGGGTGTGTAGACTTTTGATATCCACTGTTTCAGGTCAGAGAGCTCATGTGACGCATGTAACTTCTACGCAAACGGCCAAAGTAGAGGAGCAACATATTTTCTTTAATTTTCACTTCTTTTGATGTCCCGATACTTGATGTGTCAAGCACAAGGAAGTAAGTTACAGCAGCTCCGATTGTAAGCTCATTCAAAATGTCTGCTCACATGGCCAATCAAGCAAATACGACTTTGGCCTCCGAGATAGCGAGCGGCGAGAGGGTCAGCGAGATAAGAGGCCGCTTGTGAGTGTGTGTTTGCTCACCGAGGCTCAAAGTCAAAGTCAAACAGTCACAAGACGCTTTTTTTTCGCCCACGCGCTTCCTGTGTGACGCCGTTAAGCAGTCATACGGGTGACACTCGCAGGCGTGGACCGGTGCACACACTGACCAGCCGGAGTGTCATTATGTTCACACCTTTTTTTAATGGGTGTGCTCATTTTGTCAGACGTGATGTCAGTCAGTCAAAGTTCACCCTGCTGTAAATTTGTTCAGTGCACACACTGTAACCACGTATCTCAGGAGGGAACTATATTGAATGAATATTGCACATGCAAGTCTGTGCTTGAATAGCTTGCAAGTGAAAACTCGGGGCACTTTACTAAGTACACTGGCGCGATGTAATTTGATCCAGTACATTGTCAGATACTTCCGTTTATTGGAATTTAATTGTCATTTACCCGAATGTATTTTCATTTAACATAACTTAATTTTCATTTATTTAAATTACTTTAATTTAAATGTATTTTATTTTAAATTTGCTTCCTTTTTTTTATTTATTTTTTTTACAATTTATTTACTTGTTTTAATTTTATTTATTTTAATATCAATGAAATGTATGTTATTTTACTATTATGTTTATTTATTCTTCTTCACATTTATTTAAAATAATTTTTACACAAGCATTATGTAGTTTGATCGAACGAGCTTGTTGAGCTTGTTCATCATCAGATTCTATTTACTTTCATTTATTATGTTTTACTTGGTTTTCAATTTATTATCATTTAGCTCCATTTTCATTTATCTTAATTTACTGAAGCTAAAATTTATTTTACTTCAATTTACTTTCATTTCATTTACTTTTATTGATTTTATATTGATTTTAATTCTGTATTTTATTTTATTTTATCTTGCTTTATTCTCATTTACTTTTATTTATTTTAATTCACTTTCATTTCATTTCGCTTTTATTCTAATGTATTTTTTTATTTTAATTAATTTGTATTTAGTTCAGTTTTGCGTTGTCTTTACTTTTAGTTATAAATCAATGTCGCTTCTTTTTTTATTCAATTTTAGTTTATTTAAATGTAAATGCATTTTAATTGTGTTTGGTTTGTTTATATTTATTTAATTTTATTTGTACTTACTTTTCTTTATTTTGATTACCTTTTATGTTATTTAAATTTACCACAATTTTAATGCATTCTATTTTAATTTACTTTCACTTGAATTGACTTCAATTTAATTCCTGAGTAATTTATTGATTTACTAGCTTTATGTTATTAAAGCATTGTCTTAACTTTACTTTTACTACTAACATGCCAGTTAATAATGTAAAATGTTAATTAAACACTGTACAGTTATATTGGCCGCAGTTTGGAATTTGACTTTGGTCTTACAACTTTACGATGTGTAAAGGTGCTGCACGCACACATGTACACACACGTTCCTCTTTGCATTTCCTTCTTTTTTTTTTTTTCCGACTGACTCAACGCACATTTTCTTTCAGTCTTCTCAGTAAGTGTCGCAATGTCTCTTTCAACACACGCAAGCACACAAGGACACTGGTTGACTTTCAATTTTGTTTCACCTTAGAGCTATGAATTGAACTAAAAGTTAATTTACATTTAGTTTCATTATCTACCATACTTAACAGGAAGTTAACTATTTTACTTTCAAATTAAAACAATGTAAAACTATTCAACATTTGAAGATGACATGCTAATACATTAGCATCTGCTTGATAAAAATGTAATTTGCATATGTAATTGTGTTAAATTCCCCGCTCTATGGTATTCATCACACATTTCCTCGACATCAGCAAACTTTTTTCCTCTGCGGTGACATTCGCTCCCAGAGATATCGCGCCTCGCTCGTTCCTGTTCCGCGTGGGCGTAATTAATTCCCGGTTTTCATTATCTCGCATTGAGCGGCGGAGACGTTACCTGTGTCACATGAGGCGTGATGGCGACGACGGGGGAGGGTGGAACCCTGTCACCGGGTTGCCAGGTAACCTGCGAGCGACCAGTCAGCCGTCATTATCGTCCTCATCCTCCTCTTGGCTCTGCAAACAGGATGGTGGCGATCGCAGTCATTTACTGTTCGACACTTCATGAACTGATCATCTAATGTGGAGTTTAAAGGCACAATTAGTTTAACACCGCTGCAAATTACAAACACAATTATCCCCATTGTTTCTTTATAATGCGTTATCAACTTTGTGAAGGCCTAATTGTTTTGGGATGAGTTGTGAAACAAAAAGAGGAAATAAAGTGACAAACAATGACTAAATGGAGTCTAGGGTTGGACTGCTGACTCAACAACTTTGCACATTCTTCCTCATTTCCTGTTGTGAATTTAGAAGTCATAACATTTTAAATACAGTGTGTATTTTCTATTTGTTTATTTGAACTTATAGGCCTATATGTCTAGAATCTACCACAGCACTTTGTAACTTGTTTGATACGTTTCATACAGATAAAGTTATGTTAACTAAACGAATGTTGTCAAGTAACAGACGTAACTTTTAAATATAAATACTCTATGCCAAAAGGGTTGTGTTTTCAAGGTTCAAGACAGATCAATTATTCTTATTATTCAAAAGTGGAGAAGCGGCGGTGTATCGTATGTGTGTTTATCCGTTTGTTAGTAGAACACTTCTGAATATTATTATTATTAAAACGTTTGTTAGCTACAAGGCTACAGTTGCTACTTCCTGAATTATGAAGAATAACGTGATAACGCTCGAGTTGGACTACCAAGACTCAAACAAAATAAATAAATAAATAAATAAAAGGTATGTTTGTTAGCTTGCAGGCTACGCAACTTTTTTTTTTTGGGTAGACAAAGCATTTAAGTCATGAACTTATTTTGATTGAAATGATTAATTATTTCAAAGGGAAAATACAATGACAAGCCAACATATGAACGTTCATTTGTAGTTCTAAATATATTTAGGGTGTTTTTTTTTTTTTTTACTCACTTTGTCTCTCCCACGACGTTATTCCTCTCTCCTACAGCGGCCATTACAATGAAATGCAAATGACAAATTACGCAAATTAGGCGGTGGCTTCATTTTGCGACAAGATTGTTGATTCTGGAGTGGGCGGGTGTTTCATAAACACATTTTCGTTTGACGTTACTGTTAGCAAGCCGGCTAACCTGATAATAGCCAGATTGATAATTGTGACACTCTCAAGGGAGTTCTTCACAAGGATCTCGTGATGTTTGTGAGCAAATACCGCGAGAATTCAGCTTGCTGGCAAGGTTACAGGCAAGCTACCTCCTGGTTCACAGGGGGATCACACGACTATGATTCTAGAATAGGAAAATGGTTCCTATCATGAATCAAATGAAAAATCTAAATTCAAAAGTGAAATTTTTTTTTTTTGATCATATAGCTAGCAAGTTATGTTAGGCTCATGGGGTATATTTTAGATCCTGGAGAGTATGAGTAAATAATTAATCTACACGCAGATAGCTTGGTGGAAAGAATGGAAGCCAACAACACAGTAAAGAAAAAATATGTCAATATTTATTACAGTATAAACAAGTGTGGTGTGGTTTGAGTATACTGTACAGTACAATACATTGGGCCAATGGTGTTTCTATCCCTCCTTCCCTCGCCCACACAGCTTGCATGTTGTGTTAAAAACAGCACAATACAAATCGACCATTCAATACAAAACGGCCATTCAATGCAACACGATGCAAAGACGCATTGTCCCCCCCCCCAAAAAAAATCCCTGAAAATTCCCTCATTGAGGTAACTTTTTTTTTTTTAAATCACTCACTTTATTCTTTTTACTTCAAATCGTTGAATAGTCCCTCCAGTCCTGAGCACATTGAAACCCAGATGTGGCTACAAGTTAAGGACACAGAAACGTCCGTTCCCGTGATGTGGCAACATTTACGTGTTTTTCCCCCAATTTTTTTTCTTCTTCTATTGTTATATAAAAAAGAGAAATAACACACAGGAAAAGCAGCTCGGAATCAGTTTTACAAAATGAAAGCTGCGAACTGAAACAGAGTCAAACACTGTTAAGTGTTTTTTTTTTTTGGGGGGGGGGGGTCATTTTCCACTCTAGTGCTGTAGTAGAACAACATTTGCATATAAAGTCATAACATATTCAATATATATATATATAGTGTATATATTACCATTAAAAGGCCACAGGAATAGCATAGAGCACATTTAAAACTAAACAAGACGGAAATGTAGCTTGATGGGTATTTGATTACTTTGCCTTGATTGGGTAAAGGTTTAACAATCAATTTGTTTGATAGTTCTGAACTCCTGTTTCCACAGCAGTGGAAGATAATGTCATAAATAAATAGGCCAATGAATACAGAATTTTACAAAAAATTTGAGTTGGGGCAAGCGGCGGTCATTAAGCAAATGCGTTGATCAATATAGTACAAAAGGACATTTGAGGTCTTGTACAAAAAATGAGGAGGAGTATTGCAGAGTAATAAAGACAACCTTGTGGGCCTTGTTGGGTAAAAAAAAAAAAAAAAAAAAAAAAAAATCTTACTGCATTCTTTTTTTCTATAAATTATTTTTATCGTTTACACAGCGGTCTTGTAAAAATTGACATACAAAGAGTTTTTAACAGTCAGTATTAGAAAGAGTTTGTAAGGCCATCTGAGACCAACCCTGCTTACAACCGACCGCTGGACACAACTCGTTCGGTTTTCGATTGTAAAAATTTAACCCCACGCAAGAAACTCACAAGAAAGTTGCTGTGGTAGTCTTAGTTAACCATTGGAGTGGATTTAGATCAGAATTTGGGGGCAAAAATCAACACATTTGCTCCATTCAACAGATTAGCTTTTAATAATTTTTTTTGTTAGCATGTGGCTAAGCTAACTAACGCCACAAAAGAACACAGCCCAAGTCTGTGGCATCAACTCATTCGCTAACATGACACGGCCGAGTTACACAGCACAGCTAACACGTTTCCTGACGCAAAGTTGATTATAAAGACTAGAATTTCACCACTTGAATGAATTGAAAGCTACCTCTCCCCCCACCATTTAAATTGACATAATCGCTTACTTGCTGTTAGCATCGCACAGATAAATTAGCTAACAGCACGCAATACTGTAAGTTAATTTCCTGATGCTAACTCGGTTGTAAAGTTTGAAGTTTAATAACTAATAAAATGAAAGACGTTCCTTTTCAGCAATTATGTCCAAATCAACGCATTTGACTTTTTTTTTTTTTACCCTTAGTTTGGCAGCTACCTATTTAGCTAACACTGCTAAATATGCTAAGATGAAGCCAATCATTAAACATATGGGTTGTACATAAATTTTGAAAAAATTAAAAATTGGATAAAAATGTAAAATAAATATATGTATTACCAGTTGTGAGAGGTTTGGCGTACGTTTGGACAAAAGCTACACATTCTTTTGCACCCGCTATATTAAAAAAAAAAGGGGTGGGGGGGCATCCATCTTGACGGGGCAGCAGGAGTTCATGTCAGTCTTGGAAAAATCCTCCATTTTGTAAATTAACAACAAAGTCTTCGTTCCTTTTTTTTTTTTTTTTTTAAGCAACATCCAACGAGTGGCTGAGTCATACAGTATCGCAGCATGCTCAGGTATACAAAACATTATAGATCTGCTTACTATTACGCTGTAATATATATATTTATATCCAATTAGGTTGAACACTTCTCTCGTACAATATATACTCAAGGCTTAAGGGTGATTCAGACCAAATGTTTTTTGTTTTTTTTAAAACAGTGGGCCTGTTTAAGTGCAGTTTTCATCTGTATACTTTTAAGAGCCTCTTTTACCGAGACCCCCGCAACATGGCCGCATCCGAGTCGTAACAATATCGAACCCGCAGATGCAACGGTGCCCGTTTTCACACAGAACCCAGCAAGTTTGAAGGTTTCCCAGATTTTGGCTTGATGTATAAAATACTTGTCGGACAAACTGCTTTTAAGGATCACTCCTCTGTCATGGTGTTACGGCGTTCCTAAACATACTATACAGGCCAAACACTGACCCACTTCTGTTAAGAGCGCCTATACTACTGTACTTCTAAAAAGATCCAACCTCCAAATCTTTGCAGTTCGCACCCCCATTCTGCGACAAACCAGACGTAAGACTTGGCTTTAACATGCTGCGTAAAAAGGGCTTTGTACATATTCAAGAAAGGAGGCACTTCTTTGCCAAAGATTGCCAAGATAAACTAAGTGCTGCCTTCCACCCACTCTGACTCCAAAGTACAAAAACCGGTTTGGGCAAAGCGTCTCACTTTGGCGCAATGACACAAAGCAGGAAGTTGCGAAACAAACAACTGGTTATGCGGCGTTGGGAAGGATGTGTGAACTAGAGTTGGTCAAAAGTCAAACAGAAGCCTAAAGTTTGGTCCTTTTAGCGGACCACCTCGGGATCGGCCATCTTGTTTCTTAAAATGGCTGCATGTCAGTGCCAGCACGCCATTGGCTACACAACTGTGCAAACTGCATCGGATCATCAAAGCCCGCTTTTTCCTTTCTTTAGTTTTACAATCATCATTATTATTATTATTATTATTATGTGTGTATATATATATATCGATACATGGTCTAAACTTGTGTGTAAAAGCACACAAAAATATACCCAAAAAAATGCATATAGACATTTCTTCCTGCTATAACATACAAACAGCACATACAGTACAAATACTTTGTGTGTGTGTGTTAACATTTCCTTGGTTTTTAAAAACTCTACATTCCGTAGAGAGATTTTCCGAAGACTCCCGAATTTCCGGGTGTGAGGAGGCGGTCGCCTCTAAGTGCGGCGCATTTTCTGTTCTCCACCCCCCCCCCCCAAAAAAAAATCTTTGCACGAAGAAGTCTCCTTGGCTTGATGAAAGCTGTCCTTCGCTTTCTTAAAAACTTCCCGCTTTCCGAGGCGTCGTCTGCGACCTCGACTTTGCCGCGCTCCCCGTAGCTAAAACATTCATTAAAGCGGCTGCTAGCGCCTCCAGCGCAGCAAACGTGGTTACCGCGGTAACAGGGATGATGACCTCGACCCAAAAGACAACGAGGTGGCACTCCTCACGTGGACTCCAGCGTGTCCAGCTGGAACACGTTGTGGTTGGTGGGCGTGGTGAAGAAGAGCTGCTCGTTGGTGGGCGATGCGGGGTGGTTGTCGCACGGGCTGTTCAGGCCCAGCGTCCGCTCAAAGTCCAGCAGCTGGCCCATGAAGTTGAAGTTGGGCGAAATGTTGGACTTCTTGCGCTTGACGAAGTCGTAGGCGTCGTTGAGCGACAGGTTGAGCTTCTGCATCAGGTACGCCACCGTCACCGTCACCGAGCGGCTGATGCCGGCCAGGCAGTGCACCAGGATGCCGCACTTTTTGGAGCGTGCCTCGTCTGAAGGGGGAAAAAATAGAAGATGAAGGCAATCAGAGGATGGAACCCCAAAAAATACATTTTATGTATTCGCAGAAAGAGCGGTTATTTATACGCGCTTAAAATCCTTCTTTTTTTTTTTAAACCCACTTCATTAGTCATTTATATTCATCTCACACCGTTTTCTGTATGTAAATTTTGGATTGTTCTTTATACAATGTATTTTGGGTTATTATTATTGGGTATCTGGAATGGATTACGGTAATCAGATTTCAAGTAAATATTACTTCTTTTTTTACAGTTATATGGGAATGTTGTTTTTGTACAATCGTCAGCCGGATTTCCACTAGGGCTGGGTTAAAAAAAGAAGAAAAAAATATATATATATATATATAAAACCGATTTTCCTTTTTGAGCCTAATATTGATTCATAAAACCATGAATCGATTATTTTAATATATCTTTTTTTGCCCATAAATTCATAAGGAAATATAATTTTAAAGGCCAGGTTTCTTTTGTATCTTAGTATTTTCTTGAAATTTATTGTTCACATGAATTTAAAAATATTTTCTTCCATTTATAAAAAAACGGACAGACCATTCAGAATCTTTATTAACAATTATTGAATTAGAATTATGGAAATATTTTCATCTCACCCTTGCTGATGTCAATGCTTGTGGAACACCGGAGTGATTGTAGCATGTGTTACTTTCATTCATAAACTAAATAATTTAACCAGTTATGGCCTCTGCAAATTTTTATTTTGAAATTGTTTGTGGAGTTTTTAATCATTCCCTTGATTTTTAAGAATTGATGTTCCATAATTAATATTGAATTGAAGCGGATCGAATCGAATGGGGAAAAATTGAAATCGAATCAAACTGAACTCTTGTGGATAGAAATCGAATTGATTCAGGAAATTAGAATCGATACCCAGCCCTAACTTCAACTACCATTCTCAGGGATACGGTGCTTCAAGTCAAACCACGAACTATACGTTGTTGTTGTTGTTGTTTCATTATTAATAAGCTGCATCCGTCTGTCCCTCCGAGGCCTTGCGACGCTCAGGCCATTAGACGAGCTTCGCTTATTGCTGCCTCCAGACGCCTCTTGTGTACACCGAATTCAATTTGTGTGTGATGTCTGCTCACTCTAAAGAAGGGGGGGGGGTGTTGGGGGCTCGAAATGGCCATGCGGCTAGCTAAAAGCATCCACAGCAGACTCTGAAGTCCAATAAGACGATGTCATCATTGACTTCGACATCACTTCTTGGCTTCCTTTTAACAGCTGAAAGCAGCTTGGACAAGAATGCGACGCGAGTGCCAACAGTGGTTATTAGCACCAGGCTCCGACACAAGTCACGCTTCCTCATACAGCAGCATTCCTCTTCTCACAATACATAAACACGTTTAAAAAAAATAAATAAATAATGGGAGCAAATCTAAGCCAAATAAACAACAGAGAAAGTTTTCGGTCATTTTCACTGACCCACTCAAGACGCCAGACGACGTTGAACGACTGTCTGACTTTAACACGGAAGCTCACAACACGAAAATGATCACGATATTGTGGGGAGGTTGGCGATATAAAAAAAAAAAAAAAGAGGTTACAATATTGTGACAAAAATTTACCCATACAATAAATCTGTAATAACACTTAATATTAAGGCATTTACTTGCTAATGCACGCACACATCGAGTTCCTCCACAAATTGACTCGGTTCGCAAGCATATACTTTTTCCCTTCATCTGACCATTAGCATGGGTTTTAAACATAGAAGGGCAAAACATGCCTTGTAAAAATTTAACTGCACCAAAAAAAAAAGCCATCAGAGGGTGCTAGAACTGCACAAATGGAAATCAACCTGACTTTTTTAACAGATATGCTGCTTTTAATATCGTGGCATGACGACGACGATATTGTGGCCGTTTTAATATCGCGATATCACGATAGTGCCGTTATCGTTACATCCCTTATCGTTGAACTACTTTGCACAGCGGCGTAAGGATACGTCACAAGTTATGAAAAAGGCACGTTCAGTTAATGTTGTACTTTGTGTTTTTCCCTTGCTTGCTTACATTTATGAGCTACAAGAGCTTTTCTCACAAATACTGTTACCGTTGCATTAGAATATGCTAGCAGTGCCGTATAAATACTTGGTATTTTTATTACCGTTTCTCATTGGATTATTTTATATTTATGGCCTACAAGTGTTTTTCATACAAATAGTTACTGAAATTGTGATTTTACTTTTGCATTACCGATGGTTAGCGAGTCGGAACAGTCTTGCAAATTTGTTTTGGAACTCTGGTCGTACATCGAGGACCGTATTCATTAGCCCCTTTCACACTGCCCGTCAAAGTCTGTTTCCGTGTCAAAAGTCAGGTTTCCATCCATCCAACTGTTTCGAATTTTTTAAGCAAATTTACTGAAAATGCGCAAAACGGACATGCGACTTATGCCAATTTCTATCTGTTCTTTTTTTTGTTGCGAATATTGAGAGGGGACTCCGCCGCTGTAGGTGGCGGTATACACCATGAGACGTGATCAACCAGTAATTGAAAAGAAGAAGACCAGGAAGCGACTGTGCCGTGCGATGACGTCGTATACGTTTTTTTTTGCAATTCTTGATAAACCGTAGCATTTCTTTGAGCTTTTCCATCGAAAATAGCATTAATATTCGCTTCTTTAACGAATTCCAAAATTATTTCTGTTTCGTCGTCCCCCCCAAACATACTTTATCGTCCGACATCGCTTTGGGACTACAAACGTACGTGTGACGTAAAATCTGGTCAAAACATGTGACGTATATCTGCCAGCGGTTGTTCGCAAAAAAAAATTCCATAGCCAAAATTTGCATTTTGCTTTTTTCGATACGCTTCAAAATCCACCCCCTCCAAGCGTAAATTTTTTTGCAAATTTTGGGCACTTTTTCGAATTTCTAGCGAATCTATTCAGTTTTATTTTCGCATTTTTTGAAAGTAAAAAAAAAAATTGGGTGGATGGAAACACAACTAAAGGGGTAGCAACATGGATTTGGTTAATTCCCCTTAACAGCAATGGGAATGTGAAAGTTTGAGACCTGACGCTCACTTCCCCGACTTAGTTGTGATGAAAGCAATCGTCAGCGTCTGAAGCATTTCATCCCTCACGCCAGACAACGGGTGCTGACATGATGTAATTATCTTATTGTGCGCGTGAAAGCGCACACAGTTGCTGTAATCCGCTGCTTATTCTGGGCTCCGTGTAAAAAGGCTTGTCATTTCTCATCGTTTTCATTTGCGTCGTCGTCATCGATTGACAGCGGATTATAACGACAAAGTTGACGGTTGTATAAAAAGGAGAGCCGACTCACCAATGAACGAAATGGCCTCCGGGAAAAACTGCGAAAGATTTTGGCTCCAGTGATCCGAGATGGGGATCTGTTTGTACTTGAAGTCCCCTTCGTGTTCGAACATGTTGGGCAGGTTGGGCGTCACGTTGAGGATGTACTTGATGTTGTACTTGCTGAGCACGTCCAGGTTGGCCGAGTCCTTGGCGCAGCCCAGGTACAAATATGGCAGGATCTGGACGGGGAACGCCGGCTGGTTGCTGGGCAGCGGGCTGCCCTCAGACTCTGTGGCGCTGCCCGGCTCGCGGTCCGACTCGCCGTCCGAGCAGTCGGAGCTGATGCGGAGGCCTCCCAGGCCGAGGACGGAAGACGGCGGCGAGCTGCTGGGACACGAACAGTCCAAGTTGGTCTCGCAGTGTTCGGGGAACTCGGACTGGAACTTATTGAAACCTCCTGCGGGGAAAAAGAGATACGATTATCGAAAGGAAAAGGAAAGATTACCGTAAAAATCCGAGTCGTAATTATTTTTGACTGCTATTGAAATCCTGATGAACTAATTTACTGCCAATGACGGCTATGAACGTAAAAAAAAAAATTGAACTATTTCTATTTGTTACATTTTTTCCCCACTTTTGGTAACAAAAATATGAAAACCTAGATTTGTTTTTATTGTACATTTAGAACAGATAGGAAATTTGTGATTAATCGTGAGTTAACTAGTGAAGTCATGAGATTAATTACGATTAAAAACTTGAATCGCCTGACGCCCCAAATTCTTAATAATATTTTCTTTCCTTCTTTTTTTTTTTTTTAAATTCATTCACTGCCGGCTACAAACGTCAAAAATTTATTTTAACTATTTCTATTAGTTTAACATTTTGTTAACAAGAGTATGAAAACCTTGAATGTTTTTATTGTACATTTAGAACAGATATAAAATTAGTGATTAATCGTGAGTTAACTAGTGAAGTCATGCGATTAATTACAATAAAAAAAGATAACCGCCTCTTAATTGTAATAATCTTTTTTTTAATGAGTTTATGGCAGTGAATGAGTTAATAAATATGGTTATCTATTAAAAACTACCAAAACCCAACTTTAAATATAACTTGAAAGAGTAAACAAAAAAAACAAATTAAAATAATGATATATAAAAATAATAAATTATTTGAAGCCACTCTTGGAACACAATGCTAATTTTCTATTAGCAAGTCAATTTGATTTCCCATTCACTGCTAGCATTAGCACTGACAATGTTTCTAAAACTAAGTATGTGTTGCAATAAAAATCCTTTTTGTTGAGTGTTTAGTTTTACTCAATAGCTGCAGTCTTAATACTAGCAAAGAAGTGTACTAGTGGTTACGTAGCTCCCAAAGCTGTGAGACAAGAAAACAGCTGGACACATGTGCTCCATTGAGAGAAGCCAAGTGAATGCTCGCTCGGCTCAGCGGACTTTTTGTGAATGGCACATGCAGCTTGTGGCTCCAGTGGCGCATACACACCCACACACACGTTCATACATCTGCTAGTCAGCTCGTGTGGTATTATTAATTACACAATGCACTTCTCTTCAAATAAGATGCCTTTCTTTGTTCGGGGGGATTTCATATGCGCAGTGAGCAGACGCGTTTACACCGTTCATTCATGAAAAAAAAAAAGAAGAAGCCTGCCTTATAAAGAAGAACAAACGTGGCTGTGCTGCATTTAATTGAAAACACATTTAGGCTCACATTGGGTGTTTTGTTGTTGCTGCACATTCTGTAAGGCAAGTGACTAAATACGTAAACACTACAAATTTGGAGAGTGGATTTCATTCTTCATTAATAAACACCAGTGAAAAGGGCAATTATACAGGATGTTCAGAAATGCACTGTGCAATTGTAGTCCTCATTAGACTTCAATACACAAATACAGAAGGTCTTCATTAGAGTAGCAGGTGAGCTGGAACGCATCCCGGCAGACTGGGCGAGAGGCGTGGTACACCCTGAACTGGTTGCCAGCCAATTGCAGGGCACATACGGTATCAACAAACAAACACTCAAACTCACATTGAGAATCCCTAATTAACCAAACAAGCATGTTTTGGAATGTGGGTAGCGGCTCGGATTCGAACACCAAACCTCAAAACTGAGGCGGATGTCATAACTACTTGGCTACTGGGCCACCCATTTTGAAACGGTGAACATAGATAATTGAAACCACAAAAACTGCCTCTGAATGTGACAGTTTTAAAAAATAATAATAATATTTACTTTAATTTTATTTATATTTTTTACTTTTTCACTCATAAATTCAAAGTCAATTTTACATGGAGAGTTTTGAGGACAATTTACCAGTTTATTAAAAAAAAGTGTTGAGTAACAAACCCTCAACCTTCAGCGTGTGAGGCAACCACTCTACCACCTGAGCCATGCCATTCCTGCTGTATGTTAGTATATTAATGGTGTCAGGTGGATTTCTTATACCTCCAACCGTTTTTGGTCTCATTTTGGACACACCAGCAATGAAGTATAGCGGCAAACAGCATGAGTTGCATGGCTCAGGTGGTAGAGTGGCTGTCTCCCAAGCTGAAGGGCATACGTTCGTTATGCAATGCTTGAGTAACTTAAATAATAATAATAAACTGGTCAAATGTACTCAAAACTCTTGTAAAATTTATTTTGAATTTCTGAGTGAAAAAAACAACAACTTTACACCGTTTTTTCAAGTAAACAATACTATTTTTTTTTCTTTTTAAAGAAAACATTCAAATTAAAAACAAAATCAACTATATGAAAATGGAAGTACAGCAATACAAAGTATATTTCTAATTTGCCACGGTTGATTAGAAACAAGCAGCTTCCAGACTCACCTTCCAGGTAGAACGCCTTGCAGCCGTCGTCCCGAAGCTTCTGGAGGAGCAACCCCAGCACGGAGCTCCCCAGGCCGGACTCCAGTCGCTCGGGACCGGCCTCGTCGTACAGAAGCACCACGTCGCTTTTGCAGCGCTTGACGAACTTCTCCTTGTCCTCGTTGTTGGGGATGATGGAGCGGATGGGCAGGTTGCCCTTCTTCAGCCTGCGCAGCATGAGGCCCGGGATGGCCACGTTGATGGCCGCCTCGACGTGCGACGACTCGTAGAGTTCGTGCGGCCGGCAGTCGAGCAGCAGAAGCGCGGCGGCCCCGGACTCCAGCTCCTCCTGCAGCCACTCGGCGCTCTTACTCATCGTCACGGTCACCATCGCGCAGCCTCCCCGCGGGTGAGGGCTTCTCATCGGGGAAGCGGTGTGTGGGGAATCCGCTGGCGGGACTTGATGGCGCTGGGGGAGGGAATGGGTTTGAAAATCGCAGAGCTAAAGTTCACTTTTATCCTCTTGCCGCCACCTCCACTTCCACTCAGCCGACACGCTCCGATCCAACATGCCCCTCCGCTCCCCTTCTCAAACACGCGGAGGATTCTTCCTCCCACTCCTCCAGCCCAGCGATGTCCATTCGAGCTCCCGAGTCAGATGAAGAAGAAAAACAATTAAATAAATACGGAAAACCAAAGGGTCGTGTTAGGGGCTGCCGTCCGGGTCCATGGCGGGAGTTCGACGACGGCTCACGGGTGACCCGAAGAGCGGCTCTGCTTCCCTGCCTGAGCTCCGAGCAGTTAAGAGGCTGTGAGAGCTCCGGGAGAGAGGGCGGGGCGTGAGGATTTAAAGGGGCCGAAACACACGGCTTGTTCCTCCGCCATTCACGACAAGCCTGGCTCCTGAAAGGATGAACGACCTGCTTGGCGTTCATGTAGGAATGTTCAAGCTGTACAGAAAAATGGAAGGTTGTGGTGATTTCGTGTTTATGAAACACGGAGGTCAACTTAAACAAAGTCAGGGGTCACCACTCACCAACCTTTTTGAAAATGAGAGCAATTTATTAGATAGGTGTTATCGGTGATAAACCCATAAATTATTAGTATTAGTGTGAAATCAAATGTTTTCTTTTATGAGACCTCAGATTAAACTTTTTTAAATGGTGCAATACATTGTATTAATATCATTTTTTTCTTTCAGTTTTAAAGACAATTGTGTGACAAATTACATAAAAGTGGTTGGTCAGGAATAATAATAAAAGTCTGCAACCATTAGGTGCAGTCAATCACGTTTGCATATTTAGTATTTACACTCTCTGAGAGAAATCTTTATCATGGCTGTACTGATGAATCGGGTGATATAAGTGCTTTTAAAATTTGGGAGAAAATCTGCCATTTTTGACGATTTTGCGCATGCTACTGCGCGGTGGCCGATTGGCCATGGACGGCGCAACGAGACAAAAAAAAAAAAACGGGAGAACAACTGGAAATCTACAGGTTCACTTTTATTAAAAAGAAACCCCAAAAAATTGTCTAGGAGTGGACTAGGCGCCCCGCGCGTTACAATTATTGTGCATCCCCAGCGTCAAAAACATTCACCGCTTAAAAAACGAAAAAGAACATGCCCATAAAACCAAAGAGGCGCCACCCTGTGGCACGGTGCCACACTGCGGATTGTTACTAACACAAGACAAAGAAAATGATATCAAATAAAAACAAATGTGTTGGACTTGGAAGAGTGTTACTTAAACTTTAAGGGACCAAAAAAGGTTATTAATTTATTATACATATATTTTTTAAATTAAGCAGCAGATTAATCGGTTGTCAGAATCTTATTCCACCAAATATTGATATCGACAATGGCCTTAAAAAAAAAGCCTATTGGTTGGGATCTAGTCTTTGTTAATGCAGTAAAAAAAAAAAACGTTTTTAATTGTGTGTGAAAATTCCCTTTCATTTATTGCTAGCACGGCAATAGATAGAATAGAACCAAATATTCCTGTTGCTAGGATAGATTAGTTGGGGATGTAAGTACCAAATTGAGGTGTTAACAGCCCCCCCCCCCCCAAACAAACCTCTCTAACGACAATATGCTACGACACGTTGCGACCCAAATGGGAAAATTCTGATTCTGCGTTTGTTTTAACGGCCAATTATCTAAATTTAAGTCACCCATTGATTCACGCACAGCCATAATTTTGGGTGTTTTTTGGCCATGGGAAAAAAAAAGTACTATATGATATGATGAATATCTCATCTCAGGTTACTCACAAATCTACGTAGACAGTGGGGAAATATAGCCTCGGTTCGTCGAACACAAAGATGGTATATAATCGCGGCAATCCATAATTTATTGTGTTAAACGAATGACAGTTAAGTGAAGTCAGATTATTTCCCACGGCACAACTGACGATTTCAGTGGCTGGCAATCACCGATCTGATTGCGGCATGATGTTTTGTTTTGTACAAGGGGCTCACTCCTCTAGTACAGTCTCGGTCCACCGACGATCCGCAGACGATCTGTCATTATATACTTTGCAAGTCATTTAAAGGGTCAAACAGTGCAAGTTCGCATTGCGCGCCACGCGAGGCCGCGGCAGCAGCTGCTCTGCATGTTTGTGGCTCGGGACTGCGGGCAAAACCGTGGACGTGGTTATTGCTGGTCGACGGGCGGCAGTTAGCGCAACCGCGTCGCTGCACAACAACTGCTGCGGCCGCACCGCCGCCTCTCGGCAACTTTAACTTTAGCCCGGCGCGCGTCATCAAAGGCGGGAGGGAAGTTGGAATACAACGTACGTACGACGGATGACGTGTCAACTCAGCAGCTGGTTAAAAACAAACGCTGGCGGCTTGTCACATCATAACAGGGAGAAGTCGGCTGCGTTAGAAGTTTTTATAGTCAGGTTAAAATTTAAATTAAGCATGTTAGGCGGCTGGACTGAGCCCTTTATTTCATATGTATAATTTAAAAAAAAAATCATTATAACCCTGACGTATATAATCTGACACATGCATTGCACAGATAATCCATTAGAGGGCAGTAATCACCCAGCTGATGGCTTTTCCAGCGACCTTGCAAGATCGCCACAAGTGAGACAGGAGAGACACCTGATTTACAAGATTTTCTTTGTCAAATATAGTGGTTAAGGTAAGAAAAAGTTGAAAAATGTTACTTAGACAACATTATAAGAAGTTAATGGGTGGATATAATGTGACAGTACTCAATATTTTTGACTAAATGTTTTAGTAAAACCGTGTTAAAAGGAAGTGTATACAATTTGAAACAGTAGGTGTATAAAGTCATTTTACGCTGAATCAGTGATATGTTATTTTTTGTAATTTTTTTTGCATTTTTCATGTAATCAAAGCTTGATTTTTCAATCAAACTAATGATGATAAATGTTTAAAATGCATAATTGATCATTCATAGTTGATAATTTACCAAAATGACAAAAACGACAGAAATGCAAGTTCTGCACAGGCCACTTTGCACTGTAAGAAATGCAAAGTACACTTTTGCCTGAACAAGAACAGGAACCGTTTTCAGGCTTCCCACTATTCTAAATAAAAATTTGTGACCCTCAAAGTTAAAAAAATGCTGTTTCCAGTTGTTTTGGTGGAGTTCTCAAATCCCAATAGTGCATTATAGCAGTTATACTATACTTATTAATAGTGGGAAATGTTCTTTCAGATTTTTGGAAATACTAATATATTTATTATTATATTTTCGACAGTTATAGAAGTTGATTTTCAATTTTGTTGTTTGTTCAAAAAGACCAATAAATACTCTAAATAATTAGAATTTTCTCTCATATATTTCATGGTTCAGGCTTTAGTTTTTTTTTTTTTTTTTTTGATGTGAGACACAAGTGTATTGTGTTACAAGCATGGTCACGGTATCTTAAGAAGATTACGATTGCTCCACATGTTCTCAATAGGGTTGAGCTCAGGGTATGATTACCCGCCATTTACAGTGGAGTTCGGCAGCCATATTCGCAGATTTCCCCCCCCAAATGTTTTAAATATTTGCCCCAAAGCAGCTAAAGCCTCAATGGTATATTTTGCAGCATGGGATCATTTGAGAATGATTTTAGTGCAAAAGTCACAGGTCGTCTTTTTATACCATGTCAGGAAATGGTTAGTTTGGAACTCCATAAATTTTGGAGAGGTCATTTTGACGCCGCCGGGCACCATAAATACCACCTGACTCTTGATGTCCATACAAAACATCACTCGACCACCTCCTTGCTGACTTTGCAGCCTTGTTGGGACATCCATCAAGCATTCAGAACTCCATCCATCAGGACCTTTCAAAGTAACACGGCATTCATCAGTGAATAAAATGTATTTCTATTCTCCTTCACAGCTTGGTTAGCTTAGCTCTATGCATGACTGCAAACCTTTGACGGGTCCTGTAGTCACTAAATATACATTTGAGATGAATTAAGTGATTTTTTTTTTTTAATAGTTTCTCGAGGTACATTAATGAGGTCCCTTTTGTTGGTATCAGAATTTAGTTGCCTTAAGTAAGTGTACAATTTCTGTATGAATGACAGCAATTATTTGAGCAATTGCAATTTTCTATATCTATCACACTTTCCATCTTTTCACTCGGTGGTTTTGTGGCGCACCAGTCCACCACCAGTGGACATGCCATGTCCAGGATTGATGTGATGGACGTGGTGTTATTTTTGTTTATGCAATTACGCAGCAACAAAGTCCTTCATTTTGAGGCCGACGTTTCTGCCCACTGTTTATTTTATTTTTTTCCGGCTAACCGGCCAAAGTGCTAACCTGGTCACAGCATAGAAGTGATTTTAGGAGAGCTCATGTTTCTAAATGGGGTCAGTGTCAGTGGGTCGTCACTAGGCTCCACCACGAGTGACCTCATAGGACATCAGCAGGTTGTGATAGAGGAGGAGGAGGGAGGGGGAAGAGGAGCGTTTGATTTCCTCACAGCTGCACAGAGCAGGGGTGGGGTAGGGGGGGGGTGCACCAGCTGCAGACAATGCTTCTCTTGACTCGCCAGTGAACACCAACACACACACGCACACACGCACAAACAAGACAGAGGAAAAACTTCAGGGCTCTCATGTCCGCACACACAACAAGCTGTATTCGCGTTTGCTTACAAACCGATGGGAACATTTTGAACTTTACGCACGACCACGCTCTGCCTCAGCATACATTATGCGTGCTCTGCATGTATTGTGCCTATAGGCTGTGGGATGTAACGGTCAAAAAAAAAATGAACACATGAAAGTATTATTATTATTATTATTATTATTTTAAACCTGTTCAGGACACGTTCTTGCTCACATTCTCCCAATTGGATTTGACTCCCTGCGACATTTGCCGAGTTACTTTGTCGGGATTAAGCGGGATTTGTGCGTTGGGATTGATGTGAGGTCAGTAATTGGCTTTTATTGTGTTACAAATGTGCGGCACGACGGCAACGGCACTGCTGCCATTTCCGCTGCCACTTTCCTTCGTCGCCACGCGTACAAATTGTTCCTAGGAAATGTGTCGTATTTGTCGAGGCTGATGCTCATGCGAGAGACTGTTTTCTACATGTTAAAAGCAACCTAAATGATTATCATTGGGTGGTTTAGGATCAGGCATCTATTATGGGTAAAGCATTTATTAGGCCAGCGATTCTCAACTGGTGGGTTTTGAGTTACGGATACATTTTCAATGGGTTTACGAACTTTTGACGAAAGAAAAAGGCCGTGCTTGAATTTTGAAAGGCTCATAATGTCTGCTATTCACACTCCTTAACATAGGGGGCGATGACACCCTGTAATCTCAATGGACTGCTATAATTTTACGGATCCAGAAGAAACGAGATGGTTTGTTTTGAATTTGGTAAAATTATTTATTTTTGCATCGCGAGCAGTGTTTTTCGGTATTACTCTAGAAAGGAAGGTTATTGAACAAGTTCTGTACTTGAATTGCTTGAATTTAATTGAGCAGTTTGTGGATTAAATCCCAAATGACACGTAGACAATATGGCTAGCTGGCTCATGTCTAACACAGGTGAAATCCTTTCTAGAGTGCGGCTGTTTTTATTCAGTCTTCAGGAATTAAAACGGAGAATATTCAAAGACATGAATTTTTCAGCAACATCTGAGATCCTCCTCAAGTATGCGTGTGTTTGTTGAAGATGATACGAACACGTGCTTGCAACGTGAACCCTCTCTCGACGGGAATAAAGTCTCTCGACTGATTTCATTGCGAGAGATCAAACTCGAAAGACAAAAAGAGACAAACTCCCGACGCTGGAGAAATGAGCGCAGTTGGAAACCACACACGCACACAAGCGATGATATAAGCACTATGGAGCTGACTGAATGAAAATCATGGGAATACATTTTTGAGGATTTTTCCTGGTTTTACAGGGGACATAAATGGGAAATTGACTTTTTTACTTTGAAATGAATATGCTATCTGGCTATTTCCAAAAATGTATCTGGAGCGAGCTGTTCTGAATATTTTAAATGATGACATAACTGTAACCAATTTAAATACATTTCTCCGCCCATGATTTGGTAGCTAGGCTGGGTGAAAATCCACCACTTTCAAGCACTACTGCGTTTGGTGATGTGTCAGTTGCATGCAACAGGATCAGGGCACTAATTGGCAGGCGGCCTTGTGATGAAGTGCTGCATCCACGGGTGAAAATACAGTAGGTCTTCAAATGGTCTTTTTTGCTTCACATTGTGGATTAGTACTTTGAGAAATAGTCTAACTGTGATGGACGGGGGCGGGGTAATTAGTCGTTTACATGAAACGGAACCCCAACACGGATTGTGAAGTGGATTTCAAGCGTTCTGTAATTCTTTGAACACACGGGAACTGTTCTATAATGACTTCCTTGCTTTAACACATATGTCAGACGAGTCTGGTCAGGAAAGTATGACATCTTTATGGTCTCAGCGTACTGTTAAATGTTTTCACCGGAGTTTGCAAGACCTCATGATCCATTCAGGGCCCGTCCACACTGATACAAGCATGTCGTCTCAAACTATCAATTAGGAAGCAGGCCTTGGAAGCCTTCAATTTTCATTTATCATGTAACCCAAGACATTTTGGACAATCGCATGCTACCACGTCGCGGTAGAAGCAGTTTGGGGAAGTTTCAAAGCAGTTTGGGGAAGCTCCCAGAGCACAAAAAGCACGCTTGCAGGAAGGACTATGGTGTGCGGAAGAACTCGAGATCCCTGACCTCAACAGCGTCAAACACCTTTATGATGAACTAAAAACAAACAAACAAAAAATACCACTCATGTCTATCGTTTTGCTTTGTCTTTGTCTTTTTGGCTACATCCCAAAATATGGAACAATACTTGAGCCGTTTAAATTAGTTCTGACGGTTACAAAAGAATACTGTTACTTAAAGGGGGAGTTTGCAGTTTTACAACTACTTGCAGGAGTATTGATCTTCTTCACTGAAAATGTTACTCAGTTGCCTCGTTTAATTCACTCTTTGCAAATGAACATGACCCGGCTGACTGAAAAACTACCATTTTTAGCAAGCAAATCGACATTTTATGTATTTATTTTGATAATGTAATAGTAAGTAAAAAATTAAGCAATTATTCTACTGGGTTAACATTTTCAGATTATTTTACATAATTGTTGGCGGGCTACCAAATTAAGTACAGCGTCTCATGCTATCAATGTAGATATTTCTGATTATTTTCTTGGTTTTTGTGTTTGTTTTTGTATGTAATGGTCAAGTGTATTTTTCACTTTTTTTGAGTGTGAGCGACACCACAGAGCCGCAGTGAGTAAAGGAACCCCGGAATGGCCTTAAACACAGGAGGAGGTGTCCGTCAAGGCGTCAGTGTTAATAAAGCGAGAGTGACTCATCGAACCTGCAGACACCAAGAACAACATTGAATGTGTTGCCGTTTTACTGACTGAGGCTGTTATTTCGACGTTTATCTCTTTAAAAAAAAAAAAAAACGGAATCAAGTTGGAGAGAAAAACATACAAACAGCGCCTCACCTAATTACGTTACCATGACAACTGAAGGAGGTAGGGCCTGGTCAAAGATGCATGGCCCCTAGGGCCACTCTTAATGATCACTTCAGTCTCAACATTCAAGCAGCACTTTTAATTAAGGCCTGGCTGCTACATTATACAACAATGCTGCTCAATTGCTCATTTCGGTGCAGACAAAAGTGCTTAGAGAACTTTGAAATGGGTTTAATTCATCATAATTGAGTCATTAACTACTAGTGTTAAACTACATCATTTCGAAGCCTAAATGAACATTCATGTTTATGAAATGTTTGTAATTGTCCTTTTGGCAATCATAATCATTTATCCATCCATCTTCCAAACCACTTATTCCTTTACTCCTATAATAATTGATACAAGTGTAATTTATTGAAATGACAGCTTTTTAAATACCACTATTCCTATTATAATTATCATATTAATAAAATTATTTTAGAATATGATTAAAGCTACTGAACGTATAATATTCCATTTCGAATCGCTACTGCCACCTGCTGACGAAAAATGAAACTGCACACACCGTTCTTCACATACACGCCACGCGCATTACGTCATATCCGCAGACCGGGCGCGGGAAATTCTAACCTGAATCCAGTCTGAAAACTATTGGCCAGAGGCTTGCAGGAGTACCCATTGTGAACAGCTGAGGTGTTAATCTACTTATTAGAAGGCATTTCAGTCATAAATGGTCAAATAAAAAGCTAATTGTAAAGTTATTTGGGGGGAAAAAGTTCCATATTGCAGCTTTGAATAATAAATGTAAATATCCTATTTCAATGGTACCTTGAGAGACGAGCGATTTCTCTGTCAATGCTTGTAACTCAAAACGTTTGTATCTCAAGTCATCTTTCCTCATTGAATTGTATTGAAATGTCATTAACCCGTTCCACCTTCCCTTTTTTTTTTAAATGTGCATTTTAATTAAGAAATAATCAAACAGTTTTGTTAAGATTAATTCATTGTGGCTCCTTCTGGTGTGTGCAACTTGGCCACCGGGGGGCAGTATGATACGACCATACAGATGAAAACGAAGAAGAAGAATTTACGACTGTAAGCTGCTGCGATAGTCATTTTACGTAGAGGACTTAAAAATAAACTTCAACTGGAGGTGGGGCATTTTTAGTGTTGGAGGTGGTGACATGATGCCATGGCTTTGTATTGAGGCCTTGTCAACATAAAGTCAGATTTTTTTGTTTAAAAGAGTTGCAGACAAATGCTGCAATAATAAACTAAATGGATAATCTATTTGATCAAAGACTGAGAAATTGTGGTGGGGCTATTTATAACATGTACAAATATTTCTTTAATTAACGTTTGGTGACCTTTTTTGTTGCAAGGCTGCCTTGCCCTATATTAAATGAGCGAGTGGTTGACCTTTAGTGTGGCAAGCAGATGAGGTGAGGCGTAGGTGGAAGGAGGGAAGCAGGTGTTGGCCGACTTATCCGAGGGTTTGTTTTATGGGTTGGGTCCGTTGTCAAGTGGGGTCATCAATTCTCAGTCTGCCAGCACATTTGCACAGCTTGCAGTGAAGTGCTTTCAAGCCGCACGGCAGGACAAATGAGTGGACTTGGGTGCGTTAAATCAGGAATATGGTTGACACAACTGCGCAGACTTTAGAGTGACGAGACGTCCCCTTTTCATAAGAACTTTTTTTTTTATGGCCAAAACATAGAACTACCTGGGGGGGGGGGGGTCGTGGATTGAAGTCAGAATTTTGAGAATTCTCTCTAAAGTCAGAATTCTCACTTTGAAGTCAGACTTCAAAGAGAGAATTTTGAGAATTCTCTCTAAAGTCAGAATTCTGAGAATAAAATGAGAATTCTGACTTTAAAGTCAAATTAATTTATGACTTAATTTCAGTATTCTGACTTTAAATTCAGAATTCTGAGAAAAAAGTGAGAATTCTGAGAAAAAAGTGAGAATTCTCACTTAATTCTCAGAATTCTGACTTCCCCCCACAATTCATAGGTCTACGTCACAAAGTCAGAAATCGCACTTTAAAGTGAGAATTCTGAGAATAAAGTGAGAAATCTGACTTTAACGTGAGAATCCTGCTAACCCTTTTTTTTTTCACTTAACTGGCCCTAATCCTCTTCCGTATTGAACTGATTATTCTGCTGAAGTATTATTTTTCTTATTGTTTGATTTAGTCTGCCCAAACCTTAGAAGAGCGGGGTTATATCTTTTATGGGCCTTGCAATTGGCTGGCGACCAGTCCAGGGTGGACCCGGGTTCTCTCGCCTCAACTCAACTGGAATGGGCTAAGTAAAAGAAAACATATAGAAAATTGATTGGCGATTTGATGAAAGCAGAAGTGAAAAGTTCCATTAAAAGTTGGGTAGATTTGTTTATTTGTGTGCGTGTTTGTTTAGTATATTAGTCTTTCTGGCCAGCCTAATTTACTTTCTAAAAATATTTTGTTGTTCTTTGAAGCCGAGTAAACCAGGTCCATGTGAATGGCTTTGTATTTGTACTGCCTCCAGCCATTCACTCCAAGAGAGCGAATGGAAAAGATGGTTTTGGAGCACAAGCCCAGGCGTGGGTTGAGAGCCTCGCAGCGCCAAAAACCTCAGCAACTGTCGACAAGCGTGGCTCAGTCTCCAGAGTGGAGGAGGGTGCGCTGAGTGGACTGAAGTGGTGGAGTGGAGGGTTGGGGGAGGGTGGTGGGAGTGCGGGAGTTCAGGAAATGAGGCACGGGGGAATTTGGCCAAATCCAGATCTGTTCCAAAAGGAGATGACGAGAAAGAGAAGGCTTCTCCTGCTTCAAAAACAGCCAGTGATGTCACAACATGGTGTGAGCCACACG
Source organism: Leptonotus elevatus (assembly GCF_054856555.1). Taxonomy (NCBI): domain Eukaryota; kingdom Metazoa; phylum Chordata; class Actinopteri; order Syngnathiformes; family Syngnathidae; genus Leptonotus; species Leptonotus elevatus. The sequence goes on along the minus strand of NC_141248.1, from coordinate 16,677,539 downwards.
TAACTTTCAACACTTTTAAATAACACTCATACTCGAACATGACTTCTAACGTACATAAGACTTGAACTGCACATTTTGCAAATGAAGTGGAATTTCTAAAATGCATGTTGTAACCAAGTTGGTCTCATTTCAAAACAATGTCTCCCATTGGAAGTAATGAAAATAAAGGTAGAGCAAAACAAACAGGAACCTTTTATAGCACAGGTGTCAAACTCAGGGCCTGGGGGCCAGATCTGGCTCACTTTTTGTGGCCCGTGAAATCTGCCCATGGAGGAATACAGAACTAGGAGAAGATTTACTTTTGAGAGGCCAAAATTCTGAGGATTTGTACAATTTTAAGTTAAATGTGGCATTGGTTTATCTAAGTAAAATTGACTTAATGACTTGCTGATTGCAACCACTGGCATCTTTCTTTGTAGCGTCATGAAGAAAAGCACAAAAAAAGTCAAAGAAAAAGCAAAACACAGATTTTTTAGATGCCCAATGAGTCTCCCGAGAATTTTTTTAGGTACATTTTCGACACTTTTTACATTTAATTCCTTCCATGACAAAAGTTCATGGAGCCACTGCAGAGTAATTCGCAGTATTTCATTATAATTTGAGTTATACTTCTTTGCCAATAGGCTGGAACCAACTATGGTTCTCTGCTTACTGAAGGGGCAACAAAATTAAAAAACAGTTGCAGCATGTGATGTGTCCGCATCATTCCAATTCAAGATTTAACACGTGCAGCATTTTTCCCACCTTCAGACCCAGCAGGTGGTCGCCTCTAACTGGGAAACGGTGCACACTTGCTCAATGGTGCTCCATCAGTAGAACTAAAGGCTTGGTGCTAGCCGTTAACTAGAGGGGGGGGGAGAAAAGAAAAAAAGAGAAATGATTGCAATGCCACATCACCCAGGCCTATCATCAAGCAACAAAAAAAAAAAAACTTCCTGTTTTAAATTATTCTGAGTGCGGTTTGAGCATTAGGTCTGTCGCTTTGTGTGGTGTGTGTGTGCGTTTCCTTTCTGCATATTTGCGAGCACATGCAACCACTTTGAAAGATATTTTGAGGTGGCCACAAGTGCACACTTCTTTCATCCCAGGTGGGATTTTCTCCCTATTGCTTAGAGCGAGAACAAACGGGAGAAAAGATACACGACAATGTGTCAAGACATGAACTTTTAGTTGCAGATGTGTCACATCAATCTGTGAAACGCCCCTGAGGTTGTTACTATTTAAAAAAAAAAAATCAAACTTTACACAGCATTTAGGTTTACTTTTTGCAAGTCATAAAGAATCATAACTGACAAAGGGTGTCAATTGCGCAATGGAAGTGGAGTCGCATTCAAATCAGTAAGACTTCACCGGTGTCACCATACACAGTACTTCAGTCGTTGTACACATCTGCGACAATTTAGGGGATGTTTTTGCCTAAAATACAGAGAAAAATCATGTCATTCGGGCCTTTTTGTGTATAAGATGATCGTGTAAAACTGCAAACTTTTGATCACAGATCTCTCTTACCCCTTTCGCACTGTGCTTATGCCAGTGCTGGTTTGGTACGGTGTTAGATGTTTAAACGTGACCGTGGTTTCTTGCTGTAAAAATAGCAGCTGAATGTTGGCGCCTTCTCCCAGGATCAACAAAGACTTGGTGCTGGCACTGGTTTGGCAAGTTCCTAGTGGGTCCTTTTGAAAATGAAAATAATCAAATGTGCCTGTTTTGTAGGGGGAGCCACTGCTCACGCAACTTCTCACCCGTTACTCATGATGGTTGCAGCAGAATGAATTATGAAGTCCACCAAGCCATTTTGTTACACTAGGGGTGTCAAAATTAGTGTTCATTTAAAGTTAATTTAAAGCTCAATTAACACCAGTAATTTTTTTTAACGTGTGATTAATGACCGCCCCCGTATTTGGAAAGCCTATGCTGGGGAAAGTCCAGTCGCAACGCAACAGACACGGCCATATCAAAATTTAGCAGTGATACATTTAATAACAATGCATATATTTGTGGAGACTGGGGTCAATTTGTATTTTACAATTTTATAAATGTGCAGAATATCACAAGTTACCGCATGTTAAAGATTAGATAGCTCTTAATATGAAAAGAAAAATGCACCGAGCTGTCACTGTCTTACAAATGTAATTATGCCATCTAGTGGCAGAAAAATGACCACAACCCAAATCAATATCACACATCGCAGCTTTATGAATTATTATGAAATCACTGTATCAACGACTAAAAGAGGCAGCCATATTTCTATTAGTTTAACATTTTTTCCCTACTTTTATGCCAACAAGTATGAAACTTAGAAAACAAACATTTTATTGTACATTTTATTCAGACAATTTAGCACTGGCACTCATTGCAATTAACTTGCAGCACAGTCCCATGTTGATGTGTACTCGCTTCGCTCTGTTTTTCAATCCCCAAATAAAACAACAGCTGCAATTTCTGTGTTTTGGTCTGAGAGACAAATTACAAGTGGCTACTCGAACTCGTATGTCTAAGAATACACTTCGGCTATTGATGTGCTTGGGAAAAAAAAAAAAATCGCTTTGTTTTTCTTCGGCGCTGTAACGACAAACGATACCTGAAGCGGAGAGGGAACCGACGGGGACCCGCCAATTGTCTCTAATGTCCTAAATGATGCCAGTTTAGTGAACAAGATGCGGAGAGGACAAAGCCTTGACACACTGAACCAGGGAAACACTAAAACATGCTCATTCACACAACCAGGCGAGCAGTGGCGGCAACCACAGCTTACAAGGAAAAACATATCCAGATGTTCTCCTCATAGACTCACCAACCCCCCTCCCACACACACACACACACACACTTGTAGGCCACATATGGCCCACATATTACAGAGGCCTACTCTCAAGACTCTTCTTACTTACTTCTGCAGACATTTTCTACACCTACACTTGTCAGGAAAGCACCGACATCCCCACCACCATCGACATCATCATTACAATGGCCGACCTGTAGTAGACAGAAGTCAGCCATGTAAAAAAAAAAATAATAATAATAATACAGTTCTGGAATAGGGTATGTGTAAGAAGACACTGATATAACAGGTTGTATTAAGGCAGCATGTCAACAATAGAAGATAGTGATACAAAAATGTAACTGGATGTACAATACGGTAACTTTGCTTAGTCTTTTGCTCTCCATTGGAGTCCATTCCTAAGTGAATACAGGCCATGCACCTATAATGACCGAACCCCCTCCCCTACAAGAGCTCCTGGCAAGCCATCTGCTTGAGGCCCATACTTACTGAAGGGAGACGTGTTTTCTGTGTGTGTGTGTGTCTGAGAATGCCCCAGACAGGAAGGAAGAGAGTGGGCCCTGCAGCACAACTCCAGAACTCCGGTTGTGTTTTACTTCTTTTTCCACGGGTGCAAGAGAGGCCGCGCTGGCTTCTTTTAAAATAAGTCAGTCATTAATACGTTCCCCCGCTTCCTCTCGTGACGCCACACGCCGCTCTCGGGACTGACCTGAGACCCGGACCACCGTGTTCTACGTCAAGTCATTTGTTCCATGAGTAAAAAAAAAAAGAAAAAGGTTGTGTCTGTGAGTGTAACCTCAAGCTCATTTCCATTGAGGCTACTAAAAATAAAAGTGCTGAGTTTTGCAAAAGCAGCAGGTTGTGTACTGGAATGAAACATAAAGGCTAATTGTGGGGTGTTTTTATTCAAGTCACTAAGGGTACGAAAAATGACTTTGTCACAACCTTATTTTGGGCAGTATGATACCAAAAAGGGTTACAGTACACCTATACTGATAATCAAGCCAAATTTGAGTATTTTTCCTTTTCTGTGTCTCTAAATAGAAGTTAGCACCACAGTAGAAAAGAATACCTGCACTTTTAAAGAAGTTACATTTACAACTTTATAAAAATATTAGCATTAGTCCATACGTTGTATATATGACCTCTCCTACCCATCTTTATTTCAAGGTATTGGTACTCGCGACACCAGCCGATACCAGTATCCGTCACTATATGATCAGGAACTTAGAAGAAGAGAACATTGCCATTAATTTCATGCTATATTGGGAGATATAGGTCTTTCTTTAAAAAAAAATGTTTTTTAATTTGTGGGGTGGGGGTGTTATGTACTAGTGGTATCAGTACTTGGTACCGACGACTACTCAAGAGTTGAGTATGTGTACTGGTATCAGCCTGAAGAAAATGGTATCAAACGTCGCTAGTTCTACCCTTTATGACCTCCATTATACTAAAACAAAAAAAGATTCATAACTAAATTCTTGAATTCTCTACATATTTAAAACATGACAATGCTGTTTGCGTCTGGCTTTTTTTTTTTGACCTTTGGATTAAGTGTAATTTGTAATGAAAATTAAGTGCTTCCTTTTGGAAACTCTAATAACTTTGTTCCTATCTACAAAAAGTCGACCTTAACTTTGATCACAAGTGATGCGTATGTTGTCGCTGGATGATCTCCTCCCCTGCCTACACGCCGCACCCCAAGGGAACCCCAACTTGGCGGGCTGACGCGTACCACTTGGCAGAAGCCCGGCCTAATACACGGCCGCTCCGAAAATCTGGCAAAGGAGGAGGTGAAAGTGACTCACCGGGCGCTCGGGATGACAAAACTCACGACTCATGCTGTCCACATCTCTGCTGAAGACAACAAACGAAAGGAAAGTCACGATGTGTCGTACAAGCGCTCTGGCTCCGGGGACCGGTCGCTGGAGGAAATGGTCCCCTTAAAGCGTGACTGGTGATGACATCATTGCTCAGGTAGGAGGAATGACAACAAATGGACTTGCAAATGGTAATGAAAGCGCATCTGGAGACTCTTTAATTTCAACTAGGGGAGGGAATAATAAATAAAAAACACACACAGATAAAAACAATAACATGGTTCGGCTGCAACAGTAAAAGTCACGTTTTAGTCGAAGTATAGAAAGTAAATACAAATATACAAAAAGCACCTCAAGATTAACTTTCACTTTAAGAGGACCTTCATGGAACAATTTTGTTTGAGCCATTAATACTTTTTTATGAATGGCTTGTCTTTATGTGGGTCTGCTCTTGCACGTTGTCATGGTAACCAAAGTGTTCGGTACAGGACGGGTTATAGGCCACTTGCATAAGGCATGGCAAGCCCATTTTAATGGACAAATCAAGAAATCGGGTGTAAAGGCTTTAATTCTTGATTGTTTGGTATTTTTGTATGCCACATCTTATTAAAAAAAAACAAAAAAAACTGGAAACTCTGAAAAAAGACATACCGTAACTGGTCATAAATCATTCTTCTTATGCTGCGTTACTTTTGAAAAACGGCCAGATGAAAGTTTGTCCAAAAAAAACAAACAGACAAGTAGGAAATTGTCGCCGACTGCAAACACACTTCATCAGCAGAAAGGAGACGCTCTCTCAGAACTGTTGCAAGCAACCACCTCTGCAACATTTGTCTCTGCAAGCGCTTTCAAGCGTCTCCGTGAGGACGAGTTGGATAGGCAAGCGGCGAGGCTCAGTACTGGGCAGGCGGCGTCCAGCTCGCCTCGTCTGGGAACGCTTGGGCGTGAGACGCCACCTGGTTCTGTAAACACTGCTTCAGCTTGTCTTCTGTCAGCGTCAGCCGCTGTTCCAAGATGGACACTGTCTGGACGGACAAAGACGGGGATGATGATGATGATGATGATGAAGGGAAGCGAGATGATGAGGGAAGGCAGGAGATGGATAGACAGAGGACAGAGGAGGCATGTTAGACAAGGACGTGCAGCGCCAGCGTGACAGTGATGGAAAAATAATGGCTGCAATTGTGTGCGTGCGTGTGTGTACTTTCGAGGTGTCGTGAGTGCGAAACAATATTGCTTTGGAAAAGGTCTGCTTCTGCCTGGCACAAGACACTCGAGAATAGATGCAATATGGATCGGTGTAATCAGCACAATTGGCAAACTTCACTGGAAACTCCAACGATGAAGGCAATTCAACGTGTTCTCATAAATAAAATAAAATCTTCCTATAGAAAATGATGTCAGTTCAGATCACACACAGTTAACATGTATTTATCTTGATTTGTACTAGTGACGTTTAGACATTATTAACAGTCGTAAGCGATATAATTTCAAACTCATATTACACAAACGTACTTACAAAATAAATGCCCAACTGATTAGTTGATAAAAAAAATAAAGGACCAATAGTGTCCATGTACGTGCACAAGTGGCAAAGACTCTCCCTAACTTCCACAAAGAACCCAGGTTACTTAGCTTCTCCCCGACACACAAAGATTTTTGTCTCACAGTCGCGATATATCACTTCAAAATACTTCATTGACACCAATTGCTACTTTGGCGCCATCTTCTGGCAGGTGAAATTGTGACTAGTGAACAACGAATAGGCAGGGGGGGGGGGGGGTGACTATATTTTGGTCAGCATCCTGTTGGTCAAATATACAATACAATTGATATTCCAGCCAAACCATGATTCCACTATATTCAGAACAAAACTTGAATTGTCTAGACACCTGAGCTTCAAAATAGAGATGAGTTCAACCTTGTTTGCGTATAAGGCTTATGCACACCTGCCAAAATGTCTTCAAATCACAGCAACTAAAGTAAATAACAGACTGGAAAGCGTGCAGGCGTTCTCTAATGAACCAAGCACATGTTGCTGGTGCCACTGGTCTTGCAAGTTCAAGACTCAGCCGCTCCTTGATTCAATTATTTGTGACTGCAGCAAAAAGGGTACATGTCTGTTATTTCGCTTCAGCTTCATTTGATTTCCTTTTGTTTTTGCCCCTGACGGATCGATTTGTTATTTGAATTTTGAGTAGTGCCTGAAGACATCCAAGACAAGAGAACAATGGCGTCCCATTGCAAAGCCAGGCGGTGTAATGATGATCACAAATCATTCAGGCAGCACTTTTACGACGAGTTTTGCAAAAAAAGAAAAAGAAAAAGATCATCTCAAGAAGGCTGAAAACACTAACATGGATTGTGAACGTCTCCCTTGTGTTGCCTGGTGACAAACACAGTGCAGCAAGGAAGCTCACGACTTTGGATACAGTGAGTGAGGAACACGTCGACGTGTCTTAAACTGTCTTGTTGAATGCTTCAAACAAAAGACCTTGTTTGCAAGGTTGGGTGCAAAACAGTTATTTACTAAAATCTTAAAAAATGGACACGTCTCATGTTTTTGTAAGCATTGTCTGTTTTGGAGCGTTGGGTGCTGCTTTGTTACATACATACATTACATAGGTTGATTTAATGCAAAGTTTTCTACGTAGAAATAAGATGGTGGCCCGATGAAAATATTTGGAGATGAATTAAATGATACTTAAATCTCATCTTGATGTGCATGCAGTTCATGATCATTTATAGGACACTCATGTAAAGTATTGCAGTATCGATACCGGTGCATACTAAAAAATTGAGTATTATACTAGTATCAGTCTGGAAAAAAAGTGTCGACAGCCATAATTTTTTCCATCAAAAGCCCTTTCGCAGTCTTGTTTTTGTTGTTTAAAGTATCACAAAATAAAAAATAAAATACAAATACTAGTCACTGTTTTGCTTAACATGATTTTTTTCACAAAAATCAGATTTTCTCCTTTTGTGTTGGGTGATTTGTTGATTAAGTTATATAAACAGTTATGTGAAACATGTTGCATAAAAATGACTTATGCTCACAAATTAAGTGAAGGGGAGCCTTAAGCTTTTTTGATTACGCCACACGAGGCAAAGGGAACATGTTAGCAAAAGTAATTACGCGTTATGACACTGTCCTACACTGAATGGATATCGTGAGCCCTGATAATAATCTGATTCTCGCTCTGTGATTTGGGGGGGGGGGGGGTGATATTCAACAGAGCTTTCCATGAGGCTATTGTCAGACTTGTAGTGGCCTCGGGCTTCTTTTACTGCCGTGAGAAGCTGCCCAAATTGAAATCTATGGAACAAAAACGCAGCCTATATTTTGAGATTGGATCCGAGTGATGCTTCAATGACATTGTAAAAAAAATTAAAAAAATAAGAAAGAAAGAAAAGATCGAGAAGTAAAGTTCAAGTCAGGTTTGGAGAGTCTCAGGTTTAACTAAAAACATGAACTTGGAAGGAATAACAACGGGTGTTAGTACATGGAGTCTCCAACTGCACAAATTAAACATTTTGAGACAATTGGCAGAACATCAGGGCATGCAGAATTCCAGAGAAGTCAAAAAAGTACCGGACTACTGTACTGTGATATCTCCCAAAGATAGCACAGAACGCTGATCAAAGTATTAAATAAATGCATTTCCAAAGATAAGATGGCTGAAAAGTCCTGACAGTGATATTACATTTGTGGTTGTTTTATTCTTATACTTCTGCAATAATGTAAAAAAAAAATTGATTAGTGACGTTAATTAGTCCAGCTCATTAGTCATTAAGGTTAAGAGAGTGTTTGGCTTTAACGGAATGTATTAATGTACCGGTATAAGCAATGGGAAACAATTATCAAAAATAGAATCGTTCAACATTAAATACGACCAAATAAAATTTCGATTAGTGAATAATCGTACAAATGATCTTCATGGGGCAGATTGGATTGTTGTCAAACTTTAAGTTATTTTTATACTAAATATGACCACTAGTGCTTTGGAATCTCGTTCAATACTTTTAGGAGCAATCGAGTATCTATCAATGTCTTGTAAAGAGCTTTTTCGATAAAGCTTGTCTTCTGATCATCAATAAAGTTGCTCAACCATGAACTCCATGAGAAACAGCAGGGTTTTTCCTGTGTACAAAATTTAGAAGCGGCCACCTTATTTGGTCACCACCTCCAGCCTAAGTGACTGACAGTTAATGAATGCTTTAACATGATAATAGTCATATTCTGATTGGAACTATTATTCTTATTATTGAAACATGGAATTATTATATGTTGCCTGTAAAAAAAGATGAAAGCCAGTCAGTTGAATTTACAGAATAAATGCACGTCATGGCGGCCGATAATGGTACTGCCGTGAGTACCGATACCGTAAAATAAGACTGGTATTGGCACCGATACCTGGTATCGATAGTGACCCATCATAGTGAGGATAATACCACCTCTGCCTCAATTTGAGCCAGGAAAACCCCTGTAACTGTATATGTAGACAACTGATAGCAGGTCTGTAAACATAATAAGGCATCATGCTTCCTAAGGACGTTGATGTCCAACACGCCAATAATGCCTCGCCAAACAAATTATGAGTAAATTGCTGCCTGCAGTCTTTTGTCTTGAGATGTAGGCCATGTGTGGGTGAGGGGCGTTTTCTTTGGGGTCATCCGACGAGGCATCTCCTGTGATTCAATCCATCCAAGCCGGCCGGGTAAAGGCGTGTATATCTTTCTCCCAGTCTCTGTTCTCAAGATCAATAACACCCTGTTTATCTTACCAACCTGATATGGCCCCTCAGTCCTCAGACTTACTAATGTTGTTTGTGCGATTGTGCACGTGTCCCCAGGCTACAGCAACATGATACTGGTCCATAGTTTTCATTTAGGATAGGAACCAAATCTTTTTGCCCCTAAAATAGGGCGAGCAGTTTTTCTTTTCACCCTTGAATGCATTATACTACTCCCCATCGCCTTTAGCATTACCAGCCTTGTGTTACATGTGAAGTCTCATCGCTTTGGTACGGCCTAAGCTACATCTGACCCAAAAGACAGACTGGTGTTGATGCCACGCTGCTTCAGTAGTAAAAGTGAGAAATAAAGATTTAAAACAAGTTTTTTTTTATGTGATATGTTGTGGAAGGTGTGGGTAAACACGTGAAGTCTATATGACTAGCAGAGACACATGACCCAAATATACATTGAGTAGGGTATTAGAAACATATTTGTGTGTGTGTGTGGGGGGGGGGGGGTGTGCATGCGTGCGTGTGTGTGTGTGTTTGTTAACGGATATCCTTTCTACAATGTGGTCTTTTGCATGACACTTTTCAACACCGGAAGGAAACTACAGCTTTTTAGTCACTTTGTCGTACCCGAAATTGTGTACATGCTAACATTACTAACATGCTAGTGTGGTTTGAGGGCAGTAACCTAAAAAAAGAAATCTTGGGGAAAGGATGTACGTCATCTTGTAAAGTTTATTGACGTGTGGGACTGGGTTTCATATACCTGATGATCATTTGGTAAAAAGGACTTCATGAGCACTAAATAGGGACGGACCGGCCCGAGAAAGTATTTGTCAACGTTAGGGGAGTGCAAGAACCAGCTTGGACTCGTACCTAATATCTGGCAATTCAATTTCTGTCACCACTGCTTCATACACAGCTCTCACTAAAACTATTTAAAAAGTCATTAAGGGTGAGCAAAAAAATTCAAATCAGTGACATGGGTATGATGCATTATGAAAGTGTCAGACTAAAGATGAGCAAGTCAGGGGGCTGCCGATACCGATCTTAACACCAATAGCTTGAAGGGCTCCTTCTACAACAGGGAAATCAACTCCATAATCAAAGAAATGGAATGCATTGAAACATGTTTCTAGAAATCACAGCTTCCCTGCATTGCTTTATAGAACGACTGATGGACAACATTGAAAAAGTACTCTGGCTTGAGTGCAAAAGAGTATGTATAGGGTGATACATAGCACTTAAATACATATAGTGCTGTACATATAGAGGGGGGGGGGGCAACTGACAACTGGGTGGGGTGGTGGGTGGACAAGTGAAAAACAGCTAAGACAGCAAAGCGTGTCTTTGGAAGCTTCTGTCGTATGCTGAATAATTCATTCACTTCAATCAGATTCCTCGATATGAGAGTTTCAAAGAGCTGAATGGTGAAGCAAGAAAGTAAGTATTGGCAGTTATTTGTGCTTTCCTAATAGCATGGGCGCTATAATATGCACACATTTGCCTTATTTGATAGCGTGGTTGTTGTACTGTAAAGTGGTAAAGAGAAATTGTCATGAAGAAGGCCATCCAGCGAGGCCTAACCTCTCCTCTCGAGTTGACATGTCATGACAGAAAAGGTCAGAGTTCATTCCGTGACTAGTCATTGTGTCAGATATTCCCGTTGTCATTCTAGGTGTTTTCAGACTTGAAAGAAGCATGCATTAGTGGGGAAATGTGCAAGGGGTGACAAAGCATGTTACAGCCTGCCTCGCTGAGCTGTTCATAACCCCCCCCCCCCCCCCCCCCCCATACAGAATCCCATGCAGGTTTCTACACATGACCATATGTTTGACTCCAAAGATTCCTCTGCGGCATGTCCCCATTCCACAACATCCAGCTTGGAATTTGCAGACACTCCATTTATTTGACGCTCTATTTGTGGTGCCCCCCCCCCCCCCCAAACCCAAGCTCCACCATATATGGTATGCAGAATAACTAAACTTCCAACCGATTTGTTTTATCATTAATTTCTCACCACATTTCATTCACTTCCGTCTCTTTACAAATGTGTCTTGGGATATATTGACAGAGCGCTAGGTCAATATATTTGCACATTTGCACCCTTGGAGAACCTAAGTGGAACGCCCCAATGAAAAGAACAAAGCTTTCTAAAGTAGCTACATATCAAATATTGCTGAAAGATAGTTGCAGCTATGGAAGAGGCTCTACAAATACCTCCTAACAACATCTGAGGATACATAATTCATGAATCAAATAACACAGAGGGGCTGCCGCTGACAATAAGAACAGGATTACAACTAAATCCATATTGAACACAAGTTTTTGGAAGGTAATGGTTTGCTTGAACTGAATGAAATGAAATTCATCAACCAGTTGGATGCAGTGCCAAGCACCATAGACGGACTTATGTAATCATTTTTGTGTCCGTGTTGCTAAAACCATTTCTGGCCTACGGGTTGAGAAGTCAAAGGACGCTTTTGTTCTCTACTGCGTGAATGGGTGGAGCGGTACATGCCACGAAAGATCAGCCCGACGTCCGCTTACCTGCGTGAGAACATCCAGTTGACCCATAATGTGTTCAAGTGTGCTGGTTAGACCGGTCGCGCTTTCCTCCGAGGCAAAGGGCACTTGGAGCGGGGGCTCAGGCGGACCCTGGACGTTTGCGTGGGTGGAGGTGGAACCGGTGCTCGAATGCCTGTGGGCACTGGGATGCATGGCTCCACTGTGACGACGGCCTGTTTTGGCAGCTGTTTGGGATAGTTGCGAGGCCTAAAATCACAGGAGACAGAAACACGGTCACTATCTTGAAACACAAAACCATATCTTAAAACTAATTCATAAGACTAAATTGTAATCCTAACCCTAACTTGAAAGCCTAACTTGAAGCCTGAACCTCAACTTCTAACCCAAATCCTCCTAACTTGAATCCCAAATCTTAACACTGAAACCCTAACGTTCAATTTAAACCGCAACATACAAGCCTATGACCTTGACTCCAAATTCTTAACCTGACGTTTTAAACCCTAATCCTAAAAGGAAACAGAGGTACACGCCCTACAACCAAATGCATGTACTGGTATAACTCATGGAGGTAAACTTACAACTAAGAGCATGAGTATGCTGCTCTGAGTGGGTGGCAAATGACTATGTTCCACACCAAACAAAATAATTATCTTAGAGAGCATGCCCAAACATGTACTTTCAAACTATATGTTGGTCGTGACAAGCTTATTTTCCCCAGAATTGGGAGTGACCCAAAAGAAACTGAAATTTGTGCTGGCCTTAAATGATCAAACTAGGAAAAGATTAGACACGCGCAAAAATTCACAGTCTGGAAAAATTCTGTTTAGTTTTTGCTTTTCGATTTACAATGAGCATAAGGTATATACTATATGTTACTTTCACACAAAAGAGAAAATCTGTTTAATTCAATACAGTGGACCCTTGCATACTTCTAGTTTGGTACCCGTGGATTTGCATATTCACAGACACCCCCCCCCCCATTTTTGTCAATAATACCCTGTTTTTTCATGGAAAATTAGGGTTGTTGTGTGTTTTTTTGGGGGGGTTTCTTAAAAAAAATTCCCCTATGCATTTCAATGGGCTTCAATTATATGCAGATTTTCTCTATTCAGGTACGATACCAATTTGGATAACTACTCCAATATGACAAACCTACACCACTTTGCCAGCCTGGCATAAAACTTCCAGGCAAGTAGAGAGAGTCATGTAGGCCGAGACGCCACATTATTGAAAAGTCTTTTGTTAAGAGCTACAGTCAAACGTGGCAAGAATGATAAGAAAAACATGTGGTTTAACGTTAAAATTATTACAATATATTAAAATTGTTACTCTGAAACTTATGCCAAGTTAAAAAAAATTGTTTATTTTGAACAATCATTTTCATCCAAATGATAAGTTTTAATGTCATTATCACATTATCAAGTACCGGTATCAGTGAGTACTCAAATTAAAGCGCTTGTACTCGTACTGAAAAAGAAGTGGTATCGGCGCATCCCTAGTTTTTGTACTGCATTACAAAAGCTGCTGCGATGCTTACAAGGGGGTCACCGCAGGCTAACCAAAACAGCTTATATAAACAGACCATGAAATCTACATATCCTTATAACGGCACTGAAGGGATGAACATGTCCTCAAGTTCCCTCAGTGGTGTTTACATGATGCTCGTGAAAAGTGCAGCTCAACCATATGATCCATCCATCCACTGGTGTAGTTTGTTACTACCCGGTGAACACTAAGGCCTTGGCATATGATTCACATTATCGTATGCATTAAGCAACAGTAGAGCATGTGACATTCTGATTTATTACCATTCAGTTGTTTTCTATTCCCCCTCCTCAAGATTTAACATCTGTATTTGGTTTATATCGCCTTCTTCTGAAATTGGAATCGGACATTGTCATCTTTTTTTTTTTGGGGCATTGATTTTCTTATTCATGACTTAAACAATCAACTGCTCCTCCATTTTGAACTCAAGACGAGACAAAAAGCAATCTTGTCTCGTTTGTATTCTGCATTCCAGACAGACATTTCTCAAATAATAGCGCATATCTTAAATGTGACGTTTCTACACAGCCAGTCTTGACACTTGTACGTTTCGCACTACACAGTCAGGCCAAACCCTGATGTGCTCAAATGTAAACACAAACTGTATGTGCACACAAACTCAGCATACATAGTAACCACCCCTACTAATGAATCACCTGGAGTGGAAAACCAACAGTGGAAAATTTCCTGAGGCCCAAATGAAACTTTGATTTGAAAGCAGCCATCCATCAATGGACCTTGCATGCTGCACTACAAACTACACAAGCACAGGCAAATACTGACACACAAGTGGAGAACATTTATATGAGAGGAGACGGACACAAGCTGGGACACAAGCGCATGGCTGGATTTTACAACTTGATACAAAAGGACGCTGAAACTTGAAAAATTCTTCAACGCTATGAGGCTCTTTCCAACCCAGGTGTTACTCATAACATTCATGGGGGCATTTTATTGAGGTGCCAAAGCTCTGAAGTCATGCAGCCTGCCTCATTGGCATGCTTTCACCCAGCTCGCACTACCATTATAAGCTACAAATGTTCCGAGACATGGAGAGAAAAAAAACAAGAAATGTTAGCATGTGTGCCATTACCAAAGGACTATTCAGATGCATTTGTAGTCTTATAATTTAATGTAACTGGAACATCAAAAGTGGTATCGCTGCCTGAACACATTGTTTTATTTTGGTCTTGAGAATGAGAATATTCACAGGCATATAAGGGCTTTGGAGGTCGAGAGGTTCAGGGTTTGAATCTGTCTTAGACTTGGCTGTGTGGGATTTTCTCAGTGATTTATTAGGGTATCCATGGTTAGGACACGGGTGGATAGATTTTAGATTTTTTTTGTGTGGAAACCCTGAGCCAACTCAAAGATCATGGGCTACAAATCACAATGGTTCCCGCTTTGCCCAATGTTTGGAGATTGGGCCAAAAGATAGTCAACATACCATGTAGTTACCATCATTCTACAGGAACTAGAGTTGCATATGAGCAAATTCTTGATTTCGCAGCTTATTGCTGTATATCAATGACATTTCTTTGGACTGTCATTTTCCCTTTTGTTGCAGCATCATACAACTGCATTTTTGCTCCACGCCCCAACCTTTCACTCTCCATTTTCACCCGCTCCACTGGTCCATTACCTGCCCTCTTTGACTCCCGTTACGATCTAGTCCTCAACCCTACCCATCCATATCTCCTCCCTCTTCCTCTCATGTTCACGTTCCATCTCCTGCTGGCAAATGTAATCAATTCCCCACTGTCAACATAACCTGCTAGAATCATACAAACTTTTGAGATCCAGTGAAAGAACCGCACAATGGAATAGTAGAAACTAGTATTTTGTGGATTATTTTAGCGTATCACTAATGGTGATTAATTAATTAACCAGTGAAGTACATTCTGGTACTTCAATGACTTGACTCCACTTTTGGTTGAGGTGCCATATCTTTCTTCAAAAAATCTTCATATTAATATTTTGTTTAGCTATATAACTCCTGTGCATTTTATACAAAAAGAGATTTCTTCCAGACTAATTTTTAGCTGACATAGACTTTCTGTCGATAGAAATGGACAGGCCTGATGAACATTTTCAATCAGTTCATTATACATTTACCACAAAATGTGGTCGGTTCAAGCACTGGCAGATGTATTTTTTAACTGGAAAGCTTGTGAATAACTGTTACAGGAATTATTCAGCATTTGGATTGATGAAAGATTCTTTGAAAGCAGTTTGTTAATCGAACTTGGTTTTGATTTCCTTGACTGTCCTTTTCTAGATTTTCTATGCAATATTAAATTGCATTTCTCTAGTTTTTGCTATCCCCCCCAGCAGATAATACTGAATATTTTGTATCTAAAACTATTTCATATAAAATGTTCTCTCATCTTAGTGATGAAAAACAACTTCACACACAATTACAGTATATCAACAAGTGGCTAGTATAGCTCCATGCTTACGAGCTAGTAAATTAGCCAGCATTAGTTAGCAATCAGATTAACATTATTGTTGAAATCTTATAACCGTTGGATTAATATTACATTATAACTATAACTACTTCTTTTTTCTTTTCTTTTTCACCGTGAATCTACTTTACCTCATCTTTCAAGTTTGAAGATTTTGGACCTGACATCATGACCAACAAGTGAGGGTCTTTCAGCTTTATTTCAGTAACTTCAAAGAGTTCTCGACATTGCAGTCTTATGCATGCACTGTGCACAAAAGAACAATGAAAGGGAAGAGAAGTTCATGATGCTACGGAAGTCTTCTCTGTCCCTCCACATCCTACAGCCGTGCGGTGCAGTGGAGTGTGCATGTGTGTGTGTGTGTGTGTGTGTGTGTGTGTGTGTGTGTGTGTGTTGAGCTGTGAAGGGGAAGCCTGTTGCGAGCATGCAGCTCGTCTGCCTGTACACGTGAGCGGGAGAAAGACCCAGATGTGAAGCTAGAGACGATGGGGGAGGCGGGGGAGATTAGGGTGGATGTGATAAGAGAGAGCTGATCTGCCTGTCAGCTATGGATGGCGCTCGCACACACACACACACACTCATCTATTTTCACACAGTAGCAAAGACTTGATCAGCTGTGGTGAGCACTGAGAAAATCAGAAACACTGCAACTACACAGCCAGTCTCAGTGTTCGGCTGGGCAAGAGCTCGTTTTAAAGCCGATTTATTGTGTTGAACAAACTGGCCTCCGTGTTTCTGGTGGCGTGCCCATGACTGGCAAACTATCATGCAGCCTCGCATCCAAGCACATAAACGGATCAGCATATCAAATGAGCTACTTTGGAATTCCCTGTGGATTTAGTTCCAAGGGGGTTAGCTGCAACAGTGAAGAGACCTTTCCCTCCATGCGTTGATCTCATTAGTCAATCTTTTCCTGATTAAATTAATTGGAACCTAAGGCTGTATTGGGCTGTGAGAGGATGCTAAGCATGGTGGGGAAGGTTCTTCCAAAACACCTTGCTTAAGCTTAAAAACACAAGACAGCCTTAAAGGGGAACTAAACGCAAAAATTTTCTTTGAAAGAAGATTATAAAGCCTTTATGTCCCATAGCAAGTGGTCTTATTATGATGTGCTGCCTGTGTTCATTCTGGTGGCAGAACATTTTCCCCACATTCTATTCACTGCATTATCCCACTTCATGTCAACCTCACAGCAACACTAAGCGAGGAAGATTTACCGCCCGTTATTAGAACAACTCTGCTTGTTGTTTTTTTTACGCCCAAATCCATTTCTAACAGACTACTGTTTAAGCAAGAGGGTGACATTTTTTCACTTCTTCCATTTCCTCTCGGGCGACACACACACGTGGCAGATGAAAGAGGCGCTATAAATAATGAATTCTGAATGGATAAATAATACATGAATAGCAAAACCTAGGAAGGTGGCATTTTCCTGGTGCGTCATCTGGCAACGATACCAACGTTGCAAGTCGCAGGTGACAATACAGAAAAAAAAAGATGAATGAGAGTCCAGAAACAAACCTTAATTAAAAACGGTTTATCTGTATGCAGCCATGTCGTCTAAATAACTAGACTGTCTTTCAATGAGAGAAACGCCTAGTTTTAAAAATCCTAGACTCAGTTTTCTTGGGTGGGGGTGTCATCGTTTTAATTAAATCCTGATCTGATAGCATGTCTGATGCTAAATAACGTTTCATGTAATCAGTGGGTTCTTTTAGCCTTCTATTGAGTTCCTCCAAAAGGTCGGATTCACTTTAGCACTTAAAGTTTGTATGTGTATTTACTGTGCCCATTAGGAGCTATGAATGCAATTTCAGGAAAGTCACCTTTGGCTAAGATCCCCACCGTGCTTTAGCTACTTTTGGTAAGTCCAACGTTATTTTTGAAAACTAACACCAGGAAATACAGTTCCTTTTAAACTCACTAGTTCTCAAGTAATTATCACAATGATTAAAAAATCAAAGAGGCCTACTCTACCGTTGGAGCCAGAAGCACATTTTTTTTTTTTTTTTTTTTTTTTACTGTAGCCTGGTTGAGGACAATAAAACTTCTTAGTTCAGTTCTCAAATTCCCCTTTTGGTTCTGATTTAGCATTTTACTTCAATGAGTCGATTCAATGCAAATAATTAAAGCCAGCAAAGTGGCAAGGCAACATCTCAGTAAATAGATGCCTGTTTGCTTTTCTGCATGTGTATGCACTTGTTGAGGCAAATGACCAAAAGGGTATGAGAAAGTACAAAGATTGATCATTATGTGTGGCTCTGGTCCGTAGGCAGGGCAACGATCAATATGGGCAAGAAGAAAAGGATGCTGAGTGTTGTGCACGCGAGGACTTTGGCTTTGCCCTTGTTGATGTCAGTAACACTGCGGCAGGTTGAAATGATTGAAATCCAAACCATTCCCTGAGGTTTCCTCCCCTCCCTTCAACCACCTGCCCCTTTTAAGTGTGAAAGAGATATCTGACGAGGCATTTTAATATTTAAAGAGAACTAATAGTCGCAATTCTCTCAACCTTGTTTACCTTTTGAGAAAAAAGTTTGTCCATTATTTGCTCTGAGAGTGTGCGTAATCTGTTAAAAACATGTCTGATCTTCCCATCGAGGATCAACTTTAAATGTCAACTTGAGGGGAAATCTTGAGAAGTGCATAAACTAATGTACTGTGATCAACATCTCGATTCCCATAACAACTGTGCAGCTAAGTGCAATGTAATAGTGTAGGTTCATCACTTAATTTGATCGTTAAGAACTTTGCAAAAAGTATGGAGTTGATAATTAATTGAGGCAAAATGGAGGCTGCAATGAGTAGCGGTGCAAAACACCCATTTTGAAAAACGAGTTTACAACGTTCAGTTTGCTTTTACAATAGCCTTGAAAGTTATATTTAAACAAACATTTTCTTTAAGTCAATGAATAGCTCATAATGAAAAAGTGCCTTACTAATTTAAATGATATATTCTATTTTAGCAAGCAAAAATGACAAAATGCCCTGTCCAAAAATAAATAAATAAATAAAACAAGGAAGAACCATCCATCCATAATATCGACATTGCCATATTGGAAACTCTTGAGTAATACACATGACTGCCTCCTACAGGACTGGAGAGGGACATTTGGACAACAGGAAGGTAAGAATGAATGTGAGGCCTTAACTCTGACATACCACAATGTCAAACATTAGCCATTAATCTCATCTCAACTCTCTTATGACTTTGCTACTAGCCCTCGAAGTTGGTAAAGACCAGTTTCCCCAACCGGTGTTGTGGTTAATCCAGATCATCAACCCAGGCGAAAAATGGGTTTATGAATTTGCAACTGTTAAGGGACATATTATGGAAAATTGGCTTTTTAATTGCTTGTCTAAAAAGGCTCTGAAGTGCCTGCCCATCCATGTGTAAAATTACACAACCAAGTGCAATTTTTGCAAGCTGCCTATTTCCATAAATGCTGTTCAGAATGATGTTGAATTTTGGCATGTTTACGTTTGGTGATTGGTCAGCTGTATGCGCCACATACACAGATCTGTACGAACAGACATATCTAATTTGCATGCTTGGTGATAAGGTCATCCCTTCACGGGTGTTTTCCTTCTGGGGGCTTGCACGTTTTCTGGCTTAAGTAGCCACACGCTAGTTCCACCCTTAGTTGTTATGCAATGAAAGCCATAAAGGAGTGGCTCATTTGCATGTGACAGAACCACCCACTTAAAACAGGCCTATTTCAGCGAGACAAAAAAAAAAAAAGGGCAGCGTTAAGAAGCTGTTTTAAATTAAGAAGAAAAAATAAGCACGTCTCCTTTAAGCACGGTGCCGTAGTCGTTAGCATGTCAACAGTAGGTTGGAATCTCGGCTCCTTCCTGCGTGGGGTAATTATGTGGGTTTTCTCCGGGTATTCTGGCTTCCTCCTATATTCCAAAAACAGGCTGGTAACTTGTGGTAAGGTTCATTGAAGACTCCTGAGTGTGAATGGTTGTCTATACTGTGATTGCGTGGTGGCCTGCCTCAACTCTGACTCTAAAGACAAGAGCTATAGAAAATAGATGAATGAATAGAAAATAGATGAATGAATAAATTATATTCTGCTTTGCGCCTTGCCAAAAGTATGGAGTGCTCTTGATATAATTTCCCCGGCAGTCTTTGTTTAATACCACAACTAGTTACAGTTTCTGGCAATAATCAGGCACATCTGCAACAGAAAATGTTTGTAACCAATGCCACGGCCAAAAAGACATGCTTGTGAACTATACGATTACACTTTTCTTTTATAGAATTAATGACATTGTACAGCATCGCTGACATAATAAACTAGACACATGCCCATAAATGGCTTAAAAGTCTTTTCGCGTCTGGATATTTTCAGCATAATTGACTGTGGCATTTATTGATGTTTCGTTAGGTATCCACACAACAGAAATGTCAGATGAATGTGTTGGATAACATTTTGAAGGTTATTTTCTCTTGTTATTGCAATTGCAACATTATACAAACACTAAAAAGGAAGTATTTCATCAAACTCACTCGGATAAAAGCAAACCAACTTGAACACAAATTTCTTTTTCAGCATTTTGTCATGTATTGGCCTTGGACGAGGTCTAATAAAAGGTGTTTCAAGAGCCTTGTCATTACTTGAGGTTTACACAACCCACTGTCTATATGAGTATCACATGAAAGAACATTGTCATAATATAAACCGAGATTAGATGAATATGCAAATTACTTGGTGAAGTCAGGAAATGGGGATGAAAGTATTTCACATCAAAGTGAAGGTGCAGGACCAGATAGATACCGGTCGTCCTGCATGAGAGGTGTGGAAGTGAAATACAGCAGACTTCAAAGGATGCAATATGCTTGGAGGGGAAAGGCGGCATGAAAACACTAAACACCAGGGCATCTGTACCATGTGGGTGCCATGTGTTTATTTTTATACTAGCGGTAAATATTTGCATAAACCTGTACGTGAACCTGTGAGATTATGTTAATATGTAGGCATACTATTTTTATGTGAACATTTTGCTGCATATAAATTGTTTTGCAAAAATCTGTGGCAATACCTCTGCTTGACACTATTTCATAATTAGGTATAAGCAAAAAACAGATTAGAGTTTGACATTTATTATTGAACAAAATTTTTTATAAATATGGTTTATCAAGAAAAACTGCATCCAAACATCTAAACGCATACACTGGTTGTATTAAACCAAGGTTATAATAGCTGTCGAGACGCCATGACAGCTAATGTGCACAATTGCAAGAAATGGAGCTGTGAACGTAGCAGTGTTGAAAGTCGTCTTGGCTCGGCTGTCTCCCAAATTCAACACCGCATTTTTTTGGGTCAGATTCTGATGAATACCAGTTACTCTCATTATTTTCAAGAATCAGTACTGACAGAAGGTCCGTCAATCCGTCACTATTGAGTCTGACACGTGTTGTTTGCTGTGTGAGGCGAGGCCGTTGTGGCAGCGCATAATAAATTATCAGCCGCCACATGCAAGGCGGTAAGCCTGCCTGTGATACGGGTCAGGTTCGATCCTTTACGTTTAATGTAGAGCTGTCAAAATTAGTCGACAACTATTTTAATAATCAAGTGATCGTTGGAGCCACTTTTTTCATTTAAAATTGTCCAAACCCTCTGATTTCCGCATATCAACAGCAATTGTTCACTGATTTCTGTAGGCCTTCATGAAAGAAGACTGATTATCTTCTGTGCTTAATCAAATTAAGACATTTGCCAACATCGGTTTTTACTTTGGAAAAAAATTACCGAACCGGTAAAATAGTACAACATCAATCACTGGTTAATAAACAGTTATCAGGGGGAAAAAATGCTTCTGTAATAAACTCTAATGTAAGATTACAATGAATCCGATTAGTCATTTAATCGATTGAATAATCAATTCTAAAAATATTCAATAGTGACCGCACTAGTTTAATGTCAGCATCGTTTGTGTTTTTATCTAACCAAAGAGGAAAAACTGATTAAATCGGAAATGTGATTTTTGTGGAAAATATTGCCAAGCTCTAGTACAAAAGTGTCCTGAATTTTTCCCACATTTGCCGCATTTTGTGGCACTCTCTGGTGGCAACTTTAATTGTTATTAGCATGTATGGGCATAATTCTGTCGGTTGTGTGTGTCGACTGGGCACCTGGCGGGTGGGACAGGTGGACTGCTGCACCCTGGCTGTGTCACTGCTCTCATCGAAGTTGCTCTTCCACACCATCACCTGCAAATCCATGGAAGAATGTTACATCTTTTGCCAAAAAGAGCATTTTCGTGAATGGTCTTGATTCACGATCAAATGCAACTTTGACCAACTAGAATCCAATTTTAACTCATCACCTGTTCATCAGAACCTCCAGAGGCGAAGTACTCTCCTGTTCTAGAAAAGGCCACACAATTTACTGGACCCTGTGGAGAAATAGAAACGACATCACATTGTATATTTGTCTCACCCGACGACTCCTCTGCTAACTACTGAGCCTGCATGTGGGAACCAATAAAGAAAACAGAAACGCAGGTGGGCAGGGGTCAAACTCTGGTCAGCGCTAACAATGATCACCTGGGGGTGTCAGGACAAAAGAGTGGAAAAGAAACGCACACACAAGGCGGATGGAAATAATGAAAAGGGAGCTGTATCCTATGCATGGCTAGCACCCAGACAGGCCGGTTTGTGTGAGGAATGCTTTCCCAGAAGCACCTGGGCAAAGCAGACAGTGTCACTATGGCAACGCGACGACATGACAGACAGTATGTTCTGTTTCTGCTCTGACTAATGCCTGCTGCCAGGCTGGCACTCGCCACGGCTAGACAAACACACATCACTGTACTTTTCTTTGGGTGGACGTTCAATGATACGTGCATTCTTCGGCACTTTACTCCATCCGACACTCGTACCTGCCTCCATTCCGTTTCCTGAACAGAGCATGAACACAATTCTACCTTTCACCCAAAAACTGCACGATTCATGACGATATAAATTAATTTGGGGTACATCTTGACATAGTTCAAGAAGTTTGCTTTCCACCTTTTTCTTCCGTAGCTTTATGTAGTGATGAAACCACTGGCAGGATCATCGATGACCTCATCTGTGTGTTCTGACAGATGAGTGCAGCATGCAAATGAAAACAAAGGTCCGCACTATATAGATTTTCACACTCAAACTGTAGAAGCACCATCAAAAAGGGTGCTAGGGAAGCAGTCACATTAACCTTAGCAGCACCCATACTGATGGGAGAGGTAACTAATACAGCGAAACCTCTCCACAATCTTTCTTAAGGACACTGGCTGATCTCTGATTAAAATAATTCTCCTAAATAGGTATAACAAATTGAACAAATCCATTCCACGGTCACACTGTCTCTACCCTAAAATATTTGCGAACTGTAAAGGCAATGTTTTAAGTGACGATTTTTAACAGTCTTTCTGATCTAGGATTGTGGTGACAAATGCAAGCCACTGTACATTCTGTTCTTCCATTAGAATTGTTGTTGACTTAGCCATGTTGTATTGAGCAGCCTGGACAGAAGACGCGTGGCTAATTTGCATGAGAACAGGTCAACTGGTGTGTGTGGTGTGGGAGGCAAGGATCTGTTCGCCACTGCCATTTAAGTGTAAAAAAAAAAAAAAAGTTGAACAGTGGAAACAATAGAACAGAAAAACCTGCACAGCTGACTCCTGCTTTTTGTGTGATGCTAGAAGCCCAATTTTATGAATCATACAGCACCATTATTTGAATTTAGAGATTCTATCATACTGTGAGAGATCCCAGCTCCAACAGATTGGAGTGACTGCTGAGCCAAAAAGAACAATGAGACAAATGGAGAGTGTGAGCATGAGATGACAACTCAAAAGGTGTGAGTAGGGGGATATGACGGATTTGTTTTGTTGTGTTTTAATTTGGTGCGAAGAGGGGACTAGTGGCAAGTGAGGTATAACGACATCACACAGGGTACACAAAAATGTGTAAGATCGATAGATTGGTTGAGCCTGCCAGTCCAGTCTTGGGTCTAAAGTGAGACTATCAAAGCTGTGAGAACAGACAGACAGTAGAGTTGACGTTGGACAAAAGGAAGGAGCCGAAACAAAGAGGAGGAAGAAGAAAAGGAGGAGGAGGAGGAGGAGGAAGAGTTGAGGATCCACACAAACAGAGGAAGAAACACGGTCCTGTTTCAGAGATGAGTCATTATGAGTGGGCTGCTTGCCTGGCAAGTACTAAAATAAACTGTATACATATATACAAACGGGGAGGTGGTGTAGTAAGTGAACATACTATATACACACGTGAAGGAAGAAAACATGCAGCAAGTTAGCAAGTTAGCTGAGTGGAGAGCAATGCTCATGGCCGCCTAAACCAGGGGCCTCCAATATACATTCAGTCATATCAGTGATTCGTCACCTAAATGAATAAACTATTTAATTCATTGTTAACAATAACAATGAATGTAACGTGACCAAAGTTGTTATTTCAGAAGTGCGTATCAAACTAGTATCCCTTCGCATTAAGCAGAACGCAAGACACTTTCAAAAAAGGTTGTTGACCCCTAACCTAAAGCAACAGAATGTCTCTCACCCACAAGAACAGCACTATTACGGTTTACTCCACCTTTACAGTCCTTTAAATTCAAGATTTGATCAAGGTATAAAGAATTTAGGTGCGTATGTGTGTGTGTGTGTGTGTGTTTGTACCTGGTGTCCGTGCAGTGTGAACAACAGTTTTCCCTCCACAAGGTCTAGTATCTTGGTTGTGGAATCGTTGGATGCAGTGAGGAGATAATTACCAGACGGATGGAAAGACAAACAGTTCACCACGCCGTTGTGGACTATAAAGAACAAACACCCATAAATACAAAACAAGCATATAATACTTTTTAAATGAATATTGTAAAACTTTTCTTGACCTTAAATACAGTTGTATAGGCCAGCCAGCCAGGCATCACGTGAACCACAGAGGCCTGTTGTACATAATCAACCTAGCTGCATAATTTAAAGCGATTCAGTACATGATCAATTGCGGCACAATTGGTTGTGTTTTCTATACTTCCGCCATTTTATATGGTATGTACCATCTACTGGGTTTTACGCTCCTCCTCACACTGTGGCTTAAAGGTGCCTTGACATTATGTTTACATTCACACAAATGATGATGTCAATTGCTCTAGCCTGTGGCGAGCTCCAATAATCACATTTGATTCATGAAGGCATGCACTGTCGTAATTGGATTCCTGACGGAGACAAAATGAGCACAGCAGGTTTTCTGTGAACCACAGGCGCCCTCTGCTGGCTGAGCGATGATCTTCAACTGCACTGACTGACCTCCACATTGAGATTACAAAAACGAGAATGACATCGAGATCATCTTCATTTCTCTGTATGATACAAACTACAAGCACAATAATAATCACATGCTAAAATTCTACCTCTGAAAAGTTCAATTAAGCCACTTAAACAAATCATACTTTCTCGACACCATCATTTGTAAGTCTGGTAACGTGTGAACTGCATCAACATAATGAAGCGGAGGAGGGGACACGGAGGATTGTTCTAGACCGGTGTCATTATCCATTATTAGCTCTTGCAGCTGAAATCCATTAAGGGAAGCTAATTAAAACAACAGAGCGGGAGACAGACAAAACGGCCCCCTCAACATTTCATGTAATGACACTGAAAGAAATTATGAACGCAAACTAATCCAGACACACAGCTGATTGTAGCCTTAAAGTTAATCGACTGATTATGTAAAATAATTGTGATGCGTCTTGACTCTTTACCTTGGTAATGTTGCAGCATCTTATGGGATCGAATGTCCCACACCTTGACTGAATTGTCAGTACTGGCTGCAGCGATGCATGTTCCACTGGGATGGAAATCCACATAGTTTGCATAACTTGTTAAGAGGAAAGAAAAATGAATTCAATGAATGAAGAAATACATCTTTGCATTGGTGAAATTATTGTAAAACATTCTCACCCGGCATGTTCGTAGAAAGAATGAATACATTCCCGGCTGTTTTTGTCCCACAGCTTAATCGTTTTGTCATCGCTCGAGGAAATGATCAAACGGCTGTCTGGGGAAAACCTGCAAGAAATGCATATATTTGGTCATGAGGTTGCAGGTCAAATTTGGATTGACAAAATGTGTCATACCTGGCACAGCGGACCCAGTTGATATGCTGGTTGAGCGAGAACATGAACTTTTGTCTGTGGACAGACCACACCTTGACCGTCTTGTCATCGGACGCCGTGACAAGAGCCTGGCCATCCTCAGAAAAATTCACACTACGTATGGTGGCTGTGTGAGCCTTGAATACAGTTGACTGAGCCTTCCTGTAAAACCCACAAACAAACACACAAGGGTCTGGCTGCTCAACGCAATCTGAGCAATACAACTTTCATTCATTAGAGTAGCTGCTCGGTGATGAGTTTGGGGAGTTTTTAGATGTCAATTTAATACGTTTTGTGATAGGAAACTATTAGCCTGGAAATCCAGACTCACTCGCGGGGAGTGAGTCTGGTCAACCGTCCTATCAGTCGCATTTCTGAGGCGGGGCAAACCTGAGCTAACAGACAGCGGAGTAACGTCAGAAAAGCGACTCGTGAAGTCTTTTTTTTTTTCTTTCTGCGAAGACGGAGTATAAATCCAACATTCAGCCGAAGAGAGACAGTAGTGAATGACTTGTGTCGTTGTTGCGGGAAAAACTTGAAGAGTGAAGAGTGAGTGAGTGAGTGGTGTGTGGCTTTCCAGGCTAGGAAACTTTAATGTTTAGGTATTATTTGTTTTCTTCTTTGCACTATGCAAAGCATTGACATGTACTGTTGGAACAACAACCGTGTGCTTTAAACCCCACAACATTCTCATTAAATAAACCATAAAGAAGATAGGTGGAAGAAAAAATAACTAATTTGGCAGAAAGAAAAAAACCTACATGTTGGGCACCCAAAGGCGCACAGTCTTGTCTTTGGAGCAGGAGGCCACCAGGTGTCCTGAGGGAGAAAACTGGATGGAGGTGACAGAGTCTTCATGCCCGTCAAAACGATATGCACGCCTCTGAGGTTTCATGTTCCAGATCATCACGCTGCAGTCTGTGGAGCATGTGGCTGGAGGATGACAATGTAAGGCATGATTAAGATTAAACAAGCAGTTGTCAGGAAAAAAATAAACAAATGAGAGAAATTAGAGTAGTTACCGATCTGTTTCATGTTGCTGCTGAAGTCCACGCTCGTCACGGCCTCCTTGTGACCCTTGAAATTACGCTCAAGCGTTGGATCAGGCTATGTGGATAGGGAGACAAAATACGGCCACACATTACGTTACCTGATCTGAGGCATGAGAGATTTTGCATTAACCTATAATTGTAGTTCATTTCTAAGGACTCAGGCTTCGGAACCAAGGGTCATAATTTGAGTTCTGCTGCGGACAACAATACACCCTTATGCTGGGTCAAAAATAAAAAATAAAATAATAATTTGGTCAAAAATTGGACCGACCCACTACTTGGGTCAATTTGACCAAACATTGGGTTGTTTTGTTACAAAACAATTGAACCAATTTTGTTTTGTATCAAAACAAAACAACCCCAAAAAACTGAATGCCTACATTACTGTTACAAAACTAATTACAACCCCAAAGTTGGGTTAAATTGACCCCATTTAGTTTTTTGGGGTTGTTTTGTTTTGAAACTACATTACTGTTACAAAACAAGCTACGACCTAAACGTTGGGTCAAATTGACCTACGTCGTGGGTCGGTCCAATTTTTTTTTAGCAAAATTGGGTTATTTTTGACCCAGCGGTGTAGTGACAACTTGACTCTGACTAATGGTCTACCTCTTGACTGGAACTCTGTTGTGTATGTTCAATTGGCCTCTCATGGTGCTATTCTGAATTTATACATAATGTTAAAAAAAAAATCTGGCTAAAATTTCAGCCCCCTCTAGTCTTTAGGTAAATGAACTGTTTTTGATGAAACATGTTAAACTCAGCAAAAGAGCCAAAGTCAAGACTGTTGATGTGACTTGTAATAAAGAATAGAATAGAATAGATTGATTCTGAAAGGAAACAAAGGTGTTCTTATAAAACTGTTGGGGTGTACTAATTTATGCTGAGCACTGTATATAGGACAGTGTTATGTTCATAACATCATACCACTTTCATAGTCCATAGAGGGCATCATAAAAACGATACAACTAAAGATAGGTCTCGTCTGATGCTAATGAACGTTTTGAGGTGTTGAGAGAAAAAACAAAAATCATATAACTTAGAATATATTCTAACAATCTGATCAATTTTTCCATCACAAATTAGTCCTGCGTAGTTATTGTTTTGATGCGCAAGGAATAGTATAACTATGATTACAACTATAGTATTAGTTTGGATCTTTTTTTTTTTTTTAACACTTACATCGACCCTTTCATCTCATCATCTATACTGATTACAATGTACCTACCTACACACACGCGCGCGCGCACAGTCACAAATTCCTTCATTCAAGCTGTCATGTTCCTAATGTAGCAGCTCATCATTTTATCATCCTTATACCCGCATGGTAGCGCTGTTTCTATTGCAGTCGCGTCCAAGCGGCGAAGAAGCAGCAGCTTTCAATTTGCTGGTCCCTCCCTGGCGTTTGTCTTTTGGGCCTAGCTTCATGCATCCATTGTAACATTGCGCATCCAAGCCGCTTTGTCGTAGTAGTAGTTGCTGTTGTACGGACCCTTAATGGAAAGTTGACGACTTAGGTCATCGATTCAAATCCAACGGGAGTGTTTTTTTTTTGTTTGTTTTTTAGACCGCCTGTCATGTAACGCGCGGGGCTACAAGTGCTAGGTCAGTAACAGTGTTGTCAAGGAGACGTGTCGAAGCCCGTGACGCTTGCAGCGCGCGTGCGAAGGGGTCGTAAAGACTTGTTTTTCCACGCCAGAGTGGATTTGTCGTGGCATGGCCGAGCTGCACATCATAGGTCAGCTGATTGGGGCCACGGGCTTCCCTCAGAACAGTCTCTTTTGCAAATGGGGGGTTCACACTGGCGGCGCGTGGCGTCTTCTCTCGGGTTTGAAGCAGGGTCAAACGCAAGTGGATAACCCCCTGACGGGAGACATGGCGTGCTGGTGCCACCCCATTGACTTGCATTACGCCACAAAGGGACTCCAAGGTTGGCCCAAGATCCACCTCCAAGTGTGGCACCAGGACTCGTTCGGTCGATGCGAATTGTTCGGGTACGGCTACTGCCACGTCCCCTCCAGCCCGGGACACCATCGAGTCAGCTGCTGTACGTGGAGGCCCCTCGGCTCCTGGCAGGAGGAGCTATCGCGAAGGTTTGTCGGCGGGGGACCGCAGCTCAGGAGCCCGGATCTCATCTACAGCGGGGCGGACAGATACAGGCTGCACACCGCGGCTATGGGCACCGTGGAGCTGGAGCTTGGCATCATCATGAGACACTTTGACAAATTCGGCGTCGAGAGTTGACACTAAAATATATTTTTTTAATTAGTTTTTATTATTATTATTTATATGAGAATCAAATAGAAAATGATCTACTTATTTGCCGAATAAAGACTTTCTAACTAGAAATATACCTGTAGCATAATTGTAAAAATATATATTGTTCAAAATTAAATTTGTATACCTCTTCAATGCATTCTGGGTTTTTTTTTTGTACTTTGTTGGTTATGCTGTATTATTAACATGCAGTGGATAGTTTGCCGTGACCGGTAAATCTACTGCAAGCACTATTTTTGCCGTGAACGGCTGTTTGGTCAATCGCCGGATGGACCGAAACCCTTCGGTGTCTTTTCACTAAGTTTGCAATTTGTTTTGCCACCGACGACAGTCTGTTATCGGCATTAACTGTCTAAAGAACGATAAATCAGAGAATTGATTTCGCCTGATTAACGGCAAAATAACTCTTAAATCGCGAGTTGCCGGTCACGGCTAAATTTCCACTTCTGCGAGTGTCGTGACGTATTTCCGCCATGCGTACAGTTTATTGGTTAGTGTCTCTGACTCGAAATATAAAAATAGTACATAAATAAAATAAACATACTTAAAATATTACTCCCCCAAATAAACACGTGGACCCAAAATACAATAACAGTATCAAATGTACAGCTTGCAAATTTCAATGTTATTTCTTGGCGTCCGTTGCGCGTCACCTGTTTTAAGACGCAACTTCCACCCCTAAGTGGCTAACAGATAGCTTTATAAACTCCCTTACCAGTGCAAAAGTCATCTTTCGTGGTCCAGGAACGTCACAGTATATAGCGACGACTTCCGAATTGTTTATCAAGAGTGACTCGGTACTCTTTGAGAAGTTCTGGTTCACTCTACAGGGAAAGGCTAGCTTTTAACTGTTAGCTGTTAGCTGCCGCCCGGTGACAACTACAAATTTCAGATTACGCGCCGCGATTGGGCGCCCGACTACAGGTCAGATTTTTTAAAGGGAACGCTACATAATTTTGTTCAAAAGAGAAAATAATAAGAAAACGTATTGAATACTACCATAGTATGAAATACGTACAATTATTGCCATTATCATTATAGTCAGTTAATAGTTGGTAAGCCATAAACGATATTTTAATATGATGTTTAAAAATGCAGTGCCCGCCTGTTGCCACCAGATGTAAGCAGAGTACTTTTATTTGTGGTGAGCTATATTGCTAAAAATGTCTTTAATGGTCAACGATTGTCAAATTACTTTAAAAGGCGTCGTATACAGTACAATACACCATCCTTCCATTGTCCAAATGTTTCCCCACAACTTTTATTAAACAAAGACATCTATGGTCTTACACTAGAAAATCTCACAACACACCACCAAAAAAATAGACACAGCAAGTATGACAAATAAAGTAGGGATTTCATCTCAATTGACTCGAGAATTTACTCTTTCAATATTTCTGTTGTATAAATGACAAGTGGGTACACACGTGAATTTTATTTCTGCCATCAGTGAAAGCGCATTCAATCGTCCTGCCTGTCACTGAACATGCCTAGCATTTTCCAACTAATTATGTGAAGAAAGAACACCATGCTCCAGGGCGTACATGGTCGTGCTGCCACACTGCTTAAAAACAAAAAAAATGTGTAAATGAGTTGCCATTTGTGCCGTTTCCACTTCACCCAGTGTACAGTAACATTTTGTTATGTTTTGTCACAGGCAGCGATATCTAACATGAAATTTGAAAAATGGAATTTAAATTAAAAATCAAATAAAATTGACTTTTTTATTTGATTTAATTTTAAATGTACTATACCCCCTTCCATCCATATACTAAAGCAGTTATGTAAGCTGCATACATGTAGTTTCTCTTCTAGAAATTGCCAAGGTTTTAGATCATCTTCTGAAGTTAAACATTTAAACTCTAACTCTTCAGCAATGCTAGTTTCCAGGCGGAACTGGGGAACAGGAACAAGAAGGTGGAATAATTAGGTAAATAAACGGTGCACTAAACCTATAGAATGAATAAATGAACCATTCCCTCATGAGGGGAATGTGGTGGGAGTGTATGAACTTGTTCACAGTTTGTGCCCTGGGCCATTTCTCAAAGGAACTGAGAAAATAATTAGGCTCCCTTAAAATGTTGCTTAAAGCATTTTCCTTACGTTTTATTGTTTTAATCCTTCACATGAGGCTCCTATCTTGAGTGTGTTATTTCACACCATTTGAAGTCTCAGAAAAAAGCTTTTCTGCTCAACGAAGTATCATTACATGAGCGAGTTTCAATTCTCAACAGCTAAGAGTTTAGTTTTACGGAAGTCTAATTTGGTCTTTAATTTTTTTAGACACACCTTCGAAGGCTCGTTTTGTAAGTGTTTTATATTTAGCAACACAACAAACCAACTTTCATATGTGCAGTAGTTGATGAGGAAATGATGGGCCTAATGGTATGACAGATATTTTATCTCTAAAAAAAAATTCACACAGTAGCCTTGCACAACACAATGCTGCGGCTAAAAAAATAAACATCCGTCAACTTCATTGTCAAAACATGACCCCGTATGTACCGTTTTGTGTTAGATTTTCCCATGAACAACCTTGTTCGGATTAGTGGTATAGAAATTGGATGGATGGATGGAATTAAAAAAAATAAAAAAAAGCTTTTGCAGCAATGTATTCGATTTAAAAAAAAATACAGCAAGCGATTGCTATTAGACACATTTAGTATCAAAGACACAGATCTGTTTTCAGAGCATTATATATGTTCCTCTCAAATTGTAGCAATGTGTAGCAAGGTAAAATGGGATCTATTCTTTAAAAAGAAAGAAGATTAGAGCAAAAATATACAATTACCATTAAAAAAAAAGTTTCTTATTAGTAATAAAAATGCATTTTGTTTAATGACAAAAAACTAAAAGTGCATTGCATTTTTTTCCACACTTTTCTTTTAAAGCAAATGTATTTCCCTTTCTC
Source organism: Leptonotus elevatus (assembly GCF_054856555.1). Classification (NCBI taxonomy): domain Eukaryota; kingdom Metazoa; phylum Chordata; class Actinopteri; order Syngnathiformes; family Syngnathidae; genus Leptonotus; species Leptonotus elevatus. The sequence continues at coordinate 16,645,259 of NC_141248.1, read as the reverse complement.
TTCATTAAGAGTCAACAGGAAGAACTGGTGAAAGAAATGTTGCACTGTGCACAGTAAGATAATTGTGTCCAGTCCACCATCCTTGACAGGGGCTTTTTGACTCGAGCGGCTCGCCATTTACCGAAGGTATGTTTCCTCTTATACATCCTTGTTCCTTTCCTGATAAGAATCCGAGCAGGCGTGGACAAAGTCTGATAGCCTTGAAACTGGAGTGAAGGTTGCGTGCAACAACACAAAATAAATAACAAAGGTCACAGAACAAAACCAGTGTGTGATATATTTGTCAGTGTATTTACTGTTCACTCTCATGAACACAGTCTCAAAGTAACAAAAGTGATGGACCATTTGAGAAAAAATCTTAACCTTGCACAAAGATGGGGGCGTATTGAAACGAGGCCATGAAAGGCCAGGGATGGTGCGGAATGTCCAGCTGGGGAATCTGGAAACTGTCCAGTTTATATGATTGAGAGACCAGCAAGGGCGCTGTGATACAAGTACCAGGGAGGCCTAACTTACTGTGGGGGTGAGGTGAAGGTTGGTGGGCAGTCAGTGTGGCCCAATTCCAGAGGCACTGCACATACACAAGCCCATTCAGTATACAATATTAGAATGTAATTCATGCTTAAACAACATTTTCACTAAATTCCCACTATAAATATACAGACATAACATTAATTAGATCTGGTCAACCTCGTGTTATCAACAATCTAAGAGTCTGGTAAAAAAGAAAAAAAGAAAGAAAAAATCCCTAGCCAGTGACACCCAATAATTCTACCTACTGTATAAAGCTTATTGCTGATAATTTATCTTTTAAAGTGGAAGTCAACCTTAAACATTTCTTGACAATAATGTTAAGTGACCTCGCTAGTTTAAACATGGCATTCTGATTAATATTACATTTGTGGAATAAGTGTTATGAAGCAAAATCCAGCCATTTTTATCCATCTCAGGGGTGGCCATTTTGCCACTTTGTTGTCGACTGAAGATGACACCAATGTTGCTTAAGGCTCAGACGCCAACGACCAATCACAGCTCACCTGTTTTCTGAAGCTGAGCTGTGATTGGTTGTTACCTGGGACCTGAGCAACATTGATGTCATCTTCAGTTGACAGCAAGTGGCAAAATGGCCACCCCGGGATGGATAAAAATGGCTTGATTTAGCCTCATAACACTTATTCCACAAATGTAAGAAAATTGTGGAAAATGAGATGGATAAAAACGGCTGGATATTCCACTAACATAATATTAACCAGAATGCCATATTTAGACCAGTGGGGCTGCATAGAACATACATACATTTGGGTTGACTTCCCCTTTAAGAAAAATAGTCATTCATTTTGAAAGCATCAACCACAATGGGTTTGAAATACAAGCACAGTATTGAAGTGTAGACTTTCAGCTTTAAAATGGAAGTCAACCCCCAAAAAATTCTTTAAAATAACATAATTAATATTGTCTTTGGGGAATATGAGTTAAGCAGCAAAATTCACACATTTTTATCCAGCTCAGTGGGCGACCATTTTGCCACTTTCTGTTGACAGAAAATGACAAAATGGCTCAGGTAACATCCAATCACGGCTCAGCTTCAGAAAACAGGTGAATCGTGTTTGGTCGTTCATTTTGCAGTATTCAGTCTATTTACCCTTCAAAAATCTTAACTTGCTGACTATTCATGATTCCCGCTAGTTGTCTTTATTAAGTGATTTTTTTTTAACATTAAACAGTTCATATGCAACCTAACGACTTTAAGAAGTGTCAATTTTGCCTATAGACGACGTCAGACACAACATATACGCACCAACACAGTTATCATCTGTCCCACGCAACTGGCACCCCTCAACCACAGACATCTTGTTTTGTCTCACGGCAAAGTGATAACATAATATCAGAGAGAGAGGAACATGGTCAAGTAGCTTTTCCTCACACGAAAACAAAAGATGACTAAATGAGTAACCAAAATATTAGAAATACTTCTAAAACAAAAAACAATTGGATCTTATACGCTGTGAATGTGTACCTGTCCAGTGCGTGTTCATTCCCATCCTCTAAAAGGACAGATAATTGTTAAATAATTATATTATCAATGCCCGCTGTGACAACATTATTGAATCATCGGCGGGAGGGCGTCTCGGCTATCTGAAATGCTTCGGACACTGAGACAGACACTACACACTCGCAGCCTCGCACCCGGTGACGGGAACGCGCAACTGAGGGGCACAAAGGCGGAAGCGCAAGTACTGGGACGCAGCCAACACGTCACAAACGAAACAAAGATGATGGGTGAAACGCGGAAGTCGGAAGTCCCGCCTCCTCCTTGGCACATTGTGCGTGCAGTGAGCCCCCAAAACAGACGCTGGAAAATATTCACCTGCCTGTCGTCACCATTTACTTCCATTTTGAGTCTTGATGTGATTTTTTTTTTTTTAACGCCTTATTAATGTTGGAAGACAGGTCATGATTAGAAACAGTCGATCACTCACACGTCAATGCATGATTTCCATATTTGTAAAACCAAAATAGAATGGCATGAGAAATTGCTTGCCCGACCAGTTAGACAATGGAATTGTCTTGAACTTTGAAGAGGAGGTGTTAATTGCTGCTCACTAGCAGGGACTTTTGATTTTGCCATTCTCTTTGTGTGTGTACAGCAAGAACAGGTGTGTCAAGTGTTTTTATTTTCCTTTCCTCATTGCAACACAGGCAGTTAAACAACATTGCTTGCAATGTTTTCAAACAGGAATCACTGCGTAATTTCCTCATTTGTAAACCGTTAGTGCGTAGCTTTTAAACTGCATCATGTAAACGGTGATTCACTTTATGACACAAGCTCTATCGGGCTTAGGAGAAAGCAAACGATGGTGTGTAATTCATGCACGCTTCCAATTGAGGGTCACATGCTCACATTCCTGGAGGCCTCAGACTTGCAGCCAGGAAAGGAGGGTTGCACGCGATGAGGGATTATGAGGTTGATGTCAGACTGTGTGTTTGATTGGATACAAGGACAGTAAAGGATGCATATTTTGCATTTTCCACAATTTTAATTTAATTTCCCACGTGTCTTAATACTGTACATGCTCTCATCAAAATACCTCACGGTTTGCTAAATTTAGCTTGATCCGAAGGGTCAGTCCCATCTCATGCATATGAGCCGCCACTCACATGGCACTCGCTTCTACAGCTGCTATTGCCAAGAAGAGTTTTGTTACCATATCAGCTAGGGTGACGCTAAGCGGTGGCTACTTATTGACCCCCGAGCCAAACAAAAGGACTGCCAAGTGTGAAGTGCACGTAAGCACCCATAAAGACAATAAAAGCATGGATTGTATTTTCACTCCAGGATGCAGCACTTTATCACCCAGCAGAGAAATAAACAACTCCCTCAAATAAACGCCACCGTTTTCCCAGAAGGAAAGAAAAACAATGTTTGTGTGTATACGGTAATAGTTGTCTGACCGTTTCAATGTAAACACCTTATCTTATATAAGTAGTTTTCCCCCCAATATTACTATTTTACTTGATACTTAATGTAGAATATCAAACATACACAACAACGTTTTTGGTAAGTGTAAATCCTGCCACGGCTCTACTGTATGTGCCAATACCGCAAGAGTTCAGCTGGGTTCAAGGTCAAGTGTCATTTCCAAGGGAATTCAATTCAAGTCTTAATAAAGGATACATTGTTTTTACAATCCAGCTGCAGTGTGTATGTAAAAAAAAGTTTTTTATATATAATTGATACGTTTTAGATGTGTTTTCAGACCTTGCACACTTTCCTAGTGCCACTCTATTGAATTCAAAGATATATTTTTTTGCGTAATATGCAGGCATATGGTCGCTTTTTTTGGTGATTGCAATGCTGTGAGCAGCGATGAAGAAGCCTCGCACCCCTTACTTCCTGGTGGATCCTCAAAATGACCGACCACATGAGCTGGCGTAGGTAAAAATGTTGGAAATGGCCAACTGGGCAATCGCCAACCATTTCTGCTATTTGGCCGAATTTTTTGGGGGGGGATAAACGATTAATCGGCTAGTTAATAAAAAACAAAACTTATTTTTTGGTATCTTAATGCTTAAAACAATAAAGATATTAATAATTACATGCATAACATTGGCTGTTTTACAATATTTTTGTCCTTTAGTATTTGTTTAACTTTACAACAGATGTAATTTTTTTGTTTGTTTGTTTTAATTGTGAGGGCAGGGCTAATGTTTGAATGTCAGTATATTTATCTTATGTTGTAATGTGTTTTTATCTGGCAGAAAAAAAAATCTGCAACCCCCCCTCAAAAAAAATCTGCAACCCCCCCCCCTCCCCCCAAAAAAAATCTGCCAACTTTTGCTAATAAAATCGATTATTATTATATATATAACAGATTCCGGACCTTTATAAACCAGGATACCGGGATACAAAGGTTTGCAAAAAGTGGTGAGTCGTCAGGCATGCTGACGTCCACAAAAGGGAGAATAATTTGTCGGAAGAAAACACAGTGCTTCCTGAATAGAGCACAAACCAGCTTTACTGGTACAATGTTGCTCCTTAATCCACTGCAGTGTGTACGTGTCAACTTACATCCTGAATATCTTGATGAGTTTTTCAATGTTTCATTTTGTCACATCAATATGATGGCTTTACCCTTACCTGAAATGATTTTTTTTTTTTTTTTTAAACAGGATGATATGATTATGATAATGTTATTGGTCATGCACACATCCAAACGCAGAAATCCCTAAATACTTTAAGTAGGCTATCTTTGAGAGGAGTGTGAAAGTGAGTCAGATGATTTGATCAAGTTCATCTTTGGTGCGTGCGTATGTGTTACATGCATACACATCTTGCTTCTGTTGTTGTTCGGCCTCTCCGTGTTTTATTTTCTGGATCAGGGTTGGGTCATGTTACATAGCCAAAAATTATGTCACCTCACGCACAGAGCAGTGGGTCAGAAGGTTCGGTCAAATGTCAAATACACAATGTATTGCTCGGTGCACAACCAGAAACTCACGAGCATTTGCAATCATGTTTCACTGCATTAAAATGTATCCCAATGAGAAGCGGGAAGAAAGATGTCCTCCTTAAAATGAGCTCAATTGTTTATAATACATGATCATATTAGACAGTTTAGCTTTTGCATCATTAAAACCTAATTTAATGCCACAGCAACCTGAACGCTGATTATTCGTCTTAATAGCCACACACACACAAAGATTCAGGTGGCGGTGGCGCCCATTGAAAGAATAAAAACACCTTCTACATTCAGCTAATGGGATGGAAGCGTATAGCCTAATACAGTTCATTTGTTTCTGACTCATACTGCCCTCATAATCTGATTGCAGCTGTGGTTGAATACAGTATTTCACTATGAGCAAAATTCTGTTTTTTTACTGTATAAAAAAATAATATTAATAATAATCTTGCTTTTGTATGGTTGCCATAATTATTCTGTAAAAATATGGTATTTTGTTGTCACTTTAATTTACAGTTTTGTCTTGTTAATAAAATCTGCTGTATTTAGCATGTTCCATTTTTTAACAATATATTTCTCTATATCCAACTGTTTTAGTTTAAAAACACATCAGGCAGCCTTGACACAATCTACAAAGTACAAAAAAAAAATATGCCTTTGAAGTCCAGCATGGTGTTGAGACATTGCAATGTTACAACCCCCATCTACTGTAAAAACTTTTTTTTCTTTTTTCTTTTTAAACACGACCTCTCATGAATGCTTGGCATGTCTGGACAAAGTGCAATAGAAGAATGTGATCTTTTATAGTAACATAAACTATATTCCCAAAAGTATTCACTCACCTGCCTTAACTCGCTTATAAAGTAACTTCTGATTAACTTCTTTTTTTTTTGACACGCATTTGTGAGGTCACATATTGATGTTGGAAAGCCTTTCTCTCAGTTTTTCACATAGTGTTCTAATGAGTCAAGGTCATGACCAAACTCCCCCATTTATATTGTCCTTATGTAACTTGTTTTGTGCACTGGTGCAGTTATGTTAGAACAAAAATCTTGATAAAAGTACTTGATAAAATAATGTGGAAAGCGTGTTGACAAGCTTCCCTCTTCACTTTCATGCAGTTTATTCGCCATGACACTTAAAGTTGCATGCTTATGTTTACATAATTTCTACATGCAAATGCCATTCTATCAATCAATTGCAGTCAGGTTATCCTGTGATATAGCACAAAATGTACTTGATGCAAATAAATGTGATTGGATATAAAAGCCTCAAGTTTGAAACCTTATCTTAACCAGATACAATAAAAAATGCAGACCTTTGCTTAAAATAATTTTCACAAGACCACATATACGTTTCATCTCATATTTTATTTTTACGTATATATCATATTTGACGATACAGTATTTTAAATAATGTGCTTAAGAAGACATATCAAAGATAATTATGCGACAGAGAAAGAGTGTCGATATATGAATTGTCGAGAGCCAGCGTTGAGGATGATTGGTTATGCGCGGGCCGAGATTGGGTGACTGAGGCCGTGGAAGTAAGACTTCTCTCTCTCGCTCATCAGCTCAAAGTGCAGAGGCTGCTGGCAGAAGGTGCACTCGGCCGACGAGTGGGGCTTCAGCTCCAGGCCGGCCTCCTTCCATGTATGCACCAGCCTCTCTATGTAGAGAAAAAAAAAAAAGAGGCAAGAGGTTACCAAACTTTGTATTTCAACACAAGTTGGCTCAAATTACATCAGGGCTACACCTTACCAACAAAGTATTTCATCATCTCAGGGGTGTGGTGAGGTGTTGGAGCAATACGCAGAAGCTCGTCCCCTTTGGCCACAGTGGGATAGTTGATGGCTTGCACGTAGATGTTGTGGCCACTCATCATGAGGTCACACACCTCCGTGTTCTTCTCAGCGTCAGACACCTAAAAAGTAGGACAAAAGGATTAAGTTTCAGTTTAAATTTTGCAAGGTCATTGTCAGGCATGTCCGGTGGCTTTACCCGAACTGGGATGATGTGGCTGGGGCAGTGCACCACAGGCAGCCCGGCGTCCATCAGCATCTGCCGGAGCAGCTTGACGTTGCGCTGGTGCTTACGTCTGAGGGCGCGACCCTCCTCGCCCTTGAGCACCTGGATGGACTGCCGGGCGCCGGACAGCAACATCGGCGGCAGGGAGGTGGTGAAGATGAAGCCGGCAGCGTACGAGCGGACCGTGTCCACCAGGGCGGCGGTGCTGGCGATGTAGCCGCCGACGCAGCCGAAAGCTTTGCCTGGAAGAAGATTGGGCAACACGGTGAAAATGTGCAAAAGAAAATAATAATAAAAAACACTCCCCCACCCCCATTTGCTTTATATACATTTAAAAATATGAAAACACACTTTTTTAACTCATTGTAAACATATTTGAATACATATAAAAACTGCTAGCATAAAATACTGTATATATATATATATATATATATATATAATGTGTGCTGGATATGTGCCTTTAAGAGACGGGGCCTAGTGATGGCAAGCTGGAGGGAGGTGGGTTGAGATCTAACTTGTGTTTCAAAACAGTGGAGGAAGAGGAAGAGAAGAAACTATCCGCTGGAAATTCATAATTGTAATTCCATTAATATATTTTTGTTTTGTTTTTATGTGAGGTGTTGTAGCCACCTGGCATTTTTGTTTGTTTGTTCTGTTGTTGCACTGTTTTGATCATTTTGGTCATGCTTACTGTTGTTAGTGTGCAACAACTTGTTCAATAAAGCATAAAAAAAATTAAGCGGATTCATTTTAAAGCAGCAAAGTTTCCACCAGTGTTCAAGTAGTCTCTCTATTTTTAGAGCCATTGCTGGCTTTATTCAGGTAGGTTTGCACTTCATGCTTTTGTTCCCAGTCCCCCTGAAAGGACTCTCAGCCCAGAAAATGTGTTTGTCTTGAATAGCGCACAGATGGAAATGACAATGACAAGAGGGCAATTCAAGCCTCCGGTCTCCTAGCAACAGGAGGGCAGGGAGGAGATCCTTTAAGCCCGCCAGGATATTGGATGACACGGCCGAGGCCTCTTCTCAAATATAACAACAGGATATTCAAACCCTTTTAAAAGGTACTTATTCAATCTAAGGTTTAGGAGAAGAAAATCACTGCTAATTTGAAATGTCATACTGACCTAGTGTCCCAGAGATGATATCCATCTTGTGCATAACGCCATCGCGGTCTCCAATGCCGCCTCCCCTGGCGCCGTACAGACCCACAGCGTGAACCTCGTCGACGAATGTAATGGCGCCAAATTCGTGGGCGACATCGCACATCTCCTCCAGCGGACATACAGCACCTGCCAGGGAAAGATGAGCCAAATGTTACACTATGTTTTGTTTTTTTTAATCACTAAAAAAGGGATGATCTGCAACTGACCATCCATAGAATGGACAGTCTCAAATGCGACGATCTTGGGCTTGCTGGGATCTGCCTTTAGCAGCAACTCTCGGAGATGAGCGGCGTCATTGTGGCGGAAAATAAACTTCTTGGCACCGCTGTTCCGGATTCCCTGAATCATCGATGCGTGGTTGCCCGCGTCGGAATAGATCTCACAACCTGTGACAATACAAGTTATTGAGACACAGTCATTTCAAACTCCAAAGTATTTACAGTGTGAAATAACTGGTTAATTAGAATCACCTGGCAGCATCTTGGCAAGGGTGAACAGGGTGGAGTCATTGGCCACAAAGCAGGAAGTGAAGAGTAGCGCCGCATCCTTTTTGTGAAGGTCGGATAGCTCCTGTTCCAGTTCCACATGGAACTTGCTGGTCCCGGAGATGTTCCGAGTGCCTCCCGCCCCGGAGCCGTGTTTTCGTAGTGTTTCCCTGGAGACAGCAATTCAAATTCCCATTGAAAAAAAACCCCAATATTTATCTTAGTGATTATATTATATGTGATTAATTTATGATAAAAATCACAGCGTAAGGCTAGTTAAATACAAGACTTGTTAAATTGTGTTTGAATTAAAAGCAAGACCAACTTTACAATATCAATACTGTGTTGCTAGTAAAAATTACGCAAATCTGCTCTTAAGAATCCCGACTAAAACCACATCATTGTTTTGTTGGCTGTGTGCTTTTATCACAAGAGTCATTCAGTATTTTTTTTTTTTAAAGAATGTTAATTTGTTTTGAGATTTAAGACTTAAAATGATAAAAAATGACGTATCATGTTTTAACATTTTTAAAGACTTTTTAAAGATTGGTGTAAGAGATTTAAACGGCAATTAAGGTCTTGGTTTTCGATTTTTGTATTTAATACCTTTAAAGACTTCAACGATTCTTTTGTTGTTGTTGATATTTTGGTTTGGTGGTGTGCCGTAAAATGTTTTAATTTCAAATGGGTTCCTTAGCTCAACACAAGTTTTGTATACACATTTTCATTATAATAGTGGTTTATTTCTTTTTTTTCCTCCCCAAATAACAAAAATAGAAATGGTTAAATTCTGCTATCACTTGTATAATAATAATAATAATTTTAATATTACTTTAAAAATTGCCTGTACAGTTAAATATTTTACAGTTTGTTGATGTAAACAAAGACCAGCTAGCACTATGGCCACACTAACAATGGCTGGATTGCACTTGAGTGTCAAGTAACTTTCAAATTATAGCCTGTCTCTTTGCGTCTAAGTAGGAAAGATGAGCCGACACGGGTTAACGTGATCAAACTTACATGATTGATTGCACTACCCGAGGATGTCGACTCATGCCCAGGTAGTCGTTGCTACACCACACCGACACTTCTCTCGTCTCCTCCAGGGAGCCCGTGAAGTCGTCGGCAAAGGGGAACTCGTTGGCCAGGCGGTTCACAGTCTTGAACACGCGGTACGTGTGGTCGCTCTTCTTCTCTTCGATCTTCTTCTCAAAAAATCCGTCGTAGTGGAAGCGGGACACTGTCAGGAAGAGGAGTACTCGCTCGAATGCGGCAATGCGATCTCGTGTGGTAACACGTGATGAAAGTGGTCGGTGAATTTCCTCACAAAACCGCAATGCAAACACTTACAGCTGCTTGGCAAATTGTCCTGCAGCAGGTGGGAGACCATCTTAGGGCGCTGCTTAAGGAGGGTCTTCATGAGACTTTCGCTGGTGCTAGCCAAGGATGGCTTCTTCAGCTGATCAGGAGACACTTCTGGAAAAAAAGAAGGAACAAAATGGAGGATGATGACCATCATGTTTCTTCTACAGATTTCTTCCAAGGTCGTTCCGGAAGTGACTCTCACCTTTCTGGACAGTGCGGACTTCCTGAACATCCTCTTGGAACTCCATGCCAACCTGGCGGACCACACTGCTGTTCTTCTGGCCCATTTCCGCAGCCAGGAAAGGGCATTTGGAGGCCACAGCCTGACCGGAAGACGACACAGTCGAATGTCCAGCAGGCAGCTTAGCCTCCACCTCTTGTTTAGTGCCTGCGATGGCAAAACAACTGTAATTGTGCGATCACACCCAATAGTAATTATCTCGCTTAGTTTATCATTTTCATACCTTCAGTAGTAGTGTTATTCTCTGTCCTCTGATGAAGAGAAGAGGACGAGTAGAGAGCCCGCGCCAGAGACGGGGCCATGGGTTTGGAGGCCAACTCCATCATGATGGGGCATCGCTGGGCGTAAACCACAAGCGAATTCCTAGGCTGCTGCATGAAGGCCTGGGGCACGCGAGCCAGGAATGGACAGCGGCGTACTATGACGTCCATGATGATTGTTCTGAAGGAGAAGAAACAAATAAATGGAAAATTGTTCATATTAACATTTACAAACATGGATGATAAATAGTTACTTTCTAAACAGTAGTCAAAATTAACATTTGTCTTAATGAAAAATATGTTGCTTATAAAGTCCTGACTACTGTATACCTCGACAGCTTGATTTATGTCGCCTCCTAATACTTCCTGGTATTACGTGATTATAACACACGGGAAAAACTTTTTTCTTTCGCCCCATTGATTGATCAACACATCGACAAGACTGTTAATATTAACGAGAATTTGTGTAAAAGAAAATGGGTGAAAAAGCGCTCACGCCCCTTGTAGTTTGACCCGACGTCGTCTTAAGCAACCATTACATTAGCCACGAAGCTACAAGCAGCGACAGAGAATGATGGCGGCGGTAAAGAATAAGGGGGTTTAAAGAAAATTTATCAATCTCACCAAGAAAAATCTCGCAGGAAAAAATGACAAAGTTCGTCCACGAAGTCGACTCGAAGAGTTGAAAGTGTGAGGTTCTTGATAAAGACGAGACTGGGGAAGGTGACAGCTTCGTTATCCTACACTGAGGACGAACGAGAAGGACGCGGATGTGCTGCTGCTTATAAGAGCGCTTTAAGGGCAAGCCTCGCTTGGCAGGTCTCGCGAGATCTCGTCACGTGTGACTGTCAGTCATCCTCGCAATTTTTTTTTTTTAAATTATTCCTCAGTTCATTCCAAGTAGATAAGACCTGTGTTTCCCGCAAAGGTGATTTATTGTCAGCTATTTTTTCTTTGATGAAAATTAAACATTTATTATTATTGTTATGATTGATCATGTTGATTAATTTGATTTATTCATGGTAAAAGTCAATACAGAATTTTACAGGAAAACAAAGCCATCCAAAAAGGTGCGGATGTCGCCGCAGCTTATCAATCACCGCCTTTTTTCCCCAAGTCAATCATATTTCAACAAAGAAAATCGTCGAAGCACTGTTACAGATGTTGTCACCTCATAGAGTGAAATTAAGTTATGAAAAGAAAACAAAACCTGATTTACACAAAACATACTTGTTAGACAAAATGTTCTATCCTGTCAAGTCAACAAAAAATTGTCTACAAAGTGTAGACATTCTTTTAAAAAATATAAATGAACCACACATTTTCAGATTATTATTATTCATTTTTTTACACCTTTAACAGACACACATCTTTTCTATATGTTAGACTTTGTCTTGTGTTTTTTAGACCAATTCCCATAAATCATAACAAGACTGTCTTTTTTCAAACAACTTCTGAATACTGTAACAGTAATGTTTTTTTGTTTTGTTTTTAATTTAATAAAATCACAGTATGTGGCTATTTTTTTTATTGTTCAAACTATTTGTGTTTTTTGCTGTTTGTTGAAGGCGGGATGTTTTATACATGAATTGAGAAATGTATTATGAATGTGAATATATATTTAAAACACGTATTTGGCACATATGCACGTATTTTGTCTGTCTAAAAAAATTCATGTAATTTTTGTTATACTAGTAAGTATGTGGTCATATGTGGCCCCTCTCAGAACTGATGACAAATGGTGGCCCCTCCATCATTTAAGTTTCCCAGCTGCCTGTCCTAAACGTACACACCTTTATTTACATGTAGTTTTGTTCCGTATACTGCCTCCCAGTGTTGACTCTCTGTGTTTTGCTGCTCTCTGCAGATGCCTTTAAGAATAACACTTGCTGACTGCTTTTTACGTGTTGCATTTTTCCTTAATTTAAATGTGACATTTAATATGGAAGAATCCAATTAAATTAGAATCACTTGGGGGAGTTAGGTTAGGGAATAAGATTTGTGGGATACAATATTTCCCTTCTTCCTTATTCCTAGTGAAATCAAGATTTGCACTCCATACCAGTTGGTGGCGGTAATGCGCCATTAAGTTATTTAACAGTCTCCAAGGAACATCCAACGGAAAAAGAAGAAGAACGATCTTTGCTCTCCGGTTGAAGCGTTCGCTTCCTGTTGTGTGTTGAAATCCTTACTGGCTGGCCGCATTCATTAGAAGCAACCATGGCGTCCGGCCTGCCCGCTGTCGTCCTCCTGGCCTTATCATTCGCCGCTCTGACCGCCTGCGCATCGGGTAAGTTTGGAAATCAAGTGATCGACAATCTTCGTGGTTGCTGTTGTCGTTTCAGTTATTGCGCTATTTTTATTTGTCGACATGGGTGTATGCAAAAAACAACAACAGACTTAGCATCGTAATGACGTTAGGTCAATCATCGCTAGGAATGAAAATGATGGCTCTTTATGGCCTTGATATATTGTTTTTTTTTCCCGAACTGAGTGATTTGACCTAAAGATATTTCGATAGTTTCGTTTTCCTCCCAAACTGAAACGGATAAGTCACAGTGCACACCCCGGACATTATATTAGGTACCCATTTTGTATACTGTACATGTCAAAAATAAAAGTACAATTGTTTAGGATTTTCTCATCAATTAACTTTAACTGTCAATGGCCTTGATATATTGTTTTTTTTCCCGAACTGAGTGATTTGACCTAAAGATATTTCGATAGTTTCGTTTTCCTCCCAAACTGAAACGGATAAGTCACAGTGCACACCCCGGACATTATATTAGGTACCCATTTTGTATACTGTACATGTCAAAAATAAAAGTACAATTGTTCAGGATTTTCTCATCAATTAACTTTAACCGTCAGTGAAACCTTTCAACAAACTGAAATGGACTGTAGAGCTAAATATTTAACGTTCCGTTCCACTGCTGTGGACGTATCGCTGTTCTGGAGGGATTTTTTCCCCCTTCTTTATGTGACTATTATCAGCAGTGCCCAAACTTCTTTTTTTCTCCACGAAATGCAGGACCAGCATAAAAACAAATAAAAACAAATGATCAAAAATCCAATTTACCGTTAGTTTGAATGTGTTTTTTGTAGTTTTTCTCTTATTGAGCCCGATCCCATCTTGGTGTCCAATCTTAATTTGTAATTTACTTTTCTTAGGCATCTTTGCATAAAATTAGCTTAACAAAGACAAGATGTTGAAAATGGAAGCAAGCTGCTCAGTCCTTTCTGTCTGTCTGTCTGTCTTTCTAGCTTTCTTTCTCTTTCTTTCTTTCTTTCTTTTACTAGCCACTTTTTACACAGAGCGGGCATGGTGCGTGGGAATCACCTGAAGGGATAAACCCTTATTTTAAGCGGGACTGCTTGTCATGTCTCGTAAAGTCAGCTTTCTTCTTCTTGGCTCTTCGCATTTGTCTCATCATTTCGTGTTGGTAAAGTGGTCCTATAAAGCAGCAGTAGTATCATATCCGCCTGATTCCAGGATCACTATTACAAAGCAACAACAAATCAAACGAACACTGTTGTGTAACAAACATGCATGCAATACAGTAAGAAAAAACGCACTATTTGAGTACACTATTCTTACACAATTTGCCCTTTTTCCTCATTTTTGCTGATGCACAGCGAGACATAAATTTTTAACCTTAACTTTTCACCACCAGTTTTACTTGTTTGTACTCATAGGTTGAGCTACCTTATTAAAAAAAAAATCTTCAAGATTTAATGCTGAGCTCTCTGCAATGTACTAAAGATGGAGTGGTCATATACACTTAAAGGAGTTTTCTCTCTGCGATGTGGCTTGAACAACAATACATACAGGCTCCTCATCCACTGATACCCGTTGCTTGTGTTTTTTTGCTTGTGATGTGTTACAGCGGACGATAAAAACTGTCTGGCCTACAGAGACTTAAGTGGGCAGTATTACTCGTACGAGCAATGTTTCGTGGGATACTGCTGTGGAAACTGCTTTTCCAAACACTGCTGCAGCAACAGTTTTCTTCGCTTAACGGAGGATCGCCAAGAAGAATGGTAATACAGTTTTGCTTTTCCCCCCCGCAATTCAACCTAATGCCACCGTGTATGACATTTAGTGTGACAGAAAAATCTGCAGCAGTTTCCTTTTGCATCTGTCCTTGAATGTTGCTTGCAGACATGTAACAGGAACTAGGGCTTTCCTGTGTGCGACGACCTGGATGGAGTGTGCATGTGCAATGTAACTGCAATGCAGGTCCTATTTCCTTTCATGAACAAGCTAGTAAAGGGACATTGTTGTGGCTACTCTACAAATGGAAAAAAGTTCTGTGATCACCATTCCATCTTAGGTCAGACACTTTGCCCCAGAACAAATCATGGAAATTGAAATAATGCATTATGAGATTATGTTTCACTTGAATCACATTGTACTGAGCAGCCAGGACGGTGGAGACTCGTGTACCACTGTCATCACTACTCCACCTGGTAGTTAGTTCCCGTTACACTGGAACCCCGAGTTGATAAACAATTTGGGCTACGCACAATTTTTTTTTTAGAAAAGTTACCTCGATGTATGAACTGTTTTTGATTTACGAATTGTCTGGCATGGCATTGACAAGTGGATGGGGTGAAAACTTTGTTTTCTTACGCCATGTAACCATCATTGGCAACGTGCATATTGCATAACACATTGCTGTAAGATGAAAACAAGTTATACGCCTCCGTGAAGTAAGGTGGACGTTCCGCCTCCGTATCCTCGTTCAACCAATCACAAATGATTGACGGAATGGCCTAAACAAAGTCTGACAATCATTGTATTCTCATAAGAAAATACTATTAACAGTGTGTATGTTATTTATTGAAATGTAGCATCTCTGACAGTGAATGGTCGCGCTTGTTGTTGCGAGACGGCACCTCCACCATCGTACCGTACATTATCCTATCATAGATGACAGAAGCAGCCGCTTTGCGGATGTAGGTCCCATGTGGACAGGTTGAACTTTTGCTAAGCTAGTAAAAAGAAGTGCTAAACAGTCAGAATGGCTCCTAAGAAAAGGGCAACTGCTAAAGGGATTATTTGGAAGCACTAATCTTATTTTCGAATTACAAACGGGGGTCATTGATGAATCTAGATTAACGCGTTAAACTGCCAGCCTTAGTTTCTTGATATATTATATTTCATCTTAATTCTTCATCATAATATTTGTATCTTTGTTTCTGTTTTCTTTAGTGAATATGATTCTTTAATGAATATCAGTTCCTCCCCAATGTTGGGTTCCTTGATCGGCGGTTTCATCTTCATGGTGGTGGTGCTCATCACCTGCTGCGTGTGTCCCTGCTGTTGCCTGTACAAGATGTGCCGCAAACCCCGACGTAAGTCCGCCATCTCCCGTCGGTGCTCAACATCCATTACTGTGTGAATTGTCACTCACTGGTAGGGGTGTGAATTACTTAGTACCTGGCGATTCGATTCGTATCACGATTCATAGGTCCCGATTCGATTCGATACCGATTAATCCCGGTACGAATCTCTAAAGTGATTATTGCGATTTATTTATTTATTTTACTCAAATTTAGAAAATACTAATCAGTAAACTTGTACATGTACGCTGTAAGATTTGTATGAAAATGTATTTATTTATCTGAAAATTCAGGCTTATAACTGAGCCACTGCATTTAACAAACAGGTTGCAGTCTGTTTCATGTTAGAACAGCACTGAAATACAATATTAAGGCTTCATGTTTTATTAATATAACATTCTTCTATGCTTAATGTGTGAATCCTAACACTAAGTAAGACGTAATATTCCCATAAAAAATTGATATTTAAAAATAGATTCAGCCGCATATTGAATCAATTCGAGAATTGCGCGCGTTAATATTGCGATATATTGCCCAATCGTTTTTTTTTTCTAACACCCCTACTCACTGGCTGTGCTTAAAACACAACGTTCATAACATTTATTGCAATATGTGCCAAGTCGAGCTGTGTTATCTTTAAAGAAATAGCCATCAGAGGATGGTGCACTCTGTGCCGTAACGGGGTGGGTAGGATATTCCATAATGCTGCATCTAACACGCGACAGGGTATGTTGCTCATTTGAAGTCCATATGTGAAAATAACCCAATAAAGCACCAACAATCAAAACTATACTGTCTTGAACCATTGTAACCTTTATAGATGGTTGTCGAACAGTTTCTGAAACAATCACACCGTACTCTGAGCCGTTTCACTTAAGTCACCTCTGTTCCTCATTTCCCATGCTCTGTTTGAACTAAACCATTGTATAACAGGGGTTTACATGCCAGGAAGTAAAGTCATTTCTGTCAGTTGGATTCTAGAGTCGTTTTGAACAAGTAAAAACATGCAACTGATTGTGTTATACTGTCTAACCGTTTCAAAGTGAAGTCATATTTTCCCCCAGTGACTCAGAGTCATATTTGGCCTGTCTAGTTTTTGAAGACGCGCAATCACGGGAGTCATGTGCGGTTTGTTGGCCCACCGGCCACATGACTCTCATTCTTTCTTCTTCCAAAAATGGGAATTTCCGCTTTTCTTGGCTCAGTTGGAATTAGCCTCACATACACTTGAATTGATAACGACCGAGTGAAAATTATGGGAAAAGTACCTAGAAGTTTAAAAGTGGACGTATACAATTCAGTGGTTGGTGCGCACACAGTCCTTGACTTCCTGTCAGCTGCACATAGTTTGTTGCCAAGCTAAAGTGCAGCAGGAATGTCAGCGCTCCACCTACTGTGTGTGTGTGTGTGCGCGTGCGCGCGAGCATATGTGTGTATGACTCATAGTCTCCAAGGCAACCACATGAGTGGAACTCAGGACCATGCCGCGTCATTTATGGGAAGTGGTCATGATGGGGGGAAAGAAAAGAATCATCTGTATGCTTGTGGGGGCGTGCGGGTTAGCAGTTTTCCCCTTGTGTTATTATGCAGAGGTCAAATTTTCATCCACTCTTACTTTGAGGTATTTAACTCAAAATTCCCGCAGTTTTTTTTTGGGGTGTAAAAAGTGAAATAGTGTGTCTCCATATTTTTGCCGTTGCTCTTTGTGAATGAGTCTTTTTGTCATTTCCTCACAGCGGTAATCGCAACCACCACTCACACCACTGTTGTGACCAACACCCCCCAGCATTACCCTCAGCAACCTACAGCATCGCCCGGGCAACCACAGCCCTACCAGGCGGCCCCTTATCCCGCCTACCATCCTGTACCAGTGCAGACGGGATATGGAGGCCAGCCCATGCCACCTCAGGGATACCCGCCGCAGCCCA
This sequence comes from Leptonotus elevatus, assembly GCF_054856555.1. Lineage (NCBI taxonomy): Eukaryota > Metazoa > Chordata > Actinopteri > Syngnathiformes > Syngnathidae > Leptonotus > Leptonotus elevatus. The sequence goes on along the minus strand of NC_141248.1, from coordinate 16,627,481 downwards.
TGCCCACCATGCCCCACCTGGGACAGCCTTACACACCGGGACCACCGCCAACATATCAGGAAGCTAGTGAGTGGGGATTTGTACACACACGACAATCTTTTAAAGGGATACTTGACATCTTCAGCAGTAAAAAAGTTCATATTTTGTTCAGAGTCAGTGTGATGACTTCATTGTTTTTCATGTACAATTAACACCTTTAAAAACGTAGGTAACGACCAATCACAACTCACCTCTTTTCTGGGTTTGGTCAGCAAACTGAGGCATGACGGGTCGTTACCTACTTCCTCAGCACAGGCGATGATGTCATCTTCAGTCGACAGCAAGTGGAACATTTTGTTTTTAAAGATATTAATTGTACATAAAAAAATAATTGAGTTATCACATTAATTCTGGGCAAAATATTAACTTTTTCCTGCTGAAAATGGCTCAATGAGTCAAGTATCCCTTTAAAGCCTCACACACTCCGTCATAGATATTATAGTGTGGAATGTGAGGATGGTGAACAATAATAATAGCTTCACCTCACCATGCACAATTTTTAATTAAATCATGCAAAATATGTTTTCTGGTTAATTGATGTGATAATATGTAGGGCTAAATCTTGCAAATATTTTTACGCGATTATTCAACCAATCAAGAACAAATATTTGCTAGCGTCAGCCCTACATAGAATATATACAAGAAAAACAACAACAAAAAATGACCAGCCTTAATTCATGTTGATTTATTCTCAAATGTGAGACTAAAATTACAATGAAGGATTTTAGAATTACAATAAAAAGTGACTAGCAAGTATCTCCTTTTGGCTTCAAAGCTCCCTGCACTTTTTGTTAGATTTTTTTAATATATATAAATGTCTATTTTCTAGGATAAAAAAAACTATAACGTTAGCCATGTTACATTGGAAGAAAAAAAAATCATCATATTTGTCTTCTCATTTTTTTCCCCCAGACGAAAATAACACGAAAACTAAAATAGAAGCCATTAATACGATAACTAAATTGACTGACAATTTTGGCAATGACGAAAACGAAAACAACATAGTGACAAAAATTCACAAAATACAATCAGAAGGAATGAAACACAGGTGGGAGAAAAGAACCACTTAGAAATTGTTCACTGCGCACGTTTTAAGACTGTATATTATTGTCAGGCCAACATTTTTCATTGAAACATTTTTCATATTTCGTCGACTAACATTTTTCTTTATTTTTGTCTACTAAAATTAGACTAAAACTAAAATACAATCAGATGGCTAAATTATGACTAAAAGTGTAATGAATTTGAGTCCAAAGTCTATAATCAAAACTAAATAAAACAATTCTTGTCAAAATGAACACTGTTTAATCCCCCAACCCCCCTCAAAGTGTCATGCTTGGTGTAACTTGACTCTAATCTACGCGTTTGTGTGCTCCTATGTCCAGCCGGCCCATGCTACCCTCCCAACCCGATGCCTTACAGCCAGGCTGCGTTTACCCCTGGCCAGCCGCCTTACCCTCTGCAGCCCCCAATGCAGCCCCCAATGCAGCCCCCAATGCAGCCCCCTGGGCAACCCCCCATGCAGCCGCAGGCCTCCGCTCCAGCACCCCAAATAAACTACCTGGCCCAGCCGGCGTACAACCCGGATTTCGTCTCTCCGCCACCCAAGATGTGATAACGGCCACGTCGGGTTTGCTGCAGCGTCTTCATAGAATTTTACACTTTTCTATTTCACAATGCCACCCACATCCACCACACAGGCCGTGCATGCCTTTTTGGGAAGTTCTCAGTTCTCAGGAAGCAAGTCCAGTTTTTTTCTTTTTTTCTTGAGCCTGCCCCAAATCCTTAGTGAGCTTCTTCAGCTTGAACTATCTCGACCATCTTCAGCCATCTTTGAATATTTCAGTGTTATAATTGGACGCGTATTGTTGTTGTGCTGACGTCGTTACTGCCGTTTAGTCTCGGTTTGCCTTCTCATCGTATGCTGCTTCTATTGTCCGCCAGTACTATTACAATGTGTAACCAAGTGATTTTCTTTTGTTTTGTTTATGTGTGTGTCTTTCTTATAATACGTTTTTAATACGGCCTTGGCATTTTGGGGGTTTTTCAAAGTGTGGGGCGGTGAGACTCACTTAACATAAAACTTTCATGTTGTGTTTAAGGCAAAACAAAATTTCTGAATCTTGTGTTAAAAATGTTCCGTGAATGCTACGCAGACAGAACTAATTAAGTAACCATTTGAAAATGTGCAGTAAGGCCTAAATTTCAAGTCAAAGCATTTTTGCACAAACCACAAGGGACCGAGGTCTGCCTTTTCACACCACATCCCGCCATTCCGTCAGTTTATACAGCATTGACATGGTTCTGTTACGATCTACGGATTATTATCTAAACCAGTGTATAAATGCCAGCCTGAACAGTTACCGTAACAGGTTAGCATTGCATTTAAATCCTTTTTATGTTTCTATTTTATATCTTCTATTTTACCCTTGTATTGTAGGAAAAAAAACAAAAAAAACCCATAATCTTTTCCTTTAACATAGCCTTTAAATGGTGTTTTATTTTTTCTCAACCCCGCTGTGCGTCCACTGAAGTAACGTGGCGAGCCGTACACTTTGAAAACCGCCGCACCTGACCAAAAGAAGTGTCTCTTGGAAAAGTAGTGGTCTGTTGATTGTTGGGGGGGTGTAGAAAGTGTTTTTGTTTTATTTTAGACAATGGTGAGTAATAATTGTTATGGAGCGACGAGCTCCCAGGCTAAAAGGGAATATTCATTATGTTACCACTGAGCAAGCTGGCCCATTGTTTCTGGACTCAATAACTTTATTTATCTTCATTTAAAAAAAAAAAAAAAAAGGTGCAATTTTAGGATGTTTTAATTGTTCCAACTGGATGCAAATGTACCTGCAATGCGTTAGTAGCAAAATAACCAAAGTTACTTTTTTCTTGATACAGTGATGCTAGCAACTCCGTGCCTTCTTATCTACATAATGTCAAAAGCAACATTAAGACGATAGAATTTGGAATATTTAGTTACATTAACCTGGTCAAGACAAGGAATGGCGGTGTGACCTGCATCTCACTTCGTTTTTCCGAATATCTATTTTCTAAGCTATGCTCTTCTACTAACAGTCAGGGTTAAGTACATCTTTCCTGTGCTCTGCACTTAATTGCCTCATTCATTTCCTCTTTTACTTGAAAAAAAACTTGTGCTCAAGTGTCCTTTTTGCAAACCATTCAGAGCCTTTGTTAGAATAAGATTGCAAACACTGCAGATCTTTGTAACCTCTTCCTTTTTTATTTACCGGTAGGTTTGAGCTGTTCTTCATTACATCACACGATTGTTGATTTGTGTGCCATGCGTACAGATTGCCCAAGTTCCTTCCTGTCAAAAGTGACATGCCAGCTCAATAAATCAGAATTTCTTTGCCTTTTATGCATACATGTATGTGAAAAAGTTTTATGTGCAACCAGCAAATCGCTTTCATTAATAAGTGTCTGTGTGCTATACAACTGAGTTTTTGTGTGTGAAGGTTTTCATGACAGGCGGATGGAGCAGTGTGGGACAATATGAGGTCCACAGTTTAAGTTAATACATTTTGATGGATTCTTGTTCAGATTAAGTAACCAGACCATGGCCCAGGGGAACCATTTCGTTGTGGAGAAAATTATCAAGGCAAGCACTCATACCAATATGTATGGCATATCATTCCAAACATGCAAAGAAAAAAAGTTAGGCCTACTCAAGTAGAACAGGTCGAAGCACAATTTGGCAATGTCTGCCATCTAGTGGTGAATGGTGATATGTACAGTCGATGCATATTAGTCGATTTACCCCCACCTCAAAGGATTTTTCCGAGATCATATATATTAAATATTATTCAAGGGCCGGGGGGAAGGGGGGTCACTATAGTTGCACATATCTGTTTTACATCTCATTTACTGTTTGTGAGCTACCAAAGGTTTGTCACAGCATCCGCCTCACATTTAGTTTTCTGTTTTTTCTTGTTTTTGTCCCCCCCCCCCCCCCCCCAGGGATTGACAGCTGTCTAGTCCAGGGATAGCACAATATATGCTACCCCTCCCTACAAAACAGCACTAAATCTTCTCCTATAATGATACACAAGATGGGAGAATACAGAAATCGCTCTTCACCCATTCATGTTCCCACAATCTCTCTTAAATCATCCAGCAACCTGGGTCATCTTCTCTTTAGCTCACTCCACAGGTTTTCAATGGGGTTGAGGTCTGGGGATTGACATGGCAATTGATTATGTGTCTGGTGAACCTGCAATTTTTTTACTATGTGTATGCTTCGGCAAAAAAAAAAAAGAAGCTGTTAAGTTTAACACATTTTAACCAGGGGTGCCAATAATCGTGAAGAGCACTCGAGGTGGCGAGTGACTAACTACAGACTGAAATTTCAATTATGTTTTTCCATTATTCAGCGAGCCACACTGAGATCCCAGGAAAGAGCCACTCACTTCACTTTATTTGGATACATTATTCATTTTTATTTTGATACCATTCAACCGTAGCAGTCGGTCATTAATTACACCGAGCCGGTTCGGCAGGAATGTTGCAGAGTGACTAGGTTGTTGGGTGGGACAGTCTCACGCACACAGTATGTTAGTGTTTGTTTTTGCAGTAATGGTGTCGCCCGTTTTGTCCATTCTTGTGTTTGTGTCCTGTGTCTTCTTTCTACCAACTATATGGGGTGAGTTCGCTTTTTAGTGTCAGGTCTGCTCTTTCTCATCTGCTCTTTTGTGATCCTAATATGTCTTGGCTTGTCTTCCAGCTGATGACTGTTCCAGCTACTGGGATGACAGCGGCGTCCGTCGCGATGATCACGAGTGTGGCAGCATGTTTTGCTGTGGAACCTGCAGCAATAAATATTGCTGCGCTGAAAAGACAATGCAGCTAACTCAAGAGCTCTGCGATGACTGGTAGCAAAATTTGCACATAAATATCTATTCTCTGGTCATTTGAACCTCTGAAATCGCACCTGATACAGTTTTATTGGTGTAAAAGTGCACCTTTTGTTGTAAAAATTAAAAATGTGCTTACATTTTTTTTTACAAGGTTTTTATTTTAATTAAGTGTTTTTTAAAGGTTTTTTTTAAGTTAAGAGGTTTTTTTTTCTCTTTAAAGCTGCTTTCTGTAACAATTTGGCCCAAAATATCTTTACAATAGTTTTTTAAATTTTTTTATTTTACCATTTATAACATAGCTATTCTAATTAGTAGATTAACAATTTAGCTGTTCACAATGAGTGCTCCTGTAAGCCTTTGGCCAAAAGTTTTCAGACAGAATTCGAGTTCAAATTTCCTGTCTTCTGTCTGCGGGTGTGACGTCATGTGCACTTGTATGAGAAGAAGGGAAAATTAAGCTTAATTTTTCGGTTACAGGTGGCAGTAGCGATTTGGAATTACATTTTCTGCGTCCAGTAGCTTTGAATTTATGATTTTGTTATTCTAAAACTGAATGTTTTTCTCTTTTGTGGGTTATTGTTGTCTTGTGAAAAATAAAACACAACTTAATTTTTGTGAAATCACACATTTTTCTCATAATATCCCGTTTTTTGTTGTTGTAAGGTAATGACATCTCTGGCAAAATTTTGTTTACTTTGTAGTATGTTAACGGAACGTGCATGTTTGTTTTCAAAAGTTCTTTTAACCATTTTCTCACAATATTCTCATAATCTTTTTTGGCCTGTAAAATGATGACTTTTTGCTAGTTCAACTCCTTTTTTTGGCATAATCTCATTCTTAAACAAATTGTGCTATCAAATTTCTTAATTCTGAGTAAAACCGTCAAATCAAATAATTACACAATGCTGTAGGTTTTACAATGGTGACAATCCAACAACATGTTATTACGGGGGAAAAAATTATTTCAGTGTAACAAAAAATTGACATCGCAGGTTCAATTTTGACCACAATTTTTAGCGATAATGCTTCCGTTGACGATTACTACTGGTTCATCTGCGCAGGGCTCGCTTTGAGAAGCACTCCAGGCCTGCAATACTTTTGGTTAGCATCCTCGGCGCAGTCATTCCCATCATCTTCTGCGTGGGTCTCATCACCTGCTTTGTGGCTCCTTGCTGCTTTCTGTACAAAAAGTGCAGGAAACGCAACTCGCGACAACGTCAAAGTGAGACACTTTCTTTTTTTCTTGTTTCCTAATGTTTTTTTTGAGCCAAGGCACATATTTGACATGAGAAAACTGTTATGGTCAACTACCAAGCAAAAGTCAAAATGATGTGCAGTGGATGTAAAAAGTCTACACACCCTTATTCATAATCTGCCTAATATAAGGACATTTTCATTATTTTGCCAAGGACTCCATGTTGCTGGCATACACAGAACAATTGACACAATTACACTTGCTTGTTGTTCTCTCAAACCACTTTGTGTAGATGTGACATCCACCTTTGTCGTCGCACCCCATGAGCCAGCCTCCTCGCCTCAGCATCAGCCGTCCCATCCTGGCTACCAGCCCGTGCCTGTCCCGCCTCATTACGGAGTCCCCATACCCACAGCACCGGCGGGACCGCTGGGATACATGGGAGGATGTGAGTTCTTACTTTGACTTCATAATAATGTTTTTGTGGAGTCTGGCTCATTTGCACAAGGATATGTTAATGTTTTGTACGTTTGAAATGATATCGTTATATGCATAAATTCAAGCATTTTCATCATCATGTCACATGATGTGATCTCTTTGTTTTAGCTCCTCCAATGTACCCTCCAGGTGTTCTACCGCCACGTCCAGATCAACATTCGCAACCTCCCTACAATCCTGCATATGGTTTCAACCCCTAAATCACACGTCGCGAATCATTTGGCATTGCGGAGCATTTTCGGGGACCTCTAAATACACGCACACGCTGTAGAGAATTGACTGTAGAATTTACAGTAAATAACTGGCAAAAAAAAGTTGCTCGCCAATTATTGTAAAATGTATTACTGTATATAAATTACAGTTACTTAGAATACATTAAGTAATTGTAATTTATATACAGTAAAAATGTAAACAATTTACAGTAAGATGCTGTAATAGATTTTTACAGTAATTACCTGATATTTTACAATAATTAGCTTGCTTTTGGCAGTTATTTACTGTAAATTCTACAGTCATTTCTTTACAGTGCAGAACATGACCAAAAGCAATTGTGAATAAATTAGCTTTTTTTTTTTTTAAAGTGCTTCCTCCATCATAAAGCAAAGAGACTAGTTAGCTAGCTGTCTGTGCACTGAAACTTTAATGGTGAATCAACTGCTTTTTATACAGCGATTTAATTGAACATGAACATATTTAGTGCAACACAATCCAACAACACAAATGAAAATGACAAAACATCTACCCACTGCTTAATCCTCAATTAAAGACAGACAAAATGCTTGTCGTAATGTCATGTTTGAAAAGATCACAGCCAGAGTTTCTTCATCCGCACTGCCTGCTGTCTCCAAATGCCTGCGATATACTCGATCCACCACTAGAGCCCACTGTTGTTACACTTTGAGGACACAGTGGCTGCTTGCCGATTCAGGAAAGTTAATCATAATGTCACATTTCCTGTTCTTTTCCAAAGTATAAATCATCGTGTCATCAAGCCAACAGCATCCGGGTGTTTATTTGACTTTTGTTGTCAATCACATTTTGACAAGGTGATATGATATTTCCCTGCACGGCAGCATGACGACATCTTATTATGATTCATGTGCTACTTTTCCCCTTCCTCGATATCCCGAAGTGAGCATCCAGTGTGAGAAAACAGCTGCACTCAGCTCAGGCTCCTTGAGGGGAAGTGTAGTTATATAGTCAGCATGCATGTGCTTGGATTTAATCCCATAATAAGAAGCACCACGCCCTTTTACAGCAGCGCACCCCCACCCACCCCTTAGTCGATGAATCAATACAGTAATAGTGCTGACTATGTACGGTACTGGAGGTGCTAAAACAGGAAAAATTACCCTGCCAGTATGTGCTGCCTGCTTGAGGTCTAAATTAAGCCTCTCCTTGAGGTGGTGCTCTGACTGCTAATGAGGCTTAGCATCAGGATGCTGCTGTCATGCACCTTGTGGCACATCATCTTTACAGGGGTCTTTCCTGGCATCCATACGTCAAACTTTGCTGTGTTCTGTTCTGAGGCCTTCTTCTATGGCTTTTTATTTTTTTTAATCCAAAATACGCTGTAACCTCTATAAAGTCGTGTGAGTTGCAATTTGACCTGCATGTATTTTAAGGAGGAATACACAAACCGATAGTGCTTCGTTGAAATAAATACATGCATACATACAGTAAAGTACAGAAAAGTTGCAATTAAATATGTATGTATGTAACTAGTAATTAAGCAAGTGTGGAAATTGTTTATTTAACAATTTTTTTCTTGCTCGAACCAGGAAAAGTTTTAATCATGCATTTGCTCAATTTGTTGAGTATCAAATTATAACCAATTATTAGCATTTTTTCCTACCAAATCCAGTATTGAAGTATAGACAATAGAGATTTTCAGATTATTCATTAATTGTTTATTTATTTACCATTATTTAAATTAAGTACAGTAAAAATACAGTAAACTGAAATACAATACAAAATAAATAAGAGTAACTAATTGTTGAAATACAACCAAATTTAAATATACATTTATGTTAATAATTTAATTAATCATTTATTGATAAAATATAGTAAAATACAAAACATTTAAGATAATCACGGTATTATTTTCTTCTTATTTTATTTATTATTTATTTCAATTTTCATTAAAATAATTTATTTTTGAAATTTTGCATTTTGAAAACCACATTTTTAATGATATATTTATTACTTGGAAAATAAATATAGGCTATAGAATAAGTCGGTAATGCATGTTTAGATTTTTTTTGCGACATAACCACACAACACAATCCGTTTTCAGAAGTGTAGCATTTAAGCTTTACACGATCAGGATTTTTCGGCCAATTACCAATCAACGATCAACGAGTTTGTATAAAAATGCTAACCGATCACAGATTCAATCAGAAGATGGAGCAATATATATATTTAAAAACTTTTATATTTATATTATTTACTGTCGACTGCCACTATTGACGGGGGATAGGGAGTGGCCCGAATATACCATAATGTCTTATTTCGTGGAGCCGATCCATTACGTCATTGATCGATCGGGCAAGACATTACAGCCGATCACCGATTTGGTATAAAATGCTAAACATCATCCGATCCAGCCGATCAGATCGGTTTAAAGTCAATACAATATGACTAAAGCAACAAAAAGCCGACATAAAAAACCCCTCAGACAATTAGAATGTGAATAGACTCTCTTTTCAAGCAAGGTGTCCGCATCCGTCACATTACTAGTTAGTCGTGAGTACCCAACTTTTTGGCGGGGTAACGGTTATTATCATTTTTTAATAAAGTGTGACAGTGGATGCATGAATTCAACAATGCTCCCTCTCCTCGCTCCCCTACACGCTCAGAGAAGGTGAGTACACAACTAAAATATGAAGTACAATACAGAGGGGAATGTTAAAATATCACTTCATAAACTTTTTGGACAGTAAAAAAAAAAAAAAAGAGTTAAATGCTGGCAGCAGAAAGCCCCACAAGACTGGCTTGTGTGTGGGAACAAACTCCCAAGTGAATGCGTTTTCCCTTCCCTTTGTCCAAGTAGTCATACAGTACACGCACGACTTTCCCACACGATTGCAAACACAATCTGACAGGATTTTATATATATATTTTTAAATGTGCTTATTAAAAGTTTGAACTATTTTCCTACATGTTATTTTAGAATAACATTTTCTGCAAATCATGCCCTGCTAATGTAAAAAAAAAAATAGTGGGGAAAAAATTGACTTCATTGTAACAACAAGACAAAAATTGAAATGATTGCACAAAAACAAAACAGTACAGCCTGGCTCTGTTTGTTTTGAACCATCCTGCCTGGTATCGCTTCATTTTCACCTCATTAAACTGCCCAAAGTGTGAAAGTAACTTGCAACAAGCATGTTAATCCTCATATAATATGTTACAAATGTCACACGTGACAGTTTATTGCATGCAACAGTTGAGGTGACAGCTGCTCACAAGCAGTCGTCAGGTGGTCCGAGTGCAGCTGACAACACACAACTGGGATGTAAAGTAGTTGCAAAAGTCAACAATGTGTGGACAGATCTTTCCCACTATTTTGTCCTCTCACAGGAAATACAAAAATCCAACTTCTTGTGCCTCAATGGGACTCTTAAAACTCTCTAATCTAGTCCAGATTGTCTCCATGGTGTGTGCGTGTGCATTGTGTGTGTACGCTACTTCCTGTTCACCGTTTTTTATATACTGTACAGGATACATGCAGATATTTTTTGGTGATGGGTAGGATGTTTCAGCTAATTTCAGAGGTTTATTATTTATTTATGTTAAGGAATAATCTAAATTAATGTTGTTTAATGTTCTTTCCTCATGCATGCTGTGCTTCAAATCTGGACTTGATCCAGATTGTATAATTGCCATCAATTTTAATACAAATAATTCTCATAAAACTAATAAAATTAGCTGCAATAGGCTCCATCTTACCTGTAACCCTAGAAAGAGGCTAAGCAATATAGAAAATTGATTAACAGAATAAAAATTTACAAAAAAATACAAATAAAAATAACTCAAAATGTAGCTACTTTTAAACTTAAAAAATGCTTTTGTTCTTATTTGAATTATTCTTTATTTATGCTTTCTTGATGTGGGGATAATAAAAAAGTAAATTGCAGTCAAATGCTAATAATTAAATCAATAAATGTTACTAATTCTTCAAAAAGAGGCTTCAAGCTATTTATTGCCACTTTCAGTTGAAATTTAATGTCAAACTAAACATGAAACAAACACAGAATAGAATGTCGCTAAAGCCTGGACTTGTATACCAAATACGTGTTTGTTTGTATATTACTTATACCACCAAATCTCAAATCCATTCAAATGGGGTTTTAATTGCGCTTTACCCCCAAAACACCATAGTCCAAAATATGAAAAATCCAATTTGATCATAATGGGAAATTATAAATATATGTCCTTTATTGAAACACACATTGGAGTGTACCAAAACTGTATACGTAGCCGTCTAGCCGATGCGCTAACACAACCGTGTTAACCAATGGAAAGGTTTTCCTTTTTGACTTTAAAATACCTGACTTTAACCTCCATAATTCTTCGCTGAACACGTGCCAACAACAGAACCCAGGATGTTTTATTTTTTATTTTTTGTGCTTTTGGTACAGTTTTAAATCCATCCGTGTTGTGTCTGTCATAGCAGCTAGCTAGCGCTAAGCTAATGCCTGTGGTTCATTCCTGTGTTTCAATGCAGTTTGTGTGTATGCTCAGCCACATCTCTGGCGTTGGGCCGAAACTTCATAAGTCACAATTTGGTAGATTACATATATGTATTATTTTAAATCTGCACTTTTGGTCTTTTGGTGATGTCATGTTCATGGTTGAGTAAATATGCCATTTCGGGGATCTCTTGAAAAGTGGCGATTTTGGACTTACAAGGTTTTGGCCCGAAGCCAGCGACATGGAAAGTTAGAGGCATCTAAAAAAGTGAAGTCTTTTGGACCGTGTGAACCCAGCAGATAAATAAAAACTGTCTGTTGTATTTTTATCTATTTATTTTTTGGTCACCCACTCTGTCTCTATTCAGCAGCCTCCAAGTACCTTGACAACCTTGCCTGGTATTTTGGCAGCAGTCCTTTGAGTGTTGCTGTCAGCTGAGAGCGTATGTGTGTGTGTGTGTGTGTGTGTGGGGATGGAGGGGGGAGGAGTGAGTGGGGCTATTCAAGGCACTTGTCCTCCCTCGTCTCCCTCGGGTGCACAGAGGAGGAGGAGAGGGGAGGAGGCGCGTACTGCACACTTGCACTCTGGTAGCCGACGGGAGCACATTGAGCCCAGCCTGCTCCCCCCCGCCCCCCCCCCTTTCACACTGACTGCACCAAAAAGCCACAACAAGAGGATTTCCCGCCGCAGGAGCAGGATTTCCTACTCGGGAAGCACTGCGAGATCTTCTAGTTCTGCTCTTGAAGCTTCAGCATGGCAGAAGCGGTCCTGGGTGGACACCTTGGGAGCAGTGGGATCAGCAGGTTGGGTCTCCTGTGGGCTCTGCTGACTCTTTTTAACCACGTGGGGGCTTTCAACCTGGATACTACTCACACGCTGCACAAACTGGGAGACCGCGGGACCTTTTTTGGTTTCTCTCTCGCGCTACACCAGCAGCTCACGCCAGAACCGCAGAGCTGGTGAGTTTACAACTTCTGTGTGCACCTGTTCCAATCCTATAAGGGAACTTTTTTTTCTTCCGCTTTCCTTTTACAACTTATCACAGACAGAACTCACAAAAGTGAATTGCATGGTTAAAATACAGGCAAGGTAAGGTGTTTCATCATTAAAAGTACAACATTTAAAAGTATTTTTATACAAAAGATCTAAAGACATTTAAGTGCAAGAAAACGATTTTGGAAAATTTATTTAAAAAATATTATACACTTGCGGCTGACGCAAGTGTAGGCTATTATTCCATTAGTTTTTTTCCCATTTGCGTGCAGCATCACAGCAAAATGCTGCTTTACCATCATTGCTTACAGAGTCACAAACATTATACATTTTATATATACAGCACCGTGGTGACTTGAGATTTGCGTGAAATAAGATTTTTGAGATATTAGCCATATTTTGGCAGATTTTTGGGGGATATTTGGCAAAATAAATAATTTGGCAGAATAAAATTCCCATTACCAATTAACTGGCCATTTAATTAAAACAAAAACTATAATGAATTAAATAAAAAAAATTTGGGTCCCAACAATAAAGATATGAATTATATTTGACTGTTATCCAACCCTTTGTCTTTTTTTTTTTTAAACTTTACAACAGGGAGAGAAATCGGCCATTGTTTTGCTGATTTTTGTGTACGGGTGGGGGGTAGTTGAGGAGATTAAAAAAAGAAGAAGTTATCTTTGTTTTATACTGTAGTGTATAAAAAATCTGGCAAAACATCGGCCAACTTTTGCTGTTTTTCTAAGATATAATAATAATAATAATAATAATAATAATAATAATAATAATAATAATAATAATAATAATAATAATAATAATAATAATAGTAACAACATCATCATGTTCAATACTTGGTCAAGAAGTATGGAGAAAAAACTTGCCACTGGATGTGTACTGCAGCATTGTTGCGCCAAACGATTGTCAGGAGACGCGTAATTCAGCCGGGTGCGGAAGTTTAATGCGCGCTGTGCATTCAGCTAATAGGCTGAACGGGAAGTCAAGGGCGTATGGGAGCATATGTGATGAATCAGCAGACGTTGGAGATTGTTTTATTAAACACGTCTTTGAGGTTTATTGATTTGTTATCAGTATTCCCGCAACCATGAGTGGACATATACTTTGTCTAAAATCGGGTCCTCACTCAACTCTGCTTGTACATTCTAATTTTGTGTTCTTTTTTCACTTGTGCATCACTTTACAAGCAAGTGGACATTTGCAGAGACACAGTTTGATTATGAGAGCCTAAGCGCTCTGTTGATTTCAATTATGCAGATTAATGTGCTTTTCCTTCATTTTGCTTCAAAAGGAGATTTTTATGAAACTGCCAAAAACGCCCCCCCAAAAAAACAAAATTCTACTAATTCTCATGGAACTCAAGGTATTTGCTGACATTTTTAGCATGACGCTACGTGCGATGACCGTTCAACTTCAAATTTCTCGTGAGACTTTTAAGGCGCCTCCCCCATATGCGTTTGAACTCTGTTGCTAACCAAAGCAGCACCAATTCAGGCACGTAAACAGACTCTCAGATGAATTACATCAATGTCGTCTTTATATTGACACTTCCAGTTGACATTTACTGCCAACTAATGAAAGAGAAGACCCTTTTGTGTATTGACCAAAAGCACATACGAAAGTCTACTAGCTTAATGCTAACACGTAATGCAAAGCGCCTTAGACAGGCTAAAAAAATGTTATAACATTTTATGCAATGGACAGTGCAGCAAAATAGACATTCTAACAATACTCACAAGTAGATATTCTTTATCATCTGTGAAAAACGACTATTATTGCAGCTCACGGAGTTTAGAAGGGATCGTCTTCTTTGCGTATTTAATTTGCATGAAGTATTATACTGCCCCCTGGTGGCCAATGCTCTTGCGCCAGAGAGAGCCACATAATGTCAATGGGCATGAAATCTTGAAACCATGATGCACAAACTGTTCAATTATTTACATCTATTAAATTGTGTATGCAACTTTTAAAAAATATATAAAGTACTATACTTTAGAGTGTTATTTTTCTTATTAAAAAAAAACTTTCTTTAGTGGTGCTGGAACAAATTGACAACATTTTCATTCATTTTAATGGGGAAAGATGATTTGAGTTTGTTTTGAATTGTGACCATGTCAAAGAATAAATTAAATTTGTAAGTCAAGGCACCACTTTACACTGAAATAATGATCTTGTCTCAATTTACTAACTTATTTACATAATCTGGGCTTGTTTAGTTGATAATAAAGCCTCTATTGTGTTATATGAAAGACAACAGCTAAATCTAGCAGCAAATTATTAAGTATTAGTCCGAAGGACTGTGCATGAACAACTAAAGGCCTCTTCTATAATAGATGCCTCTTCATTAATAGACGTATTCCTCCATTTTTAACTGTCAACAGCCCGCTTTAGCTGCACTGCAGTCTTGCTGTCGCCTGCTCAAACCAACACAGTGACATCAGCCTTAAAACTACTAGCAATCCTGTATATATATTGCGCAGCAGCATGGCTCCATCTTATTTTAAAAAGTGACTGGAGCCAATAGTGTCATATTGCTGCGCTGCCGGAGGACCCGAAGAGGGTCAAGAAAGCGTGGCTGCTCGTAACATCACTCCATCGCTATGTATGGACGGCTTGCTTATATTTTTAGCAAAAATATTGTTGGAAATGCCTGACTGCATGTGTTTACTTTCAATGGCCACACTATTTTAGGTATACAAAGGAATGGATGCAATTCTGTTTTTGGGATGTTGAAGACAGTTTGGCCATGGCTTCTTTAAAGGGAAGTCAATCCCCCCCCCCAATTTTTTTTTTATTGATTATGTTCTATGAAAATCCTGCATTTTTTATCAATATCAGAACCATTTGCCACTTGCTGTCGAGTGAAAATGACATCACAGTTTCTCAGGTGTCAGGTAACAACCAATCACAGCTCAGCTTGCGAAAACAGGTGAGCTGCGATTGGTCGCCCTGAGCAGCTGTGATGTCATCTTCAGTCGACAGCAAGTGGCGTGGATAAATACGACTGGATTTTGCTGCATAACTTGAATTACATAAATGTAATATTAATCAGAATGTCATGTTTAGACTAGTGATGTCACATATAACCTATTATTGTCAAGAAATGTTTAAGGTTGACTTCCTCTTTAAGACGCTAAAGGTCTAAAAACAGAATCTCCTAAACGTAAACATATCAGATGGACGTGACACATTACGAGTCAAATTCCTAGAAATCATATCACAACCTCAGCATTGACTCTATTCTGAGAGCATACTTTATTATTCAAAAAATAAATGCTGGGAAACTGACTCTCCTGTATGAATAATACATTTCCATTAAGCGGTTCGGATGACACGTTCTAAAAAGCGCCATGACGAGGACATCTTGCCCCAAAGTGTTGTAATCAGATGCTACACTGACTCATCTGCTTTTGAAGGCGGCTGAGCTTTGTGTGCGACTCTTGCCTGAGGTCGCACGCTGCACTGAACTTGGTGATTATGATATGATGATTACTGCTTTGAAGTTCCAGACACTTCATTAGTTTCACGCGATCCGATGCAACACTAAACATTCCTTTCTGACACTTGAAAAATCTGGACATATCAGTGGGTGCTGTTGCACTCCAGACCTGTAGATGCCAGTAATGAGCATTGAAAAGTCAGCGGGTTCCCCCCCCCCACCGAAGCTCTAAGGTATGAGTGTAAATAAGGTAATTTAGCATGATTTTTTTTTGGAGGCACAGAAGCGGTTTGTAAAAATCAGAGCAGCTTTGTGAAAGATGGCTATCGGCAAAAGCCCACGCTGCGGTCGCTTCAATGAACTACTGTGCTGTCTTTGTGCCGCGTCACACACAATCTCCTTAGTGTGAGCAACAAGCGCTGGCTTCTATTACTCGGCCTTGGTGGAGGTCTGCTGGCATCTCGGAGCAGCTTAACAATCCGCTGCTGCCGCTGCTGTCAGACAGACGACGGGGGCATTTGAGTGGGAGTTATGTGTGCATCTGCTATTTATACTGAAATGACAAGTGCCTCCACTAATAGTTGAGCACATGGCGAAGACAGGAAACTCCCTGTGCTCAAGACCTCAGCTGTCTATCAGAACAGCAAATTCGACGTGGTACTTTGTTGCGACTTTCAACGCAATTTTAATGCTGAAAACATACATTTGCTTTATATTTCCCTCTTGGACAATGAGGACAACCAAATACTTTTCAGGCCTAATGCTTATAATGTTAATTGTTTGGTTGGGAAGATACAAATCAACACGTAAAACAAGAGTGATGTGGTACTTAAATAATATATATATATATGTGTGTGCATATATGTGTGTGTTCAACTGAAAAATATAACAAAAAAATTACAAATAAAACTCATCGTATTTAAAATATAAATAAAATAAAAAAGTATATTTCAAAACACAAATAATGATACTAATAATGAAACTAAAGATAAAGTAAAATATATTTAGAAATAAAAGTAACGATAACATTTAAAACATTTCCAAACACAAATAAAGATTACAATATCACATCTTTTACAATAAAAATAACAAAAATAATATTTTTAAATCAAGGTAAAGATGAAAAAACATATTTAAGCCTAAAAATAAAGTTAATAAAGTTAATAAAAAAATACCTATAAAGTTAAAAATAAGGATAAAAAATAAAACATTGAAAAACAAAAACATTTTAGCCTACATCCCAAAAATATCCATCCAACTATTTTGTGTACTGCTTGTCCTTATTAGGGTAGTGGGTGAGCTGACTTTAGGCGAGAACCGGGACTGGTCACCATCCAATGGGCGGGCACTCATAGACAATCAATCTTTATGCTCACTTTCACACTCTCACACTCGGAGACAACATGCAAACTCCACACAAGGCCCCAAATTTTGAACTCTGAGGCTGATATACTAACCACAAACCCCCCAAACTACTCTGTGTGTCAAATAATTCATGATGTCTTGTAGCTGAGATATTCCAACTGCTGTGGCGTGGCAGCACTACTTTTATTTGATATAATCAAGCACTTAAAGTCTATATGAAGCACTAACTGGCGTTTTCCATCCATATAGTCCTCGCAGCATGCAGTCTTCCCCATAAGATGGGTTTGGCCCACTGCCACTGCATCAGTTTGTATGTTGGACCCAATCCAATGGAAGTGTTACATCCTTTTTCCTGCCTCAGTGTTTAGTTGAAAGTGTAAGCACGGGCGATGCGGCGTCTTTCCGCAGCTCACAAATCATCAGTGCTGTTTTGTCTGTGTGGCGTTCAAAGACATCTATTGTGCTTCATCTTCATCCTCTCAGGTCTTTAGGTCAGCTTTTGTATTCAAGGAAGCCATTTCCGACTCTCAGTGCAACGCATTGGTACGCTGTGACAGCAGGTTTTAAAATTGTTGGCATATTGGGGAAAAGTGACAGTTACATGGAAATATAAAATCGTGAGAAAGGTAGCTGACTTTTAAAAAAACGTCTTTATGTCTAATACATATATATCTTATACATTTTTAATGTCATTAACTCATTCACTCCGCCATCCTCTGTCACTCAGTCATTTTCACTGAAGCAACCCCCTTCGCTCTCGGCTGTTTTACTGGATTTTGACAGATTTTGCAAGGCCCACAGAACATTGTGTTCTATTGCTATAAAAACATGGAACCTACCAAAAGAAAGATTAGAGTCTCTTCTTTCATCAGGAAAAAAAATACATTTTTATCTGTTTCTGTTTGGCAGCAATTAGCATCAGAATATAGCTAAGTTTTATCATTATTCACAGATCTGTTTAAAACACTGGGGAAAAAAGCACTTTTGCAACATGGCCCTGGTTGATCTCTTATACTCTGTCACCTGCTAGCCGTTTTTTGGGGGGTAATAACTACAATTGCTTTAAGCGTCCTCTTCGGGTCAGAGGCTGCATCAAAGCCTTCTGTATACGCTAGTATAACAAACAACAACATAAAAAATGTATAAATGCGTTTTTGGGATCATGGCAATATTTAAAATAGAACGTTTTCATATGGTTTTTTTTGGGAGAAGATGAGTTAATATGGATAAACTATAGTAAATATAAGGCGTATTTTTAAGAAGTCTACTAAAATCTTATGAGACTTGCCGAACTGAAGGGCTTGGACATGCACTGCATTAATAGCTTATTATGACCACTAATAATAATAATAGAAATTTAATTGTGGACTCGTCAGACCACAGCATACTTTTCCACTTTGCTTTAATCCGTTTTAGATTAGCTCAGGCCCAAACTGTGTTTACTGACAATGTTTTTTGGGGGGACTCTGGAACAGATGAACTACATTTCCATTCATTTCAATGAGGAGAGATGATCTGAGATTAGATATTAACATTTGAGTTACTAGCATGACCGCGGAGGGAATTCAACTCTAACTAAATGAAACTGATGAGGCAATTACACATTTATATGGTTTCACAGTCATAACAGCCCTCTGAAGGAAACCATAACTACAACATGGCCTGTGACAAGAATGAGTTTGACACCCCTTTAAATGTGTGTCATTATGTCCTTGCACCATTCCTTCACACACAGAATGGACTTGTTGATTTGCATCACAAAAGCAGAATAGAAGAGCCCCCGCCCCCACCATTTTTCCTTGCGTTAGGAACAGCCTCACCCTCGTTCTTCCCCATCCCCAAACTCAAATTCCTGATCCATCTACAGTAACTCTTGTCATTAAATCTCCTGCAGCCCATTCACGTGAAAGCCTTGGCAGCGCATCCAAGTCCCCCCTTTTTTCCCACTGCTTACCTACAACCAGTAAGGATTTATAGGACTCTCACCATGAATACTCTTCACTGGCTGTCCATTTAGCACTCCGCCGGCCCGCCATGACCCGGACAAAAGCTCGGCGGGAAGCGCCGGTGCCAGGCCCGAAAGCTTTCAGGAATATTAGCCGAGCGAGAGTGGGACAATGCGCGCCGTCAGCAAAGAAAACAATTTCAGTCGCTATGAGAGCAGGAAAACATGGCATCCTTTGCACGTCGAGATCATCAGAGGGACGATCGTTTGTTTTTGGTGTTTAGTTATTCAAGTGTCATCAAGGTTGTTTGAGGAGAAAGCAAGAGGTTGACCCTGGCGGTCACATTCTCCTAATGTGGGGGAGGGTCTAACACAAGCAGGAGCTGCGGGGATGAATAAGCCGTGACCGGACTCACCTTTTGATTAAATGTGTGCGTGTGCGTGCGTGCGTGCGCGTGTTTGTGTGGTTTAATCAATCAGATGATAGCATCTCTATACAGAAGCTGTCATGTATAAACCAGGAAATGAAAACACTTTATATGACAGGTTTGTCTTTCAATCCAAGTGATGAATATTTCTTTTGAATGTTTGTATTTATTTCTATTTCTATGGATATACATCCATCAGCCAAATAAAGCATGTTTTTATGTCAATCAGTTAATATAAATACCTTTGTTAACAAAAAAAAAGTGACATTGATCCAACATTAACTAAAAATGTTTGTGCTAGCTTAATAAAAAAAAGCTTTCCATTCAATGATACCATTCTTGGTTGGGATGTAACTTGGAGAATAAATAGTTGGGTTTGGTTTTCTTTTTTTAATCCTAGTGTCACATTAATAGTTATGTCAGAAATATCCACACAACTTTGTTTTCCCTTCAGCAAGATGTCGGCCAACCTTAATCCAATGAGCTACCGAGCCAGTTAGTTTTGACTGTTGCTAGCAAATTAGCAGGAGCTATGTAAAAACAATCCCAGAAAAGTGGTCACTCCATAATGTTTTGTGTCAATGTTTATGTTTATAGTCCTTTTTTATTTAGTTTAAATCTCCAGCCACACTTGACATAAATTGCAATAAATTGGTTATACTGTCTCGGCACGGTCATGCTAGCGGTTAGCACGTCTCCCTGACAGTTCTGAGGTTCACGCATACTCTGGCTTCCACCGTATACCAAAATCAAGCATGTGAAGTTCATTTACAACTCTGAATTGTTCATAGGGAGGAATGCAAATGTGAATGTTTTCTTTTTCTATTTTTGTTACACTGTTGAGTTGGATGAGGAATCACTATAGAAATGGCTGAAAAATACAAATGGATGGATGTCATCCATCTTGTGCCCATGATCTGCCTACCAGTGTTCTTCAGTCTCCGTAGATAAACATCTAAATGGTATGGATCAATTGATTGATAAGGAGAAAAATGACAATGAACGGATGTGAATATATTCCTAAGGGCCAATCATTACCTCGTCAATGCCCTGGAAATGGTCATTCCCATGTTGATCAATAGAGGGCCAGCTGGTGAAATGAGGAGCTTGTTAAAGATGTATGTGACCCGAGGATGGGGTCGCTTGTCTCATAGCACCCCCCAAATTACAGATTTTCAGGACGGTGACAACTCTGACCATTGCTAGAACTGATCTGTCTTCAAATGTCAGCGAAGGTTTCTGGAGGTACTGCAATCAGCAATCGGACCATGAGGCACATTTTCTCAGGGAATTTGCAGTTTGCCAAATATTTCTTTGAAACAAATCATTGCATTGAATCACCTTCCCTGGCAGGGAACCGCAGTGTCCCAAAGGGTTTTCGCCCCGACTGCCAGCTGTCGCTCTCTTTTCCCCGTTTTATTATGCATTCGCCATGCCCTCTGTCTGGCTCATGGTGGCACGCATCATGATTCACAGCACCTCATTCTCAGCTGTTGCTTTCCGTGGCGAGATTTCCCTGAAAACAACCGTTTTAAAGACAGGCGGCGGTCCGGGGACTGAGCAACCCCCCCCCCCCCAATCCCCCCACCCCCCGCCCCCCCCGTACACAGTTGGTGTATGTATGTAGACTTTTGTTGTCAGCTGTGCATACGTGTGTGAATAACGATTCAGGTACATAATAATGTTTGCATGCCTGCACATGTTTGCTTTTGCAAGTGTGTGTTTGTGCATGCAGGTCAGAGGTCACAGTCTTGCCTCGGGACAATAACGGGGGGCCAAAAGAGCCTCTCGCCCCCCTGCTGATATTGCAGTGCTGCCTTCCACAGTCTGCTGTCCACCCAACACATGTTAAGTGTTAGAAAAGAGATGGGAGGGGGTGGGGGTGTGGTGGGGGTGGGGGTGGGGGGTCATAAATCTGAAATCGTAATGGAAATGGTGAAGGTGCAATTAATTTTCCACAAACTTAAATAGCCTTCAATGGCCCATTAAAGGGAAAGTTAAGAGAATATGCAGAAGATTCTTGTGCCCATCCATCCATTTTCTACCACTTATCCTCATCGTTCGCTCATTTTGGCGAAAGAAGTGGGGTACACTCTGGTCTGTGGGTGAATGAGGATTAGGGTCAATGTGAGGAGAGCAACAAGGGTCTTGTGTGTTTTCTGTTTTTAGCCAGAAGTATGTTCGTCACAGTTAATGTTCTAAGGAGAAAAGCTTTTGTCTTCATATGGCTAATTGCTTTAGTGCTAGCTATTGATCAGTGATTGAGAGCTTATCGTGGCAAATGATTGGTCATAGTCTGGTCTTCATCAGTTTAACGCCAATTTAATTTGGGTGACAGGTCTTGCTATCAGTGCACAGTTGTTTGTCTTCCAGTCTGATATATGATAACAAACCATTATTAGCAGTTGTTCACTTGATACCTGTGGTACGTTTCGATATCATACGACATACGAACAACTTTCTGTGTTATATTTACTTTTATACTTTATACTATTATAGATAGTTAGATGTTTTAAAATTTCCAAATTAAAGGAAAATGGTCTCATCTTCTTTATGGTGTTTATCTGGGAATCATTTTCATTCTATAGCTTTCATTGGCCAATGGGGCAGTTATGATTGAGCCCTTTGAACTCTGCCTAGCAACAAGAGAACATGCAATCGTGTGTGTGTGACAGTCGAAATGAATATGAGCTATTCATAGTTTCTGTTGCTAGTGATTTCTTTTATATTAATTAATTTTTAATATATAATAATATTTTTGATTATATATTCTTACTTTTCAATCAGATATTAATCTAATAATAATATTTTTTACATTATTTATAGTGATTTTTTTTTTAAATGCTTAAAAAAAATACAACACATCAGCCAATGAGCTTTTTCATGTGAGAACCAGTGACTAGCAATGACCGTGGAGCAAATTATCTTATAAAAAGCATGCGTAACATTTGTTTTGGTTTTTGTAACACTGAGAAAAGAAGTGTAATTTTTGCTGTTTTGGGGAAAACCAAAAATAACCTTCTCAACATTTAAAGATTCAGGCTACAATACCGCCAGCCTTGACCTGTGAATGAACAACAACCTTCAGGCAAAATCAGTGAGCATTCAGCTCGTCTCTACAGTTCCATAAGAAGGTGTATCTAATGCAGGTGGGGGCTTGGTATGTTATCTAATCCCTTGGCGGATGAATGGGGATATGGAGAGTTTGCTGCTGTGTAATTTGGACGGTTCATGTGGGTTTTTCCGAACAAAACCCAAGCTCACATTCAACTGCCCGATATGATCTCAGGGTGTAGTGACGGTAATGTACAGTACAGGGAGGCCATGCCAACAATGTGTGTGTGTGTGTGTAATTTTATTCCTGTTTCAGCCCCAGCACACACACACACACACACACACACACACACACGCGCGCGTATTAACCCCACAAAGCTTAGTAGTACATGTCATGTGGGTTCACTGAAAGATGAGCTGGCAGTTGAAAATGACGACGAGACTTTGTGACTCATATCTGAACAATGAAGAATAAAAGTGTGCAAAAGGCTTCAGTGCACGCAATTACGAGTCGGGAATCGTGAATCATATCAAAGACACAGATAAATGAATGCCTCCTTCAAACAGTTGTTGTTGTTGTTCACACATGGACATTGAAGAGTAAGCCGTTGAGCCCATTGAAATGCTATTGCTAACCAAAACAGCAGCACCGACCGGAAATGGCTAACATGCTAATGCATACTCAACATGGATTTAGCTTGTGAAGTGAAAGATTAAAAATAATTTGTAGTCATTTAGTATGGAACAATTGTCTGACCGAAGGAAGAAATTGAATTACACAAGTTTGGTTAAGCTGTAAACAAAAGTTGACCCTAACTATTTTTACTCTTCCTATTTTAACTTTCCCTCATCACTTTCCCCACTTCCTCTTCCCCCCCATCTGTCTTGACGACTCGCTTCCATGCATCTGCCATGGCTGACAGCGTTGGCTGGAATGCGGCCCAACATTCAGTTTTTAAAATAGCCCGCTAGCCTAAGAATCCGCGCTCCTAATAAGGCAGAGGGCAGCGACTATGCCCCCGCCGACCCCCCCCCCCCCCAAAAAAATATCAGCACCTACCTCAGTGAGAATAAAGGCTTTTGCTTGCCTTCACGTAGTGATGAGGGAGTGTTGAGAACCAAAGCTAGTTTGTACAAACAAGATAGAGTCCTTGCAGACCTGTACTGCAGTCAAGATAACGTGAAGTCATGTTTTCTGTCTAGTACACATATACTTGTGCAGGTTAACGGAATGGTTTCCGCACGTCCTTTCACTGACAGAATGCTTCTTTAAATTTGTGTTGCTTCAGGATCCTGGTGGGGGCGCCACAGGCTGCAGGTCAGGGTTTGTTGCGCGGCAGTCGACCGGGAGCCTTATTCAAGTGTCCTATCACGCCTGAGGAATATGACTGTGAGAGGGTGGATATTGACGGTGAAGGTAAGTTTTGATAAATTTGGCACATAATGCATTCCCATCTGGCACAGTATCAAAGTCGCCAAGAAGCAACATGACTTTCCTGGTTTCATATCGCGGTTCTAACAGTTGAAATACCAACTTTGAACATTTTTGGGATTGTTCTTCAGCCAAAGTCAAGAATTCTATGGATTTTTAAAGGTTACTTGACACAAAATGGCACAAGTGTCTGAAGACAAATGTCCGAATGGTACATGATACTTAAAGGAGCTGTTTTTGTCAAAGCTCTACCAATGATTTCCATCCAGCCTTCACAGCTTATTAAATAAATCTTATGGTTTGTGGGATAAACCCAACATTGTCAATGGCAGGGCCCATGAAGTCAACAACCACTCATACCTGCAGACACTTCAGAATCTTCCACAAACCGTGCATGTTTCTGAAATGTGGAACAAAAATTTGAACACATTCAGATCTGGATTGCCGCTAGGACCAGATCCTAGACATATTTTTTTTATCTTGTTTTTGGTTCTTCTCCTTCAGTGAATCTAAACAAAGAGAGCAAAGACAACCAGTGGCTGGGAGTGACTGTCAAGAGCCAGGGTATTGGAGGGAAGGTGGTGGTAAGTCAAGGCTGTGTCAGGATCTCTTGATTAAAACGTTCTCACAACCACCCCGCTATGTCTCCCCAGACCTGCGCTCACCTGTACGAGCTCAGGCAACGCGTGCACCAACCCTCCGAGACACGCGATCCCATCGGACGCTGCTACGTTCTGAGTGAAGACCTAACGGAGCGAGATGATCTGGACGGAGGAGAATGGAAGTTCTGCGAGGGTCGGCCACAGGGTCACGAGCAGTTTGGCTTCTGCCAGCAGGGTCTTGCCGTCAGTTTCACCCCAGACAACAACTTCATATTGTTTGGGGCCCCTGGAACGTACAACTGGAAAGGTACGGTGGCCTGTAGGGATTACGATACCTTGATAAAGGACCTGAATTAGAGTGGCTCTAAGTAGATTTCATCAAAGGAACAATAAAGAAACAAGGAAGGACAAACATCGGATAGTGGTAGAATCTATTTTGTCCTGGTTTAGTCAGTAAATATACGCAAGAAAGAACAAACTTTTCTGAAAATTTCTCATGCGGATGACAATATGTTTACCAATTGCGAAGAGGAAAAGTCTAAAGCACAAGATCCGGTCCTCAAGGGCCTGAGTCCTGCATGTTTTCGAGGTTTCTCTACTCTAATGCACCTGATTCAAAGATCAGGATAATTATCATGCTCCTGCAGAGCTTGCTGATGAGCTTTAATATGAATCAGCTGTGTTGAACGTGGGAAACCCCTAAAACATGCAGGCCCTCAAGGACCAGACTTTGACACCACTGGTCTAAATCCTTCCATCAAACCTTGAGTCCTTGCAATGGAAAAGACAAGATCAATGGGTCTCCTTGACCCACAAAATTGCAACTGCAAAGTGGACATGTCCACAGTCTTCCATCAAATGAGCGTTCTCACAATGGTAAATGAAAATCATTGGGTAACTTCAACTTGCCACCCTGAAACTAGACATACACTGTGCATATTAAACTCATACTTTGGAGTAAATCACCTACAAAGTAAAAGGGAATGAAGTAATCAGTTCTACGATCAACTATTACTTCACTCTTCAAGTGTTCTGGATTCTTTATCTCAAACCAACTGTAAATCATTTTCTTCACAGCTAATAGTCCGAGGTGGCAAGTCTAGGTCTAGAAAGTAAAAACTCTGCCACAGTTCGTCTATAGCCCCAGGTGCTTCTATTCAACCAGCACCTGCGGAGCTCGTTTACTAGTTAAGTAGAAGCACCTGTGACTAAAGCCAAACGCTGGGTTTTTACCTTCTTGACCTGCATTTTATACCTTTGCTAATACGAGATCTCATCGTGTTTGATTGTGACGAGGGCCCCTCATCTTTGAGTTGTTACTGAAGAATCATATCCATCCAGCTCAGCTTTCCGCTGTAAAGAGAAATCCATGATAAAAACCTCATTGATTGATGGTACCATATCCTAATTGGACTGAGAGCAGCAGAGCATAGGATCAATACTGCAGTTTCGTACAAGTGAATGTATGTTTCATTTTGGATTTGTCTGTTGTCTGATTTTTCTAGAGGGCAGTCCCCACCAGTGTGCTGGAGTGTGCAAATGTTTCTTTACGGATGTATTGTGGCCTCACACGTTTCCCTTTCAGGTGAAATGCGCGTGCAGCTGCTAAACCAGACGCTACTCGACCTTGGTTTCTATGATGACGGACCCTACGAGGTGGCGGATCAGAAACAGCTTAATGCCCGGCTCATCCCTGTGCCCTACCACAGTTACCTGGGTAGGAGTCGCCCTCCCTGCTCACTGCTGGAGAGGAAGCGAGGGTCTGGTGGGGGATGGCGACCAGGGCTCAGACTGTACCCCGTGCTCTCCGATATAGCCCCACTCCGCAACTCGAGCGGTGACTCCATCTATTCTTGGAAGGTTATTTACGGCCAAAACTCTCAAGATTTTCGACTCTTTGGTGTCTGGAGTTTTTTTCTGGACTGTCAATTATATTTGGTTTCAAATGATCTGATGACGGCCATGAGACTTGAGGGTACACTCTGAATCCGGTGGGCTGTCGGTCCACCAGAGAGCCGGGAGGTCTCGACAAAGGGAAAACTGCTGCCGCCCACCCACCAAAACACAGCACCAATCAATCACAGCTTGTCTCACCTTCACCCTCCTCTCCCCCTTTCTTTGTCACTCTTCATCACCCGCCTTACCTCCCTCACATTTCACCACCCTGTCACCCTACCTGCACTGGTCCCTCTACCTCTCTCCTCCTTTCCTTGGGCCATAGGGCTCTTGTTCATGGCTAGCCCAGTTGAAGACGCGCTGCTGTACAAAACTTTGGAGCCCTCCAGGAAGCCCACAGCCTTTGAGGATGTAGCCCATAATAGCTACTTAGGTTTGTAGGCGTGATGTGTTGTTCTTTAGACCGGATTCTGACATAGAAGTAGTCCTAAAATCAGTTTTCTTCTTCTTGGTGTTAATCCTCTCTGCTAATGGCACCTGTCTGGATTTTGATCTGTGTTGGACTTGCCCTCTTTACTGTTAAGAGACAACCACCCCAAACATGACAATTGAAACCATACATCCATTCATTTGAATTCCACGTCGAGTCAGATTCGGTCTATCCGAGCTGATGTTTGGCAAAAGGAGCGGCGTTCACACCATCACTGATGGGTATCTGCCTGCACCGACGTCGTCAAGCGAGTGAACCACTACATCATCAGTGGGTGGTTGTCTCTTGGAGAAACAGTGAGTTCGTCTTTTGTGTCTGTAGGTTTTTGTCATCTCAAGTCTGCATGTAGTGTCCAAAAAATAGGCCTTTCTAGGGTATCTTGGTGTTGGTTTTCTCGCCCCGACGCTCTGTAACTGGCAAAGTTTTTATTATTTTTTTGAGCGTGCTCACTAACAGGGGTTGGTGTATCGGGTGTTTTTTTCTAAAGAGCATCACCTTCTTTTGAGGGTACCGTTCAAGCTTAATGACCCATTGTGGACTTAGCAGGACCTTTTCATCGTTAACATTGGATTGCGGTGTTCTTACGTCTCACTGACTGCGTGGATCTCCCGTAAATCTCCTAATTCACATACCTTCCAGGCCTGTTCACCCTTTCGCCCCACTCCTTATTTAGCCGTCTCCTTGACAACACTAATTCCCATGTGACATTTTAGCCTTCATTTTTTTTAATAACTCACATGATCCCATTGAGATGATCCCGAGATGAAATGACACATCTGCGTGCCTGAATAGTCAGTCGGGAAAATTTGACTAAATTCATTTAGAATGTTTATGTTTTTACAAATTTGATAATAACAACAACCTAAACTGAACATTTTGGGAATAAAAAATTGCAAATATAGTAATATCTAAAAAAAAAGCAAATATTTGTACAATTATACAAATGCTTACCAGAAGGATTTTATTATTATTATTATTATTATTATTAATTAATTTATTTATTTATTCATTTATTTTATTGAAAGGTAAAAATGTGTTTGTTGTCTAATTTTACACATAAAATAACATATTTAAAAATTACTTAAAATAATTATAACATAATAAACCAGTTGCAACTTGCCAGAATATAATTATATAAGTAACACAATTTATTAATATATACATTTAAAAAAACTTTAAAAAATATATTTAAATTTACATATTATTATATATATTTATATTTTAAAAAACTTAGCTCATGGAGCAAATTTTAAAAAATAGCGGCATAAATTAAGGGTAGAAATAACTGAATATTGAATTAGTTAAGGAGAATATAGAAAGTGCAGGGTCTTGATAAGGACGCAGATGTACCTTTTAAGACTTAACCAACATTTGTGATCCTTGTCCAGTCTCCACTCAAAGTGTTACTATGTTGACCTTGTAACTGACACGTTAAAAGCCACCTTGTGTGGCAAAACTAGCGCCTGTGACACCCCTGTTATGTTTTACACTGCAGACATTCCTCACCTGCTGTCCTGGTGCTGCTTGCTGTTTGTCGCCTCCTTTTTATGTATTTATTTGTGTGTGTGTGTGTGTTTTTAAGCATGTTTAGTGTTAGACAGACCACCCATTCTTGTCACTCACAACCCCTAGCATGTTTTAGCATCTGCTTGCCTCCGTTGAGATTTTGTTTTGTTTTGACCCAAATGCACCACACTTACTCTTTGCCACAATCACACTTCTAGACTGTAAACACACGCACTCACAATATGCACACCCACATACACACATATAGTTGTATTTTTTGGGGGGGGGGGGGGGGGGGGGGGAAATCAATCTAAATGTGGAATTATAATATCATTATTGTGGCACGCACCCCAGAGAGTGCTCACCAGAGTTTAAGAAATCCCTGCTCACGGCTATAAATCCAATTAATGTCTGGTCACAATGTTTACATGCCTTGACTAAAAGTAAGCGATGCAGACCTCATGAGACACGAGCTGAAGCTCAATAGATCACCCCACATACTGGCAGACCGACAAGCATAGCTGGCCCCATCAGGAGGTGGACATAAAAATCAATAGTCCCTTTAGGCATACATTTCATTAGTAAGAAGATGAGCATAGAGAAGCCCCCGCCCGCCCCCACGGTCAATACTACTAAATCCTGAGCCTAACTACCCCCTTCCGCCTCCTCGGCCAGGCTTCTCTGTGGACTCGGCCATGGGAATAATGAGCCTCGGGGAGTTGACCTTTGTGGCGGGCGCTCCGCGGGCTAATCACACTGGGGCCGTGGTGCTGCTACGCAAGGACAACGTTTACCGGCTGGTGCCCGAGCACATTTTCTGGGGAGAGGAGCTCGCATCTTCTTTCGGCTACTCAGTGGCAACCACTGATCTCAATAATGACGGGTGAGGAGAAAGGGGGCGCGGGTCTCTTCTGTCTGCTTGATGACAGATGCTACTCCGCAATGTGTTGGGAAGGGGTTTCAGTCATTGTTTCTATCATTAGCTGGACCGACCTGATCGTGGGAGCGCCCAATTTCTTTGACCGCAAGGCAGAAATCGGCGGTGCTGTCTACGTGTACTTGAACCCTTTCGGTCACTGGGACGATCAGGCCCGGCCCATCCGTCTCAACGGGACGTACGACTCCATGTTTGGCATGACGGTCGGCAACATTGGCGATCTGGACCAGGACGGATATGGAGGTGAGAGACAGAGTCAAACGTTTTGAGAAGCATGACTCTTATTTTAGATCACAGCATAAAACTGACATCACGTTACTGCAAATGATCAAATCTCTTTTTTTATAAATGATTTGTGTGCAATAATTTCCTTGCACAAAGTGTATAAGTCAATCTCATTTCATGTGTAGACATCGCCGTTGGAGCTCCGTTCGACGGGGACGGCAAGGTGTTCATCTACCGAGGCTCGGATGCAGGAATTGAAACCAAACCTGCTCAGGTGTGTTTTTAAAGTGAAAGTCAACCTTAAACATTTCTTGACAATGATGTTATATGTGACCTCACTAGTCTAAACATGGCATTCTGATGAATATTACATTTTTGGAATATGAGTTATGTAGCAAAATCCAGCCATTTTTGTCCATCCCAGGGGGCAGCCATTTTGCCACATCAATGTGGCAAAATGGCCGCCCCCTGAAATGGATTAAAATGGCAGGATTTTGCTTCTGAACTCATATTCCACCCACACAATATCAACCAGAATACCATATTTAGACTAGTGGGGATGCATAGAACACATTATTATTAAAAAAAAAAAAAGTGTTCCTCTTTAAAAAAAAAAGAGAAAGGAACAGGTATTTATTTATTCTCCGTGACTATCCAGGTGCTAGATGGCCGAGACTTTGACGTGAGGCGTTTCGGATACTCCATCTCAGGCGGCTTGGACGTGGATGAGAACCACTATCCAGACCTCGCCGTGGGCTCGCTTAATAATTCAGTGGTGCTCTTCAGGTATAAAAATGCAGATCCGGTAAGTCTTCTTCGAATTTTCCTTTGATCGTTCCTTTCTGTCCGCAAAGGTCTCGCCCAGTCATCCACGTGATTCGGGAAATATCCATTGACCCGGAATACATCGATCTAACCCAGTATAACTGCAAGGGTCGAGATGGAGTCTGGTAAGAGCAGATCCGAGCAATACTGTAACGTTAGCTCCTTGTGTGTCCCTGATATGCTTGCTCTTCCTGTTCATAGCATCGAGGTCAAAGCCTGCTTCGTCTACACGGCCCACCCAGTGCACTACTCGCCACATTTAAGTGAGTCTCGTATATAAGACGATGAACTTCATTTTGGTATTGAATGGAGTGATTGTTATATATTTGACTTGTTGAGTGCCAGGAACGGGGGTGTGTGTCATATCTTTTTTTTTCTTTCTAGAGAGCTCAGTATTGTTCATTCAGTAATCCTACCGATTTGACATGTCATCATCATTGCTCTCTCTCTCTTTTTTTCCTTTTGCGGGTGTGTGTGTGTGTGTACTCATTAATTCACCTAAAACCTATTTAAAAATCCCATACCGTTCACCTAAACCGAATACTTCAGAATCCAGCTAGAGTCGTGAGGTTTTTCAGGAGACCCGAGGAAGGATCAAAGAAAGGAAAGTGAAATCCAGCACCACCGGGTTCCCAACCAGAATCTTTCACCAGAATCTTCAGATATGTGTCATATCTGTTGAGACGTTGAAGCTTTCAACATCTGGTGGTGGCACTGCCTCACTTGCCTACCCTGACCGTCCATGCTGTGCCATTCACACAGCATATACAATTTAACACCACGACAAATCGGATACAACCACAATCATTTTGTTGTTTAAAACAATATCTTAAATGAGCAATTGTTAAATCGATCATCAAAATTCATAATGCTGCTTCCCATTTCCGCAACTTTCAAGTCCTGGTGGTGCGATTTGAAGCCGACTCGGACCGCAGGAAGCTGGGCCTGCCGCACCGCATCAACTTCCTGGGCCGCAGTTCCCTGGAGCCGGAGTACATGCAGACCGAGGAGGTGGAGCTGCATCGCCAGAAGCACCCGGCGTGCACCACCGCTACCTTCCAGCTCCATGTTAGTAAGACTTATAATGTAGATCGTCGGTTAACAGAACATGGCATATCTTCGTTTATACAATACAGTATATCAATCCAATATGACTCTTTAGTGGCTGTGAGGCGCAAAGTGATGACATCAGCGTTATCTGATTGTGTACAATTGAACTGTCTGAGACAAACCTGTTCATGAGATAGCAAAAAGGTTCACAAATGGGAAATTTAACATTTTTGAGGCACAATGGCATCCACAAAAGAAAAACTCTTCGGATTGATTGTCAACTATAACGTAGTGCTGACTTGGCAAGTTAGATTTTTTTTTTTTTAAGTTGCAATATGGAACTTTTTTTTCAAAAGTAACTTTACAAAAAGCTTTTTATTTGACCATTTATGGCTGAAATGCATTCTAATTAGTAGATTAACACCTTAGCTGTTCATAATGGGTACTCCTGCAAGCCAATAGTTTTCAGACTGGATTCGGGTTAGAATTTCCCGCGCCCTGTCTGCGGATGTGACGTAATGTGCGTGGTGTGTATGTGAAGAACGGTGTGTGCAGTTTCATTTTTCGTCAGCAGGTGGCAGTAGTGATTCAAAATGGAATATTCTATGTTCAGTAGCTTTAAATAGAATATTTCATAGCATATGTGTGTGTATGACCTCAAAAGATTAAAAAAAAATCTTTTAATATACTACTTTGAAATTGACAAATTAAAATACATTAAATCAGTGGTTCTCAAATGGAAGTACGTGTACCCCTGGGGGTATGTGAAGGCACTCCAGGGGGTACGTGAGATTTTAAAATATACTAAAAAAGTATATGTAAATATTTCAGAAAAATATAAATTCCTAAAATTTATTGTATATTCAGTAGGCTATTCAATTTCAGTATCCTAGAATCCCAACATCTCCCCCATACCAGAATGGTTCGACTTGTCATTTGCCACCTGTCAATCACTTTAAAATTCAGTTAATTATTATTATTATTTCAGAACAGAGGAGGAGTACACTTATAATATTTTTAATGTGCACACACCTTTATTTATAATTAAATAAATTATATATTTCTTTTTTTCCCTTAGTTATATATTTTTATTTCCAAATAGTTAAGGAGACCATAAAAATACAAATAGAGTTCCAAAGTTTAATAAATCAGACAATGATGGCACAGCTTTTAAATCTTTTTTTTTTTCAAGGAATTTGTCTCCGGTAGTATGAGCTACACTTGTATTGTAGTTGTAACACATAAGTATAGAGAGTCTTTAGGTAATGTAACGTTTTGTGCTGTCGAGTCACCAAACAGAGTTAAAGTGACCAAGTAGCGCAGCAATTGTGATTCTGTAGCATTTCCGAATTCCTCTCTCCATGTAGGAGAACATCCGGGACAAACTGCGTCCGATTTCATTGGCCATCACCCACACCATCAAACCTGTGCCCCCGCGCCGGCACTCTGGAGCCAAGCGGCTCGATAAACTGGCTCCTGTGCTCAACGTGTCGCCCTCCAACACGCTGCACTCGGAGGTCGGTCAGGGTTACTACTTTGTGCAATAAATTTAACAATAAAAGTCTTTGAATTCATATTTACTCATCATTATGTCTTCTTCCTTTCTTGAAGGTGAACTTCCTGCGCGAGGGATGCGGCTCGGACAAAATCTGCCAGAGCAACCTAAAGCTGAGCTACCGCTTTGGAACGCGACCTCTCACCTCTGACCTGTTCACCCCCCTGCCAAGGTTAATGTGTGGATATAAAACACGCAGTGGGTAGTGTGGAAAGTGTTGGCTGTTGCCTAGCAACCGGTAGCCCAAGTATGAATGGGCCTTGCTACTCTGCAGCCATCTTGGCTCAGTCTAAATTGTTGTTAACCTTCGCCCTGTTGGTGCGTCTCAGGGACGAAGACGACGTGCAGGTGTTTTCCTTGTCCGACCAGCGCGTGGTGGTGTTGGAGATCACCGTCACCAACACGCCCTCGGACCCGCTGCGCCCCGAGGAGGATGGTGACGACGCACACGCCGCTCAGCTGCTGGTCTCGCTTCCGAAAACGCTCTCCTACGCCGGATCCAGGGTACCCGCTCAGGTGCTTTGGGCGGCCATCATAAAAATATGTTGCACATGACGCAGTGTGATGACATTTTTGCCGACTTTTGACTCACTTCTAGATGAGGTGTCAAGCCAACCAAAATGGCTCCGATGTAGAATGCGACCTGGGGAATCCTGTGAAACGAAACACAAAGGTGAGATTAGTCAATTGGGATGAACATTATTATTATTATTATTATTATTATATATTTTTATATTTATTATTATTATTATTATTATTATTATTATTATTATTATTATTATTATTATTATTATTATTATTATTATTATCTTTAATTTCATGTCTTTTGATTGTATTTTCTCTTGGAGACTGAAAATTCTGCAACTTGCTTGAAAACGATGAAGATGAAGAGCATTAAGTGCTTGTAATTTTAATTTGCTCACATGCTCTGTGTCAGCCGTGATGGGCAATTTAATACACTTTGATTTTACGCTATGCATTTTAACTTCAACGAACTGTCAACGGTTCTCGTGAAGAAAAACAAATGGTGTTATTTGAGTACTTTTGAACGTTTTGTCTCCTCTTTATTCCCCAGCATGCATTGCTGCATGCAATACTTAACTTTTCGGTAAAATTGCCCATTCCTGCTCTATTTGACTGAATTGATTGCTCATTAGCGGGAGAAAAAACAAACAACAAGGTTCACATAAAAACAAAGAATCTAAATGATATGAATTCAGTATTGTAGCCTAACTAAATAATTAACTAAACATAAATGTGGAACATAAACATATACATTTTCTTCAAGTTGTATCATACTGTAGCCTACTGTGTATTATAATTGTATAATATTGATTTTATTGTATATTACAAAATACAATGAATTATTATCAATGGGATGATATGCAAAATTCACCGAGTATGTTATTTAAAACAATATATAACAACAGAATAAGAATAAGAATAAGAATAAGAATAAGAATAAGAATAAGAATGTATTGTCAATTATCAGTAGCCTGTTTTATAAATGATTTTAACCAAATTAAATATGAATTAATAATATATGAAATAATAAGCACACATCCATTAAAATCTTTCTTTTTTTTTTTAAGTTAAAATTCACCATCAACTTGAGCACGGCCAACATCACCATTGAAACCACTGAGTTGACCGCCGACCTCCAACTGACTACGCAAGTACCTTTTTGTAGTATTGAGGCATTTTCAAAATGGTTACCTATTATTATACTGTAGCTGATTATATATATATATATATATATATATATATATATATATATATATATATATATATATTTTGTATTCATTAATTTATTTGTCCACAGCATCAGTGAGCAGCCTGACCTGGCACCAATCACAGCGATGGCTAAAGTTGTGATAGAGCTCCCTCTGTCTGTCAGCGGGTGAGAGAGCCAATACAAGATAAGATATAGTGATTTGGTATCAGGTTGATATCAAATATCCAGAATGATGATAATCATAGAACAAAAACATTCTGTGATATACAAAATATAAACACATTTCATTTGTGTACAGCTGATACGATTGTGTTTTGCTGCAGGCTGGCTCGTCCCCACCAGCTGTTCTTCAGCGGTGCTGTTAAGGGTGAGAGCGCCATGAGCAGTCTGGAGGACGTCGGCAGCCCTGTGGACTTTGAGTTTGTGGTGAGGAACGCCAACATTTCCACTCTAAACGAGTAAATCTTTTAAAAGGAAGAAGCGGGTTGCCACAAAGAGGCGTCTGATTCAATTTTTAAAAATTAGTTAAAATATCCTCAACGGTTCTACGGAGTGTGACGTTAAAAGATCTGCTCATGCCCTCCCCCAGGTGGCCAATCCTGGACAAGCTCTGCAAACGCTAGGCTCCGCCTTCCTCAACATCATGTGGCCCTATGAGCTGGCCAATGGCAAGTGGCTCCTGTACCCGGGCAGCATGAACTTTGATGGACATTTGGCCTCCCACTGTACTCCGATGGAGGCGATTAACCCTTTGAGTCTGCATGGACCCTCGCCTGTGCAGTCTGTCAATCAAACTGTGAGTATGATAGGAGAGATAAAAATAATAATAATAATAAAAAATAAAAAATAAATGATAGGAGAGGAGGTCTTCATGTACCCCAAAAGTGCTATTATTGTGTGATATAAGTGTTTAGATTTTTCTTTGGCTTTAAATCATAATAATAAAAAAAAGGATAAATATAGAACATTCTTTATAATGTTGTACTAGGCCACCAGGGGGCAGTAAAATACCAAACAGTCATACCGACAAATGTAGAATAGCCCTCATTATTCTCAGTGGCTGATAAGCTTAAATAATATTCGTCATTTTTTTTTTTTGCAGAGGATAAAGAATATATGATATATGTCCACATTTGTGACAGTTGTGTGCTCGGCTTGTCAACAGGCTGGACGAGTTCGCCGCTCCCACCCGGATCTCGAAGGCCAAGAGACAAGTAGCGGCGGCGTGAGACGAACCGCTCCGGCCGTGGCCGCTTCCGAGAGGCGCAAGTCACTCACGCTGGTGAGAGGACGATGAAGAATAATCATCACACACACATCAACACACACTAAGAAATGAATGTGCAATGTCCAACATGAAACGCTAACACCACCTAGTGGTAGAACAATTCGATGCATTTTAACCTCCTTTAACTCAATTATTATTATTAACTAAAAAAGATACATCAATCTATACCAGCCAATTTGTGGTACTTTTGTCTTGACTTTCTGATTCCTGATGATTGCTGTTTTGTCGTGACAGGATTGTCTCCTGGGATCAGCGCGATGCATACTCTTGCAGTGCCCCCTCCACAGCTTCTCCGGACAGGCGGTGCTCAGGATCCACGGCAGGCTGTGGAACAGCACCTTCATCGAGGTAAAATTTGTGTGGATTTTATGACAGCCAACAAACGTCATCACTTTGCTATTTCTTCATGCGAGTGCCGCTTGCTATGTGTTCTCAGGACTTCCCGTCAGTCAGCGCTCTGGAGCTGCTGGTCAGAGCGGAAATCACCGTCAAGTCCACCATCAAACATCTGCTCCTCAGGGATGCTGCAGCGCAGGTAACTTCTACAATCATGACGCTTCATACACACATGCATGCTTGTCTTTTCCCTTCTTTTTGGTGTGATTAAATATTAATTAATTGATTAAAATATGAATTCACTTTTTCTAGTTGTATTTTAACTTAAATGTGAAATACTGTCTGAATTATTGAAATGAAATTATTTGAATTTTGTCTGATTATCTTTTTTTCTGAATAATAATAATAATAATAATAATAATAACAATAACAATAATATCAATAATAATAACTAGGCTAAGGGCAATTTCTGCAGAAATTGCGTGGGAATGCTAATTGCTGAATGCTAATAGCTGGATGCTAAGATGAATGCTTATGAAAAGTGTTATCTGAAAATCCTCGATTCATTTAGATGGAAAAGTAGAACGAATGATATCCAATGGAGATATGTAAAAAAAAAAAAATCACTCAATAGCGCCACCTAGGCATGCAGTAACTCCATTAATTTCGATAGAAAAGTGGAACTAATGATATCCAATTGAAAAATGCAAAAAAAATAAATGTTTAACTTTGAACGGTGTAAATCGGATGTATTATGTGGGAGTTGTTTGATGCCAAAAAAGAAAGAATAAAATGCTATAATAATAATAATAATAATAATAATAATAATAATAATAATAATAATAATAATAATAATAATAAAGAATCTCAATAACACATGTGAGAATTATTTTCCACAATAATAAAAAATATATATTTCTATTTAAATAATTTTTCTGCAATTTGTTAATCCCTCATAGGATTCAAATCCTTTATTTGCTTTACAACCTAAAAACAGTTGGGCCAAAATTAACCTAATTTGGGTAAAAAAAAAAGAAGAAGGTATTCTTCGTTTTTTCTTCAAAATACCGATTCACTACTTGGGTCAATTTGACCCAACTTACTGCTTTGTTTTGCACAAACCAATCCAAAAAGTTGGGTCATTTTGTATAAAACATTTGGGTCAATTTGACCCAAGTAGTGAATCAGTCCATATTTTACCCAAATATTTTACTCACAGTGGATTATTTTTGACTCAACTGTTTTTGTTGTTGTTGTTGTTGTTTTGTGGACCATGCCTTAAACTACTCGTAAAAAATAAATAAATTATTAAATAAATTATATTTGGATTATTCACCATCCGATTACATTTTAATAAAAAAACGAATGTAAACTTATGTATTGTACTTTATATTTGGTTGGCTTTTTATCAGGGAGAGGAAATTCTAGTTTTAATGTGGATGAAGTTACAATATAAAGAGATCAGTAATTCCTAAATACAGAGAATATTTCCCATTTAAAACTTTTTTCTTTATATAATAACTTCATCCACCTTAGAACTGCAATTTAAAACACCCCAAAATCCCTGTACAGGATGTCACCTTTTCATGTCTATTTACAGAATATCACCGGGTGTTTATGTTTTGCAGGTACCACTGATGATCTACCCAGAGCCCGGTCTCGTGGATCAGTACTCGATCCCCTGGTGGATCATCCTCATCGCCATCCTGGCAGGCATCCTGCTGCTGACCCTGCTGGTTTGCATACTGTGGAAGGTAATGACATCATTACACCCTCCTCCTACATAACTACATCCATCCATAAAAAAAGAAAACATATCCAGCATTCCTCTTTATGAAGTCTGTAGCTGAAGAGTGTCCAAAAGCGACAAAAGTTCACAAGATGATTTTGATACACTTTGGTTCTCTGGCTGAAAGGTGACCATTGCCTCCATTTCGCTGCTTAAAATCCTTCCTTGCTCTTCTTCTGTGCTCCATCTTGGAACCCCAGTGTGGCTTCTTCAAGCGCAGCGAGAGGCGCCAACACTATGACACGGAGTACTACCGCGCCCATTTGGGCGTCCAGCCCTCGGAGGTGGAGAAGCAGGCCTCGGAACTGTAATGGGAACACATTTCAGTCGGGCCCGCTCTCTCCCCTCCTGCTCCCTCCGTCCGAGCGGTAAAGATGGCCGCCACGCGGTTGCTGTTACCTCGCGCCTGCTGGCGTTTATGCCGGCCTGGTTGGTGTTCACAAGGGCGACGTCAATAAAAAATGTGATATTACAGCAATAACACAACAAAGTATATAACAAATTCTCACCTCTAAAATAGCATAGCTCTTATTTTATGGTAATAATGAATGACAATTTAATATATGGAGCTACATTTTAATTCAAATTGTAATCCTGTTTTTGTATATTTGAACACGCTTTATTTTTTTATTTAAAAAAATGTTTTTCTTCTTCTTGGAGAGCACACTTTAAATGTTGTAATATTTTAAAAGTTATTAAATTTGTCTATCCAATTTTAAACAGCAACTCTCTAACAAGGGGATTTTTTTATAAATATTTTATTATTATTATTATGATTATTTAAAAAAAATTGTTTTTAATTCAACGGAATACATATAAAGAAAATCTCAAATAAAATTATTTCAGATAATGTTTTACAATAATGCGCAATTTCATACAAAGATCCACGTTTGATTTGAAAGTTTTATATTATTTTTAAATTATTGTATATAAAGCATCATTGTTACATCTTCAGATGGTTAAGAAGACACCCCAAAATGTCATTATTTAAATTTTTATTTTTATTTTAAATCTATTAATTTCCTAATTGTTTTGCATATTATATCAATGAATAAAATATTCATTTTAAAAATACATATCAACTAACTTTGCTAACTGTACAAAGGAGCATGACAATGTAAAATAAAAATAATAAAAGAGACAAAAATGCGCTCAAAAGTTTTGCAATAAATTGGACAGTCAACCATTTGGGGCGTAATCTAAGAAGCAACGTAAATAATAAATACAAGTTTAAAAAAATAAATAAATAAAAAACCGAAAAGGTTGCTGTTAACATGGAGTATTAAAATGTCACTACTGAATGTATTTCATCCTGTGAACACCAACCACCAGCTTCAGTCGTGGGCTTTTGAGACACTTGCTGTGTTGTGTGTGTTGTTGTGGACTGTCTGCACTTGCTTGGCTCGTCACACTTCACAGCTTAATGACTGTTTTGCCTGCGCGTGTTGTTTTGTGTGGGCGCCACAATCAGCAGGTTTCCTAAGAGCACGTTGGCGGTGTGTCGGTGTGTGGAATAACAACACAACTCATTAGCTCTCTCAAACCATCACGTACTTTTAGTGGGTTTTAACTGCAGACACCTTTTGTTTGATGTGGTTTTTCACTTTGTTACTAAATATAAAATAATAATTTTATAAGTAATAAGTAAATAATTGACCCAGCTGTGTTCTGTTAGTCACCTGGATTAGCTTGTATGTAAGTTAGCTTGTATTTAGCATATTGTGACCTCAGACAAGCACAATTCTTTCTGGATTTTGCCACTTGCTGTCGACTAAAAATGACATCACAGTTCCTAAGGGCTCAAGTAAACAACTTTTTTTTTCTGGGTTTGACCATGTGGCGTTCACAAATTGAGCCCTTAGGAAGTAGGGACTGTGATGTCATTTTCAGTTGATAGCAAGTGGCAAAATGGCCGCCCCCTGCGATGGGATAAAAAGGGGTGGATTTTTCTGCTTAATTCATATTCCACAAACACAATAATTAATCAGAATGCTGCGTTTAGACTAATGGGGGTACATAGAATGTATTATTAAGCACATTTTTTACTTTAATTCGATAAACAGCTAAATGACATAGACACACATGCTAATGCTAGCTTGCGCTGTTGCTGTGTCTGATCTCTGAACGCTATTGAATTATACTGTAAATAAACACACATGCTAGCTCGTAGCTAGTATTATACTCCACAATCTTCACTTCTCTGCTATTTATTTGCTGTCCACAGTTTGCACTAGAATTAAATTTCCTTCCCCTCTATTGTTGGTGAGTGTGGCTCGCTCAGAAAGGAGCTTTCAAAAGGGCGTGGAACCCCGACATCCCCAAAACTGCCACTCTGAGAAATAAAACATCTGCTAATTGAATCTCTTAATTGTGCGTAATTTCTTCCTTCCTTCCTATGTGACTGCGTCCCCAGTGTGGCTTCTTCCAACGGGCCCACCTCAAAGACAAACTGCCTCAGTACCACGCGGTGAAGATCCCTCGCCAGGAGCGGCCGCAGTTCCAGACAGAGAAATCCGGCGTTCATAAAAAGGAATGGGCCACACACTGGAGCGACGGGACTTCATAAAAAATAAAAAATAAACACTCCCTACCACCATCCACATCCGCCCCTGTCCTTCTGAGCGTGCCACTCATTTGGAACGCTGACAAACTGATGCGTTGACGCGTGCACGTTGCCGAGGACTGGATCTTGAGCACGTAAGACACACGGAGTGACTGCACAGCCATGGTGGAGTATTATAGTGATTGCAAAAACATATGGGACTATTGTGAGGTAGCCTGCGATAAGGATGTGTTTTTGTTTTTTTTCCTTTACTGCTGTAGCACTGACGACTCATACGGGCAATTTTTATATTTTAGATTAGTTCAAGTGTCTGCAAAGCAGACCTGTCAACATGGCCGAAAATCACTTCCCCAGAAAAGTTTTTTTTTTTTTTTTTTTTCATTTATTTTCAGGTACGTCCAGACCTGACCAAAATGTCTGGCATACAATTTCATCTAAAAGAAATATATATATATATATAGCATGCAAGTTTAATTGAACTGTGCATTGGTGTGAATGTGAGACTGAATATTTCTTTGTGTGTGTTCCCTCGCAACCAATCCAGTCAGATGAGATATTAACCGCAGTCCTAATAAGGACAAGCACTACAGAAATGGGATGGATGAGAGAGTTTATTATTCGATATATCTGGCCTTCAGATCAGGTGGGTACATCACCCCCTGCTGGATAAGGTTGCTCATTACAAGTGGACTGTACAGCGAGGGTCCTCGATTTGCGAAGAATTTATAGGAATTTCACAGTGATCAAAACAACACAAATTGCACTTTTACACTTGGCAGGGGTAATAAAATTGCCCTTTTCGTCAGGCATGCGTGCAGCAACATTTGTCTTATATTCTTTATTTCTAATTTCACTTTTTCCGCCTTCTTGAATTCATGACAATGAATCCTCCCACTTCTTTATTTGAGCCTTTGCCAGACTGAGACTGTTTGCAGCTGATGACAATCAGTTCATTGTTGCTCGTTTGTCACCGTGGAGACGTCAAAGAAAGAACACGTCTGCTTTTAATCACTGCTTAACGCAAAAGTCATGATCCGTCATGCAATTCTGCATTTGTGGGTTTTTTTTGTCCTCCATTTTGGTTGTTATGTGACATTTGAAACAGTGATAACAGACTTTGCAATTCAGTTTGATTGTGATGTTCCAGATATGATCCAAAGAGGATATATTATGGAAAATGTTCTTTAATTGTTTGTATGTTCCTGTCCACTCATCAAGTGTGAAATTAAACCATCTAGTAAATCTTTTGTTATGTGCTATCTCCACTTGTAGCTTAGTGCAAGCGCCGTCCATTTGCATTATGGACATCAATGCAGAAAAAGTAAGCAGAGAAAGAAAGAAAGAAGGAAAGGAAGAAAGAAAGAAAGAAAGAAAGAAAGAATGAAAGAAAGGATACCTACATAATAGTGTCCAGCAGAGGGCGTACTACACCAAGCCAAATGAGAGCTCCGACTGGGTTTCCTCCTGGTGATGATTCTGATGCCACATGCAGGAAATGGCGGTGATTCAGGCGGCATTTCCTGCTTTGCTCAACAATATTCTTCCGTACTTTGAGCTTGCTTGTGAAAAAGGTATTTGAAATCAAACACGCTCATGTACGAATCTGCCCCTCTGTTATGAGTCACGTGATGAAACGGATCATTTATGTCACTATGCGTACTCCTCCGAGATTTTGAGGCAATTTCATGTTCATGTCTGCATAAACAAGTTAGCAACTCCATCTAAACATGCATTGCGCCATTTTGAATTTGAGTGCCATGTGTTTGCCTGTTGACCTGGACCACAGCTGAGACAGGCATGATAGTCATATGCTCCATGTTTGCTTTATATAGATCCATATAGACACCAACACATTGCATTTTCATTTGTAATGGATTTTTAGTTACGTTTTGCAACAGCTACACTTAAAGCACACAAAAGGGACTGAGTCTTAATATTTAGTTTCAAATGAGTGGGATGCTGACAGCATCAAACTTTTGCAGTCTTCTTTTGTGATGC
Organism: Leptonotus elevatus; assembly: GCF_054856555.1. Classification (NCBI taxonomy): domain Eukaryota; kingdom Metazoa; phylum Chordata; class Actinopteri; order Syngnathiformes; family Syngnathidae; genus Leptonotus; species Leptonotus elevatus. The sequence continues at coordinate 16,584,714 of NC_141248.1, read as the reverse complement.
TTTTCAAGGCTCCGCACTGCAGCCTCTTTGATTTCAGTTGCTCTCTCCAGTCTCCTCTGTCGCAGGTAAAAATGGATGCTCTATAGGGTTTATGTCTTGACATTGACTTTACAGAAGGATGCAATTGACAATTGGTGTTTTTTGTTTTCCTCAAATTTCTTTGACTTGGGTTGCAACAACCGCTGTTGGTATTTTACTTCATTTTTTATTAGTGTATTAAGTAGGGGTGTGCCAAAAATCGATTCTCATTTATTATGATTCAGAATCGATTTTAAATGTTCCCAAATCGATTTTATTTCAATTATTTTATACTTTCTTGCCCTTGTTTGTGTGTGCCTTTATTGGGAGCACTGTTCGTGTTGTACCTGATTTGGCCACTTAGGGGCAGTGTGGTTTCACGCGTTCTGATACACTTTTAAGTTGTAGCCATATTAAGCAAAAAGTTATGATCAAGTTATTCCAATAATTATAAAAAAAAAATTGCAGTGTAGGAAGAGCATATGTCGATCACTAATGTTAAGATGCTTCTCTGTATATATTCCTGAAGCGTTTTGTATGAATAGTCGTTCTTTTGAGTGATAAAAGTGCCGCGAGTAGCGCGCTAATTAGCATTAGCGAGTCAGACTGGAGTAGATCATGACAATTCTTTGCATATCTATATATTGAAGCAGAAATCTTTGACAATCAAGTCATTTTTAATCTAAAATCGTTCTGAATCAAATATCGATTCTGAATCGAATCGCAGGCCCAAAAATCGGAATCGAATCGTGTCAGTAAAATGCAGAAACTAATCTTGTCAAGGAGGCCCTGGAATGTGTTTTACTAAAACTCACAATAGATAAAAAACCCAAATTTATTGCCTCCATTTGTTATTTTTGTGAGCCTTTTTGTGTTTACATTATTGAAGAGCTCAGAGTTTACCCTGAAGGGTTAATTCAGCACTAATGCAGCAAGAATGTGAATTACAGAAGTCCAAACAGGGCCTGTGCTGGTTGCATTGGAACCCTGAACAAAAAAGGCTTTGCTCAAATGTGTTCATATTCCACTCGTGTTTTGTAACGTGTAAAAAAAAAAGAAAAAAAAGAGAAAAAAAAAGTCTCTTTTCGTGATTCTCTAACATGTCGTTCCATGGAAAACATTTCTGCCGCTTGTCCTAATGAGTGTTTGGAAAGGTGGCGGTCACATTTTGCTGTTTTTTTCCTTGCTCGCATGTAACCCAATGTATGACTCCCATGTTCCTGTCCAGGCTTGTATGAATGTCTGCTGGGGAGATTTCCTGTTTGTTTGTGCAGTGCCGTGTACAGTGAGTCTGCACTGCATGACAACGCAATGACGAAAATGGGTGGAGAGAACTTTCGAGGGTGACTATAACACTTCATTCTTCTCCCTGTGAGTAGTCAGACTTAAAAGATGACATGGTAGTTTGCAAAGACTAGATAAGTCAATTGATGTCTCGTGAAAGACTGGAAGTTCCCACAATGAGCACAAATCTGATTTTTTTTATTTTTTATTTTTTTTTATTAATTGGTCTGTTTTCTTGCAGAATACTGTAGTGATTTTGTAGCCTCTTGGGAGTGAAGCACGTTGGGCATAAAAGTCAGGAGAGTAGGAGAGAAAGGTCTTTCATACATAAATATTATGTGCTAATGACTTGACTTCAGGAGAACCACAACTTTTACTGGGCATTTAGAAATTGAAAGACTCAGAGTCCCTTTACATGACGGGTATTTTTTTACTTACAGTCTATTTGTGACTTTATTTGCACGACAAAGTTGTTTTGGACTCTGAATATATATTTTCATGGAAGTCATTCACCATGTTTGAGGAGTTTGTAGTATAGCATGTCAATTTGGTGAGTTCTTCAGTCAGGTTGTAAATGTGTCACAAGTTACAGTCGTTGCAGTTACACTACTGCCCCGTAGGTGGCAATATAAAGCAATATAATGTGGTTGACAATGGCGAAGAAGACTTCATCCGTCCTCCTGCTTGTTTTCTGAGTGATGTGCTCAAGCTGTGCCGTGATTGGTCATTACTCCCTTAAACAACTGTGATGTCATTTTTAGTTGAGTGACAAAATGGCCGCCACCTGACACAGATAAAAACATGTGTATTTTGCGGCTTAATTAATATTCCTCAACCACAATAATCATCAGAATGCCATGTTTAGACTAGCTTGGGCGTATAGATAATATTTTGTCACATTGACTTTCACAAAGATTAGGGAAAGTGAAATCTGTATTAGTATTTTTTTTATTAATTTTTTTACTGCAAATTAGCCGAACAATACAGAAGTGTAACCCCCAAATTTCCACTCAGCCAACCCATTTTCCACTCTGGCACTTCTGAAACCCAAAGCCCCGAAAGCCACCGTTGATAAATATCTTTGAGCACCTCTTAGGGTTTGTAATCTGCTCAAGCATGCAGACAGAGTGATGTCACACGCCGCAGTCACACCTGGAGGCGCACGGATCAGTATCAAGCCAAACAACCCCCCCCCCCCCCCCACGATAACCCCCCTAAAATGTATTTTTCATGTTGTGACCTCAAGCCGTGTGTAGCAGCTAATGCGTATGTCATAACAGCTACGTCCTGATTGGCAAGCGGAACAGAAAATGGCGAATTTCTACTTCTCTTTTGTTCACTTCCTCCAAATTTCTCTTTGTTTTGATGCCGTTATGTTATTTTTTTTTGCTTTTGGTCGAGCGTCACTCATGACCACAGACTTTGTGAGGAACTGCGATAAGGCCGGACAGTTACGCGACAGTTAAAGGTCATAACCTGGCTGATACGCAAATATTATGACGAAGCTGACCTAACAGCTACGTGTCTGGGCCTCGCCCGCCACATTTAAGAAATATTCCACAGGAACGCAATTGAGATTGTTGAAAACGTTAAGAAGAATCGTTTTTTCACTTATGAACGACAGTCATAAAAAAAAAAAGATATATCCTGACGCCCTGTCACAATCAGATCTTTTTAAAAACTAGCTGTGAAGACAAAGGTTGGAAACAGTCGGGTTGCCAATTTCTTCACATTCTGAAGAACTGTTAATATTCTGCACTTTTATTAACTCATTCACTGCCATTGATGGCTATAGACGTCAAAAAAATCATTTTAAATATTTAAATAAGTTTCAAATTTTTGGGAGTGTGACAACCTACAATTTTTTTATTGTACATTTAGAACAGATATTGTTTGATTAATCGTGAGTTAAATATTGAAGTCATGCGATTAATTACAATAAAAACATTTAATTGTCTGACGCCCCTCATTTTTAATAATCTCTTCTTTTCTTTTATTAGGGGCATCAGGCGATTATTTTTTTTAATTGTAATTAATCACATGACTTCACTAGTTAACTCAAGATTAATCACACATTTCATATCTGTTCTAAATGTACAATACTTTTTCCCCCTAGGTTTTCATACTCTTGTTAACAAAAGTGGGAAAAAATGTGAAACTAATAGAAATAGTTCAAATTAATTTATAGCCGTCAATGGCAGTGAATGAGTTAATAAAGATTGAAAATATTAGATTATTTATACATCTTTTTTTTTAATACTTGAATACTTTTTTTGTAGATGGAGTACACAATTGATTTCACTTTTGAAGATGGCTGCATCATGAAATATTGATATTAAGCAGCAGTATAGTCTATAAAGGATTGAGTTAATGGGACAGAAAATATCGGCTGATCGCTGCTTATGATGCAGCACTGTCTGGTGTCCATGGCACCAAACCCCCTCACAGAACGGAATGGGGAAATGTGACTTGAGATACAAGTGTTTGGAGTGTGTATCTCAAGGCACCACTGCAACACGATCCCACAAAATTTCACTCAGTAGCGCCCCCTGGCCAATCCGGAGAGGAGGACTTTGCCTTTTGGTGGCCTCGCAGAGACAACTGGTTACCGGCAGACGTTCTTCTCCCCAGACTTTGCACCATTTGACTGCTTCAAAGCTCCCCGGGTCCTTTGTTCCTTTATCAGGCGTACAAATTGTGTAGTCAACACAAACATGATAACGATATTAGTGAGGCTGAGCCACAGGAAGGTCACAGGTTGCGGGGTGTCTTGAGTCGAACTTAGAGATGCAGTACTTGGTTACGTCGTGAAGTTTTAATAATATGTTGTGTCGCACGTTTGAGTTTCGAGCAGAGGATTTTTTTTTAAATCAGTTCAGACTCTTTTTGAGATAGAATTCAAACTCAAATCAAATGTGGAATTAAATGAGAATCCACATTCCGACATAAATGTTTGCGCTCCTTCAAGTGAAAGCCAACCTTAAACATTTCTTGACAATAATATGTTATATTTGACCTCATTCGTCTAAACATGACATTCTGAATAATATTATATTTGTGGAATATGAGTTACACAGCTAAATCCAGCCATCGCAGGTGGCGGCCATTTTGCCACTTCCTGTCGACTGAAGATGACATCACAGTTGCTCAAGGCTCAGGCAACGGCCAATCACACCTCACCTGTTTTCTGAAGCTGAGCTGTGATTGGTTGTTACTTGAGACCTGAGCAACTATGATGTCATTTTCACTCAACAGGAAGTGGCAAAATGGCCGCCTTCTGGTATTAATAAAAATTGCTGGATTTTTGCTGCTAATCAGAATACCATATTTAGACTAGTGGGGCTGCATAGAACATATTATTGTCCCCCAAAAAAGTTGACTTCCTCTTTCAACAGGTCTCAGTTTTGATTCATTCCATCACATTTACATGAACCCGAACAAAATGTATCTTCCAAAATTATATTTTGGGAGTCCAGGTTACCTCGCTCAAGGGTGTCATCCATTTTGAAGACACCGACAATATTAAAATGGCAGTTGCTGCGGAGAATCCCGGGGCAAAGAAAGCCGGGAAAATCAGCAAGACATTCAGGGGGATTAGTTCAAAGGAAAAAACATGGGCTCAGTTTTAAGTTGTTGACGAAACTCATCACTGACGTAAACAATTCCTCCTGCCCATTTGTTGAAGTGCCCTTAGGCCAGGCACTTTAAGCCTCAATGGCTCCCCATAGTCCGCTCATCACCTTGCACGGCAAACTGCAGCCATCTGGGAGTAAATATGAGAATGTAAATACTGTAAATAAAGTGTTTGCAGCTGTTACATGAGGATTACGCTGATTTTGTTTGTTGTGCTAATAGTTGTATTTATAGGTATGTTATCACAGGAATAACACAAGCAAAGTCGTAAGCTTTTCCGCCGCAGTGATGTGGCCCAGCAACTTTTTGGGAAGAAAAGTGAGCGTAAGAATAAAAGGTGCGGTGACATCTCCGCAGCAGCCTCAGACAGAACGGCGGCCGAGACGTCGCGGGGGTGCTGCACTCGGATCTGTGAGCACTTTCAGAACCTCGTCTGTGTCCCCGTTGACCCAAACCCGAGCTGTGCCCCGACACCTTCCCGTGCCAAAGCTAGCTAGCTTCTTGTTAGATGTCTGCCGTCTTGATTTGATTGGAGCACCGGAGCAACACTAAGGGCCGCTTTATGAGCCGATGTGGTATAACAGCCAACTTTTTTATGTTGTTGTTTTTGGGAGGGTGATTGTGACCTTAAGACCTATTGACCCTCCACAGTCCCCTGAGGGTTCCAGGGAAAGCTTCACGGGGAAAAAAAAAAGGACTGTAATAGCTGAAATTCCACCAGCTCTCTCACCTTTTCCATTGGCAGGTTGCAGATTTTGGATTGAAATCCACAGTAACTTGTGGAAAAGAGCTTTTTTGTTTCGTGGAGACCAGTTGAAGAAAACAGTCAGCGGCTGTGAGGAGGCCAGAAATGGAGTCATAGTGTAGATATTTTGAGGACTATGGAAAGCTACAAATTGAAATCTCTCCAAAACAGAAAAAGCCTTGCGTATTTTGTCCTTTGCCTGAATTTGATCTTATTCAAAGTGTTTAAAGAAAAATCCACAGGCCTACAGAAAATTGTAATGCTAGCAATCAATGTTAGCATAGAAAAAAGAGGGGCTAAAGTTCCACAAGCGCCACCAGAGCAGAATATGAACACGAATGAGGTAAGTTGGGTGCAATATCAAATGTCACCTTAAATCATAACCGCCACACTTCATCTTCTCTTCATTTGTTTCCCGATGATGCTGCGGATGGCTGGAATGTGCGTAGGAGGCTTTCAGAGGCATCGGATTGCCACCGACGAGTTTGCTAACAAGGCCCGCGGCCGCCGTCCAGCGTCAGGCGCACGGTTCGCCTTTGTAGGGCCGCCAAGATGGAAGGATGACCTCACCGGCCGCGTCCATCACGCCGCAAACTTTGTCACCGCTTTCTAACGGGAAGACCGACGCAATAACAATGCAGGTAGTTTTTTTTATGAGTGCGATTAACAATACACTTTGAATGATGTGCTGCCTTGAATCAGTGCCATTTGTTTCGTATTTATTAACGCGAGAGCCGTCCATATCAAAATCTGTTAATACCTGTTATACTCTGTCTCTGTCTGAGACATTTTGGGGTAAAATATATTTTATATGAACAAATACATGAGTGAGTGAATAAATAAATAAATAAATAAATATAGTGACTATAATTGGATGGACCATACATATATTCCGTTCATTTTCACCCAGAGAACGGGGGGCGGGGTTTCGTAAGAAATATTACAAAACCAAAACTATTGAATATTAAATATTTAGTATTTTATTAGTAAAGTATTTAAAATTTCTATACAATTGTATTTATTTGATGTGTTTTTGTAGTGCCTGTATTTATATGTGTTTATATTGTATTTGTATTTATTTATATTTTATTTTGTATCTATAGATTAACCCCTACTTTTAAAATGGCAATTTTTTGGGCGTAACGGTGAAGACTTATTTTAGCAATTATTTTTTAATACTATGCAAAATTGTTAATATTCTACCAATTGCTGTACACGGATGCATACAAAGGAAAATATGCGCTCAGCGTTTTTAATTGACTTTCTCTTTCTCCTTCCTCTTTGGATGACGATGTAATTGATGATGTTCATATGTATCATGTTCTCCATTGTAATAACTATCTATAAGCGTGCAAATGTGATTGAACACTACTAAACATTTTATTTATTTATTTATTTGTTTGTTTGTTTATGTATTTATTTATTATTATTATTATTTTTTTTGAATATTTTATTTTATTTTATTTATTTATTTATTTTCACTTGGTGATAATCAGTCAGCGCCAGAGTGGGAAACAAGAACACCACGAGTTTTCTTCTCCCTCTGTCGTGGCTTTTTAGTTAGCTGACGGCACACACATACACCTGCCCCACAGTTACACAAAGCTCCTCCCCTTCTTTTGTCCCTCGAAGCAGAACTAATCACAGCACTTACCTGTCGCCTGAGAGGTGACACCTGAGCCGGTCCACTGACACTCCAAGGGGTGAGCGGGTGGCGACACAAGAGGCTTAGATTTGAGTTTTCTTCCACGTGGGCCATCATTTTTGCCCGTAAATTTTATGTTAACTTAACATTTTATCATTCTATAAATGATAAGGAGATCCAATACGAAAGTTCCATCCCCCAAAAAATCTGACCTAGATGAGACTATATTTTGCCTGATACTGTTAGACAGGCACTCATTTGACAGTATCTATGCTCCGAACAAATCATTTTGGTAGTAACTATTAGGGACGTTCCATACCACTTTTTTCAGACCAAAACTACGAATACACAATTGCTCATCCCTTGAAACTATCCATCCATTCATTTTATTATCGTTTTTAGGGGCATAAGTGAACTAGGGCCTTCAGCAAGAGGTGCGTTACGGCTTGGATTCTTCGCCAGCCAATCACAGGGCACATACTGTATATAGACAAACAATTATTTACATCTATGAACCTAGAGCCTTCACTAAACCTAAAATGCATGTATTTAGAATGTGTAAGCAAGTCAGTGCACCAGGGGGGGAAAATCCACACAAGCACATGGGTGAACATGTCAAGTTTTACTCAGTCACTCACAGTAGTTGTGAAAGTCTTCCTTGTGTGTGTCTTCATGCATGCAATATACTGCCCCCGGTGGCCAACCAACAAACCAACAAATAAAAACTAGATAGATAGATAGATAGATAGACAGACAGACAGGCCATTAGCTTGATAGCTAGTTAGCTTAATAGCTAAACTGCTACCGTAATAGCTTGCTAGCTTCATAGATAGATAGATAGACCATTAGCTTGATAGGTAGTTAGCTTAATAGCTAAACTGCTACCATGATAGCTTGCTAGCTTCATAGATAGATAGAGAGAGAGAGAGAGATTGAGAGAGAGAGAGAGAGAGAGAGAGAGAGAGAGAGAGAGAGAGAGAGAGAGAGAGAGAGAGAGAGAGAGAGAGAGAGAGAGAGAGAGAGAGAGAGAGAGAGAGAGAGAGAGAGAGAGAGAGAGAGAGAGAGAGAGAGAGAGAGAGAGAGAGAGAGAGAGAGAGAGAGAGATAGAAGCAGTGTACGATGCTAGTAACTGTATGCTATTCTTGCAGCTTCACCTGTACTGATTTTGTCCAGTTTCTGTCCCCTGCTGGGCTAACCACTCCTCATTTTGGCGGGGAGTAACAGTTTTATATGCCCACAGCCATCTTCAGTTACACTAAGTGATTGTGGGGGTTTTAAAGAAAAGATTCACAAAGCTTTTATCCATATACAGGTTCTGCGAAGTGCACTTAATTCCGCCTGAAGATATTTATTATTTAAGCCTGTCCACTTTGAGGATAAATCTGTAGATTTACGTCCTTCCTCTCTGGCTGGGGAGCATGAATGAGACGTCTCACTGTATTAGACTGCCAGAGTTTTGTAAATTGCTTAAAAAAGCGCTTAGGCTGAGTGTGTGTTTGTAGAAATGAAGTCAGTTTAAGGGCAACGTTCAAGGCAGAAAGAACTTTATTCTTTTGATGGATGACATCCAGCTCCATGGGTGATCTTATTCCAGATTGTGGCCATATTTGACTTCTTATGCCCTATAGCCTCAGCTTCAAAAGACAAATACAGCCAGATTAGAAAGCAAAGCAATATTTTATAGGTTCATTTTAAGAGGATATCTCGGCAAAGTATCTTTTTTAAAGGACTGCTTGTCCCTCCATGGTTCACCTCAGCAGGGAATGAGAAACTGGAGCTGCTTTTAGCCGCTTTCCTCACTTGGGGCATTGAGAGTCAGAGGTGAGCGAGGGTCAGCGAGGGGGCTTTGGGGGAGGGGGGGGGGGCTGTCTGGAGGGACGTGGGGCAGCAGTGACAGGCAACTCGGAGACAGTGGAGCTCTGGTTTCAATTCTGGTTCCAGGCTAAGGCAAAAATGTTGCAGCTGCAGCGATGACGGAGTCATTTGTGATGGTGCGAGGTCCCTGCATGCCGACATGCAAAAAGCATGGTTCAACTGTTTAGTTTGACTGAATAGCCAATAGCTACTCATTCAAACGTTAAGTCATTCAGTGAATTTATCGTTTGAGACAAATTCCACAGACCATATAAAAACATATTTTATTCATATAGTTTCACCCACCAACATGCTTTAAACACATTTGAAGTTATTAAAAAACAAACACAAATTGCAAGCATTGTTGACCCTGATAACCTGTTTCAGAACACCATAAACCTGCTGTTCAGAATTTCTATACGTTTCAGGCAACCCAAAAACTTTAAATAAATAAATAAATAAATAAATAACCTCCAAATAGCTCCACACAGTTGACTTTTCCTGACATGTATTTTGCTTTCTGGCAGAAATGCCAGGGATGACTGCAATTTCGAACTGCTCATAATTCATACCCATTTCAAGCAACCTAAAAACCTTGTTAAAATAGACGCTAATTAACTCCATATAAATTTCAGTTGTTTTAGTCGGCTTTTCCTAGCATTTACTTTGCTTGCTTGCAAAAAGACCAACGGGTTACTGCAATTTTGAAATGTTTATAATTCCTATCTGTTTCAGGCAATCAAAAAAACGTTGTTTTTTTCCACCCCATTAAAAAAAAAAGCCTCTCTAATAATAAATAAATCTGTTCTCGATGGCTTTTTATTTTTTTCAATTTTTGCTTTCTCGCAGAAATGCCAAGGATGACTGCAATTTTGAACTGTTCATAATTCCTACCGGCAACCCCAAAAAAGCTAAAATAAATTAATTAATCAATACATAAAAAGCCTCTAACTCCAAATATACTCAAGTTTTTTTTTTTTTTTTTTTTTTTACATTTCTTTTGCTTTCTAGCAGAAAGCTTATGTGTGACTGCTATTTGGAACTTTTCATAATTCCTTCCACCTTGTCTAAGGCCCCAATTTCATTTAAAATAAAACAGTCCCAAAGCATGACACTACACCAAACCTACCCACCTACTTTCAGGTGTCTAAAATGTTGTTGTCATGTAAACAAACAACCGAAGTAACAAAAAAGATTTTACTCTGCTTCTTTGTTGACATTTTTTTTCGGACTAACTGTCACATTGAGCACGAGCCAAATGTTGTCTCGCTAAAAGTGCTCTTCAGTTTCACGGATGGTGCACTTTGAAATCTTGCCCCAGAGTGCATATCTCCTCCAAAGCTCTGGCGGTCTTGCGTCTGACGCGTGGTCTAGACATGATCTCACCTGATAAAGCGGCAACACGCGGCCTCAGCTGAGCGATATGCGGGACTACTGCTTTATTATTGGACATTTTTGTGTGCCATTGAGAGTGAGCGTAAATTACTAGTAGATCCGGCAGAAATGAAACCAAAACCTTCATCTCACGTTTAGCGGTTATCTCACTCATCTCTCCAGGGTTTATAGACGATATTACCCGAGTCCGTTTGAAGCGGCTACAGACGTGCAGCTGTTAAGTATCAGTGATCAGACATGCTGGTATCAAGAGATCACTTTACCACCACTCAGACGTTTGTCCTCACGGGTCTCGGTTCATTGCTATCAGGTAACGGCCTTCATAGCCGCCGTGGTGCAACGCTAACCGGCGCAGTGCGGCCAGATGTTGGTCAGCCGTCGGAGACCGTCATAAAAATGCCCCGCCCCCACGATACGGTAGTAGTGAGTGGGGTGATTTTGGAAAAAGTCGTTTTGCACCTCGCTGCACTTTTATTACTTTAAAGCAGATGTTCCTGCTCCCCACTCACCTTTGACTTTCTCCGTTGCTGCTATTCTTTGCGTTCAGCCAGAAATATGTATGTGGAGTTCAGACTTTCTTTCTTTCTTTCTTTCTTGTAAATAAGCCACTTATTAGTTATTAGCTTATTTTATGGAGTTATGTCAAATATATATTTTTTTCTTGCTAGTTTTAGTTGCTGATCTAAGCCTTCATACATTGTAAGCTATGTTCTCACATGAATTTAACAAAAAAAATTGCTAACAGTTACGCACTTTTTTTATATAATGGAAAACGTACTTATTATTATTATTATTTTTTTTTTGTTGTCAACTTTGTTTTCTCTTATGCTATGTTGCTGAACTATTTTCAACAAGGATATCCTCTGGTTCATCCTGGTTATTTGTATACTTTAAATGTAGTACTTTTTTTTGACTTTTTTTGGGGTGGGTGGAGGTGTTTTTTGTGCACATTAGGGACATAATATGGAATCCGATCCCATGAATAATTGGTATAATTAGTACTGTTTTGTACAAAATCAGTCATTCATTTTTCAACTCAATTTGTAAAAAATCGACATACTATCAAAAAGTACACAAAGAGCTTTGCTTTTGATATATTCGCTGGCTTTGTAACCTATATTAAGAAGTACATTGCAATCTTGAGCTCATTATTTTCAGATGATTAAATAAAGAAAGAAATAATTGGGTGAATCATATCCTTGCGGATTACACTCCGGACACGCTGATATTTAAAATCTTCTGGGGGGTGAAAACGACAAATATTGCATTGCTTGGTCTTACTTGAATTCCTGTTTCAAGCGCAGCAAAAATCCGTCCGTGTGGCTGTGACTGAGCACCGAAACGTCACCCATAATGGAGGCTCGGTATGGAGCTCGCGCCATCTAACACCTTCACAGCCACATTGTATCTCTTTTCCACTTACGCGACACTGTACGATCTTCACGGATCCTCAGCCACCTGACCTTAACTTGCTGCCCTTTCACGCTTGCCCGATGCTTCTCTTTCCAAGCTTGTCCTTTCCCTCTCTTATTGAATTAGCGGTGTTGGAGGGAGTGACCAAGGTCAACTCTTACACTGGTTTCTTTGTTCAAGTTTTGCAGAAATGCTGGCTATTTCCTGCCTTGCCGGGATGCTATGTATAGTAAGTCAGAGAGCCGCGTCTGCATGGCACCCATGAGGATTTGGTTTTCCTCTGCATGTTAGAAAATAGGGTTCCAATTGAATCGTCATGAAAAGGGGGAGACATTACGTAAACTATGATACAAATCGAAAATCTTACATAGCTTTAGTTAGCTTGGTTTGACTTGTACCCCAATTAATATAAATAACGAATAAAAATGAACAAACATGCTTTAAAAAACAAAACTGAATTGTAAAAAACAAAAGTCAAAGCGGAAAAAGAAAAAAGAAAAATACAATGGAACATAATCGATATGTAACTGATTTGCATTGGCATTTGTAAGAGGCCTGATATTCGATTCCACAGAGGTTAGAAGAAATCCCACTTGTGTCATTTGAACCGTGCAGTGTAAATACAACCTCAGTTAACGGCAATGCTATGGACAGTGTTGGTCTGACGAATGCAGAATGTAAACCCACTTTGTGATACGATCCCACCTTCCCAATGTCACACGTCTGCCACGCTAATAATAACAGGCTTTGGAAAAGAAAGAGGGATTCAACAAAGAAACTGATTTGCCTCACATGTGGTTCAACCCGTGGTCCGCCTGCGCTGTGCCAGCAGAGGGACGGCGAGAACCTGATCCAAGGCCCTCAGAGCTCCACCGGGAGCTTCGGCGTGGAGCTCCATTGTTCAATTTGTAACTCAAGACGAAGACCTCACTCATGAATGGCGCTCACGGGTTGGTGAATAATCAGCCGTCAGCCGCCCATGGCTTGTGCCTCCTTCTGTTTGTTCTCTTTGGGGATTTCGGCGTTATTGTGCGCTTGGTCTGGTTTTGTCAAGATGGTTAACTTGGTGTTTTTTTTTTTGCAGACTTGTTGTCTTTACTTTCTTATATCATGACCTTTCATGGCATCGGCGTCAACATTGCTCTGTGTCTGTTTGCGGCAGACATGAGAGGGGGGCTAAGTAACCACTGCAGGCTATATTAAGCAGAGAACGTATGAGTAATACACCAAACTATTTTAAAGAGAGATATAAAAGTACTATGGCGCTGATGGGAAAAAGTAAACATTGTGACTCTCAACATTCATTTTTCTCATCATTTATTAAGTTCATCGGTTGCAGCGATTGAAAGCAGAAGTCTTCTTATTTTGCTGTTTTGGAGCCGGAAAGCCTAACACTTGATAAAGGGTCTTTCAGTTGTAGCTCAGTCAGGTTGTTGAGGAACTGGGCCAAGTCGTGTTTGGGACCGCATTCGCCACATCTGGCAATTCGGTGACAAAAAGAAGACTATATTTTAGACTTGCAAAAAGCAGGTCTAAATGCTGGTGATGATCACTGTAGAAATCAATTAATTGAATTCATTATTATTCTAATCTTAACTCATTTGCTCACAAAAAATACATATAAAAAAGTTATATTTTAAATATTGCCATGGTCCCAAAAATGTATTTATATGTTTTTTTTTAATGTTTTTTTTATGCTAGAGCATACAGAAGGCTTTGATGCAGCCTCTGACCTGAAGGGGTCGCTTAAAGCATTGGCAGTTATAACAAAACATGGCCAGCAGGTGGCGGCAGAGTATAAGAGCACAACCAGGGCCATGTTGCAACAAGCTCTTTTGTGAACAATGAGGAAACTTAGCTATATTCTCATGCTAATTGCTGCAAAACGGAAACAGATACAAATATACTTTTTTTCCTGATGAAAGAAGAGACTCTAATCTTTCTTTTGGTAGGTTCCGTGTTTTTATAGCAATAGAACACAATATTCTGTGGGCCTTGCAAAATCAGTTAAAATCCAGTAAGACAGCTGGGAGCGAAGGGGGTTGCTTCAGTGAAAATGGCTGGGAGTGAATGAGTTAATATAGCCTAATATAACATTTAATATATGTAATGCATTTTAATTGCAAAAAACAATAATAAAACGTTCCGTCACATGCAAACTTTTGCTTATGAACTTTTTTTCCCACCACGTGGCAGTGATTAAAAGTGTCTTTCCTTCTGTTTCATTATTTTCTAATTAACGTAGCAACGCTGGCGGGAGAAAAGGCAGAAGGTTTCTCATTAGTGAGCTTAGTGTGACGGCCGTTCCAGATGTTCTCCGCGTCTGACAGATTTTTGCCCGAAGACTCTCACCTAATGACTTCATGTTTTTATTTTTTGGGGGTAATTTCAAAGTGTCAGAAACAATTCTAGAATAAAGAATAGTTGAAAAGTTCACTTTCATCCTAGCAACCTCATTCATTCTCACTGGTCTGGAAACAGCTCATGGTTCACAGCGGCGTGGTTGTGATTATCTGCCATGTTTACGTCCATGAGACGCCTCTCGTTGGGTTTGCACCACTACAAAGTGCGCAGGCCTCCAGTTCAACACAAGAAGCAGCAATGTGTCTACGTAAAAGCGGAGGAGGGGGTTGTTTGTGGTCGGGTCAGATCTGGTGTGCAAGTATAATGCCCTTCGCCCCTACACATGCACACATTGATCACAGATTTTTTGTTAAATCCAGTTGTTGTTTTTTTTGCATGTTGGAAAATGCATATAAGTAACAAAGTTTGTGTTTTTTTTTAAATTGTTTATTTGTTTGTTTGGCCGCCATGTTTTGTTTTCTTGAGGGACCATTTTCTGCCTGTGAAGGGGGGGGGGGGGGTGAATACAGTTGACACTATTATGTTAATACTGAGGGTGTCATTCATTTGCATGGGTATTATCTAGCTCTGCAAAAAAATACAGAACATTTTACGAATGCTTGATATCCTCTATTTTTATTTTATTGTATTTTTAGCCTCTGACTTTGCCGATTATAATAATTTTCAAAATAACTTATGCCACATTCATAACCTACGCCTAGTTGCTTTTTTAATTTATTGCGATTCAGTTCCTTTTTAAAACATTTTTTTTTACTGTTCCAGGTCAAACTAATATCAACATTAGAAGTGAATTTGTTGGACTGTTTCGAACATTTCAGTCCGAGTCAAGTCGTGTGTTGAGTAAGCATCCATTCAACTGTTGATAAGAATCCAAGCTCATATTTAGCCACACTTGTCAATAACTTGCTCCAATAGCCGATGTGTGGAAAAGTCCATTGTGTTTTATGCAACGCAGCCCAGTCAGTGTGACCTCTGATTGCTTAATTTGATTTATCAATATTCTGTGCAGTGACAAAAAGCTGTTTCCGATAATACGTGCCAACAGTGCATGACCCCTATTGTCGGTTGCATCATCCTGCTATCAATGTCGTTTTTTTTGTTTTTTTAAAAAGAAAATGTCGCTGTTGAAGCATTTATTTCAACTTCATGTCTTGCATTAAGTGGGATTTGAGTCAAGAAGAACTATTATCCCTAATAATTGGCATCCGTCAGCCATTTGCTGTGTGCTCACACGTCTCTGCAGGCTCCAGCGTGTCCGCAGCTCCTTGCTTTATTTTGGGGGGAGTGTTTTATTGACTTTGGGCCAGCAGGCCTCGGGTCATTTTCAGTCAGGTGAAGTGCTGTTATCTTCACATTTGAAAGACAATCGCAATGGGCTCGTGTTTGCTGTTTTACACCTCAATGGCAGCCATTGAAAAGGCGGAGGGTCAGCGTGTCAAAGCTCGCGGTCTCCTGAGAAGCGTCTCGGCTGGTTGTGTTTTGTAATGGCGGCTGCGCTGACCAGCCTCCCCGGTGTGTGCTGGATAATTGCGGTGGGTCGCAGAACAGTTGGAGGTCCCGACCATCTGTTTATTCATCATGGCTGTTGATCAATACTGATCAGGTAGCAGATGAGACTCCACATCAAACAAAGGGCACTTTTTACATGAAGCTATTGTTGAAAATTATCTTTGAAGATACTTGTTTAGTCCAGTGTTCCCCCAACATTGATTGAGCCGAGTCCTATGACTGTGATTTGTTTTATACATTTCTACAAGGGCCATATACAGTATTAGTAACAATAAAACGCAACAACAAATGATAATTTCTTTGACTCTCTTATCATGTATTCGGCTCCGTCAACACAAACAGTAGCAGACGGCGGCGTTAGCGACATGCTAACTAGCCAAAGCGTCTGCGTGAACATTGACCAAAAAAATCTAATCAACTAATTATAAGCTTGTTTTACATTTAGTTGGCATTCCATGAGCAAAAGTTACATAAGGTGGTCAAGAAATAAAGCTTGACTGCTCGTTAGCCACATTAGCATGTTGGCTAGTGGTTCACCACTGACCACCATTCATTTGATTGACTTCAAATGAAATAATGGTAAAACTTTTAAAAGTCTTTATATATAAGATCCCTGATCCCACACAGGAACTTTACTCAATACAGAGATAATAATGCAAAACTGAGCTATATTAACTTTACAGTGATCCATGTTTTATATAGTAGCTCTTAGATTACGCGGGTGTACCTAATATTTTGGCCTCTTGACTGTATTTCTTCAAAAATCAATTCATATTTTCTCCTTTTTAGCCCGTTTTGTACAACACTTAAGAGTGCGTAACATTGGTCAAATGTCCTAATTTGCTGCAGGTGTAGCGTGAGTCCTGGGCTCGCATGTTCTTATGTCACAGGCAGCATCGACGACATCCGTTGGCACTGTTCTGCTTCTGCTGCTGCTGCTGCTGCTGTTATGACGTTGACATTTTTGTCACTGTGGCAAGCCAAACAAAAAAAAAAAAAAAAGAGGAAATTGATTGTTTGACATTTATGTTTCCATTTGTTGTCGCGGCCAACTGTTCCTGTTTTAACGCTGCCTGTTATTTAACTCATCCGAAAGTTATCACGCGCACATTTTTTTATTTTTATTAAACAGATTAAAGACAATGGGTGTTTAATTTTATGAGGAGAACTACATAGCGTGTCAAAAGTTTACAGTCATTACCAACTGGTTGTTCAAAAAGTATGCTTGACGGTTAGACTCCATTTCGGACTTCACTACAAGATAATGGCTCAGCAAAGACTAACCATCATCATGCACAAAAAAAAAGAACGTTTAAATGAGATTAACACACACTCGCACACAAATTGTGATCCAAAAGACCACACAGATGTTGCGTGTGCCTCCCCTAAAGTTCACTTTGATGCCCCGCAAACCAGGAGAATTGACTTGCCTTTGAAGAAGCAGGCCTGCAGCCACATGGCTTGTAAAAATATTTCCACTGTTGGGATTCTGGCCAAGATAATGAAGCTGTGGCAGGAGAGCACTTCTTTTTTTTTTGTGGTTGGTTTGTTTAATCAGACCGAATTCTTGCCTCTAAAATCCTCCATCGTACTAAAGGACAAGGCTTAAAACTTGCACAGTCCAAGTGAATGCATGATTTACAGTTGTTCCTTGACTTGACTTGTCTGAGAGTCATTTCGGGTTTCTTGGCTGGCCCAACTTCTTTTGACTAGTTTTTGGATTCAGACATCAGTCAGCAGCCTTTGTGGACATTCGACAGTTTATTGTTTCTCACCTCACCTTCTGGCTGTGGTGTGGTATCAACTGGATTTTGCAAATTAGCTTTTTGTATTTTGTTGTTGTTATTTTTTTAAGAAAACAATGAAACCATTGAAAATCCAAAATTGAAACGTGAGAAAATAGCTTTTTCCAATTTTTTTTTATTATTATTATTATTTCAGTTAAAAACAGAATACAA
This sequence comes from Leptonotus elevatus, assembly GCF_054856555.1. Lineage (NCBI taxonomy): Eukaryota > Metazoa > Chordata > Actinopteri > Syngnathiformes > Syngnathidae > Leptonotus > Leptonotus elevatus. The sequence continues at coordinate 16,566,896 of NC_141248.1, read as the reverse complement.
GATTCTAAATTATCCTTAGGCGCAAACGTGAGTACAAATGATTGTTTGGCGTGTAGTCCAGGGTATAGAAAAGTAAAAACAAAAAACATTACCAGTATAAGTAATAAGTACAATGGATGGATGGATGGATGATTGTTGAAACTGGTCAAGCTAAGGCATGCATTCAGAGATGAGGAACGATTCAAGACGTTTGGATTAGAGATGAGCATATTGGCAGTAAATTGTACATCCTCCACGTCACCCTTTTAGGAATTGGATCCAACTGAACCTAAGATGTTGATCCTCATCTTCTGCAAACATATTCAACCACAATCCGCAATCCACATATTTAGATTTCTCCTTGTGCATGTTGCAAATGTAACATTGTTTCAAGTTTACTTAACTGATTCACTGCCATTGACGGCTATAGACGTCAAAAATTCATTTGAACTATTTCTATTAGTTTAAAAAAAAAATCTACTTTTGTTAACAAGAGTATAAAAACCTCGATTTTTTTTTATTGTACATTTAAAACAGATATAAAATTTGGGATTAATTGTGAGTTAACTAATGAAGTCATGCGATTAATTAGGATTCAAAATTGTAATCGCCTGATGCCCCGAATTTTTAATAATCTTTAAGTCGCGTCAGGCGATTAAAATTTTGTATTGTAATTAATCGCTTGACTTCATTAGTTAACTCACAATTAAAAGGTTATTTTAGTCTAGCAAGAAAAGATGAAGTTGCATAAAACGCAATTATACTTCTGATTTCTAAACATTAGCATGAACAGTTTGCAGTTGTACAATTTCGGGATCAGGAGATACTGTAAAAATATGTGATTGCTTAAACTTGAGCAGATGCCAAAAGATATTTTTTTTTTCCCCCCACAATCACATTTTCATCTTTCCTTACTGTTTCATGGGAAAAGCTGAACTCGTGGCTAACGTTTGTAATTGTTTCCAGAAGCTAGTTGGGCTCCAGCATACTCGTTCGGCTGTTGTTGTTTTTTTTTCTCTCTCGTCCGCTCTGGTGTTAAAATAGCTGACGTCATTCTTCATGCAGAGAGATGATGGAGGGTGCGTTGATTGGCTTCAGGTTCCTGCCAAAGGTTGCACGGCTGATAGGAGCGAGCGGAAAAGGGAGTGGAGGGAACAAAAATAGGCTCGGCTTGCGTGTAAAATGTGCGCATGCAAAACAAATTGTGTGAAAATGGAGCAGCAGTTCCAACAATGAGATTTGGATTGGCAAGATAAACGAAGAGAAAGCTCAGCATGCTAGCGTGCTAGCGTGCATCCTGAAAACTAAGCGCCCTGCTTTCTTCGTTTAGTTTAGTTTTGAATGTCTCTCGAGATTTAAAATGTCCAGCATTTAAATCAGGGGTGGGCAAAGTATGATCCGCGGACCACATGCAGTCAACTCAGTTCGTTCCGTTTTGAGTTGATTTCTTGTAAAAATTTAAATACAAAAAGGTCAAATAAACGATTTTCCCTGTCATGCGCCGTCCTTGCATCTCCAAAGAGACCATCTTGCTTGAGTTACCAAACACCACATGGTTCAATTGGGTCTGATAAATATGTGCTCAAGCCGAACCTTTGACCGCTCAAAAAGCCTAAATAGCTCACAAAAGTAAATAACGTACTTACATTGTCTTCCCCCAAACTCTTTCTCAAAGCTCTTTGAGCCACGAGTAATACAATTAATAAGCAATTTCTAATGGGCGGAAATTAATCTGCATGTAAATATTTTTGTGTCTGACCAGTTCTTTCTGCACCAAAGCATTACAGTGATATTTCTTTTTAAAGAAAAATAAACGTATTAAAATGTATCTAACATACCCATTTTCACTTGTTATTGTCTTTAAAAAAAAAAAAATCCAGACTTTCAATCTTGAGGCAATATAATACTGCACGGCTCCCGCATGTGTAAGAGATCAAATGTTACATTTCTCAGTCAGATGAGCATTAATAGATTTGTTTTCAAAATATTTTAAATTCTTTGAATTGGTTAACAATGTGTAAATATGACAGACAACAAGGGAACAGACCAATAGCATCAATTTGTGAAAAAATATTCAAATGACCATATTTGGACATAGAGGTATCAGTGAAGGTATGCATAAAAATTTTTTTTTAATTACAGTACCGGTAAATTTTTTATGAAAATATAATTTCTTTACTAATTAGAATAATGCTATTTAGAAAAATATATACCGATAATAAAAAATATATAAATATTTACAGTACGTCATCTAGAGATGACCTAACCCATCTGTTTTTTTTTAAACATCAAATTTGGCCCTCGAGCACACATTTTTGCCCACCCCTGATGTGAATGCTTGGCCGCCAGAGCAGACATAATTGGACCAAACTCGCCTGCGGAGGAGCCAAGCATGCTTTTGCGCAAAGCAGACGGCAACACTCGAGTGTCATATTTTGACATGTTCTTTTCTGCATGGGAGCAACTCTGACTTGCTTCGAGTCATGCGATGTTACACGCGTGTGCATGACGATGTTTACTGTAATTCGTGTTCCATCCATCCGTTTTGCCCTCATTAGGGTCACGCTTGAATTGTGAGTGTATTCCGGTCGTCTGTGGGTGAGAGACGCTGGACTGGTCAAACCCTGGTCACGGGAAGTCAAACCAACATTAATACTGCAGTCACATTCGTACTAATTGAGAATTTAGAGACTTCAATGAACCTTACATGCATTTTTTTTTTTTTGCGCTTAAATGTTGGAATTTATTTATTTTTAGGGTCAATAAGGATTACGCGGCCAACTCTATCTTGAAAAAGGCACAGTAGCAGTCCTGTGTTCATCCATCAGTGTGGTTTAGTGCTGCCACACAAAAAAAAAAGAAAACAAATACAAAATGCGACTGTTAGGACTGTCTCAGACCCTCCTTATCCTGGTCACCACCTCTTCCAGCTCCTTCCCTCAGGTATTTTTACTTGATGACTCTCTGCATCATTTGCTCAGCTGTCGTTGTTTGGTACTACAACACTATTAGCGCCCTTCCATTACATAAATAGTCTGTGCTTAAATGTTATTTTTTCTGATAGTTGCTTGATACTGCAATACTAGTTTGGACAAATTCCTTGATATATTTCACATACTTGGCCAGGAAAATCATTCTGATTGTTAACACTATGGGATGACTACTGCACTGAAAAAGGTGATTTCATATACTGCAGATGCACATATACCCCGATGAGGAAGCACCTCTTTGACCTTTTTTTTCTTCTTTTTTTTTAATGGTGGACCTCACATCTTCACATCTTCACATCCTACACACACGTACTTCATCTATCAACTCTTCGTGTGTGTTGGATGCATCGCATCTATCAGCAGCCTGCAGGAACGAACACACCATCCACCGCGATTTCCTCGTTAAGGGAGGGCGGCAGGAAGTGACCTTGGGAAGTCTTCCAGCAGTTCCAAAAGTGGAATCGCTGCCCTCCCCCAAACAACAACCAAAGTCATTGGATGGAGATTATAATGAGAGTTTCTGATTGGTTCAAGAAACAATCCCATTGCTAAAATAGTTAACATTGAGAAACGCTGCAACATGAAATGGTTAACATTAGGGGTGTCAGCGATTTAAATTGTTAATCCTAATTAATCACATGACTTCAATAGTTAACTCACAATTAATCACAAATTTTATATCTGTTCTAAATGTACAATGAAAAGTTTTCATACTCTTATTAACATAAAAGTGGAAAAATGTCATGCTAATATAAAGATGGCTGCATCTTTGAGTCACTGATACAGCACTTTCATAATAATTCATAACATTTAGTTAAAATTAAAAAGATGTACTGTACTGTAAAAAAAAAAGAGTGTGATATTGATTTGTGTTAAGGTAATTTTTCTGCCACTAGATGGCATTATTGCATTTGTAAGACATTGGTGACAGCTCAGTACATTTTTCTTTTCATATTAAGAGCTATCTAATGTTTAACATGAAGTAATTTGTGAAATTCTGCACATTTTTCAAATACAACATGACCCCAGTCTCCACAAATATATGCATTATTATTAAATCAGAATTTATTTATTTTTGCTGATTTTGACTCTTTTCCCACATAAGAACAACATGGAAACGGTTTTTGGGGGGTTATCTCATGTTTTTTGTTGTCATAGTGGACGGCAGAATAATATGGCTGTAACGTGTTGTGAATTGATAATCTTATATTGCGATTGTGATCGGTTGTGTAAGATCCAATTATGAACTAGAGGTGTTGACCTCATCCAAATTATGGATGTCATGTCATGTCAAGTCATGTCATGGGACCATCTATGGGTCTGAAGGGGTTAACTTGAAATTAACACACAAATTTTGACACCCCTAATGATCATATTAAGATTATGATAATGAGGATGTTGTTGACGATGTCAATGATGATGATGATGATGATGATGATGATGATGATGATTCTTTCTTCAGGCAATTTGTGCAGAAATCACTTCACACGCCCAATGAATCTGACGGCATTTGTTCTCAGGCTTTGTTTACCTTGGACAGCCCAGGTAGCTGCCATGTGTTTGCGGAGGCCGCCACTGTTTGAGGTCAGAGGTCATCGCAGGACCTTTTGCTCTGTTTGGACGCATCTGCACGGCGTGCCTCCGTTCGTTGCGGCCTCCCTGGTGTTTGCATTCCGATTGTAAGAGAATTATTGGTTTATGAGGAGGGAAAACATAGTTGGAATGTCTCGACTAAGGAGGTGATGATGATGATGAAGAGGCGGAGGAGGAGGATGGCGAGTTTTTAATTTTTTTTTTAACAAGGACACTGCAGGCACAAGCAGTAAACAGCCTTGTTTGGGTCAAATCTAATCGCAAGATGAGGCGTTTCCGCCTCCAAGCTTGTTGACACACACACACTTTAACAAGCATCAGTGGGCCGTGATGATTGAGAACGCTCCTGCTCAGGTTTCCAAGTGTTTGTTGTAGACCGACTCAAGACGAAGATTAGTGGGAACTTTTGCAGGTCGTGGAAGCCCCGGGTTGTTTGAATAGAAACAATGACTTTGTTAAGATTTCACCATCGCAAATGTCATAATCATTGTTCAGAGTTGCGTTTTCAAAGGGAAATGTGCGCGTAACGTGCACAGCAGCACGTGAGGGTTGAGTGCCGTCAAGCCTAACGTCTCTGGGGAGTTGCTGTTGTTGCGCTCGGAGGGCCGACCGCTCGCACAGCAGGCCTACACGACAAATGCCCCCCCTCCACCAGCCAGTCACATCCTGTGCACGGCTCGTCACTCACTTCCTGACTTTGGGGGGCAGGGAGGAACACTGGAACTGTATACGCACAGATGGCGTGGAACACATTTAAGACCTTCAGTGAACGCAGAGATTTGTTTTAAATGTTTGATGATTTTTTTTTTGCTGAAATCACGTGAGACTGACACGTTTGTAATACTAAATGATTTCAACATGTCAGTTTTCAGATTTTTTACATGGGTCAAATTTACAACCTTTATTTTTTATTCAATTGTATTTATTTATTTATTTTTGTTTTGCTTTACATGATTTTTTTCTTTTAATGATCGAGACATCTGCTCCGCTTAGCAGGTTTTAGTGCAAAATGTAACTTAAAAAACTATTTATTTATTTTTTATTTGTTAATTTGATCAAAAAATATGTGCTGTATATACCCGTAACAGTAAGACACATAAAAATAATGAATCTTCCAAAAAATAAATATCGTCTAATTTATAATATTTTGTATATTTTGTGGTGGCATAAAATTTTACATGATTTTTTTTTGTACACTTCCCTAGTACATTCCTTTATTATTATAATTATTTTAAGTTTAATTTTATTTTATGAATTGATAAGAGGTATTTATTTATACAGGGATTTATATTTTATTATTAGGGATGAAAATTATTATTATTAGAAATGAAAAATTTGAAGAGAAAATTGCTATTAATTAAAAAAAAATGCTGCACTGGGATATATAGATCTTTCTTTAAAATTGTCTGTCAATGTTTTGTTTTGAAAAAAGCAAAATTAATAGTGGTAATGGTACTTGGTATCAAGAGTTGAGTTCTCGTAATTGTCAGTCTGGCAAAAAAAGTGGTATCAAACATGTTAGTTTTTATATTTCATGTATATTTGTGTTTAGTTTCTTTCAACTTTATTTTTATATAAATAGTTGATGTTTATTTGATATGTATCTCTCTCATTTAAAAAAAAATATTTTTCAAAGTGTCTCTTGCATCTTGTTGCCATAAAAAGTTACTCAAGCAGTGCTTTGTCTTTTATCCCTCCCCGCCAAAAAATTCTCTTTTCACAAGTTACTGAAAGTAAAAACTTGGCACAGAGAGACAAAAATTGTTGCATTGAATAAGATCAAACAGTGCTTGTTTGGATTCATACATTTTGATCTTGAATTTCTTTTGAAACAAATATATTTCATTACCACAATGATAGGGGGAAAGGAATTTAATTGTTTGTGTTGCAGCAGAATTTGAACCCAGTGACCTTTAATAACACTTTAAATTCTGTATGGCAACAGTTGCATTTGGGTCATGTGAGTCGTCTGAAGGTTAAGAAGTAGATGCTGGCCTCTGCCTATGGATTAGGTGATCCACTGCTGCTGGAGCGCTTTCAAGGTCTAATTGAGGACAGGCTGAGGACGCTGTGGAAGGAGTGAAGGCAGAGCCGGCAGCCGGCCCAGAAGATACTGTACACTGCACGGCTTTTGAACTGGTGGAAGGACTCTGCCATCTGGACACAGCTGTTTGAAGCAACCCCACCCCCTTCTTTGCGCATGTGAGCTATACTTGGATGAAGAAGCTGGACGATGAGGTCTTTGTGTGTCCTTGCGTGGCTTCGGTTCTGACTTTTCATTTAACCTCACAAGTGAATGGTTTGTTTATAAGGGGAAGTGTTTTTCTTTATAGACAAAAGACAACACATAGTTATAGTGACTGTAAAGGACAACGGGTTTATTTGCCAAATGTATGACAATTCCGGAACTCTTATTTTCTAACTTCCTGTTGAGTGGAAGTTTTATTTTGAAGGATCACAGAAAGGGATAACTGCATATGACGGAAAATTGACAGTGCATATTGAGACGTTTGAAGAGGTAAAAATAATTCAGAGACGACAAATTCCATAGTTAAACATACTTAATCCGGTTAAAGTGGCAACAAGGTAAACAAATGTGCTTATCTCGCAACAGATTTACATTTGTGATTACATTTTGAGTTTAATTAACCACCCTCTATTTTTATGGAGGTAATGTGAACATGTATGACTGATGGCAACATTTGTGTTATTTGCCAGCTTTTAGGTTTGCCACAGGAATTAAAAAAGAAACTTCTGACCACCAGTAAAGCTTTAATTATTTCAACCGACGCCTTAGTGAGGATAATAAAGTTGGTTTATGCGTCACAGCCTATGGCAATCCTCACATACCCTGCAAGTAGCAAGGTGATGCCAACATCATGAAAAACAAATCAGTGCTATGTCAGAAGGAAAAATACTGCAAAGAGCACTTTAATCTGTTTGGTATAAAAAAATATATATATCTTGCAATGATTTGGAGACTGAACTACTTCTTTTAAAAGGGTTTGCAAGTGTTTTATTGCATGTGTAGGGTAAAAAGGATTAGCAAACAGTTTACATTGGTTTACAAACTGAGAGCAGTTAAATATAAGGAAGGTTCATTCGGGTTGGCACTCAGGAGAAAAATCCATCTTAAAGAGTCAGATGTAGCCGATGATGTCGTTGCATATTATGGGCTGTCGACTGCCCGTCTTCATGAGTGCGGGGAAGTGGTAGAAGTCCGAGTCGAGCGCGTGCAGGCCCGTGTGCGACTGGTGGAAGAAAGGTTTGAGCGACTGGAGTCCCACAGGGCAGGACAACCGTTTGGGCACCTCACCAGCCCTGCTCCCTCGAGCGGACTCTGCCGGTTTCTGCCTCATCTCCACACTTTTGGACATTCCGGCCAGTCGTCGCTTCATGTTGACTAGGATGTCCTTGGCGAGACGCCGGCCGCCGCTTGGTTTGAGTTCTGCAGGTTCTGGACACTCTGGTAGGTCCATCCAGTTCTTAATTAGGTCCGCAAAGCTGTTGTCCCCCAGAACCAGAGGCTGTCTGTTCCTGCTTCTGCTCAGCAAGGCTGTAGTCCAGTCCTCTGGGTCGCTGGCCTCAAAGGAGGTCCAGCGCTCTAAGCAAGCGTCCGAGGTGGATTTGGGTCGGATCCGACCCGAAGGCCCCGTGTTTGTTCGGAGGCAAGCGGAAGAGGAAACCCGCACGTTTCTTGTCCTTCTCAGAACAACACCTTCATCGTGCCAGGAGGCCTCTGAGTAGCCAGAGTCAACGTCCAAACTCTTCTCACTGTTAGGCGAACCTTGAGCCAAGCGCTCGTTGGGTTCTTCTTCTTCTTCCTCCAGCGGGTTGGCCAAACAGCACGCCGAGTCGTAGGTGCTGGCCTCGCTGGCTTGGGACACGCGTTGGTTCGAGAGTCGCTCTTGCTGGATCTTCTGCTTGCAGAGGCGGGTCACGGCGAAGGAGCGGTCGCACGGCTCGCTGAGCGGTCTCGGCCTGCCCGGCCGCTTCAGGTCCTGCAGGGTGCGCATCGCCTTCTGCACGCCGTTCTGGAAGCAGTCGCTGGAATCTCCCACACACAGCTGGAGAAGCAAACGGAGACAAACGCAATCAAGACGGAGAAGCGGACAACAACAACCGGGTCCGTCTTCCAAGCACATCCCATCGCGAGGTGACACCCGAACGCTTCCTTGTGTTGTTTCTGAGCCGGCGGGATTGTTAGCAGCTGAGATCACCGGTCTCCGCCAGCGTGCAAAAACATTCCCGACAAACCTCCGGGCGGCCATCGGCGCGTCAAGCGGCGCGAGCCACAAAAAAAAGTCAAGAGAGCAGGATGCACATTTGAAATGGGGAGAACTATTCCTGCTTCCTCTGGCAGGAGAGGAAATTTAGAAGGGGGGGGGGGGGACGACGTGAAGCCGGGTCGTACATATCCTCTCACGCAGGATGTTGGTTGCTGCGGATTGCTGCGTGAATTCAACATTGTGGATTTACACTCTGAATCACGATGAAGTGTTCAGAGTCAGTCAAACGGAAATCCACATGACGCAACATCACACGTGAATCATATCATCGATAGAAATGACACACAGGGCTGGACTGGCTCGCTCGCATGCATGGCAGAAACCCGGTGGGCCGGCTTTGTTTTTTGGGAAGTTCAATTGCGTGATGTTATTCTACCTTTATTTTTGTTATTATATCATTTTATTATTATAATTTGTCCTTCAACTACTTCTACATTTCTCTTCAAACCATTTCAATTCAACATGCTCCAAAAATTAACGCTCCACGGACCATTGTTTTTCACATTCCTAATTTTCACCGTTTTCAAACAATTCAACACTTTTCACCTCAAAAATACCCATTAATTTGTCCTTCAACTACTTCTACATTTCTTGACCGATTCAAACCATTCCACCTTCAGCATGTTCCAAAAATTAACGCTTCACGGGCTATTGTTTTTCTCAGTCCTAACTTTCACCGTTTTCCCACAATTCAACACTTTTCACCTCAAAAATCCCTATTCATTTCAAATGGGACATTCAAAAATTCACTTCCATTCAAAATTCAAACTGTTCAGCTCATTCCATTCACCTTGGGATCAATTGTCAGCACTCTAAATACATATAATATTTTTCATCAAGAACATTTCTTACGGTACGGGCTTGGGTTAGGGTTAGGAAATAATTTAGGACCTATATACCATTCACTATCATTTTTCCAATATCATAATATAATCGAAATCATTCAATACCATTTGACATAAATCCATATTTTCCAACAACATCACACCTCATTCTATGATTATACATTTTTAAATTTTTTCATTCAACATTTCAGCATTCACACGCATTTTATCCAGAAATTGCTTCATCTCGTTACAGTATTAATTCCCTCCATTTTACCCCAAGAAACCGGCCCCCAATTTAAAGTGAGCAGCCCATTGATCCGTTTCCAATATGGACAGGCATCAAACTGAACCAATCAACATCAATGACAGCAAAATACAAAATACAAAATATTTCTATGATCACTTTCCAAGAGCACATTTACAATACCAGCACAAGAGTGTCTGCAAATATGCTTCTGCTAAGAAAACAATGATAAGTTTTGACTTACACAGTCAGACATATATACATTTAAGAATATGATAATAACCATGTGATTATTATTGTGGTTTGTCACATGTCGTGGCGGAGACATCATACTGACAGCTCTTTTGGTTATTTAGCGACACGAGAAGGGCAAGTAATGAGAAACAGCCCCATGTCTGATGCAGTGCCGCCAGCCACCATAATAAACATAAAATGAATACCTCTGACGATGTCAATCAAAAGTGAACATGACTCTCTTTGTGAACGTACATCTCTCGCACTGGATGATAAATAGAAGAAAAATGGTCTTCAACGCCTTTGAGTGTTTCGCCTTCGGAGACTCCATATGACATGATGTTATCACAGCTGTGAGTTCTGAACCATTTGGGACCCCTCGCCTCCCCCTCCCCCTCCTCCTCCTCCTCCTCGTTCTCCATCTCCCACTCCTCCCCAGACTTATCCTCAGTGGGGTGGCATTGACACACTGTGCCACCGTGTCAAAACTTTGCCTTCATACAACACACAATTGATTTGTCCACTTGTGGACTCTCAGTAAGAGTTAGTTGTTAGTTTTCCCTTGGGCTGGTGGCCACCAATGAGGGGGTGACAATGGTTTACTATTAATATGTTACAGTCAAGTCAAGATACTATTGGTGCATGCAAGAAAAAGTGGGAAATAAACTTACCATTGCTTGTAAGTGTCTGCGGTGAAGTTAAAACTTTCGATGCGTCCTACAAAACAAGTACAAAACCAATGATGAACAACTGATTACATTTCATTAGAGTTTTCTCCATAATATATGCATTAATTTATCAAATATGCAGAACTAACCTTGGCATTTGGCTTAACTCCCACATAGATTTCACTTGTGATGATGCGGTGGCTGCTGAGTTCTCACTCTTGTGATCAACATGACGACTGACAGCTCACTTTGTAGAGGCCGAAGTGCTTGGTCTCAACCAATGAGCAGCGAAACTCTCCACCAATAGCGTGGCGCCCCAAACAAAGCCCCGCCTCCCCAAAATGTGTTATCATTTGAAGAGTTTTTCAGCAGTCATAAGCGAGGATGAATGTAAGGAATATGATGTCAAATATGTATTGCAAATTATAAGTTAAATTCAGATATATGTGACGTGTATTAATTATCAGTAAATTGATCAAATCACTTACGGTCCATTTTATTCTTTAATCCAGCTCACTGAGCATGTATAATAAATGTCCTGTAATCCCCCACACACACTATATTTAGGTTTAATATGCTAGTTAGTAGTTATTTTCATTTTTCTGAATATATAATTAGTTCTTATATTAAATATAAATATGTCGGTTGCTTACCATATACATTTGTCACTTTTGTATTTATTTGATTAAAATTGTAGTTTCTAAAAATTATATTTATTACAAATAATAGAAGTTAAAATGAGAATGACTGATTTTATTATTAAAAGAAGCTAACATACATGTACATTTTAACTTTTTCTTCTTCATACTTAATTATTATTTTTTTCTCCTCATCAATTACTGGTCACTCTTGACGTTTGAAAAATCAAACGTGCGGCGGTTGAGCACCAAAGTTTCTCCGTGCAACTGTGCTGGATAGGAACTGCAGTTCACCCCACAGCAGAAGGCGCCACCTGGTGGCTGCGTCTGGGTATAACCTACTGCATAAAGTATTAGCATTTTTTTGATTGAGCCTGAATACAAACACTTCACGCACCTTTTCTCACGACGTGTCAATGAAAACCATTCACCATTATTTGCTCCCCCGGCTGTTTCGAATTGCATACAAGACATTTGACCACGGTACACATTCTGATCTCATTTACAGGTGAGAAACGGTAGCGCCTTGTGTTATAGACTGGAAGCTGATGCAAATGAACTCATTCAAGTCAAGAAAATAATTAAGCATCATCCAACAGGTCTAAACATTTACATGCAGTGCACTCGAATGAACGAATTCTTGTTTGTTGTTGTCAAATGGTTTCAAGCGACAAAACATTTTTAATTTTTTTTTTCAAATGTTCATAAATTAAAGTACGATTGTCAACAAGTGAATATTGGGGGGGGGGGGGGGGGTCTGAAACCAAAAAAATTCTCCCCCACCCAAAAAAAAAAAACTTTGATCAGCACCTGTTGATTTTTAAAATGTACTAAACAAAAATATGACAAAAAGACTCAGCTCACAGGACCAAACTTTTATTTACATTTACCAAGTGACTTGATTTGTATTTTAATATCAACAAACAAGTACTGCATCATCCTTCAGGCTGTGTGCTTGGATGCATGGTAAGCTATGGATACAGAGTAGAAATAGCCCTAATTGACACTGTGAACAACAAATATGAAGATACACGTGTAAACACATATCAAGGCACAAACATAAAGTCAGAATTATAGACTGGGAGCGAAACAAAATGTACACAACAATCTACATTAGGTTAGCAACAGACATTATTCAAAACCTCACAGATTGTGTTAAACAAGTAACGAGTGTGAGTGGGTGCAGGCTAATTAATAAATGTCATGCAGGAGAATACCGTGATCATTATTGATTGTAAATGGCGTACAAAAATGATTTTTTTTCCCTCCCCACACAGCCATCCACATTTGAACAGTTAGTTGTTAACATGAGTTGATGTGATATAAAATTGTGTCTTTTAATAACATCAAGGGCAAAATCAACATCTTAAAAAAAAAGAGTCATTGGTGAATAAAAATGGTAACTTAAATCATAATTACCACGAGCTCTTGATGGATGAGAGATATCCTTTTGTGCATTTTACATGCGTTCCAACAATTCAATTAAAGCCAACTCATTTTTCCACATGAGTGGCTGCTAAATTATTCGCATTCAATGAGGGCCTTCAAACATTCATTAGGGAGGAGTATAAAGAGGAAAACGAGGTGTGGCAACTTTGTATGCAGGACCAGCGTTACACAGAGGAGGAGATGGTCGCCAATCATTGATTATTGAAGCCACTTCAAGGTTTCCCCTCTTGTAGGAATTACGTCTGACACGGTTTTCATTATGAAAAGCAGTAATCGTCACATGGCTGCTGCAGTCTCTCACGCAGTGTGCACGCCCGCTGCCATCCTGCCACAAAACACAAACACAGTACAGGTAAGTGAACTGACTTTGACTTTTTGCAGCATTTATATACAACACTTTAAATTCCACTACAATTGAGAACCTATATTGACGCATTCATTACTTGACTATAACCTAATGCGGTGGTTCTTTTAAACAAAGTACATCAACATAAGTTTTCAATAAAAGTTTTATTCCTAAAAAAAAAAAAAAAAGTCAATTTAATTATCTTTTTAAGCCAGAGTGACATTTTGTAGGTTGAACATTAACATTGCATTTAAATGCAGGAAAATTAAAAATTGTAAATAAATAATGATTCAATTCAAATGTATTTCTAAAAGTTAAATGTACTGTGCTCGATAAAAAAGAAGAAGAAAAGTTAAAGCCGCTGCAACATAATGCAGTTTGAGCATTTAATTCAGTGATTCTTTTGTCTACCACTAGGGGAAGCCTGCAAACCACACCGCACTGAGAATCACTGTAATTTGAAAGAAGAAGAAAACATTGAAGTAATATGTGGGCATCACAAAACTGGCAACATTTTTGCTTCAGGCACACATCTGATTTTTAAATCAAACAGATGGATGATGTAAATGATGTAAAATAAAAATTGTTATTAATTATTTATTTATCCTTTCGGACATGTTACAACACCTCCAACACAACATTTACGACATCGCAACATCCGAAAAGAAGTTCAAAACCAAAATAATGAATTCTTCTTCTTAATTTGACGGTAGATAGTCCACTGCATGTATGTAAAATGACCAACTAGCCTCCCAAAATATCTTAAAAGCAGTGACGGACAAATGAAGCTTTTTAAAGCTACTCGCAATGTTTTTTGACGCCTCAAGATGGCACTCTTGGTTTAAACTTCAATTTAATTAAATTCCATTGGAGCTTCTAACCAAGAGCACCATCCAGAGGAGTCAATATATGGAAGTGCTTCATGAAGCTTCGTTTTCCTATCACGACTTAAAAGGCTTAAAAAGCACTGTAAAACGTCTGACCCTTCAGAAAAGGCCGCAGTCCTTCAGGTTGTTCTTGATGATGACGTCAGTGACGGCGTCGAAGACGAACTGCACGTTCTTGGTGTCGGTGGCACACGTGAAGTGGGTGTAGATCTCCTTGGTGTCCTTCTTCTTGTTCAGGTCCTCAAACTTGGTCTGGATGTAACTTGCTGCTTCGTCAAACTTGTTGGCCCCTGGGAAGAAGAAGATTATTATTTTTTTTTATCTGTTGAAGCCACATTTTCTAAGAATGTTACATTCAATTTACTGCAATCGAGGTACGCATCAAAAGTGTCCAAAATGGCATCAAGTGTCAGCTCTTCAGCAAATCCAATCTTCAACCCAAATAATGAACCCAATTAAGGGTAAAAGTAACTCAATCCAGTCCTCATTGGCTCAATTACAACAGACTTTCTTTTTTTCTCCTTTTTTTTTTGTGACTATATTAAAATGTGGATTCTAGGGTGAGACCAGTTCTAAGTACAACTTGTACCTGTGTACTCTGGGAAGCAGATGGCGAGGGGGCTACGGGTGATCTTCTCCTCAAAGAGGTCCTTCTTGTTGAGAAAGAGGATGATGGAGGTCTCGGTGAACCACTTGTTGTTGCAAATGGAGTCGAACAGCTTCATGCTTTCGTGCATGCGATTCTAAAAGAAAAGTCACCCATTGATCATGTCAGAAAATGAATACCTCGAATCAAGGCAAAATATTCTGTGTGGGCCAAGATATTTATTCTTCCCAGGTAGATGTTTAAATATTTTATCCTTCGTAATAAAATCTCTGTAGATTGAATTCCAAGATTTGTTTCTAAATACATTAAACATGTTTTAAGATAATTTCTCAAAACGTGCAAATCTCAGTGTACATGGGTTAGCTAGGTAGCACTGAATTGTGGTGATATAGCATTAAACTGTTTTTCAATATTTCATTTTTCCCGGCATGCTGGGCCTCTCACATAAGTCACGCCTATCCTAAAATATAAGAAATGAAGAACACATCAGTGTGCAGCGCACAGGCAAGTTACTTAGTCTAGTAAGTACTTAACTAGGCCCCTTTCTACCACTACAGCATCTAGTTGGCTAGCTAGCTAAGGTAAACTTACACTCTGGATGCCACAATTTATGAGCCAGCTGCCTTTCCGACGGCTAAATGGATCCCTGGAAGCCTGTTAGCTTGCGAGCTAGTTGGTGGCTAGCACCTCTTATTGTGGCGTGGTAACTTTAAGTGTATATATTTTCATGTAGGGATGTGTAGGCATAAAAATATAGCTAACAAAATAGAATTTATTTTTCATTGGCGCATGGTTTTACCTTTTGGGCTATCTATGGTAGCTTGTTTTAATAAGTATTCCTAAGTAAAACGTTCCTGCTGTATTGGCAGTAAAGTCAAGATCGTGTTTTTTGCAATGTGCCACCAGGGGGAGCTGTTGTTCAATATTTCAAATGCAAGGACTGAGTCGCATTGGGGCTTGTCAAAGCATTAAACTCATAACCTGTTCAAATAATTGGGGTCACATGGTTCAAGCCACTTTGGATTTGCACACTCAATTAGCAAAATGGATTTGTGCAATCATAAGAAGACGTGTTAAAAGCCCTGTAATGACAAGTGAGTAACGTTCATCATGGGAGTAGATGAACATGCCACAGCGGGGATGGTGCGCCATCCTCACCATCTCCTCATCCTCGGCCAGCACCAGGTCGTACGCGCTGAGGGCAACGCAGAAGATAATGGCCGTGACGCCTTCGAAACAGTGGATCCACTTCTTCCTCTCGGAGCGCTGGCCTCCCACGTCGAACATCCTGCAAGGGAGAGATGACGCAGAGGAGACACGAGTGAGTTAATGTGTGTGCAAGGTGGAGTCAGACAGAGCCAAGTGGTACTAAAAGACACAAAGAGAGAAAGTTCAGGTGAAATTCATTCCCTGGATGGACATTAACATTTTATGAGCTTGCTTTTGGAAGTGAAGGAGGCGGAAATGCATCTGATTAGGCAATCAGTAACAGACACTCTACAAACCCTTTAGAAAAGATTGAGAGTTTTCTCTCCTCTTTTTTACCAATGACGAAAAGACAGAACTATATAAAAAAAAGAAAGAAAAAAAAACGTTTATTGATTCCTTCATATATTATTCAGGTCAAATACTGAGGGCAGAAGGTAAGCATGTGATAGGTGATCAAGGAGCAAATCACACCAGGCTGTTTTTCACTGTTTTATTGCCTCCGCCACTTGCAATACGTATTCCCACCACTAGCTGGCGCCCCACAAAATCACAAATAAATCAAAAACCTTGGATGTTTCTGTTTCTGTCCCCTACATTTTCATGGAAAAGGCACAGTGATTTAGGTGAACGGTATGAGATTTTTTTTCTAATAGGTTTTCTGGTGAGCTAACAAACACACGCACGCACGCACGCGCGCACGCGCGCACGCACACACACATACTCACCCACACACACAAAAAAAAAAAAAATGTATGTATGTATGTATGTATATATGTATATATGTGTATATATATATATATATATATATTTAAAAAAAAAAAAAAAAAAAGAGCAATGATAATGACATTTCCGAATGAACAATACTGAGCTCTTAAAAGAAAAAAGAAAGGAAAAAAAAAAGAAGAAAAAAAAAAGAAAAAAAAAAAAGGCACAGTGAATGTTTTTTTTTTTTTGAAGAATTTATTCAGTTAAAAAAAAAATTCTCCAGTGGATTTCAATGGCTGACATATTTATATATTTTTTGGAAGCTATTCTCTGCTTTTTGCTGTTGTTTTGCTTAGGTTGAAGCAGTATCATATCTCACTTACCCCTAATATTTTTACTTTGTGTCATTTTTAACCAACCGGTTCATTTAAAACTGAAATTTAAATGTACTTGAAATTTAGCTTTGAAATGTGTCAGCGAACCCAGTTATTGAGAATATTAATAATAGCTTCTTCTTCTTCTTTTTCTTCACCACCACACTACTAGTTTGGGTTAGAAGATGGTTTTGACCGTTTTCAAGTACAAGTCCAAAACAATACAGCAAACAGAGGTGGCAAATCCAGGTCCAGAAAGTAAAAACCCTGCCACAGTTTTGTTTTAGCCCAAGGTGCTAGCTAGCGAGCTCCCTCGCTACCTGCCCGCGTGCTCAATTACTTGCTAGGGAGCTAGCTAGCTAGCACAAGGGGCTAAAGCCAATTTTCCGACATTGCACTGTTGCGTAAACCTTGTGAACGACCGCTAAAGTTTCTTTAAAAGGGGCAACTGCACATTGTTCTCATCTATATGCACTTACATAAGGGTTAGCACAGGCCCATTTATCAAATGTTTGAACACATAAACCTCCGCTGTCCATACATCCTCTGTACGCAGCGTCAGTCCATTAGTATCCCACACAAGTGCTCAGGCAACAAATCTAGTCGTGTTTTATGCGTTGCATAAAAATCAGTTTTTATAGACCGACAAATGGAGTGTGGGGGTGAGGAACTCGTTTATTTACTCTCTGTGTAATCATAATAATTAAGCTTTTAATTGCTGTTTTAATTTGGCCACGTTGCGCATTTCAAGGTTCTATTAATGTTGAAATGAGCACTTTCTGTTCAATGAGTCGAACGGCTTCGTTTAAGAGCAGGTGAGCGCCCGATGTGTTGTGTTTTTAGCGCGAGTGGGTGGGAGCGGAGTTCTGTTTTTACTGCAGGAATATCAGCGCCCTTTTACTTGAAGTGCAGCTCTTTGAACGTGAAGTGAGTCTCCACGATGCCAGTGGTCTTGACGCGAGTTCGCAGCACATCCTGCTGGGTGGGGATGTAATCCGCTTTGGCTATCCTCTCCAGATCGTTCAGGTAACTACAAAGAGGGTGAGAAGCGAGATCATCAAGACAGGGAACACTCAAAATGATGCACTTATTTGACATATAGTAGATCTTTGCCTTTTCTTATGTTAGGTGGGACACTGAAAAGGGTCTGTCCAGCATTGGCCCCACTTATTTTTCTTTTGCTCAGGGTATCCAGTGCTTTTTGTTGGTTTGTTTAAACTTATTTTTGACTCGGCTAAATAAAGCTTGTGGTCTTATATGTTGCGGTCTCTTAAAGAGGCCAAAATATATTAGGGGTCTCGTCTGAAAACCTGTTTGCTGGCTGTGGTGTGATTTTTTTTTTTTGTCATTTTGTCACAACGACTGCATAATTTTCTGATGTTTTTAGTTGTTTTTTTTATCAGTAAATTAGTTTTGCGGTATTGGAAACTGCAAAGTTTTCTCTCTGTCTACTGGTGCGTAATCTGGCACGTAGATAAGAGGTTACTTTTGACACGTAATTCAATACTTGTTTTTTTTTTTAAATATATATATTTTATGATTTTTGTAATATAATTTTTTTAACATAATATCAGTGTCACATTCTAATTATTATTTTTTTTTTTTACTGATTTTGTTTTTCAAATTTATTTATTTATTTATTTAAGAGGGAACATTGTAACATCTGAATTGAGTACTTTTATTAAAGTACAATTTTACACAAAAAAAGGAAAATTAAACATTTGGAAAATTAAGTTCTTTTTTCCCAGAATTAAGATTTTTAGGGAGAAAATGTCACACTATAATAAGAATAATGTAATATTATTATTAGTGATAAAAACTGTTTTTTTTAAAAGAATGGTCTTATGTTTTTTGAAAAAGTTGTAATGTTACAAAAACCAAGCATATTTTTAGAAATAAGTTGCAAAATGAGAACAATTTCTAGCATTGCAAAACTAATACTAATACTAATAGTATTTTTAAAGTAAGAAATTCTTTGCTTGTCAAATGATTACGTTGACTGTTCATGATTTGCACCTTTAAAAAAAGAAGTTAATTTTCCTTTAAAGCGATTCTTGACTCATTGAGCCATTTTCAGCAGTAAAAATTTTATATTTTGTACAGAATTAATTTGATAAGTCCATTATTTTTAATGTACAATGAATGCCTTTAAAAACAATTTTTTCCACTTGCTGTCGACTGAAGATGACCTCCCCTGTGCTGAGGAAGTAGGTAACGACTAATCATGGCTCAGTTTGCTGACCAAACCCAGAAAACAGGCGAGCTATTATTGGTCGTTATCTACTTCCTTCAGTCGACAGTAGGTGGCAGAATTAGTTTTTAAAGGTATTAATTGTATATTAAAAATAAAGAAGGCAACAAATTAATTCTGGACAAAATATAAACTTTTTACTGTTGAAAATGGCTCAATGAGTCAAGTATTTCCTCTTACTTCCTTGTTTGACACATACGCCAAGTCCAGTAAATTTGGGTTAGACAATCGTCTCTACTATCATTGGCAGATGCATGACTCGTTACATTACATTACATTGGCAACATTTGAGGTGGTATTTGTTAAGTCAGTGGAGGATTCTTTTGAACAGGAGAGCCTGAATCAGATGATGGATGAGGCCAAACACAAGCCTAACAAAGCCTGATGCGCTTCTCAGGGGAGATGCCACCTGCTCAAACGAAGAGCAAATGTTCAGTCAGCACAGCATAAAACAGTCCCAACGCTGCAATTTTTCACTCTTTCCAGAAAATGGCAGTGTTGTTTTTTGAAGGTCGGCAGCTCTTAATGAAGGAAATTCTCTCTCGTTGCAAAAACTTCAATTGGGAGTGTGTGTGTGTGTGGGGGGGGGGGGGGGGGGGTGCGTGTGTGTGTGTGGGTGTGTGTGGGGGTGTGTGTGTGTATAAATGGCTCATGGATGTTGAAATTCGAATCGAAGGACGTAAAATTGATTTGCCTGAAAACGTAATGCAGCTAAACCTCCTGCATCATTGATTCAGGACTCGGCTACTGTATATGTAATCTGTACTGCTGATTTCGCTTGCCTCTACTACACAGCATCGCATTAGAAATCCTTAGCCAGAAACAATGGCTTAGTTCACACACGATAAGCAGTATAGGAAATGGATGGATGGCAATTACAGCGCAAAGAGGAGGGCGTGGTCATGTGACTTGATGGCAATAGATGCGGCGAGTTTGTTTTCTAGCGCTTGCCACGTTGAAATTCTCAAAGGACCATTTTCAAACAAGCAAACCAACTGATTTTCAAGGATCGGGTCAAGAATAGCCGCTGGTGCATTATGGCACAAACGATAACAAAAAAAAACAGATAATTAGCACATTTGTAATCATTACATAGCTACCATGTAAAAGGCTCAGGGACTCAACATGAAACCAAGCTAACAATTAGCCTAGTTAACTGCGAGTAGCTAACCTGAACTCAAAACAGCCAATTCTACACGCTAATTCGCCGACTCCCACATCACTCACCAGACAATTCACCAGACTCAACAGACAAGCTAACAGTTAGTCGGTTTACTACCAGCAGCTAACCTGTACTCAAAACAGCCAATTCTACACGCTAATTCGCCGACTCCCACATCACTCACCAGACTCAACAGACAAGGTAACAGTTAGCCGGTTTACTACCAGCAGCTAACCTGAACTCAAAACAGCCAATTCTACACTCTTATTCACCGCCTCCCACGTCACCCACCTTTTCAAGCCACACACACTCAAAGTCACAGATAATATGGTGTGGAAGGTGAGGATGGCAAGTGGACAACAAAAATACATGCGCCTCAATGTACACATTTATCAAGGACATGATAGATAAAAAAAAACAAACGTATTTAATTCATTCCTGTTGAGTCTTTTTCTGGTTTTGCCCGAGTCTCATTACGAGTCATTAAAGGGCCTTCTAATCTTGGAATTTTTTTCCAGCAGGCTGTCAGTCAGTGAGCGAACGAAAGCGCATCTGTGTTTACAGCCCACCTCACTTACAGCAGCATTACATCATTAGCAACATCCTCACGGCCAGCTGCGAGCTCGTCTAACCCAGTCAGCCGTTGTTTCGCTCAGAAAGTTGGATTATGAGCAGGCCTTGGATTTGAACGTAAATACAAAATATATATATATGTTTTTAAAAAAAAATCACTTTACTCCAGATGAAACTGAAATATTCTCACTGTCCAAATTCCTGGCAAGGAGATAACAGCTTTGAGTCAATTTGTCAACTAAAATTCATTTCTATTGATTTTTTTAATTGAATTCCACAACTATTAGCATCTTGGTTTGCGTCAGTGAAACCAGTGAGCCGTTCTAAACGTTGTCTCACCAAAAACATCATCTCATCTGATCAGCTGTAGCAAAATACGTACACTTTAAATAATAAAGGAAAGTATTCAGTGATTCATCATCGCGAGGGCCGTCTCTTTTTTTTTCGCGATCCGGCAAGATGATCGCACTCATCTGCTTGCAATATTAAAGAATGAAACCGCAGGGAAGGCGAAATAATCAGGTAACAGATGATATCTTGCCAGTCTCGATGGCTCTCCGGGGAGGTCAGAGTAGGTTTTCCAGTACAGACAGAGCATATAAAAGAGGCGCCATCAGATCCATCGCAAAATCTGCAGAAATAGTATCAGCCGCATGTGACGCAAAACATTCAATCAATAAGCGCACAACAGTGCAAGCACAACAATACCCTTCCACTTCCAATACAGTGTGAGATGAGGACAAAGAGCGCTTTTGAAAAGATCTTCTCAATAAGTTGCATTTACATTTATAGAAGTGGAATAGAGTTTGTTGTGCGTTAGGGCAGACTTGAGAAATGAGACGGTATCGCTAGTGAACGGCGTTATTTCCCCGACTGGAAACGATTCCCACTCACTATGCCGCCGAGTCGTTCAGCTGGTATTCCCGCGAGCGGGAAAAGCAGCTCTGTATGCCGCCGTCGGCCCACAGCCGCAGGATCACGTTGGCCAGGTCGTCGGGTAGGACGCCCTGCTCCTCGGCGGCGGCGGACAGAGCGAAGAGCTGCTGGGCGTCGTCCTGCACACAAACACCAACGGTCCACATAACTGATTATTCTGATAGATTTGAAAAATTTGGTCCAGGTTGTGTTGCTGTACAGCAACATTCCCAGGCAAGGTTGCAAAAGGTTGCAGATGTTTGCAAACAGTTTTAACCGTCACAAACAGTTTTTCTTTTACAACAAAATTCCCAGGCAAGGTTGCAAAAGGTTGCAGACGTTCGCAAACAGTTTTAACCGTCACAAACAGTTTTTCTTTTACAACAAAATTCCCAGGCAAGTTTGCAAAAGGTTGCAGATGTTTGCAAACAGTTTTAAAGGTCACAAACAGTTGTTTTTTTTTACAGCAAAATTCCCAGGCATGGTTGCAAAAGGTTGCAGATGTTTGCAAACAGTTTTAACCGTCACAAACAGTTTTTCTTTAACAACAAAATTCCCAGGCATGGTTGCAAAAGGTTGCAGATGTTTGCAAACAGTTTTAACCGTCACAAACAGTTTTTCTTTTACAACAAAATTCCCAGGCAAGGTTGCAAAAAGTTGCAGATGTTTGCAAACAGTTTTAACCGTCACAAACAGTTTTTCTTTTACAACAAAATTCCCAGGCAAGGTTGCAAAAGGTTGCAGATGTTTGCAAACAGTTTTAACGGTCACAAACAGTTTTTTTTTTTTTATGGTGACAAGAAAAACGTTTCCATCTAATAATTAAAAAAAATATCAGATTTGTTCTTATAACAAAAAAAAAAAGTAAAATGCCCGTCCCCCTCTAAAAAAGCTGTAGATCCAATTATAAAATGACATAACTTGCTTTAAACTTGTAAAGTAGAAGATTTTCATCCAGCCATCCATCTTCTAAATTGCTCATCCTCACTATAGGGTCTGAATATGATTGAATTCAGCCTGTTCAATTATTACAATCGTCTCATAATCGTCCTCAGCCCCAAGTTGCCATGGAAACAGTACAAGGAGCATGACCGGCACTGGTTAATTGTTTTATTAGGCTTTAGCCGGATTGTACGGGAAAAATAATCAATTTATTTTTATTTTTATTTTTATGTCAACTAGCTGAAGCTGAAAGCGATTAAAAAAAATATTTCAGTTGATGAGAAACATGAACAAATTGAATAATTTTGACCTTTAGTTGTGCAGACCTGCTAATGCTAACCACAAGCTCACCGTCCAGCCCATAAAACAAAACTGACGCAGCAAATATAAGCTGCCCAGACTGATTAACAAACGGTCTTGGCAGCTCAGCGGTTAAAATATTTCATTCTTCACATTTGATTTCTAGTTGGCTGCTTAGGCAGCAATATCATGCCAATAATAACCATAGGAGCTCATGATAAACAACTGACAGTGGCTGTGAGCTGAGCACAGCAGAGGCAATAAATATATGTGCGGGATTGCCGCGCGGCTTCATTTGCTGCTTTACGACAGCGATGACGTCCTTCAATCATCTCTATTCCTCCTGGCATGATATGAACATTACTCCTCCATTCATAACAGCTGGCATGATGAACTAAAGCAATCATTCCTAGTGTCAGTGACGTCAGTGGAGGCAAAGCCACACCTGCATCATAACGAATAAACAAATGAAAATCAAATAAAAGGGATTTTTAAATTAAATTCTCTGCTCGCTCTGTGTTTATTTTGATTTCTTTTATTCCACTACATTTTCATAGTCAAAATGATCAGCTTCATTTCACCACCATCTCACTAACTGGGTTGAGGAGGCAGGTAATTAGCTTCTTGTCCATTATAATGCTTTTAGATATTTTTTAATAACTCTAATTTTCCATAGTCAGACTAAAGTACTCTATTCAATAGGGGTGTGCCAAAAAATCGATTCAAATAAGTCGTGATTCTCATTTAGTACGATTCAGAATCGATTTTAAATGTCCCAAAATCGATTTTATTAAAATTATTTTATACTGTCTTCCCTTTGTTTGTGTGTGCCTTTATTGGGAGCGCTGTTCATGTTGTACCCGATTTAGCCACTTAGGGGCAGTATGGTTCCACGCAGTCTGATACACTGTTAAGTTGAAGCCACATTAGAGAGTTGAAGGAAAAAGTCACGATCAAGTTATTCCAATAAAAGTTGTTGTTTTTTGCAGCGTGGAGCCGTTCTAGTAGCGCACTAATTAGCATTAGCGAGTCAGGCTGGAGTAGATCATTACGATTCCTTGAATATCTATAAATTGAAGCAAAAATCATTGTCAATCAAATCATTTTGAATCAAAAATCGTTATTAATCGAAAATCGATTTTGAATCGAATCGTGCACCCACAAATCAGAATCGAATCGAATCGTGAGACATTTAAAGAGTCCCACCCCTACTATTCAATATTAGCGTTTTACATATTTAGCTTCACAGATTAAAAAAAAAAAAAAAACTCAAGGTGAGGCAGACTCTGTCTCACTGAAATGGACGTTCCAGAGTACACAGCCTCAAATCCGATACATAGCTAGCTAGCTAATTAAATTCTAAAATTTAGAGATTATGAGAACAACATTTGAAAGAAAAATAACCTAACTAGATGAGAGGCTAGCATGCCTCCCTCACATTTCTTAGTTGGGGTGTTGACTCTGGCCTTCCTGTATGTTCCCTTATTTTTTCCTACAAGTGCTTCGGCTTCTTCCCACATTCCAAAAAGCAGGATAAGCGGACATTGAAAATGGATGGATAGATAAACCAATTGTCTTCTTTCACTACAGCGCCCTCTGGTGGACATGGCAAGAAAAACATTGTTGTAACGCCCCTGAAAACTACTATGACTACGACTAATAACGTTGTTTCAAGTTAAAGTGGTGCAGCGAAACGCTATGTTGATGTTGATAGTGGTGTAGTTTTGCCCATTCGTGCGCCTTCATTTCACTAATCATTAGTTTGACTTGTGATCGTCCTGTGAGCGTACGGTAATTATGGCTACGGCTAATTACGCTGCCCTTTTGAAGTCCAAAGACTCCCAAACACAAAATCATTAAGATAGTACAAATTGATGCGATACGTTGCCTGGAAAAAGCTTCTGTAATGTTCAAAGCGGGAGCCTGCCTTTCAAACTGTCTCGGAGGAGATCCGGGAACGGAAGAAGGAAAATACTGGTCACAACATTAGGTACACCTGACTGTTATTTATCGCCACTTACATGAAACCAAAGATGGTTATAAAATGAATGGAAGTTTGATGCATTCAATAAAAAAATGATTTTTCACTAGTCACCTCACACTGGACTTGATGAATGAAATGACAGTAGTAAAAAAATTAAAAAATAATAATAATATTCTAGGCCAACCAAAGCCTGAGGAATTCATTAGAATGTCATCATTATGGATGCTGAGAAAGCACCTGGGCAATTAAATGCAGTATGCTCCGCTAAACAAATTACCAGCCAGGCAGTTTTCAACAATAGAAAAAACAAATACAAATATTTACTGAGGTTGGTGGAAGAACTAGAACTCGTCCTAATGTCAGTGAGTGACTTTGTCTTACCCTTAGATATTGAGTGGTACATGTTGCTGCTATTGTATCAAATCCTATCAATGACGTCATTGATTAATCACTGTGGACTGATCTATCATCAACTACATAAAATCTGAAGTTGTTCAACATCTAATACAAATGCATTTTTTTGTGCTTTGCTGTTTTTGGTTCAAACTGCATTGGTGGTTAAAATCAGTGTACAAATGATAGCATCAAGGTAATTACAGTTACTACCTTTTTTTTTCTAATGGGAACGTTAGGGCATCCATTTGAGGGGGAGGAGCCTCAAGATCAAAAAACAAAATAAAGCTTGGCATCGAATGGAGGTGGAGGACATTTGAAGAAAATCTGTACGCAATAATATTTCCAGATATGCAGAACACTATTTTGCATGATATGTTTGTGGGTGACGTCTTACCACTCTGCTAGGGTTGCTGTAGTCTATCTTGAGGCTGACCATGGCTTTCACGATGGCCATGATGGACTGGATGGTGTTACTGTAAACCACAGCTCGGTATTGCTTACACTCGTCTTCCGAGTAGCCGTCTTCGTGGATGATCCTATACGGAGATGTGAAAAGGACGTAAACAATTTTTTTTTTAAAACAAAGAAACATGCCATCTATAGTAATAGTATTATCAGTAGGGCCCGAGCAATATGAATTTTTAGAGGCAGAGAGAAAAAAATTCTGCAGGTGTACCTATATGGAAGACCAAAGCTGCCAAAAAATATATAAATAAATAATAATAATAATAAATAAATACAAATGGATTTAAAAAATATAAGTCTAAAATTAAATACAAAAATAAATATAAATGGAAATTAACAACAACTAACTATATATATATATACAAAAATAAAAACCGAGAAAAAATATAAATAAATGTGGAAATAAATACAAAAATAAATATATAAATAGAATTAAATATCAATCAATCAATAAAAATGCTCTGCTCTCACATTTATTTATTTCACAAGGAAGTCTCGCCGGCTTGAATGAAGACTAGCTCCTGCAATGGACGACTATCTTGTCCACTACTGTCGTCCATTGATTCTTCGCTGACTCGCTCACTCGACCGTTGAAAGGCAGTTTGCAACAGCAGAGTCCAACCCAAGACACGTTTAGGACCGCCCCCTCATTTGAATAGCATGTCGTCCTGACAGAGCGTCTGCAGCATGAAATAAATAAACCTGAGAGCAGAGCGTTTTTATTTATTGATTGATATTTAATTTTAATTTATATGTTTATTTATTTATTTTTTATTTCCACATGTATTTAATTTTTGGAATCTCGTTTTTTATTTCAGCATTTATTTTTAACTTATTTATTTTGTCTTTACTTCCATTTATATTTTTTTGTATTTCATTTGTGAATTATATTTTTATATCCATTTTTATTTTCACTTTTATTTATTTATATATCTGCTCTCATGCGTACTGATCATCATTCAGCATGTCAGCGTGCTGCGTTGCGTGACGCGCAACATGCCGATCCCGCATCCCGAGTCCGATTTTATCGATGCCATTACCGCGCACCTGAACGAGGAATTGAACTGTCTAATGCCGAGATGGAATCTTTCAGACTAATGAATCAGACCGCAGCGGGAGATGACGAGGTCGTAATCATATTAACTCTCAAGTGAAAAGTGCCTGCTGCCTGACAAGTGCAGTCATTTCGCAGACATATAGCCTAATTTGGTAAAAGGATCGTTTTAGAGGATTCGTCCGTGTGTGGTGTTATATAATCAATTCCTGTTTGTTTCTAGCAGGCTGACACAGATGTGCGCGTTTGTGATAAAAAAATCATGCTTCAAAAAAAGGTGACAGGCTGCTCTTGCTCCAAGCTCATAAAAAATGGATCCGGTGCCCCGCTCGCCTCGAGGAATGTGAATAATTAAGCCATTTAGGATCCTGCGTGTATTCGGATTGATGCGCTGGCACGACATCGTCCTGCTGTTCTTGTGCTTGGAGTTCAAGCAAACAGAGGCCACGCAATCCCTTGGAAAACCACAAGGGCAGATTTCTGTTATCAAAACGTTTACTGCAAATATTGAGCTACTATAGTGAGGATGGTCGGAGGATCATTGTAGCGAGTAGACAATTCTCGGTGGTCTTTTTGTTTTGTTTACTCTTCTTTGGCATCTTTAAAAATACATCTGGATGTGGGGGGGGGGGGGGGTGTGGCAGGCCGTCAAGTCCAATCAACATAAGCAAGTGAAAAGGATAAAGATGAATTTTCAAATTAAAGGTTGAGTTCACAGTTTAAAAGATAAATCATTTTTTATTATTATTATTATTATTATTATTATTATGACTTTTAGTCAGTCATACATGAGACATATTATCTGAAAAATAAAAAAAAATAAAAATAATTGTGTCTAATTTAATCTGAGGGTTGCAGCAATCAAATATTTTGTTATTCGGATATCCTACTAAAAGTTATATTGAGTAATCAGTATTCAGATGAAATATATATATATATTTTTTTGCTTGGTAATAGGTAGGGCTAGGTAAAAAAAAAAATCGAATAATCAATATCGAATCGATTTTCCTTTATGAGCCTGATATCGATTCATTAAAACCATGAATTGATTATTTTAGATTATAAGAAAATTTTATTTTATAAAGGCAGAATTTCTGTTGTTATAATGTATATATATTAATATTTTTTATTTATATTTACAATTATTTAATTTGAATTATGAAAATATTTTCAACTCATTTTACGACGTTTTTTTTCCCTGATGTCAAACAATGACATCAGCACAAAAAAAAATACGTAACACATTACTTTTATTAATAAACTAAATAATTTAACCAGTTACTGCCTTTACTAAATTTAATTTGGAATTTAATGTTTGTGGAGTTTTTTACAATGTCCTTGATAATTAAGAATTGTTGTTCCATAATTAGCCAATATCGGATTGAAGTGAATCGAATCAGGGGGAAAATCTAAATAAAATCGAACTGAACTCTTGTGAATCGAAATCAAATCGATTAAGGAAATTACCAAGTCGTAGTAAAAGCTAAGTCAACCCCTTAAAACATCTTTAAAAGAGAGTTTTCAACATACTTACTTCATCTGCTTTACGATGGTGCTTTTCCCAGACTCCCCAGCACCTGTTGGAAAATCAAAGATTCAAGTTTTTTTTTTTTAATCAAACCAAAAAAACTCATTCAACATTTTTGTGAGCGGAGTTCAAACTGTCTCCCAGAAAGCAAGCAAAGCCGAGCGTTGAACTGTCAGTGACATCACAAGAGCCCCTCTGGGTTGTCTGCTCTGTTGATGTTCTTCTTTTGTGAGACGCATCAAGTGCACATATAAGAGTGTGTGCTTGTTTCTCACTTGAGGGAAGAGAGACGTTTTTGGGTTCATGCGTCACTGGAGGGAAACTTTTGTTTGCTGGACTGTGGTAAAAATAGACTATTTCACAAAGTGTTGAGCGGTAGAAGCCAAGGGGGACACCGTGAAACCTTAGGACGTACGGTGGACTGTAACGGACAAAACAGTGAGTGATGCTTCCAACCTTGTGGGATGAGTTTGTATCTTATCACCATCTCCACTACTACTAACAATAATAGGAAATATGTGACTAAATGAGGAGTGTCAAAATGAGTGTGTTATTTTTTAGTTAATTTAAAATTCCTTTAACGCCACAAAAATAATAACACACGATTAATGACCGCCCCTTACTTGGAAAGCCTGTACTGGTTGAATTCCAGTCACAACGCAGCAATACATTTAATAATAATACATATAGTTTTGGGCTCGGGTCAAGTTGTACTTTACAATTTTAAAAATGTGCAGATTTTCACAAGTTACTTCATGTTAAAGATTAGATAGCCCTTAATATAAAAAAAAATGCACTGAGCTGTCACCAATGTCTTACAAATGCAATTATGCCATCTAGTGGCAGAAAAATGACCTCAACACAAATCAATATCACACTCACATTTTTTACAGTACAGTACATCTTTTTAATTGTAACTCAATTTTATGAATTATTATGAAATTACTGTATCAATCAATTACTTAAAAATGCAGCCATATTTCTATTAGTTTAACATTTTTTCCCCACTGTTATGTTAACAAGAGTATGAAAATAAAAAATATACATTGTACATTTTATTGTACATTTAGGACAGATTTAAAATGTGTCATTAATCATTTAACTATTGAAGTCATGCGTTTAATTACGATGACAATTTTTAATTGTCTCACACCCCAAGAATAAATACAATAACATGTACAACAATGTAACACATATAGAATTGCATTAAAATGCAAGTCCCTATGAAGGTAAAATGACTATCTTCTAAATTTGACAAACCACAAATTTTAATGATTAAAAAAAATTGCCCAGTATCTAAAATGAGGCTTCGACATTATGAAAAATCAAGCCATTCTCTCTGCTCTCAATATGCTGTGGGCGTGTCCACTTTGAACCACGGCCCTCTCAATTGTCAAATGAGAATTTGGCGCATGAAAGCGGCCATGCCGGTCCGAAGTCAGACTTTTCCCCCAAATTGTTTGTCTTACTCTGCGTGACATGCGCACACTTGTGATCGACAACGAGGTGAATAAATAAAATATCCATATATTATGAAAAATAAAGTCTACAGACTGATCATTTTTTCTTTTTTTCCCGAACTGTAAGCCTTTGTAATTTGAAAATTGTAATGCAAATTCTATTTAAATTCAATTAATTGTTTAGCCCTATAAGTATATAATTGCTTTGCTAAGCTTTGCTTTGCTAAGCTGTTTAAAACATCTTAGTTAGGACAACAATGAGAGAAATTTGCTGTGCAGTTTTTTCTAGGTTGTAATATGAAAGCTTTATTCAGTCCGTTTACAGAGACAGAGTCAGTTTAATTTGAAAACTTAAATTAAATCAACAATCAAGTAGTTATTGTTTTTACAGTGTCGTGTAAAGTAAAGGCAGACATGTTTGATCTGTGTTGTTGTGGGCGGCGCCGTCATGCGCGCCACCAGGCATTGCCCC
Source organism: Leptonotus elevatus (assembly GCF_054856555.1). Classification (NCBI taxonomy): domain Eukaryota; kingdom Metazoa; phylum Chordata; class Actinopteri; order Syngnathiformes; family Syngnathidae; genus Leptonotus; species Leptonotus elevatus. The sequence goes on along the minus strand of NC_141248.1, from coordinate 16,536,355 downwards.
CGTCACGCCATCTTGACCCAGACGCCAACTAACATCAGGCCAGAGTGACGACGACTGAGCAAGCAGCAGAGGAAGCACTAGCTCCCTTCGCACTGTCGACGCTCATCACGGTCACGCCACCCCCCCCCCCCTCACACCCCCTTCCTCTAAGTGACACGATGTGGCGTGCCAAGCTGCAGTAGCAGCGGCATGGGTGTCAACGCAAAGACTGGGGTGGCTTTTTCTGTCCCGTCAGCTGCCTTCCACGTCAGCCCGGAGGACCAACTAAATCTGTTCATTTATTGTCATTTTGTCATTGTCATTGTCCGAAACAGTGAGCAGAGAGCCCTGGAGCAAAAAAAAAAAAAAAGGGGAAAAAAGCGAGTTGAAGAAGATATTATTAAGAAAAAATGTAAATTTCAATTTTGCCAATAATACGTTCCAGCCTACGAAAATGTTTGTAATGCCTTTTTTGATAAGAAAAAAATGTGTTATTTGTTTTGCATACACTAAAGACATAAGTAAATAGAATGTAAAGAATGAAATGCTGCTGTGTACGCCTCTGCCACCAGGGGGCAGTATAATACAAACACACACAAAGATACATGAAGGAGATGTTCACAATTGCTCAGTAAGCTGATGTTATATTAGTCGTTCTTTGCAGAGAATAAATAATACATCACTGGCATTGGTAAATTTAATATATATATTTTTTTAATCTGTTGGTCAGTCCACATGTGTGACTGTTATTTTTACAAATAATCGATTATTTATTTATTCTAAAAATATATATATATTAAGGGTTATAATACAGATACACTGATGCTATTTGTTAGCCCGCTATGTAGTTTTGCATTTTTCTTTAGCATCAAGCTAAACAGACAGTTTTTCTCGATGGTAGCGGTGCATGAATGTTCCTGACTGTGATGATGTTTGCAGATTTTTTAACAATCCATTTGTGGTGAATTTCTATTTAAATCTTAGCTAGTTATAATTAGCTAACCCAGGGGTCTGAAACCTGTGGCTCCCTGTAGATCTCGAAAACAATTAGCAGAAATTTATATTTTTTTACATATTTCTTTTTCTTTTTCTTGGATAAAACATTAATTTAATTAATTATTTAGATTAAAAAATGGAAAAATATTTAACAACAACAAAATGTCAAAAAAAATTGTGAGAAAAAGAGCGACGAAAGGTGGATGAGAAAGTTTTCAAAATGACCTAAACATGTCAAAAAAGTAACCATAAAATGTCCAAAAACAAAAGAAGAAAGGCAGAGAATAACCATAAAATGTCTTTAGAATTGCAAAAAAAAGACAAAAAATTTATTTTAAAAAATGTACATAAAATTGTCAAAAAAGTCTGTTTTTTTTTAAAGGGCAGAAAATATTTTTTTAAAGAAGTAACAATGAAATGTCGAAACACAAAAGAGGAAATCACGAAAATTACCATAAAATTGCAACAAACACGAAATTGCAACAACAAAAAAAGTCAGAAAAGTGATTTAAGAAAAGGCAGGAAAGAAAATGTTCAAAAAGTAACCATAAAATGTCCCAAAATAAAAGAAGAAATCCTCCAAATTACCATAAAATGTCCACAAACTTGCCCAAAATGTCAAATTTGACAGAAAGGTAAAAAGATTTTTGTTTGTTTATTTTGGCCTAAAATGGCTCTTTTGACAGGAAAGGTTGCCGACGCCTGAGCAAACCAATTTTGAGTTTGCATTTGTTTCATGACAAGTCTTAAAGGACAACAATGTCCGCCTCCATGCAGCAGATTTACCGACAGGATGATAAACACAATTCAATAAAATGGCTCAAGCATCCGGCTTACTCTATGAATTCTTGCGTAATACCGTCATTTTGGGACCCCAAATATGGTGTTGAAATGAATAGGAGTCTCTCTGTGGACACACTCGCATGAAGGTCACTTTCCCGACTCCAGAATAAAACGCGGCCATTAATATTTCAAGCCCAACGGGAGGTGAGCATGTGAAGACTGGTGAGAAAGATGAGTGCAGCCTTATTCTTCATGCTCAAGATGGTTTGGGGGAAATGGGGACCATTGCTGTGCGGCTTCAGGGGGGAAACTTCAGCTTTTCATATTGTTGCATCAAAGGGGAGTCGAAAAATGAGCTTGGAGTGAAAACATTAAGTAACATAATTGTCTTTTTGCGTCAGTGTATTGAAGAAAGACTGCAAGATTTGTTGGAGCGGCATTCTACTGCTCAATTACGACACTGGCATGGAAACGGGAGTCCAGAATAGTCGGAGCGAGATTTTCCCATCCCTCGAATGCAACCCTGCATACTAATAGAAAGTAAATAGAGCAAGTTCAATCAGGCTAGGCAAGTTAGCACGTTTGGATCGCTGCATTACATATTGCGTGTCTGACACAGTGCACGGGCTCACTATTTAGCAAGGTGAATCGAAAGGGCACTAAAGTTCAAAATGAAATCAGGGTCGACTCCGGACTGGTATGCATATAGACAAGCAAGCATTCACACTCACATTCACACATGGAAAATTACAGACAGAAAACTGGAGTCAAACTCTACTAAGGAAGGCCAGAGTCTGGATTCAAACCTCCGACTTCAAAATGAAAGAAACGAAGAAAATCAAGAAGGGAAACGTTCAAATAAAATAAGAGTACGCTCGGCTTACAGCACACATTAGTTCAAGCAGCAGACTTCATCTTGCATCGAGGTTCATCAAGAGGAAGCAAGGCTCAAGTCGGTGACAAGGACAAACTTCTCTTTAAAGAAAAACAAAACTAGTTTTGCTGCAAAATTCAGCATTCATAATAAAAATTGCGTTTCTGGTAGAGCTGTCAAAGGATTACATTTTTTAATCTGATGAATCGCATTTTAGACATTTGATTAATCACGATTAATCGCTTAATAAAAAAAGGCTTTTTTTATCCCCAAAAAATTCCCGCCAAATTGGAAGAGCACCTTTTATGTGTTAATTCTTTCGACATTTAATGAATTAATTAAATTATGAGGACGTCTTCAACATTTTTTCTAATCAGTTAATTACTTGCATTATTTCAAATGGAACCCCCCCCCTCCCAATACTTTGACATTAACAAATATTCTAAATGAGATACGCGAACATTTATTAAATGTTTTACTTTAATGCATGTAGTTATGTTTATTGCTCAAACCTTAAACATAGCCATAGGGTGCGATAATTTTTTGTGATTAATTAATTAGTTAACGTTTTAACTTTGACAGGATAAGAAGCGAGATTCAGCCTGCTAGCTGTACTATTAGACTATATAAAGCACAGTATATGTATATTGTTTTACAATTATACTTAACCATATTTATTATTTCGTATGTACCTGTCGCTAAAAAGCAAAGTGGGGAGAGTCCCTGTCGCCAAAATGCATGAGTGATGTCAATTAAATGGAGACAAGAACTTGTCAATTATACACATTCTCTCTTTTATTTCTTGCCAACTCTTTGTATTATTAAAATATTTTTAAATAATTCCAATATTTTTAAATAGCTTTTAATTTATTTATTTGTTCATTTTCCATACAGTGAAATATTTATCAGTGCTATAGGAAGACATCTTAGGGTTAAATTGCTAGTATCCCCCCCCCCCCCCCCAATGCAATTTGTTTTTGAAACAAAAAAAATTGTAGCTACACAAAATTTGGAATCAGTGTAGTTGGTCATCAGCTGTCCGTTGTTGGAAATGTGTCATTTCCAAGAAATACGTTCCAAACAAACATTTGGGTGTCCATTTTTGGGCAGGATATTAAACCCGGTGTGATGTTGCAGGCAGATCAACGGCAGCCTAATTACTTTCCAACCTTTGGTGATCACAAGAAGGTCAAATATTTACACAATGGTGTCAGCACACAACATCAATCAGACATCGTTCTGTTGTGTTATTACAGATAAATCCGCAGTCTGATCTCATGCGTGAGGGCGGATCAGTAGATCAGTAGTTTGCAATTCTAGCACAAGCTCGATATATAATACTCGTAACAACACAGAATTCTCACTATCCCAATCCTTTGTTGTTAGCCATAACCATAACCATAACCCTACCACATCCTGATTATAATATTTTTTGAACACTATTGAACAACGAAAATTAAAAGCTGACCGAAACCCAAATACTAACCTCAACTGTCCAGGGATGATGCGCCATCTGCTGGGGACATGTAGTACTGCACTCCGGCCTCTTCCTCAAACCGTTTAGTTAACTCTGCCCCGGCTGATTGAGGGTTGAGTGTTTGTAATTTTCGATGCTCCATAATGTGTTTAAAAAAAAAAACTTTACGAACATTTCCCGCTATAAATAAGTATAGGTGTCTCTCCTTTCTCAATTGGGGCAATCTTGCAAGGTTGCTAGAAAAGGCATCAACTGGGTGATACTGCCCTCTAATGGATTATCCGTGCAATGCATGTGTCAAATCATATACATCAGGGTTTTAATGGGGGGGGGGGGGTTATTATACTCATGAAATAGAGGGCTCAAAATGTCTTGTATTTAATATGATACGTTTGGTCTTATAGGGTTAAGCACACTTTCCCTTTTGCATCGTTCGTGCTTAAAGAGAAAAGTGACTAGTATGTCTCAAGACTTGTTTTTATAATGTACAAAAAAAAAAAAAGCAACCTTGCTTGCATGCACATTTATTAAACCTTTGGTGCTGGAAAAAAATAATTACATTTCAACTTTTAAACTCCTCACCAGAGTGAGTTTACAGCAAGAAAAGCAAACGCTTCTCTTGTGGGAGAGCTTGCACAGACTGTCAGAGCAAGATTCATTTTAAAGCTCTCCCTGAACTGATTAATAATAAATACAATTTATAATAGTGGACCATCTGAAAGCATCCCACTGCTATTAAAAAATCCATACGGAAGCACTGGCAGTAGAAGCTGCATCTCCGGCTTAGCCACAATCCTTTTTCACCGACACATGAAAAACGGCTGAAGTGCGCGGCGTCGTAAATTGATTACCTTCACATCCCTGCGTTGGGCAACTGTCGGTGTGCAGTTGCAAGCGGCGGTGACACAATTCATCTATCTCATCCTGCCCCCCCCGACGCCATGGTGTCACGACAGTTCGCAACCAACGAGCTTTTACAGCCATTTAAAAGATTAACCTTCTGCGGGCGTCGATAAAACAGAGCAGAATACAAAACGAGCTGTGTTTTTGCTGACCGACACAAGCTGAATTGATTTGTTTTAAGGAGTAAACGCAGATTTTGTCTGTTTGGTATGTTTACTGACAGCAGGTTTGGCTCGGATTAAAAGTAAAAGAAGGCGAGATAAAGGGATTAAGGTACAGTAAACATCGCATTGCCAAGAATGTACTTCAAATACAAATATTTGAGTAGCAGCTTTTTTAGTGCTGCGACTCAAACTCTTTTGAAAGTCATTCATTTAAACGCATTATTGATTATTCGAGCACCCAAAAGCGCCACTTCATCCACGTTTTTAAATCCACCGGGACGTCTACCTTATCTGCGTCATTTCAGTCAGTCAGTTGGCATGCTACGTTCACAGCGTTGCTTCACCTTTCTGTTGCATTCCATGATCCCTTGCGATGGGGGAATTTACACGAAATAGAGGTTGTAAAATGAAGAATAAATATTAGGTGCTGTGAAACTTGGTATCTTCCATTTAAAAGTAGAATTAGTACAAAAAGAAGAACAGTAGTAGTGTTTACTAGAAGTAGTAGAGAAGAAGTAGAAGAAGAAGTAGAAGAAGTAGAAGAATGAGTAGTAGATTTTTTGATTTGATTTTGAAAAATGACATTTATTTGCCGCTCTTATTTACATTATTTTCATAACACACAGCTCGTCAAGCGCAATTAAATAAATAGATAAAAAAAATAAAATTAAAATAAAGAAAAAGTAGTAGAAGAAGAAGGAGAAGAGGTAGTAGTAGAAGAAAAAGTAGGACAAGTAAAAGTAGAAGAAGAAAAAGAAGAGGTAGTAGTAGAAGAAAAAGTAGAAGAAGAAAAATAAGTAGTAGAAGAGGTAGTAGGAGAAGAAAAAGTAGAAAAAGTAAAAGTAGAAGAAGAAAAAGAAGAGGTAGTAGTAGAAGAAAAAGTAGAAAAAGTAAAAGTAGAAGAAGAAAAAGAAGAGGTAGTAGTAGAAGAAAAAGTAGAAAAAGTAAAAGTAGAAGAAGAAAAATAAGTAGTAGAAGAGGTAGTAGGAGAAGAAAAAGTAGAAAAGGTAAAAGTAGAAGATTTTTTGATTTTGAAAAAATGACATTTATTTACCGCTCTTATTTACATTATTTTCATAAAACACAGCTCGGCAAGAGCAATTAAATAAATAGCTAAAAAAAAAAATGCTTTTACATCAGAATATCACATTATTTTCATAAAACACAGCTCAGCAAGAGCAATTAAATAAATAGAGTTTTAAAAAAAAAAGCTTTTACATCAGAACATCACTAAAACAGCGCCTCCTCATTCACGTCGCACAGTGCCCCGTTAACAGTCCACATCTCACAAAAATGATCCAAATCTCCTGCTCTCTTGTAAAAACTAAAATCAATAAAGAGTCTGGACTTTATCAACTTTTTGCATAGAACCGTGGGATCGACTTCTGCCCCAACAGAAGTAGTAGAAGAAAAAGTAGAAAAAGTACAAGTAAAAGAAGAAGAAGAGGTAGTAGTAGAATAAAAATTTGAAAAGTAGAAGAAGAAGAAGAAGAAGAAACAACAAAAACTGCTACAATGCGACACGTGATGCTGGTTAAGGTAAGCCATTTTAATCTAAAAACAAAAACTCTGAAGTGGCAAAGCCACAGTTTTGTTGGTGTTGTTGTTGTAATCTGACTTATGACTTACCGTATTGACTTACGTTTATGCGGCATGCGGCACACTTGTTTCTTAAAACGTTTAAAATTCTGTCAAACTCCAATTGAGGTAGATAAAGAAATTGCCTTTCTTATTACTTCATGGTTCGTTTTCCTCTCTATAAAACAAAAACATTTATGCATAACAAATGCGATGTTTATTGGAATGCAGTACACATTTCTTTATTGCATTTTTAAAACTAAATAAATGGGTAGAGTAGTTTGAAAAAAAAAAATCCATATCATATGAAATTCCTATTGCAATATTGAGGAAGATAATTCCCAATTAGATTATTGTTCAAATCTCCAGCCCTGGCTGGGATCCTGCTCCAAAACACACCACAAAAAATCATTTCAATTATAGTTTGTGTTCTCCTTGCTTATTAGTTTCAAAACACTCAAGTACAGGAAGAAAATGTTTTTGTTAGCTCATTTGACAATACCTTTCCTTTTAAAAGAACATAAATATTCCACGTTTACTAACAACAATAATGTGCAACAGTGTGTATTTATTTTCTATAAATTAAATAATACCAAATAGCCCACATAGTAAAGTTCTCCTCACTTTGCCATCCCTCAAACGGCCTTTTTCCTATACAGCCGATTCCCGTGCATGATGATTGGCAACGTCATTGATAGTGTATCGGATCACATCCAAAGCCGACTACAGTAGATCAATCGCCGCTCAGTGCGCCTGTCACAATCCCCACGTGATTGACAGGCAATCTCTCCAGGGTCCGCCCGCCTGTTGCCTGAAGGCAGCTGGAATACTCAATACTAGAAAATGGATGGCTGATGGATGGTGATAAATAGCAACCACTTATCCTTCCATATTTCTGGAGTCATGCACGAACGAGCACATTCCGCAAAAAAAAAAAAAGAGCTCATGTTCGTCATCAATGGCCAATCAATCAATCTCCCACTGACAGAATTTGGTCGGGATGAGTGAAGGTCTATCATAGCTGTGATAAATGTGATCACAATGCACACCAATGATTACACCGGGCCCCCTGTAGGGACTCCATGACTCATTCTGCAAGCCCCTGACCTGTCTATAAAAATGCAAATGATTCATTGTCATAAAAAGACAGCATGGATGTCAATAGTATAGCTAGCAATGTTCCCTATTCAACGGACTCAATTATTGGTATGTTGTCGGGTAATTAAACCAAGCCGCTCTACTTCTTTCGGGAAAACAAAGCTCCACATTATGCATACTCTGTAATCCATGCAGGTGGGTGGTACGAACAGGCCACATATGCAGAGTGGGCAGCAAAAAGAGAAATGCGGTTGAGCGTAGTATGTATAGTACGCTATATCGTCTGGAGCGGTAAAGTAGGTCACGGGTTGTGCGGGGAAGAAGATGTGCTCCGCCGCTGGTCTCTGCATCCGAGCTCAACTGCATGGAGTGTACGCAATGTTTAATCCCTTTGTTCTGTTTGCTCACCAGCGCTCCCTCCACGTGGGGATGCATGTGACCTGACTGCTTAATTTGCACCCCGCCATTCAATATGCACACAGTAACAGTGTTTGCCGCATGCCTTTCAAACGTCTGCATCGTTATCTATAAGAGATTGGCGGCGTCATGAGAAACGCCATCCGTCCATTTTCTACTGCGCTTGTTGCGATTAGGGTGGCGGGTGAGCTGGAGCCTCGCCCGGCTGATTTTGGGCAAGGCGTGAGGTACGCTCAAGACTCTTTGCCAACCAAAAAGTTATTTTTAATCCGTGACACAAGAGGTAACATGACGTCTTCTTCGTCTCTTATCTACTATATGCGCTCATGTTGCACGGTGTCTCCTACAGGTATAGTGCATGCACTCTAAAAAATGAACTGTTGAACCAAGTTAAGACTAAAAAAGAAAATCGAATTGCTTCAAGTGGTAACACACAACTGAATTAAGTTAATCCAAGTTTAATATATTACGTTTAATGAACTCAATCTGAATGACCTCATAATTAATTAAACTTAATATATTAGCAACAATGATCTTTTTGGAGTGTACGGGTAGTCCCCTAGTTACAAACAACCGAGTTATAAACATTTGCAGATACAGTACGAATTAACACCGACTGAAATACCATAAAAGGGCGTATTGTGCTCACAAGTTCTTATTTGTATTTGTATTTTTTATTTTTATTTTATTTATTTATTTTATTTTATATATATATATATTTTTTTTTTTTAAGTGCTCAGTATTGTTCATTCGGTAATGTCATCATCATTGCTTGCAAGTTCTTATTTTTAAGTGCGTGCCTCATCATGCATTACGGTACTGTACTGTAGTTCCCCTTTCTGCCACAACCTTACTCTCTCTCTCTCTCTCTCTCTCTCTCTCTCTCTCTCTCTCTCTCTCTCTCTCTCTCTCTCTCTCTCTCTCTCTCTCTCTCTCTCTCTCTCTCTCTCTCTCTCTCTCTCTCTGGCGCGTGACACACTTTCACTGTAATTTGCATGTTTCCATGCAAATAAACTTCATGCAATTTATTTAGCAAGTCTGTTCAAGTTAAAGCTAATGCTAGGCGCCACGTGTCTGGCGTGTTTGATTGCTGAGGTGACTCAATACCGCCGTCGCTTCGCGTAGAGAAAAGTTTGTGCTAAATGTGACAGTTCAATAGCTGTAAACAAGTTAATCCGCTCACCAGAAACGCACACCAACTTCCTCTCTCCCGCAATGATATTTTCCCACATTATTTTAATTTTTTACCTTTTTAAATGTAATATATGTATAGACAGAATATGTCTACTGTATATACATTTATAATGTTTGGCAAGACACATAAGAGAAGAAAACATCCATCTCCTAACACTGATGACATGTATTTTCCCACATCTGCCCAGTATGGAAAATGTCGAGAATATTACACCCAAATGTGAGATCTATTTAATTGGCTCTTCCTTGGAGCATATGGGCCATTATGCAGTGTAGGAACGGAGCTGCTAATTGACAGATTCAGGTGACTATCTCGTAAAAGGCTCCAGTGCACATAATTACAACAGCAACCTGAGCAGCTGTAACATGACATGCATACAAAATGTGGGCATTTTAATCAATCGCAGATCCCTGCGGCTTCGCACTGAGTTATACGGACTGCAGCGTATACTGAAGGTAGCGGCGCTTCAATTACTTTACAGTACAATAAACGTCACGGTCACTTTACTGTCAATACATTTGGACTTTGCGCACGGTTAATCCGGTTTCTAATGCATGCCTGTGACCGCCGGGTGGGCGTCACCGGCACTGCTCTTGACTGCTTCATCTCACCGACCAACGTAATGAGTCACCAGTGGCAACTTCTCCTCCTCTTCAGTGAAGGCTACGCTCGCCGTGACACAAGACTGTATAGGCTTTGTCTTATTCCTGTCATCTGGATCAAAGTGACATAGATTGTATTGCAAGGTGGCGCCAAGTGGTCTCTTAGAGGCGGTTATTCCAGCCATGGATGACATTTCAAGTGAGTAACGGTCTACTGAGGATGAGGTTGATGCACCGCCATGCGTTGTATATTTGAAATTCAACCAGATTTAAAGACAAGCACTCAGACTGATCCTACCCCCCCCCCCACCCCCAAAATAATAAAAATGTAAATGAAATATGAAAGAAGTCAGAGATTTGTTGCTGAATAAAATACACAGATATAACAAACATTGAACTGTTCTTACCATTTCAGTTTTCTTGATTTTCTTTGTTATAGCTAAAACGATTAGAGATAGACGAGATGTTTGTTTCAGGACCAATACCGATTATTAGTAGTCAAGGAGACCAATAAAAGACATTTGGAGCTCATATTCACTTTCACAAAAGGGGAAAATATTGGTATCAAAATAAAATACTTTAAAACACAACTCCAACTTATTGAACACATTTTCAGATATTTTATTTATGTATTTATTTTCAATCACACACACTAGACACCTTTGTTTTAAAATTCTAACAAAACGTCAGGGAGCTCCTAGGGCCAAATGAAAACTCAAAACAAGTAAAAGCTCCCTATTGTTTATTACAGTGAATAAAGTTTTTTTCAAAATGTTACATTTTCACTTATCGTAATTTTGATTTCAAACAAGAACATAAAGAATTCCCAGGGTCAGTAGCATCCCTTATAAATTCAACTAAAAATTCAAATATATAGTTCCCTTAAGTAAACAGTGTTGTCAGATTTTTTTTAAAAGTCTGATGCTGATATTCATCAAAATGCTGAATATCAGCACTGTTAATAGGCCCGGTTGATAATTGGTTTATAAAAAATAATATCCAGTGAAGAACTTTGCCTTCAATGTTCATCAGCGGTTATCCGGCACAGTTGCTAGCCACAGTTAGCTAGCTATAGCTATGCTTATACCCCCAAAAATACTTATATTCATACTTATACTTCCCTTCAAATAGTGTGCTGGTGCGGCCACTTAAAAGCACCTCGTGTGTACATGTCACGCAGAAAAAGGCGAAAGAACGAGAAAGAGTGAATTATTAGTTTTTAAGCTAACGTGTGGGCCAGAACTTTGGGCTAGCATGGCAGCTTTACAGTTCCTCATTGATAGTGATAGTAGACAAAGTAGCATCTATTTTTTACAGTTTTGTGATAGAGATATCATCACACTAAAAACATTCACGCTATGTGTATTGTATACTAAACTGTCCTTAGCCGTATAGCTGACCCGAGCAGGTGAAACGCACGTAAGCGCATCGTGTGACGCATGCCACCGTCAAATCGATTGAAAGTCTCGCGTTCTTCCTTGCGACAGGTATAATTAGACCTCGGTGATATGCTCCTCAAATGACTCACGTCAGAGTTAACAGCTCAATTGTGTTGTGCGTCATGCGACGTGTCAGAAGTTGCCAAGCGCGCACTATTCATCTCTCGGGGAAATGATTCACGCGGGAGTCCCAATGATTCACGCTAATCAAGTTGAATGCGTATTGTGAATCGATGGCAACACTTGACAACCTCTTCGCAAAACACCGAAAAGCTGATCCAGTACGAAGGAAAATAAGTTGTGCCGTAGAACATGTCTGTTTAGAAGTACAGTAGCTCAAATATCCACAAGCCGATGTCATGTTGCTGTTCTGGCAGCAATCTAGTTTACGGCACTCAATTTGACCACAATGAGCAATTCCGCACTGTCTTGTTTCATGCAAATGAGCCACCGCTCACCGCACCACTATGAAATCCAACCCGCTTGCTTGCAGACATATTTTCCTACATATGGCAGCTCTGAAAAATTACAGTCTTGTGTAATTTCACACCTGAGTGCTCAGGCACTCAACTATTTACTTAAAATGTCCACTTTAAAGTTGTAGTTGCACCACTAAAATCATATGGATATTTGTAACAAAATATTGATTATTTAGACAGATGTTTTTTTAGTGAATGTTCTTTTTGGGGGGGTTTCCAGCAAATTTGACATGTTGAATCGGCGTCGGGGCATTTGATCACTGTGACTGGCTTTTAGCTAGCGAATCAGCGCACGGGTCAAGAAGAGGAAGTGACGAACGTGGATAAACAGTACTGATGAAAAGCCTGAACTATTTATTTTTTTTGCGCATCGTCACCCTGCTGTACCCTCTCCGCATTTGAACGTACAATGTCTGTCTGGACAGAAAGGTCGGGAAGATGACTTTGTCACTTTTGTTCAAGAGAGACCGGCATTGTTAGCACTCTTATGTCCGACTGTTAGTAAACGCAACACAGGTCTCGCGGAGGGGGGGGAGGGATGTTACGTGCGGGTTGGTTGCGTGTGTTCCTGGCTTTTCTGCTAGCCCCTCGTAAGTTGTATTTCCATTTTTCTATTTTAACTGTTTGTGATTAGTAAAACTAACCGGTATGCTTTGTTTACGTTTTATATCCCGTCCCCGTAAAGAGGTTGCCGGTTGCCTTTAGATGGTATGGAGGGGAATTACTTCTCGCGCATACGCTGAATGCACCGGGGTCGGTGCGGTGTGTATTTACGGCATTTTTTTAACGCGACGTGCCGACGTCTGCGTCGACGCCACAGGGGGCAGGCATCGTCACATTTGGCCGACGTCGGATTGGTGCATCTCGGCCTTAAAATGAAAAATCTGACAGATTTGTGAGCAACGTTTAACAGAAACAAGCCTTCTCTTTTAGCTCGTGAAAAACGGAAGCAAAAATTAAGGGTTGGATATCATCCAGAAAGAACAGTTTCGTTTCTCTCTAACAGGGTAAAAGTGTCCCTAAAAGGTTTGTGGGAAAAAAAAGAAGTCCATTACAATGTGAGAGACGCCGCACGGCATCCCATCGGACGGCGACGCCGCTTTAATCTTTCAGCAGGTCGAATACATTAAACAGTGAAGAGAGTGCCTCTGAGGGTGAGTTCAAAAATTGGATACGATTCATTTCCCACAGATCAAAACAAATAAAAAAATGTTAGGCCGCGGCAAGCTCGCTGCCGGTCCAAGCAGGAAGAATTGATGTTTCATTACTGCTGACCTGATGCCTCGTCTTCAGGGAGACAAACGAGGCTGTTACACTACTTCCACTTGTAGCGCGTGTTTAATTGTTGCTATATGAAGGTGTGACCTCATTCGTTAACACCTTTCCCCGCCCGCTCTCTGCGGAATCACCGGTGGTAGATCATTTGTTGAAACAGACACCGGAACGCTGTCATCCAGCGCAACGGCGCATTGGCTTCGGAAATGCTTCGATTTATCTCTGCAACTCTGTTGAGTTCATTTAACACGGACAAGACAAACTACTGAGAAAACACTGGACTGAGGCACAACGGTGACACGATAGTAGGAGAAACAATCCACTATGCTGGACACTTCATTAGGTACACCTCCGAATCTACTCCCGTCCAACAAATGTATGGGATTTTATTAGCACTGAGCCAGTGAATGTAAACGAGCAGAGCAAAATGCAATGAGCAGATTTGAGCTAATCCAATTAGCTGCAATATATTCCACGGATTTTGTTTTCCGCAGTGATGATTATATAGAGCAGCTCTTGGAAACGTCAACAACTTGAATGGGAGGAAAAAAACCATCATCACAATCAGCTTGATCAGCAAGTATTTTGTTTGCCTGCTGTTTTTCTTTTTCCTTGATTATTATTTTTGAAAATGAGCGGCGGGCGCAAAGCCTGATGCGAGGATAACCATGGCAACCACATAAAGAGGAACAGACTGCGGGGTTGCAGTGGGACAGCTATTTGGCCAACTCTTCCAACTTTATTAACGACATGGCCGACAGTGCCTTACAGAAATCGGGATCAACTCACTTGTTTTGCTTTTTCTTTGGATTTTTGCTACACATATCCTAAAAAAAAAAAAAGCCAGGTGTTTCTTGTCCTGTTCAGGGTCACATGATGAAAATTCCTTCTTCATAACAGCAGGTAACTGATAGTTATCCCTATTTTTGTCTTTCTAATCACACGGCTTTGTAATTATCTGGCACGCTCTTTTTTTGCCATTCATCACAATCTGCCATCGAGTTGAAAAGCGTTTTTTTTTTTTCTTTAGTCGACAATAACAAACTCCATCAAGCGCCTCCTCCGTCAGCTGACTTTGGAGTCAAGTGCAATTACGCAGATGGATTGGAGTCAATAGTGGGAGCATCTTGATGAATACTCATCCTAAAAAGATTTTGCCACTCATGCGCTCTTCATCTAAGATAAGAGAAGTGTGATGTGAAGGAACGAAAAGGAAAATAAGGTGATATTAGACCGCATCCTGAATTATGAATGCCGCTGATAATGGAAGTGTGACTGGAAAATGAAAGATGGGGGAAGGATCCAATTAGGCAGAACCCTGTGGAGGAAGTGTTTGGAAGTAATGCTGGGTCACATGAAGGCCACGTCATTCACTCCAAAAATGCAATGAAAGTGCAAGTTTCAGTGATTATTTAGCATCTTTATATGGTTTTCTTTAAGACTTGTTAAAGATATTACTTCTGTGTAGTTAGTTGTTTTGCATGTAAAAAAGTAAGTGAGTTACTTTATTTCATTATAGTATTGCTACTGGCTCGGTCAGGCAGCCTCTGTAAAGTGGCCACCATTAATGTCGGACCCTTTATGAATGTCCATCTGAAAAGGCGACTACTAACACCACCTGACGAACAGCTTAATCTAGGGCTGGGGGGGGGGGGGGGGGGGGGGGAATCGGCCAAGTCCGATAAGTCGACTTTAAAAATAGGTCGACTTAAATTTTCTGGAATCATGTTTGGGCAATCCATGTTTTATACACGGACTTGTTCTTGTAGACGCACGCAGTATTGCAATGGTCGCTGTGATCTGATCTGTATTTCTTCTGTTAGTGCACCATCTAGTGGCCAAATGGTGGATGTTATTTGTCCGCTTAAAATCACTCACTGACTTTAGTGGGTTTTTATTCAAGACAATACAGCACATTGAGCTTCCCCAAAACACAGGAAAGGAAGTTCTGAACGTCCTAAAAATGACTTGTGCTGTAATTATTCCAAAATATAACCTGCCACTCCGTTTTAGGTGTTCATCCCTTAACCCGCAGAGGGCAGTCATGCACTAAATGTGTCCAGAAGAAGACGGGAACAGGAAGTTATTGACCTCATGTAGCTAACAGCTAGCTCTGTGTTTACCCATGGAATAATGTTGAAGCATTTTCTGTAAATGACTTTTAAGACACTATTACATGTGTATCATACATATAATGATGTGTGTGTGAACTCAATGGTAGTTAGTGTTTGTTTACCATAAGTGTAATCGCTAGCGTGCTAATGCTAATCGCAATTGCTAATTGTTTAGCATAGGCTCATTTTGTTGATTTGCGGATAATAAATTATCAATTCAATTTACGTCCAACTTAATGGTTCAACAATATTTGGGGGGGGGGGGCTAACTCAATAGGATAATCGATAAAAAGATTGGTGACAGTACTAGATTAATCTTCACATCAATCATTCAGCCAAAATCTCTGCTTGGATGATAAAACAAAAATAAATATTGGTCAATAGTAATTATTGAGGTGTACTTTTGTTCTCTTCTATTAAAGACATGTTTTCTTCAGTGCCAACCCATTTATGTGATTTGCTCCAGCATCTGTTCTGTTGCCTCATCAACAACCATCAACCGTGACGCTAGATAATGAGGAATATAAAACATTAAACAAGCCAAATACTAGATTAAAAAATTTGATATCTTAGTAGTGTGTAACGATACTGCGGGACATTTGCCTGCATTTTATTAAAGTGGGCTGGGAGGAAAGGCTTACAGATTTTATCAAAACATGTAAATGTAAAACATTGCTTGGGTAAATCTGTTGACACAGGTCACATTTTGCCAGAGTGCATCAAATCAAACCTGCCTGAGTGTGCAGTACTCCAGCTCAGACAACTTCAATGTCACACCCAAAAAAAAAGCAGTCAACATGTAAGTAGAAAATCTCTTAAGCTTGCCCAGGACAATAAGTACAAAGCCTGCATCTATAAAGAATTAGTGGTATTAATGAGAGACTTGACTAAATGTCTAGCTTGTCAAGTTTGTGTGTAGTTATTATCGTTTCTGAATGGACAGTCTCCCACTGAGACGTGAGTCATGTCGGTGAAGACCTATTATTATCATCATGTGCCTACGGTGGAATTTAGACATAAGATGCAGTGCATTTGGCTGTTACAAAAAAAAGGAAAAAAAGTACAACCTTGAATTTCCCCCGCAGTCCTTGCTCAAGGAACGCGCCCCAAATTGGTTCTGGCCTTAATTCAATTCAAATACTTCAAAATGAGGAAAGTAGCAAAACATCCTTCAAGCAAGGTGGCTTGTCAAACTCTAATATGCCAACATATTGGCTTGTCGCTACCCGTAAGCGAAACGGATGCTGCGTGATTATGAACTTTGGCCAAGGAGCTTTTCTTTGCAAGAATGTCTATTAAATGTTTATTAAAAGTGAAAATATACACCATCGAGGCGTTTTTCAAAAAGGGACGGTGGAGCCTTTATTAGACCATCTTGAAATATTTATTTTACAAATAATACATAGATGGTTTGGGGGTAATACTAAAGTAATATTTAAGCATTTGTAGTCATCAGAGAGAGAGAACAAATTTCTTATCTTTAGGATTTTTTCCGCCATAATGCCACAGGGTATTGTCACATAATGTAATGGGGTAATACCAACACTAACTTTGAAAAAAAACACTACCATAAAAACTAGGGGTGTGCCAAAAAAATCGATTCTCATAAGAATGGCGATTCTCCTTTCGTATGATTCAGAATCGATTTTAAATGTCCCAAAATCGATTTCATTTCAATTATTTTAGACTGTCTTGCCCTTGTTTGTGTGTGCCTTTATTGGGAGCACTGTTCAAGTTGTACACGATTTGGCCAGTTAGGGGCAGTGTGGTTCCGCTCGTTCTGATACACTGTTAAGTTGTAACCACGTAGAAGCAAAAAGTCACGATGAAGTTATTCCAATCAAAGTTGTTGTTGTTTTTTTCAGCGCAGGATGTTAAGATGCTTCTCTGTATACATTCCTGAAGCGTTTTTGTACGAATAGTCGTTCTTTTGAGTGATAAAAGTGCCACGAGTAGCGCGCTAATAAGCATTAGCGAATCAGACTGGAGTAGATCATGGCAATTCTTTGCATATCTATAAATGGAAGCAGAAATTATTGTCAGTCAAATAATTTTAAAACTAAAATGGCAGACCCAAAAATCGGAATCGAATCGTGAGAACAGTCAAAGATTCCCAGCCCTAATAAACACAAATCACAAGTAACCGAACTGAACATTGACTCCTCCTTCATCACATTCAGTTGCCGTTTCTGGTTCTCAATCGGCCATAAACGACATCATTGTGATGACAGAAATTTAAGGGGGGGCGGGGGGCATATAAAAGAAATAGGATGCTTCGCGCACTCATTAGTCAGTCAGTAGCCACTATGGAATGACTCATCATCATCAGCCAAAGCTAATGTGCATCCTCACACACTACGCTGACAAATTCGGCTTCCACAGGGTGTCCTTAAATCAACCGCAAAATAGACAGACAGACAGCAGAGTTAACTCGTAGTAACTCACGGGAAGATTTTAGTACCGAAGCAAAAGGGGGCGACTGTCTCTCCATGCTGGCAAGCGCCGTCTGGCAGCATTTTATCAGTTTTACACACAACCTTTACAGTCTGCAGCATTCGCTTTAGTGCTGAAATTGCCCACCTAGCACAATATGGTCATGGTGCTAATTCAAGATTTCACACACAGGTTGGAGCAAAGGCATGCTGGTGCAGGCCTGGTAGAGGACGACTAGCCGGCCTCTCTTATTGACTTGTCAGCTGACTAGCCATCCCGCATCTCTCTCTCTCTCTCTCTCTCTCTCTCTCTCTCTCTCTCTCTCTCTCTCTCTCCATCCTGGCTTGCGTTAACAGCTTGTCACAGCAAGATGACACACGTCCTGCACCACACGCGCGAGCCAAGCATCCTCCCGCTCGGCAACACACAAACACACACTTTTGCGTATGGGGAGCTGTACGAGGTAAGATAAAAACGAGGAGCGAGGTGAATGCAATCGGCACTCATCTAGAGCACAGGGCTCATTATTGTACTCGAAACTTTGTACCTTTTCCAGGGGGCTAAAAATAAACAGGTAGGTGTGTTATAAAGATAGGTCAAGGGTAATGGGTTGAAAAGATGATTTGAAGGTACACGGTGGTTTTGATTGAGGTATTAGTGTGATGGTGATGTGGTTGTAATTTGCAGATATGTGCAAAGAAACTGCATACACAGAGCTGTTTATAATATGTTGGTTATCCAATGGAGCAGGGGTTGGCAAAGTGTGGCCCAGGGACCACATATGGCCCGCTCCGTTCTTTTTTTAAGCCCCCATTTGCTGCATTTGTCAATGTTGATGAATATTTTTCTCCACAAATTGCCGACTGAAAATGTATTTGTTTACTTTTTTTATTCATTTAGCTTAATTTATAAATGGTTATTGGAAATATTGCAAATAGCAAAAAAAAAGATTAGTAAAATTTTAAAATACATATATATTTAACTTTTTTTTTTTTAATAATTGTATTTAAAAATTACATGCATCCATCCATTTTCCGAACCGCTTATCCTCACCAGGGTCGCAGGCTAAATAATTACAAACAACAAAATTAACAAATGAGAAATTATTATTAAAACTAATTAATTGCAATTAATTAATTTATTGTATAAATGTTTTTATTCAACTATATCATTAAATAATTGTACAACATATACACATATTCAAATATAATATACACGTATATAAACACATACATATAAGAATTTATATCAACATTTTATTCACAAAAATCGTTGAATTAAAATGTATGTATTTTATTGAATGTACTGAATTATTTATGCATTTGGTTACCTCATTAAACATTTGTTTACAATATTTATTGTAAATCAAAATCAAAATAAACAAAATTTATAGATAGATAGATAGATAGATAGATAGATAGATAGATAGATAGATAGATAGTTGTTTTTATTTCCATTTATATTTATTTTTTGTATTTAATTTTTCAATTATATTTTTTACATCCATTTTTATCAATGTATTTAATTATTCATTCTTTTACTTATTTTTGGCAGTTTTGGTCCTCCATATACCTGCAGAACACTCCACGCAATCTTTTGCATCAAAAGACATTTTAATTATTTGACATGCACATTCTTTGAACACAAACATTTCCCCATCCCTATGATCGAGCACTAGGAAAGTGACTGACACCGTCAATTAAAACTGAGCATCATTACCTTTGCAAGGACATTTGTAGTGACACGGATCTTGTGTTAGATTGAGCAGGGGTACCTAATGTTCTGACCAGCAATTTCCTTGCTTGCCAAATGATGACCGGACTGCATTGCACATAATTGTAGTCGCACAAAAACCAAGACTTACCTAAAAGGAGCAGCTTGACTTCTCTAGCCGCCTTTTCTCCGTCTTCTCGCAGGTTCTTGTCGATCATTTTGGACCTCTCCGCGGCCGCCTTGTCCTCGGCACTCACCGTGCAGCCCATGGCTCCAAGACAGGGCAGCGCCGAACCTTTCGCCCAGCAAAAAGGCTCTCTAAAGAAACAAAAACCAGCAGAAAGCTTTAAAAAATAATGTTGGGTGAAAAATAAAATCCAATGGCAAAGAGAAAAGAAAAAAGTCAATATCTCCGGATGAATGGGAGCTTAACTGGTTCCGGATCATGTAATCATGTGTGTTGGCTGTTACCGGTGATCCATTTCCAAACAATCAGAACCGCGCGTGCTGCTCGCTTCCACCAAGCAGCTGAAATGCTCTCTCCTGAGTCCAGATCGGTGCTGCTCTCATCTCAGATGCGACCTGTCTGCTGCTTGCCTCCGCTACGGTGGCCAAAAGAGCTCAAAAGCAAAGCAAGGGGCTGCTTTCCAAAAACAATTTTAATGTTCAATGCATTTTTCTTGAATTCATAAAGGGGCCAGCCAAGTTATTCATAGCTGTGGCTATAAGAATTTTCCCTTTCAATGTATTAATTTACAACCACATTCATTTAATTGTATAAAAGAGTTACACGTTTCTGTACAATTGTTTGTCATTCTTATACAGTCAACACATTATGTGTAGGGGCTATATTAGAGCTGTCAAACGATTGCATTTTTAAAATCAGATTGATATCATCTTAGAATTTTGATTAAACACGATTAATCACTTAATTAAATAGGCTTTTTCGCAACATGAAATTTGAAGAGCACCTTTTATGTGTTAATTCTTTCTACATTTAATGTTATAAGGACGTCTTTTCACGTCAACATATTTTGATCCACTGCACACTCTCATCTTCCTCCTTTATATTTGATCTAATCAGTTAATACATGATTAATATTTTTGTGATTAATCAATAATTTAATGCTTTAACTTTTGACAGCACTAATATATATATATATATATATATATATATATATATATATATATCACTTTTATTGAACGCGATTCTCAAAAACATAAAAAGGTGTTGTGAACAAACACTACCAATAGGTGTCACTATAAAACCATTAATGAGAATATAATTATTTTTTTTTAATTTTACATGATTGATTGACTTGTAAAGACTCTGTAAGCAGCTGCAAGCTGAGTAAAAAAATATGAAACAATTACATCAGGTGGTGCATTGTAATTAGGCAAGGGTCCCATACCAAGTAAATACTGAACCAGTAGTAGTTATGTATCAGCAATTTGTGTGCAAGACCACCTCACATAGAGATGGAGAAAATGGCATTATGTAGTAAATTAAGATCAGCAAAACGTTGCTTTTTACATGGACTTGGAAAACAATTCTGGCTACGCTTCTGGCTGAGAGAAGCTAAAACTTAATTAACTTATTATTCAACACTTCGTTCTCATTTACTGTTCTGATATTTTTTTTATGGCTACTCTTGGCTGCCGTACTTGAAAATGTCATAGTGACGTAGCAGGAAGTATGTGAGGGGTATATAACATGTATGTATTATTGCTGCACTGAACTGGAATAAAGACGGTGTTAAACTCAACAAGGCCGTTCTCCTTTCTCATGACATTTACGTTCTCACTACTCAGCCACCATAAAACAGCAACAACTAATGTTATGATCAACATCATTTACTTAAAGAGGAACCCCAAGTCGAGAAATACAAATATTTTTTGACATGGTAACTATTTAAAAAAAAAAAAAAAAGAAGAAGCTCTTACATTCAAATGTCACACAGTGCAAAAGAACAATTGCATTGCAGCATTCATGACAGTGCTTCAGTTCAAATTGACATACATGTAAATGTAGTATATCAGTGCAAAACCATATGAGGTGAAAGTGTGACATGGAAAAGTGACTTTGTCATGTTGAGCTTTGTGACTTCATACATTTTGAACTTTTAAGCATGGAAAATCAATAAGTTCAAGAAAAAGCAAAGTGTATTAAGCATATTTGACGCAAAATTAGTGTTCATTCAGGATCAATTCACCAAAAATAATGGAGAAAATTAGATACAAACGAAATGAATTCTTCATTAGATTAAATTAATTCAAATGAGTTAGCGGTAGCTTCCTATTATGCAAATTGTAGCCACGACACTGATTTGATTAGAATCTCTTGACTTGATGTTGACGGTCGTCATCACATGAGCACCAGGGTGGCGAAGATTGTCGGCAGAACAGAGAGCAGAAGAGGAGCCGAGAGGTACACCGCCGCCGCGCCACCTGTGGCTTGTTCGTCGGTAGACACAAAATTGACAAAGCCCGGCGGAGTGCCAGTGATGCGATCCAGGATCCACGACTCGTACTCGGACACTCGGGAGTAGACTCCCGGGACTTCGGGCAAGGCGCATCCTCGTCCAAAGCTCACCACACCGAGTTGGACATACCTGGTAGTATTACTGCCCGCTTCGCTCAGGCTCACCAACGGACCACCCGAATCCCCCTGCAAACATTGACGCAATTGTCAACTTTTTTTTGCAACGTCAGCATCAAATATTCAAAACACGCCAGCAAGGTCACCTGGCACGAGTCCGTCCCTCCCACATCGGTTCCAGCGCAGATCATGTTGCTGGTGATGGTGCCGTATACATTGTTGCAGTCGCTGTTGGTCACGATAGGAACGGTCACTTCCTGTAACGCTTGCGGCGACGGAAGTGGCTCTGACGAGGAAAGAAAGCAGTCATTAAAAATATACTCACCTGCACAATACATACAAAAGCAATATTGGGTGAAGCGAGGGGTCACGATCATCAAGCACCAGGTAACCCCCCAAAACCACACGATAGCACGCAGACATTTTCTAAAACTAGCTCGCCAGTGATGCTGTATTATGATTTCTCCTTGGAATGTTGTACAATTTGAAAACGTTAACACTTGTAGAGATTTATCAAAATAAATATATATCACGATTTGATGTATTTCATTTTTATTTATTTTGATGTTATTGGTCAGTCCACATATGTGGGTGTTATTTTTACAAATGATTGACCAATAAGTTTGAAAAATGTTTTTTATTTAACTATTTTAAGGGTGAAATCAACCCCAAAACATTTTTTGTTTGACAGTAATGTGTTCTATGCAGCCCCACTAGTCTCAATATGGTATTCTGGTTGATATTACGTTAGTGGAAAATGAGTTAAGCGGCAAAATCCAGCCGTTTTTATCCATCTCAGGGGAGGCCATTTTGTCACTTTTGTCACATGACACTGTTGACTGAAGATGACATTAATGTTGCTCAGGCTTCAGGTAACAACCAATAACAGCGTAGCTTCAGAAAGCTGTGATTGGTCGTTGCCTGAGCCATGAGCAACTGTGATGTCATCTTCAGTCGACAGCAAGTGGCAAGACGGCCGCTCCCCTGAGATGAATTAAAACGGCTGGAGTTTGCTTCATAACTCATATTCCACAAATGGAATATTAATCAGAATGTCAAGTTTAGACTAGTGACGTCACATATAACATATTATTGTCAAGAAATGTTGAAGGTTGACTTCCACTTTAAACATGCATAGCAAATTATTGCTCGTATACTAATATTATAGCATAGTATTGAGTAACATCACATGTAAAGAAAACAGTATAGAACAGGGGTGGGCACACTCGGTCCTCGAGGGCCGGAGTCCTGCAGGTTTTGGAGGTTTCCCTTCTCCAACACAGCTGATATATGATCAGCTCATCAGCAAGCTCTGCATAAGCTTGGTAACAATCCTGTTGATTGGAATCAGCTGCGTTGCAGCAAGGAAACCTCCAAAACCTGCAGGACGCCGGCCCTCGAGGACCGAGTTTGCCCACCACTGGTATAGAACATAGGGTTAGTGTAGCTAGCTACTTGCAGATGTACGTACCACCAACGCCGATCGTGCCGAATCCGGTGACAGTGGCTGGGGTTCCGGCTTCGACGGTGCTGCCGCTAGAGGCGAGGCACACAGGCTGTATGTAGTCGGTGAACTCGACGGGCGAGTCGAGCCGCAAGAGGGCGATATCGTTGTCGAAGAGTACAGGGTCGTAGTCCTCGTGGGGGATGAGCCGCGCCACCCTGCGCACCTGCTCGTTTTCATTGGTGCCTTCCTGGGTCTGGCGGCCCACATAGACCAGCAGGTTGTTGATGATGCTCGGGCTGTTAACAAACACACACATCATTGATGACCTTTTGCTTCAATTCAATGGGCATTATGCTTCTTCTTCAACACTTAGTGTGTGTATGTTCGGAGAGGTAAAGTGTGCGCCGCTGCCATTAGTTTCCAAATGCACCAGGGTGTTGTGTTAGCACAACTACTAGATTTTGTTTTTTGTTATGTTGCGGTTAGGGTACGGTAATCAGTTATAATCAACTCGCTAGCCCATATAGCTAGCTAACATCAACCTTAGCCAGCCTAACAACCACCACCTTGAGAAAAGTCCCAGACCTAGCGCCACTAAACCGCACGCTTCCGGAAACCACCCCCACAAATGACAAAAGATTACATCCCCCGTCAAACCATAACCCTCTCATCTTGCGAGTACCATCGTTTCCGTCTCCTACTGCCCGACACACCGATACTCTATTTCCGAAAAAGCCAGTTTTTACGCTCCACTACTGTCTCCATGTATAGAGCCCTATGTGTTAGCATTAGCATTAAACTGGTGGTCTTAAAGGCTAATGTATGTGCTGCATTTAAATACATGTGTAATTCTCGTTTTTTTTGTTTATTTTGACAGCAAAATTCAACTGGGCGTGGCATAAAAGGCTTGAAGTATCTTCGAATAACTGCTTACTACTTCTATCTGCCAAACTTCCGCTTGTTGTAAGTTCCATACAATGCGGGGGTGTGTGCGTGAGTGAAAACGAAAAAGATAAAAAAGAGCCACAAGTTGAATGATAGCTCATACTTAAAAAACAAAAAAATAAAAAAACGTTTTAATATAGTTGTAGCTTTAAAAAAAAACAAAAAAAAAAAAACAGTTGTTACTGTTTGGTCACTAAATTCTAAATTGTAGATTTTCACTCCTGTGGGTTTATATTGTATTCATTGTACTTCTACCAGGTGGCGAGAGCCTCACTTTGGGAAGCAGTGAGCGGCGCACAGCACCCATTGGTTGTTGATCAGCGATGCTCCGCATGTGGGGAAGTTATTCCGGTGTAAGCTCCCCTGCCAGGGCCACGCTCCTTCGGGTGCCGTCACACCGCCCACGATCCGCTGACTGGTGTCGACCAACACTCTTCCACATTCTGTCTCACACACACACGCACAAACACACGCAGCATTTAGGGCTTTCTTTGCATTAGCATTCTCACAGCTAACACAGTTACAATATTTGGGTGACCAACAAGTTGTTGTTTTTAACATACTTCAAGAATTTTGCTAAAACTGTTGGAATACCCACTTCTGGTAAATAAAATATAAAGTGCCCATTCCTTGTTAGCTAACAACTGTGCTAAAAAAAAAAAAACCTAGCAATTAAACAAAAGTAGAGCGAAGAGAATTTAGGTAGCTGAGAGACAACATTCCCGCTTGACAAGTACATTTATCACCTCTTTTAGAGTTTGAATTGAGTGTGTACATGTAGAAAATAATTTCACACTGATAAATTTAATGATACAGTAAATCTCTATCACGAATAAGCCATGCTACCAACCAAGTAGCCGTGACTTAGTTACACAGTGCTAATGCTAGTTTAGCATGCTATCCCTTTTATTTTGTTGAAACTGCTACAGAATTCTCGCTTTCAAAATCGTGCTGTGAGTCTTTATAAAAGAACACATTTGAGAATCGTGCTCCAGCACGTTTACGAGGGCCGTGGCTTGGTCAGGTTTGAGGGGAGTCGTGGAGGGGTTAGCGAAGTGAGGATTCATTCAAATAATGGTGTATGATTGGTAAGCTAATTAATTACTATTTCAAATTTTGGAACACCATTGTTGTTACAGACAGTGAACTCTGTCTCTGTATATGACACATTATAATTCACTGATAACCTGTGATAAACTAACAGGTAGCAGCTATTATCAGACCTGAGTCACTCCACCCGTCACAGATTAGGAGCTGTAAATATTACGGGATTTTTCCGATTGTCCATTGTAAGTGGGGTGGGGTGACAGACGTAAGTAGTAATCATCTGCTAATGTTTTTTTTGTACACTTTCATGGTAAGACAATCAGTGCTAGAGTTCAGGTAAGTGGGTGTTGTCACTCTCCTCAATGTGCAGCAAGTTAAAAGCTGTTTTTTTGTATGTGTGTGTGTGTGTCCATGCCCATTGTACTTTAATCTCGCGAAGTATTTGTCAATGGCGCACCCAAGCTTGATTTATTCAATTTACAGTACAAAGAGTTTAAAGTACGTCATTGGATAACTGTTGTACTCTAAAGTACGATATGTACCAATTTCTTGTAAGATGTGTGATTGAGAAATTACTTGAATAGGGCCTTCAGAAGGTTTATTGGTTGCCCAATAAATATTATGTTCAATGAAGTACCTTCAAATGCTGTTGTACTCTATGCAATAATCACATTCCTTGGTAACTAATTACATTTATTATAGAGTAATTCAATTACAATCACTTTTTGTAATCATAACAACTACTAGTAAGTAATCTGTCCAACACTGAGTTGAACTAATACCATTAATAATGTTAACTCATTCACTGCCATTGACGGGTATAGACGTCCAAAATGTTTTTAAATTATTTCTATTAGGGGTTTTTTTCTCCACTTTTGTCAACAAGAGTATGAAAATCAAGAAAAAATATATATTGTCAAGCGATTAATTGAAATGAAAAAAATGTAATCGCCTGATGCGATTTTTTAATTAAAAAAAAATAAAAATTAGGGGCATCAGGCGATTAAAATTTGTAATCGTAATTAATTGCATGACTTCAGTAGTTAACTCACGATTAATCACAAATGTTATATCTGTTCTAAATGTACAATAAAAAATCTAGGTTTTCATACTCTTGTTAACAAAAGTGGGGGGAAAAAGTTACACTAATAGAAATAGTTCAAATTCATTTTTGACGTCTATACCCGTCAATGGCAGTGAATGAGTTAACGACAGCAGCCTTATTACTGCTAATTCATTGAATTAGCCCTGATGCAATCCCTCTCCTCTATCACGATCAAGGGAGAAGGCCGCCCTACACAGCCTCAAGCTGTTCGAGGCCTGTGTGAGGAGTGCGGTTCAAGACCTGTCCCATACTGCCATGAGGTAACTTCTGCTCTGAATTGCCCCAATATAAATAAAATAAAATTAAGAATCTTGATTCAGAATTCACATTAGCATCCAAGCTAGCAAATTTCTGGCTTCATGTGGATATGTAAGCACACATGTTTGTTTGTGTATGGTACACCTTAGACAAACCCACGCCCAGTGAAATGATGATTTAGCATTTCTCTTCATAATGTCAAACGCAATAGAATAAAAAATGTAGCTCACCTACAGACTGCCCAGCGCCACCTGTAGGACAGAAAAATATAAAACGTTATCAAGATGGAATTCGGTTGAGGCTTGTTGAATACACATCACAAATATTAGCCGTGATTAAAAAATAAATAAATAAAAACATGAAAATCTACAGTAGCGACTGTCTTAGTCGTGACTAAGACATAATGGGAACCCAAACTGGTTTAACAGTAATTACTCCTCCATTACTCCATAATTATTTGTAATGAAGCCTTTTGGTTTATTTTTAGAAGAAAAGTTTCCAATTTTTAAACAAAAACGGTTGCGTTCAATGAAGTCATCAACACTTCCTCCTAGTGGAATACCCACCCCTCCGGTGGGTATTTGTGTGAATAACGTTGAGACAAGTCTCTCCCCATACACAGCGAGTGTCTCCCCCCCCCCCCCCCCCCCACACACACGCACACATTTCGTAAACTACAACTTTAACAAACAGTGTGTATTATTTAGATTTTGAGGCATGCGCGCTACGGTGCCACAAAGAGCATGCTTCGCAAGGCTACCACCAATTACTACTAATTATTATATGGAGTGAGCGAGGGAGTGAACAGCCCGGCGAACACGTGCTAGCGGGAGCGTCTAAAAAGAACAGCTAGCAGGAGAAGCTAACAAAAGCGAGATCATTGATCAGTGATCAGTTACCTTTTTTTGTTTTTGTTTCAACTGGCCGATCGGTGATTGGATCAAAAAATCCTAACAGCGTAATGTTTAGTTCAAACCTTTTTATTTTAAGGATTGATTTTGTATACATGCATTGAGAAATTTATTAGGAAAAATGAAATGTATGAAAATACTATGATGTACATGAGTTCAATAAAACATCAAGTAGATTGTTAGTAGTGATTTACATTAAAAAAAAATATTAAGAATAAAACTGATTAATCAAATGTTCATGATTATCACGTATAAGGAATAACATCACCTAACATAAACAATCATTCATATTAAGTACGGTAACAAGCTAATAAACCTTATCAATTATCACTCCGACGTACAGCTTCACTTTTATGGTTGCACTTGTGCCATTTCATTGCTAACATTAAATCTTTTTTTCACTTGAGTTTAGTTTAGTTACTTTTTTTTGGGGGGGGAGTAAGGTTGGACTTTGCCGCAACACTTTTCATGTGTACTGGCCTCAATGTCATTGACCCACAACATACAATGTGTATATGAGTTTAAAGTACTAAATAATAAGAGAGAAAATGAACTAAAACTCACCAGGAACCAGGACGGCGAGGAGCAGAAAGCAGAGCCAACAGAATTTCATGCTGTGTTTGAAGTCAGCACAGATGGAAAGGAACTCAAGGAGTGTGCGCCTGAATGCAGATACACCGCTCATGTCAAGCGAGTACACGCCCAAGAGGAAATAAATGACCTTTGTCATTACCTGTCGGGGAAATCAGCAGGTGTCCGTACACACCTTGCATGCCACTCACTCACAAACGCACAATGCAGCCTGCTGTTGGTCACACAATGGAGGACAATAAACATAGGCAGCTTAACTCATTCACTGCCATTGACGGCTATAGACGTCAAAAATTCATTTGAACTATTTCTATTTGTTTAAAAAAAAAAATCCCCACTTTTCTTAACAATAGTATGAAAACCTAGAAACAAATATTGTACATTTAGAACAGATATAAAATTTGTGATTAATCATGAGTTAATTATTGAAGTCATGTGATCAATTACAATGAAAAATGTTATTCACCTGACGTGATTTTAATTAAAAAAAAGAAGAAAAGATTATAAAAAAGATTTGGGGCGTCAGGCGATTAAAATGTTTATTGTAATTAATCGCATGACTTCACTAGTTAACTCACGATTAATCACAAATTGTATATCTGTTTTAAATGTACAATATTTTTGTCTAGGTTTTCAAACTCTTGTTAAGATTTTTTTTTAAACTAATAGAAATAGTTAAAATGAATTTTTGACGTCTATAGCCGTCAGTTAATTACAATTAAAAAATGTAACCGCCTGACGCGATTTAAAAGAAAGAAAAGATTATTAAAAATTAGGGGCGTCAGGCGATTCAAATTTTTTATCGTACATGAATTTGTTCTAAATGTACAATAAAAAAAATCTATATTTTCATACTCTTGTTAACAAAAGTGGGGGGAATTTTTTTTAAACTAATAGAAATATTTCAAATTATTTTTTTACGTCTATGGCAGTAAATGAGTTAATAATAAAAAAAAACTGATGCAAACAAGATTACATATCTCAGATCAAGGCGTTCTTGTGTGGCAGTGTATTTCCTCTTACAAGCAGTATCGTTGCATTTTTCTTTGCAGATAACAAATTTTCATAAAGCAGCATATAACTAACCATATCATAATAACCCTAGTTATTGAGATTTATTTACAAATTTAGCTTAAATTTGGAAACAGCATAGTTATGCAATGCACACACAAACGCATCAAGGAACACAAAAAAACAAAAAAAATTCCTGTTCTATTGGCAGATTATTTCGCTGAAATTAAGTAATGACATCAGTTCTGCCCCCTCCAAGACCATCTTTTGCAGTGCTGCTACTTTATTCAGCAGTACTACCACAATGTAGCCTTTTACAGCACTTTCGCAACAACTTTATCAGCAACTAAACATTCTTGGTCCAACGAAGGAAATAAATGCTTCCAGGAACCAATGTACCAGGCACAACCGTTCCTATGGACTGTCAAGATTAGATTCGATTTATTATAAACAACAATCAACCACATGGGACAAAGACAAGGCTGACAGACAGGTCCGTGATGCGTGTAAATTTGGTGCACAGGGGACGGGTTGAATGTACAGATATGCGGAAGCAGTCATGGGTGTAGAAAATGTACAAGAAGGGACTCAACACGCATCCCTGTGGCACCCCGGTGTTGATGGTGATCACAGGGGATGTGGTTGAGGCCTACCTTCTGTCAGTGTCGATGAGGAGGTTGCGGATCCGTTTTGGAGGTGTACTTTCTGGATCGGCAGGTGTTTCTGTCGGGTGTTGAAGGCAGAACTAAACGAAGAGGAATCTGGCAAAAGTAATCTGGGGACACTTCCAGGTGCTGTTGGAGGAGGTTCAGCAGCAGTTTCTCCAAATTCTTCATTGTTGTGGATGTTAGGGCTATGGGTATTAGTGATTGAGGTCTGTGGGTCAATATTTTTCTTCTTCTTGGGACTGAGATTATGGTAGCGGTTTTCCATAGTGTAGGTATTATGGCAGTATAGAAAGATTGGCAGAAGAGGGAATGAAGTATTGGAGCTACATAGCACTATGGACTGTTGTTGATCTTTAATTCAAATAGAATGGAAATCAAAATAAATAAATACAATTATTTATTACATTATATTATTTTATTTATTTTTGTTATATTTATTATTATATTACATTTAAATAAATACACAATAATAAATAAAAACAAAATTAATATAATCAAAGAAATTAAAATTTGTTACAACTACATTTTCGACTTCTTGACTTCTGTTATTGTGATATTTTTTGTACAGTAAAACCAAACTACATTAAAAAAAATAGCTCATGTATGAAACTAACTGACAACAACGAAAACAAAGGACATTTTTGCTATTATTAGTTTTGGTTTGAAAACATAAAATGTAGTTTCAACTCATAATTTTTAGAGATAAACTGTTTGGGTTTTTTTCAATTTAAGTTCTAGTTATTTCATTTTCTTTTTCTTGTTTGGAGAAAAACAAGCTATGCCGAAACTCTAAATGCAGTCAGGCTATTTTTTGGAATAACAGAGAATATCTTTAGAACAGGACAGAAAAGAGCAGATAAGCAACTATGTCATGCTTTGGTTGAGCTGAGGCGTTTGTTTGCACAAAAGCAAGCAAACTGTAACACAAATGCAGTCCAACGAGTTTGCAAGCACCACCATGCATTGCTCTGTGGATTTCTAAGCAGCTTTGAGCAATCTTCTTTTTCTTTCTTTCTTTGACTCGTCAGTTTGCTCTTCACGAACGGGTCCGTAGGAATGAATGAAGAACGACAAATGCGATGATTATCTTTCCTGCTGCTCCTCATTGGGGTTGGTGGTGATCTGGGGCCTCACCCAAACCACTGGATGTCAGCCAAACGCAGAGCAAGGAGGACAGCTTCGTCTTCGGCGAAACTAAAATGCGCGTTTTTGAAGTTTCTCACTCCCAACACAAGCTGATTCCAATGAACTAAAATAACCAAAAGAGCGAAAACATAGCAAGTCACCACGACAGGCCACGAAACCACACGCAGTCATAGGAAGTGGGCATGAAAAACAGGGAGCTAATTATTCACAGACTGATGAGACAACTGGACACAGATGGAACACGGCAAGTGGAAGGAGAAAGCTGATTGGCCGATATGCAAGTGGACAGGTTATTGTAAACAGGTGGAGAAAAAGACATAACAAGCAGGCAGCGATCACAACCCCCTCTCAAAGCGGCTTAACGGGGGGAAATTGTGATTATTATTATTTTTTTTAACATAACAAAAAACCTGAACAGACTTAGTTAAGACTTCTTAAATCCACACTGGCAGTCTGATGTGACTCCTCCAACTATTTATGTACAATGGGCACTGTGTCACGTGACGTGGAGGCTTGGTTTATGTTTTGGAGCTGCTTATTCTGTTCAGGGTGATGGGGAGCGGGAACCTACCTCATCGGACTCGAGACGGAAGACAGGCTACACCCTGGACAAACATTCTCACTCACATGCACACTCTCACTGAATGGGGATGGGAAGTACTCCGACGATAACGACACCAAATATGCATAAAAATTTAACTAGCCTTTTCTTTATCTAACAAGCTAGCTAGCTAGCCGATATCAAGGTAGCTAGCTGTTATCTAGCTGTCTGAGCTGTTTTCTCAATGGATGGATGGATGGATAGATAGATAGATAGATAGATAGATAGATAGATAGATAGATAGACAGAAAATTAATTTTAAATTTACTTTTTTTTATCCCCAAAAAACTTATAATAAACAAGCATCATATAACTTGATTCCTCCAGCTCAAATCTCAACGGTTTGATTTTTAGGATTTTTTTCTTTTTTTTTTTTACAACAATATGTGTCAAAGGGGTAAAGTTTGGGGGAGGACACAAATGCAGGAAAGCAGCGCAAGGAGGCAGAGGTGATGGACAAAAAAAAGAATTTAATTATTCAAAACAAAAGCGAACTCCAAATGGCAGTAAAACAAAACGTGGGGGGAACAACAAGGCAAAAACGGGCAGCATGAGATGAGGGAAAAAGACAATGAACCAACGCAGGCAGACGGGAAACAGGAGACTAAATACACAGACGCTAATGACACAACAAATCACACTTGGGGCAAAACACAAGTGGCTGAGGGCACTGATTGGTTCACACGAGGAAGGGCAGGATTACACACTTAACAAGACCAAGGGAGAACACGCAAGGAAAACAGAACCCAAACATGACAATATGTTGAAAGTTACTTTTTGTTGGAATAATAATCAAATTTCAGTATTACTTTAATTTAGTTGAAAGAGTCAGGGTTGAAAATCAATGCTAATGTAATAGTTTTATACTTGTGATAGCTGTGTTTGTTTAAAAAAAAAAAAGTTGAGTGACACTCCTTTACGACAGGTGGGGTGGGGGATCTACGCGGTAAAAGCAATTAGCTGGATGATGTCATTTTTGCTGAGTCATGTACCAGTATTTTCATTGTATTTATTTTTTACCCCTCACTTCCTCGAGGGATGAGGGATTTGATTTATTTTTCTTTTTTGGTGCTGGCGTAGGGTTATTTGAGTATTTTAAATACAGTAATATTTAGAACTTGCTTTTACTACCACTTCAGTTACATTTGTGTATTTTGTGCATTCATTATTTGAAATATCGTGGAACGGACAAAAAATATTCTCCAATTGTGGACTCAGGCAAGAATAATCACACTATTCTGAGGAGCTCTCATATTAATCAAAAATGATCATATGTGGTGTAAGCAGAGACATGAAAAGAGGGGTAGAAGTGGAGTTAGGGAGGGGCGAAATACCTGCCAAAGGTACAGGTGAACAGGACTTGAGTTACGCAAATGGTTTAATTGCACTTTCCCGCAAAAGGTTGTCGAAAAGTATTTTCATTTTTGTCCAGGCCAGTTTTCTGATCGACCCCAGAATTTGGGTGGTTGGGGCGGGACGCTTTGTTTCTAAAAGTCATCAGTAATTTGAGTATTTTTCTGTCAGAGGACTAAAGCTATTTCAAATAAAGAATGGGAAGTTGAAAAAACAGCGGCCTCTGGTGGGCAATTGTAGATTACCACCGTAGGTTACTGTATTGACAAAGGACTACACCCGTTTTGTTTCTTCATCAGAATCAGAAATACCCACTGAAGTACAAATGTCGCATTAATTCCACACTGCTTTT
The DNA here is from genome assembly GCF_054856555.1 of Leptonotus elevatus. NCBI lineage: Eukaryota > Metazoa > Chordata > Actinopteri > Syngnathiformes > Syngnathidae > Leptonotus > Leptonotus elevatus. The sequence continues at coordinate 16,502,802 of NC_141248.1, read as the reverse complement.
ACATGCACAGTATTTGATTAAATTTAGATAAATTAAATGTAGAGTTAAGCATTTTGGGGGGAATATTCTTTTTTCTTTCTTTCACTTCCTGCATTTAAATCATGGGCAGTCACCAGATTAAACTGGGTTTGAATGACAAATAATATTTAATACACACAAAATAATAGTAAATAAAGTAATTCGCTTTATTTCTAATTGCTTTAATGGAGAATCGCCTTTCAGTTGGCAATATCAAATTTTGGGTAAATAATAAACTAATGAATTTCGCCATTGTTCCAAATCATTACTTTGCAGTATACACATACTTCAATTTAAAGGCGGTGGCAGGATTTCAAAGTGTACGTTATGAATTGACAAGTCAAAACAAACAGCACATACTTTTCTACTATAGTGATCACTCACGCATGTATTGTGTATGCATCAAAACTAATAATAAAAGAATAATAAAATACAGGACACCTGATTCCTGACTCACTAAAGTCCCTCAACAAATAACTAAAAGGAAAATGTAGTATTTCCTGTCTGAGGTATTGTGGGAGTTTTCAGCTTCACCTTCCCATCTGAGGGAGTGCCGTCATACCACATAAACAATTGAGGAAGGAGAGAGATATTTACAAACAATTACAAATGTTGCGCTTTCCCATGAAACTGTCAAGCAAAACAGGCTGCCTTTATTTGATATTTTATTAAAATATTTATTGATGTTAATTGAAGTATCGAAGGACTGAAAGTAGCTCATGTATGTAAAGTGAAATCAAGAACAGAATCAATTAAAGAAAGGTTTTATGCATTTTATTTTTAGTAAAAACAAACTTTATTCTTAAATGTCACTGTTAAAAATGCATGTCAATTTAACGGTTACAACCCCTGGTATGTAGCTGTGTCAGGTGATTAAAATTTTAAATTGTAATTAATCACTTGACTTCAATCGTTAACTCACGATTAATTGAATTTTCTTCTCAATGTGCAATAAAATATTTTTTTCAAAGTTTTCGTACCCTTGTTAACATTAAATGTTAAACTAATGGAGATATTTCATCCTTGATACAGTAATTTTATAATAATTCATAAAATGGAGTCATTTTTCTGCCACTAGATGGCATAATTGCATTTGTAAGACATTGGTGACAGCTTACTGCATTTTTCTTTTCATATTAAGAGCTTTATAATCTTTAACATGAAGTAACTTGTGAAATTATGCAAATTTTTTAAATTGTGAAATACAACTTGACCCCATTCTCCACAAATATTTGCATTCTTATTTGATTCATTACTGCAAAATTTTGACATGTACGCTGTCTGCTGCGTTGCGGCTGGAATTCCCCTGGTACAGGCTTTCAAAGTAATTTGCGGTCATTAATCGCGCGTTAAAAAAATGAGTGGCATTAAAGGAACTTTAAATTAACTCAAATTGAACGCACTTATTGACACCCCTATTTTTTATGTAAAGCAGGATTGTCACTATCCGCTGAATGTAACTACAATGTATTAAAATAACTTGGAATCTAACTTAGTTACATTTAAAATCAAGTCGTCAGTGAAGTAATTAAGTTACTTGAAAAAGCAAGTACTGACAACATTTGTTAGATTTAGTTTTATAGGCTAACTCTGGGCAGCTTTTTCATAAATGTCGTTTTTAACCATTTAATGTTTGACAATCAGTCAGATTCAAGTTGCAGTACGGATTTTTGGGGGTTCAGAGGTTTTTTAGTCATCATAATCCAGGAATAATAAAAATATGCAATAATAATAATAATAATAAACACTTCAGAGTACAAGACTGAAAAGATGACACAAGTCGTGATGGGAAAAAAAACCATTAACCATTATTTTAATGTCAAACTAAAATCTGCTATGTACACTTTACTACGGCAAATGCAGTATGCCTCACAAATATAAAATGTTTACATTTATACACATCATCAATATAAAGCCAAGTCTCATTCCCCAAAAGCCATTCATAAACTTTACGTGTCATTTCCAAGAACAATCTTTAGGAACAAGAATTGCATGTTTGACATTTTCTTTTCACTGACCTTGCAGCATTAGTGTGTTCAAAAGTTAAAGGCTTTTTTTTCTCTTCTCTTTCTTCCAGACAGCAGGTAGTTAGTTGTCATTTTGGCGTTATCCCTTCAAATAAAGAACTCTCTTGCGCAACACGGGACGGAGCTCAAACACTGCAAATACATTGCAAGGGACGGACAATAATTTCACAATTCATCTGTGAAAAAATCTCAATAGCGTGAATCCAAATGTCAATTTATACATAAATAAACTGTGGCATCTGTTAGAATATAAAATCCTTTTTGGGTACAAGCTGCACATCTTGGGGGAAAAATAGCTCTTTAAAAAAATAGCTCTGAATGAATTTGTTGTATGCTTTTACAATTGAGAATATATAGAATATAGTATATCTTTTTTGAAAACTCTTCAATCCGCACAAAGAGTACATACAAAATTCTGCATGTCGCTAGCGCACTGCTGTGTGTAATGAACAGGTGATCGTCAACATCAGGTGAGTAGAAATACAAAAAAAAAATCAAACAATATTTTGCAAAAGATTCCACTTCATTTGATAAGCAACAGCAGCAACAGAATGATCTTCACAAGAGCTCATTATTTTTCTATTAAACCCACCAGTGGGTTGATTTTCATGCTGCGCTGCCTTTTAGGGAAGTTTCATTGCATTTACAGTTTTATGATTATTATGATCTTAAAATATATCTGAAACCACGGCATCAACGGAAATTCACATTCCCACTTAATGGGACACTTTTGTCATTCGCTTATCTTTTCTTTTGAAAATGTTTTTTTTTTTTTGTTATTTTGCGCTTCTTAGAGACCAACATCTTTCTTTTAGTGGTAATAAACTGGACTTACGTGTGACTATGTTAGAGTCACAGTTAAGAACAACGTAACTCATACCGTCATCAATATATTTTTTTAGATAGTAGTTGAATTCGTCTTTTAGCTGTAAATGACTCAAGAAAGTGACCAAAGGAAGAAGAAAAAAACTCAAACGTTCGTAATTCGTATCACCGTATTCGTATTAGCCATTTAAAAAAATAGTTTTTACATTTTGAAACGTGTTGAACCAGGATCGTGCAACGACAATGTCTTTTTTTTCTTCACGCACGCACGCACGCACGCACGCACGCACGCACGCACGCACGCACGCACGCACGCACGCACATACACATTCTCACCCACATACAAAAAAAAAAGAAAAAAAAAAGAGCAATGATGATGACATTACCGAATGAACAATACTGAGCTCTTTAAAAATATATATATAAAAAAAAAGCCGACAACAATGTCTAACGTTTGTCTGGTTGCTTTTAAATAAAACATTTAAAAAATCGACTATTAAGTGTTGAACTAGTTGATGAGTCGATTTTAGTGTGTGGAAATACAAAATATATATATATATATATATATATATCATTTTGTATATACTGTATGAGGTAACAGGTAGTTGCGTTCAGTCATAGCAAAAGAGTGATGCACAGTTATTAAACATTTGAAAATATAGTCTCAGTTTGACATAAACTGTACTGTAAGATTAATCAAAAACAAAATTATACAATAATGTATCTGCGCAATTAACTCTACTAGCAGTTAAACATTGTCCTTTTGAATTTAAAAAATCACACACAGCAGTTATATAAATACACACTCCTGTTTGAATGCCTTTCCTCCACACTTCTGCACGTGAAAATAGCATATCAGCCTTGCAAATGCATCGGATGTTTGTTTTTACAGTACCAGCTGCCGTTGTTTGTGGGCAACGTGGCTGGATTAGCTCAAAAGTCATCGTTGCATTCGTTCATTTGTGAAATTAAAGAGCATTGTTTTGCTCTTGTACACTCACTGGCCACAATCGAATTAAGATATGCAGCAATGAATTTGCTTTTAAAAAATATAATAAAGCTACAAAAGTAATCATTTACAAGTGTTTGCATCCACTAGGACGTGTTATTTACTATTTTGGTCAATTTTAGTAGGAAAAAATATAAAAACAAAAAGTGTGATGCGGTGCAGTTTTCCATTATCGTCGTCAAATTAGCGATGCCTAAGCATTATCAGGTGTACCTAATCAGGTGGCCAGTGAGTGTATGCGTCTATTATTCAAGCTCTCTCAATACAAATGTAATATGTTGCTTGGCACTTTAAATGTACGAGTTCTTGATCCTCATCCTGAACACGCTCGCGCAGGTTCTAGTGGCCCCCGCCACCATGGCTGTTCCCCGACGTCCAGTCGATTATTATGAAGCTTAGACTCATTATCATGAAGGAGACGCCCAAGGCGGCAAAGCAGGCGGCCTACAATGAAGAGTTACAATTAGCATCGACGCATCGCGTGATTGAAATGGAACGGGACTTAATGGTCTCACCAAGATTTTGGGAACAGAGCTCATGGGTTCACTTTCATTGGGAACGATACGGATGTAGAAGACAGCAGGGAAGATGAAAATAAGGCAAGGAGCAGACGTGGCACCTGGAACCATGAAGCACAGTAAACACAGCTGTTAAATGCACAGTTTTATTTATTACGGTGTTGCAAAGAGGTGCAATATTTCCAATAGAAAAAAAAAACCCGCCTGGAAACCTTTGGGAAGTTTAGCTTGGGCATTTTGGAAATATGCAGTTTGGCACCCTTCACATGCAAATAAATTATAATTTAACTACTGTACAGTACTGACAAGCTCACTTACTTGAACTCATTTGCTCCCCAAAACGTATAAACACATTGTAAATGTTTGAGTTTCCCAAAGACGTATTTATACGTTTTTATTTTATTTATTTTTTTATTTTTTTATGCTAGAGCATACAGAAGGCTTTGATGCAGCCTTTGAACTGCAGAGAACAGGTGAAGCATTGGTAGTAATTACAAAAACGGTGGCAGCAGAGTATAAGAGATCAACCAGGGCCATGTTGCAAACAAGCTGATTTACCCACAGTTCTAAACGCATTTGTGAATAATGAAGAAACTTTGCTATATTCTAATGCTAATTGCTGCAAAACGGAAACAGATAGAAACATAGTTTTTTCCTGATGAAAGAAGATACTCTAATCTTTCTTTTGGTAGGTTCCATGTGGGTTTTTTTTAGCAATAGTACACACTATTCTGTTGGCCTTGCAAAATCAGTCAAAATCCAGTAAAACAGCCGGGAGCGAAGGGGATTGCTTCAGTGAAAATGTCTGGGAGTGAATGAGTTAAAATGTAATGAAACTACCCTATTGAAACTAATGAAAACGACATTTTGTAAACTGCACTTATACAAACACATAGCAATAAATAATTAATACATACAGTGAATGATACATAAAAACAAAATAGTAAATGTTTTTGTCATGAGTAGTCATGCAAAATAACATATCATCAAATCATGGATTTTTTTCCCCCCCCATAGAAATTTTCCAAATCTTTTGGAATTTTGCAACCTTGATGTTGACTATTTTCATACTTTTTCACAAAAAGTTGCAATTTACATCATCAGTACCATGAAATTGAAAAATGTTGCACAAATAAATATACACAAACATAGATGAATGGTTGGATAAGTGTACACACCCCTAATACTATGCTCTATTTGGCTTGACGCTTTTTTGATTTAAGTGCTCTAAATGTGTTGCGAGGACATCAGCTGTGCTCTTCAGCTCACTTCACAGTTCACACAACACGAGTGTTTCCTACACGATCCCTACTGACGACTCGTAGGTGCAAATGTGCGTTACAGGTGATTCCGCTTTACGTTTGTACCCCTCGCATGTTTGTCAAGCTATCGGCCGCTTTGAAAACGTCCTTGGCGGCATGTCGTCGGAAACACTTTCAACTTTCACCTCCAGTCAAAGAAGCGTGACCTCAATTCCGTGGAATAAGCTGCACAGTAATATTTACTCTCTTTGCCCGTACATTTTTTTTTCTTTCTCGCTTTTCTATGTCAACATATAGTGGTCACGTTTTTTTTTAGATTTTTAGGTGGGGGTACTGAACAGGTAGCGGCACGTCAAACATTATGTGTAAACACAGACCATAAATACAGACACAATGAGTAAGTCATAATCCTTTTTTCTGCGTAACTTAAATGCATTTAACTTTAACTTTTATTGACGCTTTCAGAGAGGTATTTACTGTTTTTTTGATGATGCAATTATTTTGGTGCTTGTAGTTTGTGGTGTTGGAGAACTGTAGTGCATCAAACTGAACACTGTTTATAATCCTGGCTAAATAAGGGCACAGTATTCGAAGTCCATCAAAAATGAGCATCTGTATAAAGGCAGAACTGTTGAAACTTCTTTAACTCATTCACTCCCAGCCATTTTCACTGAAGCAACCCCCTTCGCTCCCGGCTGTTTTACTGGATTTTGACAGATTTTGCAAAGCCCACAGAATATTCTGTTCTATTGCTATAAAAACATGAAAGAAAGATTAGAATCTCTTCTTTCATCAGGAAAAAAAAATATTTTTGTATCTGTTTCCGTTTCGCAGCAATTAGCATTAGAATATAGCTAAATGTCACCATTATTCACAAACCTGCTGAAAACACTGGAGAAAAGAGCTTGTTGCAACATGGCCCTGGTTGATCTCTTATACTCTGCTGCCACCTGCTGGGCGTTTTTTTGTAATAACTACAATTGTTTTAAGCGACCTCTTCAGGTCAGAGGCTGCATCAAAGCCTTCTGTATGCTCTAGCATAAAAACACACACACACACACACACACGCCCACACACACAAAACAACAACGTATAAATACGTCCTTGGTACACTGGTTACAAATTCAATTAAATTTTTTAAAGGTTTAATACATTTTTGGGAGCAAATTAGTTAATCTCTAGACAAGAGTAGACTATAAATTGTCTATAGATGTGAATGGTTTCTTGTCTATAGAGAAGGGATGGGCAACTGGCGGCCCACGGATGCCGCATGGCGGCCACAACTATACTTTGAGTGGCCAGTTTCCTTTTTACAAACCCAAAACATTCTCCCCAAAATGTTTTCACAGAAAATAGGGGGGAAATCTATCAAAAATATGTAAAATACCCCAAATATATTTTAAAATTACTGTGGAAAAAATGTGAATATGCAAATCTGTGGGTGCCGAACCGCGTATATACAGGGGGCAACGGTAGTTTTAAGTTGTAATATCACCGTTCACCACTAGATGGCAGACATGGCTAATTTGTGCTTACGTTGTCTCAATAATATTATAATTTGGAGTGAGTTGATTTTTGTAGAAAAAAATGCATTAAATGAGTTGGTTTGCTATTCAGCAGTCGTTTATAGTATATTTATAGTGCTACATTTATAGTAGCACAATATAGCTTTGTAAAATATGTACAAACCGATAATTCCGAAGATGCCCAGAATGTTGGGAGCGAAAATGACCAGCATGTTGATAAGCATGAGCAGAATCACTGCGATGGCGATGTGACGCAGCCAGCTGAACGCTTTGGTGGGGAACAACATCAGCTGGATGGCTCTGCGCACCTGTGTACACACACACACACACACACACACACGCACACACAGGCAGGCAAAATAAAATTTGTGTTGTGTTGTCGTCTCCAAGCATAAGAAAGCGGAAACTTACGGGGAAGAGCACAATGGGGACAGTGAGTGTGACGGCGGTGAGGACGGCCACACGCACACACAGCATCAACGTGTCGTAAGGATCAATGCGGCTGTAAGTGTGAAGCAATTCTGGCTCCACATTGCCTGCAGGAATACATTTAGAAACGTAGACGGTATGTTATTATTTAACAAGCAAGCCAGCGACCCAAAACTGATAAGATACAACAAAAGCCTTTTTTACAAAGATAATAACAGCCAGTTTTGAAGTCATACTGAAAAGTGTTATTCATGTTTTTTCCCCTCACTTCTTCCCGAGTTTCATTTTTTCTATTTAAAAACCTTGCGACGCTGTTAGCGACCCGCCAGGCTTTCCGTTCTGGCTCCCTCTGTTGGTCATTGTTATTTTGCGTGTTCCTCGGTCAGGTGGTGAAAAATACCTTGTGTGTTTTTACATACTTGCCCAATAAATCTGATTCTGATATTCTGGTTGCCTTATTTACAGTTTTTATAAAAAAAAAGTCTACACACCCCTGGTCAAATGCCATGTTTCTGTTTTAAAAAAACAAAGAGACCAAGATAAATCATTGCCTACCAATATTGTGACCTAAGTATAAACTGATTATTTTTATTTAATAAAAAAAAAAAAAATGTTTTTAGAGAGGAGACATTAAAATACACAGTTGAGATTACATAAGTGTTCACACCCTCATAACTGGGATGTGGCTGTGTTCAGAATTAACAAATCAAATTCAACCCCATGTTAAAGGAGATTATTATTATTTATTTTTTTACAATAATATGTTCTATGCAGCCCCACTAGTCTAAATATGGTATTCTGGCTAATATTGCGTGAGTGGAATATGAGTTAAGCAGCAAAATCCATCTCAAGAGGCGGCCATTTTGCCACTTGCTGTTGACTGAAGATGACATCAATGTTGCTAAGGGCTTAGGCAAAAACCAATAAGAGCGCACCTGTTTTCTGAAGCTGAGCTCTGATTGGTTGTTACCTGAGACCTGAGCAACTGTGACAAAATGGCCGCCCCTTGAGCTGGATACAAACGGCTGGGGTTTGCTTCAGAACTCATATTCCCCAAAAAATAATATTAATCATAATGTCACGTTTAGACTAGTGAGGTCACATATAACATATTATTGTCAATAAATGTTTACGGTTGACTTCCACTTTAAATGGAGTCAGCACACAACTGACACCAAATTAGAAAATGATAGATGTTTTAGTAAGCTTTTCATGACATTTATTTTGACAGCTCATACTTGACTTGGTTGTGCAGGTGTACCTAATGATGTGGCCAGTTGATGTAAAATATGTTCCCTCTTTTTGCAGCTTTTATAATATAACATTAGCATGTTTTGCAATTATTACCCTCCTAAATACTGAGTAAGTTTTTTATCCTTATATTGTTGTCATATTCTATAAGGCGCACTGCATACCGTATATGTCCTGTTATGAACCAATGTATGGATAGCACTCACCGTAGAAGGTCAAGTAGCCAAAGAGAGCTGCCAGAAAGTACATTGAGTACATAACAAAGATGGAGATGTTAGACACCTTCTGCATCTTCTTTTTAGTCGGGCTGCACACACGCAAAAAAAAATTGTGCACGTGGTATATTTTGAAGTCAAATGTGATTAAAACTTGCATTTTAGAGAGAAGCAACTCACTCGCGGAGCTCAGTGTAAATGGGGAGGACCTCGGGGTGGCAAACGAAGGCAAAAGCCAAGATGGGGATGGTGTAGGCTGTCTGTGGAAAAGCACACGATACGTTACACCTAAAGGATGTAAACAATGAGTCATAATAATATGAATTGTTCATTTCAAAGATGCTTGATAAAAAGTTCTTCCACAACGAGCGTTCCCTAAACTGTTCCCACAAAGTAAAATTGTCGAAGATATCATGTATGCGGGCTCACCTGTGAGTTGATGGTGAACATGCGCGGCCCGCAAAGGGCGTCGTCCTCGTCGTGCGCCACTGGGTGATCGCCAGCGTGGCTCGACACGTTCAGGCTGAGGTGGGCCGCGGTGTTGTTGAGCGAGTTGAACTCCTCGAAGGGGCACGGAATTTGGAACTTCTTGTAGATGACCTGTAAGGGAGACATGATGGGAGGGCATCGGTCGTGTCCGTGTGTGACGGCCCCCACCCCACACCCACATAGCTGTGCCAGGGCCCAGGGGAGTGTTTTAATAAATATAATAAAAATGTTGATTAAAAATGCATTCAATGAATTGATTTAAATCCACCCAAATCACGTTACACCACCCGCGCCACAACTTAGACCTGTTTTTAGCTGGTCTAAAGTCTAAGTCTACTTTCTGTCACCAAATTGTCAATTATTATCGTTAAAGAAAACGCCTTTGGTCTGCCAAATTCCCAAAAACGGTAAACTAGACTTTGCCCGGCACGAAAATGAAGTTTTTACGCTGAGCGCATATGCGTCTGTCTACAAAAGCAGAGCCCAAAATTTGATAGAGAAGTAGACCTTTCTAATTGGCCAACATACCGCAGTGAGGAAGAACACCATGCAGCTGAGAGAAAATCCGCTGGTGTAGCCAAGGTAACCTGAAAGAAGATAGAAAGGAAGGACTTGTAACGGAGGCTCTTAACTCTACATTCTCTACAAAAATAAATACAGACAACAAAAAGGGACCTATAAGCAAACGTACAAACAAGGCACTTCCTGTTAGTGCTCTTATTTTGAAACCTGCTGACGGATGTGTCTTACCGAAATAACTAGAACCCTGTGGAAGCCCACCAGGAATTGTCCCACCCCTCCCGATGGCCCAGGCCTGGATGTGGTCATAGTTGACATTATTTCTAATTTGCTAGTTGTTGTTTTCATAACCGTTTAGTTGGACCAAAACTCACTAATCACTTGACTTTAAAGCTACTGACCATCAATATGTTGGCTTTTTTTTTTAAGACCAAACGAACCAGCCAAAGCATCCACCTATTTCTGACTTTACCAATCACAGAGCAAATCACAATTTATTCTAATTTATATTCTCATTTACAGACAATTTAGAGTCTTCAACAAACCTAACATGCATGTTTTGGAAATGCGGTGTCAGTTTTGACCCACAACATGAAGGAGGACTCAACAACTTCAAGCATACAGTACTGTACTGTATTTGCAAAATCGTTATGAAAAAGGGCAAAACTAGTGATGCATAACAATCTATGAATTCAATACTCTTGACTTTGTAAGCATGTGAAAGCAGATTTGAACTCTGGAGTCAAACAGCATCGAGTGTCCTCTCACCCAGCTGCTTCATCAGGGCCAGGGGCAGGATGACACTGGCGGAGACCATGATGACCAGATAGTTGCCATTCAAGTACCAAAGACTGTTAAGGACAGGAAAAAAAAAAGAGAATTCATTATTTAGACTTTAATATTCTTTAATGTACAATGTACACTTCGAGCTAAAGTTGTGCAGTGTTTGCTTATGCACTCCCACTGAAATAGAATCCCACATGACTGAGGATTTACTATGAGAGCGCACGCAGCTGCACAGAAGGAAGGGCGAGCTCAACCCAACGCACCGATGTGACGTCTGCAAGCCACGTAGAAAACAAAACATGCACGACTGGAATTGCATATCCAATAATGGCATTGCCTCGCTTTCAATCATCTGTTGCTGACTCATCATCTGCTAAATGTGAACGCCGCATGTACGCCAACCCCCCCCCCCCCACCCAACAAGATGTCCATTGATGACATTCATGAAACATAACAGCTGCAGGGTATACAGTATGTACAGTATATTTCCAATTCCTGGTTGACTTCCAAGTTCTAATTTCAAGTTCCAAGTTCTAATTTCAACCACAGGAAATAATGTACATGTGAACATTGTGTTATTATAACTTACACTACCATAAAGTTTTTTTATTAGGGATGGGCAAACACCGATGCCAGGCCTTATTTCAATTTAGCAGTGCTCACGACGGCAGATGACACTGTGGCCATTTTACAATCAGGAACTAGAAATTAATCATCAGAAGAATAAATTGACAGCAATTTCGTGCAATTTTCAGGAAAAATGCTATATTGAGATATAATAATAATAATTATTATTATTATTACTATTATTATTATATATCTTAATGTAGCATTTTTATATAGATAGATGATATTAGGTATAATAATAATAATAATTATTATTATATATTATAATTATTATATATCTTAATATAGCATTTTTCCTGGAAAATTGCTGTCAATTTTCAATTTTTCTGTTTGATAAAAATTATTATTATTATTATTATTATTATTATTATTAGAGTACTCGCTGGTATCAGTCTGAAAAAAAGTGGTATTGAACATCTCTAGTTTTTATTTTTGCTGAACTCCAAATTGTACCACTTCAGAGGTGTTTGACTTTTAAACCTCGGATGATTTTTGTCTGTGATGGCTGACCTACACTTTCATTGGATGGACCTCCAGTATTTTTTCAATGTTTTGACAGGCCTCCACAACAGTTTACAGTCAACAGTGCGCGGCTTGTCATCGGTCTTCCAGTCAAGCGGCCAACGATGTGCTTAATGGTGCGGTGGGAAAATGATTCCTCACCTGGCCTGCCAAGGAAAATGTATATCATTTCGAGGGGGCAATGATGGTAAAGTGCAAACATCCATCGTTGGCGTCCGCGTAGCAGGACGGCGCTCCTGGAGTGTGTTTCTTTGTGTGCGTGTGGCTTGTAAGTTCAACAATGGCAAGTTATGTCATCTTTAGCAACCTCACAGACACAGTCATCAGGTTATACATGTTCTTTATTTTAATTGCTTCCTTAAAATTGTTGCCTCTCATTAACTGTTTTTTTTTAAATAGGTTTTGGATAAGAGTAAAAATACTTTCCTAAAGTGCATTTATTAATAGCGCCTTGCTTCTTTTGATGTTAAACTTAGGGATGTTCTACATGACTTGTTTTTCCAGACTGACACCAGCATATGTTCTCAACTACTGAGTAGTCACCGATTCCGAAACCAAGTACCAATATCACTAGTACTTTTGATACATTAAATTTCCACCAAAAAACACCCAATGACAGGTCATTTTACAGAAAGACCTATATATCCCATCCCAATATAGCAATTTCCCTTAAAATTGCATTCAATTATGTTTTCATTTAAATTTATGTCAATCTTCTATTATTTTTTTCCATTTGTTCAAAACACACAACAAAATGAATTTAAACAAACAAACAAATAAATAAATTCTTAATGGGCATCTGTCAGACATGTGTGCCTTTTGTTCCTGATCCTAAAATGAGTGACCAACATGAGTACTGATACCTTGAAACAAGGCCTGGTATCGGCCCGATATCGATAGACGGTATCAGTACTTGCCCATCACTAGCTAAATTGCTAAAGTAACTAAATAGGGTTAATCAAGGTTTAAAAACATGAGATGATGAGATGAGATGAGAACAGTTGGATCCTGATAATTAATTTCTTGTTAGAAAAATTTGGCTTCCATTGTAGTTCATTTGAGTAGCTTAACAAAAGGTAAAAAAAATAAAAAATAGTCCTTGGAGGATATTTCTATTTCCAGTTCAGTCATTATGCCTCGTTTGAATAATCAGAAAATTTAATTACAAAGCACTTGTCAATGAAACAATTGAGATAGCAGTTGTTTTTTTGTTTTTGTATTTTTACCAGTATTTAGATGGGGACATGAATGTAACGTCCACCTGTCTTCTTAAATTGAAAACAAGCTAATGCATGCGTGCCTATCTTTTTGTATTTTGTCAAAGTAGCTCTTCTATTGAACAAGAACCCTGTTAAGTGTTATTTATGACATTTCACTTTTTAAACGTACATTTACGTAACCAGCTAAAATGTGACCCTTTGTTTGCTTCAGGGCCAGAAGAGTCAAGTGCGAGTTTCAAGTTCAATTTCTCCTTGTGTGGCCAATCACATAAAAAATCCACTTCAGTTTGACCTCTTATAGCATGTTCGCATCTTGTACCGCTATATATACATTTATATCATAGTATTTTAATTACTTCTTAAGTGGGAGGCGACATTTGGTTCGTCAGCCGCAAGTCATCCCCCCCCATCTATTTTAAGAAGCGTGGGCTGTAAATAAAAAACACGACTCCCTGCCTCTCATTCCACGCTGACTAGTTGATGGCATGGATTGGAGCGGCGGGAGGCACGCCGGGCGGACATGAAACTTCGATAGGGGGCCGGCGCCGAGGAGACCCGCCCTCACACTCGGAATGAAGACCTCGTGTCACACCATCTGCTGCTGTCACTTGTTTGTTTGTATCGGCTGAAAAGTCATTCAACGCGACTATGTATTTTATAGCAAACCCTACAGTGGAAACAATTGAAAGCTTAAAATGTATAGGAAATACTGTATGAATGTGCCTTTAAGAGGCGGCGATCAGTGGAGTGGGGTGTGATGTCTGAAAGTCGTGAATGTCTAGGCGTGAGCTGTGGCCAACAGCAGCTCCCCACTGTGGGTGTGCTCAATGTGTTTATATGTTTCACTATCCTTTCCAAGTTCAATAAACACCCGAAAAATGCATATGAGACTGTGGCTCTCCTTTCCCACATGAGGGCATCACTAAGTATACTGTTAAAATGCATTAAAAAAATGAAGTGGGGCCACTGTAGGTGCAATGCTATCTAGAAGGGGAACACTGTATATTCTATTCCTCCACTGATGAAAAAATCAACTCGAGGGGGAGTTCACAATTAAAAAAAAAAAACTGTCACTGCCACCATCTTGTGCCTCTAATCTGATAAACAAGCGGAAAAAGAAGCAATCGGTCTATTATTTGGGGGTACCGCCTCACAAAATGTAAAACTTCAAATGAATAACATTTAGAATAACAGTAATACTTGGTTATGAATAAGTTAACATAAGTCAGTAATCATATTTTGCTTCCTGTAATTGTAACTGCCAGGTGTCCCAACACTTTTGACTGTCCATTACGTCCACATTTCTCATTCTGTGGTACTGACGCTTTAAAGGGGAAGTCAACCTTAAATATTTCTTGACAATAATATGTTATATGTGACCTCACTAGTCTAAACATGACATTCTGATTAATTAACAATATTATTATGACTTATGCAGCAAATCCCAGCCGTTTTTATCCATCTTAGGGGGCGGCCATTTTGCCGCTTGCTGTCGACTGAAGATGAAATCACAGTTGCTCAGGGCTCAGACATTGACCAATTACAGCTCACCTGTTTTCTGAAGCTGAGCTGTGATTGGTTGTTACTTGAGACCTGAGCAACTGTGATGTCATTTGCACTCAACAGAAAGTGTCAAAATGGCCGCCTTCTGATCCTGAACAAAACTGCTGGATTTGACTGCTTAACTCATATTTCACAAACGCAATATTTACCATAATACCGTATTTAGACAAGTGGTGCTGCATAGAACATATTATTGTCAATATTGATTTTAAGGGGGGGGGGGGGGCTTCTGTTTGTTTTTATACAATATGAGGCGGTAGAAATCCTGTGCGTCATTACCCTGACTGAAGGTTGACGTTGCGTCCACACTAAATCAGCTGACAGCTATCCAGACAAGCCCCCCAATTGCTCGTTCAATTACAAGCGTCCATTCTCATCACACCCCTCCAATGCCAGCTGCTAAGCCCTTGTGAAGTCACGAGTGTGGTGCTATTAATGCCGTTACTCACTCTGCGCTGGGGTCAGCCTTCAAGAACGCTTGGATGACCAGCGGTAACTCGGATTTCACAATGTACAGGTAGCTGGACATGGCTGCAACAGAGTGGAAATATAGAAGCATGAGTTGGCCTCACGGTAATAACTGGCACACTGTTAATGTGAAACCCGTCACGGTAGACATGAGGGTCAATGATGCTACTGCATCATTCCAAGGGTGTTTGAAACATCAAGAGGAATTTAAGGGAAGCTAAGAATGAGAAATATTTATGGCCGATTTGTTATTACTTTCCTAAAATAATGGCCCATGTTGTTTTCATTTCTGATAACACAAAAAACTGAATTCAGGTACCCAATATTGAACTTATTTTTTCAGAATGTCTTTTTCTTTTCTTTTTCGGAAAATATGACATACATCAATATTTTAGGAGCAACAAAATTCAGATCATGCCATTTAACTCAATTGCTGCCAGCCCAGTGAAAAGGGATTTTTGACGTCTATAGCCGTCAATGGCACTGAATGAGTGAAAAAGTCCTCGGTTTTAAAGTGCTCAAAAGATGCAAGTGAAAACATCATTGATATATAATATGTTCATGAGTTGATAAATTCACAGTAAGTCTAAAGCTACTCCTAGTCTGACATGATTCACTCACTCACCTCCAATGTTCTGTAGAGTGATTGCAATGCCGGCCGCCATTTTTCCAGGAATGCCAAAGGCTCTTAAGCCCAGCTGTTCATAAGCACGAATTCCTGAAACCACAAAATGTTTATATAAACATCCTATAAACTGCTCTCCACAGGTAAGAGGGATGAACATTTGAATATTGGATGATGTAGACAGTTTCTTTACAACAGGCTAACAGTTTCTTACCCACAATGCCGGAGGATTTGAGCAGCAGGTGAATGGAATAAGATGACAGGGCAGCCACGGCGGTCAGAAGAAACCTGCAACATGATTCAATTCAGTTTTATAATCTGTCCTTGTCTGGTCAAATTATTTGTGCACTGGTTGGAAGGCACATTCACATTCTATGGACGGTGACCAACTACTTTTGTCTAGCGTTAGTAGTTTTTCCATGTCCTGTTAGAAAAGTGTTACCAGTTTTGGAATGTTTCGACTTGCTTCTTGCATTGTATCTTACTACGATTCTCAGTTAGTATTGACCATCTTTTGTTGAATAACAAATGTGGATCATCTGTGACTGTTGTCATGCATTTGAGTCCATTTGTTTGTTTGAGTAAAGCGGTAGACTGCTGCGTTAGCTTCTAATGCTAGCCGCTAGCTTGCTAGATGCCACTGCCATATTTTCGTCGCTTGTAATCAAAGAGTTTAACATTTTGTGCATTTGCCTTATGGTTGACCATTTTTTTGTTATATTAGGGACCTGATTTATTATTGGGTTGGTGGTTAGCTATTAAATTGTCTATTTTTGCAGTCTGGTGGGAGCTCCTGTTCTGGATGAAGTCCCAAAATCTCTAGAAGTCTCCAATAACACCACAAAAAGTGTTTGTCTTTTTTTAACTAATCGCTCGGGGAGTCGGAAATTGTAGCCTAGGTAAGTTGGCAACACTGAGAAGCTACTTAGCCTACTCCATCTTGTGCTCATTGGTGTGGTAATAGAAACCACAATCCGCAGCCTACTGTTCATACTTTATGTATCGTGATTCTTTTTTTAAATACCAGAAACTTTTACCAAGTCACCTGGAGGCTCAGGAAGGAATTACTCCAAATAGAGGCTCACTAAACCAGAGAGCCACATTTGGGTATGATAGCTGGCATATCAAAAGAGATCATGTCCCATAATAAACCCACCTATATATACAATATACTCCCTTACAGACTCCAGAAAGGCCACAGCCCAAAATAGTCCAACCTGCAGCCCTAATGTGGGATCTGGATTTGCTCATTTATGTCCTCTTGCTACGTGCAGAGCACAAATGTCAGACATGGCCTTGGTAGCCGCCGGTCATTTAGTCTGCCTGCCTGTTTGTTTGAAGTGGCAGGATTGGGATAAATAAAGACTTTAATGTCTGTCTCAGCTAGATCAGCTACCTTCATGCACTGAAACTAAATACCTTGACACTGCTGCAAGCTTTCCTAACCTCTGTTTGGGTGTATAATAATCAACCTGTTTGGAATCATTACTACCTCAATGTTTGGCCTCAAACTTAGATTCCACGCCTCACCTGAGACAAGCCGATGGGATAAAACTAAGTTCTATATTCCCTGAGAGTATTTGTTGTGTTCATTTCTTGTATTGAACCTCCATTAGATGATGCAGGTGTAAACGAAAAGATAAAAAAAAGTGTACAGTAGGTAATATGCGCGTAGCAAAAACAATTGTCCATTGAGAAAGCACATTATCACGAAATATTTAAATGCTGGAGCTTTGTCAGGGATTCCATCTCACCCACCCAGAGTGGACCCCAGGGCTTGGGAAAGGGGATGGATGTGGGTGCACCCTCTGACCAAATAGGAATGTCGAACAGTGGGTTCACTCGCTTGTTTATTATGAGAAATGGCATTTCCATCATTGTGTGGGACTCTATCCGCTTTAAACGCTATTGAATAGCAAAGCTCCTGTTGTACTGCAACTGTAATCTTAGGTTTCCCAGGCTTTAAAAAAAAAAAAAGAACTCAGTATCAATTGGTACTACTCACAAGAAGAGGAGTATGCCCGTGTTGGCCATGGCATAAGCCAGTCCCAGAATTCCACTTCCCATAATGGCATTACCCAGGTTGAAGACGGACATACCAAAGGAGGTTTTGCCTTCAAACTGATACAACAAACACAAAACAAATACATAACAATAACAAATAAAGAAACTAGTAGTGGTGACTTGTGTTTTCTTACATCTGTGAATCGGACTGGTTTCTTTCCATCTGCACTGGGCAAAAATTCCTCATTCTCCAGCCCTCCATCGGGGTCATCAAACCTAATATCAAACATGTATGGCACTTAGTTCAAGTGAACGTTAAACACTTTTTTTCCATTGTTAATATAGTTCAAATATATGATTCATTAAAGTCAATAATAGCAAATTAAGTTGGAATTGATTTGAAACCTGTCATACCTGACTGTTTGAGTGCCATTTCTGTGCAAGGATCCACCCATTGAGGCAATAAAATAAACATGCAATAATAAAAACAAAAAGCAAACAGGCATTTAGTCGACACTCGCCCGACCAGCTACGAAGCTCATTAGCAATGACAAATTCAAGGTGCAAATACACACAGGACTGCCCTGGGACATGCTTGCGGAGTACAGGAAACACTCACTGATCATCCTCGAGCGACGTCTTCATCGACACGTCCACGTCGTCGCCGAGGGTGTGGCTTTTCCCGTTTGATAAGATGTTCATCTCCGAGTGGGCTTGCTCCATCGTGAAAGGTGTCGCGGATGCTTTTTGGAATCGTTTGCTGTCAGCAGAATTCAGTGTCTCTAATGGAGAAGGAACACGTTAAACATGACTTAATAATGATACAATACGTAAATATGAACTGAAAGTCGGTGATCAATAGCCCCCTTCAAAAAGGTTTGTAAGTGTTTAATTGCCACAAGATGGTGGTAAAGCACTAATGTCTAAATGAAACTCCTCAACTCACTTCAATATACTTCCTAGATGCCGCTAAATAATTACTATAAGATATATTCTTATGCTACAAAAATACATCTTGTAACTCGGTAACATGACCAGATTCGAGTCAAGGTTGCTACAGTAGCGCGTGTAATAGTTAGCATTCTGCACTCTGAATCCAGCCATCTGAGTTCATATCAAGATGGAAAGAATATATCTTATAAAACTTTTATTTATTTTTACAATATTTTGGCCAGAGCACAGAGAGGTTTTCCAAAATAAATGTGCTAATTTGCTAAAGCTGAACCCTGAATATGAAGAGTGCACTATATTTTGTTGTGTGAATGGCAACAGGTGGATACACTGGTGAATTGTTCTGTCATCTAGTAGAAGAACATTTCATTGTTCTGGCTATCAATACATGTCAAGAAATTCTTACGCACCTGCTCATGATTCCCAACACATTTGGGAATTACTGCTATATGCTGTAGCTGTACCAGGTGAACCAGCCAAGAAACCTCTCATGATGTGTTAGCACGAGCATGTTAATGCTAATGAGGCGTTCTGTTAGCATGCTAGCATGTACAATTGTTGGCTTGGCGTGTTTAATTTCATTTTAAGACAGGCATGTTCAACACTAAAAAGTAATGTCAACTTCACAAAATAGGGAATATTGGTGTTTTTCTTTACTGCAAATAAACACACATTGTTGGCCTAACACCATAATTGCTACCGCATCACACTAAGAACTGTGTCAAACAGTTGGTATTGGTTTTATTATTTGTTTCTGCAGTAGGACACGACCGATTAATTGGCCGCCGGTTATAATCAACCTATTATTGCCCTTCAAACATCCATTATTTTCCCCTTAACGTTATCATCTAATAAAACCGAAGTTTCTGACGCTGTAAATGTACCTTGAACGCACCATTTTGTTTGTGTAGCATTAGCAACTACCAAGTGTGTAGCGTATGTTATTCTGGTTATTCTGTTGTCCCTAAGCGTCCTTTCAGCTGTTTAATTACACCCAGTTGGAGTTTACTGGAAAACTAAACACACAACACTAAGAATGACATCCAATGTATATTTAAATACAAAGCATTCTTCGTTTTAAAAACATTGCTAGCCTAGCGCTAATGCTAAAAGCAAAGGGAGGATCCCATTCAAATGCTAACAGGAAGTTAGCATCGACTTCGGAGTGTTTTTCCTTCAAATAACAAATATTCACACACAAATGCTGTGGGAACACATAACCACAGGTAAGATAAACACTATGCAAAGGCACAGATTCTTACCAATGTGTGAAAAATAAGTTATTTTAATAGAATACAATCGCAACGTTCTTCTGTAATCACTTTAAGTGTGTACACCATGGATGCATTAAATTAATTGTATTCATTAAATATGTATTTTTAAATAATTGGCAGGTTAATCGGCAATCTGTATTTTTTCTACCAAAAATCGGTATCGGCCTCAAAAAATGCATATCAGTCTCTGCAGTGTATCTTATTGTACAAGCGTATAAAGACAAAAAAATTATGAGGAAACTTTTGTTTAGAAGGCAAAATATTTCCTCTTGTTTGGTTTCTATCAGTTCCTCTGTTGACACAACGTCAACACCTCTCACGTCGTCGTCTCCGGGTACCGTAAGTCGGATAACACAAACGTGTCCTCTACCCAGAATATCGCAGGTCGGGCAGGTAAACAAATCACGTCATCAAAGGTCAAGGCTTGTTTGAGTTTTGAGGTGCTTGCGCTTGTGTTTTGCTTACTGTGTGTCACAAGCCAGCGGATTCTCAGAGGCAGCACTTGTTTCACACAATGGAACAACAGTTTAACAATAAAACAACCCGAAACAGCAGCTCTCAAATTACTGGCAACACAGCATGGTAAAGTATTCTTATTGTGTGTGTGAAAAAAAGCTAACATCACTTTTACATTAACCTAATTGGGACATGCAATGGAACCATAAGCTGTCGATAGAGTCCTCAATAAGGACCGGTTACAGCTGGAAAAGGCCATATTGACCCAGAAACAGCAGCTTCAAAGACAAAAATAATCAGCCCGATCTCCACGTTCTCTGATGTCTCTAAAAGATGATCCTGAGTGATAATCCTTGTGTGTGTGTGTGGTTTTTCTTTTTCTTTTTCTTTTTTACATTTGTCCTCCCCCAACCTGCTCGGAAAACGAAGACATTCATAAATATTAAACCGGATCAATATTCAGGATGGAAAATCTTTGCGCCCGGTCAACATCAAGTTGGGCAGAGTCACGCTCCATGATTGTGATATGGAACGTAACATAGCCAATTAGGAAGCGACCAGCAGCTGGTTTTGGCTTCAGGCATGCTTACAACCAAATAAATAACAACACTATTATATAAGCGTAACTTGTTTGACTTTAGGCTTTTGAAGTTAATCATTACTGTAGTATATCAAAACCATTGTGGAAAGAAAATAAGCAAATTTACTCAAGACAGCCCTACCACCTTAGGTATACAAAATTCTACTTCAAGTGTAACATGCATACTGTAATTGTCTTTTTTTTTTTTTACTGTGACGTCAACAATAAATACTAATTATTTTAGTTAACACATTTCTAACTGATATTATATTATTACATTTTAGAGTTTGTAGACCGACCCTGAGCCGCCAGAACACAGAAATGTTATGATTTTCATTTGGTTTTAAGGAATTCTGTCATGCTGGAAGAAGTATGGGTTAAAGGAACACAATTTTAAAAATACAATTTGAATTTGAACTCGGTGTTATTTGAAACGTGAACATCTTGCTTGTGAATTTTTGAAACGTTTGAACAGGTGATTTTAAAACGCGCAAGCAAATGCATATAGAAACGGGAGCTGTTCAAGATTGCTCAACATTTTCCGTTGTGTCAGTTGGACAAGTGTTTAGAGGGGAGGAGGCGCATGTGGCCGCGGCGGAGCAGGAACAGGCACGAGATTCAACCCAGAGCGCCTTGGCAGCGTCAGCCTTCTGAGTCCACAGGAGCACAACACATGCGCTCCTGTCAAGGCGGCCACCACTTGATGCACACACGTTGCTGCTCCGCGGCCAGCAGTTCATTTTAGGACAGCACAATAGCTAGAAACTCAAGAGCCGCTTCATTAGATACACCTGCCATTGTAGATTGCAATGGTGGATTAATTTTGTTCCGTGACAACACTCGTAACTCAAAACACTCATATCTCAAGTCTTCTTTGCAGACATTAATCACAAGTGTTCAGCTGCCGGTTGGCATTTTTCTAAGAAAGCATTCGGTAACCAGCAGTTGACGAACATTTCAAGCTTCTACTACACTTGAGTTCGTTTTAGTGGTTTACTGTATTTACTGTCATCATGATGTTGTTAATTTCTTATTAAGCACATGTATTTGTATTCCGACACAATATTGGCTAAGCGTCGGGAAATGTTACTGGTGCTCTTGTTGCTAGCTACTCTGTCAACAGCTCAGCCTTTGGCTAACGGATGCTATAGCTAGCATATGCTTTTATGGTATATCAAAGTCAGTTGGAACTGCGTTTACAAATGGGGGAGGAGTTTGCTACAAATGCTCCTCAAAATGACTACGTTGCTCCTCAAATGAGGTCATTGATAAGCAAAACTGCTTTCAAAAAAAGTTATTCCAAGTTATATTTTCCGTATACTGTAACAAGAAAGGTGCCTGATGAAATTTCCATTTGTACATTGCAAACACAGTATTGTTTTTTTTTGTGTGGAAATCTTGGAAACTTTTGACCCGAGGAATGGTATGTGCTTACAAATATGTTGCCAAGGTCACCTTGCCTCACCTGCATGAGAAAAGACTGTGAGAGCCAAAAGGGGGTTTGGTGTTACGAGATATGCACCAGCGCCAAGCCAGGCAGTTTGGCAGTTCATTTTATTGTCAAATTTTGAAACTTTTAAAATGTTCATTAATTAAATTAATTATTACTATATTTCACATTAAAAAAGGAAAGTATGTCTTTATAATTTCCAAAACAGATTCTACCATGCCTTTAATCAAATACAATTTTTTGATTATCCCCCCATAACCGATCAATGAAATGTCGTCAAATCCTTAACTACAATCAGTAAGACAAACAAATATACACTAAAGTGACAAAATACCAAATTGTACATTTCCACTTTGTCCTTGTTCCACATTAAAAACAAAATAGAATAAGCAAATATTGTAATATACAAAGTCCATTTTCAGTAGCCTCTTCCCCAAAGAGTTTAGTGAACGTGGGTCCACCGTCATCAGGTACACAGGTTTAGTGTACTTTCTGCCATATAACGGAAGAGCATTTAATTGTTCTGCCTGTCACTTGCATAAACAGGTGAACAGAGAAACACTAATCGTAAATGAATAATCATTTTCAGACCAGTTACGTGAAATTGCATTTTCATCGCACCCACTGATGATCTGTACTATCCATACTGTACAGCACAGCTGGCTGCCTCCCGCATGGAGAAAACACCTGAGCAACGGCTGCTTGAACTGGCGCACACATGCGGAGGTCGCTGACCGCGGCCGGGCTTATCTGCCCACTGTGACGAACCCAGCAGGAAAAATCCATACAGCGTGTTGTCGCTGTTTAGATTGGAGGCCAAAGTCAAAAACGATGCACCCACTTGACTCAAAATGGGGTCCAACCGATATGGATTTTTTTGGGGAGAGGACGACGCCATGTGTGATATTTGGCAGAATAAAATTCCTATAACCGATGTGTATGATATGAAATACAGGTCGAACATTTGTCCTTTAGTAGGCTATTTGTTTACTTTTACAACACACAGAAAAAAAATCAAAAATGGTCCAATTTGTTTTTCTTCCAGTATGCTGTAATGTGCTTATGTGTCAACAAAAAAAAATAATAATAATTTTTAAAAAGGCAAAAAATGACCCCCAAAAATCTTTTTTTAATTTTATTTAAAAAGGCTATTTTTCCAGATTTTAAAATTCAATTAATCTGGTTGATACTCAAAAATAGCTGAAGTTCTCTTTTTTGATTCTTCAAAAATCCAGTGTTGACCATTTACACTCATTGGATATTTATCAGGGACACCTGAAAAAAAAACCCTGAGTAGGTGACATCTTAACAGGTGTTTTAAAATGTGTGTGTGTGGGGGGAGGGGGGGGGTCACCATGTGTGCTTACGCCTCCATACTCTTCTTATACGTAACACTTGCAGAAAATTCACCATAGCGAGCACGTGCAGCTCAAATCTGATTTCATGTTGGGCTTCTTCAGACAGCAAACTCAAAGAGACAGAATCAACTTCACATCCACATAAATGCGGCCAAGCAGAGAACTCCATTATGCCTAAATTGCTTCGAGACACAGAAGCTGCTGAATTTTTGATACAGATCTTGGATTGGATTTCATTATCTTGCAGTGGTGCACAAAAGGGGCGGGGAGTGGGGATAAATGGCGGCATCCATAGCACTCACCCCCAAGTCGACATGAAAATTTCAATGGCAGCATAATGTTATATAATGATATATGATATCTTATATATCTTATATTTATTAACGTTGAAGGAAGCCAGAGGGAGAACAGGCAAAGTTAATACAGAAAGTCTGAAGAGATTCGAACCCAGAACCTCACACTGTGAGGCACGTGCCAACCACTAATCTATAATTAGCAGGCTAAATTAGATTAATATTTGAATAACGTTAACCAGAAGATCTGTTTTGTTGCTGATTTGTTGACTTGTTGCTGCTATTTCTTGAACAGGATTTTGATGCCGCCTGCCAAACAGACTGAAATAAACGAAAGCTAATTACATGAGCATCTGACTTTATATTTCTGTAACCATATGAAACAAAAGATGGAGCACAATCTGTCAGTGAGCCACATGGTCGTGACATGTGGACTTGGCGCTCACGGAAGAGGGTCTACAAACACGCTGTTTTTATTATTATTGAATATTATTATTATTGATTAAGACCCCTCTATAAAGACAAATCAAAACCACGTCTCTCACTTTATGTGCCGATAGATGGTCCTCAAACCGTCCGCCTCTTTAAAAATGTCCTATCTTCTCTGAGTTTTTAATTCATCTGCAAGTGCCTTCAACCGGATCAATCCAGTGCGGCGCACGCATGGGCAGTACAAACACAATGAAACATAATAAGAATAAGAATAATATATTTACGTATAAAATAAGAGAAAAAAAGAAAAGAAAAAAACTAAAGGAAACATGACTTACCAAAAAGGGTTCTGGTCGGGAAATTGTCAGGATTAATCCCTCAGGCGCGTGATGAAGAGAATGGTCGTCCCTCTTGGTGTCTTATATTAAAATTTGTTTGGGAGTTTTACGCACAATCAGAGGGTTCGCTCGCCTTCGGTAGCAGCGAGCAATGCTTGTGAAGAAATGGTCGGCATTGTGAAGCACATTGCAGCCCAAACTGTGGGGGTTGGAGAAGGTCCGCCTCCTCTGGTCGCACTCTCCAAACCCCCCCCCCCCCCCCCAATGCAACCCACCCACTCACTCACACTCATCTTGCAGCTCAAGTGGAAAACCATTTACGCACGGAGAAGCCCGTGCGTAAATCACGACGCTCGTGTTTTTGCTCAGCGTCACGGTAAAACTCGCCATTCCTAAAAGACATCTTCGTCATCCGAGCCTCGTTGTGTGTATGTAAATCGTGTAAGTAGGTGCAGGAAGTTAAGTGTTAAGCGGTAAATTTCCGGCTCACGTCCGCTTGCAATCACTGGCAAACAATAAGCGGTCACTTCCGTTACAAGAGGTGAAAAGGGTAGCAAAAAAAGAATAGGAGACTTGGCCATTTTATTAGGTACACCTGCACATTGTAATCCGAGCCACTCCAAGAGCTGCACTTGTTTATGGCAGTGTTTTACAACATATATCGAGAAACATTGAAAGGAAAAGTTCATTAAGCTCTAGGGGAAATACTTTAAAGGAGAAACAATTTAAATATCTACCGACACACCTGATATAATATATTTTTCAACATGAAACACATTTAATTATGTTTCCTTAGGACAGGTAGATTTATATACTGCTTTTTTAGAGTAACGTTTGAAATTTACAGAAGTGAATTTATACAGCCAAGACAAACATATTTGGAGGATTGAGACATGAAATAATAGTTGCACTGGATTTTTTTAATGGGAGGGGGCTAATAAAAGAAATGAGTCAATATGACTTCATGTGTCACTAAAATGGTATGATACCACTTTTTAGAATCAATAAGCACAACTGCAGATATTTCAACAGCAGGATTTTGTTGACATTACAATGGACACGCTAGAGGAAAGAATAGCATTTCAAATTCAAATGTATATTTATTTTTGCTCATAACCAAGATAGGCCTTTGGATATGTAAATTTCACAGGCTCATTGCACTTATTCAAGTATTTTACGCCATTTGCACACTAGGTTATGATAAGACATTTTGTTGTTTTAAAAAGGGACACGACAAGCTGTTTTTTTGTGTAGTTTATTTGCTGTAAACAGACATTTTTTTGTATAAACTGTACAATCTCTATTGTACTAAAGGAATATCCTATTAGTGCCACACACAAAAAAGGAAAACACGTAAAAGAGGGATTACTTTTGACTGTGCATATGTACAACATAAATTATATTTACTTATTTATATGCCTCCATGTGAACCTTCTGTTGGATGGTCCAGCCACTGCGGCGAGAGGCAAAATAATGAACAAACACACGAGAATGTGTTCTACCAATTCAATGATGCTGTCAATTTACAGTCGTCTCGTGTGTCTCAGTTCATGTGGTTCACTCCAACTCAGTAAAGCGAGCAAACATGGCTTTGCGGACTGCGTCTTTGTACGTGTCTGACGCCGAGAGGGTGTAGTTGCTGCCTTTCGTACCGAGACCGGCTCCTTTCGTTCTCAGTTGGGCCTTGAAGAAAAGAAAAAAATTTAAGTGTGGAATACATCTCCCCGTTTGTCAATAGAATGCCATGAGATGATTTTATACAGCAAAACTCCTACTAAATACCTGAATGGGTGCAGTGATGCCCTGCTGGTTGCGACCGAGGCCTTTACCCTCCTTCCAGCCCATCGCTTGCAACATTTTGCTGCCAATGTTGTCACTGTTTAGGCCATCTTTGGTGGGCTGCTCGTAGTTACTGCAAGAAAAGAAGAAACACATCAGAATCTACTGTAATCATGTTAAAAGTTTTTCATTAAATGTTCTTACACAACTGGTGTTGGCTGGCTGTATTTCTTCTTTTTGGGGGCAGGGGGTTCAGGGATGCCGTATTTTTCTCGTCTCTCGGCCGCTCTGTCTCTATACTTCAACTAGAAAACACAGAAAAGGTTAAATATGAATCCATTTGTATGCAAGCACCGTGAAAAAGCTTTCGTCAAACCTCTGATTCTCGTCTCTCCAACTCCTCCAGTTCAGCTTCACTCATTTGGGATCGTCGCAAAACTTCCAGGTTTTTCTAGCAAAGAACATCCGACGTGAGCAAAAGTGCCACCGAGTACGCACAAATAATATTTGTTACCTTGTGGAGGTCGGACAGCTGCTGATGTCGTACTAAACCTTCTTTATTGGGAAACTGCCTCCGACATAGCAAGCAGGCGAGCTTCTTCCAGTCGGTCAACTTGTCCTGGCCGCCCTCGCCACCGTCGGCTGCCTCCTCGGGGTCGCTGTCTCCGCTGTAGGCCGCCACAAGGCCACACTAACAGCGCAAAAGGAGATTTTCACACTCCAAATCGAAAGACAAATTGATGGCCTCTAAAGTGAGAACTGCGACAAACGCTTACCTTGGATGTATTGGCGGAGCTGGTGGCTTCTTGTTCTTCGGGAATGTTTATCATCTCTGGAATCATTCTGTCTAGGACACCGGCTTGCTGAAAGTGGAGTACATCCACTTAGCGGAAGAAAAGCAAATAGTGACGTAAAAGAAGTTGATGAGTGTACCGGCGTACCTTTTTCTCAAAAAGTGTGAATCCAGCATCAGCAGCGGCAGCCTCTTTCCTTTCCTCCTGACTGATTGGATGGAAGCTGCTCTTGAAGTTCTCCTTCTGCTTATTAAGACTTTTAGCCCAGCGTTCCATATCTTTAGCAATCTGGAAGGAAATGATCATGTCAAGGGAAAGAAAATAGCCTTTTAGTCATTGCGCTGCTGTAGGACAAACGTGCAACCTGCTGGGCGGTTTTGCTCTTGGGCTTTTCCTTCTTCTCCTTCCCGTCGCGGGGTTCTTTAGCGTTTGCTGCAGTGGGAGCAGATGCAGCGTTTGCATCAGCTGAGACGGGGACATACGACTGCTTCTCACCATCCCAATAAAGAAACTGCTGAGTCTGAGAGTTGTAGTAATACTGAAAAAGGAAAAACAACCAAAAGTGTGTGAAACCAGATGACAGAACACTGATTATAAAAAAAGGTGCTGCTTTGAAATTGTGTGCTGCTTACATGCGTGTTTGGGTCGTAGTACAGGCCAGTTTGAGGATCAAAATAATATCCTGATAATTCATCATACTGGTACGTGGATGTATCCGGAACAACTGTGTCAAATAAAAGACATTAACAAACCAAAACACAACAGGATAGCAGTCAGGTGAATATGGTAATAATGACGAACTGTTTATACCGGTAGCAGTGTCTGTCGTTTGTCCTGAGGTTGTAGCAGCAGTGGCAGGCGTTACCGTGGAAGCAGTCACTGCATCGGCAGCTGGGAATTGTCCTGCCTGAGATTTGGCCTCCAACTGCTGAGCCAGTTGCAATGCCTGCAAACGATGCATTTGTTATTCTGTTTCTGTCATGTTCATTAGCGATGCAAAATTTACCTGAAGAGCAGGCTGGCCAATTATATGGGGTTGGTAGACTTGCATGGTGGGGGAGAGAACTACCCCGGCAGCAGTCGGAACAATCTTCATATTAGGGGCAGCTGTAATTACAAAGATATAAGTGTTAGGTCGTTAGAAACACAACGGTGAGGATGCAACATTTAGCATTTGCTACCTCCAAGAATGCCATTCTCCTGTGAAGTGCTGGCTCCTGCAACTTGATAGTACGCCTGGAAATATTGCAGAAACCGCAGCAAAATTATTATACTAATATCAAGTCTGTATCTTTCAGTAAAATGGCTCTCGGGGCCATATGCTGCTCTTCCACTAGATGGGACTATGGAGCAACATTTGATTGAATACACATTAATTAGCCAATAGAAAACCCCCCAATTTCAAGTGTTACAATGGCGACCTCTTGTGTTCTCCTAACCTGTGACATTGGCGTGTAGCCTTCATGCAAGAGGCTGTACTCGGACACTCCTTCTGCGGTTGGCTGGGGCTGAAAGAGCAACACAATCAGAAGCTTGCAGAAACTGGTAAGAACGTTTAAAAAAGAAAATATTCCTACCTGACTTGAGGACCACTGGGCTGCAGCGATAGCCGTGCTCGCAACAGAAAAGGCACTGACGCGATTCCCATCGGGGAGTAAAAGATCCCTAGAGTTAGAAAATGAACAATTACTATCCACTCAATACGAGTCACAAAACAAGCAAGTTGGACAGCTACACACTTTCGAGCACTCTTGGCATAATCCACCCCAATTGTTTTCCCATCCAGTTTAAGAGAAGGCTGCAGTCCTTGTAAGATTGTTAGAAGTTGAGAGGCCTCCTGTGTTCACAAATACATCAGAAATGTATTGATTAATATCCCATCAATGAATAGTAAACTGCTATCAAAAAAAAAAAAAAAGAGAAGAATGCTTTTACCAGAGGAGAAGACAGCTGAACAAATGCAAAGCCCCTGTTCTGGCCCGTCTGTTTGTCCTTGATTAGGCGAATGTTGTTGGGAGAAAGATTAGCATATGGCGCCAGGACGGTCATGATGCCTTCCACGGTGCTCAGGGGAGCAATATTTCTCAGGATGATTGCTGTGAATGAGAAAGAACAAATTACCACATGCGGCGCGGTCTTCTGTTCCAGATGAAGCGGCATTGATCAAATTAAAGGTCCTTACTGTCACCACAGAAGTCTCCACCGGGCTGAGTTTCATGGATGTCAGCATTGCTGCTCGTCTCGCAATCTGTTGAGAGAAAGACCGGCTTGGTGAATAAATGTAACTTTTAGATGATTTCTACTAAAACCCTTTCAAAAGGTAAGACCACGTTTTCTAATTCAGCCAATTGAGTGGAATTGAGTTTGAAGTGCATGCTCTCCCTTTCCCATCTGTGTTCATAAGGCTTCTCGACGCCCCCTTTCCCCCCCACACAGAAAAATACCCGACAACAAAACCCCCCACTGAGCTGCATCCCAACAATGATGCCACAGTCTGCTGGCATGTTGGGATTCGGTGGCCTCCTGTTGATTTAACTACTTACCAACTTTGACTGCTGAACACCTGAAGCACCTCAGCCGCCTCCGGAAATTGTACAGGCCACACTGCAAGTAACCGTTCACATCATTTTGATTATACACCTGCAAATGCCCTCCTCCACAGTGCTGCCTGAGACAACTTCAAGTCTATATTGGTGCAGCACACGCTACTTACCTGGGATACCACCTAACCTCCAGTTCTTATGTTAATAGGTAACTGAATTCAGACTAACATGACTGCAGCTATTTAAAACTTGATGACCAATTGACATGCATGTAGAGTGTGGTAGTTTGCTTAGCGGAATGAAGACATAGCATCAACTTACAGTATTGCAGAGCCAGTCGCTATAGTTGTGTCTGGGATGACTGTAGTGCATGTCCACATTTTTCCCTTGGATGACCAGACGCTTCTGAAAGAGGAATACAAATGTTACCAGAGTGTTTGTGGCGTGTGTTGATCTCAACTCAACAGAGCAACCATTTTGGAAGGGGAGAGGAGGGGGTGAGGGACCCCCCAGCATGTATCCTTTGTTAAAGACAGACGTGATGTATGTGATGTGTAGAAGGATCTTTAAGTGTTTGGGACCCAAGTGCTCAGGCTGAGCCGGAGAGTAAAGTGTATTATGTGACCCTAAAAGACAAGTCTGACTGCTTTCTGAAAAACCACAGATGAGCTCCCCACAAAAATATTGGCAAAACGACTATTATAAAAAATAAAAAATAAATATATATATTTTTTTAAACCCCATCGATTATATATATATGTCTATTTTTTGCATGGGGCTATCCAATAATTCCAGCGTAATAAATGTATTAACAGTATTAGGTACACGTACTATACATTAAAAAAGATGGCCTCACGAGTCCAAAGAAATTTACAGGATATTACTGGTATCACAATACAAAACAAGGTATTTATCCAGGGAAAGAAAAATTACATAATATACTTTTTTTTTTTTTTAATCAAAACATTAAGGTTGCCTTTGGGGTAATTTTCCCTATATCTCCAAGATTAAAACTAGACTTGGCGATTGTGAAGCAACCTGATTGGTCTCCATCCATCGGGTAGCATCTTGCAAGTGATAAAAGTCCACGAAGGCGAAACCACGGCTTATACCTAGAGACAGCATTCAAATATAGACGGGAGGCGTGTTAGTTAAGAGTCCATGGGCATATTATTAAAACTGTTCCACAAACTGCTTCACGACCCAGGCCTTGATTGGTAAACAACAGGCCAATCCTTAAAGAGTTTTACCACAGCAAAACAAAAAGGAAAAAGGAAAACACTGCCCGATACCACTGATCAACAAACGTGTCCCTATTGCTCTTCTTACTTACCTGTAAAGGATTCCTAATCATCTTTAATGATGACAATTATTTTTTAAAGAGCTAATCTGACCATGTCGCTATTGGGTAAATGGGTCTGACTGAAAGCAGATTTGCCCTATGGTCAAAGACTCGGGGAAAGTCAAGGTCCACCATGTACAACCAGTCTCACCTGTTTTCTTTTTCATCAGTCTGACATCGGCAGGCTGGGGACCCTCCAGTTGATCAATGGAGAAACATATCTGAATGACGCACAAGATCGTTACGACATGAAAGGCCTTCTTGCACGCTATTGCCTGCATGCAAGTACAAAAATACACACATCTTCCTCAGTGACGTGAGAACAAAGACCCCATAGCATGATGGTCTTGCTCCTCTTCTCATCCCCAGGTTCTCTTCTGTAATCCTGATCTGGGTAGTCGCCATCGGAGTGATATCCATCTTCTGATCTGTCACTGTTGCGTCTTTTCCGCTCTCTTGGCTAGAATACAAACAGACCGCACATCAGTTACTCTTGCATTATTATTAAGCAATTGGAATTTGACATACAGCGAGCTCCTGTTTTTCGTGGATAATAGACGCTTGTATAGTTTTACAACTCCCACATCCCTAAATGCATTTAAACTTAAAACACATTAAAAAATATTCCTGCAACACCTCTTCTCACTAATGCTGTCAAGAAATTAGGTGCACATAAAGTGGTTCAAGAAAAAACGATTACAGTGTAATCACCTCTGGACTGTCTCTGGATCCTCGACGATCTCTGTCTCGGTCTCGCTCTCGCTCTCCGTCTCGGTCTCGCTCTCCGTCTCGCTCTCGGTCTCGCTCTCCGTCTCGGTCTCCTTCATTGCGATCGCCACGTCTCTCATCCGACCAGCGGCGATCACGCTCTTGATCCCTCTCTCGTCTGTCTCGCCAATCAGAAGAGTCACGGGGAGCGTCGGAGCCATACCTGCCACTCCGTTCAGTCCGACTAATCCTAATACGGGGTATTGCAAAGACAATTTAAGTATGTCAAAAGGACAAACCATATCTTATCATGATTCAAATGATTCACTTCCACTTAAGATGTTCAAGTAAGGCAATTTATTTATTTAATAAATGTATCTGCTCACCTTGCTATACCAGTGGCATACAGTGTCAGGTGCAACAATTACTAGGTAAACTAGAACATTGTGATTTCCAAGGAATTTTGCACAAGTTATCATTTGAAAATGAAAGTGGTTATCAGTTTCCTCCATTGTTAAATCATTGTTGACCTTTATTGAAGATATAATTTATACCATAACAGTTTCAATCAGGTTTGTTGATCCCAGACAGTTAATACCTGCTATCGTGGCGCTGGAACTCACCTCTTATCTGCTCCCATTTGTCCCGACTTTTTCCACACGACCCTCTACAAACCAAGCATAAATAAAAGCTTGTTTAAATTTTGTTTAAAAAAAAAACGACATATACATACACAAAGGCAAAATGCGGCAACGGAAAGAAACGCTATGGCCGCACAACACAGCTCAACGTACTCATTTCCACCTCCGTCATTTCAAATACGACTTTCAACGATGTGACCCGAAATAAATTGACGAGCACACATTTAAATTTCAGTAACTCACCCGGGTGGGTCTGTTATCTAAACTATTTGTGTAAGATCTTAAACTTGATATTTTCGAAATTGGCAAACAGCTATATTCAAGAACGTGTCTCATGAAAGAACGACGACACCTTCTTCTTCCCAAGATGCAACGGGGTTTTCACTGCATCACATCAAACCACTATTATCCCGATTTTGCCTCACAGGATGTTGCTGAATCATATTGTAAGGCTATTTATTTTCCATTTTCGCCATACATGATTATATAACGTGTAATTAAGATATAAGTAGGATTATATGCCTTTTCAGCGCGGTGAATTGTGACATAAATGGCCCAAATGAAACCCGACTATATCCTGAATACAAACAAGGGGGAATGAAAACATTATTATACTATTTTGTTTCTGCGATTCACAAAAATCCCTCGATAAGTCATGCAAAGGCTGACGATGCAAGTGCAAATTGCGTTGTCTTACTTTGTCGAATTTGTTATTTTCCTTTTGCATATGCCAAACACTGGAGAAGCGACGAATTAACGTAACCTAAATTGCGCGATCTATTGTGGACGTCAACACTTTCATGTTGTTGCCGTGTTTGCTTTGTCTATTTGCATCGCTTTGGGAACAGTTTTGTTTACTCACCAGAAGTGCTCTACGTTCACGACCCATTTCCCAACTATGGAAGCCACATTCACAGCAGTAAAACAAAACAAAACCCTGCATACATACTTTCCATTTTAATACATTGCAATGTGTTTATGCATACATACTGCCCAAGTGTTCTTATGCAAGGCACTCTGTGGCAAAACATCTGTGTGTTGTTCCAAGTAAAAGTAAACATTATCGGTCATTTCATGAGCCCGTCAATAAAATGGTGTGCCTGCAACCTGTTTCTGTATGGAGACGTGTTTTGATGATTACAGTTTAAATGCCACATCTCATTTCTACTTTTGATTTGAGTTAGAATAAGGATATGCCTGAGAATACAATGTTAGAATTAAGACAACAAATATAAAATGACTTTCATTTAATAATCTGTTGTACTACGTTCTACTTTTGAAGAATCAACACACGAGTGTAGCACAATGAAAGGATTCATGGGTACAAGGAAAAACAAGGTTGGGAACACCTGTCTTAAGAGTCAGAAGCCTCTCGACTAGAACAAATAAAAAGTAAAGTTTTCATCTGATACATGCAAAAATAGTCTTCACAAACACTATTGGAATGTCCTGACTAATAAACGCTTGTATTCTATAGAATTAAATATTAAAACATGTTTGGCTGTAGTCCACAGTGGTATGAAACGGCACAATATTTTATTGGAAAGCATGTACACTATTCAGATACAAGGAGGGCAATATACCAATACATGTATTGCAAAATTGAAATAACAGCAACTTACTGAGCCATTGAAAAACCTTGTTTGAAACAACACAATGACACACAAAAAAGTCAGTGTTTTTCTTATATTTTATTACAGTATGTAAATGTTGACACATGAACAAAGAGTGCACTGTACACAGTCATTAAAGACTACACAACAAGACAACTTGGCACAAGAGGATGGTCCCCACTCATCAATTCTGTGCTGTGTTATTAACATGATGTAAAAAGTGGTCCAAGGAGACCTTCTGTTACCACACCAGAACCAAAGTCTCCAAAATGTTAAAATCAAAGTTTTTGATGGTTATGTTTTTGTTTCTTAAAAATGCCATGCCCAAATAACACACACTCAGATGACCATTTCCAGTATACTGCACACAAAGTTGGTGGAATCATATAAAACAAGCAAAACGAGTGACACAATTTTAAAATCATCATCAAAAAGGAGGCTGGAATCCATCACGCAAACTTAAAAAAAAGAAAAAGTGGGCCACTGGGAGATGGGATGAGAGCATCGGTATGCTGCAATTTTCCATGACGAGGTTTAAGTCAAAGTCTCGCCTTTTGTCACCTGAAAAATATATAATTATGTAGAGGTAGAGATTTAGAAATTGCAAAGAAAATATTGCTACCATGAGACAAAAAAAAAGGGATGAACTTGGGCCAACACATTTGAACAAAATTGTTTTGTTTTTGGAAAACTAATTTTTAAGGCTTATACCTCGTTGTTTACTCTTCGGAGCTACACAAGGCTATCATATTTATTGGGATCTCACAAGCAAACAGCACATTAAACTCATATCCATTCCATCTGGTGCAAAGTCACACACTGCAATTCTCATTTGAGTAATCCACCGTTTTCTGGAATTCAAAAGTATCCATGTTATATGTATCCCTTTTTTTCTGGCAGTTGAAGGGCTTGTGTTCATACATTCTCCTACTATTGTGAACAGAGCAGGAAGCTAAATGGGCACTGGTTAGTTGCTGATGTAAGAAGTCTATAAAGTTAAAAGTGATGTTTAATGTATTGTTCATTTATCTATTTTCTTAGTCATTTGTATTTATTTAACATTGGGAAGCCAAACTAGGGACGTGGTTGTGCTGAGAGACAAGATCAGAGAATTCTGTGGCTGAAGTATTTAAGACAATTACTTCGATGGTATGAAAACATTTTTTAAGAAAATTCATCCGTATAATATGTTAGAATTTATGTCATTAATAGGTGAAATCAATAACATTCATCATACTTACTCTTGCTTCAATGTATTCGATTCTCCTCTCCAAGGCTGTCAACTTCTCATTGAGGGTAGCCAAGCGGGATCGACATGACATGTCTAAATTAGCGACACAATAAAAACGTATATTCTTCAGCGCATTCAAAATATACATTTACCACCGCCACAATTGACATGTGTGCACACAATGAGCAGACTTTTATGTAAATTCGTATTTATTCTATTTACCAAGCACAACTACAAGCATTTAGCCGTGGCGAGCCGTGCTAACAGGCTAGCTACTACAATACATTCGTTGAGATCAGTTTAGGCGTGATATGTCGTTTCGGGCGAATATTTGTTAACAACCAGGCTACATTGTAATACTGTCATATAGTTTGACATCAATGTGCCATGTTTAAAGAAGGACAACAAAATAAACCCATGAGCTAGATGCTATCTGGGAGTGGCTACGGTGGACATCACCAGCTAGCTAACCAAACGCCAGGAACATTCCAAGCTGAATCATACACCGTTGAAAGAGAATGCTTACCAAAAGAGTTAAGGAAGTCAGTAATTTTCTTGATACTGCTCGTGATTACTTCGATGTACTCCCGGTTGGCCCAGTCTTGGTGAATTTCTCTCTGCACTGGATCTTCCTGGCCGGCCATGTTGGACGAGTAGTTTCGCTTTGCGTCAAGCTAGCGTTCAGCTATTAAAACCGGAAATAAGCAGGAAGAGTCAGCAAAATAAACAACTGTCTATTTTAGGGAATTAAGATTAACGTTCTTGATCAAATGCAGTTTTAAATGCTAAAAACAACACAAAACAAAACCGGTTGCTTTAATATAAGTTTGTACAACACACTTTAATTCTACACGTTGAAAACCATTCTAGTGGCATTATTTAAGTTTCATACTGTTAACAGCTTTGTTTACATTAACTAAGCATATTACAAATACAGTACCCACATTTCCCCATAAACAGTAGACGACGTCTTCCTTAAACTAAATGGTTCATTGATACTGACAAAAGAGGTATGCCTATTTATTATAAGTAATAATAGATAGGTTTACTGTATAACTTTTTTTTTTGAATAGGTCATATTAAACCTCATTACATTGTGCTGGTGTATGTACTGTAACCAGTGATGTACTTCATAAACTACGCATGGCAAACCAGGCAATTTAAAATGTTTATTGTTGGCTTTAAATAATTTTGTGATATCAGCCTACATCGTGTCTGAATCAGTCTTTTACATATCCATCAAAAACTCCCCATACAAAAACGGTTTCAAGGTGTCTCATCATTAAGTAAAATGTGACTGAAGAGTCATGATGTATTACGCATATCATATTTTTTTATGGGCTTGTTCAATTACACTGTGGCATTGGAGCACATAATAAAAGGCACAAATACATAAATCGTGACTACATACTTTACTGCTTAAGCAGCTGTTTGATATCTGTTTCTATGTCAATGGTGTGAAAATTCCTGCTGTAGCGCTTATAGGGCTGCCCGTCTGGACCAACCAGGAACTTCTCAAAGTTCCAGGACACATCATTGCGACCGACAGGACTCCAAATGATGAACTTTGGATCCGTCATGAGAGCCATGGCATCGTCAGCGGGAAATGGGAGCTTTTCCTTCAAAAATACAAACAAGGGGTGGGCATTCTTTCCATTCACTTCCACCTTCTCGAGAAGCTGGAACTTCGGTTCAAAGCCATTCCCTGGACGGACGGACTTAAGTGACTTCAAGATCTCTTCGTTTTTGCAGTTTTCCTTCGATCAAAACAAATCAGAAATAGTCAATTCAGAATGCATATTATGTCAAAAATGTGTAAGGGTTTTACCATCCATCTTTTACTTGAATTAAAATTATTATTAATATTAATAGTCTCCCTAACAGCTGTACCGTTTGAAGTTCCCCACTACTATCGTACACATACTTTACATCATTAGTAGCAGTTCAGAATCGATATTTATTTAATTACATGACCAAAAAATACTATGTATAAAGAAAATACAATCCATGCACCAGAGAGGTATATTGTTGAATGTATTATTAATATGTACAGATCACTAGGCAGACGTAGTTTGCTATTCAAACTTGGCTTAATAAATTTTACTCTTACAAACAAAGGCCTGGGAACATTAGATTGACAAAGAGAGAATCATATCAGATTGGGTGGAAAATCTAACAAGCACAATGAAATGGAGAGAATGCAATTTCATGGAACAAATATTAGAATTTAGATTGTAAATATAGGCCAGTGCTTGATGAGTCATCACCATGCCACCCAAAATTGAGATTCCGATTCTCCATTAAACTTCATATCATGGTAAACACGTTAGAAATGCTAGTGGATAATGACAGGGTGGACCTTCACCGGACCCTGTACTGTTGAACAGACACCCGGCCTCACTTGTACTTATGTACAATGTTCTTAAGAAAGTTCACGACACATCACAGAGTTCATTTTAAATGTTTTTTCTACCTGATGTCCAAATTGATTGCAGGGTACACCCAGAACGACGAGGCCTTGAGCAGAGTAGCGGCAGTGAAGGTCGTTCATCTGGGTGTAATCCCTGGTTGTTGTTCCTCAAAGAGACGCCACATTTTCAACGAGGACCACCTTCCCTTTCAGTGAAGAGAAACTCAAGAATTCTCCAGTCAGTAATTTAGCTGTCAGGTCGTAAAATCGCCTAGAAGCCATTCTTATTCCGGAAGTGCAGATCGTTAATTCAGAAAGTTTAATTTCTAAGTGAAGCGGGTCCCGCTCGTGTATTATCAACAATTTAGTCCAGCCCTCTCTTACTGTTTATATGGGCGTCGCAGAACAAGGAAACAGAAGTCACAGTGTACGTTGTTTGTACTTTTCGCTATTTTGCACCATTATTGTTATTTCGAACGTTAATTGTGTTACAAATTGGAAAAGAAGAAATCCATTTGAACAAGTGCGTTTTCTTTTGGTGGCCTTGTCAACAACCAACATGTTTATAACTGTTATCCACCCCTCTTACTGGCTCTAATGGTACATTCCAGGAAGTTTAATTCATCGTGCGACCAGGTGGTT
The DNA here is from genome assembly GCF_054856555.1 of Leptonotus elevatus. Lineage (NCBI taxonomy): Eukaryota > Metazoa > Chordata > Actinopteri > Syngnathiformes > Syngnathidae > Leptonotus > Leptonotus elevatus. The sequence continues at coordinate 16,464,064 of NC_141248.1, read as the reverse complement.
TGGTCGCATGAATCCAGTTCACAAAGGATGAGTGAAAAATCCAAATTTTACCCAATTGTGGCTTTTCCCAACATTGTATCACAGTTGCGATTATACAACGATTTTTAAAGGATCATTCCCGCCTGTCATTATTATGTCAGAGTGGACGAATCTGTGTGTGGCCGTTAGCTTGTTCGTCACTATTTTGTTACTTGCAGGATACTTATTGTACTCCGGACTCTTGTCAGATATTGTCATATCAACCGGCTCCCCTCCTATAAAAAAGGTGACGTTCGTATACAAGTTTAAGGAAGGATCGTATAAAAAATGCGCAGAACTGTTTAAAGAGGCCAACAGTATCGGACCTGCGCTTTCTTGCATCGGAATATTCTATGATGATCCCAAAAAGGTAAGCAAAACACGCACCAGAAGTTATGAGGATGAGGCATATTTAATTATACTGTTATTTTAGTTTGTAGCACTTCCTCTCAAAGTGTTGGATTTCAGTGATTAAAAGTCAGGCAATACTTAGATTTAGTCGGCAGATGGCGACAACACATTTTTTTACACAATATACTGCAGCAGAAGGCTATAGAATGGGAATACTTGCCATTACACAATTTTCAAACAAATAAGCACAATACTTTGGCTATCATGCATGTCAAATTTAGGATGAAAATAGTCAATTTAGTAATAATGAACTGAATTTACAGTTTGGCAAATGAGACACATAGCATTGTGCTTTTCTTTGAGTGTTACTTTTGCACATCTGGACAGGGTGTGTGCAGATTCAGATTCTAACCAAATACTGTACATGCTGCAGTTTAGGCTGCTTAAACGTGTTGATAAACCCCAGCATAATTTAAGATCGCTGGAAAGACGATCATCAGTATTGACCCTCGGTCACAATTTTCTGTAACGGTGTTTGGCTTGATTTTATTTTGTGTGGTCTAAGGAAGTGTTACTAAATTTGCCTTTTCCAAATTGTATTTTTTGGCAACACAGTGTGCTAGTGGTTAGTACATCTGCATCACAGCTCTGAGGTTCAGGGTTCAAATTTTGGCGCCCACCTTCTTGTGTGGAATTTTCATGTTCTCCTGTGTGTCCTGCCATGTTCCAAAAATATTGTGTGTCTAATTGGGAATGGCTATTTCTTTAAATGTACCTTGTAACTAGGTGGCGACCAGTCCAGGGTGTACCCCGCTTCTCACTCAAAGTCAGCTGGGCTAGACTCTAGCTTAACTGGAGTCTGCGATCCTTTGACTTGAGTGAAACCTTTATTATAAAATAGAAAACATGAGACATTTTTAAACAATGTCAGGTTACTTGTCACTTCCTGTTACTTCCTTCCCCCAGATCAGGTCATCTGAAGCATCCAAATCATCTGTGCTTAATTACTGTGCATGTGTTGCAAACTAGTAGGCTTTCATCCTCCCAGAACACTCCATATAAAATGTAGTGAGGTGGAATTGTTTGAGATGTTTTCCTACCTTCTGTTCATGAGAGCTTATCCAAACATATCTGAGGCTGTGCACAGCAGGCAATAATATCTGTTGAAACCACTCCTGATACCTAATCCTGCACATGCTCTGCAGTCTTCCAACTCATGCGGTGCGTTTTCCCACCTGTGAGTCCAACAGACATACTTTATTTTCCAATAGGCTTAATCCAAACAGAACGAGAAATGTAGAAACGTCTTACCTTGGAATGGTTAATGGCAATTGTTTAATGACATACAGACAGATTTGGAATATTACAGTGTTAAGAAGATGGAAATTCTATCATAATGTAAGGATGGATATTTTACAAGACAGTCTAGCAGTTCATCATGCTGTGTACAATAATAATAATAATATTCATAATAAAAAAAAAAGATAAAAAAAAAAGGCAAATATGGTAAAACATTCTCTCACTAGCCCAAAAGGAAGCCCATTCTTATACTTGGAGTTTACGGGGCCTTCAGCTATATGTAGAGCTGTTAAAAAGATTACATTTTTAAAATCAGATTAGTCACATTTTAGAATTCAGATTAATCACGATTAATCGCTTAATTAAAAAGGCTTTGTTTGATCAACCTTTTTCCCGCAAAATTTGACGAGTACCTGTTATCTGTTAATTCTTTTGACATTTAATGTTATGAGGACGTCTTCCACATTTTTTTGATCCACTGCACGCTCTCATCCTCCTCTTTTTCTAATCAGTTAATTACTTGCATAATTTAAAATGGGACAAAAATGACCCCAATATTTTGACATGAACAAATATTCTGAATGTTATACGCAAACATTTATGAAATGCTTTACTTGAATGCATGTACTTATGTTTATTGCTCAAATACAACCTGTGCTGCCTTTAACGTAACCATCCGCTGTCAAGCTAAAGGATCATCTGCGGTCAAAATTAATAGTGTGATTAGTCTGCATTAATACATGATTAATACGATCATTTTTTGTGATTAATTAATTAGTTAAAGCTTTAACTTTGACAACCCTAGCTATAAGTGACCCAATATATGTATATGTGTGTATATATATATATATATATATATATATATATATATATATATATATATATATATATATATATATATAGTTCAAGTACATCAGTTTTTTTGTATTAGTTAATCTGAAGACTATTGTCAACCCAAATTTAGAACAAAAGGAATGACACATTTTGTCTGTAAAACACACGCATAACCTTTGTTAGCTTACAAAAGGAAACACCGTAGTCACATGGGCTAACAATTACCATCTTATATAGCGACGTTGTTAGCCTTAAGCAACACATATCTGAACATAAACGCTAATGCATGTAGAAAGATAATATAACAATACTCACACTCGCAGACATTTATTCTTTATACTCTGCAATCTGACTGCCTTCCTGAAAAGCCACGATTGGAGCTGAGTCTTCAGAACTATCTTATACTGCCGCCAGGTGGCCAATGTATGCACACCAGAATGAGTGTGAAAAAATTGTTGAATTGTTTTTAATTATATTTAATTATGTCATGACTGTATGTTTTTATAAGGTAAAATGTAGAGTGCAATTCTTCTCATTCCATTCATTTGAATGGAGAGAGATGAGGATAAGCGGTTCAAGATGATGGATGGATTTGAGATATAAAGTGCTTTGAGTTATGAGCATATCTTATTCCATTCCTGCAATTGTGATTGCCCATTACGTAATTGTTGTCAACTACCTGTATATGATCTGAGCTGTCTTTTAATAGTTGCCTCACCTCACATGGCTCAGACGTGGAATCTTCCTCGCTCCGTCTTAAATCTTCTTTTCAAAAGCCGACAATTAAGATAGCACTGTGTGCTAGCACTGCACGGTCTCAGCCAACTCTTGATTTAAGTTCAAATAATTGGTGTAATGATCTCAGCTCATTAGAGTCCAATCCGCTGGATGCTTTCAGTCCTAGACAGGAACCCCAGAGAGTGCTCTCAAATAGGACGACTCCTATTTGGTGTCTTACTGGGGAGACACTTGCTATTGATGCTTGCGGTGAGAAGATTTTTTCAAAAGGTGCAGCTGACAGAGGAGAAGTGTCTGCATGATTACTTTGGTCCCCTGACTTGTTTTTCCCGTACCCCGTTCTCACGTTTACCTCCGTTAATTATTTCCTCTGGGGAAACTAAAGACCTCAACAAGGACTTCAGTTTGTCCTGTGATGGTTGCCATGGATACAAGGCTGGAGTGGCTCTTTTTGTTCCCTAAAAAAAAGCGATCACATATTCTGGGCCCCGCTCATGAATTCCTCCTCCCTGACAACTCTTCAATTCCAAGCGGTGTTTCCCTGACCTAATGTGGCCTCTTCTCTGCCCTGTGGCATCCTTCATCCTCTACAAAGATGTTTACATCCTATCCACGTTCTCATAAGCAGCCGAGGCCAGTGTTTTGACATAGATTGTCTTCATTAAAATCACCGTTGGTGAGATGACACGTTTGAAAGTTTCAACAAGCCTCGTTGAGGTCATAACATGATGGAAGCCGAGAAGGACGAGTTGGTCGGGAGATGAGAATTAGTGCAGCTGGTATGCTTTGTGGAAGCTGATGAAATAGTCGACAATCTCGCTAACGCTGTCTCTGACAGAAAGTCCATGTGCAACTACTTTATATGCCAGTGAATAGTTTGCCTTTCTATTGCCTCACTCGGCATACTGTAAATCATAATTTTTTTTTTTAATTCTATCCCACTGGGATGCATTGGATGAATAGTCATTTGTCCTCTGTCGAATTGTTTTGCGTGCAGAACAGGTCATTGTTTTATTTGGGATGTCCATGACATTTATCCATTGCTGTCCTTTACCCTAATCAGAGTTATAGGGAAGATTACTCACTCTCAATGTGATTGAACGGTGATTCCCACCCTATTTCTCACACTGCACTTAGCACTCCGTAGTGCGCCGTTGACAAACCCATTTATTGTGTATGTGCTGTGAGGGTGCAAGGATGGAGTAGCGTGTTACATCATGATAGGACTTGCGAAATGTTCATTTGGTGTGATGTGCCCTCGAATTGAAAAATCTTCACTTCAAGATTGACGTCGTAGTGATGTCACAACGTCACGGCGGAGTGATTTCAGAGTGCTAACAGCAAATAAACCAGTGCGAAAAGCCTCCGTGTTACTTCCTGGTTGGTTGCTACACAAGTACTTCAAAGTATGGGCCCGTGCATGCTGCCATGCGGCGAACACCAGGAAAAACAATTGCAGTGCGAAAAGGTCTAAATAAGGCATTTTTATACTCACCTTTAGAAATACACTTATTTAAGCATTTTTTTTGGAATGTCATGGAAAAACAAAAGTAAGGGGAAAAAAATCGAAAACATTCGTTTGAACTCTCCCATAGAGAGATCAAAGGCATACACGATGAGACGTCTCCCTCTGTGTGGCAGTGACCTGCAGTTGATCTTTTTTTTTTTGCCTAGTGTTGTCAGTTTCTTGTGGACAAAAGTCAAACAAATAGGCTTGAATTGATTATATTCACACTATGGACATTTAGGGATCTTATTACATTTGGTAAATGCTGTCTCGCACCTCTCTCTTGGGAACCTTGCTGATAGAATAAAATCATTTTGTCTCTGAATACATTTGTATAAATTCATTACAAAGGCAAGGTAGTTTAAAGTTTCCATCAACATAGCATGATGTTTGTTGAGCAAATTTGGAGTCGATTAGAAAGCTGGGTCTGCCTGGGGGCAACATCCCTCTGACAAATCAACACAACAGTTACCTGCCAAACATACTATATAGAAGGGGCAGAGGGACAATTGTTTCAGTGTAATATATAAAAAAAAAAAAAAAGGCAGTTTAGGATTAACTCATTCACTGCCATTGATGGCTATAAACGTCAAAAATGTATTTCAAATATTTCTATTAGTTTAAAATGTTTTCCACTTTTGTTCACAATGGTATGAAACCTAGATTTTTATTTATTGTACATTTAGAACAGATATGAAATTTGTGATTAATCTCGAGTTAACGAGTGAAGTCATACGATTAATTACAATTAAAATTTTTAATCGCCTCTTGCCTTTAATTTTTAATAATATTTTTATTTTATTTTATGAATTTATGGCAGTAAATGAGTTAATGTAATACATTTTCTGCAGCTGGTGTTGATTTACCTTTAGAAAATTCAGCAGAGGTTGAGATGTCCAAAAACAAAACAAAAAAACGGTAAAACTAAGATGTCTACATTGAGGAAGTACATTTGCCTTGCAGCCAGACAAAATGATTACTAAAATATTATTATTTGAAATCATCTAAATGATATATTTTCCACAAAGTGCCTTTAATAGGATTGCATTTGTAACCTGGCTAATTCCACACATGGCCGTGCAGTCCATACAGAGAGGCAAAACAAGAGGCTATTGCTTTTTCTGGATTCTGGACAGTCTTGCGGTTATCGATAAACCCAGTGGGCTGAGAGTTCCCACTGTGAACTACTAAAAGATCCATCCATGTTGTCAAGAATGTGCGCGCAACCGTGCACTATTGGACCATTCGTGAGCAGAATCTGTAACACATTGATACAAACAATCTCAATATTTCACAATGTGTTTGATGCATTCTTTTTTTAGTTTCGGAAGTGTCTTTTGCATCCTCTGACATGCTATCACTACTATTGATTTCGAACAATCATTTAGATTCTATGTTGAGCTTGCATCTGGGATCATCTCTCATTCAGTTGAGATTTATTGAACGCCTTAAATGCTTACAGCTACTCGTCCACACTTTTTCAGTTCCACTAAAAAGACACAAGTGATATATTATTCAAGTGCATTTTAAGAGGTTGATATAGCTCACAATCTTGTGGAACCTCCAAAGTTGTGCACAACTTGCTGAATGACCCTGGCTGACTTCCTATTCTTAAATGCTTTCCATTACGTATACTGTCGACTGAATTGACTTGTTCTAGGCTTACCTGTTACCTTTCTGTGAAATAATACAAAGAATACAAAGAAAAAGGAAAACAGTCTTTCTTTAGATGCCCACTGTGTCTTTGTTGACTGAAAATAGAAAGGTTTTGTCTGACTTTTGAGATATAGGGCTACAGTAGTTTTCCCAGAAAATGTTGGCTGAATTTCTAATTGTACTACTTGAGCTTCCACTACGTACTAGAATTTCTGTGAAGTGCCAGTCCACGAGGGAACAAATTAGGGCCAAAATGATAATAATATAACTCAAAACAATTTGATTAAAAAGAAAAAGTCAAAGCAAATTGTTCGGCTCAAAGCTTTACAGTTGATCATTTGTCTTCATAGACTGCAGTTGCATACGATTTTGCATAGAAATAAGTTGGTGTGATGGTGGCTGGAATAGTGTGTGAAAGAGAATATTTCCCAAATTATTTGATCATTTCACACTTAAAAAAAGCATATAAAGTGCAATTAGTCTACTGCAAAGCAAAACTAACCAATATACCCTCAACAGTACAACGATCGACGATTGTGTTTTATCTACGATCGCTAACACAAGCTGTAGCTAATGGAATGTAGCTTACTACCCCTAGTTAAAACACATTGCAAAGCCCCCACGAGTGGTCAAGGCCGCTGGAGCACTTTCAATCACTTTATTGAACAAACGTTAATAAAATAAACATGTAATAAGGTTATGTAGGCGCTGCTACAGCCACAGACGGTTAGCTCGCTGCTAATTTGAGCTCACAGCAGCCAACTCTACAGTCTTACTCGCTGAGTCGCCACACCATTTACCAGGCTACGGTCCACTTTTTCAAGCCACACACGCTTAAAGTCACAGACAATATATTGTGGAATATGAGGATACCCAATAAAACCAACAATAATATCGGTAACTCAGTTAATCATTGTGATATTCAGAAGAATGATTGAGTCCAATAATGTTTGATCGCTCTGCCGGAGAGCATGTTAAATTATCACTACTTATGTCTAGGAGCAATGTGTACAGAACTTTTGTTCTCAGCACTGTTGAGCAAGATGAAAATTCGCATTGTGGCAGTGCATGAAGAACATAAACGTGCCCAAATCACTGTTACAGTAAATTCTGGACTACAAGGTGCACCTGACTATAAGCCGGGCTAGCTAAATTTGGGGAATACTCGAGTTTGTTACACATATAAGCCGCACCCGACTGTAAGCCGCAGGTGTTTTAATGTTACTGCACCGGGTTCCCACTACTTTCTTTTTCATAATGAGGGCCCAAATTGTCTCGCTCTCGTTCTGTCTCTTGCGCATCCTTTATAGTGCGCCCCCTTGTGATCTGATGGATAAGCCGCACCTTTGTATTAGCCGCAGGGTCGAATGCAAGTGAAAAAAAGTAGCGGTTTGAAGTCCAGAAATGACTGTACGTATTTATTCTGTGCTTTTAGTGGCACTCAGCAAGCCTGGATACCCTAAGTGGGTTCATTTGTTTGGAGCATCGCCTTTCCCCCCCCACCTCTCCATCCTACTTAATTGGCACCAGGGTGCACTGAAGGCTCAGAACGTCAAATACTACAATTAGAGCTCTAATTAATGAGCATATTTTCTCCTAAAATTCGTCAGCTGGCTGACGATACCGAAAATATTTATATTGTCAGCAAAGCAATTTGCTGCCTGTGCACGTTCTGTTTTAATGATCCTCCTTATCCGCCTGTGTTTATTGAATTCAAAGGTGCCTGGACCCCAATGTCGCTGTGCTGCCGGCAGTATTGTGAGCGAGGGGGAGGACAAGGCCGACATGGAGCTTCTGAAGCGCTACGAGACATCTGGCTTTAAAGTGTTCTCCTTTCCTGAAGTCACACACGTGGTCACTACCTCATTCCCCCACAGGACCATTTGCTCCATCCTCCTGGGAGTAAAAAGAGTGTATCCACGGCTCGAATGCTTCATCAAGGTATTTTGCTTTTTGCACCCATCCGTAACACAATCTGCTTTCTATGGCCTCACAAAATATTCAGGCTTGCGTGAAGAAATGTGAACCCAAATATGACTATGAGGTTGGAAAAAGGCCCACAAAAAAACATTAGACATTCACTTAAGCCAAAATTATTTGTAGCCAAACTTGAGGTGAAGTGCAATGTGTATTTATTGAATGGGTGTTATAGGTATTAATCAAAAACATACAATGAATCACAGGCTCATTTTAGCGGTGGAGACAAAAGAAATGAAATGTGTGCGAGTGTATGAGACAAAATGAATCATTGCTGAGGGTGAGGTCAAACAGAGGCAATTAAGTGCTCAGTATATAACATCGTGAATGGCTGCAGGCACGCCAGTTCCCGTTTATATTTGTATTTTTTTAATATAAAAGTTTGTGTATTTTAATATTATTTTACAGTTTTTACAGCATCCTCAGGAGGTGTGAAGCCATTATTTAGGTAGCACAGGAAAATGATTTATCGTACCGCACACGCGGAGTCAACTGGAGGGCAAAAGAGAGGAAAGAAAGTGAACGTTGTTTTTATCACCCTATGATGAAGGGCTTTACTAGGTGCTGCTTGAGGGATCCCGTGTAAATGAGTCATTGGGATGTGCTGACTTGTGTGGCGAATGTGGAGATTGTTTAATTATGCAGTGCGCTCAAAACAGGTGGCAGCACCACAGGTTGTCTTCAGTAGCACCGCTTCTGTCGGAGGAATGTTGGCTTCGGTCCTGTCTGGCTGCCTCCGCCATCTGTTTGGACGCCGTGCAAGGCTGGCTGCCCTCCAGCGGCACTTAGTCTGTCTTAAGAGGTCAACGTACACAGCCGATGATCTAACTGGCCATCGGTCTTCTTTTTCTTCACCTAATTACATCACAATTTTATCGTTGCTTCCCCTCATGTCGCTCAGCTGTCTGTTTTAGTGCATTTTATCCAGCTGTGCCCCTGTTATTTTGGGTGATTTATTCACTGGCTTTAGTTGCTTATTACTCCGTTCAGTAGTGGACTATCGGAACTCAAACATAATCTGCGGTTTGCTTTCATTATTTATAATTTTTTTTAAAGGGGAAATCAACCTTAAACTTTCCTTGACATTGACAATAATGTTATATGTGAACCATTTTTATCCTTTTCAGGGGACGGCAATTTTGCCACCTGCTGTCCACTGATGATGACATCACAGTTGCTCAGGGCTCAGGCAACGTCCAATCACAGCTCACCTGTTTTCTGAAGCTGAGCTGTGATTGGTTGTTACCTGAGACATGAGCCACAATGATGCCATTTTCACTCGACAAGAAGTGGCAAAATGGCCGCCTTTTGATATTGATAAAAACTGCTGGATTTTACTGCTTAACTCATATTCCACTAACACAATATTAACCAGAATATTGTGTTTAGACAAGTGGGTCTGCGTAGAATATATTGAGGGGTTGGCTTCCCCTTTAACTCATTTCCCATATAAGAAATTATGGCCTTCACAGATAATGTTTGAACTAAGTAACATTTTAGTAATTTAACTTTCAAGTGTAAAACAATTGCACCCACTTCGTGCTTTCAGTGCAAGTTCTGTTCTAATTAGTATTTTGTCCTTTTGCTTATCGTCACTGATACCCTTGTGAAAAGGGCAGGCGCACCAAAAGCCAAACAACCACAAAAAAAAAAGAAAAAGAGGAGGTAATGGAGATCAGCTGATGCCAGGACACTTTGTCTTGTCCTGTGCTATCTCGTTCCATTTGCTCTCGGATTGTGGATTCTTTTTAAAACTTTGAGGCAATGTGCTAAGGAATGGGCGAAACCCAAGATCAATTAATTTATCACTCCCTACAAAGTCAAACTCGAGGCCGGCGACTTCATTCTATGCAGCCTGCAAATGGGCCTGTTGTGCCAAATGCAAAAGATGTGTAATTAAAAAAACAAAAAACATCCCATCATGAGCTAAACAAGGTTTACAAGGTAAACATACCGTTAAGGTAGTCACTTTGTTTCATTCAGTAAATTCTGGTTTCTGCATCTGCGTCTTTTTATTTCAATTCATCGGTCAGCTATGACTAGGAAATACATGATGTATACCATCATCCGGGCTCAAGCATGTGCCCGGATGATGTTACAATGTTAAAAGGATTTGCAACACTTTCTTCTTTAACTGTACTGCACATTTGCAGTCTCCGGTGGAACAGCATTGAGGTGTCTTGTTATTAAAATCCAGCTCAGTGTTCGCAGCTTGAAGTTCGCCAGGGACATAATAATGAGCTCTCAAACCTCACTGAACATTTTTTTTTGAAACGGCACAAGTCAATTTTGTAAGGGGGAGTACGCATTGAAATTCAGATTGCAAAACCTAATACTTCATTCCGTTGCATCACCCAGAATGCACCTTGACACTGCTCTCACACACCCAGCAAGTATTTTGAGGCGTTGTCGGTAATTTGAAATAAGGTAGATTTGGAATGTAATTATTTCCTCACACATACAGTATTCCTAGATGTCACTTTAAGGAATTAATAACATCACATTCGTATAAAAAAAAAAAACATTCAAAAGTCTGTTTAAACACCTAAATTGTGTTATGCCAGTGTTTACCAAAATTGCAAATTTGCTCTCTCCCACTTTTTGACATTTTTGCATTGAGTGACGAAATACCACGCTTGACCAGTGTTCCTAAGGATTTCCAGTTGTTGGCAATATCACTGTTTTGCCATATTTGTCATTTTCTATGCCAGTTTATATGATGTATTCCTGCCTTAAAATTGTGGGGTTTAGTCCTCTTTACAAGAGTTTGAGCATGACTGGTTAACTCTTAAGACAGCCACAACCGCAGTTTAAAAAAATTGGTGCAACCATAATATCAATCTCTGAAAGATAGCCCCCCCCCCCCCCCCCTAATTGAGTGGTACATGTTATAGGTCACACAAATTATATTCTAAAAAACCGCTACGTAGACTTTTCATGTTCTTTGTAGCCTATTGCCATTCCAAAAACCAAACTTTCATGCTCTGCAGTCTTCTCCCAAAGCTACAAGTTTTCCTTTGAACTATATTGAATCACACTGTCCGTTCTGAGCTGGTTTCTCTTGAATAAAGCATGCAGTTGATGTCTGACACATTGAATATCCCCAAATGGTGAGACCTTTTCAAAGCAGCTCATCAGCATTTAGCAGGATCTGGCTTGCCATGGCAGGATGATTTCTCGCCGTCAGACACTTTGTTTTGCCGCCCCGTGGTCAGGTCTGATATTTGCCTAGTCAGACCATCGATCAGCCCCAGAGTCTTTCTTCTGTGCCTTAGCCCTCAAGTGGCGAGCTTCATCACAGATGCGGCAGTGTCTTGAGATTTGATTGGTGCGCAGTGGCCGGGGCCTTCAGACCTGTAGTGAGGACTGGAATGGGAAGATAATATTGCTGACATTCACAGAGATCTAAAGGTTCGAGAAAGGCAGACTATGGAACATTTGTTTGCTTGAGGGCACTAAAGTTGATTGCCAGCACTGAGCCTCTGTGCTGAATATAAAGCAAGTTTACCTTTGTTCCTCAGTAATGTCCTTATTTTTAGCAACCGACACACATGGCAACATGCGCAGGAAGCATCACAAAGTGCTGCCTCTTGAAATTTTGTCACTATGGCGGACCAGAGCGGTGAAAACCAGAGCGCATCTGCTTGTCCTCGGGGCTTCTGAAACATGCAGACGTTTGGCTATGATGTCAATTCAGAAAGGTCAGAGAAGGTCACGGGGTTTTGCACGCTGGACAAGGACGTGGGGGCATGCTGGTAGATGTCATGTCCCCGCAAACGCGAGCATATTTATTCAACTTATTTTAATATAGCGGTAATGAAATTTCAAACCACAAAACCAAGTTAGCATTCACTCTTTTATGGAGAATGTTTCATCACGAGCCTACGAGCGAACACTTCCCACTGGAGACTCTACGGCGTTTGCTCGTTCAAACATGACTTTCATCTCCAGGCGTCTACAGTTGGTGTTAAATGTCACATCTGCATTTGATTGATCCGATTCAAACTTTTCCCCGTCGCTATGAATCAACATCATGCTGCACGGGTGTGATTGTAATTCAAGAGGGTTAGTTATTTTTAGATGTGGGACAAATTGTTCAGCGTCGCCGGCGATCTAATCAATCAAGTTAAATGTGTGCTAAAAGCACTTTTAAAAGCTTTAAAGCTGCCTCTATTGATGCGTGTTGATTGGTTTGTTCTGTATGTTGTAGATTTTGAAAGGTCCGTAATACTCACTGACTTATTGATCCAGTTTCTGGTGTTTGAATTCAATTGAAGGAGCTCATGGACTTCACATGATGGTAGATTTTTGCCCAATCAATGTACATTGTTTTCTTAGATGCTATTTCCGTGACGTCGGCTTAAATATTTCAACCATTCAGTGTTTTTGTTGAAGTGAATTTGAGAGCATCTTCAGAAAGGATTTTCCAACAATCCATCCAATTTCTAGACTTTTGACATATGGCAAGAGGCAGGGTACACTCTTGATTGGTCTTTGGCCAATCACATGGCACATAGACAACCATTCACACTCACATACCATGTTGAGTCTTCAATAAACCAAATCTGGATGTTATTAGCATGTGGGAGGAAGCCTACACACAATAAGAAAACCAGCACAAGCAAGGCAAACTCCACACATGACGGCTAGAGCTTGGATTCAAACCCACAACCTCAGAACTGCAGGCAGACATACTAACCACTACTTCCACCTTGCTGCCCCCAATGGATTTTGTGAATAGCAATCCAAGAGGCCATTTTAAACTGTTCGCGTATAAATGCGACAGGAATTGAGGTCCTGTTAACCAAGGTGAAGGGGGGTTGTGGGACTTCAGCGGGGGGTACTAAAGAAAATTGTGTAGATAAAAAAGAGGCTTAGGAATTAACTGCTTTATTCAGGTCACTGACTTTTCATATTGTCATGGCTGATCACGTCAATGAAGTGAAAATCGCCGCTTGAGTGACACCGGGATTGGCGGTGAGTTCTGTCATTCATTATGTGTTCAGCGTCTTTGAATTGACCTTTTCACCTTTTATATGAAATATAGAGCACGGGATTCATAGATAGTTTCGTCATTTGCTCTTGGACGGGAAACTACAGTATGTGTCTGTCTATTCTGTATTTTTATTTCTGTGAGCACACAAATGTATTGTAGTATACTGCATGTAGTTTAAAGTTTGCCTCCCCATAATCGTAATGATTACCATCATTAACTCGTGCTCTGTATCCGATGAGGTCAAATGTCACTCTGCTTTGTAGTCCATGAGTGTGCCCAGGAGTGGGAATAATGGTTTTGCTCTGCCATTTAATTCACATTAAACATTTTGGTTCAAATTCAAATGTAATGGTGTTTTGTTGTGTATTCCAAGGAGAACTAAATGGTTTAGTTTCTCTTTTTTCTTTCTTTCTTTTTTCTTCTTGTAAATCTGATCATACACATTGAACAAATACAAATGTGAATGGCCCATCGCTCATGTCAGTCAGGGCTTAATTGATACAATTGTCTATGTCTTCTTAAGAATCTATCATGATTAACTCATTCGCTGCCAGTGACGGCTATAGATGTCAAAAATTCATTTGAACTATTTCTAGTAGTTTTGACAAGAGTATCAAAACCTAGGGAAAAAAATATTGTACATTTAGACCAGATACAAAATTTGTGATTAATTGTGAGTTAACTATTGAAGTCATGTGATTAATTACAATTAACAAAATGTAATCGCCTGACGCCCTTATTTTTTAATCTTTTCTTTTAGATGATTAAAAATTTGGTTGTCAGGCGATTAAAAGTTTTTATTGTAATTAATCGCATGACTTCAATAGTTAACTCGCGATTAATCACAAATTTGATATATTTTCTAAATGTACAAAAAAAATATTTTTTCCTAGGTTTTCATACTCTTGTTAACAAAAGTGGAAAAAAAATGTAACTAATAGAAATAGTTCAAATGAATTTTTGACGTCTAAAGCCGTCAATGGCAGTGAATGAGTTAAGATTCAGGGGGAAGAAGTCTATATCTTGAATCCTGATTGATTCAAAAAAAATTTTGATTTTGTTTTCCTTGTGAATAACCAATGTGGCACTGCAGTGGAAACAAAGTATCTATAATTTGTTCTGTCAGCAAGCCTCCTATGAAGCAGTAGTCTTCCTTCCTTAATGCCGGCCTTCTCTGGAGAAAATGGCCTTTGTTGGCTAAGGTTGTTGTTTGCATATAATTATTATTTGTTGACAGTTTTTCTCCATAAAAACAACCTTTGTGTCATCTATGATGACTCATTCTCTCTACAGCACAGAGGATGCAAAATGCCCCCTGGAATCTGGAAGACATTCTGAACTTATCTTCTGTGCTTCGTAGTTAAATTGTTTTGTTGAGTTTCCCCTTAGGACAGCTTCTCGCATACAATTCTCACTATTGTGCTATTGTGCTTGTAGTTGAAATTATTTAGAATAAGCTTTCCTTTTTTTATTACTACTATATTTCTTAACATCATATTATAAGGATAACCTCATAATCAATTTCTCATCATTAAAATATTAAAAGATCTGTGTATTAACATCTTTGCAAATGTGTATACCTACAGTAATTGTAAAGTTAAATGTCAAATAATTACTGAAACAAAACATTTTTATCAGTGTCACACTTTTATTCTGCGTTTTACATAAACCAGCAAATCCATGTAGAAGATGAAGTCAACAAAAGTTGACTTATTTAACACAGTGGCCTCCACTTTTTCACAACAATATGCATTTGAACTCTTCTTAACACATTCTAGCGCTTTACTGGAAAACATCACTAAATGTCATCAGGCATTAGAGTGTATGAATAACTCATTCACTGCCATTGACGGCTATAAACGTCAAAAATTAATTTGAACTATTTCTATTAGTTTAGCTTTTTTCCCACTTTTGTTAACAAGAGTATGAAAACCTGGAATTTTTTTAATTGTACATTTAGAACAGATATAAAATTTGTGATTAATCGTGAGTCATGCAATTAATTACGATAAAAAAATTGAATCGTCTGATGCCCCGAATTTTTAATAATCTTTAAAAAAATATGTTTTATTCATTTACTGCCATTGACGGCTATAAACGTCAAAAATTCATTTGACCTATTTTTATTAGTTCAACATTTTTTCCCACTTTAGTCAACAAGAGTATGACAACCTAGAATTTTTTATTTTACATTTAGAACAGACATAAAATTTGTGATTAATCGTGAGTTAACTAGTGACGTCATGCGATTAATTACGATTAAAAAATGTAATCACATGTCACCCCTAATTTTTTTATAATCTTTTTTTTTTAATGAATTTATGGCAGTGAATGAAATAATGTGAGGTCTTTTGCTATTGCGTTAGCATTGCTGTTTTGTTTTTTTCTCCAGGGTGGGAGCCTGGAATGGATTAATAGGATTTGCATGAATTTCAATGGGGAAAGATGATTGTAATAGTGCTTGTTATTCATACACCGGATGATGACCATCCATGTCATGTTAACTCCAAGCTATATGACAACTCCCTTATTTTAGTGTACTACCTGGATTATACATTTACTTGGCTTTCCAGGAAAATAAGTAATCTGTCAAGCCATAATGTACGGTATAGGCTAAGTGTATAGGCATGTTTTACCAAGGGAGATCAGAATTATCTTGTTTTAGAGCTCTAAAAATACACTGCAGTGTTTCATTTATTTATCTAAGGGAGCGTGACGCACTCACCGTAGGGTCCCATGCAGATGTAGTCCCCCGGGCTAGGGACCCGGAAAAGAGAAAACACTTGCACATCCCCTCCCTCTTGGTGACCGTCAGGTCAGCAGGTCCCTCAGGATCTGCTGCAGATCAGCTTGCCCAATAAGCAGCAGTTAACCAGTGGAGTGTTGGTCTTTGGTAGGACAGTAAAAGAAGGCAATTACAAAAATGTGGTTCTTTAGCACTGTGCGGAATTTGTTTAATGATAAAGATGCTTATTTACTGTGCGTTGGTAGATAGTTGGTGAGAACAATGATACACTTTCACAAATCAGAAATGGATATTTTCTAAAGTGCCTCATTTATAGACATTTGAAGTCATTCCGCAGGCCTACGCGATTTCCCATATGCATTCCCTTAATCGAGCTATAGTTTAACACTTTCATTGTACAGAAAATGACAGTACTGTCTCTGAGTTGTGGTGTATACTGTGAAGAAATGACCTTCCCATGACCCTGATAGTCTTTACTGTCTTTAAGTGCTTGCACTCGGTCCAGCGGTCCTGATTCTGCAATCTATGGAGAAAATACCACAAAAATCAATAGCACACTATTCGCAATCCCCTGCCCAATTATACAAGCATACCGTGCAGTGTGTAGCAGGGATTCCAATGCAGGTCTTATTATTTGGCCTTTGGCCCAAGCCTCCTGCTGGGAAGTAGCATAGGTCTTAGGTGACTCTTCACAGATGATGATTGTAAGCAATCAATGTTGCTCTTCCTATATTCACACAGTTGATTTTGCAGGCCCAACAAAAAGTTCTGAATGCTGTATTTTTAGCTCAGGCTTTGACAGGCAGTGGATATAAAATGTTTAAATGCTTCTTTTTGTTGTTGTGATGGCCGATTATCGGCGCAGATATTGGGCATTTTAACAAATATTGTTATCCGCCTTTTGTCACAAATATTAAATTCTCAGGAAACTATTTAAACTTAAATAAAATTTTTCAGTTAGCTTTATAAGAGATGCTGCTGACCCTGGGCACCTTCTGAACCTGTTTCTTTTGTTTGACATTAAAACAAAGAAATGTGAAAGTTTAAGGTTTCACTTCTTTTTTTTTTTATTTAGGAAAAAACAGAGCTACGGTATTTACTTGTGTCCATTAAATTTTTTAAGTCGTACTGTGATAACCTTGGGAGCTCCCCGAACATTTTTATTTTTTATTAAAAAAAAATATTAATATTCTACATTTTGATAAGCATTAATGCTTTAAGACATTGCAACAAAGTCAAGATTGACATTTTTTTTTTGACACCAATAACCCCCCCACCCCCTTTATTTTTTATTTTTTTACTGAAAATGTATATGGCATCAAATATCGGTTATCGGTCTCTTTGACTCCTAATAATCTGCATCGTATTGGCCCTGAAAAAAATGTTGGTCTTTCTCTAATACAAAATGAGACCAAGGTAAATCATTTCAAAGCTTTTCCCACCATTGATGTGCTTTATTAGGTGGACAGCGCAATTGGGAAAACAATCTCTTCATTGTGGATGTAGGCTAAATAAAAACGACTGAAATAATGTGGTTGCACAATTATGCACACCCTCTTATAACTCGGATGTAGCCCTGGTGATCACTTGTGCAATCACATTATTTGGTCATCTAGACCCCCCCTCCCCCAAAATATGTGTACAGGTTATAGGCAACAGTAATGGGCGAAAATTTTTTAAAGGTTTATCTCAGTGTCATTTAATTTTTCTTTTATATCATTAAAAACCTAGCATTTGAATAGGGGTGTGTATACTTTTTATATCCACTGCCATAAAAAAAAATCCTCCCAAAAGATTTGATCTAACAACCAACAATTTCCTGCGTAGTCGGAGCTTGATATTCCATTTTTTCATTGATCACCGCTGTGTTCCAAAAATGATTCAAAACGCATGAAAGACGACGTTGAACTGGGCGACACGTTCTGTCAGGACAACAAACAAGGGTACTCCAATTTTATTTTTGCTTCATCCCACCAAAACCTTTGTGCTGCTATTAATATCCTCCTGCTCATATTAATCAGCTGCTGAAAATAGTCAAGAGCAATCTTGAACAACTATCTTAAGCCATTTTGAATACAAATCAGTGCAAAGCTGTTATGTTTTTGTTTTTGTTTTTGCAGGAACCCCATCAAATTGATCAGAAATGCATGAATACAAAACAAATCTGCAACTAATCAGTGTATGCAATGAAAGCAGTGGGCACACTTAAATTATGCATGCAGCCTAAACGAGGCACTGACTGCAGTTCTTCAATTATAGCTAGCAGTCTATTACTGGACGTAAAGCTCTTGCATTTATTGTGTATTTTGATTACCCTTGTACAGATGACATACTGTACTGGATTTTGTAATTATCACATCGTATCCACTGAAATGCTACGCTACTTCAGTACGCGACGAAAGTAGCAAAACAAATCTAAAGGATCACGATTGAAAAGTGGTAATACTTGATCTTTGTATTTACAGTGCTATATTTATTCCTTTTCATATTCTTTGGACTGCTTGCTGGGGATTCATTCTGGGGATTTTATAACATTTATGAAGGTTTGAACATTGAGAATGTTTAGATGAGAGAAATGTGAGAAAATGTAAATGCTTCAATGAGAAACGTGTATAAACTGTGTGGTGAAGGGGTTTTAGAGTCTTAAAACATTTATAATAAATGCCGTGTTTCCTACAGATTTGAAATATACATGGTGGGGTGGGGGGGGGGGGGCCTCAGTCCTGTTACTTGCATCTCCTCTAACCTCATGATCCACAAGTGAGTGACGGCAATCTAATGTTCTATGCGGTATATCTGTTTGTGACACGTGTTTTTTTCCCCCCATATATTTTTATTCAATTTTCTTGAAAACTTCTTGGGTGGTGGCCAGTTTACTTGGGTGGCCCGCCCAAGTATTAACATGGTGTGGGAAACACTGAAATGTAAAACATCAAGCTGACTACTTCACGGATTTCATTTATTGCGGGTATTTTTTTGGAACCTAAACCCAGTGGAAAACGAGGGAACACTGTACCACTTTTACCTCCATGTTGCAATAGTTTTCATTTGTTTTATGGAAATCATGTCTCCTCATTTCCATCACTGGTGCACTTCTGTAGCAGTATTACAAAATGGGAAGGAAAAAAAAAAAGCACTACACACTGTCTGGAATGAATCCTTTTCAAATGCTCACTTAGTTGAAATGAATGCTCAAGGTTTTTGTGCAACTTTGGAATTTATTTGATCAATTGTACAACTTTTTAAGGTCTGCCATTGTTACTGGCCATTTCTTCCTATTTTGCTTACTTGTCAAGCCATCAGTTTTACTCTAACAAAAGTTTTTATAGTTCTATTATATATCTAGTTTTGAATAAGAAACTGTTATCTGCTAATGCATTTCCTTCCTGCTCTTTTTTTTTTTTTTACCACAAATGTATTTTAAGATGGGATTCATTTTAAGTACATTCTAACGAAGATAGAAGCTGAACTGTGGCTGGAGTACATGAAACAACTCGACATTATGGGTAACTTTACAAAGCAGACGCACTTGGCTTTGATCAGGATCTCAATGCATGCATGTATAGATCTATCTTTATTTGAAACATTTATTGCAAAGGGCTCACCAAGCTCACATCCTGAAAGTTTAAAAGTAAAAATGATTGACGCATTTGCAGAGGACAAAGAGGTTGACGTTGGTGAAGATTTAAGTCTTCGCAGTCTTCTCTTAAATACTGCTACTTGTCAGTTCGTTTGAACTCAGAAGCGCCACTTCCATTTGTGTTGCGTCAAATTCTCTGACCTTCCATTATTTAGAACAAAAGAAATAACGAATGAAAATGGACCAGCTGCATTACCGGCCCAGCTCCCCTTAATGCATTCTTTTATTTCAGATTTGACAATTTCTGATGGCTTGTGTCTCAGGCATCGCGCCCGCATGCACATCAGTATGCATAATGCAACACATGTTCGAAGCATGACGTGGATACATAAGATTTGGGGGGGGGGGGGGGGGGGGGTTGATAATGGACGTTAAAATGGATGTTGCTGCGTATAGCAGAGCGAGGTACGTCACTGCTGAGACAGATGATGGGGAAGAGTTTAAAAAGAAGTCTTCTGTGAGAATATACTGTATACGTGCGTGTGTGAGTCCGACAAGTTCTGTTCTTCAATAACCTTCCTGTCCTCCACTATTCAAAATGGACTATCAGCAGGGCCTGCAGGAATACTTTTTCTCTCAGGATCTGTCAAGAAGCTATAGAACAATCTTGATGGTTGAAAGTCTTGGAAAGGCATGAGAAATTATTGATGGTTCCAAACCCTTATGCTAAGGTATTGATGATGGCAGCGAAACTCACCTTTGGAAAAAGGTGCACAACATTTCAACCATAGAGGCTGTCGATTCTCATTTAGTACGACTCAGAATCTATTTTAAATATCCCCAAATCGATTTTATTTAAATTATTTTATACTGTCTTGCCCTTGTTTTGTATGTGCCTTTATTGGGAGCGCTGTTCATGTTGTACACGATTTGGCCACTTAGGGGCAGTGTGGTTCCACTTGTTCTGATAAACTGTTAAGTTGTAGCCACATTCGAGAGTAGAAGGAAAAAGTCACGAACAAGTTATTCCAATAAAAGTAGTTTTTTTGCAGCGTGGGAAGAGCGTATGCCGATGATTAATGTTAACATGCTTCTCTGTATACATTCCTGAAGCGTTTTGTATAAATAGCCATTCTTTTGAGTGATAAATGTGCCACGAGTAGCGTGCTAATTAGCATTAGCGAGTCAGACTGGAATATATTATGACGAATCTATGCACCGCTATAGATTGAAGCAGAAATCATTGTCAATCAAATCATTTTTAATAAAAAAATCATTCTAAATGGAAAATCGATTCTGAATCGAATCACAGACCAAAAAATCGGAATCGAATCGTGAGACAGTCAAAGGTTCCCACGCCTACTACTCTCATGCTTTTTCCTGTCATCAAATCAAATTAAATATGGTGGAACCAGACATCAAATGTTATGCTGGTTGAACAAGACATTTTTGGGGGGGAGAAAATCCAGAACTGCAATTTCAGTGAGGCTCCATTTGTTAAAAAAAATTAAAAAAAGGGGATGACCAAAGAAAAAGAAACTGAACCTAACACTACATATGAAAGTGTTAAACTTGCAATGTCTCAGTTCTGACTGCTGAGTTCAATACGGTGAAGACACTGATGTCAAAAGTAAAATGAAGTTACTTGTCATCAGAACTTGTTCTAAATTTCTTGCAAAAATCAATGCCATTCAGTGTTCTCAAAAATATACAATCTGGATCAGGGGTCATCAAGGGGTCACCAGGTGACCTTCAATGACCATATGAGTATCCTGCGGACTTGTTCTAAAAAAAAAAAAAAAACTGTGTTGGGGCATTGTGACTTCCTAGGAACAAGTAATCACTTGCAGGGATTTTTATAGACATAAAGTTGATTGTTTATAATTATTGTAAGAAATCATTAACATGAACAATGTTGACACACAGATAATTAAGTGTAATTTGAGCAAAATATGTTATATTAAAAAGTGTGTGTCAAACTGTTTGCCCTTCATATTAATTTCAGTTTCACAAATATAGTACTTCCATTCTAATTTTATTGCATATTATTATCATACTAAATCAATGAATTTTCACTAGTCTGCTGTAAAGTTGACCAATGATGAATAAAAACGGAATTTTGTAGATTTATACTATCAAATTATTTGCAAAACAAAATGATTCGATGGTTAGTTCGGTTTATCAATAAATGTTAATAATAAAAACAAAAAAGTCTGATTTCCAACCACATTTTCATTCGAGCATGTTGACCTTCAAATGTTCTTTCAGATGGAATTGATTACACTGGCTTTTTGCACTGGAGCTGCACCCTGTTAGATGTTTGTCTCATGCCAAAAGTGTGGAAGTAACCGGCATCTGCAGCACAAGAGCGGAATAACAAAAAACGCAGCGTATGAAAGGTTAATGAGCAGTGAGAAGTGATGTGGTGTTCGTTATGTGAGCCTCTCTCTGCTTGATTGACGCGAATGGTAAAGATGGGGAATGGCAGTTTTGATGTTAGCGATTGAGATTGCCATAAAAGACAACAGACTTGTTATATCATCGACAAGTCTGCTCTTGGGTACATGCAAGTACACACACTCGCACAATAGGTGTTATAGGAATTTATTTTAATACCTTCGGAGTTGGATTAACAGTTTTGTATGCTCACACTTCAGTGGCATCTGCTAGTTCGTGAATCTTAGAAAGCAGAATCAAAACTTTGTCACCCTAATTAGCATGCTGGCTAGATTTTTTTTTTTCTCGAGGGCTCAATGTGACTAATTATAAAATGTTTACCGAAGTGTTACAAAAATAATTTCATTTCAACCGTATGATGTTGATGTTGAAAAATGACAATCACACTGTATTGGGATGGTAAATAGCACTCCGAGAGCAGGCGTTTGAGCAAAGCCAGACTATTCGGAAGGCTGGAATGAAACTCGGCATCAACAAAAGATTGATTCATTGGCTGCGTAGATAAAAAATGTTTTACTTGCATTCGACCCTGCGGCTAATACAAAGGTGCGGCTTATCCATCAGATCACAATGGGGCGCAATATAAAGGAAGCGCAAGAGCGTCAGGCAGAGCGAAACAAACCAAGTGAGCCCAAATACAGTCAGAGAGACAGAACGAGAGCGAGACAATTTGCAGCCTCATTATGGAAAAGAAAGTAGCGGGAACCTGGTGCGGTTACAGTCGGGTGCGGTTTATATGTGTAACAAACTTGAATATTCGCCAAATTTAGCTAGCGCGGCTTATAGTCGGGTGCGCCTTGTAGTCCAGAAATGACTGTAATATATGATGACCATAAAGCTTCTCAAACTGAAAAGAAAGAGAAGTGCTGTCTTTTGACTAACGAGAAATCCTACATTAGGTTGCACTTCAAATAATAATAATATAGCGACTAAAAAAACAAAAAAAAATAAACAAAAAAGACAAAGTGACTTTACTGTAATGTTGTTACAGGATAGGAAGCTGTGTGCACACCCGTTCCTAGAGATCTACAGTGACCGTCTGATCCACTTCATGGCTCCGTTGGCTCGACAGGGAGACTTCTACGTTCCAGAAGTCCGTCTAGCAGAAAGAAGGCTTTCAGAACAAGAAGAATTGGACTCGGACTCGGAAATTTCAGGTATTTTCAATCCAATGTTGGACAGAATTGCAACTACCGCTAGAACAAATGCAACATTACTCAGTGTAATATACCCTGGCTTATCCTAGTGGTCAGTAAAAATGATAAATTATAAAACCAACATGACATTCAGCTGTGGTAGATGATCGTTGGGTTTTTGTTTATGACTAGCACACAGCAGTGTGTGTAATTTACACTTTTTTAGGTGCTAATGAAAAGACCAGACACAACAGCCTCCGGTGAATGTGTCCTGCCACTCACCCAGCAAGATGGAAACCGTATGGAAAAGTGGCTTTCATTGTAAAAGATGCACGAGTGTGTAACGCTATTCCATTTGTCACTAATTTATCCTCGTGAGACTTCTATGCTTCTGAGGGAGTGTTTACCGCAGCCACTGCTGTATGAAGCGCATCCTATTATGCAATGTGTAAAAAGAAGTTCCTGTGATGGGAAACAGCAGAAGGTTTTCTGTTTACTTTGATAAAAAAGAGGCCTGGATTTGAACTTGACACAAGTGGAAACTTGCATCATACTTCTGTGATCATCTTTGTTTTTCCTGTTCAACATATGGCCACCTTGCCCAATGATGTCACAAGAGAAAGGGCTTTATCTTAATATTGGATTGATTAGTCCTGTACTAATTGTGGTAAAAGAATGCTTCGTATTGCTTATGATCTGTAACATGCTTAAATTAGTCAAGCGGAATTCAACTGTCATGATTAGGGATTTAACGATATCCAAATGTCATAAATCACGATATGATAAATATCACGATGTGAACCTCACAATGCGATAATATTGTGGGGAGGTTGGCAATATTAAAAAAAAAAAGAAAGAAAAAAAGCTCATACACAATACAGTTTTTTTGTAAAATATTTGCTGGTATTTATGGGAGTGATAACCACGACAGTGGCCAAAATATTCCTAATTAAAATTAAACTGCACTTATAAACAAACCACTAGGGTAAGCTAGACCTACGATAATGGAAACAACCTCACCTTTTTAAAAGATGTGCTACTTTTAAAGTTAACTCATTCACTCCCAGCCATTTTTACTGAAGCAACCCCCTTCGCTCCCGGCTGTTTAACTGGATTTTTACCTATTTTGCAAGGCCCACAGAATATTGTGTTCTATTACTATAAAAACATGGAACCTACCAAAAGAAAAATTAAAGTCTCTTCTTTCATCAGGAAAAAAAAAATGTATTTCCGTTTTGCAGCAATTGGTATTAGAATATGGCTAAGTTTCATCATTCTTCTGTTTAAAACAGCGGAGGAAAGAGCTTTTTGCAACATGGCCATGATTGATCTCGCATACTCTGCTGCCACCTGCTGGCCGTTTGTGTTATAACTACCATTGCTTCAAGCATTCTCTTCAGTTCAGAGATTGCATCAAAGCCTTCTTTCTGTATGCTCTAGCATTTAAAAAAAACAAACATGAAAAACGTATACATACGTCTTTGGGAGCATTCTAATATTGAAACTCAAAAATATTTATACGTTTTTGGGAGCAAATGAGTTAATATCGTGCCATGGAGACGATATATCGTGGCAATTTTGATATCGCGATATTGCCATTATCGTTACATCCCTAGTCATGATAAGCATAATTGTGATTAATTGTTAAGTGTTGAACACAAACAGAACTCCGCTTGCGTATAGCATAACGGGTTTTAATGAGGGATGTACCAATACCGTTTTTTTTCAGACCCAGTCCAAGTAAAAGTTCTTCCATCATCTTACAACATAACACCACTACGTCTTGCCATTGTGATGAAAATGTTGCTTTTAATCCAAATATTGTTCAAAAACAGAAGCTTTTCTTGAACATGACACACTTCAGTCGGATATAACACTTTTCACGGTACCAACTTGCCATAAATGACATTTGAACACCCAACTACATGTTTATTGTTTCACTGAAATGTAGCATGTAACACAAGGTGTAATAAATCTCATCAAAATCAATCATTATTAATTCTCGTATTAATCCCACAAAGAAAAAGCAAAATGTTCCCAAAAAGTTTAGTTTTTTTTAACTCTCAGATTTAAAAAAAAATCTTTTTACGCTTGATGTGCCCTCTTAGTTCTAAAAGTATCCCGTCCTCACAAAATCACCGCTCGTCATGTGTGCCGAGTGGATGTGACGTTCGGGTCCGCGACTCGGGATAATGATGTGACAGGTAGTCGTGCTCCTGTCACACTGTGATCTACTCACTCGGGTCGCCAACTGGAACCTTGGCCGGTCCACTCACCCGTCCAGCCTGCATAGGCTCTGTCCCGCCTCCGCACACCGATTCTGTCTCGGGGGCGGGGTGATGCATGGGTCTGGTAGACAGCAGCTTAGAAATCCTCCTGTCGCTTCATGTCTGTTTTGGTCATTTCTCTTTAGTGGCAATATGTGCATTGATGTCAAAACATGAAATAGTTAGGTCTGAGTTTACTGTATGTTCTTTTCTTTCTTTTTTTTAATGGCCCGCATTGAAGCACATTATACTGAATACCTCATATTATATTTCTGTGTATTATTCCAATCTCTACACTACCAGTCAAAGGTTTTGACACAATTTCTTATTCAATAGCACAAGAAATGGTATCCAATATTTGACTGTTTGTGTATGTTTCTCTCAGATGCAGTTGGAACAAACGGCTCAAATACAGAATCAACTTCCACACCAAAAATATGAAGCATTCTTCATCCTGAAGTTTTTTTTTTGTTGTGATCCAAATATTGGTAGTTTGCTTTTGGCATTGATACAGCGGTGTACCATTAGCATAACTCATTCCTCTATTACAGTGCGGTATGCATGTTTTTTGTTTCCATTAACTCATTCACTGCCATAAATTCGTTAAAAAATAAAAGATTATTAAAAATTAGGGGCAGGAGGCGATAATTTAAAAAAAATTGTAATTAATCGCATGACTTCACTAGTTAACACATGATTAATCACAAATTTTATATCTGTTCAATGTACAATGAAAAAATGTCTAGGTTTTCATACTCTTGTAAACAAAAGTGGAAAAAAATGTTAAACTAATAGAAATAGTTCAAATGAATTTTTGACGTTTATAGCCGTCAACGGCAGTGAATGAATAAAAAAAAAGAGAACATATTATTAAAAATTGGGGGCGTCAGGCGATTAAAGTTTGAATTGTAATTAATCGCATGACTTCAGTAGTTAACTCGCGATTGATTACAAATTTCATATCTGTTCTAAATGTACAATAACAATTCTAGGTTTTCATACTCTTGTTAACAAAAGTGGGAAAAAATATTAAACTAATAAAACTAGTTCAAATGAATTTTTTACGTTTATAGCCGTCAATGGCAGTGAATGAGTTAAGTTTTTGTATTGCCTGCATTCATCACAGGCATAAACTCTACGTGTAAATTAATCAATTAAGATTAAATTAATCAAGCGCTGTCAGCTACCTTTAAATGGGCTTTTTGATTACAACTTTGCATCCACATATGAAGATGACTCAGAGGCTTGTTTTAATCTTTCAACCGCCATATATTCTTATGTAGGGCTACACACCCTAGAAGTGATTATTGCATCCAATTCTATCCAGTTTGACCCCAGTCTAATATTCTCTGTCAACATGGAGAATATTTTCAAAACAAGATTCTCTACTTTAATATCGTATCTCTCGTGCGGTGGCATTTAACAAGTGAACCAGTGACACAAGGACATGAGCATATCTGGTCAATGCTGATATGACACCGAGTGACTTGCAGGCAAGGAACCGAATGAAAAATAGAAATGTAACAAATTACCTGCTTACACATAAAGATTATACTTGCATGCTCGAAAAGGAGTAGGAGGAAGTGCAATACTGTGTTGTTTACTTTGTTGTTTTTAAAAAAGTATTTTCCCCCATTTTTATGATTAATTTTTTTATATTTTCCGGAGTAATTTTTCCTGAATATTTTTCTCCCATCCATCCATTTTCTTAACCGCTTAGTCCTCACAAGGGGTCGCGATATTTCCCCCTCCTGTTTTTCAGAATATTTTTTATGACAGAAAAAAAATCTGTAAAACAGGGGGGCGGGATTAGAAAAAATATATACCGTACACACAAAAAAAAAACAAAGGTCCCCCCAAAAAATTTTCAGAATAACAGAAGGGTTTTTTCCCAAGTGAATGCAATACGCTACTAGAATCATGTGGCTAGAAAAATAACCTTAGTTGAAGCCACATAATCAAACCTCAAAATTGCCCGAATGTTGCCAGCAGCGACCTCAAACTGCCACTTGGCCCTCTTTATCTCAAACTTGAACTATAACAGACGTGAAGAGACTTTTTCCGAAGCCAGTTAATGATCTGTTCTGTTTGCACGCTGGTATTTGCTCGCCTTTCCCCTTCTTGTTTCATGCGAAAGGTTAGTTCATGCTGTGTGTTTATCTTCCTTATTGAGTTGGCCGCTAATGACAGGCTTGTTGCTTATTTGGACATATTGATTTGAGAAAAGTGTTATGTTATGTGAAAACACTCACTGCCACACAAAAGGGCAAAAAGGGCAGCAGACTGGTACACGCAGGTAAAACATTGATCCTATTAACCTGCAAAGGGCAAACAAAAAAAACCCACAGGGAATAATAAGGTTGTATATGGAATATAAATTTCTCATGAAAGAGAAACAATTTAATGGATGCAAAATGTCTTCCTGATGTTTCACGCGTCACTGCTGGCAACACTCCAACACTCGCACCCCTACCCCTGCGACCCCCAACTGCGCGCTTATGCCCATCGGCATCTCAGCTCTCTAAAATGCTTCAGACAACAGAGACAGACGCACTACACACTCGTACCCGTCGACGGGAACGCGCAAAGGGGCACAAAGGTGGAAGCGCAAGTACTGGGACGCGGCCCGCACGCCGCAAACCGGAACCGGAAAACAAAGCTGATGTGTGAAAACCTGGAAGTTGGATGTCCCGCCTCCTCCGTGGCATATACCCCATTATAGCGCTCTTTAAACCAGGGGTTTCATCCAAATTTGATCTCAAGTGAGCCGGACTATAGTCCGTCCGTGGTCTAATAAGTTATAAGTAGCTGATCAAAATATATCTTTATTAATTTAATCAAAATAATTACACATACATTTTGAAAATATTCCCATTTATTTTCTTATTGAAGAGTAATCTAAAATTTCTATTAAAAAAAAATAAAATAAAAATTGCATCAAATCTTGAGTAACCAGCCAGATTTCAGGATGTCATTTGAGTGGTAAATGCATTGGTTGTATTATTCAAACTTATTTTAATACTACAAAATAATTTAGCATGTTCTCACATTTTACTCCTATATATATATATATTTATATATATATATATATATATATATATTTATATATATATATATATATATATATTTATATATATATATATATATATATATATATATTGCAAGCTATCAATTTTAATATCAAATTACTTTTCTTTTCCATGTGGTCATAATACTTTTGCCTTCTGCACTTTTGCAGAAAGAATGATTATTTTTCTGAGAGAAAGAATGATTTTGATTTTTATGCTAAAATGTGAATCTGCTATTGACAGCCAATTAACTTAACTAGCCAGTTTTGCTATTCTCATGAGAAAGGGAAAGAACAGATTTGATTTGACTGTCCATTTTATTGGTATTTTGCAATTGAACCAGAAGCGCAAATGTCGGGATATTCACAGCCGCACTGACAAATTATGCATTCCGAGCAATGGTACATTAGCACCATCAATGTTTTTGCTTAAGGGAGAAAACGAATATGATGAGTTGCAACGCAGCTCAAATTGGAGCAGGCAGATTTCGCCTGAATCTCTCGGCTTATTTGGGAAGCCCTGCTTTCCTTGTGTTTGTTTACGAAAGCGCTCCAACCATCTGTCCCATCTCCTCCTCTTCTTTTTGATGGCTGCTCTCTAGGTGCAGACTCAAACAGCGAATACAGCTCAGGGACCGAGATTCTCCTGTCGGACAGCCGAGAGACGTCACTGGCGGCGTCATCGGCCCGCTCCGAGTCGGTCCGGGACCGCGGGGACGCAAATCCCAGAGGGGGGACGTCCAAAGATCGCTCGCTCACGGAGACGAGCTGGGAAGGGAATGACCACGAACGAGAGCAGTTAAATAAAGACTCCAGCCAGGTGAGCCGTGACCCCGTCCCGCATTTGTTGGGTGTTGTCGGCGGCGAGGAGTGAAGGTTGACTGAGCAGGTTTAAAGATTTATACAGTAACCTCTGGTGTGTCAAAAGTTTCTCTGGAAAAACTAAACTAAAAAAAAAATGAACAAAAAGTTGGTTGGTTCTCAGGACACGCTGAACTTCTTTGCTTTTTCAATGACCCTCAATCACAAGCCCACTCTTCTCCTGGAGGCACACATTTTGAATACATTTCTTCATGCGTGAATGTTTTTTTTTTTTTAATGACTGGAGAATGTACTATTCGTCCTTGCAGCAAGGATTCCTGCTGATATTTTTTTCACCTGCTGCTTTTTTGCTGAACAAAATCATTTTTACTTGAATTATTTCCACTTTGTCGCTCTCAAGTTCAATTTGAAATATTTTTATATTACACTAGAAAATTAATTGACACACTCGAGTATGAGGTGGTCGTGGCTTCTTCAGCTTTCTTTTCTTTCTACTCTTTCTTCTATAAGAGACTCCGCAAGATGTTGGCGTGTGTCCGTGGGGTTTTGTGGGAACATTTGTGAGATCAGAGTCCATTAACGTTGAACCGAGAGAGGGGGCCTGCCTAGTGTTGTAGTTCACCCCCCCGAGCTGTTTGTTGGTGGGGATGTTCCACTTCAAACTCATGCACAGATAACTTTATTGATGTGGTTTTTTTTCTGCACTGGTGCACAGAAAAAAAAAAACCTTTACCAAGTTGTTCCTTCGAAGATGGAAGCGTACAATTGTTCAAAAGATATTGATACGATGAATAATTAAGATTGCTGGGGAACTGAAGGATCCAGTCCTATTTAGCAAGCACCAAACTATGTTGCAGTTCTAATTGTGTTCCTGTCATTCTTGAAATCCGCTGATCATTTTAAGCTTTTTTTTTACCACATACAGAACTAGTGCTTTGTACGGTTTTTGAGTTCTCTTAATGGTTTTAATAAATGTATTTAAGACCTATTGTGAATGGATTATTGTTCTCCAGGATGTCTGATGACTAAAGATGTTCTTCTCAAATGGGGGTGGGAGAGAGCATGTGACCTCTGAATTTTTATTTTTATTTTTGCCATTCTCAAATAATGTGCAATTGCACATCCACTACAATAGGTGGCGATGATGCTCTCATTGTTAGCGCGTGCTCAAAGAGAATAAGATCCTCTGCAAAGACAAATAATACTATTTATAGTCGCTGCGGAGAGTTTGCGGTGGGGGCTGAAATATTTTCTTCTTCATTTTACAAAAAAATATTGAGAAGCACTGGACTAAAGGCAAATGCTATATATAGACTAATGTTTCCCAACCTTTATTGAGCCAAGGCACACCACCAAACAAAACTCACAAAAGGTTAGAATACTGAAATGATCTCATCTCAATTGAATTTTTATTTTTGGTAGGAGCCTGGAAAAAAAGATTAATGGTATTTCCATTCATTTCAGTAGGGAAAGATGATGATGAGAGGACAGATTTTTTTTTAAGGCCGATTCTGATTCCAGTATTTGTTAAAATGCAATTTTGATACCAAATTTATCAGCCGATTAATTAAACAAATGAAAATAAAAAAAAGAATACAATATCTTCTTCTTAAATAATAATAAATATGTGAATTACCAGTAGAATATTTATTACTTTGCAAAAGAGAGAAAAATTTAGTCACTTTTTTTGGTGTGGGAAATGTTTGAATGTCTTTGTCTTGCATTGTAATGCTAAAAACGGGCAAAAATCCGCCAAAAATCTTTGCCAATGTTTGCTGATTTTAAAAGAGCTAACTAATATCGGCCGGCCAATTAATCTGTTGGCCCAAGTTTTGAGTTACAAGTGTGGTCCTGGAACGTATTAATCTCGTATCTCAAGGCACCACTGTCCATTAACTTCAATTACTAAAGTATCAAAAATATCACTATTTTATTTTAGAATCAATTTTAGAACATTAATGGTATTAGAGGTCAGTATCGATCCGCGCATCGCTAGTTCACAATTTGTTAAAGGCATTTAGGGGTTCCTGAACTTAACAAATCTGAGTACCCTTGAGGCATGCAATTGAATAAATGGCTCCTGTTTGAACTATCATCACCCTGTCACCTCTTCCGATGATCCGTCCTCATAAATTCACACACCATTTTAATGCTCTGTTTGGTTATCCACTTCTAATCTGCCATTTATTTGCTTTAAACTAATGCCAATTTCCCACTGGTGCCATTTCTGCGTTTCCTCTCCGAAATAAAGATGGCAGCAGCAGTCTGCAAAGACCACCTGATGACCCGCAGCCTGTGATGTATGTGCGGTCATATCCATAGCCTTCATCTCTGAACAAACAAAAGATCACAGCGAGCTTTTCACAGCAAGCCGCTCGGTGGCTGCGAGTGCGCAGGCAGCACACACTTGCCATCAAGTCCAAGGCGCGCCATAAACGTTGATTTGGACTAAATCGCCTTTGAGCATTTGGTATCACGAATGTTCATTCCGGACTCTTCACTCCATCGAGTTGGCAAGGATGAAAATGAGGAAAACAATGGCTTTTTTTTTTTTGGGTCTTGTCTTAAATCCAAGCTCGTGAAGCCTCTCCTCCCATTTTCATCACTTGAGACTTGATGGAAGTGTGAGTCACTCTGCAATGCTTCCCAGTGGACTGAGTTAAAGCCTGCTGCAGGATATAATTATTAATTCTTTGCAGTTATTACTTTGCACAGCCAGAATTAAAGTAGAAACATTTTAGCAAAGCCTTTAATAGGTCAAATTTGGCAGACCGAACCCCTCCCTCCCCAGCGTGGTTATGCAGAGACGTGCTACAGTCAACCTGCAGTCGATTCTTATGATTTACAATAATTAAAATAATCCCTAAACTAAACTAGACTATCCAGGGATGCCATCCAGTAAATGTCATTCATTTAATAATCTGATGTTGCATTTTAAAATGATGGTGGCCTGCCTGCCTGCAAAAAATAAAAATAAAAAAGTAGTCACAGACGTGGCCATTCATAGCGGCGCTTACAAATCTTAGCAACTCTCCTGGGAGAAACATGTGGCCCGTAACCTACTGACCTGCGTTTACGCTTTGGTGAGCTCAATTTTTATTTTAACAGCAAGGAGCTGACCATCAGCCACATCTTAACATTCGACACACTAGCGCAACTGCCCCTTAAGTCAATAAAAATGTTAGCATATAGGGCTAATATGTCAACATTTCCTACCAAAATACCAATAAGGATTATAAAACATGTATTCAATTTGGAGTGGTGGGAAGTAATGAAGTACAAATATTTTTTTCAGTTTTTTTTTTTTTTATGTAGCCATACTCCCATTTTATGGCCTTATTTTAAAGAATTGTTTGATGATGTCAGCCATGTACAGCAATGATTCGTGGCTTATGCGTTATAAAATCAGCAACCTCTACCATTTTTTAAAAATTCTCTGTCCAATTTGGAGAGGAAAAGTAGATATGAGAATATGTGTTTATATATATTTTTATAGTTATCATTAGCTAATTAAGCTTTTTTTTTTGTTACTCAGTTGGCAAGGTTATGCTAATGTTTTGATAGCATAAAAGTCGAGCTGATGCTAACAAGCTCTTAAATATGGCATTAAACATGTTTTTGTTCTCAGTATGTGCTCGAGATATGTTATGAGGGAGAAATTATTTTGTGTACAATGATGTATTTTTATTTATTTTTTGATGTTGTGCCAAGTTACCAAATTGGCTGTATTGTATATAATTTACAGTAAAAATTAGTTTTACTTTGTGCTTATGTACTGAAAGGGGTAGTCAAACCAAAAAATGATCTTTACAAGAATATGTTGTATGTGCCCCCACCACTCTAAACACGACATTCTGATTAATATCGTGTTTTTGGAATATGAATAAAACCGCAAAATCCACCTGTTTTGAGCCTTCTCAGCCATTTTGCCATTTGCTGTTGACTGAAAATGACATCGCAGTTGTTCAGGGCTCAGGCAACGACCAATCACGGCTCACCTATTTTCTGGGTTTGGTCATGTGACATTCGCGTGCTGAACAGTGATTAGCTGTTACTTCAACCCTGAGAAAATGTGATGTCATTTTCAGTCAACAGCAAGTGGCAAAATGGCCGCCCACTGAGATGGTGGATTTTACTGCAATATTATTCATAATACTGTGTTAGGGCTAGTGGGGCTGTATAGAACATATTATTGTTAAACAAAAAAAAAAAGGTGGGGGTTGATTTTATGTACATTTAAGTCTGTACATTTTTTAGTTTTTACATCAGTATCTGTGTTGTTACTTCTGTATAGACTCATGTCAATTTGTATAATTTCCCTTTGTTTGTCCAAAAAGGTTTTTATCAATTCCAAATACATCTTTATTCATCAATCTATGCTCGTGATGTATAGTGCAATGAAGTTCTTGTCCAGTAGATGGCATTGTGTCCACCTGTTGTACCATAAAGGTTGGGGAACACGACAAGGAGGTTATTTAGCATTTAGCACTGGTAGTGCTTTGTCAAAAAGGCGAGAGAGGGGGAGGGGGGGGATAAAGGGGCATCACCAATTGTTGAATTTACTTGAAATCAGTTATGCCTCTGGGACGCTGAAAGAATGCTGAGTGTTTATCCGTTAAATGTTCTCTAAATAAGATGATCTATAGTTGGTTTATACATTATAAATCTAAATGCTATAGGGCTTTTGTTCCCCGAGGATTAACGTGATGGATGAGATTCACGGATGTAAGAGAAGCCCTGAGGTGTATAATTACAGGCAGCAGATGTACCCCCAGCACTGCCTTGTTTACCGTGCACACAAGCAGATGTACTGCTGAAATAGCTTCAACTTCTCTCAAACTCTTGAGAGCGTCGAAGAATGCCTTCGCAGAAAAGTCCATATATGAGTAATGAGCTCAAAGAATGAGATTGACAGGACAGAGGGAATAAAAAGACTGGGATAAGTACGAGGCGCCTTTTAAACACTCTGAAGATTGGGCCGACCTATAGATCGGCAGGGAAGATTCCGTAGCTGGGCTGGAATTGTTAAAAATCACCTCTTTCCAAGCTTAAGTTTGAAGGTTGCCTCAAAGTGGAATGAGGTTCAAGAATGGCGGAGTGAGGTCATACACTGACAATGGTTATCAGCAACATCTACGGATGAATTCGGAATCTTGTAGGAAAGCAAGGACTGGATGGCTTATCGAACTCTGATGATGATGTACGATTCAACCAAAAATTTCTGGGGAAATATAGCCAGGTCAACTACACTCATGACGCCACATTGGACTCAATGTAAAAAAAAACAAAAAAATAAAAAACTGATATACACATCATGTATTTAAAACAACCACATACCTTTTTGGTAAAAGTCCGCAAGCTAAGACATTAGGGATGCCATACATGCATCAGACAGACCTTGAGTATTCCTGAAGAGCAACAGTTTCCCGGTGGAAAATGAAATTTTCCATAAGCGAAAAAGTGTTAATAAGCCAATTTGTATGCTTTTGAGAATGCACGTTGCTAAAAATGTGTTAAGAACAAATCATTTAAGACATTAGCATGTCATGCTTGCGGCTAGCTGAGTTTTGCTGAGTTTTGCTGAGTTTTGCTAACTATGTTAGCCTACTTTTTGTTGTGGTATCCTTGCTAATTTAGAACACATGTTTTGAAATGTAATTCATGTTTGTATGTTTTTGGGAATGCAAATGTTGCTAAAAATGTGTTCAGAACGAGTCATTTAAGATGTTAGCATTCATTAGCATCTTATGCTAGTGGACCTAGATTGCTAACTATATTAGCATACTTTTTGTTGTGTTATCTGTTCTAATTCAGAATGCATGTTTTGTAATGTAATTCATGATCTAAACAAGTACAATTTCACATTATGGGGTGATTATTTTTTTACATTTTGGTACAGTTTTGTGCTAATGTAGCTAGAAAACAATGCTAGTCAGACATTTTCAACAGTGCACTAATGTTCTATTATTGTCTATTGCAGTTTTTTTTCTTGTTTTTTTCCTTGTTTTTTTTTAAGAGAGAAGAAAAAGATAAAACAACAAATGGACCCTAAAGGCCATACAGCAAACATCTCTTCTGTTAAATGTCTAGTTCCTGATCGTAAAATGGCCACAAGATGTCAGCCAGTCCTGGTATGGGCCGCCCTCTCAAGTACTGATACCTTGAAATAAGGCCTGGTATTGGTCCAACCGATACCTGGCCTCGGTACTCGCCCATCCCTAATAAAAAAAAAAAAGTTTTAAGTTGTATTATTTAATTCACTGTGCGCTACCTTCTTTGTAAGCGGTTAAGAAAATAGATGGATGTAAAAACATGCGACTTTCCTTTAATTCCCCAGAGACTTGGTATCCATCATCAAAGGGTGAGTACTTCTTTTTACACTTGTAACACAGTTTAGAAAGCTTTTATTGTGGTGGCAGTTTGAGCCTGGTGAATATGAAATGAACCCAAGTAAGAACAGGCAAGCTTATTTACATTAACGACGATATTGCTCGAGTTGATGTTTGGGTGAAGAGGGCAAATAAACTCATTAAGAGCGGCGGCAAAGTTATCAGCAGCAATGAAGGGAACACATTGCAACATCCACTCAACATTGGAACTTGGCAGAAAAGTAGACGTGGGTATCATTTGCATAACAGTCCGATAAAATATTTTTGGAAATGGCAGAAGTCTTTCCTCTTGCGTGATCAACAGCGAACTTTTTTCTTTTTTTTTTGCAGACTCTTCTCACCGTTTTATTTAGAGCATCAATTTCTATAATCCAGCTAATCTAAGATATATGTCAATTAAAAAAAAAGTGCTTTATTATTCTACACTAATTGAGCAACTGTGCAAGGTTAAAAATTAATTGACTCATTAGTCGAGCTTATGTCCCGGCATCAATTAACTCATTCACTGCCATTGACAGCTCTAGACGTCAAAAATTAATTTGAACTATTTCTATTAGTTTAACATTTTTTTCCACTTTTGTTAACAAGAGTATGAAAAGCTAGATTTTTTTTTGTACATTTAGAACAGATATAACATTTTTGATTAATGGTGAATCATGCGATTAATTACGATTACAAATTTTAATCACCTGACACACCTAATTTTTAATCTTTTTTTTTTAAAGAAGAAAAGACTTAAAAATTAGGGGCGTCAGGCGATTAAATGTTTTAATTGTAATTAATCGCATGACTTCACTAGTTATTTTTTTAATAAAATAAGATATTATTAATAATTAGGGGCATCAGGCGATTACAATTTTTAATCGTAATTAATCGCATGATTTCACGAGTTAACTCTCAATTAATCATACATTTTATATCTGTTCTAAATGTACAATAAAAAAAAAAGGTTTTCATATTCTTGATAACAAAAGTAGAAAAAAATGTTAAACTAATAGAAATTCAAATGAATTTTTGACGTCTATAGCCGTCAATGGCGGTGAATGAGTTAATGATTTGGGGGCACTTTTGATTTGTTTTTAGTATGTGACCCAGGATATGAAATAAAATACTTAAATGAGAAAAACAACAAACATGTATTTATTCACATTGCAGCCTCATGTTGCATGCTTTTTTAACTACTGGGGGAAAAAGCCCAGTTAGATTTGTTGTTTAACATTTTTTACAATTTCTCATTGGAATTAATTCCCTGTTGTAAGTCTAAGTCTAAGTTATCTGTTGGTTTTTAATAATGACATAAAGCCCCAACGCCGCCACATCCTCACTACAGGATAGCAGGACTTTTGTTTGTCCACCCCTGTTATTTCCCCTGACATTAATTGGCACGTTTCTATCCAAAGTCTGAATTCAGCCCACTTGCCATCCATCATTGTAACATAAACTACAATTGTATTGCAGGAGAGAATTGGTCCCTTTGTGTTAGTTGAGAGAATTACGCAACAGGCAGGACCTGCTCGTCATTTTAATTGCCACTGCACAGCAAAAGACCTTATATGCCCAACCCCTCCTGCGCAGCTATTGTCCTAAAATGAAATGTGCGTGCGCGTGTGTTTGAAGTATGTGAAGGTGGCTGAACTGTTTGAGCAAGGAAGCCGCATTGGCGTATTCTGTGCAACCCTCTTGATGTTGCTTCCTGAGAGAAATTGTACATTTAATTGTTTTTGTGCAGCCGAACACCTCGCCAATTATGCAACAGGAATGCTGCCGATGTCGTATTCTGCGGGGAATGGGGAAAATGCTCACTTAGCTTGTCTTGAATATACACTAAATGGGCATTTCTTCGGGTACACTTTTTTTTTTTTAATATACGCGCACAAAGCGTTCTTAATATTTTGCACATTACGTTTGGCTAAATAAGGCAAACAAGATATGAGAGTGCTATCAGTATAATGGCGTATTTATTTGTGCTTGTCTCGTCATTTATATGAAGTTTGTAGTCCTGCTTTTCATTTTGTCTTTTATTTTGTAGTAATTGTGTCCTCTTATTTCAGAAACTTTACTTCCTGCCTTGATGTCATCGTGATTGTTAGGCCCGCCCCTGATTGTCTCTACCTTTTGTCGTATTTCCTCGTGTATAAATAGTCTTTTGTCGGATTGTTTTGGCTTCTGTCATGTCCTGGACAACTCGTCTTTTAAAGAGTTATTGTTTCATGTTAGTAGAGTCAATGCTTTTGTTTCTTGTGCTTCCTGGCTTTATGTTTTGGTTTCCCGCCCTGCTGCGATTTTGTTTTTTTTTGGAGGGGGGCGGCGGATGATGATGCTTATGTTTCCTTGTTTTCAAGTTTCAAAAGTACAGTTATTTTTCTAATAGTGCTTTTGGGCCTTTCATATTAGGGAGGGCACCGCAAGCACAAATCTAGACTTTACACTGAAATGATCAGTTGGATCGGGATTGGCCGATATTTTGCATTTATGCAAAATTGGTGAATGGCTGTCTTAATGTGCCCGATCGATAAATGATGTCATTGATCGGCTCTACGAAATAAGATTATATGTTATATTTAATCACTTTTATTTTGTTTTATTTTGGGGGTGTAATTTTTTCCCCCCTCATCATTTTAATTGCCGGCAATTAAATGACGTCAATTCATTGGCATCAATTAAATGTGGGGTTTTCGCTGTTCTATTACTGAGTTACAGAAAAATAAATCAATTACTCCAATAATTTTACAGAAGCCCACAAATGCATTAAAGTCAGGTTTTGTTTTACTTTGTTTGCCCCAAATGTGTGGCAATTAAAAATGCACACACATGAAACTGCCATGAGAGAGTCTTGCACCAATGGTCACAATACTGAAATGACTAGGAACGGTTGAGTACCGATACCAGGTATCGGTGCTGATACCAGCCTTATTTTAAAGGTTAGGGTTAAGTGCTATTTTCAGTTCAGGAACTAGAAATGAGAAATTAAGGGAACAGAAAATTGCCATTAATTTCATGTATTGGGATTTATAGGTCTTTCTTTAAAATGTTCTGTCTTTTTGGGGGGTTGGGGGGGGGGGGTTGTGTACTAGTGGCATCTGTAATTGGTATCGTATCAGTGACTACTCAAGAGTTGAGTATCGTATCGGTCTGAAAAAATGTGGTATTGAGCATCCCTAGAAATGACTTGGATGCTCAGAAAGGCAGTTGAGCGGAGTTTTGTCATTCATGATATGGCATGACTCCTTCTTGTGACTGGCTCTAAATCTGCTGTTAGACCCACCAGAGGCTTCAAAATGTACCATATGCTGCACTGATTTGTTTCTGGCATTTAAAAAAAATGTTTATGTAGACCAAAAAAAAAAAATCTCTATGTCAATCTCAATTTGCCCCTACTGGTTATACCAGGGGTGCTCAAGTTCGGTCCTCGAGAGCCCCCATCCGGCCTGTTTTCCATGTTTCTCTCCACTAACATACCTGATTCATGATCGGGATCGTTATCAGGCTTCTGCATCGCTTTGCTGATTAGCTGATCATCAGATTCAGCTGTGCTGCAGGAGGGAAACATGGAAAACAGGCTGGATCGGGGCTCTCGAGGACCGAACTTGAGCACCCCTGGGTTATCCGTTCTATTTAAAGATGTGTGCAATCTGTCTCAGGTTGACCTCAGAAGTACTTTATTTCTTTCTGTTTATTTGGTCACATCGAATGTTTCTTTCCATCGCTCTCTTATAGATTTTTTTTTTTTTTTTTTTACTTCACTTGCTTGGAGATCTCCCTGGACTTCATATTGGTAGCTTAATTTGAGCAGCAGCCAAATCCCAACTCAATACCCGATATTAACTGCATTTGTCTTGAGGTAACAAAGGAATGGGCCACCACGTAACCTCTTACTTCTGAGCAAGCTACTCTGCATAAAAGGGGATTTAATTTATGATCATTTTCTTGATGAAGATCTACGCTGCCATCACATCTTGGTCATTAACTGTATTTAGAAATTCTTTGTGGTGGTGCCACAGACCCGTTGCCAGACCACAATCTTATTAGGAAGGGGTCGGGGGGAGGTTGTCTGCAGCAAAAATTTGACCCAAAAAATGAAATGGGTTCAAATGGCTGTTAGAGCTGCCGAGCCCTGACATATACTATATTGTAATGTGTCTGAGCTTGGGATGTGAGTCAATGATGCCTTGCTCACTGTAGCTAGGAAGGAGATCAGTATCACTGTGCAGGGGGGGCTTGAACTGTGACCCTCCGGTTTCAAAGACCAAGCCCTTACAAATGAGCTACAGTCGACCTATTCCATGAAAGGACGGGCTGAAAAACACAAAAGAGCTTCCAGCTTTAGAGTGCATGCAACACTCAACTGGATGGGATTCAATGAGAAAGGTGAATGAGTTTGACAGTCCTTCATGAAAGCTTTTAAATGTACAATTTTTTTTAATTGATCCAAGCACAAAATTGGAGCGGGGAACTCAGACTGTATAAAAAAAAAGAAGCATATTTGTGTTTATTCTTATTATTATCATTATTATTATTATTATTATGTTTTTTGTGTGTGTGATTGCTCCTGCTCGTCTGTAGTTTTGTTCAAAACCGAGCTTCTCCCAGCCTGTGTGTGTAGTTGGGCTTTTGTTTGAAAGCGGCTGACAGTCGGGAGCGCGCAGCGTGGTCGCGTTTGCGCTCAGTAGAGCAGCAGAGGTGCGTCCGTGTTGCACCTCCGCCACCAGCCGAAGATTCTCCAGCTCCTTCTTCTTTTCAACTTCCTTCTCACAGCTTCCCGACGAGAAAACTCTTGAAGTTGTTTTAAAAAACAACAACAACAACAACTCCACTTTATTCACAAGTCGAGTTCGGTTATTCTCTGGAGCTGGTCTTTTTGCGCGAGGCTGGACCTGGCTGCAGGTTCAGTGGTCCGACGGCTGGCAAGTTGGAGAGCACGAAGGAGTTTTGCCAGTGTGTGTGTGCAAACACTTCAGAACCAAGGACAGATCCAAGCAGGAGCCTGGCAAACACGTTCCAAAGAGGACAACATCTGCACGCTGCTGGTCATAAGAAGCGGCTCGCGGTGCGTTCGCGGTCGCCAAGGAAAGCTGCACGCCAATAACGTTTTAGGTAAGAAACTGCTTTTTTTCCCCCCTCTTTAATACGTATCTCCTGAATGAGACATACATTGTATTCTAACCTGTATAGAATTAGATGAACACTTTTAGGTAATATAACCAAAACCATTCAGCAAAGTTACGAAGTGCTAGTAAAAACCGTAATCCACGTCTGAATGTGACGTTTTACACTTACAATGTTTTCTAAGAAATATGTAAACGCAACATTCAATTCCCCGGGTACTTCATTAGGTTCACTTGGCTGCATACTTGCATGATTTAAAAAAAAATCTGGTATTACAAAAATAATAATGCAAAGTTTTGATACATATACCACAATAAGGTTATTATAGAGTGTCTTTTACAGTGGTGTAAAATGGGGAGAAAAAAATAAAAAATAAACAGCCTTTGCATTAAGATCTGACTGTGCACATGTACCTAATCTATTGGCCATCGGATGTGAGATCTTGACAGTGATTGATGACAAGCGGCTTGGAGCTGTCACTGTCACTTTCTGCCATGCTTTTCCACACGCAACGTGCTTGTTAGTGAAAATCAACAAACAACTTGCATGGCACACTACACTTTTGGGCACTGAAATACCAAAGCGATTAGAAACATAAGGTGCAAAGGGAATCTGGAGGCACATGAGATGAGGATGAAGGGAGTTACTGGTAGGTTTTCCTTATTAGCTGTGGGCATGTCGCTGATTTTATAGACAATCTCCCTTGCTTTATTTTACAAGGCCATTTGTCTTTGCCAATTAAAGCCGTTTGGCTGATGTTGTGCACAATACTCAATCTCAGTAATAAATGATTATCTTGTCAGTGTTTTTTAAAAAAAATTTTTTTTTTTTACGACATCTCACCGCTCTTGCTATTATTAGTGTTTTAAATTAAATGTCAACCCTTGTAAATTGGAGGATTCCGCCAAAGTGTGCACGTTTAATGTCAGATCAATCTA
The DNA here is from genome assembly GCF_054856555.1 of Leptonotus elevatus. Lineage (NCBI taxonomy): Eukaryota > Metazoa > Chordata > Actinopteri > Syngnathiformes > Syngnathidae > Leptonotus > Leptonotus elevatus. The sequence goes on along the minus strand of NC_141248.1, from coordinate 16,422,180 downwards.
ATGTAATGGATACATGGTTTGAGTGATTTTACTGAAATTATACTAAACATTCACATCACATCCAAAAACAGCCAATTAAATCTCATTTACACCCACCGGCTACAATAACGGCTACATTTAAAAGAAATAAAGTTTTTAATTGTCACTGTTTTGAGAGGTATTCATTTCTAAACACTTTATTGTTTATTATGATTGTGAAGGACTCTTAAAAAAAATGTGAATTAATTCATCTATTCGCTAGATGACAATGAATTATTAATTGTAATCAATAATTAATAAATTACACACTAGATTCCAGTGTACATCTTGTCTTAAAGTCAACAGCTTATTGGTAGGTTGGTTAACGTAATAATTGCAGTAACTCTCGTGAAGCTAAACACACAGAGTATCCTTTAAACATTTTTTGGGACAATAATATGTTATAATTGACCTCACTAGTCTAAACATGACATTCTCATTAATATTACATTTTTGGAATATGAATTATGAAGCAAAATGCAGACGTTTTTATCCATCTCAGGGGGCGGCCATTTTGCCACCTACTTTTGACTGAAGATGACATCACAGTTGCTCAGGTCTCAGTTAACAACCAATCAGAGCTCACGTTTTTTTTCTGAAGCTGAGCTCTGATTGGTTGTTAACTGAGACCCGAGCAACTGTGATGTCATTTTCACAGCAAATGGCAAAAACTAGATTTTGCTGTTTAACGCCACTAACGCAATATTAACCAGAATACCTTTTGTTGGCCAGTGGGGCTGCATAGAACATATTATTATTATTATTATTATTATTATTATTTGGAGGTGGACCAAAATTTTCTTCAGAAAAATGTCAACACCAATTGGACCTCAGCTCAGTGAGCATCTACAGTAAATTGTTTACACCAGTGTGCTTTGCTTCCTCTCCGTCTTATTATCTATCTGTCGCACATACACGAACATGTCCATATATGGAATTAATGACTCAAAATTGTCCATAGGTGAGAAAGTAAAGTGTGAACGGATGCTTGAGCTCACTTGTGACCCTAATGAGGACGAGCGCTATAGAAAATGGATGGACGGATGGATGCATCACGAATGCTGGACTCGAGCAAATGTGGTTCTTGTTATGTTTGGCTCCCACTTAACATCTTCACACACACTTACACGTTGTCGTCCAATCACGGCATCGCTGAGAGGGAGTCTGCACTGACTCACACCGGCTAAATTTGGACGAGACAACGAAGAATGCAGTTCTCAAGGCATCTTTTATGCTAATGGCGACTGGACAAGTCCTTTCTGACTGCTTCCTACTTTGGGAGCACGAACGCACTCCGCCGCTGCGTCCGCCGCTGCGTCCGCAACGCCGTCCTTTTAATGACCCGATTGAAGGCTGATGGGATCATTTGAAGGCTGATCGAGCCCCGGTTGTCTTTCAAATGAGGAAATGCGTCTTTTTGATGACGGGCGTTTCATGTCTTCTATGGCGTCTGACTGCATTTGCACTTCTTAGGCTTTCGCGAGACCTCCGACCTCCATTTGGCCTAGTTCACAAAGGCTCGCCTAATTGGCTGTTCCTTATGGCGCCATTAATTCACACGGCGACCTTGCCTTCGCAACCAGAAAGCTGCCATCTGCTCCAACGCAGAAATGCAATTAGCTTTTTTTTTTTTTTTTTCATATCGGACTTTGACCTTGACTCTGTTAGGTCAAATGTATCGCCGGCTTGGTGATCTTCTTGTCGAACCCTCAGACGCAACTTGGATCACGTCGTCACACTCTCGGCGAACCTCCTCGCTGGATGCAAAGCAGTGCATTCGTCAATGCGTCGCTCGAGCTGCCACCCACAACCTGATGTAATATTTATCCCGAGCGGGGGAATGCAGCATTCATTAGACTCGTACCTTCCTGTTGTCTTCCTGTTGTTCTTGGAGAACATTTCAGCGCGCAGCTCCCTACAAGATTGTTAACAGTATTTTTGGGTCAACAACCTGTTTAGGAAATATTACCTAGCGTGTGCAAAAAGTTTGAAAAACAACAATGGAATATGAATAAATAAGCATGTTTGGCATCACTAAAATAATTTAATGAGCACTCTTAGTCGACATCACAACAAATCAAAAACCAGTACGCTCGCCTCTGTCGAGATCCATATTAGCATACGCTGCCCGCTTCCCTGCAGTCCAACCCTCACTTATTATTTTATTTAACCAAGCAAGTTACCATGGCAACTGCCCCCCCCCCCTCTTCATTGAGGAGCACCACCATCTATGTGTCATCTCATCGTAAGCTGGGAAAATCCTCCTCCCTCGGGAAGTGTCTGGAATATCTACAGATGTCACATCTCAGGAGAAAAAATTGACATTTTCACGTTTGCCTTAATTAACGTAAAATCCCGTCAGCAACATTTAACACCCCCCCCCCCCCCCCCAAATCACCATTCAAAAGCATTTTTTTTTCTCTGTATTTATGGCCCCCAATTTGCTGGTATTATTTATTATCAGATTTAAAGGGGTAGTCAAACATCTCTTGACTATAATATGTTATATGTGACCTCACTAGTCTAAACATGACATTCTGATGAATATTTTATATATATTGAGTTATGAAACAAAATGCGGCCATTTTGCCACTTGCTGTCGACAGGGCTCAAGCAACAACCAATCATAGCTCACCTGTTTTCTGAAGCTGAGCTGTGATTGGTTGTTACCTGACTCCTGAGCAACTGTAATGTCATTTTCAAAATGGCCGCCTTATATATAGATAAAAGAGGCAAGATTTTTGCTGCTTAAGTCATTCATTCCCAGCCATTTTCACTGAAGCAACCCCCTTCGCTCCCGGCTGTTTTACAGGATTTTGACTGATTATGCAAGGCCCACAGAATATTGTGTTCTATTGCTATAAAATATGGAACCTACCAAAAGAAAGATTAGAGTCGCTTCTTTCATCAGGAAAAATATATTTCTATCCATTTTCCGTTTTGCAGCAATTAACATTTGAATACAGCTAAGTTTCATCATTATTCACAAATCTGTTTAAAACTGGGGGTAAAGTAGCTTGTTGCAACATGGCCCTGGTTGATCTCTTATACTCGTTTTTGTAATTAATACCATTGCTTCACATGTTCTCTGCAGTTCATTGACTGCTTCAACGCCTTCTGTATGCTCTAGCATAAAAAACATATAACTACCTTAAGACACTTAAAACATTTAAAATAAAGCAAAGGGTTGACCGTATTGATTCTTCATTTCACTTCTAGGAAGTATCCATCATGCTGTGTCCAGTGTCAGGAGGCACAAACTCTCTGTAAGCAACCACCTCCCCTCCTCTTTGATACACTGATCCCAACTTCCTGCCCCCGCCATGCTGACCATCGCGCCGCTCCGGTCGTCGGCCGCTCCGGTGCCTTCCTACTGGCCCCTTCACATCCTCCTGCTCGAGCTGCTGGTCCCAGGGAGCCTGCCCAGCATGTCCAGACTCCCCCCGGCGGCCAAGCGCGAGATCCTCATGGACGGCGACTTGGTGATCGGCGGCCTCTTCCCAGTGCACCACAAAGGCGAAGGGACGGAGGATTGCGGTAAAATCAACGCGGAGCGCGGGATCCAGAGGCTGGAGGCCATGCTGCTGGCGCTCGACGAGATAAATTCCAGCGATCGCATCCTTCCTGGACTCCAGCTGGGGGCGCACATCCTTGACAGCTGCTCGAAGGACACCTACGCTTTGGAGCAGTCGCTCGATTTTGTCAGGGCGTCCCTCACCAAGGTGCACGACCCAGGTTTCATCTGCCCGGACGGGTCGCGACCCATCCAGAATGAGGTCCCGTTGGCCATTTCGGGGGTCATCGGTGGATCCTACAGTGATGTTTCCATCCAGGTAAATGCAAATTCATGCATTCACCCACTTTTAATCCATTCATCTATTATTCTTTTCATTGATCCATTCATCTGTCTATCCATCCATTTATCATCCATCCATCCGTCCATCATCCATCTATTCTCCATCCGTCTGTCCACCCTTCCATTCATTTCACTATCTGTCATCCAACCATGCATCCATCTATTTGTCCGTCCATTCATCTGACCGACCATTCATCCATCTATACATCCATCCATTCATCTCTCTCATCTGTCATCCATCCGTCCATAATGCTTTCTATCTGTCCATCCATCCATCCATCCATTCACAGTATCTGTAATCATCTATCATCCATCCATCCATAAATCTTTCCATGCAAGCCGTCCGTCTGTCCATCCATCCACCCATCCATTCACAGTATCTGTCCGTCTGTCTATCCAATCATCTGTCTATCAATCCATCTATCATCCATCCGTCCATCTGTCCGTCCATCCATCTGTCCATCCATCCATCCATTCACATACATCCATTCACATTTTTCTACCAATCCATCCATTCACAGTATCTGTCTGTCTGTCTATCCATTCATCTGACTATCAATCCATCTACCCATCCATCCATTAAAAAATATTTCCATCCATCCATGCATCCATTCACAGCATCTGTCTGTCATATTTCAAATCCAGAACCTCAAAACTGTGAGGCAGATATGCTAGCCACTAGTGCGTCGACCGTATAAATATTTATTTATTTTTCATTCAAGCATAATTCTTGCATTCCAATTGCCCTCGCGTACTACTATTAACAATTACATAATGTCTACTAGACAATGATACATTACATTTAGAGCGATGTTAGTGCCTAATCTGATCATTTATTTTTCCCCCCAAACAAAACACATATTTGTTACAAATATAGTTGTGAAAAAGCATGCGGTAATGTGAGGTGCAATAATGTATGCACACAGTCTTTTCTTCTCCTGTTTTATTTGTAGTAAAAATCTGAATAATGTTCTAATGCAAATGAATGCAAAAAGAGTTCAAGCCTCAAATCGGTTGAAAAAAGTGCCACATTCTTAATTTCGAGACAGTCAACATGTTCTTGTGTGTTGTAGTAAACACAACCTGCGCGGCATAGCATTAATAATTGACATAACACCTGAAGTGTCGGTGACGAAGAGAGCTCATGAATATGCAGATGTGTTTACGCATGTTAATCAGCGTATTTGCCGCTGTGTATGTACTGTATGTGGATTTGTGTGCCTCGTTGACATTAATCAACCTGCGACGGTTCGATTATGTGTATGCGGTATTCTCGAATTATATAAGCTGCTACAATATTGTTGAAGTGTACTTGTACACGTGTGCTAACACGCCTAGCGCTCATCTATTATTGACGCAGTTAATTTACTTTCATCGTGCTCTTTCAAGTACGCTGAATGTGTATGTATTAGTTTTCTTCCTTAAGTGAAGTTACTAAAAAAAAAAGAAAAAAAAGGGCATCTTTTCGATTGACAGCTCAGAAGAAAATATGACAAGTCACAATTGCATTTTTCTTGTTTACATTAGAAAGCCTTAAGGGGAAAACGTAAAGACGATGGATTTGCGGAGTTGGGTGAGTTTTGGCATGATGATGCCATTAAGATGGCAAGATTATTACAATTTTGTATTTCTATAAGACACACATGAATTATATATTGTAGCAGTGAAACCTTGATTATTACATATTTAAAAAAAAATAAAAGCATTATAAATTTGACAGTTTATCACTTTATGGCTGCTTTTGACATCTGGCTATATGTATACGCTTGTATTTAAGCTCTATTGAGTCTCTGCTTGCTTTGTAGTGCTTTGCATGAGAGAAAAAAGTGTGTTGGATGGCATCTCATAACCAAATCTATTTGTAGTTCCTTTGCTTCTCCCTGTGGGAGCATAAAAACATTTTTTTTATTTATTTTTTTTATTTATTTTTTTTGCACTGTAATTGCCAGCACCTCCACACAGAAAGTAACAATGAGAGAGGAGGAAGCGATGATGATTTGACGCCGCTGCGTGACTTAACATGTTCGGTTCTGGGCACGAGTCCAGTAAGGGTGGATGCTGAATGACGAGGTTTTTCATGAGTGTGTCTCCTGAAGTCCCTTTTTAACAACGGGGCGTCCTCGCTGAAAGCCACAGGCGCAATAGCGACCTCTTTTCCTTGTTGTGATGCCGACGCCTCTGTCAAAAGAACAGCGTGTTTGCGCCACTTGCCTGTCAACGTGTTAGTTAGACCACCCAGGCACAAAATGAAACTTATTCCTCGCTCAACTGTCTGTTTTGATAGCGACTGTGAATGGAGGCAAAAGAGGAGCTTTTATACACTGCTCACAAAAATCCGAGAGTGAACATTCAGGTTGAATCTTTTAACCGTTCGATGTTTCGGTGCTTTCTGCATAATTTGCTGTTCTCTAATAAAGAGCTGAATTCGCATAGGGTTAAAGAATGAAAGAATATTACGATGTACTAACAAGCCATTATAGTCTCTTCTTTTTTTTTTCTTTTTTTCTTCTTTTCTTTCTTTTCTTAAGAGCTCAGTATTGTTCATTCGGTAATTTTACCGATTTGACATGTCATCATCATTGCTCTCTCTCTCTTTTTAATTTTAATTTTAAAATTTTGTATGTGGGTGAGTATGTTGTGTTACTCATTGGTTCACCTAAAACCTATTTAAAATCCCATACCGTTCACCTAAACCGAATACTTCAGAATCCAGCTAGAGTCGTGAGGTTGTCAGGAGACCCGAGGAAGGATCAAAGAAAAGAAAGGAAAGTGAAATCCAGCGCCGGCCAGACATTACCTACTACCCACCGGGTTACCAACCAGAGTCCTTCACCAACCCCAGAAACATCTCAATTCCAACAAATTAGGGAGACCTCAAGAGACTAAAGAAGAGACTGAGGAAAGGAAGGAAGGACAGACGAAGCAGAGTGAGATCCACAGACACCAGCCTCCACCGATTCAACGACCAGAGGAAGAAGCAGATTGTGTTTGAATTTCGATAGATGCTGGTGTGGTGGATCTGGCATGCATGAAAATCTCCACCAAAGAGGGGAGCCGTCGACCCCGGTCTCTTCTTTAAACCATCGCAATAACGAAAAGTCATACTTTTTTAAACCTATTGTGTTAATGCAAAATGGCTGCCGAACCTTGGCATTTTAGATCAGGTCAGATGTGTTCGTTTTTATAATAAAAATACATATTAAAGAGGCAGTGTGTATTATTTAGTGTTTAAATAATAATTCATTCATTTAAAAGAACACTATTAATTCCAAAAACATCCCCAAAAATCAGTTACATGACATCAACATACATTCCTTTATATAATCGTAAGTCTAGTAATCGCTAATTATATTAGATAGGTTGCACCACGCCTTACAGGTGGCTGCCATGTTTCACCGCCATCTTTATGCTACGGATACTCGAAGGAGAAAACTTCACCTGAATACCGTATTAGGATGCTTGTCTCCCTCTTCTTTGCTCTCGCTAGCTTTTGCTAGGTTCTCCTGCTAGCTGCTTTTGTTAGCCGCTCCAGCTAGCTTGTGCTAGCCGGCACCTCTCTTGTTAGCTTCTCCAGTGCGTTCTTGCTCACCGTTCCCGCTCACCGGGCAGTCTCTCTGCAGCACCTAAGTGCTGCATTCTATTAGTTCACCACTAGATGGCACTAAATAATACACACTGTCTCTTTTGAGAAATAGGACAAAAATCCTGTTTGTACACAAATGAAATAAGCTTCTTAAGAAATATGTTGCAAATCATAGGACATATAATGGCAAATACATTTTGGCAGTAAAAGTGTGGAAAATAAGATTTGTTTTCATCATACATATATATAAAACATATATACACACAGAGACGTGTATATATATATATATATATATATATATATATATATATATATATATATATGTACTTCTTTCTAGGGCTGGATATTCAATCCGATATTGATTAATTATGGAACATCAATTCTTCTTAAATATCAAGGACATGATTTTAAAAAAAAACTCCACAGACATTAAATTCCAAATTACATTTTGCAGAGGAACTATTTAAATGATTTATTTATCAATGAAAATAGCACTTGTTATAATCACTTAAGTGTTACGCAAATATTGACATCAGCAAGGATCCGATGAAAATATTTTCATTATATAGTTCAATAATTGTAAATATAAATTAAAAAGATTCAGAATTGTTTTTAAAGTGCAATAAGTCAGGTATTTAAAAAATTAAGAAAATACCTTTAAATTCATGTGAACAGTAAAGAAAACAATAAGATACCAAAAAATGTGACCTTTAAAATGGTATTTTCTTAAGAATTTATGGGGGAAACAAATATATAAATAATCGATCCATGGTTTTATGAATCAATATCGGGCTTGAAGAGGAATATTGATTTACTATTTATTATACAAAAATTTTAACCCAGCCCTACTTCTTTCCCAAAATTGTGTGTCTCAAGGAGATCTGCCAAGAAGGATCCTCGTAAACTTAGGACAAGCATCTATTCCGAGCCATCTGTGAGATTTCTCCTTTGGCGAGCAGCAAAAAAAGGAAACTAATGGAAGATGAGCCAATCTCTCATGAGCCCGACAAGGATTCTCTCATAATTAGACACTTTCATCATCTTTTTTTTTTGTCCTCCTTGTCAAGTCTTCGCATAATACAAAAGAAGCAGTTGTGACCATCTGGTGGAAGACGGAATTAGCCTTGATTTCTGATGTGCGTTTACAGCGCTTGTCTTAACGGCCAATTCGGATTCTGTTCCAATATCTCATTTCTACATCAACAGATTGTGTGTTTTGAAATTTTAGCAAAATGTACAAAAGAAAAATATAACACCACTGCCATACATTACTTTACAACACGGATGGAATTTCACATTTCTGAACTTGTTTTTTTGCGCATAAACTGTCCACCGGAGCTTCCTTTGCCAAATGCGCAGGTTGGAAATAAGAATGGTGTTGACCAAGTTCTTTTAGTTCATACAACGTGCTTGTTAAATCTTTCGGCTTCCACCATCCTGTCCTCGCACTTGCCACCGAAGTGTCGTGTTTGTGCGTGAACTTCTTAACACGTTCCGTGCAACAGACAGCACAGTAGCTGTGCTCCCAATTAGCACATCACGGCGACACTCCTCAGTGAAGCAAGGCTTGCTGATGTCAAGTTTGAAACCTACACAGTCCGTTTCTCTTTCATCACATGAAAGAATCTGCTGCTGTGTCGAGGCCACCACAATAACAATACTAACGCTGGTGGTTCAAAGCTTTTTGTGAAGTCGGTTATTAGAGGGGGACATTCATCCTTCTTCATAGTCGTTAGAGAATTGAGTTTGGCTTATGTGCCGATTGGGCTTTCCCAAAACTAGGACGTGAATCTTGGCTCAATTAGACAGAATGTTATTACAGCTTAGAACTGGAATAAAGCTCACCGTGGAGGGATTACTGTGTTTTTGTCAGGATATTTGATGGAGTTCACCTAATCAGGCTTCTGTCGGGCGTGCGGCCGAGCTGATCATTTGATTCAGGTGTGTTGGAGGAGGGAAACGTGCATGCTGGATAGATTTCCGCGTAAAAGATTGTGGCTCCAGTGGATGATTCCTTTATGTGTGGTATCCTTATATATTATACAAAGCATGAGCACTTTTTCTGGGCCGTTCAGGGAGAGGTTAAGATGGAGAATGCCGCAAGTCTTCAAGTGTCTGCCTGAATGTCATCCGCTGGAGGCTTCCACATGACACGCACCTCTGGGACATGCAGATGGACTTTCCATGTAGAGATGAAAGAGATGAGAGAGTGAAATCATGACGGCGACATGAGTTAGGAAGCAGTCTATACAGTATTCCATATGTCTTACCTTTATTCCGACACTCTGGATTAGAATCTCGTAAAACTTTATTTGGATTTGGCACCAAAAAAAAAAAAAAAAGATTTGTGCATAGTATGGAGAGACCGGTGCATGTTGTCACAGGGGTAAGTTGTCACATTGTTATTATCGTCTCCACTAGAAGGTGCAACAAAAAAGTGGACTAATTTTCTTCCCATAGATTTATGGTCAGGGGTCATGTCATGGCTGAGAAGTGAACACCACATTCTCAGCTGAGACGAACGCCAATTAACCATTTTGCACAACCCAAATTAAAATATTTTATCTTTACATATTTTCAAACAAACGTCGTCCATACACAAATTCTAGCAGCAATTCATGCGGACTCATTCGAGGAGAGATTCAAGAATCTTGCCATTGTTCTGTTTTAGCTAACTTTAAACTAGAGCTAGCATTAGTCAACATGATACTTTAGGGTAACATGTCTCAGTCATTTTGGGGTTAGTTGTCACGTGACATGCAAAAATAATGGTTCAATAAAAAAATGCACCACTGGTTAAAACCCAATTATTGTTGTTGTTTTATGCTAAAAACAATTTGTCATTGTTTCTGGGCTTATTCTGCCAGGCTGGTGACTACAAGTACAGTACACTATTATGCATATTTAGTAGTATAGCTACCATGTTTCTGGAAGACAGAATTTCATTTTGGTCAATCAATTGCTTATAATAAGAAAGTCCTGAATCACACAGTGACGTCACAGTCTGAGCAATGGCCAGCATAACTGATAATCTAATTAGCTCATAATACTCATGGATGTGGAAATGTAATCCTCCATAACGCATATTTGAGCGCGCTCACTGAGGCGGACGTGATGGCGCGGAGCAGGCGGACCCATTTTTCGCGGATGAAAGCACTGAACTGTAACGAGCGTCTAATTGGTATCATTCCAGTTATGGTGTCAAAATGAACGCGTGACTTTAAATAGGAATCTTGGCCGGTGTCACACCCCGCCACTTAGCTGCCCGCCTAATGTCGTCTTCATACCTGCCTGCCCGTGCTGTTGGCTGAGGACAGAAAAGATTGTGCATACAAATGCAACATCAATGCAAAGGCACCAGTGGGCGATTTTTATGTAAGTCCACAGCGCACACGGAAGAAGCACTAGCGGGCGTGTGGCGTGCCTGTCTGCATCCATCACATTGACTCACTTCATACCCTCAAGAGCTGGTAGGGCGCCGCCTGTGCCGTCTCTTGTCTTTGGGCTGTTGCAGCATAAGGAGGTCGAATGCGTGGGTACGTGCCGATTACGTTTTTAATTTCTCACTGACTTGACCCCCTTCTTTACACGACCCAACTCTTACTGCCTTCCTACTCTAACTGCATGTTTACCTTAAGAGCGCTTTACAAACCCTAGCTCGGAACTTCCTAACCAACCAATTGACTGATCTACCTACCATACTTCTCTATCCACCTACCACTAACTACTGGTGCAGTTTTACATTAACTCATTCACTGCCATTAACGGCTATAGACGTCAAAAATTCATTTGATTTATTAGTTTAAAAAAAAATGTTGTGTGACAACCTAGATTTTTTTTATTGTACATTTAGAACGGATATAAAATTTGTGATTAATTGTGAGTTAACTATTGAAATCATGCGATTAATTACAATTAAAACATTTAATCGTCTGACACCCCTCATTTTTAATAATCTTTTATTTTTTTATTAGGGGCATTAGGCGATTATTTTTTTTTAATTGTAATTAATCACATGACTTCACTAGTTAACTCAAGATTAGTCATGAATTTTATATCTGTTCTAAATGTACAATACAAAATTCTAGGTTTTTATGCTCTCGTTAACAAAAGTGGAAAAAAAAAGTTCAACTAATAGAAATAGTTCAAATGAATTTTTGACGTCTATAGCCATCAATGGCAGTGAATGAGTTAAAGGGAAAGTCCTCCTTAAAAATGTCTTGACAATAATGTGTTGTGTGACCTCACTAGTCTAAACATGACATACTGATTGATATTACATTCGTGGAATATGAGTTACTCAACAAAATCCAGCCATTTTTATCCATCGCAGGAGGCGGCCATTTTGCTACTTGCTGTCGACTGCAGATGACATCACAGTTGCTCGTGTAACGACCAATCACAGCTCACCTGTTTTCTGAAACGGAGCTGTGATTGGTTGCTACCTGAGACCTGAGCAACTGTGATGTCATTTTCACTCGACAGCAAGTGGCAAAATGGCCGCCTTCTGATATTGATAAAAACTGCAGAATTTTGCTGCTTAACTCCTATTCCGGAATTTAGACTAGTGGGGCTGCGTAGAATATATTATTATCAATGATTTTAAACAATTAAAAATTTTTTTATAATAATAAATAAAAATAGCTCTCTTAAAGTGACAATCAAAACTGATTATTGTAAAGTCAGAATTGGCCAGCGAGTGTATGCACAACAATGAACAGGCTCTAATAACACTCCAGGATTAATGGTTTTGTTTCCTTTTATGGACAGGAATAAATGATATTATAAAAAAACACTTTCATCATGCTTAATCTTAACAGGGGGAATTTTCAATATTACACCCATGAGGACATCCTTGTTTGGGAAACCTCCCAAGCTCACAGTACAGCAATAAGCTTGTGTGTGTTCAATAATCACCATGGTGTCTCGTGAGGATACAGAGAAAAATGCTTCTTTCTTATCCTTTTTTTAATTTTTTAAATTTCTTTTTTTTTACACCAGTTCTCTGCTTGGTTTGTTTCTGTGCTTTGTCACCATAATAATTTATTCAGCACCACACAGATACCATCTCAAGTAAATAATGTGTCTTGAAGGACCAATTCTACTACCGTCTTCTACTACTACTACTACTACTGCTACTACTAATATATAAAAATAGATCAAACAAGAGCCTACATAAATTAAAACACAAATACATATATTCATCTGAAAGGAGTTTTGATGAATATGTATTAAGTGCAAGTAAGGATTTGTTTTGCTCTGAGCAGCCAATCGGAGGATGGAAAAAATGCTGACGTTGTGTGCCAGCTCGGTGGCCCCCACGGGGCAAATTTAAAATCTGTTCCAAATGATTGACATGGCGGCACATGTGAGTCTGAAATATTATTGGGCAAAAAATAAGCAGTGCAGCAAAGCGAAATGCTTACGGATTGGCAAGGAGTTTGTTGGCAATAAATTCGGACAATTACACGGAACAAATATTAGAAATTGTCCATTTTGGTCAGTGCTTGTATTGGTGCTTTTATCGGTTCTGACCCCAACCACTGAGCAATAATAGGCCATTAATTCAATCTTTAAGGCTAACTCGTGTTTTGTAACAGCAAATTTCTCCACATTGTTTCCTTCGTCTGTGGGCCAAGTTTGACGATTTGAACAATGTGATGGGCCGACAGATAGTAGATTGCGGTCACAGCAGAGAGGCTTAAGAGCATCAAAACAGCCTGATAAAAAAATAAAAAATCCTCCTCCGCGGCTATTTCAGGTTTTGGCATTTAGCTACGAGTTGTACGGCTCGAGCTGCTCGTGATGCGGACCCTGACTGAGTAAACATTTTGATACTGACAAACACTCCACCGCGCCATTCAGATGAAGTGTTACACTGCAAGTCAATGAAAGGACCCACTTCACTCACATGGAAGGATGGAAGTAAAGAAGTGATGTGTTCAAATGGACGTTTTTTTTCTGAATGTCACTTTATTTCACCAAATCATTTAGTTTATGATCGCTTTTTGATCTGTCATCTCCAAGCATCTCATAAAAACCGATTGATCAAGTTTTCTTCGCTTGAAAACACATGAAAATGTTTTATCTAACTGTCTCATGCAAATGACTAGCTAAGACTAGACTAACGTCAAGAAGAAGAAAAAAATTCTCAAATGTGTACTTTTTAGTGGATAATGAACTTAAGCAATCAAAATGTTTGCAATATACGGATGTGGAGCATTTCATGACCCAGGCCAGTATTCAAGTTGCTGTGTGTGTTCAATATTCATGTGCGCCTGTTTGCTGAGGTTTTTCGTCCAAATCCATACTGTGCTCCTCTCATGTTATCGTAAAATAACTTTCCTTTTTTTCCATGTGGGAGATTAGAGTGTGTCAGAATTGTGTTTATAATGTAATTAATTTGAATTATTTGATGGATTTTGTTTTTTGGATGCAAATAATAGATTTTTCCTTTATCCGGTGAAGGTATCACAAAATTAAGTTTTTCTGATGCGGGGTTTTGAACGCAACGCAAGCGAGGTTTAGGCAGTTGAGGCACACGGTGTGGAGAAAAGACAGTGCCCGTGTTTTTAGACTTTGTGGAATAAATGTTAAATGTTCAAAAGACACCACGGTTGTCACAGAGCTGCAACATTCATCCTTTGTTTTTGAATCTTACAACTTTGCCATTCTCTCACTAGATATTTTAAGAGGCTGTTATCTGTCAAAACAAAAAAAAAAAGAACTCCCCACTGTGTCGTGCTGGCGTGCACGCAGATAGACGCTATCGAGTTCCTTGCAAGGCGCCTCTTGCTTGAAATGAATGTGAAAGCGGAGACCAAAACAGTTACCGGAGGGGCCAAAATCAAAATTAACAAATGCTAATGTTTCTTTTTTTTGCACAAATAAGCCCCAACTGGACAATTCCAAAGTAAATGTCCCCGAGTGGACAATTCCCACAAGCGTTTTGCAACATAGCTAACGATAAATGTTTAATACACGAGAGAGAAGCCACAGATGGGCCATAAAAAAAAGTCTAGTAAAAAATATATTGAGTAAAAGTTGTGATTGTATCTGAAATAGCCACATCACATCATATGATCGCGATGCAGCCGATTTTGTCAAATAGTGGCAGTTTCCTAGCAGTAAACGTTCTTTTTGTTTCTCTGTGAAGGTGGCCAACCTCTTGCGACTCTTCCAGATCCCTCAGATCAGCTACGCCTCCACCAGCGCCAAGCTAAGCGATAAATCCCGCTATGACTACTTCGCCCGCACCGTACCGGCAGACTTCTACCAGGCCAAGGCCATGGCGGAGATTCTGCGTTACTTCAACTGGACGTACGTGTCTACCGTAGCCTCGGAGGGCGACTACGGCGAGACGGGCATCGACGCCTTCCAGCAAGAGGCCCGCTCTCACCAAATCTGCATCGCCACCTCGGCCAAGGTGAGCCGCTCCATGAACCGTCAGGGTTTCGAGAACGTGATCCGCTCCCTGCAGCAGAAGTCCAACGCCAAGGTGGTCATCATGTTCACCCGCAGCGAGGACGCCAGGGAGCTGCTGGTGGCGGCCGCTCGCATGAAAGTCGCCTTCATCTGGGTGGCGAGTGACGGCTGGGGGGCGCAGGAGAGCGTGGTGAGGGGCAGCGAGACGGCGGCGGACGGCGCTTTCACCATCGAGCTGGCCTCCTACCCCATCCGAGAGTTCGAAGACTACTTCACTAAACTGAACCCGTACACCAACACCAGGAATCCGTGGTTCAAAGAGTTCTGGGAGCACCGCTTCGGCTGCAGTCTTCAGGAGCACGGGTGCAGCGAGCGCAGCCTCAGAGACGGCACTTTTGAGCAGGAGTCCAAGATCATGTTTGTGGTCAACGCGGTTTACGCCATGGCCTACGCGCTCCACAACATGAGGCAAGCCGTGTGCTCCAACACATCCAAGGTCTGTGAAGCAATGAAACCAGGCAATGGCAAACGGTTCTACAAGGAGTTCATCCTGAAGACCAAGTTTGAAGGTGAGCGAAGGAATTTCATAGCAAATATTTTTATATTTTTAAGAGGAGGCTCAAGACACACCTTTTTTAGTTTGGCATTTAAATGATATTTTTAAACACTTTTATTTATTTTAATTTTTTTCCTGGAGAGCTCAGTTCATTCGGTAATTTTATCGATTTGACATGTCATCATCATTGCTCTCTTTTTTTTTATTTATTATTAAAAAAAAAATTATACATTTTTATTTTGTATGTGGGTGTGTATGTGCGTGTGTGCGTGCGTGCGAGTCTGTATGCATTAGTTCACCTAAAACCTATTTAAAAATCCCATACCGTTCATCTAAACCGAACACTTCGGAATCCAGCCAGAGTCGTGAGGCCGTCATGAGACCAGAGGAAGGACCAAAGAAAAGAAAGGATAGTGAAATCCAGCACCGACCAGACATCATCCACCACCCCTTTATTTCTTTTCTTAAAGGGATACTTGACTCATTGAGCCATTTTCAGCAGTTAAAAAGTTAATATTTTGTCTATAATTAATTTGATAACTCCATTATTTGTCATGTACAATTAATACTTTAAAAAAAAACTATTTGCCACTTGCTGTCGACTGAAGATGACATCACCATCATTCAAAGGAATGTTTCATCCCATGTAGCCCAGTTTGGTTATGTGTCATGGGAGCATAAGCGAAAAAAGATGCATGGAATCAGACCTCTGAAATCCGAATCCAGTTTTGATCATATCACAAATATCAGATATGTCTGCCAACGTGACCGCATCTTAAGCGGCCGGAAGCAAATAAATAGAGGTGAGCCGTGACATTTTTGCACACATCAAAGAACGCACGGCATGTAGATCAAAACTTAGAAAAATGTGGTTCCAAAATCGCACGACTTTACTGTAATTCAGGTGTTAAAACGTCTGTTGAGCCGCTAATTCTTCTATGGGTTCCTCCCAGCTCCGTTTCGACCCGCCGACACGGAGAACATGGTCCGCTTCGACTCGGTCGGCGACAGCATCAGCCGCTACAACATCTTCCACTACCACAAAGAAGACGGGAAATTTGTCTACACGAAGGTGGGCTACTGGGACCAGAACCTGACCCTGAACACCACCCTGGTAAGCTGGCGCGGCTTGTTGCCGCCCACCTCCCAGTGCAGCGACCCCTGCAAGAAGAACGAGGTGAAGAGCATGCAGCCCGGGGACGTGTGCTGCTGGATCTGCATCCCCTGCCAACCCTACCAGTACCTGCAGGATGAGTTCACGTGCGCCGACTGCGGATTTGGCCAGTGGCCCCTGGACAACCTGACGGGCTGCTACGACCTTCCCGAAGAGTACATCCGCTGGGAGGACGCGTGGGCCATCGGGCCCGTCACCATCTCCTGCTTGGGAATAATTTGCACCCTGTCGGTGGTGGGTCTGTTCTTCAAGCACAACGAGACGCCGGTGGTGAAGGCGAGCGGACGCGAGCTCTCCTACATCCTCCTGCTGGGAGTCCTCATGTGCTACAGCATGACCTTCATCTACATCGCCAAGCCTTCCACCGCCGTTTGCACGCTCCGCCGACTGGGCCTGGGCACGTCGTTCGCCGTGTGCTACTCGGCCCTCCTCACCAAGACCAACCGCATCGCTCGCATCTTCAGCGGCGTGAAGGACGGCGCCCAGCGGCCGCGCTTCATCAGCCCGGCCTCCCAGGTGGCCATATGCGGGGCCCTTATCTCCTGCCAGCTGCTGGTGGCCGTCATCTGGCTGCTGGTGGAGGTGCCCGGCGTGAGGAAGGAGGTCAGCCCGGAGCGGAGAGACGTGGTCACCCTCAAGTGCAACAGCAGGGACTCCAGCATGCTCATGTCGCTCACATACAACTGCGTCCTCATCGTCCTCTGCACCGTCTACGCCTTCAAGACCAGGAAGTGCCCGGAAAACTTCAACGAGGCCAAGTTCATCGGTTTTACCATGTACACCACCTGCATCATCTGGCTCGCCTTCCAGCCCATCTTCTACGTCACGGCCAGTGACTACAGGGTAACTATTGCTCCGTCAGAATACTATATGTTGGTGTCATTTGCGTCCTTAGGATATAAAATGTAGAAATGAATGATACTTTTTTTTATGAAGCAAAGTTGAACTGACTGCCTGTTTTACAAATATAATTTCAAACATGAATTTGAACGCTGGAAAAATTGCATTTGTTGCCTGTCCCTGCTTCGTAAAAATGAGACTTCAGATCTAATTGTTTGCATCCTTTACAAATATTGTATTTGTATTTTTTATTTATTTTGTTATTTCATTATTATTATTTATTGTTTTGGGTTTTATTTTTTAATTTTTTAATTGTTACTTTTAAGTTGATTCCTTTAGGCCCCCTTCCAACCGGAGAGAAAAATGCTGGGGGGGGGGGGGGGAGTGTTTGAGTGAGTGAGTGAGTGAGAGGGGGAGACACACTCGCTTACTCACACAAAAACTCTCTTACATTCCCAAAATTCTCTTACACTAGACACACATACACAAAAAAAATCTCTCTCTCTCACTCACTCACTCCAATAACAAAAACCATCTTTCACACATAAGTCTTACACAAACAAAAAAACATACTAAACTTTCACTTTGATCAAAAAGCTCTCACATGAACCCAAAATTTCTCCCACACACAAACCAAAAAAACAAAAAACCCACTCACATAAAAACTCTCACTTGAAAAAACACACGTTGATAGCTAGCGCCTCGCAGCATGGAAGCCCTTGACAACCCTGTGGCATAAATTCCAGCTCACGGAGGCTTTAAGCGGATTTTTTTTCGTGGCATATACATGTAGGAATGTGTAGCCATAAGAACATTTCAGCTTGTTGAGACAACAGCTGGATTTTCAACAATTTTGAAGCTTTATTCCATATACTTTGAAATTTGACAGGATTGTGGTGTGTCAAATTTACAAGCAATGGTGGCAAATCCAGGTTCAGAAAGTAAAATCCCTTCCACAGTTTGGCTTTAGCCCCTGATGATTGCTAGCTCCCTACCAGGTAAACAAGCACCATGGGTACTATCTAGGGAGCTAGCTAGCTAGCACCTGAAAGTAAAAACCCTGCCACAATTTGGCTTTAGCACCCGATGCTAGCTAGCTAAACGAGTAACGAGTAACATGTTAGCTCCCATGGTGCTCGTTTACCTGCTAGCTGCAAGCCAAACTGTGGCAGGGTTTTTACTTTCTGGACCTGGATTTGCCACCTCTGTTTACAAGACATTTATTTTCACTTTACAGAGATTTTAATAAACAACAAAAAAAGAGACTATATATATAAAACAAGTGAAGTAAAAATAACTTAGCAGCCTTTGCTGAAATGTTTTTTTCCCCAACTGACAGTATTTTTACAGGCCAAAGTTAAAAACGTGTGAGCTCCTCCTGCGTTTGTTTTGGCTGTTGTGGGGGGGGGGGCTATATCGACTTCATGCTGTGCGCCTGCAAATAGCAGTTCTTGGACTGCGGGGCTATCCGGTGGCGTGGGAAGAGATGGTGCTCAGGCACATGACCCCAACAGTCAGCTCATATTAGAGGCTGAAACATGACTAACATGCCCCTTACAGCTACATATGATTAGCATTCTTGCACGTGTTTGTCTTCACATACAGTATGTGCATTGTGCACATACCATACATTCAGGCTTTTTAAAAAAATGGACACGTAAGGACAAAATATACTGGACTGGACTGCTAAAATATTGCGATGTGGCTGCAATTACAACCTCGCCGTGTTACTCTGGACTAAAGTGGTAAGGTACATTTCTTGAGTGTGGTCTTAATTGACGGAGCGTTGCCAAATTAAGTGCCCTTGAGCAAGGTGTTGAACCCCCTCCCACCTCTCAAATGGCTCAGGGGTGGACATTGTGATTCAGCCGCCTTACTCTGCATGACATCTCAGTGTACAATGAATTTGCCCTACGGGGAAAAACCAGAGAACTCTATTTATGTATTTATTTATTTATTTATTTATTTATAGTGATTATAATTGTTATACAGTAGATTGTAGATTATTGTGCCCCTTGAAAGGCCCTATATTATTATTTTTATTATTATATATATTTATTATTATTTATTTATTTATTACTTTTTTTTTCTTTTGAAGGAAAAAATGGCAAAGCACACTGAATATTTTTGAAGATTTGCGACTAGTGAAGCCTGCATTCAATTGGAGGAACAAGGATGGCGCATTCAAGTGATTTCTTAGGAGAAGGAAATGCAACATGTTTCATTCACCCCTCTGCCTTCCCATGTGCCCTGGCAGGTCCAAACGACCACCATGTGCATCTCCGTCAGTCTGAGCGGCTCGGTGGTCCTGGGCTGCATGTTCGCTCCCAAGGTCCACATCATCCTTTTCCAGCCGCAGAAGAACGTAGCGTCGCTGCGGGTCACGGCCAACCGCTTCAGTGCCACCGTGTCGGCCTCCGCTTCCGCTCCCAGTTCCAGTTACTCCAAAGGTGCGCACAAAATATTTTGAATGGAACTCATCAGATTGCGCTATTGTCTATAGCAGTGGTTCTCAAAGTTGTTGTTTTTTTTACACAAAGTACCACCTTGAAAAATACTTGGCTCTCTAAATACCAACATAATGGCCGACATTAAAATACAGTTGTGTACTAAGACCTAAGTAAGAAGTATTCACATGTGACCCAAACATTCCTGGATATACTCTAATACTTAAATAAAAGTTAACTAAATACTCTTACATCTACTGTAATACTCCCCAAAATAAACCTAACACTTTTAAACTACCTTACCTAAATACTTTTACATTTACTAAATATGTCCTGAAAGTTACCAAAGTACTCTTAAAAATGTACGAAATAATCCCTAAAAGTTCTCTAAATACTTTTAGATCTACAAAATACCCCCTAAAAGTTACAGTACATCAATACTCAAATCTATTAAATACTAGTTTTAATTATACTGGAAAAACTCCAAAAAAATGACCTCAATAGTATTACATTTGTTAAATACCTTAATAGACTACTCTTAAATTTCTGAAATAGTCACAAGTTACCTAAATACTCCTGAAATCTACAAAATACTCCCTAAATTTCAAATAACCACTCTTAATAAAAGCCTATTAAATGCCCACAAGTTACCTAAATATATTTTTTAAATACTTCCCAAAAGTTACCTAAGTGACTCTTAAAAATGTATAATAGTTTTTTTTTTTAAATTAAATCTATGAAATACTCCCTGTGAATGACCTAAATAGTCTTAATTCTACTGAAATACTCCCTGAACATTACCCAAATGCTCTTAAATTTATTAAATACTTGCCTAAATACCTAAATGCACTTGAAATCGACCAAATATTCACTCAGTTACCTAAATTATTTTAAATGTATGAAATGCCACCTAAAACTTAAACATACAAAATGCTCTCTATAAATGACCTAAATAATCTTGAATCTCTTAAATACTCCCTAAAAGTTACCTAAATACTCTTAACATGTATTTATCACTTCCTAAAAGTTAACCTGGATAGTATTGGATATTTACAAAATACTCAATACCTAAAAGTTCCATACTCTTAAAATCTATTCAATACTCTCTAAAGGTTACCTATAAATACTATTGAATTTCCAAAATACTCCCTAAAAGTTACATAAAATTACTGAAATACTTCCTAATTTATAGATTTCATTTTGTGATTTCTTCGCATACCACTAGAGGGAGCCACCAGTGGTACTTCTACCACTCTGATCATCACGATTGAAACGACTAATCAACTTTACTACTCTACATTTGAAGTTAACTAATCGCTAATTACGTTTTACAATTGGCCAGTTCACCCATCGATATGCCAATGCAACAGTCCTAAAATGGTAGTCAGTTGCGGCGTTCCAAATATTGCATGAAATGATATCTTTGGAACCTTTGTCCTCTAGGCTCCGCCTCCAACTACGTGCCAGCGGTGTGTAACGGTCGCGAGGTGGTGGACTCGACGACGTCCTCTTTGTGAAAGCATCCCATCATCGGTCCGAAGTGAGGCCGGGTCGAGGGACAATATGCGGGCTGAACCGACGTTGGCTTGTGAGGCCTCGTTTGTATAGATTTCATATACTGTGACTTCTTTGGTTTACACTTAGATGTGGACAATGTGTTTATGGTGAGAATTTAGTAGGAAATCATACAAAACGTTAGGCACTATGTGGCCGGAATGATCTGTTCCAGAGTCAAACTGTCATTATTGTGAAACTTTTATTAACTGTACAGGCAGTGTTGTAACGTTCTCAACCATCGTAGTGTAAAAAGATATTTATCATTGAAAATATTTATTTGCAAATTTCAATTCAAAATAAAATGTTATTATTTTAATCAAATTTGCCATTATTAACCAAACGTTAGAAATAAACCAAACTAAAGGAAAATATAGACATTTTTCTACCTATGAGAATGAACGCATCCTACTAAATTCTGGCAACAGGTGGCTTGTGACGCCTTGCACCGTGCCTTGTCCTAACTCGTCATGTTGTGTGCAGCAATAGTGAAATAGAGCTGTTCTTATCTTATTGTCCTTCCAGTGCTGTGAATATATCCAATGTTTGAAGACTACAGTCCGTCTGTAAAGATGTGACAAACCTTACTGAGCGTAATATGTAAAATGAGGCAACTACTGATGTATGAATGCCGATGTAGACATTCTAGAACGTGTGCGTTTGTGTAACTAATGTAAATAAAACTTTTGTTTTTGTAATATCAGAATAGAGTTGCATTTTAACATTTAAAAAAACAAAACAATGAATGGGGTAGATGCCACGGACTTCCAACTTCCGGGTTTTACACAACAGCGCCGTTTCCGCCCCTAACCGCGCTGGAGGGAGCCCTCAACCGCCCACACGTCGCAAACCGCAACCGGAAACGGCGCTGAACCTGGGAAGTCCCGCCTCCTCCATGGCATATACCCCATTAAGAGCCAATGGGAAGTGTAATTAAAAACTTGACACAATCCTGAAAGTATGAAGACTAATTGTGTTTTTTTACATGTCGACATGTGCAAATATACTAATACAGGCCCAAGACCAGTTCATGTAAACCTGACTCGCATCCAAATTCATAACACTGATGTGTTGTTGAAGTCATTTTGTGAATGTATTGGAAGATTTTCAGCACTTTTACATATACTGTGATATGCATCGATCGTTTTTTCCAGGGAGGGCTACAGTTCAGTGCCATTTCAGTTCAATGGCATCACAAAGCCCTGTGTGGAAATTTGTCTACAGAAAGACAAGTGAGAAATGAATCCGGTTTGGCACCCGTTTCAAGTTTTTAAAGTTTAGTTTCAATTTAAGCGACTTGCTGCTTGACAAACAGTGACAACCTTGATTTGTCCTCTTCTGTACTTCATTATTCATCTTATTTTACATTAAGGCTTTTTTTTTTTTGCTTTTTAATTAAAATCAAGTATTTTATAGTGAAACTGTAAATAATTTACAAACAGTGGTATTTACAAAGCAATCTATGAACAGGATGACTTCAGACAAAAATTCACGCTTCTACCTATCTTAACTACCCATATGGAATTAACAATGTACTTTATCAAGAATAACGATTTATAATATTAAAAAATGAATGACAAAATTACTTCATCTTTTAATGGTGGGTATTTACATCTAAACCAGACAGTTTTGAAAATGGGATTTTTAATTTGAAGCCACCCATTAACCATACAAGCAATATTAGAAAATGGGTCTAATCAGATCCATATATAATTCTCTTGTCTCATACTTGCCTTTTTCATGTCTAACTCAAATGTTTTGAGTGTACAACAAAAAATGGAGGAATGCGTCTCACTGTTCCAATACTTATACCACCCAATTGTCCTCATATAACCTTGAAAAAAATTTCATCGCTATATATTTTTTTTAAGTGTCCATTTTTTGCAATATCAAATCATTCTCATCAAATATTTTTCAAATAGAGAGCAATATTGTGGCAAAAGGTTATAAACACCTTTAATGTACAAAATAACAATAATTCCACTATTCTGTTGCCGGGGCTTCATCGTGATTGGGAGGTTTCCTTTTCAGGGGAATGATACAGATCCCATTCTTGGCCTCTTTTTGTCTCCACCATCGACCCAACCTGCACAGAGACAAATGGCATCTTAATACCAACATATGCAAGGCCCACAAATACAAATTCCTATTTTCCAATTGCCACATGGACAATATCAAAGATAATGGGCTAAACCATTTGATCAATAAATTGATCAGTTCCTCCTGAATCTTAATTCTTCATTTAAGGAAGACATTGTGTGCTTCCAACTTTGTGAGACCATAATAAGGAAGGACATAGGAAAGTAGTTATTAATCCTTCTATTCTATGAGTGCAATGCACCCCCCCCCCCAATCTAATCATCTCTAAGTCAGTGAATTTGAACACCCAACAGGTCAAACAACTTTTCCCATAAAATAAAAGTACAACACTGCCATCTAGTGGACACTGAGTACACACTAAAAAGATGTCAGGGAACGGTTGCCATGGAAACAGCAGCCTTTGTGCAATATTTACCTGTGCTCCTGTCCGACGCCCGCCACCAAGAAGTGACCCGAGTGTGAAAACTTCAAGCTGTTGACAAAACCGATCTGAGGGAGAGCAAACGGGGACGCGGAATAAGACGACACAAAGACTCGACGTGCCGCGTGAAGGTCGGTGCATTCAAAGACGCTCTTACCACTGGAATACTGAAGAGAGGCACAAGCCCTCGATAATTCGGACTGCACTTCCACACTTGCACCTGCGCGTTGCTGGAACCTGTCAAACAGAAGCTCAAGTGACTTTGGTGTTCGACCAGATGGAAATGTGTAGTGTGTACTATCAACGGAATACATTTGCATACGTTCAGCGGGGCCGTTAATTAAAAGGCTTGACAAACATGTGTGTTTGTGTGCGTTGTGAAGGACTCTCACAGCCAGAGGCACCTGAGGCTACGACGTCGCTGTTCAGAAGCGCGGCCACCGCCGACACCCAGTGAGGCTGCTCCAGCCCGGCGTCGCCATGGCAACCGTGAGCCTGCTTCACCGTGCTGAGGGGCTTCTTCTTATTGACGCTCCAAAGACACACGGAGCTGAAGCGGACGGTTGCGAGGAATAAATTGGGCGCGCGAACAACAAAGACGAGTGTCAAAAGTTTCGCTGGTGATGCGACGTACCCGTCGTCAGCTCCTGTGATCATGTGCTCCTCGTTGATGAGCTGGATGCAATCTATCGAACCCCTGCCAAAAACAGTGGTGACACATTAAAAGCTGATGTCGGTATTTTTTTTTCTACATTAGTAGAAAAGATGTATACGGAAGAGGATTAGAGCCAGTGAAGATAAAAAAAAAAAAGAAGGTTGGCAGGATTCCGGCGTTATTCTCAGCATTCTGACTTTAAAGTGAGAATTCTGAGAATGAAGTGATAATACTCCATATTCTCAGAATTCTGACCAAAGTGATAATTATTTTGACCTTATTCTCAGAATTCTGACTTCTCCCCACAATTTATAGCTACGTCACAAAGTCAGAATTCCGAGATTAACTCATTCGCTGCCATTGACGGCTATAGACGTCAAAAATTCATGTGAACTATTTCCATTCGTTTCACACCCCCCCCCCCACTTTTTTTACCAAGAGTATGAAAACCTAGAAAAAAATATATTGTATATTTAGAACAGATGTAAAATTTGTGATTAATCGTGAGTTAACTAGTGAAGTCATGTGAATGATTACAATTAAAAAAAATGTAATCGCCTGATGCCCCTAATTTAAAAAAAGAAAAGATTATTAAAAATTAGGGGCATCAGACGATTAACATTTTTAATTGTAATAATCACATGACTTCACAATAGTCACTCACGATTAATCACACATTTTATATTTGTTCTAAATACACAATAAAAAAAATTCCAGGTTTTCATACTATTAACAAAAGTGGGAAAAAATGTGAAACTAATCGAAATAGTTCAAATTAATTGTTGACGTCTATAGCCGTCAAAGGCAGTGAATGAGTTAGTCAGAATTCTCACTTTAAAGTAAGAATTTTGAGAATAAAGTGAGAATTCTGCCCCCAAAAAATTCCCTCTTCACTGGCCCTAATCCTCTTCCGTAGATACACCAAAAAAAGGGGAAAAAATACAATTCAATTACTTTTTAAAAAATCATTCAAACATTAACATTAACACCCTGGCGCCATCATGTGACACGCAAACACTCACACGTGGCCGTGGAAGACCAGCTGCGATTCCTCGGCGATCTTCCACACCCGCACGCTGCGGTCGCGCCCGCCGGCGGTCACGCAGCATTCTCTGCTCAGGCTGTCCAGTCCCGTGATGGCGTCCTGATGGCCGAAACTGAGAAGTCGTCGTGGGAGGGAAATGGATAGAATATGAATGAAAATTCAGGCCGGCGTACTTAATAACGTGTCAACATGACTTAGCGTTAAATCACTCACAGAGTTTCCACATAGGCATTTTCATCCACATTCCACACTTTGATGGAGCGATCGTGCGAGGCGCTGTACAGATCGTGAGTTCCCCTCCTGAACGAGAGACCCTGCAAGCAAGCGGACCATCACTTTCACTCGGAAAAGCTTCTTCGTGTGGTGGAAGAAAATGTATTTACATGTCGTTGGCACCCCCCACTTATCGAAACACAACATTCTGATCAATATTGTGTTGGTGGAATATATTTGTCTATTTTTAGGGGGTGGCCATTTTGTCTCTTGCTATCAACTGAAAATGACATCACAGTTGCTCAGGTAATGACCAATCACAACTCAGCAAGTTGTGATTGGTCATTTTCAGTACAGCAAGTGCCAAAATGGCCGCCTCCTGAGATGGATAAAGATTGGTGGGATTTGCTGCTTAACTCGTATTCCACAAATACAATGTTAATTAGAATACTGTGTTTAAACTCGTGGGACTGCATAGAACATATTATTGTAAAGAAATTGTGTATATATTTTGAATGTATCGACTATTAAGTGGCAACCTACCGAGACCGGGCCTTTGTGTCCTGTGAATTTGTAGAGATGCTTGCACGTTTCCGCTTCCCAAATCATGATCAGCTTGTTCATGTCTCCAGTTGCCTGAAAAGTCACATTTTGTTAGCATTCAAGTTGTTTGTGAGTTCCAGGACGATTTACAATCTAAAAGTCTCGGTCCTCACCAAGTATTTTGCGTCGGATGATATGGACATGCACAAGACTTGAGCCGTGTGTCCGACGTGGCGATCCTCCGTACCTTTCCTCCCACCGGGTAAGACCCTTAGCTTTTTCCCGCTCTCGGCGTCCCCTGATAAATATAAAGCCAGGCATCGTTTAAGACACATTTTTGACAGCCGCAATGCGGAACATAAACTGACGGTTTGTTACATTTAATGATGGAGCAGTCTTTT
Source organism: Leptonotus elevatus (assembly GCF_054856555.1). Lineage (NCBI taxonomy): Eukaryota > Metazoa > Chordata > Actinopteri > Syngnathiformes > Syngnathidae > Leptonotus > Leptonotus elevatus. Next base: position 16,395,349 of record NC_141248.1, on the reverse strand, counting down.
GCGGCAGAGAAGATGCACTTATCGTCGGGACTGATGACCAAGCAGGTGATCGGGAGCTTGTGTCCTCGTAACAGACGGATTTCGGAAGCGTCGGGTGGTAATATCTGAAAGACAAATAACATATTTAATAGACCTAGCCTAAGGCACAGAGTGTTTTACATTTTATTACTTACATCTTTGGCAATGGGTCGCTGTAACGTTCCTTTATGTTCAAGCTGTAAAAAAAAAAGAAAAAAAAAAAGAGCGCATATCAAACACAAACACATTCTTACCACAAAAAAGGTTGTGTGTCTAATCTTACCACTTCTTCTCTAAGTCTCCCCGCAATCAGATCCGTTTCAAATGACTCATCTTCTGCCTTTTCTTCTTCTAATTAAGACAGGACGAGCAAGTGTAAGACAGGGTAAAGTGAGAACTCAATGACATAAGTAGAAGCTCACCTTGTTCCTTTAACTGGTTGAGGTAAAGTTTGGCTAATCTGAGTTTCTTCTCCTGTGGAGTCTCATCATAGTCTTGCTCCTCTTCGGCCCGCCTTTTCTTGGGAACTACTGGGCTGTGCAGCAAAAATAGATATGTAGATAATTATATATGAGTTGTTACTAGTTAGCATCTTCAGAAAAAGTTGATCCGAGTTTTTGTACCTCTCTGTCTCAGAGTCGCTGGAGATCTCTTCGTTGTACTTGGAGATGTGCTTCTTGCCTTTAACTTTCATCGCCGGGTTCACTTCAGCCTGAGTCAAAGAGGATTTTTAAAAATGAGATTCATATTGACATGCAATGAAAAGTGTACGTTTAAACATGCAAGCATGCAGAGTGAGAATTAGCAATTAGCAGTGGCTAGCTTGTCCTAGTCCTTACTTTCCGCTTCGATACCATTATCTTTTTCCGAGGTTTCGCCATTTGGGTTTTTTTGGACCCCTTGATAAAGAAAGACGACGACATTGTAAAACGCGGTAACACAAACTACGTTGTCGGAAAAAAAAGAAGTCCCAACTTTCTCGGGATTCAAGTCAACATTGAACCCACATGGGTAACATGGCAGGTCAACCTAACATGAAAATGAGTGCCATAAACGTTGGCGCTGATTGGTCGGCGCCTACTACGTTCCGCCTTTTTAGCACGTCTTAAAATCCTATTGGTCCCAAAGAACATTTTGGAAGAACAGGAAACAGTCCTGAGAATAATACGTCCCTCGGTCAAAAACGAGTCGCGGGTTTGTTCCACATATAAATGTAAAAAATCAAACAACACAGTTATTGCTGACACATTTACACTACATATATTAAAAACAAATACAATGCGATTCCCACATGAATTGACCTCAAAACCTTTCGATCTACTCATGAAACATTGACATTATCACACCGGGATCTATATACTGTAGTACTGCAGTAGTACTGCTACTTCCTCTACTACGCAGTATTTGCATATATTGCACTGCCTTTGTCCTCAGTGGGTGTCGTAACACTTTAATTCCTCGGTACAAGCTGGGGGACCAGGTGAGGTTAATTTCCACCATTGTGTCATTAAAAATGAATTTATTTACTCTTGACACAGATAGATAGTGTTTATAACGGTGAGCTAAGTGGGCAGCGGAGAGGTCGAGTTGAGGACGCGGCGTCAACTAACTTTCCATTTTTTTTCTCCTTGGCTGAAAGTTGGACACCATTCCCTGGGCCGAACTTCACAAAATGTGTCATCCCTCTCCAGATTTTCCTTGAAACCTTATGCCACCTAAGAGAGAGGCGGGGGCGACTCCATCCCCGACGCCGGGAAAGATGCTAAAGATCAACACGGCCCCACTGGAGGCTGGTCCAATGGAGGAGTTGGCCGAGTCCACTTACTCTGCTTTTCTCAACGCAGAGGTAGGATACGTTTCTCTTGAACGCTGCACACACGCGCGTTTTGCACTTTCCCCCCACCACAGGCGTGATTTCCTCTCGCCCGACATCAGGAATTTGAGGAAATTGAAGACGAAGAGAGTTTAGGCATCCGAACGGACACCATCAGCCTGCTGATGAAGATAGAACAGCTGCAGGCCCAACTCAAATATGAACGCAGGTGTCGAATTCTGGCTGAGAGAGAGCTGAGGGAAATGAAAGGTGGGCTGAAGGGAGGAAAAGTGAACTTTTTCTGTGTTCTTTATTGAAGATGGGTTGCTCTTCTGGATGTTCTGAACTCTTGTTTCCATGCTATTGTTGAAGAGAATAATGCAGAGTTGAACTTCCTATAACTGACGTCATGTAACTGTTGGACTGTATGTAGGTTATAGCAACAACAAAAAAAGAAGTAATTTGCCCCGCCCAAAATTCATGTATGTTGAGCCGATAGTATAATATTATATTTGGAAAACCTCTCTTGCCCCATCTCATGGATCTAATTTATATATTATTTCTTAACTTGTCAAAGGCATGCTTAAAACTAGCCAATCGGAGACTGAAGTTAGACCGAGGGATGCACCAATCATTTGCTTACATGCACCTTGGCTCACAGAGGCTCATGGGAAGAGACACAGGCTCTGTCAAAGGAGACTATTATAATTGCTTGTAACCATTACATGTATTTAACTCCAGATAGCAGCAAACGTTAAAACGAATGAATGAAAACGCTCCCTACTTCATGTCAAGGGAAATAAATGTGGTGTTTGAGGCTGCAGGGAGATGAATATTGCATCGTCATGCAACTTGATCGCCTGTTTTATGATTTTATAGATTTTATACAACACCAAACCGGTAACGTTTCATTTTTGGCAATACTCCAAGTTGAGTCAGTCATGCTAGCAATGTAGCTGACCTTGGCGTGCATGGGAGTTAGTGAACTGAGGGTGTTTCTTTGGGCAGAGACGCTGCGGGTGAAGTGAGGCTACATTCCAATCTTGCTAGCAGCTTCATGAGGCTACATTTCAATCTTGATGGCTACTTCCAACCAGAAATATACCCCAAACTATGATCCAAAACACTATCAGACTTACAAGTTTACGCTAAAAATAATTCCTTTTGCTTCAAACTCACGATTATGATTAAAAAAAAAAATGCAGTGAATGTATTACAGCATTGTGACTAAATCTATTAGCTTATCTTATTTGTCTTATTGCGATGCTCGGCGCAGAGATGAACACACTCATGATGGAGATGCGACACACGGCTCATGAGCTCCGAGCCACGCTGGACCACGTCCTCCAAGGCGGCGACCCGATGACGGCGCCACACATCTCCCAAGACGAAGGCATCGCCTTCCTGTCGGAGCACGAAGCCAACATCGTCACGGTAGGCGACAAGCCAGAGGTCAGCGCTTGTTCGTCAGCGTCTCCGGGCCGATCCTCTTGTGCATCGTCGCACGCGTAATCTTTCCCACTCGCTCAGGACACCAACAACTACATGTACCTGGCCGAGAACCTCCGCGTTCCGAGGAGTCTTTACGAGCACGTGGGCGAAATCGCAGACTACAAGAAGTACACCGCCGCGCTGCTCATGATGCTTTTTGACAGAGAGACGCTGGCCACGCACTCGCTGCGGGGCCGCAAGAACTCGACGAGTAGGGAGGACTGCAACAAGCCCCAGCTCTCGCCTGAGATCCTCAGGAGCATCATCGGTAGGTGGCTGATTGAGATCCAATGTCATGGAATGATGAATCATTTTGCTTTCACACCGATGTTGCTTTGAGTGACATTGAGCTCCATATTTGATTGATTTAGCAGCCTGGGGGACGAGTTGGTTAGCACATCTGCCTCACAGACAAGAGGTTCTTGGTTTGAATATCAGTTTGGTGTAACAAGATGTAACCCAGTATGGAGGGTCAAAATTAATAAATAAATAAATAAAAGTGAAAATAAAAACAGCAAAAATAAATAAAAGTAAAAAATAAAAACGACACTATAAAATTAAATGTGGACCGCCCCTTCATTTACATGATGCAACATTTCATGATGCATTTCATGCTGACAGCGCCTGCAGTATGAAATAAATAAATATGATAGCAGAGCGTTTTTATTTATTGATTGACATTTAATTTGATGTATATACTTATTTTTGTATTTATATCCACATTTATTTTTATAATTATTTTAAATTTTAAATTTTTGCTTGTATATGTATGTGTGTGTATATATATATATATATATATGTGTGTGTGTGTGTATATATATATATATATGTATATATATATATATATATTTTTTTTTTTTCATTTCTATTTATTTTATTTATTAAATTTTTGAATTACACTTTTAATATCCATTTTGATTTTCACTTTTATTAATGAATTTATTTAGGCATTTTTGGTCATCCATAACAGGGGCAGAAAATAGAATGAAAACCCTGAACCCTGTGGGACACCATACGACAGTGGGTCAGAGCGGGACTGTCGTATGGTGGATTGATTTTAACCATTCAGAATATACTTTGCACACCTACAGTATATTAAACATCACACAAATCCGAGTGAAATATTGTTAGCATTTGTTGAGAGAAGAAAATCAAAAAACAAAAATAACCCAAATATTTTCCCTTTTATATTGACGGGGTTAGTCAGAGGGGGCCTGCTGTATTTGAGCATCAGTCTGTGGTGGATTCAACCATATGTGATATCCCGAAGTTACTCAAAAGGGTTTGGTCCCTTGCTCAAGGGCGCCTCGGCAACTAGTTTCTAACCACCGTTCTCGTCACTCCCTCCAGATCACGTGGGGGCCAAGTTTGGTGTGGACAACAGCCAGATCAAGACGGCCATCCGGACCAAGTTGAACAATGAGGACAAATTGCTGAAGAAGAGACTGGGCTTGGTGAAAGCGGAACACACAGCCAGCCTGCCTCTGCCCGACAACGATACAACAACAACAATATGATTGTTGTCAGTCAGCGGCGTGCTTTAGCCTTCACCTTGTCTGCTCGTGTGTGTGCTGTACCGTAACCGTGTGACAGGGCGCCTAATCCTAATCCACATTATTCAATGTAGTGCTTGAACTAGGTTATTTTTTTATAGTAATCAACTTTTTTTAAACTTGGGACGACTCTCATTAGACAGTATTATGTATCGTGGAGAGCAAATGTACAGTGCGTTTAAAGCTCACGTGTGTTTTAGAGTGGGTAGAGACTCGAAAATCCATTTGTTAGTTGGCCAACGAGAACATTATCGACTTTAATGGATGTCCAGCCCAAGAGGAGTCACTTTAGTTACGCAATTTTAAACCCATCTCCCAACATTTCAGTCATTACTGTCCTTGTTAAACGAAAGAACCATACTAGATATTAAATATGGGTTTCTTCTTTCTTTTTCATCAGCACCTTTGGTTGCAATTTGAAACGCACTTTCTCACTAATAATTGTTGAGATTACATTCTTTCACTGGTTGGAGACAGCATTAGTGTGTAATGTAGTACTTGTTGGATTATCTGCAAGGTGCAAAATCTTCCTTTACAAAAGACACTAATGCTCAGTTTTGATTGATACGGTCAGAACAAATCTTTTTTTTTTTTTTTTTGCATTCTGCCATGATAAATCGGTATCTCGTTTTGTTGACAAGGTCCAAGAGATGATGAAACTTCCACACTTAGGTAGCAGGACTACACTTTCTGAATAATAATGTGCACCTTGGGTTGTGTCTGGGGAGTTTAGATGCACATAAACAGTCTGTTTAACACGTTGTGCTTCACTGCATTTGTGCCAATAATAAACTTTAGGGAATGGTTATGTTCCAGTTTTGCAAACTTCATTACGTCACCATGCCAATGGGAATGTTCGCCAGCAGATGTCAGTGCTGAACTCCACGTTGACATTTTTGGGGATTAAGTATAGACAGCTCGGTAAATTCCCTTTTCATTGATTAGCCTTGCAGGACTGGGAAAAAAATCCTGCTATGTGAAAATACGAGTGGAGGCCTTGACAGCTACTGCCAAATTAGTTGTCCTTAATATATTCCTTTTTTTTTGTAAGAAAAAGTTCAACTGATGGACCTTAGCTTTCATACAAATTAAATGGACACGGCTGCCTTTAGGTGACCATTCCATCTTTTTTTTTTGGCAGCATTTGTCCTCAGTAAGGTCAACCAGGCCAATAATTATTTAATGAATGTAACAACAGGAACCAAAAAGATGACACATAATATTACAGACATTGCATAAAATTATAGGAAGTGATAACTAAAACACGTAGTTAAACGTTCAAGTGGTAAAAGTCAATATTACGGTACAACTATCATATGACATCTCGTCAATCTAATGTGGTTTAACAGGCCATTTATTTGATTAAATCAATACAATTTGACAGAATATTAGTATGTACACAAATGGAAATAGCTCACGTGCATAGGAAATACCATGTTTTCTCAAGATGCAAGCCAATGGCAGCAAATTCAATGAAAGCAACAGGGGCCTCGAAATTGAACCCTGTGGAACACCATACGACCTCTGCACATAATCACAAAGTTTTGTGAAAGTAAGGCCTTGACTTGCTGTAAGATTCTTCCTCTGATGGTGTCTTGCAAGTGAGATGACTTAACACATGCAGCCACGAAGGCTCATTAACTCCTTTTCAAAATGGTGGTGGAGGGTGTCGTGGATGAATTATTCTCATTGATCACATCTTTCTGCGACGCCATCCCTTGTTTTAACTTTCCACTAAATTATAGCCAGTTGCTGATACAGCTTGCGACAATTTTTTAGGATGACACTGCAAGTGTGCAATAAGGATGCAGTTAAAATGTGCAATCCTCTAAAAAATAATAACGTGTGATTCACAGCAAATCTAAACTTTACAGCTGATCTATAAACTTTAGTACGGAAGCGTATTGCAGTCAGTTGAAAAAAAAAGGCATGTTTTTTGGACTTTTTCTGAGCTTTGTTTTTTTTGAGTATTTTTTCTATTTTATTTAATTAGTTTTCCCTTTTTTTTGAGTATTTTTTTAAAAATTGTTTTTCTGAATATTTTTTTAAAGGGTTTTCCCTCAGATTAGAGAACAAACCACAATACAGTATACATATTAATTTCTTTATTGAGAGCCAGTAAGTAAACATGACCATCTTATTGCATATGGAGGTATGCGGGAAAGTGTCTGCTTCCGCTATTAGCGAGTCTGCAACAAGTCACTTGGAATTCAGAGTAAAAAAAAAAAAAAAACACCAGCTCTGTTTTTCGGAACAATTTTTTTCTCCAGTTTTTTTAATTATATATTTTTTCCCTGATTTTCTGAGTAATTTTTCCTCCTGTTTTTCGGAATAATTTTTTTCAGCCTGTTTTTCGGAATATTTTTTTGACAGAAAAGAAATTCAGTGAAACAGAAAAAAATATTCAGAAAAACAGAAAGAAAGAAAAATACTCAAAAAAAACCCAAAGCTTCCCCCCAAAATTCAGAAAAACAGGAGTTGGTTTTTTTCCCAAGTGAATGCAATACGCTTCCGTACTTTAGACCTCGTCTGAAATAAATGCATTCCAACATTTCCCGCATCTGTAAGCCACTCCTAATTGTCATTTAATACTATGAACTGCCATCATGTGTGTGTCTAGTATTTATATCCCTCCATCGTCCCATAGCACCGAAAAGTGATCCCAGTTGAAAGCCCATCTGAAAATACCACCCAGGCCAGCACAGCCTTCCCAATATAGCCCCCCTTGCCCACAGCTAAAGGGGTCTCTGGCTTCAGTTGGGAGTCTCTACCGTCTGCCCCGTGTTGTGTTCACCTGTTTCAATGGACGGCATGAGGAAGGGGGGAGATTTGGAGGAGGTCGAGATTGACCTGGGAGACGCCAGCGACCCCGAAGATTTGGATAATGGGGAACAACCAGAGACGCTTTGGAAAGCGCCCTCTGATCAGGGAGAAGGAGAAAGTATTAATTCGTCTTCTCTGGTGGATATCAGCGACACCAAACCTCTGATCGATGTTCGAGACCCTCGAGGGATGAACGACTGCCTCAAGGTAGCAAATGCTAATATGCTATCACGGCTGAACTGAGTTTAGTGACTTAGATCGGCAGAATTGTTTGCATTCTTTTTGCCATGGCGTGTTGCTAGGCAGAATTTGTCGAGCACAATTATTTGTGCCCTGGAGGCCGCTGACAATAATGATGTATTTCAGCCACGCCCACGTTCATGGCACATTTCACTGGCATGATTTTTTTCAATGCCCTTCCTGACTCAACCCACATGAACTCATTCACTTGAACTATTACTATTAGTTTAACATTTTTTCCCCACTTCTGTTAACAAGAGTATGAAAACCAAGATTTTTTTCATTGTATTAGAACAGATATAAAATCTGTGATTAATCGTGAGTTAACTAGTAAAGTCATGCAATTAATTACGATAAAAAATTGTAATCGCCCGACGCCCCTAATTTAAAAAAAAAAATTCCCCTTATATATATATATAAAAAAAAGATTATTAAGCATTAAAAAATATATATTAAAAAATGAAAAAGAAAAGATTATTAAAAATTAGGGGCATCAGGCAGTTAAAATTTGTAATCGTAATTAATCGCATGACTTCACTAGTTAACTCACGATTGATCACAAATTTTATATCTGTTCTACATGTACAAAAAAAAATCTAGGTTTTCATACTCTTGTTAACAAAAATGGAAAAATATGTTAAACTAATAAATAGTTCAAATGAATTTTTAACGTCTATAGCCGTCAATGGCAGTGAATGAGTTAATTATGACCACTAAAATCACTACTTTGTATACAATATAAAATGGATGGATGAAAGCAAAACATGTGCTGGTATTATTTGTATACAGTGTTTGATTTTGTTAAACAAAACACCACACCATGTGTACTTTTGGCCCGCAGGTGACGTTCGAGGATGTTATTGCTGAGCCGGTGTCGGTGCGTAGTGGGGACCGAGTGTGGATCTGGAGCCACGCTTTGTTTGAAGTCAGCCGGATTTGGGTCTACAGGATTGTCACGGTGCTTCTGGCAATCCCCATGTCCATCCTTTCCGGAATCATCTTTGCTGTTCTCAGCTGCATACACATTTGGTGAGTATGCCAGTTTGAGGGGGGAAAAACAAAAGAAAACAAAAAAACACATACACAAATAAAAAGTTACTTTTGTTTTTTCAGCATCTTCAGTAAAAAAAAAAAAATATATATATATTGTAATTGATCCAAAATGTGAAACAATTTGTTTAATGCAAAATATTAACAAATATTAAGTTGATTCAAAAGTAAAAATACAAAGTACATTAAAGTCCACATTTTTGTTTTAAACATGAAGTTGATAAATATTTTGTGTAACAAAATAATACATATTATAAAAAAATACTATGCAAATCAACCTTTGAAAAATATTATTTGTTTATTTATTTTATTATTCATATTTATGTTTTAATCATTGATCATTTAAAAATACTGTTATAAAATATGTCCAAAATCTCAAGTTTATCCAGAGCATTTTTTTTTCATGCTTAATACCTCAAAAAGGCAATTGATGGAGCATTTTGCGTGCATGTATGAAAAAAAATCTAACGTTTCATAAATTAAAAAAAAACTCTTGAGTAGATCCAAATTAATATAATATGTGATATTATTTTTTGCTTTTAATTAACAGTATGAATTTGCTTTGAATCAGTCGACTTAAACAATATTTCAACCCCATGTTTTAAAATGATCAATTAGTTAGCTGATTTATTTATTTATTTGCTCAACAAACTGTAAACGAACCTTGAAATTTAAAAAAAATAAAAAGTTGCTAGTACTTCTTATGTAATTGGAAAATTGCTGTAGCAAGTATTTGTCTCTCAATCAGACTTTTGTTAAGTGCAAATGGCTTTTTCGTATTATTCAATAGCTAGACCCTCCAAAATAAAAATTAAAAAATGATTGCTTATAGTCAAAGAGAAACCCATATATTGACGCCTTCTTAAAATAATCGCCATTTTCACATAACACCAAAAATGTAACCATTTTGCATCATGAGGAGATAATTTAGGCAAAAAAATAATATTTTTTGCAAATAAATGACATTTGACAGGGTGACGATACGTCAAGCTACAATAGTAACCCTAACCCTAACCTAACCCTAAACCTAAACCTAAATCTAAACCTAAACCTAAACCTACACCTAAACCTAAACCTAAACCCTAACCCTAACCCTATTGAATATTCCCAGAGGAACTAAGATGTGTTGTCGTGTTGACCAGGATGATCAGCCCGTGCATCAAGAGCATTCTTATGGGAACACGTTGGCTGCAGAAGTTCTGGAAGGTGGCGCTGGACGTCATCGTGCGGCCCTTGCTGACCAGCGCCGGGCGGTGCTGTGGCGGCTTTGACATTCACCTGGCCGAGGAATAACACACACTCACTTCCTGTTTGTAAAGTGGACACAGAGTGGATTACTTGCGGACATGGATATTTTCTGACAGTGTTCATCATCATGTGTTTACAGTAGCTTCGGTCAGAGTTAGACAGTGTGTGAGATTTATAAACAATAACTAATAGTTAGTAACAGTGTGTAGTTTACAACATTATGTGGTACAAACATTTTCTATTTTATTTTATTATGGTTGTCTAAGGATTTTTTTTTTTAATGAATAACAACAAAACTCTGAAAAATTAAAACAAGAAACGGATCCCTCTAGATGAGAATAATTTAACTAATTAATAATTACTTATACGTTTATTTATGTATCATTATTCCTGCAGTTTGTCCTGCTGTGCATACAAAACTTCCTTTAATACATTTTATTGGATTAAAACTAATTATTTGCAAATTACATTGCATAGATGATTAACTCATTCACTGCCATTGACGGCTATAGACGTCAAAAATTCATTTGAGCTATTTCTATTAGTTTTACATTTTTTTTCCACTTTTGTTAACAAGAGTATAGAACCTAGAAAAAAAGATTGTACATTTAGAACAGATATAAAATGTGCGATTAATCGTGAGTTAGCTCGTGAAGTCATGCGATTAATTATGAAAAAATGTAATCGCCTGACTCCCCTAATTTTTAAGTCTTTTCTTCTTCTTCTTCTTAAAAAAAGAAGAAAAGTAATTGTATTTTTTTTTAATAATCTTTTTTTTTTTAAAGAAAAGATTATTAAAACTCAGTCGATTAAATGTTTTAATAATAATTAATCGCAACAAATTTTATATCTGTTCTAAATGTACAGTAAAAAAAAAAATCTAGGTTTTCATACTCTTTGTTAACAAAAGTGGGAAAAAAATGTTAAACTAATAGAAATTGTTCAAATGAATTTTTGACATCTATAGCCGTCAATGGCAGTGAATGAGTTAATTGAAAAATACATTGATAAATCATAAAATTGAATACAAAAGTAATATAAAAAGAATAAACTGCTCAATGTTTTACACCATAAGTTGTGGACTTTTCATGTACAAGGATTCCATAATGTATTGTTACGAAATACTTTGTTCACGTTAAATGGCCAAATTATTGAGAACACATCTCAATTAAGACAGATTTTGAATAAAGCTTTTGTATTGGATCTTGGTATATGTGCAGATGTACTATTAAGCCATTGTACTTGTTTATATCACCATGTAGCCACAAGGGGGCAGTGTTACGCAGGCTTCAATCACACGACGTAGCCTACTTACAGTTGTTTTCTACTTTTCAAAACACTTGCAACGTTCCAGCAAATACAGTTGAACGCAAATGGACGATGGCAGAAGCGGTGGTCCCAGAAACACAAAGATCAGTCAAACTAAAAACACAAATGTAATACATCAGGGGCTTTGTGGGATTTTTGGCATTGAGTTCAAAATTGGTCAACCTCATAAACACAAAACATACATATGGGACTGAAATGGGTCTTTATTGCATTACATGTGTCCTTACGATTTAAAATCATACTTCATGAAAAATGTCAAAACTAACCCGTTAATGTGAGATGAAAGGTGTCTTGGCTGGTCCACCAGTATTGGTTCGCTTTACTTCCAAATTGAAATTGCACATAATTGAGAAGTGGCTTGATGGTGTTGTCGTGGCGGTAAAAAAAAATGAAAAAGTAATTTTTTTTAAAAATATATATATTTTTTAAATATTTAAAAAAATATATAAAAAAGAAAAAAAAGAAGCCTGCTGCATATTTTATATTTAATAGGGCTATGTACCCTAACCCAAAGTGATTTGATCCTGCCACCTCTCCCTTTCCTTTCTCTGCCGCTGAGAGTGAGTGAGTGGGATAACTCCATTTTGGTCTTCTTCTTTTTTTATGATAAGTGAAGAAATTAATAAAGGCAAAACAAACATGGTATTTCTGGTCTAAATCAAGGTTTAGTTGTGTGTGTGTTTTTTTTTGGACATATAGGAGACAGACAACTATTTCACTCAGCACTTTTCCTGATTCATTAGTGTAAATAAAATGAAAAATGAAATGAAATAAAAAAAATACCAGTATTGCACTAACCATTGTCTTTAATCCCGCTTAAGCCTAAAATGATACTGACTGGGACCCAACCTACAAATAGATAGTACCTCAGTGGGTTTAATCAAAATACATTTCTGTGAAAACAAGAGAACCAATCATCGCCATATTAATCCCCAATAAGAACTCCAGATTTTAATGTAGGCATAAAAGTTGAATCACCTTCCTGCAGTTAGCCCACTCTAGTTCTGGGCCAACATCTCTTTTCTGCTTAGCAAAAAAAGTCAAACCTGGAGATTGCTCTCATCATCACGTGGATGCAACTGCCAGGAAAACATATTTCCATTGAGGCCGCCGATGTAATGACGTGCCAGCGAAGAAGAAGGACGTCAACCGGACTGCGGGGACGGAGCGTCAAGGTGCCGGCGCTGCCGTGCTTGACGTGTGCGAGAGGCTCCTGCGGCCGCTGTCCTTTTTGATGGCGTACGCGGAGGACTTGCTGTGATGACTGCCACGCGAGGACGCGGCCGCGTAGCGCCGACAGCAGAAGACGCCGCTCGTTACGCCCTGGAACATGTGGCCGGCGAAGAACATGTAGATCCACGGGTTACAGCAGCTGTTCAGGCTGGCCAGCAACATGGCGATGATGAAGGCCGTGTCTGTCAAGAGGGACGCAGAAAATGGGCGACTTTGAGAAAGTGTAAGCGAGGAAGGGGTCGCGTCTGGGCAATGAGGTCATCTGATAAGCTTCTTCAGATCTACACCGAGGAGATGCAAAATAAAAACAGTTACGCGCCAAATGTTGGAAAGTTTGTTTGGCGCTACAAGATCATTCTTTTGTTAGCGCTTTATGTTTATTAGTCTTTTCTGTATACCTTGTAAATTTCTATTTTTCCGAGCCTATAACCCCTTTACTCTCAACCATTTCTTCATTTTTATTCCCTATCCTCTTCTAACTCAACCCCCCGTTTTCTCCTTAACCTTAAACTCTTTTCCCTCCTCCTTCTAATCCTCAACCCCCCCCCACAATCTTTCCTTTTCTTTCCTAATCCCAAACATTGAACTATTCCGCCATTTTCCGCCTCACTTTAACCAACCCCCCTTTTTTTCTTTAAATTCACTTTCCCTGTCCGTCATCCTAATCCCAACCATTTCTTTAGTTCTTCCTTTCTATTCTCACCCGTCTTTGAACTCCATCAGCCCTCTTTTTTCTACCTTGTCTTAATTTATCCTATATATAACTTGATCGTGACTTTTTCCTTCTACTCTCTAATGTGGCGACAACGTAACAGTGTATCAGAACCACACTGCCCCTAAGTGGCCAAATCGGGTACAACATGAGGAGCGCTCCAAATAAAGGCACACACAGACAAAGGCAAGACAGTATAAAATAATTTAAATAAAATCGATTTTGGGACATTTAAAATCGATTCTGAATCGTACTAAATAAGTTTCACGATTCTTATGAGAATCGATTTTTTTGGGCAAAACTCTACTCAAATATATTTGTAATTTCTTTCTTCTTCTTTTTTAATGAGGAAAATAGAATGTAAAGACACAGTTTGAGCATCAAGATGAATTAAATTGTAGCTTACTGTGGTATAAGAAGAAGGCTACTATTTTTTCTTGAAAAAAAAAATCTTTGCATTTGAGTGGAACGGAGACATTCAACGATTTCACTCATGTGTGCTGTATGTCGACACCATATAGATCAGCCACAGCTCAGGCCAGCTGGGACCAGGTTACAAATCATTGTTAAGTCAAAGTGAGAAGCTCTGAAACATCTGGCATTATAAGTAACCTTGAGGGATGCCACACAAATTGAACTTTAGGTTGCTTTGGTGCATTTCCATCGGAACGAGTATGATAAATGCCTTCGGTCCAGTGTGACTTGTCCTGCATGGAAAAAAAGTAATTTATTATTCATGGAAATGATTGTAATTCCAGTGATGGGAGGCACAGAACACTCAGGGGGGAGTATGCCATTGGGAAAGGGGAAAGAGAGGATGTTTCCATGTATTTTTTATTTTTTTTTACTAATCCTAATGGGGTGCAACAGATTTGTGGAAGTGTGTCAAATGTTTTTTTTTTTCTCCTGAAGGTGCTGACCACTTGAGGGTGCTTTGACATCAGCCTCTCAAACCAGCTGAGCAGGGAATTGCCCTCAAAGGAAATTGCCCTCATCCTGGTTTGACTTATCGTTTACATTTGTCCTAAGCCAGAGATGAAACACCCGTCTTGATTTCACGCCTCTTTAGCGAGCGGCGCTGCGAGGATGAAGACGAGGTCATGTTGAAGCCCAGACGGGGATTACGATGACAACGCCATCATTTATTCGATTAAGGAGCGCGCGCTATATCAAAGAGAAGAAGTTAAGCAAACATTGCATGAGTGCACAAAGTCCCGTTTGGAGTTCAAGCCCTGTTGAGCTCATTAAAGTCAACTTCCCTACATGGCTTCTAAAATATGAGAACCGGGCCGGGCATCCGGGGATAACGGAACTGGAAATGAAGGAATACGACAGACTAAATATGATTATATTTTGTATTGTGAACAAAAGTGAAGCAAAAAAAAAAATCCTGCCTCTGATGATAGCATTTCTTACGCAAATCTTATGAGATTCACGGTGAATGTATTTTGTACAAACCACTAATTGACCATTTTATATCATTTGCTCATTAACAATGATATGGCTTCACATTACCATTATCTTTTAAAAGGACGAGTTCATTAAAGACTCCTGCACGATTACATGCCAAGAATAACTGAAGGATAATGACGTTTTAATAGTTTCCCTGCTTTTGTGTCCACTCTTCGGAGTCGGCCATTTCCCTTCCCTGTGGCTCCCATGAACTTTTTCCTTCCACTGATAAACAGTGTCAGTGACACTCTCATTCGCTGACTGGTGGGCCCATTGGGAACAAGTCTGGTACACCATTCAGGCCCAATGTTTTGGAAAAAAAATCAAAAGAAGGTCTTATCTCACGGAAAGAAAAACTTTCATCTGTGCCGCATGGAAGATGTCTGGTCACAATATTAGGAACACTTGCGCAAACTAATGCAATCCAACACAGGCTCGAGAACATTTGGTTACTATAATAAGGTTGAGTTTGAAATGGACTGTGCCAGAGAGTGCCAATTTTCATGGTTGTAAGGTGCAAAGACTTCATTATTAACTCATTCACTGCCATTGACGGCTATAGACGTCAAAAATTCATTTGAACTATTTCTATTAGTTTCACATTTTTTCCCACTTTTGTTAACAAGAGTATGAAAACCTAGAATTTTGTATTGTACATTAAGAATTAAAATTAATAATAAAAAAAATAATCATTTGACGCCGCTAATTTTTAATAATATTTTCTTTTTTTTAAATTAGGGGCGTCCGGCAATTAAAATTTTCAATTGTAATTAATCACACGACTTCACTAGTTTACTCAAGATTAATCACAAATTTTATATCTGTTCTAAATGCACAATACATTTTTTCTAAGTTTTCATACTCTTGTTAACAAAAGTGGGAAAAAAAATATTATTAAAAATTAGCGGCGTCAAATTATATTTTTTTTATTATTAATTTTAATTCTTAATGTACAATACAAAATTCTAGGTTTTCATACTCTTGTTAACAAAAGTGGGAAAAAATGTGAAACTAATAGAAATAGTTCAAATGAATTTTTGACGTCTATAGTCGTCAATGGCAGTGAATGAGTCAATTATTTGCTCATCTTTTGATTGATTGCATAGATTGACTTTTTGATCATTGTTTGTTGAAATACATGAATGGCTTTTGTGTTTTTAATTTCTATCTTCTTGATTTTTGGCACTGAATAAAAAGTTTTAGGGAGGAACCAAATTATTTCAATCTAGTTCTTTAGAGTGAGGATAATGATTTAGGTTGACAGTCAGAAAATAGTCATAAAAAAAAGATGTCGGGCTGTATGGTGGAAAAGAGATAGCAATTCTAAAATTGCAGTCGACTGCTGCATATTCACAGTTCGTCACCTGCATTTTCGAAGATTCACAGATTTTCATTTTACAGTTTCAACTTGTCCAAGACAACAGCGGGAAGGCTGCCGGGTCGCCAAAGCAACGCCCCGATTATAAGAAAAGAGTGTTGGGCAAAATAAGGCTTGCGGGCCACGTACTGAGAACATTTAAAAGTCCTTTAGTTGTTGAATCATTTTTTATTCATGAAAATGTATTCATGAATTGTTCTGTTATTTTTTTTAAATGAACGTATTTTTTTGAATTAATTAATTTATTTATAATAAATACATAATAATATCATCATCATATAATACAATATAATAAACAATAAAAAAAAATGTGAGTAATTTTACAAATATATTTAACATATTTTGATTAGTTTTTTTACAAAGTAATTGGCTGAAAAATGCCATGATATGATTCAATTATTTACAAATAATTCAATTGCAAAATGAGTCCTTACTTTTGTAATTTTGACAATGTTTTTAAACTCATCCTCTACTGACTTTGACGAACTCATTCATTTATTTTTTCAATTTTATTTATTAATGAATGTATGTATTTATTATTATTTTTACTTATTTAAAGTTATATAGTAGGCCAACTCCTGTTGCTTTCCTTTGGCGCATGTTATGGCAGGGCGCGTAAAAGTGCATTTTGGGTGTCTTACGTTCTCGTGGGGCAGCATCATCCCACGCAGACCACATCTGGACAAAGAAAAAGGGAGTCCAGCACACGATGTAGGCCAGCACCACCACGAAAGTCATTTTGACGGTTCGGATCTTGGCTTTGGAGATGAGCCTGACGCTGCTCACCCGACAGGGGTGACGCGCGCCTTTGTCTGTCAGAGCCAAGACGTGTCCCCTCCTGGTTTTCAGGTTAAAGTTCTGCCAGATTTTCACACAAATGAGGCCGTAGCACACGCTGAGGACGCCCACGGGGAGGATGTAAATGCTGAGGGTCATCCACGTTATGTACGCCTTGGCGCCCCACGGATGCACAAAATCCCCCCAGCAGTCGTACACGCCGTCCCCGACCTCCCGCAGGGAGAAGATGTACACTTGGGGCGTGCTGAAAATCAGACTGAGCAGCCACGACGTGCCCACGCACGCGCGGTCCCTTCCCTTGCGCACGGGTCGCAGCGGCTGGCAGATGGCCAAGCACCTGTCGACGGACATCAGCACCAGCATGTACGTGGACGCGAACATGCCCACCACCTGCGCGCACTTCACCAGCCTGCACAGCGCGTCCGGCCCGTAGAAGCGGAACGTGATGTCCCAGATGAGCTGCGGGAGAACCTGGAAGATGGCCACCACCAGGTCGGCGATGCTCAGGTGCCGCATGAAGTAGAGCATCCGAGATGGGCGCGACTTGGAGGCGCGGACGGCGCGCAGCACGCACAGGTTGCCGGTGAGCGCGAGAAGCAGCACCAGCACCAGCACGGCCACTTCCGCTTTGGCCACGTCGTCGTTGCGCTTTAAAGGGTTGGCGGTGGCGTTGGCCGAGTGACTCCCGTTCTCCATGCACGAACGCAACCTGACCCTCGACGCGTTGTGGGGTCGGCTGTCGTCCGCGCGTAAAAAATCCTCCATCGTGCGTAAAAGGGCGCAGCCAGGTCACATCGTGAAGACGGAGTCCATACAAGCTCCCGACGATTGGCTTCAATTATGGCTCAAATAATGAAATAGGGCATGATAAATAACACGTTTCCCTTTAAGAGCGTTGACATCCACGTGTCTAACTGAGTGAAAGTCGGTTCTGCTGAGGGGCTTTATGGGCACAGCAGTCTCCTCCCCGAAACGCATTTTCCTCTGTGGGAAATTGATGGATTACAGCACATATATGCTATACAGAATATACTCTAATAATAGAATATAAATAATCTATCTATCTATCTATCTATCACTCACTAACCAACCGCCTGTCTTTCTTAAATTAAATCTTAAATATGCCCCCTCCTCAAAATAAATAAATAAATAACGATTCCTAAATCAACAGTGTGCGTTAATGCCACATAAGCAGGTTATTTTTTTTTAATTTTTTTTTAGAAAGCATCCACATGGAACAAATGGTCACCATTTGAAAACACCTGTTCACTTTGAGTTGACAGTTTTTCCTCAGTCGCTTTGGTATATTTCTGAAAAATAATTATTTTATAAAACAGGGAAATTTACTCAGCAAAACTGAAAAAAAAAATCAGAAAAACAGAGGAAAATGTTTTTTTTAAACAGAAAAAAAAGTTACTCAAAAAAACATTGAAACAATATTCAATAAAACAGAAAAATAACACCATAACTATTCATCTGACATGGACTCCAACTGTGAATCCCCGACGCATGACCAGACCAGCATGTTACGACATGTCAACCATGACATAAATGCGGCGCCATCCCGCTGCGGGAAGTGACAGGGAGCCGTCAGAGGTCACGGCAAATGAACTCTGCTGTTTTCACATCTGCGTGCAGGTCTCAGTGCAGTTGCGCAGGTAAGAAAACAGCCGTCTGTCGAACCTGAAGCATGCGTGTGGCGCTGGAAGGTTCACAAAGCCGCCGAGTCGCGTTAGAAGCTCGCTTGGCCGCTGCCAAGCTAAACAAACACTCGCTAACACTGAGTCGCTTTCACTTCACACGCCTGTTGTGTGTTGCAAACGTTTTACGGCAAAGCACATAGCTCTTTTTTTTCTTTTCTTTTTTGCCGTCTTGTATTATAAACAATATGCTATATTGTCAGCGCAACAATGAAAACATACGATTTCCATTTCAAGCACAAAAGGGAATTTAATCTAATTTTAACTATAAAGAGCAAATATGATGTAAGCGTATGCTAAAAGTTCACATTGGTGGTCAACATATATATATACACACAGTATATATACTTCACAAACTGCCACAGTTAGAGTACATGAGCG
Source organism: Leptonotus elevatus (assembly GCF_054856555.1). Lineage (NCBI taxonomy): Eukaryota > Metazoa > Chordata > Actinopteri > Syngnathiformes > Syngnathidae > Leptonotus > Leptonotus elevatus. The sequence continues at coordinate 16,376,130 of NC_141248.1, read as the reverse complement.
GTTGCCAATTGGTGCTTTCCGCCCTTTGCCAGTTAGAAAAAGTATCACAGCACGTTATCAAAGTTACAGTTTATAAAAAGACTTCCGTTGGTAAACAATAGCAGTGCCTGGAGAGCACAGGATAAGAGAGCAGACAAATAGACACACCCATTAGTAGTTGGTAGTTGTGGAAAACAGTCATTTATAAAAGTTGGTCTGTTTGTCTGGTTATAACATCATGAATGAGTTCATCAAGGTACCATTAACTCATTCACTGCCATTGACGGCTATAGATGGGCTATAGATGGCAAAAATCCACTTTATTTCTATAAATTAATAAAAAGGAAACATTATTTACAAAAATGTAAAAAAAAATTAAGAAAATATATATAATATATATATATATATATATATATATATATATATATATATATATATATATATTTATATTTATTTTATTTTATATATTATATATATATATATATATATATATAATATAGCCTAAAATATATATATATATATATATATATTTAAATAGAAAAGATTATTTAAAATTTAAAAATAATTTAAATTATTTTTTTAAAGAAAAGATTATTTCAAAACAAATTCTAATAATTAAAAAAAGATTAAAAAATAATAATATATATATTTTTAAAGAAAGTATTTTTAAAAAAAATTAAAGAAAAGGTTATTAAAAATTTTAAAAAATTATTAAAATATTTTGTTTAATAGAAAATATATATATATATATATTTAAATAATAAAAAAAATTGAATAGAAAAGATTATTAAAAATTAGGGGCGTCAAGCGATTAAAATTTGTAATCATAAATAATTGCATGATTTCACTAGTTAACTCACAATTAATCACAAATTTCATATCTGTTCTAAATGTACAATTTAAAAAATCTAGGTTTTCATACTTATGTTGACAAAAGTGGAAAAAAAAATGTAAACTGATCAAAATAGTTCAAATGAATTTTGACGCCTATAAATGGTTTATTAATTATATTTCATTTTACGTGCGGTTCATTGCGCCAGCTAACCAAGCCTAAAATCGTCTGAGATGTTTTCCCCTGTCATGTCAACAAGCATGGAGAAGAACCAGACCAAAAGTGTAATATAGAAAGAACGCTGTGGTTGTCATGTGATGACAGCACTTGTTATATGTTGGCCTGATAAGCACATATGCGACAAAAGTAAGCATCCGTATTAAGAGCGCGTTTGTTTTCCTAGCCCGTTCACCTCCAACTTGTGTCTCAAATGTTTCCCATATGCTCCTTGAAACATTTCAATGATAACAGTGAACAGGTCCTGCCTTCCTCTTCTCCCACTTCAACTATTTAAAGCCACGTTTGTTTTACCTCAGCACCATGACTTTAAATGGATGTACTGTATTCATGGTGCGTCCATAAATCATGTGTCTATATCCTCTTATTATACACAAACGCACTTGGATGGAAATATGTTCTTACAGAGGTGGTATTTTAATTTACACATATATCTGATATAGTTTTGTTATATTTCTTGGATGTGCTAACGGAAGATCAAATGCAGTAAATATAAAGCAGATCTCTGATTGGCTGTTTTTATCTGGATTGGGGTTTGTTTTTTCCCTCCACAGCTTACCCTCCATATAAGCAAAATTCCACTGATTTAGCTGTAGTAAGACTGTAGTAAGAAGAGCTTTCTGCAAATGTAAAAAAAATAAATAAATTGGACAGCAAGTTGCGTGAACCCACGTCTATCACGTGCCTCTCCTCCATAGGCCAGAAGCCAATTGAATGGAGGGGAGCAACCACAGTATATCCTATCCCCTATTCTTTCAAAATAAAAGCTCTAACTGACAAAAACACAGAAAGTAACCAAAATAAAGCCACGACTGCTCGTATAAGTATAAGTCAATTGAAATATAAAATAAAACAAATCAAGGATTTAAGAGGAAATTATTAAATAAATAAACAAAATAATAATTTACAATAGTCATTTTTCTATCTGTTAGAGTTGTTTCTTTTTTTTAGAGAAGTCAACCCCCACTCTCCACCCCCGCCCTTTCCCCCCCCAAAAAGTAAATAAATAAACAAGTAAGTAAATAAATAAATACAATAAAATATGTCCTATGCAGCCACACTAGTCTAAATATGGTATTCTGGTTAATATTGCCTTAGTGGAATATGAGTTAATCCATTTCAGGGGGCAGCCATTTTTCCACTTGCCGTCGACTGAAGATGACATCAATGTTGCTCAGGTCTCAGGCAACAACCAATCACGGTGCAGCTTCAGAAAACAGGCGAGCTCTGATTGCTTTTTTTTTCTCTTTTCTTCTTCACTCAAACAAATAGTTACTGAGGAATTTTATTACAACAAGTAGAGACTGGTCGCCAAGACGGGGCAGGGCGAGAGGAGACTGGTCGCCAGGACCAGACTGGGCGAGAGGAGACTGGCCGCCATGACTTAACTGTGACGTGGACGACTGGGTTAGCTGTGGCAATGAAGATGAAGAAGACTTGGCAGTGAGGACTACTAGACTGAAACGTGGATGACTTAAGTGAGACGTGGACAACTAGACTGAGACAAAAACGACCTAACTTTGACAAGAGCTTGGCTTATCTTATTTTAGCTTAGCTTAGCTTAGCTTAGCTTAGCTTATTTTAGTTTACCTTAGCTTATTTTAGCTTAGCTTAGCTTAGCTTAGCTTAGCTTAGCTTAGCTTGACACAAAACGGAACGAACCACAGACTCCCACACATAACGTGGACATCGACAATGCTCCCATACAGACTGGACAAACACAACAGACTAAATACACCGACACTAATGAGACACACCTGGGGAACACAATAGGCTGAGGACACTGAATGGTCACACACACTAGGAAGGGAAGAGACACACAGGTGGACGTGATGATCAGACATAACGAGACAAAAACTCAGGAACACATGACAAACACCAATCACAGACAAACACAACAAACGCACCCAAAACAAACAAAACCCCAACCCCTACAAAACCGAAACATGACAGAGATGGGGGAAAAAATGGCTGGATTTGACCGCATAACTCATATTCCACAAATGTAATATTAATCAGAATTTCATGTTTAGACTAGTGAGGTCACATTTAACATATTATTGTCAAGTAATATTTAAGGTTGACTTACACTTTAAGAAAACAGCAAAAAATGTTGACGTGATAGAGAAAATCTGAGATCAATTTTGGATTCCGCACCCAAAAATAAGCTAAAAACTGCTGTCCGACCTAACTCAACAACAACAAAAATTCTCCAGTATTATTTATGCTTTACAGTTTTCATGTTTTACTTCCAACAGAGTTTGACAATTTGGTCATTTAGCTGTTGAAGGGAAGCACTTGAATGAGAAAGGATGATCATTTACTCATAAAAGTTGGCTTACTCATAAAGACTTTATCCTCCCCACTTCGTTTTATGGCTGAGCTGGCACCGATCCCGGCTGATTTGGGGTGAGACATTCACACTCACGCATATGGACCATTTTGAGTCTTTTTTTTTTATTATTATGGGAGGAAGCATGCAAACTCCACACAGCAAGCCAAAAAAAAAAAAAAAAGCTCCAATAACAGAATGAACATGGTGGATGGAATGTGTACTGAGTTGGCCTACATGTATCATTGCGTGCGTCTAAATATATTGACATACATTCGAATGTGGCCATTCAACCGGGACGCAAAGACTTCAACGGCCCAAGCCAAGTACGGCATGTAATCATTCCGATGAAGCCCTCGATGAAATTTCCTTTTGATTTCCCGAGAGCGAGAGAGGAAAAGGGCGGGAGCGCGTTGTCCGGGACTCACAGGAAAAGGTTCGAGCCGGATTCCAGAGCAGGCCTCCGTCAAGGTGAGACCTTTTGATAGTCATGTGGAACAGCGAGTGACATGTTGAGAATCACTTTTGGGGAAGTTTGCTCCACTTGCCACAAAGGAAGAACTAAACAATCTTGTGTTTTTTCCTGTTTTGACTTCTTTTTAAGCTTCACTGACGTGTTCTCTGTTTGTTTGACTTCCCGTCTTTCTTTGTTCCTCTGCAGCTCTACCTGCGCACCGTCGCTTTACTCCCTTGTGTATTATTGCTTAACACTTCGGCACGACCTCGAATGTCGAACGGCCCTAAGCTATCAATGACATTTCATGAAAAAATTTAATCACGAAATATTTGGCGGTACGTTAAGCCACGGTTTTTGTTTTCTTTTTCATTTAGAGTCCTAGTTACATATGGCGACATTTGGGAAACATTTTACAGTTGTTTCTAATTTTGCTCGCTTTTCAACAAACGCTTTTCAACACGAAACATCCTCACTGTTTGCATGTGCACGCAATCTAACTAAACCGCTTGTCTTGATCAATCATAATCTCACCAATTAAGTCCAAACCACTCGTCGAAACCTCCTCAGTTTCTCATGCAACCGAGTAAACACATTAGTAAGGCTAACGGCGCCAAGGCTCTGTGGCTCATTTTCGACATAAAAGGGCAAGAGGTCCCAAAACATTCCTAAATATGATATTGATATAATATGATTGTTGTTAGGCAGAAGTCATAGGGCTCAAGCCACATCGGCCCAAAAAAAGTTGCCATGTGTCAGTCACAGGAGCATCAATGCTGTGACCATTGCTAATGTTAGCTGCTAGCGCTAGAGGACGAGCCGGTGACTGGCTAGCTGCCTCGACGTGTCGTCACTTGTTACCAAAGGAGTGTTTGTATTACTTTTTACACTTGTGCGACTGTAACAATGTGACAAATAAAGTTTTCATGACGACAGTTTGAACCAGGACTGGATTCTTATTATTTATTTCTTTATTTTTACTTTGTTTTCTTTTGTTTTTCACATTTTCACCAATTGTATAATTGATTTGTTTATTTTGTAATCTTTTCATTTGTAGTTTGTTCATTTATTTACTATCATTATTTCTCTTTACAATAGGTAAAAGTATTTTTTTTATGTTGACAATTTTTTCACAAAATGAAGAGCAAGGGAAGAGGTGGAGTGTGACAAAAGATTTATTCCCAAGACATTTCACACACTTTAAAATGGTTCATATGCCCGGTTGTCTCCCTCTGCTCTTGCTCGCTTTTGCTAGCTTCTCCCGCTAGCCACTCTTTTTAGCCGCTCCAGCGAGTTCTTGCTAGCTAGCCACACTCTCACTCCAAATAATAATTGGTACCGTCTAGTTCACTACTAGATGGCACTAAACTAACTTGCCTGAGAAAGGTTTTATGGCATTGTCTCATGAAAATCATTGATTATATTTATTTTGTGCACCACTAGAGGGAGCCAATATACCACTAGTTGTATGCATACAACACTTGTTGAATCTCTGCTTTTGTGCCACTTTGCTACCTTGTTAAACCGGCCTGTAGTCATGACTTTTTTTTGGTAAAAAAAATATCTGGTTCTGTTTCAGACATGATCATGATGTATGCGCGCGTCACATGCCGCTTTACATCAGTGTGCGCACGCAGGATGTGAGGGATAAAGCCGAGCTCAGTCATGTTTCTGCTGGAAGCCTCGGAAGCAGATCTCAAATATTGACATGCCAGGTCAGCTTGTTGTCTGCAGGCTTAGCACTGTTTGCTCGTAATGCAATTCTTCATTACTTCTGATCTCTTGACAAGCACACGGCGCAAGTCCCGCCGTACCTGACGTAATCTCCACCGCGGCCACTTTAAAAAGAGCATCAAAGACGTCTCAAATGCGCTTTGTGGGCTCGTGATGTCTCTCGATAACACTAATACTTGCGTGGTGGGAATGTTTTTGTATTTGCTTTCTTCCATTAGTCACGGAGGCCGCAATCAAGCAGCGGCTGCTCTAGATATCGAAATAGAACGTTAATAGAAAAGCAACGCATTCCTTTTATTCGCATGCAATTACCGAAAAGCTTTCCATGTTGACAGCAGTGTCCACAGGAAGAGCTTAGAGCGAGTAAACAAACAGCCGACCTCCCGTTGAGACACTATTCCACAAGTAACACATTACAATGATAATGTGGGAACGGGATCCGACATCTGCGTCTCATCCAGAGAAAGATGATAGCCATGAAATTTGTTTTGTGCGGCGACGCTCCGGGCATTGCCCAGGAGCCAACATTCTTTGGAGCTGCTCGGGAGATTTACGAGCGTTAACCCATATCCAATCTCAAAAAGTGTGCGGTGCTCACGGCCATTTAACATAAAACGCGTGTATTCCGTTTTGGAAATCATGCTAGGACGCATGTAAAAAAAAGTACAGTGGAAATGGAGGCTATTGTTGTCACTGCTCTCATTGTACGTGTTGAACTTGAGAATATATCAAACTGTGCAAATAACCCTAACCATACTGACAATATTGAGTCTAATCCAAGGGTGTCACAACTTTTTCCTTTTAGGGCCACATACAGCAAAATTGAAGACATAATGTGTTACAGCAATTATTTTTTTTTTTGATAAGACAAACAGTTTAGGATTTTCCCATGATTTGGGGTGGCCCATAGCCCTGTAACCCACTAGAGTAGCTCTGCCCCTGCCCTGAGCAGATCTCCACATTCAGAACCAACGCAAGGGAAATCGGTAATTAGATGACACATTTTCAAGCAGTGTTTCCTTTAGTATCTTAGTTAGTCATCGATATATGTTCAGTAGAAGTAATCATGGGGGAATTGGGTGCGCACTTTGACAACACGTGAGGTTGCGTGCCGGTGTGTGTGTGTGCATTGAAAAGGGAAAAATAGAAAAGCACTTATTGTTTTGGGGTCGACATAAAAAGCAAGCTCATGTGCCCAGCGTTTGGCAAGCTGTTTTCGGTTATGATTTAAAAAAATAAAACGTCAAGTGTGATTACAGCTTCAAAGGCACACGACATTGGACATGTTTTGAAAAAAGCCAAAAAGGCACAAAAATGTTCATCTTAATCATTGTGACAACACGGGTTTATTTTGTGCTATTCCATTTTTTTTAATTAGTTTAAAGTTGTTGTTTAAAAAAAATATATATATATATATATATTTTGACTGTCTTTGCTATTATGTCTGATCTTTACTTTGTGTACAGAACTTTTTATGCCGCAATCGTTGTTTTTAAAGTGCTCCAATTGAGTTTTCTTTCCCCCCCCTGAGGTCTGCCTTAATTTTAATTTTGTTTCACAATAATGCACTGTTTTATCATTACTAATATTATCATTGCTGTTCAGTAGCAGATGTCTGACATATTAAGTTAGTAAACTCATTTTAATTAAAGCAATAAATCCAGCCCCCCCCCCCCAAAAAGGGTCACGTTTTTAAGTAAAAAAAAAAAAGTATATATATTTATAATAATAATGCTAATAATAATAATACTTGTATATATTTGACTATGCTTACTTAAAACAATGACAACACAAATGAATAAACATTGAGTTTAAGCAACACAAAATGGTGTAATTTATTTATTTATTTATGAGCCCTATTAATTTCTTCCAGTTGTTAAAAACTCAAAATTGTAAGTCAGTTCAAATGAAAATAATTGAGTTGCCACAGCAGAGGAAAAAAAAGTCCAAACTTTTAAGTTCTGGAAAATATTAACCTGAATAGAAAAAGAAAAAGTAGGAGAAAAAGTTGCCCTTTTTAAGTGCTTTTGAAGAAAACTGCAAGTGAAGACGTATTTGAAAGTGCAACAAGGCACCGAATCTGCACGTAATTGAATGATCCGACGAAATTGGATAACGCTAGCACACAATAACACCGCACAGGATTTGGTTGTGTATACAGATGTTCCCTAATAATGTGTGTGTTTCCAAACTAGTGGTCCTCTGAAAGCAAATTGTCCGAAAATACAATTTGCAGTGTGACTAACTCTATTGTTGATGCCATAGCTGGCTAATTTTAGAATGCTAATTTCAATTGATTTCCCTTAACATTTATGAAATTAAAGCACACTCACCAATCATTTTGCTAATTAATTTTTTGGTTTCTTGCTAACTTCTTTAGTGGTTTAATGATGCTATAAATGAAAGTGTGCTGTGTTTGTTAGCATTTGTGGATAAAATCCAGTAAAGAGTTTGAGTCTTAAATGGAAAGAAATTAATAGGAAACAAACCTGGTTCATTTGTAAAACTATCAAAACACACCGGATATATCCAGCTAATTTAACCCAGATTAATTAGAAAACTAATTTGATCTAATATTATGCTTTTTTACTGACCTCTCTTTATCTGAAACAATCAATCCATAAAATAGATTTTTCCACCTTGTTGTTGCATGAAGTGAAATTTAAAATACTTGCAGTTGTTTACATAAACCCTGTTGATTAAAACAAACAAACAAACATATGTTTATTCATATAACATAAGCAAGAGTTGTGAATGATTTCTTTGTGGGAGCGACTTAGTCGCTCATACTAATCAGATCACTCAGCAGAAAGCTGGGTATTAGTTTTTGGGTGGTCCGTAAAGTGTCAAACACACACGGGCACGTGACCAGAACTTCATCTGATTATGTTCTCACTCACTGGTTAAGTGGCATAGCCAATTATCTGAATTATCCTTGTGGGAAAGTTTTAGAATGCTATCCTTTTGTTTGTGGAAAATTTTGAATGTAATGCAAATTAAATAAATGCATGTTTATGTCAGTCGATTTTATTTATTAATACCCCCCCCCCCCCAAAAAAAAACTTTAGAAACATAACGGTGGATTTCACTGACAATGTCTCCATCTGCAGAGCAAGACGGGAGTTGCAAAAATAATAAACATTTGTATGTCTTTTATTTGAAAATATATATATATTTAAAATGTAAATCCAATTAATATTTTTTTAATTTTAAAGTTGTTTTATTGCTTAGTTTTAAATGTAGTGGTACATTGTTTATATATATATATATATATATATATATATATTCATATAGTGTAATCTTTCACAAATGTAACAGCAAAATAAGTACATTATATCATATACACACACACATAAATTACTAAATAATAAAATGTCATGTATAAAATGGGAATCAATACTTAGCTTGTCAATAATGTCAAAGTTTATACAGCATATTTTATTATAATTTGTGTATGTGTAAATGCTAGACTTTTAACACAGCTTGACTCTTTTTAGTGTCTTGTTTTAATTGTATTATTTAACTTGTTCTAAAATAAACTATGTTTAATTGTCTTATCTTCAATTTGTATTTATGTACAGCTCTTTTTGCCCTAGTTATCTTAAAGTGCTCAATAAATAAAATCGAGGTCATTTGTGTTGGTTACATATTATCGTTACATACTGCATAAAGTGCAAAAAATAGCACTTTTACCGGTAATATAATATACAAACTACAAACTGTATTTTATGAATTTCAAAAATGGTAAAAATAAATAAATAAATAAAAACTTCCTATATTTTATCAGTGTGGTTGAAGACAAACAATGATGACAATTCCCCCCCGATGTATTCTTTAATTAATGCTTGTGCAAGGATAAGAGTTACAAAAATCTACAGACTAGAGATGATAATATATCCTGTTCCTATCATACATTGTTATTTGTACAAGCCATCACTTTAACAGCATGTGTGCATTCCATCCAACGTACCTGTTACACAAGATATATTGATCATCCCGATGAGATGGACGCCGAAGACCACAGAGCGTAAACGAGCTCATCTAAAAGAGACCGGTTGGGGCCCAAGCTTCATTTGATGCGCTAGTATCAAGTTTCTAGTACAAAATCAACAACACGGATGCAGCGCAGTTCCTGCAAGTGTTTTTAAGTGCATTAGTTCGTTGCAGGAAATCGACTAGTTTTGTTGATTTGTTTTACTGTATTGATATACGATTTTTGCTATTTTCTTCATGTAAACGTTACAGGAATGACTTTACAAAGTGCCAATGTCCTTGAGATGTTTCCATGATATGACTTAAGCAAACACACACAAAGTTTTGATTGTGCTTGGTCAGTCCATCCAAATATGACGGTTTCAACGGTAGCAGGCAACCGATGCTAACATGTCTTACTGTTAGCTGAGATGCTAGAACTGGTGTAAAGTCACTTTTGTGCTTCAGATGCTGAAATCGAGACAATATATATTGAAGTGACATCCAATCACATTTATATACTGTACAGTATTTACTCAAATAGTGGCCGGTGGAATTTATGTTTTTTTACGTTTAATTCATGCTAGCATCTTTTATTTATGCTAGCGTTGCGTGCTATGCTAGGTGTCAAGGTAGTTCGTGAGCTGATCTGACAGCTACTCTTTATTTAGGGAGAGGCGTTCACGTCTTCAGGTGGGACTAATTGAAGCACATCTACTAAATGTGAGGCCACAATTTGACGATTTACAGTACGGGTGTAGAAGCAACTCCCCTTGAGAGATAGCAAATGCTTTATTTTTATTTTTTTTTAATTGGATGACATCTGTGTTTAGTTACTAGGCGTTAAAGAAGTCTGCTCTATAAATGTAGCACTTTTTTTTTTAATTGTGTGTGTAAAATTCTATTCAGCTGCCATCCATATGGAGATACCAGTTAAATATTTATGACTACCACTAGAGGGAGCCACAATTCAAATGTATCACAGCAAGCTCGTTGCTAGTTGGCAGTTGCAGCCATCTTCATTACACCGTGCAGATGTTCTGTTGAGCCTCACACTTGGCTGCCTTTATTATTTTAATCAGTACATTGAGTTTAAGAAAGGTTTAACAGACAACCAAGTGGTGTGCTACTTCTTTGCCTCACACGGGCAAGGACAGAAATGTACCAGCTCTCAACATATTTGTACCCTAAAAAAAGTCACGGTCCATATTATTGGTGAACAAAAGGATTTTCCAGTGCATCCATTTTAAATTCAGCATCTATGGTAGGGTAAGTAAGTGTATTATTGACTGTTTAAGTCAAGGTGTGGAAGGAGATTTGATAAGAACCAGCAATTGGGAGTGACCAACTACAGATTTAGTGCCGTTTAGGTAGAGTGAAGGCAATCAGACGCTATTTAGCAATTCTTGATTTGTGTCTGACCGCCGCTACTAGACGTTACCCTGTTTGTCTGAGGAGGAGGATGAAGTGGACGGTGAAGGGGAAGGAGCTTTGGGGAAAACCCTGTCAGTGGGAGTCATGCCCGGACTGCCCAGACCAGACGAACTGGAGCTGCTGGAACGGTGCGGCCCCTGGCCCTGCGTGAGCACGGGAGCCGGCCGGACCGGTCTGACGGGCGGCGGTCTGACGGGCGCGTTGGGCCTGCGCACCGCCAGGGCGGGTTTGAACGTGGTCATGGTTTCAGAGGTGGAGCTGCTGCTGCTCCGCCGCTGGGCCGCCTCGGGATCTCTGATGACCATGGTGTGCAGGGGGCTTCCGGGGACGTCCTGGCCGCCGCCGCCGCCGCCGGGGTGTTTGAGAGGTTCCAGCGTGTCCAGGACAACATCGGGAGCATGTTTGGCAACATTCTGTCGCTCCAGCTCACATAGCTCATGGAGGGCTGTGTTCATTGTTTTCTCTATGTCCTGACAAATAATGCAAATATTTAGAAACGGATGCCAGCAGGATGTGCTGAGCAAGTAATCAAGCATGGAAAGTAGTAAAATCCGTCAGCATCCATCACCACTCACCTCATCGAGCGCTTCCGCCTCCAGGGCTTTGTGGTCTCCCACCTTGGCGTGCCGAGTGGTGCCGGGGGACGACCGCTGAGGTTGTCCGCCGGCCCCAAAGGTGGCGAGTCGCCGCTTCTCCGGGCTGTCTGTCGGGCCCCTGCTCGCAGCTATTTTGTGAGGGCTGCAGGGCCGAGGCGCCACCCTCGGGGGCCCGTCGGCGGGTCTGGTGGGGCTGTGGCCGTCGCCGTTCCTGTGACGCAGAAGCGGCGGTCCATCTGACCGCAATCTAGCCCTAGAAGGGTGCGTGTAAAAATCAGACTGATTATTAAATGTGTCCAAAAGATGATCTTGTTATTTTGTGTGGGGCGTGTAATGAGGAAATCGTGGATTTGTTTGGAGAACCAATCATAAATGTTATATGACATTATTTACAAACGCAGTGGCGCTAGCAGCTAGCCTAGCTCCTTCTAGTCACACATAAGAGAAGTAAACACATACTATACTTCATATTTTCTTCCTTCTATGTGACCTCAAGTCTAAACATGACATTCTGATTAACTCATTCACTGCCATTGACGGCTATAGACGTCAAAAATTCATTTGAACTATTTCTATCAGTTTAACTTTTTTTTCCACTTTTGTTAACAAGCGTATGAAAACCTAGATTTTTTATTTATTGTACATTTAGAACATTTGTGATTAATCGTGAGCTAGCTATTGAAGTCAAGCGATTAATTAATATTCAAAATGTTAATCGCCTGACACGATTTAAAAAAACAGAAGAAAAATATATTAAAAAAATTAGGGAAATTTGTAATTGATCGCATGACTTCAGTAGTTAACTCACAATTAATCACAAATGTTATGTCTGTTCTAAATGTGCAATAAAAAATTTCTAGGTTTTCATACATTAGTTGACAAAAGTGGGATATTTTTTTTTAACTAATAGAAATAGTTCATATATATATATATATATATTTATTTTTTATTTTTTTTATTTTTTTGGACGTCTATAGCCGTCATTGGCAGTGAATGAGTTAATATTACATATGTGGAATATGAGTTTAAGCAGGAAAATCCAGACATTTTTTTTTATCCATCTCAGGGGGCGGCCATTTTGCCACTTGCTGTCGACTGAAGATGCCATCAATGTTGCTCAGGTCTCAGGTAACAACCAACAGCTCACCTGTTTTCTAAAGCTGAGCTGTGATTGGTTGTTGGCTGAGCCCTGAGCAACTGTGATGTTATCTTCAGTCAATAGCAAGTGGCAAAATGGCCGTCCTCCGAGATGGATTTTGCACGAATGTAATAATAATCAGAATGTCATGTTTAGACTAGTGAGATACATATAACATATTATTGTCACGAAATGTTCAAGGTTGACTTCCATTTTAAGATATTAAAACTCAGTATGCGTTTGTACTCCGCTTTAGTCACAAACTTTCTAATTGTAATTCTAACTCACTTTGCTATTGGTGGCCCGTAGCGGCGTTCCAGAGGGTGTTCAGATAAAGACTGGTGCTCATGTCTGGACAGCGATCGGTCTTCGTGGTATCCACTGCTGCTCTCGCTGTCCGTCCTCTGAATGCTTTCCGAGAAAGCATCATCCCTGTTCCAGTTCAATATGATTTTTACTATTAAGCACATGAGCCTTTTGTTACATTATTAACTGTGATGAGTGATTTAAGGTGTACCGCAGATGCCTTTTTCTCATAGCGGATTAAATAAAGCAAAAATCATTTTACATACATGTCCTGTACCACAATATACTGGTGTGGGATGAGGCCGTCCACGCCATTATGTCGACCCTCCCACCAGTCCTCAGAAGCTCGCAGGTAAAGTAACAGCGAGGCTCCTTTCTTGAAGGAAAGCTCCCTGGGAGTTCGACCCACATAGTCAAACTTCGCGATGGCTTCGATCTGCTCCAGCTCTGCCCGCCCCAAAAAAAGAAGGTCGACCAAAACGGAGTTAATCATAATCTCATGAACGATATTCTGAAGTATACGTCGGACACAACTGCGGCTTACCGTCATCACTGGTGTTGGGTCCGGTTCCGTTGTCTACTTCATCAAGAGCACCGGCGTCACTGTGTGGGCTCTCGCTGTGCGGACCAGAGAGGTAATCAAATAATGTATAGATGAAGGCAAACAACCATATTTGAAATGACTGTAAATCTTGAAATTTAATTCAGCATTCGTTATGAAAATGTAAGGCTAAGATAGAATTTAAGAATAATTTTTAATAATTAATTTTCATATTTTTCTATCACCAAAAAATACCATTAGAAATGCCTGTCAGGGACTCAATAATATATACCTCAATATGTTGAATATGGAAAAAAAAAAGACAACACATTTTGAATGTTTTGTTGGTGGTATGCCAAAAATGCAAAACACGAATTACAAATTTGTTAAGTACGTGTGTCTGTGGCATTTGGAAAGCCTTTGAATGGCAGATATAAGGATTAAGTGTAATTTTTAGGATTATGGCTTCAATTTAAGACTTTCAGGCTTTGCAGTGATTAGGAGCATTTATCGTACTTGTAAAAACAGAAAACAAAAACGCCTTTGTGTTGTGGCCTTTTTACAATTAGGAACTAAAAACAGAAATGAGAAAAATTGAAAATTGTATGCAATTTTATGGGAAAATGCTATGGGATGTTATAGATTTTTCTTTAAAATGATCTGTCAGTTTTTTTGGGGAGGTTTTTTTTTTTATATCAAAAGTGCTGGTGGTATCAGTACATGATATCGGTGACTACTCAAAAGTAGTATTAACTCATCTTGGATTTCTATAAATCTTGATGCAATTTCATGTGGATTTAAGCATTATATAATTAATTGCCCCATGCTGGACACTTTGCCTTCAACTCACCAGTATTCCTCGCCTCCAGCCATGCATTTCTCATACACAGGTCCCTCCAACTCACGCTGGGCCGGGAATATGGCTTCATGGTGGATGATGATGGTCTTAATGACCTCGTTAACGTGCGCCTGGCAAGCCACGGGATCCTGGTCCTCCGGTATGGGCATCAGTGTGGGGCCGAAGCAAATAGCCAGGTTGTAAGGGTCCATCATGTTTTCGTCACTGTACTGGGATAAACTGGACGGGCAGAGGCAATTAGCGCCACCGCAGAGCTGTCACGCAGCGGAGGACGCTTGCTGTGAGGAGACTTACTGATTTAGAAAGGCGAACAGGTATCTCATGACGATGACTACGGGCTGGTGGAGGGCGGCAACAATCTGCTGAAGGTGATGAGCTCGATCGGAACCAAAGTCCATCTCTGAAATATATCAGTGAGAAAAGTCAGCTCCACTTAGTCTTTGTCACCTGCTTCATAAATGAGTGGACAACTGGACGATCAACTAAAAAAAGGGAGCACATTCATTCTAGATCTGACATATTCCTATATACACCGCAATATAAATTTGGATTTTCGTAATATAAAGCTTTATACGTTCGAATTGCTGCTAGAGATCAGATCTGGAATGTTGATTAGTTTGATCTGAATTTGCTCAAATTGGACACAAATGGACAGCAATGACTTGTGTATTGTTGTTTTATGTGATGAGTTTTTTTGCAGGTTCATACTGTGCCCCCCTTTTAAGGGACAGAACTTGAGCCTTGTTTCCCCCTATCCCTACCATAAGTTTTCTAATTTTATTTTTCTTTCATCCAAGAGACTCCAGGCTTCCCGTTCTGTCTCCCCCTGTTGGTCATTATTGTTTTGCATGTTTCTTGGATGGGTTGTGATTGGTGGAGTCAATAAAGTTATCTAAAACTGAATATTATGAGCAAAAACTGCAACAAAAAAAAACTTCCAATCTTTGAAAGACAACATAAGCCACTCTAAAGCTACTGGACGCAGAAAATTGAATTTTGAATTGCTACTGCCACCTGTGGCCGAAAAAGGAAACTCCATTTTCCCTTCTTCATATAGACAACGCGCACATGACGTCACATCCGCAGACAGAGGGTGGGAAGTTCGAACCCAAAGTCTGAAAACTATTGGCCCATTGTGTACCCATTGTAAACAGCTAAGGTGCTAATCTACTAATTAGAATATGTTTCAGTCATAAATAGTCAAATAAAAAGGCTATTTGAAAAGATGTTTTTGGTATTCTTAAAAAAAAAAAAAAAAAAAAAGACCAATGATGACATGTTGAATCGGTAAGATTACCGAATGAACAATACTGAGCTGTGAAAAAATATATATTTTTGGCAAAATTGTTACACGGAGACACTTTAAGAACATTTAAACAAACAAACGAGTGGCTTCCCCAAAGAGAGTAAAAGCTTCACGTTTGACAATTTTCCCGGAAGATGACTCACTCGTAGTGGATATGAGGTCAAGGAAACGCTCCTGAGGGAACAGCGGCTTCTCCAAACCCCTGAAATAGAGTTTAAGAACGCCGGCCACAGAGTTGATGTCATGATCCGACTGATCGTCCACCAGGGGATCTTCTCCTGTAGACACAAACAAACGACAAGCATTAGGATTGTGTGTGGAACGTTCCTGCATATTTATAATTACGGCAAGATCTAATGCTTGATACATCTACACAGGATTCTACATGCATTATTGCGTTACAAGTGGGGCTCTTTCTTGCTTTACACTTGAGAGACGTGTGGTTTTTGAGGTGGACAGAATGCAATCTCGACAGTCGCGATGGACGAGAAGACCAGCACTGACCTCTTTCAAATGCATTTTTAATGTCGTTGACTTCCACTTGGGATCCCGGAACTCGAAATATACCTTGCTGCTGAAGACCTGTGGGAAAAAAAAAAAAATCTATTGGAGTACATTCAAAATGATGGACAAAATATCATCTTATTTCTTGTTTTTCAAATTATTATATTTTCAAGAGATTTGGACATCATTTCTCGGCCCTTTTGCAGACAATTTTATAATTTTTTTGTGCAAAAACACACTCAAGAACTAGAGGTGTCAGGCGATTACATTTTTTAAATCGTAATTAATCGCACGACAATAGTTAACTCACAATTAATCACACATTTGATATCTCTTCTAAATGTACAATAAAATATTTAAAAGTTTTCATATTCTTGTTAACATAAAAGTGATTTTTTTAAAGCTGCATCTTTTAGTCATTGATAAAGTAATTTCATAATAATTCATACCATTAAGTTAAAATTAAAACGATAATATACTGTAAAAAAGTGTGATATTGATTTGTGTTGGTTATTTTTCTGCCACTAGATGGCATAATTGGATTTGTAAGGCATTTGTGACAGCTCAGTGCATTTTTATTTTCTTATTAAGTGCTATCTAATCTTTAACATGAAGTAACTTGTGAAATTCTGCACATTTTTAAAAATGTAAAATACAACTTGACCCCAGTCTTCACAAATATGTAATATATTTATCACTGCAAAATTTTGACATGGACGTGTCTGCTGTGTTGCGAATAGAATTCCCCCAGTACAGGATTTCCAACTAAGGGGCGGTCATTAATTGCAAGTTTAAGAAATGAGTGGCTTTAAAGGAATTTGAAATGAACTCAAAATGAACACTCTAATTTTGACACCCCTAGAAAACATGGCAACCTACCATAGAGATTGATGTATCGGACGCAGCTCTCAACCACCACTGGTATGGGCTGCCCCGAGTCCTGCAGTCACATTCAAATTTTTATAGGCAGATGAACAATTAATACATCGAATAAATCAAAAATGCATTTTTTTTTTTTTTTATCAAATCAAATGTTACAGCTACATAAGACTATGAAATGCAATGAATGTTATTATTACAGTATGTACACATAAAGGAGCCCCAACAGAACAGAGACCCAGAAATGTAGCAAAATGGTGATGCCACCCAGCTGTAGGATAGAGTACCTGAGTCCTGGTTCGGACATTCCGTCTTCCCCTGGGCAGAGAGCAGTAAGGCACGTAGACAGCGGAAGAGAGGCGACAACAACCACAAACAAGTTAGTGAGGAAGACAGATCTCACAGAGAGAGAAAACAAAAGAGGTCTGGAAATGCCAAAGCGTCGATTCAGTGCCTTGTGGGGGTGCGAGACGCGAGGACACGGGCTTGGCGGAACTCAGAATGAGAGAATACGATCCAAAGCCTGCAGCTGCTTTCGTTAGCACTAAGCTGCAAATTTATGATTTGGACTGAGGACATACCAAAACAGCAGGACAGATGCAGACTCTGCTCGCCATGTGTTTATTTAAACAGTCTAACACGGCTGCTGCACAGTCAACTGGCATATCTATGGAGCCAGTGGACTCAATTTTGTCCGAGCCTAGTGGGACGAGAGCATTAAAAGCAAACTGCAGCCCGGCGTTTGCTCGGCTTGCCGGCGTCGGACTTAATGAGAGGACGGCAGGGGACGGGAATCCAAGCAAGAGGAGAGCCAGAGCGTGAGCGAGCCAAACGTTTGGGTAAAAGAGTGGCCAAAAGGTAAGGGCGGGGGTGGGGAGGGGGGACAACAACCCAGAAGGACCACCAACGAGATAGCGCAGCTCACCAAGAGACAAAGAGCGCATAATGGGCTCGTACCTGGATGAAGGCCTCCATATTGCCGTTAAACAGCTTACGCCTAAAAATGGA
The DNA here is from genome assembly GCF_054856555.1 of Leptonotus elevatus. NCBI lineage: Eukaryota > Metazoa > Chordata > Actinopteri > Syngnathiformes > Syngnathidae > Leptonotus > Leptonotus elevatus. The sequence continues at coordinate 16,358,019 of NC_141248.1, read as the reverse complement.
GCGAGGTCTAGACTTCCGCATTCTCTGGGGTTTAGGGGGAAGTATGGGGGGCCTGGGGAGAGGGGGTGCACGGTTGGTATGACAATTAATAATAATAATAATAATAATAATAATAATAATAATAATAATAATAATAATAATAATAATGCACTCGCTAGACTGTAGTAGTTTACAAATATCACATCTGCCCCACAGTGTTCTGATCTCTCCAGCCTTGATTTGACTCCTCTCGGTCAACTCATGTTTATTTTCTCATATTGTCACACTGTAAAAATAATTGCCTAAGTCATTTTGATTTGCCTAAATCATCTCCTCATGATACAAATGGTTAAACTTTTTGTTTCCTAAAAAAAATCTGAAAAAATGACAATTGGCAATTATTTCTAATTAAGAAGGCGTCGATATATTCATTTTGTTCACCAGTAAAGCCTATTTCTATGTCTTGAATTAAAAAAAAATCAAAGTTAACTGCTCTCCAAGTAGGAACAACATTAAACAAATTTTTTCCTAGTCGGAGGCAGAGAATTTCCAATATCCTAGTTTTCTGGAATGCAGCGTATGAAACAACTCTCACCGCAGCTAGCCTTAGCATTTAGCTTAGCACGACTGGGGATGTAGCTGTTGTAGCTTAGCTTGGTCAATTTATTCTAAAAAAACCCCAAAAAGGTTAGCGTGTCTGGCGGCTAATTTGTGGTTTTATTGTTTCCGACTTGTGTGTAAAAACATTTGACCTGTCAACAGAGAACTACTGTAATAAAATATAGGGATTCACCACAAACAAGACTCAATGACGTTTTAACGACTTTATAAAAGTAACAGAAAAGCCAAGACACACGTTCAGTGTAATAAGATTCCGTAATAGTGTATTTGATCTTGTAATGATAACAATGTAAAACCTTCAAGAGAAGACTCTCCAAGTCTTTAGCTAACATTGACATTCCCATTCCCACAGCGAGTTCTCATTTTTGCCTCCAGGGACACCAATGAAAGGATTTTAAACGTCGGTGCCCATTGCCTACTTTATTCATTCACTTGTCACCGGACATCTTACCTTGTTGTTCCATATTCAGCCCTCTCCCCTACAAGGAAACAGAGCACAAAAGGCACTAAATTAGTATGGGCTGCTTTTTCCAAATGGTACAGTTAGTTGAAAGCCAGCCCCAAAAATTGTGAGGCTTCCAGATGGAGACGGAAAGGGGTGTTATGAGAAAACAGGCATCTATTCAGGCGCACTCAATGGGGCGAGTACCATGGCTGCATTTGTCACGCTGCCAAGCAGCAGCCATTCAGCCGTCGCCCCGGTAACGGTTACAAGAGCCCCCCGAAGTTCCTCGGATAGGCTGAATGCTCTCTTCTGCAGAGTGCAAGCATATCCAGGAGCAACTTCTGGGGTGTTGCTTTAAAGGGGGATGATTTTATAACACTGTGACATTCTGATAAGTATTTTCTCTCTCTTAAATAGAAGCTGAAGAAGTAGATAATAGCAGAATAATTATTTATACTTAATGTGATCAGCATCAATGGATACAATAACCTTTCGCAAATTTGAAACCTAATTGTTAAACAGGACACAGCATGCTAACTGAATGACGTTGCTAAGCAAAGGTCCAAATTGTGTTCATTTTTGGCTAACATTAGCCAAAAATGTCCACCCTGTCGTTGTCCACCCTGTTTTTAAGTGTAGGAGCTTCACTTCTATGCATTTCGTAAGACTCACCTTCTCCCAGTGTCTGCTTCAGAAGGTCATGTTTAGCTTGGAGTTTGATTATAAGGTTGCTGCCGTTCAGGTACTCTTTGTATTTCTGCAGGAAGAAAAAGGGAAAGTGATTGTAAAAAAAAATATTTTGCAATAATTCAAGTTTATCAGAACTCACTGTGAAGTAGAAACCCTCCGTGTCCTGCTGATTGGCTCGTCTCTTAGAGATGTTGACCTTGCTCATGTAGGAGTCAGATGAGGCTGACTTTACCGACTCTGTCGACTGACTGTGCTGGAAGGCGTCGGACACGTCGAAGTCCTCCACTGTTAGCATGTCCTGAAGGGTCTGCATTGTGGCGTCCAGAGTCTTCCTCACCTGACATAAACACACACGCATGTATTTACTAGTAGCTAAATACACGATCAAATATTTCTAATCTATTAAGTACAAACAGAAGCATCCTGATAAAATGTTTGAACTATTTTTTGGCATCTTTAAACATCTTTTTCAGAGGACGTGTATCAAACCAATGCTAAAAGAACAAAAACACTTCACTATAGAATAGAAAAAAAGAAAGCATATTACAAAGCAATCATACAGACAAATTTGAATGTTTTTCTGCTAACAATTATTTATTTTTCTACCACTGAGTGGTACCAGAAACTAGTAAAAAGACTTAAAGTAGCATAATCAGAATGATTCTGGCCTGGTAAGCAAGTATGCTTTCAAACAACTTTTAAAACAGAGTAAGTTTTTCTCAGATATTGGACATTAAAATATTATTATTATTATTATTGGACATTTAGGCTTGTGGTTATTTTATTCCTGCTGTGGCCATGCTAGCTAGCAGTAGTTGAACAATGTGCTACCCTAGCTACATATTTCTATTTTAGACTGAGGCCTTCACAAATGTTATTTAATGTGTATTATATTGGTAGAGAGAATTAGTAAGCATATGCGGTCCTTGTTTCAGGTTTAAAGCAGTTCTTAGTGGGTTTTTTTTGGCTAAGCTTAGCATTTTACACACTAGCTGTAGCTCCATGTTTAACGTGGTAGCTAAAATAAGCTAGCAGTAGCTGAACAATGTGTTACCCTAACTACGTATTTTAATTGTATGAAGACTGAGGCCTTCACACATATTATTAAATGTGTAATACATGTATATTAGTATACAGAATTAGTAATCATATGGTCCTTATTTCAGGTTTAAAGCACTTCTTATTGTTTCTTTGCTAAGTTTAACATTTCAGACACTAGCCGTAGCTTCTTATAATGTGGTAGGTCAAATAATCTCTCAGGAAACTTCATACAGAGCAGCAGATATACATTTTGAAGTCATCCTCCTGTTTTATTACATTTGTTGGCTTTAGGCCTGATGTTTTTTGATAAGACATTTAATATCCTACACACAGTGCTGATGCTTAAAATCTGTGTTGCAGGAAATTGTCAAAACCGGCTCGGCTGGTTATTTGACTTCATGCTTTTTGGTGCTATGTAGGCTGAACTTAAACTGGCACATGCCGTTATTTGTATGTAAAGTAACCCAGTAAGAGATTTGTGAAACGAACATGTCACCTCTTCATTTTCTATCTTGAGCGTTGCCAGGCGAGTCTGAAGCTGCTGGTATCGCATCAAGAGTTCCGTCTGGACAGGCTGTTGCGCGCTCACCTGGCACACCTGGCAAGGAAAGCAGGACGCAAACTCTGCTGTGATGACTTGATAAGGTGCGCGCAAGGAACTCAAAATAAACCTTGAAACGAGCTGGCTATCTCCCGCTCACCTCGTCCCCCATGTGCGGCTGATAGTCAAAGCGTGCCGGAGGACAGAACATCTGACTGTGCGCGTCCATGAACTTGTGCTTATCTCCTCGGAGGTCCATGGCGTCCACGGCTCCCTCGAGAACGTCCAAACCCTCGTGTCGAGACGTCTCCAGGCTATATTCGGCCGACAGGTAGGTTCTCAGGGTCCGTGTCAAGCTGGCATGGTATCCCATTTCACAACACTGTGAACAGGAAGTTAAACATAATCCATATTACTGTACTCACTGAGTGAGTGTTTATCCTCCGAGGGGTTGTACTTACATCTATCATATCGGACACATCGTGGATATAGTATTTCGCCACCAAGGCATTAGTGGCTGTCAGGTTGAGAAGATAATCATTGCGGGCCTTTGTGCACTTGAGTTTGTTTTCAAAATACTTGGCTTGTCTCTATGAGAAAGAGAAACATACATGAATGCATGGAGATAAAATACAAATAAATTTTAAAAAGTCAGTGCAGCTTATGCTATTGTCAGCCGGTTCGACACAATTGGGCAGCAATGTGGCATTTTGAAGAGGATCAAGGAATTTATTTAGGGAAATCTAACTGTTCAAATTATTTTCATATCAAACCTGGTAATAAAGTCAATTTACAACATACAGAGTCTTATTCTACAAATAAGTCCATCAGAAGACATACCTTCTCTTTCATTTTCTCCATCTTCTTGACAGAGCTCCGTCGCTGCGGCCGTTCGTCGTGACCGTATCGCATCAAGGCGGCGCTGATGTCGTTGGCCTTGCCGATGTGCTTCTCTTCTTGCTTCTCGGCCTCCTTCAGCTTGCCCTCGGCGCTGATGCTCTCCGTGTGGTACATGTGGTACGTCTTCATCACCTGGCACGACACACACACACACACACACGATGTCCTATTATATGTTCGATGAAAGGGTTGCTATGAGAAAAATACCCAAGGTACCTTCAGAAGCAACATATTTCACAACAATGCAGAATTGAACTAAACCTAGTTAATTTATTAGTTATATACATTTTCAGTTAACTTTATAAGAGGTGCTGCTGACCCTGGGAACTCTCTGCGCCTTCTGATTTTGTTTGAAATGAAATTGAAAATTAAACATTCCAGATATTTAGAAATTTGGTACAACTTTATTTATCGTAGAAAACAATAGGGAGCGGTTGACCTGTTTAAGTTTTCATTTAACCTTTTAATCATTAGTATCGGCTCTGAAAAAGACATACGAGTCTATCTCTACATATGGCCCTAATGAGGACAATCATAGGAAATGGATGGATGACTGAAAAAGTTCAACTCCTGGATCAAAAGTCAGGGACGGTTGCATAAGAAAATAAATACATATTAATATGAATTAAAATAATAATAATAATAAAAAATATATATATATATATATATATATGGGAATTTTTGAATGTCTCACGATTCGATTTAATTCCGATTTTTGATTCAAAATGATTTGATTGACAATGATTTTTGCTTCAATTTATAGATGTTGAAGGATTTGTAATGATTTACTCCAGTCTGACTCGCTAATGCTAATTAGCGCGCTACTCGCGGCACTTTTATCACTCAAAAGAACGGCTCCACGCTGCAAAAAAACAACTTTTATTGGAATAACTTGATCGTGACTTTTTCCTTCTACTTGCTAATGTGGCTACAACTTAACAGTGTATCAGACCACGTGGAACCACACTGCCCCCAAGTGACCAAATCGGGTACAACATGAACAGCGCTCCCAATAAAGGCACACAACAAACAAAGGGAAGACAGTATAAAATAATTTAAATAAAATCGATTTTGGGACATTTAAATTTTATAATATATAAATGTCAATTATTTAAAATAATTTTAAGTAATATTATTTAATAAAATAATTTATCTTATTAAATAATATTAATTAAAATGTATCATAATAAATGAGGGGGAAAAAAGATCTAAATAAATGATGCAAATCTTAGGTTGGACATAAATAACTATATAAAGACCACACGAGAAAAGGTGGTTTACATCTGAAAAAGCGTATCCCATTGAGTACATTCAACACTACATGTTTATCTGCGTGATGCATTTTCTTCTGCTACCATTCATCACACCAGGGAGTGTAACTTAATCATCTTGCTGAACTGGAGGCTTTGAGCTGGGTGTGTCTTTTCTAATGTGCTCGTATCTCTCTGTTTGCCTGTTTGTCTTCACCTTTGAATACCAAACCAAAAACAAACCTTACAATGCAGTGCTTACAAATACAGTACAGTGTCTTTTTATACGTTGTTATACTTATCATAGTAAACCCCTCAACCCTCAATCTTAAAATCAACAATGCTTTCTTTCAAGAGAGTCACGCTAAACTGAATAAACAACCACAAACTGAATCTGCCTCAGCCTCACTCGCTCCCAAATGGGGTTTCCTAGCAACCCAGCCCGTAAGCGATGCACTAAAAGGACAGTCCGATCGATTAACAAGGCAGGAAAGGGCCTTTCGTAGTGACAGCAAGCAGCGCTCCCAATAGCAAACCAAATAGCAAAAGGAACCATCCGGCGATCAATAGCGGATATCACATATGCCGCACCCAAGGTTTGCAATTTGAATGTGAGCTACACGCCAATGACTTTGTCCGGACTGATTGCGCGAATAAACCATCGCAATGTTGAAGATTCCAGTGAAGGATCTGCAAGCATGTAATTGATAGAATATGCAAGAAACAAATACATATTTCATTCAAGAAGTGTTGTAGATGTTTCGTACGGTATGCTTTGCGAGAACCGTTGGTTTTGCCTCCACATCAATTTTGGATGACTTTCTTGCCTTTTAGCACTCAAAACTCCACGCACACTAAGCATTAAAATGTTATAAAAGTCAATTACAACCCAAACCCAAGGACGGACACTTATATAATATAGTGATGCCTTGAGATATGAGTCAAATTTGTTTCGTGATGATGCTCATAAATCAAAACGATTGCAACTCAAATCAAACGTAGTCTTGCCACAGATTTATTTTCTAGATTTTTGGTCACCTTTTTCCCATAGGTAATTTTTTTGTTGAATTCACATTCACCCCCTCATGTATTTCAATAGGCATAAATTATATGCAAAATGATATTTCGCTATCCCCTGGATGATGGATACACTTTAGTAGTAATTAAATTTGGGGTGTCAGGCAATTAAAGTTTGACTTCAATAGTTAACTCGCGATTGGTCGCAAATTTTATTTCTGCTGTAAATGCACAATAATTGTTTTTCTCATTTTTCATACTCTTGTTAACAAAAAGGTGGAAATAATGTGGAACTAATAGAAATATAGCTGCATCTTATATTGATACAATAATTTCATAATAATTCATAAAGTTGAGTTAAAATTAAAGAAATGTATTGTAAAAAAAACTAGTGTGATATTGATTTGTGTTAAGGTGGTTTTCCTGCCACTAGGTGGCATAATTGCATTTGTCAGACATTGGTGACAGCTCAGTTCATTTTTCTTTTCATATTAAGAGCTATCTAATCTTTAACATGAAGTAACTTGTGAAATTCTGCATATTTTAAAAATTGTAAAATACAACTTGACCCGAGTCTCCACAAATATATGCATTATTATTAAATTCATTACCGCTAAATTTTGACGTGGCCGTGTCTGCTGAGTTGCGACTGGAATTCCCCCATTGCAGGCTTTCCAAGTAATCGCGCGTTAAAAAATGTTGTGCCGTTCGTTAAAGGAACTTTAAATAAACTCAAAACAAACGCACTCATTTTGACACCCCTAAATAAAATAAAATGTAAAGAATTAAACCGTTTGTACATCCTGCTTAATTTATCGTAGTTTCTTCTAAGTGTTCATAATTTGGCCACATGGGGCAGCATAATACAGTCATGCAGACACAGAGGAGTTTTACAAATACTGCAAGTTTCCCCCCTGAGGATAAAGAACATAAGTACACATGTGAGAATTGTTATATTGTCTGTCTACATGTGCTGCTGCAGTGTTTGTGTTCAAAATTCATCACTTAAAGGCTTCATCTATGGCGTTTCCAATTAGCATGAAACGAGCAGAAGGCAAAGTGGTTGTTGATCTCTGACGGGATTGAAATATGAACATTTTGGGAGGTTGACCAACATCAATTGACCTTTAAAAGTCGAATATATTACAGTATGTAACCGCCAATACAAGGTACTTAGTGCTGCACAAGCGCATATATCCGATGGCATAATTCTCCTCAGCCAAACAAAGAAGCACCCGACACAGCTGTTTTCTATTTACCACACAGACCTGTTTTGCAAACGAACGCACGTGTGCATACAATGTGCATACATACATGCGCTCGGCGTGCGAATGGTATTGGAGTCTTCTGAACGCACGCATAAACCTTTCCCAACTAACAGATGTGTCCGACCTTCAGCAGCTGCTCGTTTTCGCCGCTACGAGAAACAACAGCCACTCTCCTCTCCACCCCAGGGAGAAATTCACAATAGATGAATGCAAATGTGTGCGACCTCAGGAGAAGTTAGAGGATGAACTGCTGATCAAGCAAGTCTGCCGTGTGCGGTGTCAAGCCGGCCAGCTGTTTCGCAGGTTGTGGTTTGACAATCGAGAGGAGGTCGGATGGAGCGGCGGGCGAGAGACTGCCAGCTAACGCGCAAGCTAGGCCAGACAACCTGTTATGGACATTTAAAAAAAAAAAAAAAGGACAATAATATTTGTGTGACTTACTGTGTAGAGCTCAGTGGTGACTTTCACAAGCTCCTCATGCATCTGCACCCCGATGTCTTTGCTCTGTAAAAGATATTAGTAGACATAAGTACACAGGTGGACAAACTTGTGGTCAAGATACATTTGGCTAGATATGTCAATGTTACATTATGATATGCATTTTTTACTCATTTGTTTAAGCTTTTTTTTTTAAATAAAAATAATTCATAAATTATTCAAAAGACTTCAATTTGAACTTTTTAATCAAACATGTACAATTGTTACTTTTACAATTATTAACCTGATATTTAAATTAACAGTGTGTAGAATTTTTCTATTTTTCAACAATAATAAATTAATTTCAACTAGATGCACATCAGTGTAGAGCTGCTCGATTTTGGAAAAAAAAAATTATTTTTTCAATTACACTTAACTAATTGTATAATGATATAAATCGGAAAATTAATAAATACTTTTTTTTATCCGGACAAAAAAAAAAAGCTTAATTACTGCAACAGATGCAACAGGATTGGTGAGCATGTAAATGCTTGGTGGGCCGGCTTAAACCGAACCCAATTTTGCATCAACAAATCTAATTGAGAGGCAATTATTATAATTTAAAAAGCTTAAGATATTGTTGCTCAGGGGCTGTGATGAACCAGACATGTCCTCCTGGCATTGCTAACAGGCCCCGAGGAAGAGAGGGTTCAAAGGTGAGGGACTCTGTGAAGTTCACGTCTGTGCTACCTCCCAAAAGACCACTGTCAAAAACAACAACCTTGTGTTTCCAAAAAATCTCAACGTCAGCACATTCGCTCCATGCCTTCTCCAATAAACACCCAAGTCATTCCAGTCCCACATGTGCAATATATTAGCAATGAAACAGCACCGTAACGTGCTTTTTGTTTTGAAGAACTTCTCCATTTGCGCTAAACTAAAGACCTTCTGCAGGCTGTGTCATAACGCCTCTCTTTGTGCCGGCTGGCTGATGGCCAACGCATCACGGCTGCCATCGTGACACCGCAGAACCCCCAAGAGGGCATAAATTTTGCTCCATTCCTTCTGCTGTCGAGCGATAGTGATTTCACATCGCTTGGACAGAATATCCATCACAACCCTTGAACCACAGCCACTTTCCTATCTTTACACAAAGCGCATATTATGCACATCTGCTATGAGAGCGTAACCGATGTTAGACAAATACCCAATTGTGATGAAATTATGAATGAGATTCTTACACAAGATCACAATTTATGAGCAAAATGTATCATATAAATAAAGACCATTTTTATGATGGGACTGAACTCATGTTCTAAATTCAAAGTTGATCAGAATGTGCAGTACGAGATTGCGAGTGGTGCAAAAAATTAATTTCTGTAAAATTATCACTATATGAACAATATCCCCCCCCCCAATTTTTATATATATATATATATATATATATATATATATATATATATATATATATATATATATATATATATATATATTCAAAATAGAAATGTCCAGATCATGTTCTTTTGTACAAAAGTTCAAGTAATTTGTTTATAAAAGGGATACTTGACTCGATCCATATTCTGCAGTAAAAAGTTAATATTTTGTCCAGAATTATTTTTGATGACCTCATTACTATTCATGAACAATTAATACTTTTAAAAACACATTTTTCCACTTGCTGTTGACTGAAGATGACATCACCTGCGCTGAGGTAATAGGTAACGGCCAATGACGGTTCACCAGTTTTCTGGGTTTGGTCAACAAACTGAGCCATAATTGGTCGTTACCTATTTCCTCAGCACATGTGATGTCATCTTCAGCGGAAATAATAGTTTTTGTAAAAGGTACTCTTTTTTTCAATTCAATTCAAATTTATTTCACTCTTTAAAAAAAAGAAATGAAAGGGGACAGAAAGAAGCAAAACTTGTTTTGTCTGCCCCTGATCAACACACACACACACACAAAATCAACACAAAATGACACTTTCAATGTAACAATTCTATAAAATAATATTAGCATGTCCTTGTGCTATACAGTAAATAATTTCCAGTAATTGTGCTTTTATACATAAAAAAAAATACAGATAGACTGAGACGATTTTATTTAATTTTTTTTTACAATCCAGATTGTTCCACAAAATGACACCTTGAGTTGAAAATCGTTATTTGTGTTTTGTTCTATATTTAAGTTTGGAAAAAATGTTTGTTCCTCTTAATTTGTACTCACTTTCTCTTTTTTTTATATTTTTTTATACTTGATTTGTATATTGACTGATAAAAATTTCATCATGGGCTTTATACATTATTTAAGGCGGTAAAACTCCATCAATTCATTACATTTGAAAGTTTTTAGTTGTATAACTAATGGATTAGTGTGGTCTCTGTATCCACATCCGAAAACGACACAAATGGTCCGGTATGGAACAATCAATGAATTGTTCATGAAAAATAATGAAGCTATCACATTAATTATAGACAAAATATTATCTTCTTGCTGTTGGAATTGACTCAATGAGTCAAGTATCCCATTAAATACTTTTCGATACCGAGTCTCGAGATAAAAAGAGCGCCTCCAACTTGTCTTTATTTTCATTTAAATAAAGGTATCCCAACAAGATAACCTTTATACGTCAGTAAGTCAGCAGTGGTTCAAATCAAGCAAGTCAATAAAATATTTTATTCTTCACTTTAGAAATGATGGACATTTTTAAAATCCAATATTTATTAGCTGACTGATACCGATCAAATAATAAACCACGTCCTGTGACAACAAGAATCATATTTTTGTCATGACATCTCAGTCATGAATTTGTAATGACGACCTGTGACCATACATGTTACGTATGATCAGTCCGGCTCGCACGCCTTCATCCGTTTCATTCCAAAGCTGACCTTTTTGAAAAGTCTGAGGACATCATCGCCCACGTGTGTCAGACGGACAATGACGTTGTTGTTGTAGATGTCACTGAGCGTAGCATGGTCCCTGCTCTCCCGCCGGGTCTGGTCCAGGACCAAGTACCAGCAGTTGATAGTGGACAGCAGATTTTGGTCCTTCCTGAAACGATCACAGCAAGACCACATGAGCAGTTCATGGCGGAAACACCCAAGCTTGAATGTACTTATGATTTATTTGACTCTGATTTATTATTTAAAAAAAAAAAAAAAAAAAAAACTCATACTAAAACTAATAAAAAATAAACTAAAATGAAGCATTTTTTAACTAATAAAAGAAACACTAACTAACGGAATAAAAAAAAATCAAAACAAATTAAAAAACTAACAATAATGAAATATCCAAAATGTCATGAGGCCATAATACATTCCATGAAGCACCCATCATTAATCCTAAAACAATAGTTTGAACAAACACTCCCCTAAATGTTGGTATCTCTCGTTCCCATCTCAAAATCCTCTTCTGAAAGGTTGTGAATTTGATTTGGTCCCCACAAAGATAGACAAACGCACACATGCACACGCAAACACGCACACAGCCAGCCAGCATGCGGGCTTCTCTTGCCTCAATTGCTCGAGGGAGCATGTGAGTTCAATTACGTTCACACCGAAGAGTTTGTTTATCTTCTTTTGTCTTGAGGGAAGATTCAGCTGTTTTTCCACCGTCAAACTGTTGTGACTGAGACACTGTTATGAAACCGACAAAGACTCTTATCACCAAGCCTGTTAAGACATTTTGCTGATGGCCAAATCGGTGAACAATGCCCAAAAATCGGATCCAATTTTTATTTTTTTACTGTTTGGACGACTATTGTTTTGGATTTGGATTTTCAATTTTGCAAATACTATTACTTAGTTTGTTGCTCCAGGTGCCTTTTGTCCCTCTGCTGTGTTTCTTAAAGGAATATCGGCACAATATTGGGTGTTTAGTCAACACTAGTTGTTTAAATTATACTCGCTCAGTCATCAACTATCAATAGGGGTGGGAATCTTTGAATGTCTCACGATTCAATTCGATTCCGATTTTTGGGTGTGCGATTCGATTCAGAATCAATTTTCAATTAGGGACGATTTTTGATTCAAAATGATTTGATTGACAATGATTTTTGCTTCAATTTATAGATGTTCAAGAAATCGTAATGATCTACTCCAGTCTGACTCGCTAATGCTAATTAGCGCGCTACTCGCGGCACTTTTATCACTCAAAAGAACAGCTCCACGCTGCAAAAAAACTACTTTTATTGGAATAACTTGATCGGGACTTATTCCTTCTACTCTCTAATGTGGCTACAACTTAACAGTGCATTAGACCGCGTGGAACCACACTGCCCCCCTAAGTGGCCAAATCGGGTACAACATTAACAGCACTCCCAATAAAGGCACACACAAACCAATAAGTATAAAATAATTGAAATAAAATCGATTTTCGGACATTTAAAATCGATTCTGAATCGCGATTCTTATTAGATTAGATTTTTTTCTCACACTCCTAACTATCAATGTTCAATACAATCATATACTGTACTAATAGCAAGATGGATCAAACATTGAAGATGTGTACTATTATTATGCTATGTCTGGATTTAGTATCTTAACTCTTTGAAATGAAACGACAAATCAGAAGCGCAGTGTTTATTTTTGGAGCTCGCCTCATTTATTTGAAAATAATCTTCCTTGTTTTTCTGCCACGTCATTTAACATCTTTGATCATTCTCGTCCAACTCGTTTGGCTTTTTTCATTTCTCAAATTCACACAGAGAAGCTCAGCATCTTTTCCTGTTGTTTTCAGAAGGTGTGTTTATTTATGGCAGTTTTTCATTCGTCAGTGTCACACATAAAACATTTTAAATTAGATTAAAATGCTGAGCAATTGTTTATTTATTAATTATTTCTAATCACTGAGTTATCGATGTTAATTTGGTCTGTAAGGTGGAATGTATTGTTGATTGGTGATGATTAAGGTAAAACCAACTGCACTACTTGGATGCAACCAGCAGAGGCACTGTTGATTCAATCTCAACGATTTGCTGTCTAAAGAAGTACAATGTGACGTCAGATACGCAAACCTCTGGAAAACAATATTCTTCTTGACACTTGCGAGGAAACAGGAGCTGAGAACAACATTATCCGTTATGGTTAGTTGCATTTAAAACAAACAAAACACGAGCCAATTAAAAACATGTTTACGTAAAAGATACAGCGTCGGTTGCTGAGCATTAGCATCTTTTTGTTATTCTCTTTTCATTCCAGTGCAGTATAAAGGTGAAGCCGCCCTCTCAGCGGGCTTTTCTTTCAAAGCCAAGCACGAGTTTGATCCTTGACACTGGATGCCGGGAGATTAACTGTACATTCTTTTGGCTGTTGGCTGCTCCTCAATAAGAACGAGAAGAAGTCAAATTCATGATCAAGGTTTTGCAGGTCAGGAAAACAGCACTCAACTAAAGGAAAGCAAAAATAGTGCAAACATTCATTATTTGATGTGAACTACTAAAGGGAAGTCATTTCTACATGCTGAACTTTCCTTGATTAAAGCAAAGACATATAAACAGGCCAGCATAGAAATAAATAAATACAAATAATTGACTATACAACTCACCATTTCGCTGATTTGTAAATAGTGGGAGCCCTGAGCTTGTTTCTTCTCTTCTAATAATTTTTTGGGACTGTCATTTTAACGCGTTAATTGGATTAATCAAATTAATTATGCTGCAAAACTAACACATTATGGAAATTAACTCTATTAATTTTAACTAGAAGTCCCACAGCCAAGCCAAAAATAAATTTCAAAAATGATAAAGGATACGCACATTTTTACGCTGGCCGAACGGGCGCCTGTCGACTAGAGATAGACCGATATGTTTTTTTTCAGGGCCGATACAGATTATTAGTAGTCAAGGATGCTGATAACCGAAATTTGGAGCCGATATTCATTTTCACTAAAAGGGAAAATATTGGCATCAAAATTTGGGAGAAAAAACTAGCAAATTCCAGCTCTTAATTTTTGGGAGGAATTTTAAAGGAAATGTTTATTGGGCAACATTTAGGGTTCGTAAAAAAAACTAAAAACATCTAACAAAAAGTTATTGAAATTTTCCAGGAGCAGTAACATGTTTTCAAAAGTTAAATAAAAATAGTAAAAAAAGTATTCCAAAATTTAAAAATATCCCTAGTATTAATTTTTTTGTTTTAATTTCAAACAAAAACAGAAGGTGCAGTGTAAGTAAAAATAAAATAAATAGTTCCCTGAAGTAAAAACTTTTTTTTTTTTTTTTTACAATGGATCTATTATCGGCCATATGTATTTTCAAAATGGCCGATGCCGATGTTTGTCAAAATGCCGAATATTGGCCCGGCCGACAATCGGCCTATCCCTACTGTCGACCACTTTGGAGTTATTGCAGTAATCATGCCTTTGACATACATTTCTAATGATGCTTATTTTAAGTGATGGGAGTTGAGGTTTAGGAGTGGGGGGGCTGGGACAACGGGTGACAAGAGAAGTGAAGCGATGGGAATATCTTACAGGGGTCTCCCTTTTGACTGAACGCTCCATTAATCAACATCTCAGAGATGGCAGCTCTGCGTACTTTGACTGCATTTATTTAATTGGGCGAAGAGAATGAAATAGAGCAGGACAGACCACCATCGCCAATGAATAACCAACCTTTGTTATGGCTGACAAACAGAAAGGTAACATGAACTTGACATTTCCTTAGCTTTCTACTTTCTCAACATGTGCATGATGTTAATTAATGTTGTCACGTCAAACATGTTCCATAACAACTTGACGAACTTGATGGCAAAATATAAAGAGCCGCAGGGTGTGTTTGATTCATGACGGGAATAAACAAAACACAACTCAAAAAAAAACATTTCATTGGTTTTGACTTCTAAGCTCACTAATTCTCTGTGACCGGTGAAGAAAATTTGAGGATCGGCGAGTCGGCGTCTAGCGTGAAGTTGTTTGAGGATGGAAATGAAATGACAAGCACGGAGAAGACGAGCTTGGCGGGGGTTGGTAGAGTGGGTTAAGTCTGACCTAGTTGGGAGGAACACAGCAGCCTGAGGCCAGGCTTCCTCGGCCCTGGCTGCATTTCAGGTCAATTCGTCTGCGTTTATACCTCCTTTTCTTTGAATGTTCATCCCTTTGTTCCATGCCAGTATATGGTCGCTTTTCAACACACCCGTGTTGCCAAGGCTACCAATACAAAAAAAAAAACATTTCGAAAAACATTTCTATTATATCACTTTATGGAGCCATTTAGTTGAGGTACCAAACTACTGTAAATGTTAAAATGGAAGTCAACCTTAAACATTTCTTGACAATATGTTAGATGTGACTTCACTAGTAAACGTGACATTCGGATTAACACATTTGCTCCCAAAAACGCATTTATACGTTTTTAAATTTTTTATTTTATTTTATTTATTTATGCTAGAGCATACAGAAGGCTTTGATGCAGCCTCTCAACTGCACTAAACGGTTGAAGCAATGGTAGAAGGTGGCAGCAGAGTATAAGAGATCAACCAGGGCCATGTTGCCAACAAGCTGATTTACCCGGAGTTCTTAGATGATTTGTGAATAATGATGACACTTAGCTATATTCTAATGCTAATTGCTGCAAAACGGAAATAGATACAAATCTACTTTTTTTCCCTAATGAAAGAAGAGATTCTAATCTTTCTTTTGGTAGGTTCCATGTTTTTTAGCAGTAGAACACAATATTCTGCGTGCCTTGCTAAATCAGTCAAAATCTAGTGGGGGTTGCTTCAGTGAAAATGGCTGGGAGTGAATGAGTTAATATTATTTTTTTGTGATATGAAGCAAAATCCAGCCGTTTTTATCCATCTCAAGGGGCGGCCATTTTGCCACTTGCTGTCTACTGAAGTTGACATCACAGTTGATGTTGCAGTTTTTGAAGCTGAGCTGTGATTGGTTGTTACCTGAGACCCAAGCAACTGTGATGCCATTTTCACTCGACAGCAAGTGACAAAATGGCCGCCTTCTGATATTGCTGCTTAACTCATATCCCACTAACGCAATATTAATCAGCATACCTTATTTAGACTAGTGGGGCTGTGTAGAACATATTGTTGTCAATAATTTTTGGGGGAGGTTGACTTCCCTTTAAAAACGATTACCTAAACATTCTGCCGCTCATTGATTGGTCAAAAAGATAATCATCACTTTTGTCTGACAATGTTAATGGAACAAACACAAAAAGTACCCTAACTCAGAATACATAATATTGTATCCTCATTCTATTTTGTTTACTACATCCCATTTCTGGTTGATTTTTCCAAACCCCACCAGGCCAAGCTAATTTCCCCAGAATAAAATATGCAGATCCCTAAAGAACATGAAATGACCACTATTCAGAACCCAGGGACCAGATCCAGATCTTAAGTGAGAACCTTGTTCAGGAGGCTGTTTTTCCAAATGACCCAATGTCCAAATCAAGACTCAAACACCCACCACACACCCACCGTGTCGCCAGCGTAGCTTTATGAAGCAATGATATGGAGCCCAACCAACGCCGGGACTCACTTGAAATGCTGGTGCTCTTTGGAAGTGCGGATCTTGGACGAGTAGCGCTCGGCAAGTTTGTCCAGGCCTCTGGAGAACTCCAGTTGGAGTTCAGCCTTCCGGCGGAAGAAGTCCTGCAGGTCCTGCAGCAGCTGCAGGCGGGACTCCGACTGCTGCTCCAAACAACGGAACTGCTCCACCAGCTGGTTACGGATCTCTGCAGATCAACAGGAGAGATCGCGCTTAGGAGGAAAAGAGCCAGTGGTGGCACGGAGACATTTTACATGGTTACACACTGGGCTAGTTGCGAGCGTGTCAGGAACCTAGCATGCTAGCGGAAGCACTTGTTTACGAACAAAGACATCCTTAATTGGATAAAATCTGTCTGTTGCCAGCGTGTGTGTGTGTGTGTGTGTGTGTGTGTGTGTGTGTGTGTGTGTGTGTGTGTGTGTGTGTGTGCGCACAAGTGCGTGTGTGTTTATTGCTGCAGACAGCACAGAAAACAAACTAGGTCAGCATGCATTGTAATGTGAGAGCCTTCAGAAAGATTTGCCGCAAAATAGCAAATATGAGGAATTTTCTTAATTGCAAGTCTGCTACAGTTTTCACATTAAGAGGTTGGGAAACGTGTTGCTCGCCATTAAACGCAAATAGAGAGGGAATAAGATGAGCAGGCAAAACGATTGATATGAAAGAAATATAGTTTCGAGATAATGTGGACAACGTAGCTCCTGAAAAAGCAATAAGATATCGGCAGTATTCAACAAGGTGATGGATAGTTGCTTGTAGCAAACTTATATTCAGTTTTTCTTACATTTGCTTCAGATTCAGATTACGTTACCAATCCTTAAAAGTGCAAATCCCTCAGTCACAACCATGGTTATTTTTTAGTAAACTAAAACTAACCAAATAACTTAAACTGACATTCAAAAAAACATTTTTGTTAACAAAATACAATACAAATGAAAATGCTTTTTTTTTTAAAACTAAAACTAACTGAAAGTACATTTTACATTTACAAATTGATAATTATATCGAAATGTCCTTACAAATAACAAGGCTAGAGTGAAAACCAAAATTGCAATATACTTAACACGCCATCAGAAGTACAACAGTAGTTTGTCAGCGGAACGTGTGACGAACAACGCTTCAGTCGTCGCCATCTTAGAACTCTCCTTCGCGCATATCTCTCAATGTAATATGCAGAGTAACACTGACACCTATTGTTCAAATCGGGGAACACAACAGTAATCAATTTAATACATGAGCCTTTGGGGTTGATTTGAAATGTGATTTAAGTATATTTCTTTCGATATTAACCAGAATAAGGACGTTTGGAAGTGTGTCGAACGGTAGTGACGTCAGCCAATAGAAAAGCACCTTCAGATGACGTCGCTGCTAGCTGACAGTTTGTGTTTTTGACTTTTCTTTTCATTCAGCTGAAATACAACACTAGGTAAGAAGTGCGTTCATTTTTTCATTTTACCACGGTATTTGTTTCAATATTGCGCACAACACAAGTAATACACTTTTTTTTTTAAACCAAAACTTATACTAAAACTAAACTTTAAAAAAAAAAACGAACAGAGCCTCCCTGAAAAGTAATTAAATCTAACTCGATTTAAAAAACTAAACTCAAAACGAAATAAAAACTAACTATAATGACATTTTCTAAACTATAATAACCCTGGTCACAACCCTTCCAACAACAATGACCAACAGCGTAGACACAATGGGAAGCCTGGCGGGTCGCTTTTCAGCGCTCTGAGTTTCCTTGATGAAAAACAAACAAACAAAAAACAAGGCTCAAGCTCTGCCCCTTTTAAAGATGTCTCTCGTGTCATTCGTTGGCTTTATTGCCAATTAGACAAAAGTCATTGTTGGCTGTTTTATCATCCCTTATGTTGCAATATATTTACATTTGTGAAAGTTACATTTTCTCACATTTGCTGAACATCCTATACTGGCATTTTTGAAATGTTGAATGAAATATATAAAAACAGTCTTCTATGATAAAAACAGACAAAATGAATTGAGATGAAAGAAAATAAAAAGTGTGTTCTTCTACATAGAAAAGTTATTTTTAAGATTCTGCTTTAAAAACAAAACTATTGTTTTAACAAACCGAGAGACAATCAAGCTTGAAGCCCAACTAAACATCTCCGTCGAGTAGCTGCAGCTTGTCGGAACATCAATATCAAATATCAATTAACTCATTCACTGCCATTGACGGTTTTAGACGTAAAAAATATATATTAACAATTTCTATTAGTTTATTTCCCCCCCCCCCCCACACTTTTGTTAACAAGAGTATGAAACCCCTAGAATTTTTTTTTTGTAAATTTAGAACAGATATAAAATTTGGGATTAATCGTTAGTTAACAAGTGAAGTCATGTGATTAATTACAATTACAAAAAATAATTGCCTGACGGGCCTAATTAAAAAATAAAAATAAGTGCTGTTTAATCGTAATTAATCGCATGATAATTTTATATCTGTTATAAATGTACAATGAAAAAAATCGAGGTTTTCATAAAAAATAAAAATGAAAAAATAAAGTTAAACTAATAGAAATAGTTCACATGAATTTCTGACGTCTATAGTCGTCAATGGCAGTGAATGAGTTAATGGAATAATCAGCTATTATGGCTAGTTGAGATATGTTAATTATACATTTACTGACGCACACGCCCAGACACACAACAGACAAAGCACTATGTCAGTATGAGACATTAAAACAGTTGAGGGGCATTAAGGAGGCCCAACAGACGTTTTCAGGCATGCATATCATTTTTTTCACACATAAAGGAACTTTGTAAAGCCTCAATGAAGAAAAGGGCTTTCATTCTGCTTAAACTGTACGGCAAAAATGCTCTGCCATCACGCGAGTGAAAACTCGAATGAAACGAGAGGACAAAATAAATATGCGGTCCCTTGCTGGGAGGAGATGTTATCCTCACGGTCCTCTTTAGTGTTGCAGTTGCTTGGTTACGCGCCTCTGGAGGCTCCGGAGCCAGAGCGAGCTCGTCCTCCCTCTCGTTTGACACTTGCACCGGTCGCTCGACTTTGGCGTCCCGCTCAAGGGCACGGGGTGACTTCCTCTGCTTGGAAATGCCCGACACGCGGCCGAGCCTGATGAGCGCAATCGGCTCCAAAATAGAACCAAAATGTCACCCGGCTGAAATTGACCACAACATGTGGGACGGCGAAGCAATGTGTAAATGTGGATTGACGTGACGACGCGATGTCATGAGCTAGACATCAAATAAGACTATTTGCATCCGCTCTCCTGCAGGAAGGTTATTTTTAGAAGCTAAACTGTTACTAGGGACTGTGCAGGATTTGGTCTACATGCGCTGAATGATTCAAGCTTTCGCGGAGTGGGCATGATCACGCGAGGACACGGCCCAGCACTTCACAGTTCCATTTCAAACACTGAAAAGCTCCCCTCGACATCATACACGTCAAACTCGCAAATGTAAGTGGATATGAAGGTGCGCAGCTTGTCTAAAAGTATCTATTTATTAGGGGTGGGAATCTTTGAATGTCTCACGATTCGATTCCGATTTTTTGGGGGGGGGGTCTGCGATTCGATTCAGAATCGATTTTCGATTAAGAAAGATTTTTGATTCAAAACGATTTGATTGACAATGATTTTTGCTTCAATCTATAGAAGTGCAAGGAATTGTAATGATTTACTCCAGTCTGACTCGCTAATGCTAATTAGCGCGCTACTCGCGGCACTTTTATCACTCAAAAGAACGGCTCCACACTGCAAAAAAAAAAAACTTTTATTGAAATAACTTGATCGTGACTTTTTCCTTCTACTCTCTAATGTGGCTGCAACTTAACAGTGTATCAGACCGCGTGGAATCACACTGCCCCTCAGTGGCCAAACCGGCTACAACATGAACAGCGCTCCAAATAAAGGCACACACAGACAAAGGCAAGACAGTATACAATTATTTAAATAAAATCGTTTTTGGGACATTTAAAATCGATTCTGAATCGTATTAAATGTGAATCGCAATTCTTATGAGAATCAATTTTTTTGGCACACCCCTACAAAAAATAGTATTGTTAAATTCTACTTGCTAGCATTTGATTCACAAATTTCATTTGTAATTGGTATTTAATAAAAGTTGGTGCTCATATTTTCCTGAGCATTGTTTCCGATGTGGTATTAAGTTCTAAACCTACCTCCAAGAATAGTACTATTTTTTGTTTTTGGCTTTGCCATCAATGACACCCTCCTTTCACCGTGTTGGCATAAAAAGACCCCCCCCCCCTCCCCCAAAAGCCAAGAAAATGCTGAACACAATAAGTACTTCATTTAAAAAGAAATCCTTTGACTCTCCAAGTTTTGTTTGGTCATTTAGGCATATGGAAAGAAAGCCGTATTCTCTGGTCGATTGCTCTATTTATGAATATTAGAGCTGAGCCTCCATTGCATACCAGATCCTGTATTCAAATACAAGCAGTCTAACGTTTATTCAGTGCCGCACCCGCGCTTCAAAACACAATTCATGTCATGCCAACATGCTCGGATGCACTGGCATGTAGAAGCCACATGCGTGGACTTCTGCCGTAAACGGAAGCGAGTGGGCCGCGTTGCCTTGAAGGCAGGCCTGCTTGTGCAAAAATCCCATATTGAGGAGTCATTGTCATGGAAGCAGCCTGCTCCGGTTAGCCCGCCACAGCTAGTGCCGCCTCTCCGGGGCTGCGTCTGCAGTTAGCCATGCGTGGCTAGTCACATGTGTCCTAACCCAGACTGACACGTTGACATCATTTGGTTCGAATCAAGGCCGCGAGCGTCTGAACGCACTCATGGCCGCGCTACGCTTTTTTTTTTTTGGGGGGGGGGGCTAACGTGTGCATGAGTTCACGTGTCGTTCCCTCCATCCGAATGCTTCAAATGCTGTCTGTGCAACCGCAGGACAGGAAAATCCACATTGTGCTGCGCTGACATTCCGAGCAGGTTTCATTTGAAATGGTATGACACCACAACACAGCGTCTGCAGCTTCACACGCTGGCAACAAAGACGTAGCTTGACATTTCAAGGCAGTGTCACCCAGGCCATTTTTTATTTTTTTTTATGATGAATAAACAGCGAGGGCCATTTACGCTCCATGGAATACAGAATGTACTTAAAGATCTGTAACATACAAATGTGTGCGAATATGTACACAATTGTGTTACTATCAAGTACAACAATACTATGTTTTCATAATTTCTCAACTATTTTTTTTTTATGTTGAAAGAAAAAACTATGCAGTAATTGTGTGAAAAAACAGTGGCTAGTGTAGATGCTAATGTGCAGTCTCAAACTTTTTTATTTTTTACACGTAAAATGACATTATGTTACAGTAATTGAAACTGTATGTTTAAATGACATCTAAACCAAGACTAAGTAGTAATTTCCCTCTCGAAAGAAAACCTGGATGGTTGCTAGTGCTAAGCGTGGATGCTAATGCCACTGTTCAGAACTCACGTTTTATTTTTATTTTTTAAACATTTTTGAACAATCTAAAATCGTCACACGTTTACTTTGAGAGAATATGAAAAAGTGAAAATTGTACATTTGAAAGGTATTCAAAGCAAGACTGTGTAATATCACATCACAAAACTACTCAAATTAAACTGGCTAGCACTAGCATAGATGCTAATGTAACTGACCAGAACTGTCTCATCATGCTTTTTAAAGAAGACATTAAAATGGTCACATAATGTTTTTTAGATTAACTAAGAACTTTGTTTCATTCAAGGCATTCAAAGCAAAACTATGCGTACAGTACAATAACTTCACTTTCACCTCCACTGTGACAACTGCGGCTAAATCTAGCATAAATGCTAAAGGTACAGAAATGTTTCAAAACTGTCTCATGCTTCTTTGGTTTATCGATAGATAGATAGATAGATAGATAGATAGATAGATAGATAGATAGATAGATAGATAGATAGATAGATAGATAGATAGATAGATAGATAGATAGATAGATAGATAGATAGATAGATAGATAGATAGATAGATAGATAGATAGATAGATAGATAGATAGATAGATAGATACACACATTTGCATGTAATAATTAATAACCAGCTGGTTTTCTTTTTTAGATAATAAACTTTATTATTTACTTAAACTGTGCTTGTCAGCAAACCATTTTCCTCTGAAACAGTGCAATTTTAGACAAATCTCTCCCCATAGATTTTGATCAATGGGACTAAAGTGACGTCAGACCCATGATAGTGATTTTGTCCTCTAAATAAATAGCACATTTGAGTAAGCCTGGTTTGTTAATAAGTGATTAGTAGGAACGGAAAATTAGTTTGACCGTCGGCATCAAAGTGTGCACAGCCCATCAATCCATTTTTTGAACCGGAGCCTACCCCAGCTGCCTACGGGCTGTAGTATTTTCACCTTCGAAAAGTAATCAGAGCACTTTACCGCTGCTAGCTAGCGCGGCTAGCGTGCTGCTGGTAGCTCTCAGTTAGCTAGCAATCGCCGCTAAACGCTGGCAACAGGCGCAATGTCAGCATAATTATGTCTTAGCGCTCTTAACTGGAGCTTGAATGTGACTTCAGGACTTTGTGTTACTGACGCCTGTCGCAACAGTTTGGGCCATTTTTATTGCCGTTGTTGACAAACTCTGAATAGACAAGCACGTCGTCAACCCTTATACAGCGGCGACACGCTTCCGGAAAAAACTTCAAAATAAAAGCAATACAATGCATTGATCTACATATACTACTTGGTAAGGTAAGGTTTATTTTGAAATTGGGTTTCTCACAGCGTTAGCCCCGTGTACTGTCATGCATACTGCCATAAGCTTGGCTACGACTATCTCAGCGGGTATCTCAGGCAGTATAATAATAGAGTAATAATCGAAAATCGGAATTGAATTTCGATTAATTGCACAGCTCTAATCTATCTCATCTATTATCATAAATAATTAGATGTGGGGAAACTTGTTTTCAGTGTAGTTTACAGAAACTGTCGTAAAGAATTTCATTACATTAGATGACTAACCAATTTTTCCATTTCATGAACGAATATGAGCTCATAGATGAAATATTTGGCAATATTCGTACATTCAAGTCCAAGCATGTACAATTCTAGTATAGTACACATGTGTGTGTGTGTGTTTGTGTGTTAATTGTGCTGCTGCACTGCCAGTAAGTCAGCATTACTGCAGCCAAGTGTCAGTGTCAAATGAGCCCACTCGCCGCTTCAAACTGATCTAATCCCAGTTCCAAAATGAGCTTAACATGTCATCTTAGAAGCTTCTGGTGAAATGGAGACGTGATAAAAAAAAAGCTGTGGCGGCTTTTCTGGTGGTCACCGAGGCCGACGAGCGAATAATCGACCATTATGAGAGCCGATGAGAACATGCAAAAAAGCATGAGGCGTTTGTTTGATAAGCGACTTTGACAACAGACTTTTCCTCTACCAGGAGGGCTCGCGCTGTTGTTTTTGAAAACGCGTGGCACTTAAAAACTGGCAAGCTAATTTTCCCTGTGTTTTAAAAATGTAAAAAAAAAAAACTTACCATAGAGACTTTCAGTTTGGGGAATTTCTGGGATGACAGCAATTTGCTCGACACCTCAGTGAGCCTCATATGACTCACGTCAAACTTTCACATTGATGTCCACCCTGTCATTGTGGGGTAACTGCCACTTTAAGAAACCCTCGGATGTTTTGACCAACATTTTGTCTTTCTTCAACGGAAGCTAAAATAGTAGCTTGCTGACAAAGAAACGTTTACATGACATATTTTGTCATTTTCATCGTATGATAGTTGATAGTTTAAGGCTTAAAATGTCCTCTCTGTCACTGTAAAATATCAACTGTTATGAACACCTTTTAGAAATCTGAAATATATTTGTTAAACAGAACACAACCAGCTTGCTAAAAGTCAGTCAGGTTGCTAAGTGAATGAATGTCCACCCTGTCATTGTCCACCCTGTAAGCAGACTCACATATTTTGTTGTTTGCATGTCCATACTCTCCCCTGCACTGTAATGTCTCTGTCGACAACAAATAGTTTCTTTAAACTGCTCAATTTGTTGAGCAACCGCACACAAAAAAAACAACAATTAAGAGATTTTTTTTTAAACATTGATCCTACTGTGAGATACTGCTGTGAAAGGACACGGAGAGGACGATCTGATGCACGCAAACTGCTTCAAGTTCACTGCTGCGTGCACATCCTGGTTAGCTTTTCTCCTTCTTAGCCACAAATTTAGCCTCAGAAAGGAAAACCCTTTCATGGTTTATAATTGATGCAGACGCCATCCATTATTGATGGACTTTCTCAACTGTTTGCTGGGTGACCTTCTCCAGCTGCTTTTTCGACACCATCCTTTACGTTTTACTATGCATTATCTTTATTGTTGTGTGTGTGTGTGTGTGTGTGTGATATCTGGGATGCACAACGGATTTTAAGGAAGATTTCCCAAGAGGAGAATTAGACCTTTTTTTTTTTCTTTTTTTTTTACCTTTGTTGGGTGTGCAAGCTTAAAAGCTGCAGTGTGAAAGTCATCTGCAGTAGCCTGACAATGCAGCCTGCTTACAGGCATGCGGTCTTCATGACTCAAGGAACCGGTTTGGTCAAGTTAGAACGAAAGTGTACAGTACTGCCAAATAGATCATAAACAAGGGAAGGGGGGGGGGGGTATAGGACATTTCCAGTGAGATGCATTTTAGAGCCTTTGCAGCCAGACCCACCCCTCAGCATTGCATGCGCGCGCACACGCGCACACACACTCATTAAGCTTGTTGTAAAGTTGCACAAATATCACACGTGAGCAGCACCGACCTTTCACTTGGCTCTCATATTCGGCTATGATCTCTTTGTCCTTCTTCACTTTGGCCTGCGTTGACATGGTTGGAAGGAGGCTGGCCGGCCCAACAGTCGAGGCGGGAAGAGACTGCGCCTTTACCCCGTCTGCACTCGCTCCGTCTCCGCGGTGACGATCACAGGCCCGACATAATAACCCGACGATGTGGCTCGAGTTGTTCGGATGGGCGGCAAGAAGCGGCGGTCCGAGGTTCGGTTCGGTTCGGTTGTGCTGCGTTGTGCTCTGCGACGGGGCTGCGTTCAAAAGGAGGCGTCGAGCTGGAAGTGCACACACGCGAGCCAGACCACTCCTCCCGGTAACGACTCCTCCCGGTAAGGACTCCTCCACAAGAACTCCACAAAGACCAGGCACGTTTGACTCGCATTTCACAAGCGAGAGAGAAAGCGAGAGGGGGGGGGGGGGGGGGGGGTATGACTCTCTCTCTCTATCTCTCTATCTCTCTATGAAAAGGTTGAATGGACTTGTAAGTCAATTTGAGTCTCCTCCCCTCAACACCACCATTTGTCTGCATGCATAAATTATCTATCTATCTTCGGTAACTTCCTCTCACATTCCAAAATCATTCCCGTCATGTTCGACTCATCGATGACTCGTCGATCATGAGTTTTTGTCTATCGTACGATTGGCTGGCGACCAGTCCAGGGTGTGCCCCACCTCTCTCACCCAGTCAGCTGGTATTGGCTTCCAGGTCACCCACAATGCAATTGTTTACTGTCATATTAGTAGAGTCAAAAGAAGTTTATCAATGCTATTTCTAAAATAACAACCAAAAAAAAGCTCTAACTTTAAAGATGCAGGTGTAATGAACAGGTGACATGCTTCGCGGATGCGCCTCATTTTTAACTCATTCACTGCCATTGTCGGCTTTAGACGTCAAAAATTCATTTGAACTATTTCTGTTAGTTTAAAATGTTTTCCACTTTTGTTAAAACCTAGAAAAAAGTTGTTATTGTATTTCATATAAAATATGTGATTAATCGTGTGTTAACTATTGAAGTCATGTGATTAATTGCAATCAAAAAAACTTTTTTTTAAATCGTCTTTTTTTTTTAAAGAAAATATTATTAAAAATTAGGGCATCAGGCGATTACATTTTTTTATTGTAATTAATCACATGACTTCAATTAACTTAACTCATGATTAATCACAACTTTTATATCTGGTCTAAATGTACAATATGTTTTCCCTAGGTTTTCATACTCTTGTTAACAGAAGTGGGGGAAAAAAATATTAAACTAATAGAATTAGTTAAAATAAATTTTTGACGTCTATAGCCATCAATGGCAGTGAATGAGTTCATGGTCACACAAAGGTAAGGGGAAGTTAACGGCTGGTAAAAAGTAAAAACAACACAACACTCAGCTTTAACTTTGAAGAAGACGTTGGTTCCACTAGAATCTTATTCATAAACGTACCTTCCTGTACATATTGTTGAGGTGATTGTGCTTCCGAAATTCTGACTAATTTCTTAGAATTCAAGAAACAGCTGTCAACTAGATTACATTGAATGGCTGTTTGAAAAAAATAAAAAATAAAATAAAATAAATTAATAATACAGTAACTAATTTATATACAGTAAAAACTGTATATTACAGCAATATGCTGTTATATATATATATATATATATATATATATATATATATATATATATATATATTTTTTTTTTTTTACAATAATTAGCTAAGATTTTAACTGGTAACTTTTAGGCCACTGTAGATTCTACGGTCAATTCTTCACCGCGTAACAACAAATGGCTGGCAAAGGTCTACTGCATACAGATGTATTCACTTGTGATGTCCATCCACCCTGAGGATTTGTATTGTGCGTGTCCTATTTATAACATGGCTGTTGAAAAAGCAAGTTGAGTTTAAAAAAAGATATCAGACAGTCTTAGAGAGACTACCTCAGTTTTGTTGTTATGAAGTCCATTATGGACTTCAGTCTTTTTTTTCCCTGCGACTCACTGTTGACATATATTATGACAATTTGATGCACTCAAAACTTCTTTTTTTTTTCATGTTCTATTTTCTTTAATATTAGTACAGACAGGTCGACGGAGTCATGAATATGGACTAATATCCGCCGTTGCTTGGGGCCCCCCTAGTAGCACTCAACAGCTAATCAGGGGCTGCCTGCGGGTGATTTCCGACACGTTGTCGCACTGTCTAACGCAGTGCCATTGTTTTGTCCCTAAGGGCCAACGTTTCGTCTCTTGGGGCCCCCTACGGCTCGGGCCCTAGGCAAGTGTCTGGGTTGCCTGCCCTGTTGCGTCTCTGCTCCAAGCACATATGATCTCTCTAGTCTCCGTGCATCTTCCTCATATCCTGCCATTTTGATTACAGCACCTTTATAGCAATCTCCCATACGAGCGCCTCAACTTATCCACAGAATCAAATCAAAAATGTCATTATAGTCTTCCTCATATAGCTCGCATAACTTGTCCCTCTGACGTGTGTAAACATGGAGGACAGTGTATCATTCCTTGGTTTGTTGCTTCTTTGTTTTGCACTCTAAAGAAACAGTGAGGAACATTTCGATTGCTAACTTAATGGAATGTTTTGAAAAAAAAAAAAAAAAAACATCTACTTCCTTTCACACTTGTCCTCATTAGGGTTGTGGGTGAGCTGCAGATTATCAAGTATTTTTTTTAATGAGTGTGTTCAGAGGAGGGAAAACGTTTGTGCTCAAATTCAATTTTTAAAATGGACAAAGACGCCAGTTCATTTGTAGATCAGGTAAAAAAAATAAAAATAAAAGTGCAGTAGTATGTAAAATATGTAAATAATTATTTATTAATCATTAAGCCATTGTTATTTTGAATGTATTATTTATAGCAGTTAAACTCATTTAAATTCAGGGGACACTTTCACTTAAATTTATTCCTGGTGGGCCGGACCAGTATGTCCGTCGCCTGATAAACTATAACAGGTCAAAAATATTTCCTGTTGTTGTTGTTTGTGTTTTTGGCAAATAGTTGCAAGTACATTCTGAAAATATTCCCATTTAATATTATCTTATTGCATAGTAATCTGAGATTTATTGGAGAAAAAAAAAAGCGTAATTAAGGGAGATCAAATGCTGAGTAACAGACATATTTCAGAATGTCATTTAAGTGGTAGTCAGTGCGCCCTCCAGTGGACAAAATGAGAAACAACAGTTAATTTGAGCGGAAAACTGAAGTTAGTGTTGCCCTCACGGGACCCATTATTGAATAGAATAAACAAAGACATAAAAAATAAAAATATATATATATATATTATATTGATATTATTTTGGTAACCAGTTTTAAGAAAAAACAAACTCAAATCAAATGCTTAATTAATGCATCAGATATTAAAAGCCACTGCTCTAGAATTTTTTTTGACCTCCCCTGATCTAAATTTACACTATGGTAAAAGCCATGTTGACCGTTAAAAAAACATTTTTAAGTACGACTTTGTAAAAGTGCGTTACTACCCTCTACTGGTGCGGTAGACACACCAAACTCTATTGTGTGTCCAAAATCTAACTGCAGTTCATTAAAAAAGAAGAAGAAGAAGAAGAAAAAAGAAGAAGAAGAAGAAGAAGAAAAAAAGAAGAAGAAGAAAAGGAAGAAGGTTGTGTTTATATATACTTTAAAAACACTATTACTCATTCTCATTACATAGTGTCAGATGTGGCACAAGTATCAACAAAACAACCTCCCCTGGATACACTTTAACGTGAGTTAAGATTGCCCGAGGCTCCACTTCCGTGTGTCATTCTTACGTGTGCCTGCTCATCTTGACGGTGAAATCCTAAATATAGTTCGTTTCGCCACGTTGAGGCTCACGTCACAGGAATCGAATGACGCCGGCCTGGAAGTATGTAAGTAGCCGAAGCATGTCCCAACATCAACCCTCGCGGACATGTAATATGAGTCCATGATGGTAATGATGAGGAGGATGACATTCCATCATTTAAGTACAATTATTTGAAAGAGAATTTGATCTGTCACTTACAATAAGTAAACAAAGCTAGCAAGTGCGCCCTAAAATGACAATATTATGTAATAGCTTTTTTGTTTGTTTGTTTTTCTTGATCGATGCTTCCACTCTATGTTGTCTTAATGGGAGTATGTCAGCGCGCCGCAGTGTTGTTACATTGTGTAAGACACGTCAGTGTCAACAGCCACACCTTTCCACGCCTCCTAACAAGAAACCCGGCGTGGGAGCGTTTATAAAGCCACTTACCTCTGGCTATGGAGCTCATTATTCCTGAAGAAGGACAAAGTATCACTTTACAGACATGCTATGGGTGCTATTATCACTTCTTATATGTCTACTCATACTCATTCTCCTCTATTACCCTCGCACTAGGTAAGTCATTCATTGTTTACAGTTTGGATTTAAGAACTTCTTGAACAGCTTAGGTCGCAGGATCAGCCTAATTGCATCCTTTAAACAACGAACAAAATTCACTTTGTTTTGATAGCACAGCGATCCAATAGGACAACATAAGCATTGAAAATGAGTCGGCATTTGTGGGAAAATACATGAACAATCTGACTTATCATGTTGGTTTTCTGTCTTTCTCTCCGCTTGACACAGACGGGAAAATGAGCCGCCTTTGGACAAAGGTGTCATCCCGTGGTTGGGACACGCACTCGCATTTCAAAAGGATGTCGCGCAGTTTTTGTCTCGGATGAAAGAGAAACACGGGGATGTGTTTACCGTAAGTACAAATGTGGGGGGGGGGGGGGGTTGGTGGGGGGGCGGACGTCCATTCATCCTTCGAAGGGTTACGGGCTTGCGAAACAGGAACAGGAAAACAAAGCATCTTGCAATAGAAACAGATTTGATGCAGACAGTTAGAGCCTGCACTGTGTGTGAGTCGCATACGCACTACATACAGTAAATTTGACTCAGTTTTAAAGTGACTTTTATTTATTTATTTTTTCAATTCTCGATTTTACTCTTTTCCAAGTGTAAATATGACTCTAAAACTGAGTCTATTTGGTCCCACTCTAAATAGAGTATACTTGCAAATACATGGCAGTCGATACTCTAGTATCGTCGGCCCTCTTGTGGCCGTTTTACGATCAACTGGAAATGAGAAGAATGCCATTAATTTCATGCAATTTTAAGGGGAAAATGCTATATTGGGATATTAAGGTCTTTCTTTAAAATGATCTGTCATTGTTTTCCTGGGGGGGAAATTTATGTATCAAAAGTACTAGTGGTATCGGTACTTAAGCATCGGTCTGGAAAAAAGTAGTATCAAACATCCCTAGACTGAAACTCATAGAGCAATTTGAAATATCACCACTAAATTTTGCCAACAGTAACACTAAGTAGAACTGTAGTTGAACTGACCTGTCATTCAACATTTTTGGTATATAATAATCAATTATTTAAAGGGGAAGTCAACCGCAACTCTTTTTTTTTGACAATAATATGTTCTATTATTATGTACACCAGTCTAAATACGGTATTTTGGTTAATTGAGTGGAATATGAGTTAAGCAGCAAAATCCAGCAGTTTTTATCAATATCAGAAGGCGGCCATTTTGCCACTTGCTGTCAAGTGAAAATTACATCACAGTTGCTCAGGTCGCAGGTAACAACCAATCACAGCTCAGCTACAGAAAACAGGTGAGCTGTGATTGGTCGTTGCCTGAGACCTGAGCAAGTGTGATGTCATCTTCAGTCGACAGCATGTGGCAAAATGGCCGCCTTCTGAGATGGATAAAAACGGCTGTATTTTGCTTCATAACTCCACAAATGTAATATTAAAACTCATTCACTGCCATCAATTCATTAAAAAAAAAGATTGTTAAAAATTAGGGGCAAGAGGCGGTTTAAAAAATGTTTTTTAAATTAATCGCATGACTTCACTAGTTAACTAGAAATGTTAAACTAATAGAAATAGTTAAAATTATTTTTTGACGTTTATAGCCGTCAACGGCAGTGAATGAATAAGAAAAAAAGGAAAGAAAATATTATAAAAAATTTGGGGCGTCAGGCGATTAAAGTTTTTAATCGTAATTATCCTTATGACTTCACTAGTTAAAAAAATTCTAGGTTTTCATATTCTTGTTAACAAAAGTGCCTTTTTTTTTTAAACTAATAGAAATAGTTGAAATAAATTTTTGACGTTTATAGCCGTCATTGGCAGTAAATGAGTTAATCAGAATGTCATGTTTAGACCAGTGACGTCACATATAACATATTATTGGCAAGAAATGTTCAAGGTTGACCAGTTAAAGTGTGACCTAATTTGAATATTTTCAATTCCTTGGTAGTTTCACACATCCACAAAACTCCAGCACTAAAAGGTTTACAATGAGACTATAGCGCTGTATTCCTAAAATGCCCGTAGACTTTGATCCTGGATACTTTGAGACAGAACGCAGCAACTCTTAAACAAATGTACACACCCAACCAAGTATTACAAATGAAAGAACAATGAAAAAAATGCACATTGCACAAGTGTCGGTTTCGGGTCGAGCTCATTCTTACACAGTCACATACGAAACTGAAGTGAGGCAATAAATACTAATGTGCTTACAGGTGTGCGTCGCGGGTCATTACGTGACCGTGCTGTTAGACCCGCACTCCTTCGACGAGGTCCTGAATGACAACGTCCGCTTGGACTTGAGCCGCAGCAGACTGCAGCTCATAAAGAGAGTTTTTGGTCTGCAGCTGCCCGGCGTGGAACCCGCAGCGGAGAAGACGTTTATGGAAACGTAATCAGCGATTGGCTCGGCGGGAATCGGGAGTGTCGCGAGTGTGCAGAAAGATCTCGCTAACGTTTGACGTTTGGCCCGCAGGCATTTTCGAGGTGTCCGTCTGTCGGAGATGAACGGTTCGATGAGCGCTCACCTTCGGGAGCTGCTGTTGCGTCAGCTGTCCGGCCAATCAGGGTGGAGACGAGAGGGACTCTTCAGTCTATGTTACAGCCTCCTCTTCAGGTAACAAGACAAGATTTGTTTTCTTTCGTCTTGCTAAATGGACTTTAGCACGATTCTAGTTCATATTGATGAGCATCACATACACCGTTGCAGCCTGGTCATCCTGGAAGGGGGATTTCCACATTTGCGTCCTTTCTCAAGGTTTCTTTATTTAAATTGTTTTCATTTTTCCTTACCCTTTTGTGGTTAGATCAGGGGATAGCATTAATATTTGTCAGCTGTGGACTCGTTTGTGATTAAACTTATTCACTCGCAGCCATTTTCACAGAAGCAATCCCCTTCACTCCCGGCTGGCTTGCTGGATTTTGACTGGTTTTGCAAGGCCCACAGAATATTGTGTTCTATTTCTATTTTTACTAAAAGAAAGATTAGAGTCTCTTCTTTCATCATGAAAAAAAATTCTATCTGTTTCCGTTAACTCATTCACTGCCATAAATCCATAAAAAAAAAAGATTGTTAGGCAATTAATTTTTTTTATCGTAATTAATCGCATGACTTCACTAGTTAACTCACGATTATATCACAAACTTTATATCTGTAAAAAAAAAAAATAATCTAGGTTTTCATACTCTTGTTAACAAAAGTGGGTAAACATTTTTAAACTAATAGAAATAGTTCAAATGAATTTTTGACGTTTGTAGCCGTCAATGGCAGTGAATGAGCAGCAATTAGCATCTCGAATATACGTAAGTTCATTAAAAGTTTCGCAGACGGTGAAAAATTGTCTTAACATGTTAAAAAAATTTCTACATCTAATAAATCCTGATGAAAACACAAAATTCGCCACATTGTTCAGTGAGATGTCAGCTTTAGTGGCCTTCAGTGTTGTAAAAAGGCAGACGTCGATATTTGTCAAAATGCCAAATATCGGCACTGATAATCGGCCCTGCCGATAATTGGTCTATCCCTAGTATATAATTAAATCTTCTTTTTTTTTTTAATTGGGCTGATGCACACCCCTTGTTTCCCCACCAACACTCAGGCTAGAGCTGTCCCTTAACTAGCCAATGCATAGACTGATGAAGGCTGCTCTGATGAGAGGCGAAACGTCCATGCTTCATAATAATAATAATAATAATAATAGGTTCAATGCAGCCTCATTAAACAACACATGGCAAATTCAAGTTGTGCTTGCTGTCGTGCACAGAGCCGGCTACCTCACGATGTTTGCCAGCACGCCGGACGCCGCTGCGGTCTACGGAGAATTCCGCAAGTTTGACCATCTTCTTTCCAAACTGGCTCGCTCTTCGCTCAAAGGAGGTGAGCGTCGCAATCGCACGGGACTTTTACCTTCGTATCAGCGGGTTGATGTCCAATGCGCGTGACAGGGGAAAGCCGGACGGCCCGCTCGTCGCGGGAGCGGCTGTGGGAGATGCTGTCGCCGAAGGACGAGCGCGTCGGCGAGGCCGAGCGGTGGTCCTGGCAATGGAGCTACCGGCAATTCCTGCGGGAGGGAGGAGTGGATGCTGAGATGCAGAAGAGAGCATTTTTGCTGCAGTTGTGGACAACACAGGTGAGTGAGTGAGTGAGTGAGTGGGCGTGTCTGTTTGTCAAAACTAAAGGACCATACAGCAGGGAGAAAAAGTCTACACACCCCTGTTTCAAGGCAAGGTTTTTGTGACGAAAGAAAATGAGACTGGGGACAATTCACAGCAAATTTTAGAAGGGAAATAAACAAGTAAATTCACTGCCATTGACGGCTATAGACGTCATAAATTCATTTGAACTATTTCTATTAGTTTCACATCTTTTCCACTTTTGTTAGCAAGAGTATGAAAACCTAGAAAAAAAATATTGCACATTTAGAACAGATATAAAATTTGTGATTAATCGTGAGTTAACTAGTGATTAATTACAATTAAAAAAAATCATCGCCTGACACCCCTAATTAACTCATTCACTGCCATTGACGGCTATAGAGGTCAAGAATTAATTTCTATTAGATTAACATTTTCCCCACTTTTGTTAACAAGAGTATTATTATTTTTTTATTATTGTACATTTAGAACAAATTAGATTAATTGTGAGTTAACTAGTGAAGTCATGCTATCAATTATTATTACAAATTTTAATCGCCCGATGCCCCTAATTTTTGATAATCTTTTCTTTAAAAAAAAAAGATTTAAATTGACTTTTTTACTAAAAATAAAGATGAAAAATTTGGAATTTTTCATAATTAATCCCATGACTTCACTAGTTAACTCATGATTAACCACAAATTTTATATCTGTTCTAAATGTACAATACAAATATTTTTTTCTAGGTTTTGATGTCAATGGCAGTGAATGAGTTAAAATAAAATAAAATATAAAATTAGGGGCGTCAGTCGATTAAAATGTTTAATTGTAATTAATCGCATGACTTCAATAGTTGACTCACGATTAATCACAAATTTTATATCTGTTATAAATGTACAATAAAAAGAATTATAGGTTTTTATAAAAATTGAAATGAAATGTTAAGCTATTAGAAATAGTTCACATGATTTCTTTACGTCTATAGCCATCAATGGCAGTGAATGAGTTAATATGGTTGCAAAAGTGTGCACACCCTCGTTAAAAAGAGGATGTGGCTCTGTTCGGAATTAACAAATCACATTCAAAACCATGTCAGCACACAATAGACACAATTGAAAGTGACTTTGATTACCCCAAATATGTTTCAGTTGTTCTAGTAGGCTTTTTCACACATTTTTTGAATTTTTGTAATGGACTGATTAAACCAACCAAGGTGAAACTTTTTGGCCATAATGCTCATCACAAAAATAACATGTATGGTCATATATGAACAAAATGTATCCCACATGATTTTTTTTTTGTTGCCTGCTCCATCCACCTCATAGTTTCATTAAGTTGATGACAAAAAAAAACAAAGCAGTTTAATTGCTGTACTGTTGTGCTTGTATAATGTGATTCAAAGGCATTTAAACATGCCAGCTCCATTGCTGGGAATCCACTGCAAAAGGATGTGAAGCTTAAAGAGCTTACGTGACATCGAGGCAAGTTAATCTACCTGTAGATTAGTTTTCATCAATCTGCTAATCTCGATGATTTTCTGTCACAACATCCGTCTTGGACCGTTGATCCTGTTCAGGATCAGCAGGAAGTTGGAGCTGACTCTGGGCTTGCCAGTAAATTGCAGAGCTAATAATAAAACTAAATAAACTTCTATCATACGTTGGAACATCCAACAAGTCGCCACGCCCAAACTGGCTGTGAGAATTCACTGTCGTTTAGCAAACAAAGAAAAAAAGGCCGGGCTTGGAAGATTCCTTGACGGCAGTTAGTGTAAGAACCTGCCTGGACCTGTAGATCACACATACAAGAAAACTGTATATTTCTTTTTTTTTGGGGGGGGGGGGGCATGATGACACACCTCGTCTTCTTTTGAGTGCACATGCACACTGAAGTACTTGTTGACATCTCAGGCTATCTAAATTGTAACCAGTAATGCAAAACTGTGAACTATTTGACATTAGCATGCTAATCACTTTGCTAGTGAAGCGTTAGCGAGTTGAATTTTGGAACATCACTATAAGCACTAGAAGCACACAGTTGTCAACTAGTGCACAATTTAGCCCCAGTAGTAACAGGTAGTTGTTCTACTAGTGAGGACAAAAAGAGCATACTAGTACACGGACTTTAGTAGGACTACTACATGCTACTCGTGATACAAAACAGGGAGCTATTTGACAGTAGCGTTAGCATGCTAGTCACACTACGAGTAAAACACGAGAAATTCTAGTGACTAGATGTTTATTAGTAGAATTTTAGAATGCCTCTATTAGCACTAGTAGCACTCAGTTGTCAACTCAGGCACAGTTTTGCCTCACTAGTAACTATACTAGTCGTCCTAATAATGAAGGAAAAAGCAAACTAGTACATGGGCCTGATAATAGGACAACTACATGGTACTAGTGAGGCAAAAGTGTGAGGCAATTTTAGGTGTTTAATAGAATTTTAGAATGTCACTAGTGGTATTTAGTAACACACAGCTGTTATCTAGTGCACAGTTATTATGCCTATGAATATGTAGTTGTCCAACTAGCATGACAAAATTGTACTACTGGCAAGGACCATGGACCTTAAGTTGGATATCATAATGACATGAAGGAAGTATTTAAAGTCCATGTACAGTATTAGTACACTCTTTGTTGTCGATCACACATTTCAATGGACTAGTAGAACGACTGTGTCTTACTAGTGTGTCACTTTTGTCCTGCTGCATGAGTAACACAAGTAAACTACTTTGCTGCACTATTAGACTCACCTAGTAAGCATGTCACGCACTAGTAGCTTCCTTATCAAGGATATACTCAAACGTCTTGATATTCATCTTAACTGATTAACTGCCATTGACGGCTATAAACGTCAAATTTTTCAAATTTCTATTAGTTTAACATTTTTTTTCCACTTTTGTTGAAAATCTAGATTTTTTTATTGTACATTTAGTTTTGTACATAGAATTTGTGATTAATCGCAAGGTAACTAGTGAAGTTATGCGATTAATTACGATTAAAAACTTTAATCGCCTCACGCCCCGAATTTTTTATAATATTTTCTTTCTTTTTTATTAATTCATTCACTGCCATTGACGGCTATAGATGTCAAAAATTCATTTGAACTATTTATATTAGTTTAACCTTTTTTTTTCCACTTTTGTTAACAAGAGTATGAAAACCTAGAATTGTTTTACTGTACATCTAGAACATATAGAATTTGTGATTAACTAGTGAAGTCATGTGATTAATTTAATTGAATTGAATTTAACAATTAAAAACATTTAATCGCCTCTTGCCCCTAATTTTTAATAATCTTTTTTTTTTAATGAATTTATGGCAGTGAATGAGTTAAGATGTGTTTCCTTATGAAACTCACAACTTTGGCATATTGATAAGACAACTACATGTAATAATTGAGCCAAAACTGTGAACTAGTTGACATTAGCATGCAGCTAGTAAAGTGCTATGCTAGATGTTAACGCGAATTTTAGAATGTCACTTATAGCACTACACATTTTTAATGAAGCTGTACATAAGGTCATGAATGCTGAAATTCCTCATCACTTTACTGCTTTATATGACCAGTAGGTGGCGATAGCAAGCTTCAATTGCACTCACGTCTGCTGCTGCAGAACATATTCACACCCCACTGGAACAATGTGTTGTGCAATGTGAGGAAAGACCCTCAGTAAGCTCTCGCATGCTCTCCAGATTAGGAGGAAGACCGTTAGTCAGTCCTCCTGCTTTTTTTGTTTGCGCGCCATCATGGCTGCTGGGATTCCCGGCGCGCACAGTCTGCCGTGGAAAGTGGAGCAATCCCTGCAGCGAGTAGACGGGGATTAACAGTGAGACGGGAAAAGGTGTTGTAAAATGTGTCACATGCGAGCAGAAAAGCGGAAGTCCACACATGGGGTTAAAAAAAAAAAAAAGAAGCTACTAGGTGATGTCAGCTCTCCACTTGTGACTGAAACAAATAAAGCACCGACATGGATTTAACTGCGGCTTTCGTTTTTTTGAGGGCGAGCGACCGCACACGAGCACACACGCGCAAATCTGACAGGGACGTACAATCACTAGCAAACACGTTTGATTCCTAAAATGGTAAATTATTTAGGAACATGAGTTTTCATCATCATCATGAATATTTCAGTGAGAACACAGGCAGTCTAGGTCAGTGCTTCAGAAAAAGGACCCCCCCCCCCCCCCAAAAAAAAAGTTAACCAAAAGGCATGAACTTGAAGATATGCAAGATATCCAGAAAAGTTATATTGCAAAGCGAGTCAAGGACCATTTTGAGGATTTGTGGGGACCACCAGAGGTCCACGGACCGCACTTTAAGAAACAGTGTAATTACAAATGGTCAAAACAGGACCTCATGATGACTCAGGAGATGACACTGTGGACAAAAAACGTATTTATTTCCTTTCCCGCAGGTATTTTATGTTCAATACAGACTAGCACTGTCGGTTCTCCTCGTCCTTTATTTGCCATATGGGGCAGTGGAGCCTGTGCCCCTAGTTGCCATGGAAAGAGCAACATGAGCCGCAACTGGCTTAAGGAGTGAAAAGCAGTTACGATTTTGCAGCAGGGGCAAGTCAAGCAGTGCCCCACCACACATATATAATTCTAAAATAATTTGCCGTTTACAAATTAATCATCATTATAATGCTGTTTTTGGAGTAATCGATATTTCCCTGAATGTCTTCCTGCCAGACCTTCATGCCCTTTTGTTGCCGTGTGACGCAACATAGCTCTGCGTTTCAAGCTTCCTTTTCTTCTTCTTCTTCTTTTTAACCCTATAAAGCCTGAACCATGAAATATATGAGAGAAAATTTGGATTCTTTGTAAATAGAGTATTTATTGGTCCTTTTGAACCAACAACATTTTTTTTTCAAAAACAAAAACAAATCAACTACCACATGTGGCTTGATTTGTGTCATATTTGATATATCAATTCGTACATTTATAACTGTCAAAAATTTAATAATAAACAGACATATCAAACATATTAGTATTTCCAAAAACCAGAAAGAAAATTTCCCACTATTAATAAGTATAGGTGTCTCTCCTTTGTCAATTGGGGCGATCTTGCAAGGAAAAGGCATCCGCTGGGTGATTACTGCCCTCTAATGGATTATCCGTGCATTGCATGGGTCAGATCACATACGTCAGGGTTTTAATGGGGGAGAAAAATATTATAATCATGAAATAGAGGGCTTGTATTTAATATGATACGTTTGGCGTTATAGGGTCAATTGGTCAATTCTGCCTAGCAACAATACAGCAAGAATCCAAATCCAAGATTTCTGATCTGCATTTCCCCATGTGCTTCAGACTAATTGTCTTTAGTGCAGCACACAAAAACGGCTATAAACGTCAAAAATTCATTTGAACTATTTCTATTAGTTTCACATTTGTTTCCCACTTTTGTTAACAAGAGTATGAAAACCTAGATTTTTTAATGTACATTTAGAACAGATATAAAATTTGTGATTAATCGTGAGTTAACTATTGAAGTCATGCGATTAATTACAATTAAACATTTTAATTGCCTGATGCCCCTAATTTTTTTTCTTTAATTAGGGTCATCAGGCGATTATTATTTTTTATTGTAATTATTCACGACTTCACACATTTTATATCTGTTGTAAATGTACAATGAAAACCTTTCTATGAATGAAAAATGTGAAACTAATAGAAATAGTTCAAATTAATTTTTGATGTCTGTAGCCGTCAATGGCAGTGAATGAGTTAAAAACAC
Organism: Leptonotus elevatus; assembly: GCF_054856555.1. Taxonomy (NCBI): domain Eukaryota; kingdom Metazoa; phylum Chordata; class Actinopteri; order Syngnathiformes; family Syngnathidae; genus Leptonotus; species Leptonotus elevatus. The sequence goes on along the minus strand of NC_141248.1, from coordinate 16,318,317 downwards.
AAGTGCTCACGAGAACAGATGTGAAGGTCGTGTCTTTTATGGAGAAGTGATTGCCGTAATAGCTCCAGGCCAGCAATGGCATTCAGCTTCTCATAAAAAAGAAAAAAAAAAGACCTTATCGTCTTTTAATAAAAATTGCCCATCCTATCATAAAAAATAAAAAAAATCCAACAGGCCACTCACTGCCACATTCACCATCCCACCTGAATTCCTCCGGCGTGATTACCTGGGGAATGTGCGACTTGTGCCCATTTGGCCTGGCTGTCAGTGCTCTGATGAGCGCAGAAAAAAAAAAAAAAAAAGAACAGCTCCCTGAACCCTGAGCTATTACTGTCTGACAGGGTCAGGTGTCTCTCCGCCGGTATAAGATCAGTCTCACCAGACACTTTATTAGGTACACTTGAATGTGCCGTACAAGGATAATTATGCTCCATTTCTGTGTATCTAATGAAGTGTCCAATGAATGTATAATAATAACAACATCCAAGGTCGCCGTAAAACCCTAAAAATCGAATACAATAAAAAATCTAATCAAATTTATTTTTTTAAATCTGCAATTCCCATTTGAAATATCAATACCTAACACATTTGTTGCGTTCTTTTCATCCAGTGCAATGCTGGACCAGCAGCTTTTTGGCTCCTCGGCTTCCTGCTCACGCACCCTGAAGCCATGAAGGCGATCCGGTCAGAGATGAGAGGCCTCCCTCTGGAGACGCCCAGCACGGCCCAAGTGACACCCGTGTTGGGTACGTACCAACAAGGCATAGCTAGACGGCCATTTTGTTGTGTTTATAAAACACATTATTATTATTATTATTATTATTATTATACAAGTCAGCTCACGCTCCATCCATCCTACAGACAGCGCTCTGAAAGAGACCCTGCGACTCACGGCCGCTGCAATGATCAGCCGAGATGTGGCGAAAGACAAGGTTGTGCGCATGGCCAACGGGCAAGAGTACCGCCTCAGGCGGGGGGACAAAGTGTGCCTCTTCCCCTTTCTGAGCCCACAAATGGACCCGCAGATACACCGGGAACCGCAGGTACAACGCATTTAGAGGGCAAGGAACTCCATTTGGTAGCTCGAGTGGGTGCAAATAACCCGGTGCCAATAACGCTAGCCAAGCAACAAACGAAAAGGTAGTAGCTTAGCGTTAGCGAGGACAAAGTGAGTACAATTCAATAGGGATGATTTTAATTATAATGGGAACAGAGAGAAAGAAATATTGCGGGTTCTGCTATTGGCCAGCGTTCGGCGCAGGATCCTGTAGGTTCAAGTAAGTTATTTTAAACGAGAAAGGAAAACCTTCCTGTTGGGTTGCATAAATATGGCTTTGTAAACATATAATGACGTTCTTTATAATTGTAAAAATAATATGTTAGTGAAATTGTTGCACTCACTGCCATACATTCATCTAAAAAAATTATTAAAAATTAGGGGCGACGTGCAATTATTATTATAATTTTTTTTATTGTATGACTTCATTAGTTAACTCACGATTAATCACAAATTTTATATCTGTTCTAAATGTACAATGAAAAAAATTCTAGGTTTTCATACTCTTGTTAACAAAAGTGGAAAAAATGTGCAACTAATAGAAATTAGTTCAAATGGATTTTCAACGTTTATAGCCGTCAATGGCAGCAAATGAATAAAAAAGAGAAAAGATTATTAAAAATTTGGGGCGTTGGGTGATTACAATTTTAATCGTAATTAATCGCATGACTTTACTAGTTAAATCACAATTAATCACAAATGTTATATCTCTTCTAAATGTACAATAAAAACAATTCTAGCTTTTCATACTCTTGTAAACAAAAGAGGAAAAAAAATGCTAAACTAATAGAAATAGTACAAATGTATTTTTCACGTTTTGAGCCGTCAATTGCAGTGAATGAGTTCATAACCTTGCAAATAAATATAATTAAAGTAACCAACTGTACAGTATGTAATTAAAATTACATGTATTTATGGTAAGAACATTTCGGTTGAATCTCTAATAATATTTATGCTGTATTATTTTTAATCTACTACTGCTAGTCTTCTTCCATTACAACTTATACTACTACTACTAATAATAACAATAATGATGATAATAATAATAATAACCGTGTTCTTCGTGACAGATTTTCAAGTACGACCGCTTCCTAAATGAAGACCTGACAGCCAGGGATGATTTCTACAAGGACGGCAGAAGGCTGCAATACTTCACCATGCCCTGGGGCGCGGGAAGCAACGCGTGCGTGGGGAAGGACTTTGCGGTGACAACTATTAAACAGTGAGTGTCTTAAGATGCCTATCGCTCTGTCACGTACGCACAGTACAGCGCATTAGGCCGGGCGATGATGCGTTAGTCACCATCAAAGGCCGTCGTGCGGTTTCATCCGACTTAACAGATCATAATCGTTTGCTGGGAATCACTTCGATCCAGTTTATATTCTCTACTGTCGTAATTCCTTCTATTTTGTAATTAAGGGAATGCGGGCGGGGAGCAACGGAGCTTCAAAGGTTGACGATAGCGCGAAGCTATCTTGGAGCGCATTGAACACCAAAGAGTGTATCGTTTGAATTGTATTCTCATTTGCATCCAGATGTGTGCTTTTGATGCTGACCCATCTGGACCTGGAAGTGTGTGACCCAGAGGCTCAAGTGCCGCCCGTCAACCCGAGCCGCTACGGTTTCGGGATGCTCCAGCCTGAGGGAGATCTACAAATCCGTTACAGACTAAAGAGAACTTGATTTTATCCATGGATATTTTATTTATATGTGTATATTTATTTATTTCACAATGATTCTTGTATATACAGATGTTATGCTTTGTAGTTGTTGTGACATAGTTTTGTTACAAGTTATGTTTAACATATTCAATAATTGACCTAAAAAGTTTTTATTAAAATGTGAGTCACACTGGATGACTTTCTTGTCTCTTACTCAACATCTTCATATTTATTTTCAACAAATGTTAATTTAAAAAAATTGTTGATTCACATTTCATTTCAAATTTAGCACACTCTTAGTGTTCAATCAAGCACATTGCATTTGTGATTTTGAGTACACCTGGGTTTTTATTCAAATTGAAATTCTAACAAAAAATTTTGACATATATAATTTTCTCCAATGTTAAAATATTGCTCTTTTTTGTTTTTTATTTAATTCATTGATTCTTTTGCTTACTATTTGAGCAGTGCTTATGAAATACTTCAGAAGTACACTTCTGCAGAGAAGTTAAGAACACTGAACACTCACCACTGCCACCTACTGTAGTAGATATGCTATTACACTTTATTCCAGGCCGGGAAAAAAACATTTTCCATGAGTTCACGTGCCCCCAGATGGGAATTCACCCTCCTATATTTGAGAAGGACTTCCCTAGAGAGGCCACAAGCTCTCCTTATACACTGTCCTCAATGACGTCAGCACTTTTCTGCCCTCTGATTGGTTGGTTGGAGCAAAACTTTGACTGGCAAATTAGAAGCTATCTGTATATATTAACAGTAATAGGTTTGATAATCAGCATCTTTGGTGGCTATGACGATTTTTTTTTTCACGTTTAAAACAATATTTTCGTTCCAACTGAAGGCCCAGGTACCGATGTTTTGAATGCCACTGGGTAGGAAACAAATATGTTAAAATCAAAATGGAAAAAAAATCGATCACTATTCATCTTTGCAAGCGAAATAAACAACATTTCTTTTATGTGTCTGAACGTTACCTGTCGTTTTGTTTTCCCGGCTGTTTAACCCGTGGTGCGTTCAGGTGTGAAGACTCGGCTCGGAAAGAGTTAACTCCGATGTGCTGTGGATAGAGACCGGTGCGCCGCCTGGCTGGTGAAGACCTCCTTCATCTCCTCCTCCTCCTCCCCTTCCCCTTCCTCTTCCTCCTGCTGCTGCTGCTGCTGCGGCGGACTGGGAGCACTGGTCCGATTCCGAATGACCACCACGTCGCTACTTGTTGATCTCGGGGAACGGCTTGCACGCTGCGGACGAAGAATGCGGCGCGGTGACGCGTGTGGAGCTCGCCAGACGCGTGTGACATGTCGGAGGCTGAGGAGGGCGGGAATGGACGGCAGCACAGCCCGGATCGAGTAGACCAGTGACGGCGGCTTCTTTTATTTTTGTGCTACATCTCCATCTCTGCTGGAGTCCAACAACAACAACAACAACAACAACAACAACAACAACTCAGCACGGTACTGACACAATGATTGTATTCTTTTCAAAGCGTATGTCATCATTTCATCACGTTGCAGGAAACGTATAGCCGGGCTCGGCTATGCGCCAAATGGAGCACAAACGCACATCGTGAAACATCACCATGGGTGGGTGTTCTAAATTGTAAGATGTTTTTGGCTTGTATCGAAGCCAACAAGCGGGAGGGGTTTGGCGGAGGGGGGTTTGGGTGGGTGGGCGTCTCCTTTGTCGTCCTCCTCGTGTGTGCGCAATTTGATGGAGCCTCACATTGTAATGCGCGTGAGATTTGAGGCTCAAGTGTTTGAAAGTTTGTGTGACAGTCACGGACGATCGCATTTGCAGGCCGGAAGCACTTTTACGCGATTTGAAGCAAATCAATAACATTAAAATGCAAAGCACGCCCGCGCTCCGAAGCATCATCTCCTCTCGAGGAAAACAAAATAAAAAAAAACAACAACAACGTAAAAGATATGCAATTGGAATAATGGCAACAAACGGGGGGAGGGGGGCGGGGAGGGGTAGTTTGAGTTTCAGCACTGGACAGCTCCGCTGCGCGTTCCCACCCACGCCGCGTGACAAACATCCACTGGCTCGCAAACAATTAAAGAGGAAACATCAAGAAAGATGAAGCTGTTTTCCCTCCAGGGCGTCCATGCATGCAGCACATTTTGCAGATTTATTGCCGCAGATTCTATTATTTCTCCCCCGGCTACTGTTTTGATGGGGCGTCAAATTGATGTATGATTGGCCGAGAAGTTTTATTTAACCAAGGTGACATTCTGTGTGTGCACCTGCGCAATATAATGACATCCATTATAAGAGATGCAGTAGTAATTCTGCCCTCGCAAAGATAATAGCACTCGGAATGACGCTAATTTAACAATGTGTTTATTCTGGTTATGATTTGCTGTGACATTGAATCATAATGAGATTATGTTTCAATTTTTTTGTTGTTGTTGTTGTATTTTTCAAAAACGTGCTTGAGCTTTCACAAAATAAATGACATCTTCTGCTACTAAACAAAAGCGAGACCCAGCTGTCAAGCCATACTAATTCAGCATAAACAATGTTTATAATATGTGGCTATACGAAGCGAAGCATGGAGAGACTCTGTCGCCGAACGACACAGTAAATGGGGGTGATCGATCATTTGCAGACAGCCTCTCAAAATACCCCCCCCCCCTATTCTGTTTCTCCCCTGATAATCTCACCATGTTTTTATGGTTCAATTACAGCTAATGCATACAGTACAGCAGATCCTCACAACCTGATAGAGGGTAGAAGTTTTCCTGCTGGTAGATGTGTGGTGGTCACGGCACTCTGTGTGCAGCGGGCCGGATAAAACTATGCAGCTCTGCTTACCTTTTAAGTTTTGATGAAAAGTTGTAAGACAGTTGTATACCATCTAAAAAATGTATTGTGGATATTAAAACTCATTCAAACCCAAACACGTATAAATACGTTTTTAATATTTTGTCCTTCACTCCCAAACACGTATTTATACGTTTTTATAAGTGTGTTTTTGTTCCTGCTAGAGCATGAAGACTTTGATACAGCTTCTGACATGAAGAGGTTGCGTAAAGCAATAGCAGTTATTACAAAAATGGCCAGCAGGTGGCATCAGAGTATAAGATATCAGCCAGGGCCATGTTGCAGCAAGCTCTTTTTGCCAATGTTTTCAACAGGTTTATGAATAATGATCAAACTTAGCTATATTCTAATGCTAATTGCTGCAAAACGGAAACCGATAAAAATATTGTTTTTTTAATGTGGACCTTGCAAAATCAGTTTAAATCCAAAATCTCCGGGAGCGAAGGGGGTTACTTCCGTGAAAATGACTGGGAGTGAATAAGCTAATTATCTTCTTTTTTTCCCCCTTTTTTTTAGAGACAATAATGACAGAAAGCAGGACCAAGTGGACTCCATAGTCGTGGGTGCTCACCCGCTAAGCTTATCATGGAGAAGTCCTTGGCGGAGTTCCACAAGGCCGGCTCGCAGTCGACGTCGTCGCTCCCGCCCGAGCCGGTGGACAGCGTCGGCAACAAGTCATGTTTCCGGAGGGTCCGCCTCAACGTGGGCGGCCTCCCGCACGAGGTCCTGTGGCGAACGCTGGACCGGCTGCCGCGGACGCGTCTGGGCAAGCTGCAGGACTGCAGCAGCCACGAGTCTCTGATGGAGGTGTGCGACGACTACAACGTGGACGAGAACGAGTACTTCTTCGACCGCCACCCGGGCGCCTTCACGTCCATCCTGAACTTCTACCGCACGGGGAAGCTGCACATGATGGAGGAGATGTGCGCACTGTCCTTCAGCCAGGAACTGGACTACTGGGGCATCGACGAGATCTACCTGGAGTCCTGCTGCCAGGCCAGGTACCACCAGAAGAAGGAGCAGATGAATGAGGAGCTCAAAAGGGAGGCAGATAATTTAAAGGACAGGGACGGGGAGGAATTTGACAACACGTGCTGTGCGGAGAAACGCAAGAAATTGTGGGACCTCTTGGAGAAGCCCGGCTCGTCTGTTGCTGCAAAGGTAATCGTCAGGCATAAGTGTGTGTCTTTAACTCTGTATATAAAAAAATATAAAAAAAGAGTAATATTTACTTGAAAAATCCTAGTAACGTATTTTCACTCAGAAATTCTTAGTAAATTTGATAAGGAGCGTTTTGAGTATATTTTACCAATTTATTAAAAAAAAAAAAGCTGCTCAAAGGTTGAGGAACGAAGCCACACTAGCACCTGACCCATGCCGATCCATGTTAGTATATTGAAAGACCCAAAAAAAGACACATTTTTCATCTCATTTTAGACACACCAGCAATGCAGTATAGTGGCAAACGGCAAAAGTGGGTGGCATGGCTCAGGTGATAGAGGTCATGGGTTCGTTCCTCAACACTTGAGTAACTTTTTTTTATTTTTAAAAACTGGTAAAATATACTCAAAACTCTCCATGTAAAAACGACGTAGAATTTCTGAGTGAAAAAAATACTTAGTTTTTTTTCAAGTAAATATTACTTATTTTTTATAGTGTACAAATACTGCAATGTATTTATTGTATGTGATATAGTATTAAGTATAATAGTATAAATACTGATATTATTTATCATAAGTCAATACTTTATGGCTCCTGAAGGTGGCGCTTGTGTAATGACAGACTGTAAAAGTGAAAGACAGAAGAAGAACTTCATGAAAGATAATCAACAGAAAAGACATTTCGCCAACTTTGAGTTGTAGCACCTTCTTGCAATTTTGATGAAAATATGTTTTAGTTTCACGAAATGTTCACCAGCATTTCTACTAAATACATTTCACTCAAATCAAACCCATACATGCAGAATAATCCTACTTACCCAAGAGCAATGTTGTGCGTCCCTTGGCCTCCAAAGGGGGCAGTGTGGTGCATGCGTGCACATTGGATGAAAACAGACAAAGAAGAACTTTATGGACAAAGCTGCAATAATATAACTTGTCTTTTCACATAGTAAAAAAAAATTGTTTGTGAATAATGTTTTCTTGTTTAAGCCCGTCTTTAGCGTGGTGCAATGTTTACAAGAAGAATGCTTTATCATACATTAGTTATCTTTATTTTGCGTTAGTTCTACTGTCGGCTTCAACCGGGAGTGTCAATTAAGAACTTAAAGCAAGCGCACAGTTTCACACTTTTTAAATAAAACGGTTTTCTTTCTGCCAAATTGTTTCGTCTTAATGGCGGATTGTGCACGATGTTATTTCCGACAGCGTCGTGTCAATTAAAGGCGTCGGTGCTGAACGGCACCTTCCTGACACATTTTTCACAAATAGGATTTCACACTTGATAGGTGGTAATGTTTTGCATATATGAGCAATTAAAATGTCTATTTTCCATGACATGGTCTCTTGAAGTACATTTTAGGCTACAAAAATTCAAACAGACTTCTATTTCACGAATATTGGCTATCATCTGTCCCTCTCCATCAAGTTTTTGTGACTAATGAGGGCACAGTGTTCCGAGTTTTCGTGACTATTTGTACGTGACAAGATGTTTGTGTTATCAGCAACGAGCTCGAGATGATATAAACAGACTCGTCGTGTCTCGAAAAGGGCCCGAATTGGTATAAAAAAAAATGCAAACTGATGTATCTTGGTGAGAATATGGATGTGAATTTAAACGAGGAAGTCGGTCCCATGAACCTTTGCAGAAGGTGATCTTGTCAGTTGATGATTGTAGCGTGAGATTGGGGATTTCTCGCCGAACTGAGGTGGTTGCACGTCCACGGCGCAGTTGTTGCATTTGTGTTCAAATGCAAGAGCGTGCCGAACAAGTGGCTGCTGTTTAATTGCAGCTTCATGTTAGGGCCGTTACCGTGGCAACAGACCCTCAGCGAGTGCGCATTGAGCCTTGATGGAACAATGAAGTGAGTTAAATACAGTATACATAAACTTGAATTGGAAACACAGTAGTCATTTTATATTCTAAAACGGGGGTCACCAACCTTGTTGAAACTGTGGGATACTTTTCGGGTACTGATTAATGCAAAGGGTTACCAGTTTGATACGCACTTCTGAAACAAAAAATGTACTCAAATCCCCCTTAACTCATTCACTGCCGTTGACAGCTATAGATGTCAAAAATTAATTTCATTCATTAGTTTTAATATTTTTTTCCAGTTTTGTTAACAAGGGTATGAAAACCTAGGGGGGAAAAATATTGTACATCTAGACCAGATATTAAATTTGTGATTAATCGTGAGTTAACTATTGAAGTCATGCGATTAACTACAATTAAAAAATGTAATTGCCTGACGCCCTCATTTTAAATATTTTTTTGAAAAAAGATTATTTAAAAAAAGAAAAGATTATTAAAAATTAGGTCATCAGGCAATTAAAATTTTTAATCGCCTGACGCCCTCATTTTAAATATTTTTTTGAAAAAAGATTATTTAAAAAAAGAAAAGATTATTAAAAATTAGGTCGTCAGGCAATTAAAAATTTTAATCGCCTGACGCCCTAATTGTGGATTTTTTTTCTTTTTTTGAAAAAAGATTATAAAAAAAAGAAAGAAACGATTATTAAAAATTAGGTCGTCAGTGAATATTTACAATAAAAAATTATAATCGCCTGATGCCCCTAATTAAAGAAAAAAAATAAAAATTAGGAGCATCAGGCAATTACATTTTTTAATTGTAATTAATCACATGACTTCAATAGTTAACTGACGATTAATTACAAATTTTATATCTGTTCTAAATGCACAATAAAAACCTTTTTCTAGGTTTTCATACTCTTGCTAACAAAAGTGGAAAAAACTAATTGAAATAGTTCAAATGAATTTTTGACGTCTAAAGCCGTCAATGGCAGTGAATGAGTTAATTATAAATTACCATTCATCTTTGTGAAGCCACTGACCATGTTAATGATGTTTTTTTCACAACAACGTAGGAAACAAATAAATATCAATATGCAACATTCGTTCTGTAAATCCCAGAAATCAAATCCTCACTTCTACAACATTGCCAGCAAATCACAATGTCCCATCACAAGTGAGCTATTTTTAGACCAAACCTGCAGGCTACTCATGCGAACCCTTGGGGGCACCATGTTGGTGACCTCTATTCTAGAAAGAGAAGAAATATATTATACCATCACGTCCAAATGAGTTTGGTGAATAAATTGGTGAATATTATGACTATTTGCCACCATGCAACCGCGATAATAAACATATCGTTGACTTCATTGTTTTCTAATGGCGTCAATCAAATCAGAGTATTTTTATCCTGTGAGTCAAAATAGACCGTGTCGGTGTACACAAGTCAGAAATAGTCGACTTTTGTTGTATGCTTTAGAAGAACGCCGTTTGATCCGTTGTTTTGCCTTCAGACTGCATTCACGAAGAAGCCAGGTAATGACTTTGCTGTAATTGCCAAAAATCGCTTTCGCTGCTTGAGTACGCTTACATTTTGGTCAATGTCTCCAAGCATTAGTAGACGTCAAGAGTCTCACTTGACTGCGCGTAATGACCTTATTAGCGGCATGCGCTAAATGACGTGAGGCCTTTCTGAAGGCTCAGTTGTAACTAAACATATGAGTCATTACCGTGAACATCACAAGATGCGTTTGAGACTTTTTAATATCACCTAAAAAAAAAGTCAGATTTTCCATCTTTGTATTTTCAAATCAGTCAATATGTAACATGCAAAGAGCAAAATATGAGATATATTCTTCTTCTTTTTTTAATTTTTTATATATATTTAAAATTTCTGTAATGTTTGACTTTACCAGTATGACAACATCCAACGACTAACCGACCTTGCCGTTGTCTTCTACACTCTAAAAAGAGAATTGTTGAATCAATTTAAGATTCCAAATTGAATTGCTGACTAACTTTAAAAAATTGCTTCAAGTGGTAACACGCGATTTAATTGAGTTAGTCAAAAGTGAACTAATTAAGTTTAAGTATGTGTTCATTCAACTTAACTCATTCACTGCCATTGACGGCTATAGACGTCAAAAAGTCATTTTTACTATTTCTATTAGTTGAACACTTTTTTCCTGCTTTTGCTAACAAGAGTATGAAAACCTAGATTTTTTTAATTGTAAATTTAGAACAGATATAAAATGTTTGATTAATCGTTAGTTAACTAGTGAAGTCATGTGATTCATTACAATTTAAACATTTTTATCGCCCCTAAAAAAAATAAAAAAATAAAAATAAGGGGCGTCAGACGATTAAAATTTTTATTTGTAATTAATCGCATGACTTCAATAGTTGACTCACGATTAATTACTCATTTTATATCTGATATAAATGTACAATAAAAAAAAAAATCTAGGTTTTCATAAAAATGTAAATGAAATGAAAAAATGTGAAACTAATAGAAATAGTTCACATGAATTTTTTACGTTTATAGTCGTCAATGGCAGTGAATGAGTTAATATATTCACCTATTAAATGAATCCAAAGTGACTCCAATCCAAAGTATTACGTTTAATGAACTCATAAGTACTTAAACTTAATATACTAATTTAATTCAATCGTGTGTTACCATTTAAGGCATTTTTTTTTTCAAGTTGGAGGACCCACTGCACATGCCAAACATTTACCGAGAGTTTAAATCCCAAAGTATTTTTGACTTTTGAATAAAATTGACATCCACATTTTTGTCCATATCAGAACAACCGAGTGGCCTTGGATAGCACTCCTGAATTGGACATAGCAAACCTAAAAAATGCTGACCTGCTTTGCTTTCAGCGGCTATCTAATTGGAGAACGACAGGCTCCAGGAATCGTCAGCACTTTTGAGAAAAATGCGTCAAAATAAATTCTTTGAATCCATCAGCAAACAACCTTCTTCTTCTTCTTCTTCTTTTTCTTCTTCTTCTTCATGTGAATGAAAGCGATTTAAAAATCAATGTTTATTATGTTACAGCCAAGAAAGCACCGTCGTCTACAAAAAGGAGACGAGCGCCCGGGAGTGGAAACTCGCCGATGGCTCGCTCCATTACGGCCTCCCGATTGCGGCGGAGGACAATGTCCCGATGCGCGCGCGTGCATATTGTTCTCGTTGAATCCGCTGCTCCGATCAATAAGCCACCCGGTGATAAGTAGACGCATTAAGACGAGCATGGATTGAGCTGAAGAAGAACGATGCCGAATCAATTTCTAATTCGCTAACACTCCATCGACGACAACATCGGGAACACTCGCGCAGTTGAACAAGGAGAATTTGGCCCTTTCAAAAGATAATAACGCTCGGATTTGATTGACTTGTTTGTTTTTGTGGTGTAGAAATGAGCTGCAATCGTACTGACGCTCGGCAGACTTTTGCGTTCTTCATTTGAAATGCTTTTCCAGGCCTTTCCTGCAGCCTCTTTCAGTTCATTTGCTTTTGGAAGTCTTTTTTTCTTTTCTTATTTCTATCTGTATGGTCCGGTCTTAAATGACTCGCAGGCCGGTACCACTCTAAAAACAGTTGGGTTAAAAGTAACCCAATTATGGATACAAAATTTTGAGCCAACTTTCTGGGTTGTTTTATTCAAAATGAGCCAATTTTTGGACCCAAGTAAAGGATCTGACTAATATTTATGAGTTGTTTTACTGTGAAAGACACATTTTTTGACTCAACGGATCAAATCAACCCATAGTTGGGTTATTTTTGACCCAGCTGTTTTTAGAGTGTACCGTCTTCCGATTAAGGTTTATTCAAATTCCTCCCCAAAATGGCTGTTTTTAAACCAAAAATGGCTAACTTCCCGTTCAGTTTCAGCCATGAGTCCTTGAGACTTTTTCATGCGGCCTGTTATGATCGATGCGTTGATCAAATTTCATGTTGATTGGTTACATCTCCTGTTGTGTTTGTTTCTTAACAATTGTTTATGGGACCTGTTCTAATGTTTAATCATAAATAAATTAAAAAAATCACATAACTCAATGCAATGTTTTTAATATTTAAAAAATAAAAACGTTTTTTTTTTCCATCTACATTTTCCAAAAGGGTCAATTTGACCCAAAACATAAAAGGAGATTTAAACTGGAATTGGTGGCTAATTATTTCGAGCACAGTTTTTTTATGCTAAATCCTGATCATCAAACTTTGACGCAATGCTTCACATTAAATGGGTCAAATATTTTTCTTTCCATCTTACCTTTTGCCTTGACTTTCCACAGATAAAAAAATAAAAAAATTTTTTAATCCAATTCTTCCTTAGTCTTAAAAAAAAAGACAGAATTGTATTTTTTGCACTTAAGTTGAAGCATAAAGACTTCTGTGCTATTTTGCAGCATTTTGTTGCCAATAAATTGTTGAAGTGATTTGAAGAATTTCATATATACAAAAGTAGTGCTTTGCCATGATCTTGGGAGCATTTATAGGCAATTATATACCTTTTTTAGAAATCCTTTACTGATGGATTTTTAATGTTCATGGCATGACTAGATTGCTATGAACGTTTTTTTTTTAATATATCTCTTCTTGGGGATCTTATAAGATTGCGCAAGTTTACCTAATCAAGTGGGTGCCTATGGCAACTCAACTCAACATAAAAGCACTAATTAGGATCTACATATTAAATCCACACACGTGTGGGCTCATCTGGCATCAACCACAACAACTTCCAGCGACGGTTCATCAGCAAGGGTCAGCGACGGTAACAGGCCATAATCGCATGGGGGAATTGGTGACAGATACAAGCTCTAAACAAACGGTTGCCTAGCAACAAACAGGAACACCACTGTCTTAATATCTTGACTAAGAGGAAATCTTTACACAAAGGGGGGTGGGGGGGGAGCAGCTTTGTTCCTTCTTTTTCCTATCTCCGCTTCCTCTTGTATACCTCGGACTAAATGTCAGGGAAATGTCACATTCATTATTCTCCGGGAGGCCCAATCTGAAGCTCTCCTCTCTCTGTTTACATTCTTTGGAAGGCACACTGTCGTCCGCCTCCTGCTCAAATCACATTCGTGCCCCCATCAAATAGCATTTTGTGTCTGAGCATGATGAGAACAGTCACGCTGGCACCAAGAAGAAAAGCTTTTTTTTTTGTTTTCTTCTTCCACCACCTGCTTGTAAGACATCACACGTTTTGGGTGGTTGTCTCTTACTTTAATATAGTGTGTCATCGTCAAACCTAAAGCTGGTTACACGCATAAAGGCTTTTCCAGGCTTTTACTGCACCCCCCTCCCAATTTATAGTCAGGATTTTTTTTTTATTCTTGTTGTATTGTATAATATACAGTGGATATAAAAAGTCTACACACCCCTGGTCAAATGGCAGGTTTTTGCAATATACAATTAATCGTAATTAATTGCATGTCTTCAGCAGTTAACTCACAGTTACTCACAAATTGTATATCTGTTCTAAATGTACATTAAAATTTATTTTTTGTGAGTTTTCATACTCTTGTTAGCATAAAAGTGGGGGGGGATGGTAAACTAAAAGAAATATGGCTGCATCTTTTAGTCATTGATACAGTAATTTCATAATAATTCATAAAATTGAGTTAACATTTAAAAAATGTCATGTACTGTAAAAAAACGAGTGTGATATGGATTTGTGTTGTGTTGAGGTCATTTTCCTGCCGCTAGATGGCATAATTGCATTTAAGACATTGGTGACAGCTCAGTGCATTTTTCTTTTTCTTTTCATATTAAGAGTTATCCAATCTTTAACATGAAGTAACATGTCTGCTGCTTTGCGACTTGAATTCCCCCAGTACAGTCTCATTAACCAATTTTTTTTTTGGTGGCGGTAGAGGAACTTTAAATCAATTCAAAATTCATGCACTCATTTTGACACCTCAAAAAAGAGATCAAAGTAAACAATTTCAAAACACCTGACATTTATTCAGGGATAATCACTTTAAATGGTGGCAGGTGTGAACTGCTTGCCCTTTTAACATGAGTGAGAATGTGATTGGCTAATTCCGAAAACAGCCACATCTCTCTTATAAGAGGGTGTGCACACTTATGCAACCCTATTTATTCTTCATTGAAGTTATACAGATTACAGGTCAAATTTACGATAGATCCCATTTTGATATCATTCATCTCCGTCTCAAAGATAATAGCGCGCAAATGATTCCCTCCGTAGTCAGCGGAGAGGTGCGATGGCCAACGCGGCTGTCAGCTTGCGCTGTGCATCAGATGGGAGGCGACAAATTCCAATTACGCCGCGCTCAAGTCACACTTAAGATGACACGGAAATGTGGCGCGGCTATATTCACGCTCATAAATCAGTCTGCCGCACAAACCGAGACGCGGGGCGAGCCGAGTGGGATCCATCAGGGCGCCTGACAGCTGGGATGGCGCAGCCAGTCGGATGGATGATGATGTATAAGACGCCGTATGAACACAAAGTGATGTCCTGATTCAAGGGCTGGATCATCAATTGGGGAGGTTTTTTCTGGACAGGTGAAAACCGGAGCCAAAAGCGTCCATCAGATAAATGTTTGTGAAACATTTGCTTTCAATTTAGGGGGAATCCTCATATGCATGCTCGTGTGTGAGGGGAGCTAAAGAACCAAAACTTGGTGAGAGTTTTTACAGTAATATGGGAAAGTCTTCAAAAATGGCTATCACCCTCGCTCTGTTTTCAACCTCTAAATTGTATAATGCCACTTCTCCACTGGCAGAACCAAATCTGGAACCGAGCGCAGGCATTCAACTCTCTATTGTTTGGAAAATCTACAAAACACGCCTGTCGGTTACATGTTGACATACTTTTGCTCTCATGAACAAAAAGTTATGAAATTAAAGAAATGGAGCAGTTGCAAAAGTAAATAAACCATGGGTAACATTTACTTACTTGGCATTATGTGCTAGCTAGCTCGCTAGCTAGCTAGCTAGCGAGATAGAATTATTATCACATATTGTTGCTTTAAAATGAACCTTTCTTTACCTTTTCAGGGGCGATTTAAAATTCAGACTCTTTGATTCATAGAACCCATACAGCACCTGCGCCAAATTTGATTTATTTACATGCCGACTATAAAGTGAAGCCTGATACATATTTCATGGAATGAGGATGAGAACATTGTTGATCTCCAAACAACGATGTCGTCCTACATTTCAGGGCACACCTTGTGAATAATTCAAGCATCCTTGCCAAATGATTTCATTGTGACCATCTTAGTTAGAAGTGAGGAAGTGTGTAAAGTACGGCGTAGAGGTAGAAAGTACCGTTTCTTTTCTTTTTTAATACAAACATCTATTCATTTGACTCTTCAAGTAAAAAAAATGCTCAAGAGTAAATTAACAATTTAGCTCAGGTTATAGATTAATGGAAAGGCCCAGTTGCTGAGCCATGGCTTTAACCTTTGACTAAATTAATTGTCCCACCAACACATGCTAACTGTGAGTTAGCATATGCTAACTGTAACTAAAACAAAACAAAACACATGTTCTAAGTAGTTAAACTGTTCTGTATTTTTGGTTCTTTGTGCAATAATTATTATTTTCCAGTGTATCCAATAATGTTGCAAGCAGACTGAGGAGTTGATAAAGTCAGACATTTATGTTGAGGTAATATTCTGCCACTAGATGGAATTTGTGTTTCATGTTGGACGTTGGTAACAGGAACAGTACATTTTCTATTCAAATTCATAACAATTGGTATTTGGAACATGAATCAGTTCGTGAACTCACCAGTCCCCACAAATACCGTATTTTCCGCACTATAAAGCGCACCTAAAAACCTTTAATTTTCTCAAAAACCGACAGAGTGCCTTATAAGCCGATGCGCCTTATATGTGGATCAATATTGGTTAAGTAAGCTCCATCTATTGGATGCTTAACACAAACCCAGCCACTACAGTAGCTTCTATTCTATGCGCCTTATACTGCCTTAAAAATGGAAAACGTTTTTAAATAGGCCATTCATTGAAGGTGCGCCTTATAATGCAAAAAAATACGGTACTTAAAAAAAAAAAATCACTTTTATTATTGCTAAATTGTGTTATAGTGCCTCCTTTGCACAACCATGTATGCAAATTAAAGCATTAACATCAATATTTTTGCAACCATTTTACGGCCTTAATGAGAACAAAATCCATTTAATGACTTTTGATGCTTTTTAACTCATTCACTGCCATCGACGGCTATAGATGTCAAAAATTCATTTGACCCATTTCTATTAGTTTAGCATTTTTTTTCCCACTTTTGTTAAGAGTATGAAAAAAAACTATTGTACATTTAGAACAGATATATAAAATGTGTGATTAATTGTGAGTTAACTAGTGAAATCATGCGATTAATTACGAAAAAAATTACACCCCTAATTTTTAAAATGTTTTCAACATTTTGAAAAATTAGGGGCGTCAGGCGATAACATTTTGTACTCATAATTAATCGCATGACTTCACTAGTTAATTCAAAACAAATTTTATATCTGATCTAAATGTACAAAAAACAATTCTAGGTTTTCATACTCTTGTTAATAAAAGTAGGAAAAAATGTTAAACTAATATAAATAGTTCAAATGAATTTTTGACGTCTATAGCCGTCAATGGCAGTGAATGAGTTAATGACTCACGGAAACCCTGCATTAGGTTGTGCAAATGTGCCTAATGAAGAGACCAATGTGTGTGTGTGTGAGGCGGTATGCACCGAGACTGTCAACAATCCATAACATTATTAGTACTCAGAGCATGCGGAGGTCTCACTGAATGGCCGGTCCACGTAATGTGAGTCATTAAAGGTCCACCGCGCGAGGCGTTTGAGTTCCCCTTTGAAAATTGTTGATGCAGCAGACTTGTCTGCGTTGGACAATTATGAGTAACAGCTGACTGTAAAGCAGGAGTACTTAGAAATTGACACATCAAGACAATGTCATAAATAAGGACAAAAACAGCTGATCTCCTCCAACTAAAAAAAGATAATAAAACATAGCGAACTGTTTTACTTGTCCAGATGTACATTCAATATTTCCGTTTTTTCTTTCTTTCTAAAACTCTGTGGATAAAAGTTAAAGTGCTTGTCTTTGTTTAAGTTACGGGTGAGCGAGAGGCTCGTTTCCTTGATGTGTCATTGTTGTTGTTATCATACTTTTTCTTAAGGTTGCTGATTGCTTAAAATGTCCAAAGGGGCAACTGCTGCTTTAACTTGCATTTCGCATCCAGCAATTATATTATTCATGTGGAGTTTAGAGCAAAAACAGCTTTAAAACTATGGATAACTCATAATCCGTGCCTCACGCTACTCAATGTGTTATCCGTTCGACGTGGAGGCTCGGGGAATGTCTGACATGTTCACATTCTCATGCACTGTTAATGTGCGTCTGCAGCAGCCGGGTGGTGCTTGTGAGTTTTGGCGAGAGTCATGTCATGCATTTTCTAGTGGAAGGCTGAGGCTTTTGTCAGCCCAGCTTGCCAGGCTACGTTTCACGACTGCACAATCACGTCAGAGCACGGCTGGGCAAAAAAAACGTTTGTGCTCTGGGGCCAAATTTGATTTTTAAAACCGACAGACGGGCCAAGTCATTCATAGATGAGATGATAATAATCATAAAAAAAACCAACGATTTTTTATATATAATGTTTAAGTTATAATTAATAAATTGTATACTTTTTTGCATAATGTATTACGTTCTTATTTCTTTTGTAAATTAAAAATACATCATTTTAATAAATAACATAACTAACATTTTTAATGTATGTATAAGTATTCTACCATAAAATCCAATGGATAATACCACCCCCCCAAAACAAACAGATGTGCCATGTCATTCATAGATGAGATGATAATAATCATATTTAAAAAAAGATGTATATATAAAAATAAGTCAATTATAATTACTAAATTGTGTACATATTCATATTTTTACAATGTATTTTTAAAAGTTTAAAATAATTCACATTATTTTATAATAAATAACAATTCAGTGACATTTTTGACTCAATTAATTAACTAAACTAAATGAATGTACCGTAATTATTAATTAACCAATTATTTAATGATTTAATGAACGTTTTTACGAGTTCCGAGCTGTCACTTGGTGGATAGTTTGCTTGGTGTTGTGAGCAAAAATATGATAAAAAAAATAAAAAAAAATTAACTTTAGAAATGCTGCAGCTCAAGTAAAATTAAGAAGATTGTGCTATTAAGACATGGTAATGCCCTCGCAAGTGGGCAAGGAGAGCCACAATTGCCGATACATTTTTTGCCGTTCATTGAAAACGACACTCAAAGACAAAAATAGAAAAATGAGAATGCTCGTGAGGATCTGCTGCAGGCCACAACTCACACAACCTGACTCCACCTCCTGGTGGCTCCCACTAGGCCACACCCCTTAAAGGCACACATTCAACACAGGCATACTAAACATTTTGATATTGGCATTTCATATTGGCATTTTATTTACCACCAATCAATTATCAATTTATTTAATGGGATTTAAAAATATATATTAACATTATTTTAGGGGTGGAAAAAAGGACTAAATTGATTAAACAAATATTATGGAACTCGTAAGAGGGTCGGACGGAAGAACTGAGTCCATAGCTTGCCCACCCCTTCTGCTTTGAAGATACGAATAGTGGTTCTGTGGAGCAGAAGTCTGAACACCTCCAGTGCTTAAAATGGAAATACGTACCGTAGCACCTTCATGCCAAAGAACCGACTGTGGGGTCGCTCAGTCGACTGGAGGTGGCCAAGAATTGTACCTTGTCGCCAGACACCTCGACAGCTCCTCTGCTGATTCAATTTGGAGCGCGGCGGGGAGTCCAAGTCAGGAAGACGTCAGGAAGACGTCAGTCAGTGTGGCCCACGAGGAGGGAAGCCGCAGCACCGACGCACAAAGGATGAAGATGCACAGATGCGTCCAGAAAAAGACAGAAGCGCAGTTGTAGACTGTAAACGTGAGAAAGGAAAAGACAGACGTAGGCTGATTCTCTTTCATAACATCGAGCGGCTTTACAGCTTGGGTCGAACAGCATCCAGTGGTGCCCGGGTACCGGAATGTTCTATCCACTGTGACAATTGTCGTGATTCTAGTGCATCAGTTGATGACTTCAAAACTTGTTATGAATCATTTGTGTCCTTGCTGCTCTTCATAAAAAAAATTAAAAAAATACATTGTGGGATTGCGATTTTGAAGCCTAACACGTCTTGGGCTTTCTCTCACATTGTGCATTAATAATGAAGTTGCTTTTGAGTAGAACAAGGAAGCAACTCAGAATAAGGGTTCTTATAAGGTAAAAGATGACAATGGGACATAAAATGTGTTTTAATGTTGTGGGATTCAAAGTGAAAATAGTATTAGGTAACATAAGAAAACAAACAAAAAATATTTAGACAATTAAGTAAGTAATTAGATTATTACTGGTTAACTCAAATACATTTGACTAAAGTTGAAATATTACCAATTGCAATATTATTATTAAAAAAAATTTAAAGAAAGAAGAAAAACTGTAATTTTTAGATAAAAACATCAGAATTTTACTAAAATAAAATTTCAATAGTGGAAGAAAGAAAAGGCTTTTTTTTTCTCTACAAGAATTTAGTTATTGTAAAACTAAAAGAAAATAGTCAACATTTTATATGAATAAAGTTGGAATATCACCATATATAAACTCATTCACTGCCATAAGTTATTATTTTTGTTTTAAAGATCATTAAAAAATTAGGGGCAAGAGGCAATTAAAATTTGTAATTGTAATTAATCGCAGGACTTCAATAGTTAACCCACAATTAATCACAAATTTTATATCAGTTCTAAATGTACGATAATAAAATTCTAGGATTTCATACTCTTGTTAACAAAAGTGGAAAAAATGTTAAACTAATAGAAATAGTTCAAATGAATTTTTGACGTTTATAGCCGTCGATGGCAGTGAATGAATAAAAAATAAAAAATAAAGATAAAAAATTCAGGGCGTCAGGCGATGAAAGTTTTTAATTGTAATTAATCGCATGACTTCACTAGTTGACTCGCGATTAATCAAAAATTTCATATCTGTTCTAAATAGTTCAAATTAATTTTTTACGTTTATAGCCGTCAATGGCAGTGAATGAGTTCAAACATATTTTTCAAGAAAAACGTCATAGTAATGAGGATACATTAAGATGAGGATTGAGTATATGGTACACACACACACACACATATATATATATACATACACATATACATACATATATATATATATATACATATATACTTACACTTTGTCATTCATTTCACAAACAAGGTGTTACTCAATATTTAACCATGTCATATAATTTTTAAGAAATATATTAAATAAAATAATGTGGCGTAAATTTACTACATCTTTCCTTTCATTGCATCCCAAATAACTTCCTGTCTGAGGAACATAAAGTCCACAAAACATGTGGTCATTTTCTACCCATCATTACTGCTTTTATTTTCAATTTGCAGAATTAGTGGTGAGACACTAATTCTGTTTACGGAACTACATCTTAAAAAGATGATTATGTAAGCTTCAAGGCCCCTTCCAAGCACGTCGTAATCTGTGCCCTACAAAAAAAATCCTATTATCATAATGCAAATAAGTTTAATTTACTAGCCCAGCTGTATGTGCGGCGACAAAAGCAATATTAAATCTCGTGCTGAACACTGCACACTGGTCAGTGAAGTAGCAAATAAGCACTTGAGTCGGTGAACTCATTTGGAAGGGATCCACGGGGACACCGTGTACGGAGAAAACGACATAGCCGCAATATAAACGCACGCGTGCGCACACGCCACAGAGGAGTGACCCCGAAGGCGTCTGCAGGCCGCAGGTCTGCGGAAAGGTCACGCTGCCATCACTTTGATAAACAGGCCCCTACACACAAAGTGCACCTCGCGCCGACGTGGATGTGTGCTGAGAATAAAAGCTTTTATAAATCACAACACCCTCCCGCACCCCGGGGGGCCGCGCCGCTCGGCGACAAGGCCCCATTTCTCTCCACTCGGCAGTTTGGGCTGGAAAAGGTGAATAAATGACTTTGAGGCGCGTCTCAAGGCCAGTGGCGAAAATAGAATCCACGAAGGCAAAGGAGAAACATTCATCAAGCCCAAGCCTGATTGTGAGAGCGGAGAGAGCTCTTGACTGGTGAGCCGGTGAGCCGGTGAGCCTCTCTCACCTTGATGGGCACATGACCCGGACTGTACACGAGCACAAATGTGTCAAAAGCATGAAACGGAACATTTGGGCTGTAAATGTGTCAAGCGAGCTAGCAACCACTCACTCCATAAGAGTATTGTTCCAATATACTAGCGTCACAAATATTACCAAGGTGTTCCAGCCAGATAGCACTCTACTGTATTGTACTTTATAAAAAACTAGGACACAATTAATTCATCATCTTAAAAATAAATAAATAAATAAATACTTAAGGACTAAGTACCATAAAACAGTCAAAAGTTGTGCCTGTATTTTTTATTTTTTAAAGTTATTTTATTGATTATGTATTTTTGAAATTAATCGGCCCGCTGATTTATCGGTTATCGAAATTTTATTCTGCCCAATATTAGTCGTTTGGGCCTTAATAAAAACATACAGTAACAACAATTTAGTCGAATGTAAAGACTTAATCAGTTTCTTCGTCATAATTCAATATCAAATCAGTATATAGCGTCAATGCTAGTTCTGTTCATATAGGTGTGTATGGGAGCGTTATATATATATATATATATATATATTGCATTACTTACATATGAAAAGTGCCATATAAATAACATTTGAGTTTTTTTGATAACTTTATATGACTCTTGCGAAGTTTACTTTAAAACTAAACAAAAAGAAATGCACGTTGTGTATTTAACCATTTTTTAAATATATTATAGCCCGCGCCTCTGAAACAGCCTTGCCAGTGTCATCACGGTGATGTACAGCTGTTCATCGTTTGCATAATAACTGTGAAAGCTGAAGCCTTGTTTCCTAATGATATATGTATAGGTGTATGTATATGTTAAAAAGAGGTGGACCTAAATATGACCCTTGGGGCACTCCACACTCAATTTCATGTATCCATACCTATTGAAACTGACAAAAAAAAAAAACAGTAGCAGGGAGAATGAC
Organism: Leptonotus elevatus; assembly: GCF_054856555.1. Lineage (NCBI taxonomy): Eukaryota > Metazoa > Chordata > Actinopteri > Syngnathiformes > Syngnathidae > Leptonotus > Leptonotus elevatus. The sequence continues at coordinate 16,295,634 of NC_141248.1, read as the reverse complement.
CATGTTTTGGAGTATGTTTATTAAAGTACAGCTTGAAGAAAGCACTTTGCCACTTAAAAAAAAAAAAAATGTTGGCAATTTGTTTACTTTGACATTTGACCGTAATTCACGACATAAAATTTGTCTCTAGAGGCTCAAAGAATACTAATTGGTCTTTTTTTCTTTCTTTCTTTTTTTTTTTACTCCCATTGTTATGTTACATAACTTAAATAAATCTCATTATTAAGTAAGGGTGCAATAATTAGTATAAGTCTTTGTGACATGATGTATCGTGCCTTCAAGTGTATTCAGCCGTACAGCAGGACTGGCTTTGTTGGGTAAATTAAAATTGCTATTTAAAATGCCCAAAGCCCGCTTCTCTTTGTTATGAATGATTAATTGTTCAAACAATAAGACATAATAAAGTTGACATAATGAGCTTGACTAACCCCTGCAGATTGAAAGCCACATCTTTTGTTCACATGGATCTAAGAGCGCACCAAAGATCAGATTTTCGGAAAAATCCTTAGATTAACACGAGTCAGAATATTTGTCTGCATGACCTTAACACCGCTTGAGAGTGACTGCCCCGTGACCTTTGAGCACAGAAATACTCACTCAGGTGGACCGAGTACATGCATGTGCTAGACTTTTGCAATATTCTCCGACGGTAGTGAATAAAAGATGCGGCATGCACATCTCGTATTTTTTCCTTTTGTTCCCTGGCCATTCCTTTCTTTTATTTCGCTGCTTTCGTAACGCGTTGAAAAGTTCAGTGTCGCCATGGCAACTGTCATCCATGTGACGCCGACACTTACAGCTGCCTATTCAGGCGTCACCGTTGACGGCCTGCCTGTGTATGTGCATGTGCCTTTGCACGTGTGTGTGTGTGCGTCAATGGAGAATGTGCTGCTTTTCTTGTATTTAAAGCAACAGCAATATGCATTGATTTGAACTCAAATTAATTTCAATAATTTGCAATAAGGAGAAGAAATAGTAGCTCTAACTGCCATAATGGCCGCGGTTCACCTAATGTGTTGTTTATGATTTCAGTGTTTCAGTGTTAGCATTTAGCATCAGTGCTAATGTTACTTATTGGTGAGTTTTTTACGTCTTTTTATATCAGTCCAGCCATTTTCTGTTACGCATATCCTCATTAGGGTAGCAGGTGAGCTACAGCCTATCCCAGCTGATCACGGGTGAGAGGCAAGGAACACCCTAGACAGGTGGCCAGCCAATCATGATGGCCACAAACAGAAATATAGAAGGTTGTAAGGGCCCCTTCGGAATTCCTTACTGTAATAAAAAAATGGTAAAATCAATCTTCCAAACAATTTCATATTGTTTATAAATAAGTTACTAAAAAAAAAAAATACACCACATCTTTTACCACAGAGGTGATCAACAAATTTTGGGGTGGTCAGCAGTCCTGTGACCTGCTAGAAAGGATCCGCCGATAGCATCACCCCAAATTTCTGGACATATTTTCCATGCCACCCTTTAAAAGAAAAAAGAGAGAAAATAGTGATGTGGGCCATGCCAAATTATTTTGAGTATATGTTGTGGGCCACTAAAAATTGTAAGGCTGCAAATAGCCCCGGGTGCCGTAGTTTGGACATCCTGATACTGAAACACCCATTCATACCATTCAAGTAGGGACAATTTAAAGTCTTCAATGCCAGCTGACATAGGCCAATCAATTTGTTTGCCAATCAATAGTCACATATAGACATGGATTGTTATACTGTACATAACCTGAATTCGATTTTTGGATGGTTGTTAAAAAAATATATATATATATTTTTTTTTTATCGTGTTTTTACAACACAAAACTTACCATGATGTTTTTGTTTTTTTTATCTGCACACAATACAAATTAAAAAAAATGCTAAAACTAATAAAAACTAAACTAAAACAAAGCATTTTGAAATAAACTAAAACTAATTAAAACTAACAACCCCACTCTGAAAATTTATTACAACTAATTAAATTAAAAAAATGAAATTCAAAATAAAATAAAAAACAATATATAAATGAAAATTCTCAATATAAACCCCTGCAAGTGGCTACAATACCAACAGCGATTACAATCCATGCTGATCATGTTTCAAGATTTTTATTACATGGGAATCCTCACGTGGAAGCAGATTTGGGTCGAACCCAACCACATTTTTACAACACCAAAAAAGCCGTCTCCCATCCTTTTTCCAGTTGATCTAAATCCAGTCGTCTAAAATTCCCAGCGAGAGCGTGCTCCCGTGGTTTGCCGGGCCCCCTATATACTGTTTCTATTTATACGGCCACCGTGGAGCAGCCAGGTTTTAAATTTAGATGCTGAGTCTGGATTCTCTTCTTCATCTGAAATTGATGAATAATTGAGAAGAAGAGGAGACGAGGTGGTATTCATTCAAGAGATGGATGATGCAGGCATAGATTTCCTCCCTACATTTACTTGAACGGGGTTGCACTGCACTTTTGTGAGTGCAAGTACCGTATGAGTTGGCCAAAAGTTGACCCCCGAAAATTGCTTTTGGAGGACAGCAAGGTTTTCCCCGTGACTTCAAAATGCACCGAAGGGGCCAGATGAGTGGAAATAGCAAACGAATGAATGGCTTTGAAATGAGAGCAGATCTTAGTTTTTTCCCCCCGTTTTTTAAAATGCATGTGTTGTTGTTGTTATTATTAATGATGATGATTAATCCAGCCAGAAACCAGTAGCATAGTTTACAGTTTGTGGTATTGGCTCTAACCAAAAATATTCACACCAAAATATATTTATAAAAAGCTAAAAACAAAATACCTGTTGTTTATTTCCAGCTTTTGGGTTGATCATTCTCAATGTTCCTTTTCCAACTTGTCTGAAAGTTGAACTGAGTTGATGATGTTGTTTCACCCCAGTCCTGTGGGTGGCAGTAATGTACGTTACAAACTAAGTCAAAGCAGTCACGATAGCTTAAATCCTGGATAATTACTTTTATCTAGAGAAGCACCAAAGGGGTTTTCCTCCACAAGGGGAAAATGTTAATTGGTTAACTTACATCTTACATACCCAAAATTATGACCTTTTTGAATGAGATAACGACAATTGTACTCTGTAAAGTGAAGATCTCTCCCAAGGCTGAAAAAAAAAATCATTGACAAATATTAGCAACTCAAAAACAAAAAAACCTTGAGAAGATACCCCACATGGGGGAATCCCCCTCCCAGGTTGCGATGGACGGCGAGTGGGCAACATTTAACATATAATGTGGCGCTATACAATGTTAACTAGGACGTGAGAGGGCATTTAATAAGATGAAGCGCCGCGGGGAGAAGCTTTCGGGGAAGTGGTCACTCCACGGGACCTGGCCCGGTCAGTCGATGCAGAATCCATAAAGCAACAGCATCAGGATCAGTCATCGTCACTTAGAGGAGGGGTAAGAGAGAGGAGAAGCAGTAATAAAACAGGACTATGAGTAAGTCACAAAACTTTAAAATCACATCTCAATACAATACAACTTTCTTGTCCTTTGTCAGGATGTTGCAGCATTCTGTTCTAACCGCAAGGACTCTGTATTAGTATATTTACAATGTGATGCTATATTAAGACGTCTGAAGGAAAAGCTACCATCTTTTAAAAGAAACTACAGCAAAGCAGCGGCGGGCCTTCAGATGAGATGCCGCTCATGTTTGATACTACCGTACACGTTTATCGAGTAAGAGATGTGCGAGACCAAGATAAACCGGCTTCTGCTGCTCAAAAGTCTCCTCCTCCCGTCTCCATGGAAACGCCGTCTCGTTCACAGGCCGAGAGGCAGAGCCCTTCTATGTTCAGAATCAAGGGTGTGAATTATTCCCCATTATTCAATGTTCACATTACGACTTTATCGTTATTTGTCAGCGGCGCCGGCGCTATGAACGACTGGCGCGGCGTGCCGGGAAAAACGTCTGCAGCCGAGGATGTCTGCCAGCAATTAAAATAACAGATGGGGACATTTATGGAGTTTGCGCGGTGCGGACTGTGACATTTAAAACAATACAGCCACAGAGCCATGTGGAATGGTTGAAAGATGGGTTCGGGTAGATGAGACGCAAGGGAGGGAGAGTCGGCAAGACGGTGTCAGACGTGCAGGCAGGTCCGCGTAGCCGCCTCCTGTCGAGCTCCAGGAGGGTTGTCATGGTAATATATAACCCAGCCTGGGCTGTCGGAGGCTTTGCGTGGCATCTTTTTGGCCTCGGCTGTGAAAGGAGATGAAGGGGGAGAGAGTCGGCGAGGGATCGAGGGGAAATGGATCTGCCTCGCAGCAGTTTAGGTTCGCGTTGTTTGGCTTGTAGCTCCGGCGTGTTTTCCGAGCTGGATCAGTGGCTTCCTGTGGGAGTCTCGGGAACGGGAGATTCCACACGGTGCGCGGCGTTCCTCCTGATGCTTACTAATAAGGGAAAGTCAGAGCGCTGAAACTTACTCGAGGGATGCGGCCGGAATTGTGTCAGTGGCTCACACACAAGTAGGAAGGGAAGAAAGAGGTTCTTTTTGGATGCAATGTAAAGTCAGAGGTGGGAATTGTGTCGGTACTGATGGTTTTGCTGACGAATGACAAATGACGTGTAACTTCAAAACAAAACAAAACAAAACAAAAAGACTGAGTAAACACTGACAACTCAAAAATGGAACACCAGCAAAATAACAAAAAGCAAAAAGTGCCTAGTGTGCATTCTGCGATCTAAAGAAACGTTTCCTTCCACACTTTAGAGGCTGTAGTAAGGGGAAACATTATCTTAGGGTGACCAGATACTTCCCATGGCCGCTAAACCAAAAATATTCTACGGAGTTGATCAAGTGCTGTGAGCTGAACGTCACTTAATGACACAAAAATCATATGAATTGTGACCAAAATTCACAAAATTCAAGTTCAACTTCTGAAAACATCAAAATGATTGCCGCTGTATTTTGGAATTTTTATGGGCAACAAGCCTTTTTCTCACCACGCAGTTGACATACCTTAAGGGTATGTAAATGATCAAGCACAACTGTACATTCAACATAATGGCACAATTGATCACATTTGTGAAGTGACCTAATGTAAAAAAAAAAGGCTAATAATCGTAGATATTCAACACATGCGTATAAGATATTTCAAGTGTTTCCTATAACCCGCTTAACAGTATCATTTCTTATTGTTTAAATATAGAATACATTTTTAGGTGAGTCAACTTAATAGGTGATAATGAAAAAAGGCAGGAGAGGCAATAAAAAGATGTAACACAAGTGCCTCCAATTGTATTGCGGATGTCAAATTGAGAGCCAAGATCTGTGTTTGATCCATGAGTCATTCAGTAATCACATTCCCATCCTCAACATCTGTTCATCATACCGACAACTGTATCCCATGGTTTGACTCGCCAATAACACTAAATTAGATCAAACTACAAACACAAAAATATACATTGCTAGATTAAAAACTCTCTCACAGAAGTTAATGATCTACCTCAAAGCAGAATTATCGAAACAGCTTTTGTAATCCTCTACTGTTAATGAGAAGAAATACTTGAAAGCAACTACCAGCGCTTTCCCCCTCAAACAAAGGAATTGTTTGTGTCACGGAGAAGATTCCTATTTACAGTCCTCCCAGTGCAGCAGCCTTGAAGAAAAAGCCTCGCTATAAAGCCATTAAAGCCATCAGCAAATAGCAAACCAGAGCAAGTCAGCAAATATTAGCGGAACATTCTCAGTGAAACGCGCCGAGAATCTCAAAGGCGAGTTTGGTTTGCTGGCTGAATGCAAATGTTAGCGCTGGTAGATGAGGGAAATCACACTGGCAACCCCACTGGGATCACTGTTTTATATTACCTGTGGAAAAACACCATTGATTTTGGAATCAAAGGCTAAATCAGAAAGGGGCAGCATCGTGGTCGAGTGGTTAGCATGTCTGCCACTGCTCTGAGTTAATGAAGGCTATAAATTGTAGTTGCCCGTAAGGCATGCATGGGCAATGTTTAGCCGACTAATAAGCATTATGTTAAACTTTTAAACAAACAGTCAATAAAATGTATCATTGCATTGTATCAACGCCTTTGTCGTTACTTCGCTGTTGACCTCTGGCATCGTCTGTAAAATATCTAATTACACAGTTTTTCTTGGCATTTCTACTACCCATAAATGATCTAATAGTAACAACATTTAATGATTAATATCCATAAAGACAAAATCTTAATAACCGTCACTAGAATATGCACAAATCTGACTTAAATTTTACCTTATTTTTCACGTCTGTCCTTCTCACTTCTCCAATGGTTGTACACTTTGTCCAGGTTGATGGCTTCGTCTGCTTCTTGCTTTGACTTTATGCGCATCAGCTGGTCCAAATGTGTCACTTCAAGACGATTTCTGGATTTTGTTTTGATATGATTCATTAAACTAAATCCTCTTTCCCAGTCGGCACTGGAAGCTTGAAATGTAGCACAAATATCCACAACCTGTGAGATCTCCTCTCGCTGCATGTTTTGCAGAGTAGACCTTTCTCACTTGAAAAAGAAAAAATCTCACCCAATTTCACCGCTTTTTTTTCAATTTGCACATACTCCGACAACCATTCCATCTTAAAAGAACTGCATTTCTTTTTTACTGTGGCTTGGTGAGTGGATGTGTCGCTGCCTGTTCGTTTCGCCATGATGCAGGGTTTGTATTAGCATCTATTAACCTGCTAGCTAACCTGCACGGCGCATATAGGCAGGGCCCAGACGCAAGCACCGTCAATGCCATGATTGGCTTCGTACCGTAAGTGAACCGTATCGTATCATTGGCTGGACACCTGTCACTCACTGAGTGAGAAACAAAAAAACAATATTATTGGGCGAATTAATTAGATTAGATTAAGTCTAATATTAGATATTAATTAATACGTTATGTTGATGTCGTTTATGCGCTGGATAGATTTTCTTGTGCGCTGAGAATGTGCGGGCCGTGCGCGATTGCGCACGCGCGCAGCTTAGAGGGAACATTGGTTAAAGGGATACTTGACTCATTGAGCCATTTTCAGCAGTAAAAAAAAATTTTTTTTCCAGAATGAATTTAATCACTTCATTGTTTTTCTTGTATAATTAATAACTTTAAAAATGACCAATCATGGCTCACCTGTTTTCTGGGTTTGGTCAGCAAACTGAGCCGTGATTGGTCGTTACCTACTTCCTCAGCACAGGTGAGGTCATCGTCAATCGACAGCAAGTGGCAAAATCAGTTTTAAATGTATTAATTGTTCATGAAAATAATGAGGTTACCAAATTCATTCTGGACAAAACATGAACTTTTTGCTGCTGAAAATGGCCCAGTGAGTAAAGTATCCCTTTAATTGAATATGCAAATACAGATTTGAGGTATGAGTCCAGGCGATAGTATTTAGAAATAAGTCTCTAAATTCACTTTACAAGGTGTCAAAGTAAGTCAAATAATCCCTTGTGAGTGGTGAACATCCCATGGAGCAGTTTCATGAGGGTTGGTGTGACCTTGTCTTTTGTTTTTTTGCTTAAAAAAGGTAATTTTGTGTCTTTTGTGCCACATGAGATAAGACACTCGGTGGTGTGATGTATCAGGTCTCTAGTGGGATTTTCTGTCAGTCTGCTCTCTCTGTCTCCTCTGGATATAAATATCCGCTTTAGATTTTTTTTCTTCCCCAAAGCCCCCAAAAATACACTTGAGTGTCAAATATCATTTGCGTACATGAAATACTAATACACAGCCATTAATAGCATCTTTTTTTTTCTAACGTCAGACCACCCGGGATACTATAAATAGTCTGTAATTTGGTTGATGTTGTTGCAATCATGTCTGCTGCTCTGTTCAGCCCCGTTTCCTCGACATGCATGCGTTTGCCTTTTTTTTTAGTGGGCTGATATATAGCACGATGCTTTGATGAAATTAGCGGCCAATGACAATAAAGCTGCCAGGAAGGAAGGAAAGAGGGCGGGAGATAACGACAGGCGGGCATCGTGCAGTCACCGCAGGGACGCCAGCCAGTGGGGAAATGTGCAGGGTTTCCGAGTGGAACTTGACTTCATAACAATAATCTTGCACAGCGGCGTCGGTGCGTCTTCATTACTGACCTTTTTTTTTTTTTTTTTGCATCGCAAGCCTATTACCTCAGCCAAGTCCTGTCCCACCATGGTGACAGTACCCCACAGATTGAAATTAGCTATTTGTTAGGAGCGTGATTCTATTCTTTCTCTGGCTCATTACAAATAAGCTGCACGCAGCACCTTGGTGAATGTGATTAGCACTTTTGGCAATAAGGTCAATTTACAAACAAAAATAAGCACTAGATCTTTGCAAAATTAGAGGGCCAGGATTTTTTTTTTTTATTCAATCAGGAGCACAACTTCTACTTTGTTGGATTGTGTATACAGGATTCTAGTACAATTTTGAGTGTGTATATGCACTAAGTCGACACATTCTTTTGCCTTATACAAGCTAATGCAGGGTTTCCTAACCCTTTCAGCTCCGAAATGTTTTTCTATCATGTTGTTTCTAATATACAGTGGATATAAAAAGTCTTCACACCCCCTGTTCAAATGCCAGGTGTTTTACAGATTTTACAAAAATGCCCACGATAAATCATTTCAAAACTTTTTCTACCAATAATATGATCTGTACAATTCAACTGACAAAAAAATGACCAAAGTATTTGCGAAAACATATTCATAATTGCCCCGACCTTGGCTAAAACCCCAGTTCTACATTGTCCCACATTTTGGAGATCTTGTTATGGTTCAACGACACCAAGGTTGAACTCCTTGTCCATAATTCTAAATTATGTTAGTTGCAAACACAACATCGCTCAGCACCCATAGTACACCATGCCTACAGCGAAGCATGGTGGTGGCAGTATTGTGCTTTTATGCTTGTTTTTCTGCAACAGAACCATGGTAAGATAAAGGGAATTATGAACAGTTCAAAATACCAGCCTGTGTCAGGAAAAGCCTGCTAGAACAGCTGACGTTTATTTGGAATTAATCAGAGGCACGTTAAATGGCGGCAGGTGTGTGCTGACTCCCCATTTAACATGAGTTTGAATGGATTGGTCAAATCCCAATAAAACGAGAGTGTGCCCCCACCCCTCCCCAATTGATTATTTCACTCTAAAAACAGTTGGATCAAAACAACCCAATTTGGGTCAAAAAGTGACTGATCCGCTACTTGGGTCAATTTGAATTTCTGGGTTTTATACAACACTATTTTTGTTAATTTTTCTAAATCTGGTCAAATTGACCCAAGTAGTGGATCGATCCATTTTAGACCCAAATTGGGTTATTTGTGACCCAACTGTTTGTGTTTTATGTAAAAACCTGGTATTTTAATGGGGGGTGTTAAAAAAATAAATAATTTGTAACGACAACTATATAGACTCAGAGAATGAAATATTTCATGATAAAAATTTTCACTCTAATACGGTTTCAACAATATTTAGATGTATTGATTTATTCTCAGTGCTATTGCCTAAAATTCTACACCCATAAACTACTTTTATTTTTTGGGATATACAAATCTTGGACTGGCTCTCATTTCATTATACTGTATTGTGCAAGCTATAGCTTCACTCCAGCACTTCAATTACTCCTCAACGTTTTGGACCCAAACAGATTTTCTTCCAAGGGAGGTGAAGGGGGAGCAGGAGGAAGAGAGGAGCAAATAAACAGATAGGATCATTATTCCTTGCTGCCACGATGCTATGGCAACAGTTTCCTCCTGCTCTGATTGGTCGTAGATAAGGTTAGCCATTTGGCTGCGACCACTTTCGCTCGTGGGAGTGGACAAATTATTAGGCTGTCGTCAAAGCCTGAGCTGTCAATCGCCCTCTTCACAACCACAGCCTTCATTTCCTCCAGACAATTTAGGAGGCTGCTCTGCCTCATGCGCTTGTTATTTGTTTTTACCGATGACTGAGAGGTGAAATTTGATCACAAGAGGGCATGGTGGAGGATATTAATGATGTTTTAGCATTCAAATGCATTCGTACAGAAATAGGTCATTTTATTTCATCTGAAAAATAATGATATGTTAGCTTTCTGTATTATGGCAAGTAAATTCCTTTCAAAACAAGCATGTGCACTGTATAATGTTCATAAACACTAACTGATAGGCAAAAAAAACAACTCATTCATCGCCAGCACAGTTAAAATGGATATTTGACGTCTATAGTCGTCAATGGCAGTGAATGAGTTAATTTTTTACATATCAAATGAGTTGGACGCAGTGAGTGGCAGGGCCATTACACAATGGGAGAGGACAGAACAGGATAGGATCGGGAAGGAGCAGTGAGCCAGACAGACCATTAATTCTCAGCCAATGGCGCTATTGCAATCAAAATGTACCTACAGTAAGCAAGGCTGCATTCCCGTTTATGAAACTATTTCAATTTGCCTTTCAGATCCTGGCCATCATCTCCATCCTCTTCATCGTGTTGTCCACTATCGCATTGTCTCTCAACACTCTACCAGAGCTGCAGGACACAGACGAGTTCGGCCAGTCCACTGACAACCCACAGCTGGCCCACGTGGAGGCGGTGTGCATAGCTTGGTTCACCATGGAGTACCTGCTCCGTTTCCTCTCTTCTCCCAACAAATGGAAGTTCTTCAAGGGTCCCCTGAACGTCATCGACCTACTGGCCATCCTCCCTTACTACGTCACCATCTTCCTGACGGAATCCAACAAGAGCGTGTTGCAGTTTCAGAACGTGCGGCGTGTGGTTCAGATTTTCCGGATCATGCGAATCCTGCGCATTCTCAAGCTTGCCCGGCACTCCACAGGACTTCAGTCTCTCGGTTTCACCCTGAGGAGAAGCTACAACGAGCTGGGCTTACTCATTCTTTTCCTTGCCATGGGTATCATGATCTTCTCCAGTCTGGTGTTCTTTGCCGAGAAGGATGAGGAGGACACAAAGTTTAAAAGCATTCCAGCTTCTTTCTGGTGGGCAACTATTACGATGACCACTGTAGGCTATGGAGACATCTACCCGAAAACATTGCTTGGAAAGATAGTCGGGGGTTTATGCTGCATAGCAGGAGTACTGGTAATAGCGCTCCCTATCCCCATTATTGTAAACAACTTCTCCGAATTCTACAAGGAGCAAAAAAGACAGGAAAAAGCACTTAAACGTAGAGAGGCGCTGGAGAGGGCAAAGAGGAATGGTAGCATTGTTTCCATGAACTTGAAAGAGGCTTTTGCCCGTAGCGCAGAACTGATGGATGTGGTGGTAGAAAAGAATGAGAGGCCTCATGATAACCACCTCTCACCGAGCCGTTGGAAATGGACTCCCAAGAGAGCCGTTTCCGAAACGAGCTCCAACCGTTCCCAGGACTTAGGATCTCCAAATAGGTGCCGAAACAGCAGCCCGCAAAAGTTAAACGTTCAGAAACTGGAGGAGATGTACACCCAAATGGCCAAGACCCAGTCACAACCAAACCTCAACCCTAAAGGTACCAGGGTTGGAAAACAAAGGGACGAGATAGAGTTGGGAGCCATACAGGACCATGGTCCGCCAATGCAGGGAACCGCAGACGGTGTAGGCGACATGAAAAGCTTGTCCAGCCTTGATAGTTACATCAGTTGTGCTACAGACTTCCAGGAGAATCAACGCTTCCCAGCAATTGACCTTTGCCACAACGAAAGCAACAGGTTCTCACATCATCCAGCTATAGCTCAGCCTCTTCCCCAGCACTGTCTGGCAAAAACAGGCCAGCAAAGTACCGGTGCCCCTACGTTGACTCCCATCACCATTCCCAAACCCTCAGAAAATGCAAGGAGATTCTTATTCTCTGGCAACGTCTCAAAAAGCCTTTTCTCCAAAGGAGGCTATCGCAACGAGAAGGAGCCCGGACCGTCTCCGCTCTCAGACAACTCCGTCCTATCTGACCACTCTCTGCTGAGCCCCGAAGTTTCCGTCTACACCACAGCCAGCAGCAGGACGCCGCCAAAGTCCCCAGAGAGCGCCACCCTTGCCCCGACCGTCTTCACCTTCCACGACTCTTCCATCAGTAAATACATCGACGCCGACACGGATGACGACGAACACCTGCGTGACATCTCCGACGCCAGCCCCACAGATTGCCTGCTGAGCGGCTCCAGCCCCAAACGCAGCATCAACATCAACTACCAGAGAGCCACCAACCATTTGGAAGCAGCTCAGAAAAAGCTGGGACAAAACTGTCTTTTCCCCCGGGAAGGAATTTGTGGGGTTCCTCACGAGAATCACATCGGTCCAGAGATAGGACGTAGACAAAAGGGGGAAAGGGGGCGTCAAAATACTTTGGACAAAAGCCACTGAGGTCTAAGTGCACAAGTGCTTGTGACAAAGACACCCAACACTCAACAAGCCAGACAAACAAAAGGAGAGCAACAAAGTTCCAATGTTTTACAAAATCACCTGAGCATGCCATTGGGTCATGGGCTCAGGGAGAACACGAGGGCCGAATACTCGGGGAGAAACACAAATTTCACTGCCCCTCTTTCGATTCATTCCAATCAAGAGGTAGTATTCCACAGCCTCCGAAAAAAGAAGCACCCCAATGTAGCCAGCAGGTCTGTTCCGCGATCCTCTTGAGTGCTTTTGAGAAAATCAAACTGGGTTCTGCGCGTTTGTTGAGGCTGACGGTTATCGCTACATTCTCCAGTAAGAACTGTCCAAGCGGAACTAGTCTCATAGTCTTGGAGACACAGGAGAAGACTTCAAAAGCCTATAAGCTTCATCATGCCCTCCATTCTCATACCCCGGCCTTAGTCATTTGCATTTGTTGGGGACGTGCATGTCTGCATTCGCGTGTGTGCATGTGAGGACAACTGCTGATGGATGATCCGATGGTAATTCATGTATACATATACGCGTCCAAGATTGTCCAATCTGATTTATTTTTTTATAAAGATAAAATACCTTCGATATTGTGGCTATTTGATAGTCTGCTTTGTCATAATCCTACGCGACAAGTAATCCCGCTTCAAGAATCGGCGTCACGGAACAGTGGCTTCCGATATTGGAGGTTACGGCCCATCATCCACAGTATTTTGTCACATGACATCGTAAGGAGGATGGAGAACACTTACATCTTGCCAGTGGTTCATATTACAAGGGCACCTCCGTGCCATTAGCCGGGTTTACATGGAGCCACGCATTCCGATTAGAATGAATCCCAATGACCAAACAGAATGAAAATGCTCCGTATAAATACCTCAATCGGAATGAAAATGCCAAGGGGTGGTAATATTCCTTTTGCCAATCCGTGCGTCATGTAAACAGTCCAATCGGAATAGCCAGGCTGCATCCAGTCTGCGCAGGATTTGCCTTGACATAAATGCGTCGTGACGTTGTAGTTTACGCACTTTAAAATGTCGGTGTCTTACCGAGAGCTCATCTGCGAAAGAAGAACTTATTTTACGTACTTGGAACTTGTTTTTATCAAGATGTCGCTTTAATAAAAGTGTTACAACTATCACAACTACAGTGCTGAATAGATGAATGAACTCCGTCTTGATAAATCACGTGATTGTTTACATCGAACGGCTGATCCAATGAACTTAGTGGACTATGGAAACGGTAATGGAAACAATAGATCAGAATAGATGATGTCACGTAAATAGGTGACCAGAAATCTTTATTTGGAATGATTTCAATCGGAATGACAAAAAAATCTTCATGTAAACCCGTGTAGAAGCCAATAACGTAATTACGGCCCACGACGTAATAAATTTGGCCCATAACGTAATAACTGACCAATAATGTAATAAAAATCCTAAAAGGAATGCTTCAATAAAAACTAAACATTACTATTAAGGAAGAAATAGGATGAGACAGCTCTTGTACTAATATCAAGAAAATGCTGGTGTGTCTAATGTTGTAGCCAGTAATGCGTACATTTAACCAGCCGTCTATTAGTATTAAAAAAAAATACTAACTATTCATTTAGTAATCAGCTAAACAATCTGGCATTTCCCCCTCATAAAATTAAGATTTTAGTAGCAAATGGGCAACATGCATTGGCCTTATTTTGTCCAAACGTGACCAAAGAGACTGGATCGAGTTAATAATAGGTCATTTTGAGGGGGGACCTCTTTTGCCGCTTTGGTGTTTAAATCTCGATATAACCAAGTCATACTGTACATAAAGAAACTGCACACGAGTTGTAATTGACCAGTGCTAACACACCCACGGAAGGCGCACAAAGCTTAACTTCAATATATGCAGTATCTAAATGCTTGGTTGCCATGGTGACAGGTACCGTTGCGCAGTCTTTTAATTGGGGGGTGGGAAGGTCTGACTGCATGCAACATATACAAGAGTGCACGGCGGCACACGGGAACGGTAGTTCTGCATGGTAGTCACACGTCGGCACAGCCGCCATCCACCACCCCGTACTCATGACTCACGGATGCGACGTTATGAAAATGTCACGACCTCGCCCGTTAACACGTTTACAACCTCTCTTTGTAGCACATCGCGGATATGTGATGTTTTTTTTGTTACTGCATAACACAGCAACATTGAAGGGAATATACATATTTATTATGAGAAGAATATACATGCACTTTAATGTCTAATTTAAACGGAGGAAACAGTCATTGCGCATCTCAGTTGAGATGTGACATACTTGCCTTTTTAAACCCTTTAAGACTGAACCAAAACCTTGAAAGAAAAGCATCAACATGATGAATTTGGAATTGAACAGATTCTAGTTTGACCTGCAGGAAAAATGGGGAGCAGCACGTTTTGTGATGGGTCACCGCAACGTTCGCGAGTGGTTGTCATTCATTCCTGTGTTTTCAAATTGTGTTTTGCATTGTAGCCAGAGAAGCCAGCGTGTGAAAGGAATTGCAATGAGGGTGTGAGTGTGTGTTTGAGCGAGGGAGAGTGTGACACTTAATAGAAAAGAATTTCCCAAATGAATGTATGCATGTCAGGGGATGCCTCCATTCGGCGTGTGAAATACCAAGAAGCACCCCACAGAGATCACACAAATGCACCGTATTTATTTAAAAAAAAATACTGTATACTAAAGATATATTCCTTGCTATTAATTTACTCCCAGCCATTTTCACTGAAGCAACCCCCTTCGCTCCCGGCTGTTTTACTGGATTTGTACTGATGCGTCCACAGAATATTCTGTTCTATTGCTATAAAAACATGGAACCAACCAAAAGAAAGATTAGAGTCTCTTCTTTCATCAGGAAAAAAAGTACATTTGTTCCTGTTTCCGTTTAATAGCAATTAGCATTAGAATATAGCTAAGTTTTGTCATTATTCACAAACCTGTTGAAAACACTGGCAAAAGAGCTTATTGCAACATGGCCTTGGTAGATCTCTTATACTCTGCTGCCACCTGCTGGCCGTTTTTTGTAATAACTACCATTGCTTTAAGCGACCTCTTCATTTCAGAAGCTGGTTCAAAGCTCTCTGTATGCTCGAGCATAAAAAAAATGTAAAAAATCAAAAACTAACAAAAAAAAATTATAAATACATTTTTGGGAGTGAAGGACAAAGTATTAAAAAAACATATTTTTACATTTTTGGGTTTGAATGTTACATGGAATGGGAGGCGCATCAATTAGCATTATTAGGAAAATATCCACAAGCTCCATACTAGAGTAGATCCCATTTTTTATCCAATATTATATACATATAAACCCAAAATTAGTCATACAGTGGATGCATTTTGGCCTTCAATTATTTATTTATTTAAAGATAGATAGGACACAAAAAATGGATTTTTTTTTTTTTAAATATAGATTTTACACTTTATAAACTGTTCATTTCAGTTGTTTTTCTCACCACTAATGGGATTTTGTGATTTCCAAGGAAAGTTTTAGAAGTGATCTTTGGAGATGTGAAGACATGTACTGTACTTTTCTTCTTCTTTTTTTCAATCAACTGATCTTAAAATTTGGTCAGCGTATGAACAATCTTGGGCTTAACTGTAAATTCATGATTTAGCTCAATGATAAAAGACACAATCAAAAAAATTATTGCCATATATTACATCGGGTATAATTGTAACAGAATCTGAAATACTGGACAGTGATTTGAAAGAAGAATTCTTCAATGAACATATTTTACAAAGAATGTCCTTTTCTTTTTGTCTTATTAATTAATTCCAATGATATTTGATAAGGTGGTAATTGTGCAAAAGTGAGAAAACGGACAAGATAAACATTAGCGATTGACTTGCATATTCAGCTCGGCGGTGCTGAACGGACCTTTAATTGGATTTTGCTTGAGGAACACGATTGTCCAACATTTCCTCGCCGTTGTTCAACTCCGCCACGTAAATCTCATTGACGTATATATGTCACACATAATTGGGTCAGTAATAACCTGCTGATTGCCAGTTGTGAGCGACATCATCATCAATATCAATCAATAAAATGGAGGGGGAGGGGGGGTAAATCATGTGACTAAAGGTCAGTCAGTATAGAGTACAAGCGGTCACCATTCATCATCTGTCCAGTCGTTTGGGCTTTCAATACAAAAGGCTGTCAGGGAGCATTTTGGATGAAATATTTCAACGATGATGACAATCAATATTTTATGACTAGACAGGAAACACCATAGTCGAGGTTTGTTCAACGTAATCGCTCATAGAAATACAATACACAATATTGACAGGCAATGTTTTCGGACAGGATTTTAAGAGGGTACCCAACAAAATGTTTCGCACTATCTAATGTATGTATTTTAAAATAAAACGAGTGCAACAAACTGCATATATGAGGCAGATAGCTGATACATAAAACATTATATTTTGGTTTTGGCTTATTTCTGTTCTAGAAGATTTATTCCAAATATGTTATGTATTTTAATTTATTAATTGTATTTTTTTGTATTTAATTATATTTATTAGGTTTCTATTCATTTGAGTGTCTTCTGGTAGACATCCTAAAGTTTTTGTGCTGGTCATTCGTGACATCAGTATTGGTGGATGGAAAGAAAAAGATACCTTGACTGTGATACTGTGATATGATTTTTTTTTAATCTTAAGACACTTTTCTGTATTTGGTGATCCTATAACAGCATACCTCGTGGTCCTCTGTTTACGATGGTTGCAGTAGTAAAATCATAATTTAAGTATTTTGTAGAAAAACACTTTCAGGCCATAAATAGAAAACGAGCTGGTAATCAAATGTCGTATCTCGGGACTCCCAAAAACTGAGGATAATTATTTGAGTGAACTTCAAATCACAACCAAATGACTATTTATTGACATTTTATAGCCAAAATGAAGAGCACAGATACCCCAAACGTCCCAACATGGCGCCCCCTGCTGTTTTGTAAAGTCATTTTGTTTTTGTTTAAGATTTTTATATTCGGAATAGTTTGCTGCTAGACGTAAATGGATACAGGTATTTGCTGTACTGTCGTGAGTAGAAACCCCTCTAATGTATCACAGGGTTGGGGTCCATTCAGGGCATGTCATAAAAGAAAAGCGGTATCGGAGTATAAGGCCAATGAACAAATTACAAAAAATATATTTTTCTACATTTAAAGCTCTCAGTGGAATTGACCCCAACCTTGCCTAAGCCATCGGTCTTTGTAAAGTCCACCTGAGAAATAGACAAAAGATAATCGGAAAGCTCTTATACAATGTTGTTTGTAGGTCCCCAGCTTGGTCCGTTTTGTACAAAACACACAAACAAAAACATTTCTACCTGTTGACTTTCTATGCTGTCGTTTCTGTATAAATGTTCTATCGTTCGGTGCATGTTGTAACTTTTTGGCGTTGCGGCTGCTTGTGACTCACACGGAGCCATCCATGTTATTGTCTTGTAAGGAAGAAAAAAAAACTGTCTCTACTGTATGTCTCGAGATGTTTCTATTTCTTATGAAAAGCGACGTTTCACCCTTGGATGACTCCAAAAGAAATAAAGCAGATCACTTTACATTTTGATTACGAATGGCTGACTTTCATTATTCTTAGGGTATTACGAAATGTGTCACGTGTGTCCGAATGATACTAACACGAACCAAATAAAAAGGTTTATACTTGCAGACTTTCGTGCATTGGAGTGACTGAGGAGGAGGAAGCTCTGGGGGGGGGGGGGGGGGGGGGGCTTCATCCGCCCAACATGTCGCCACACGCTTCGACATTGGGGCTTTCCCACAGCCTGTCACTGGAGACGCTTTCTCCTGCATGTGGCGTTTCAATTTAGCATCCGGTGTGCTAAGCAAAACAATGGGGCCATCTAGTGGTAGACATGCCTTGTTGATAGCCACCAGCAGGTTCATGTCAAAGGTTGGTTTGGGAGAAAGAATTTCACAAACGCAAATTGAAATGGTTTTAATTGCTCAGCCAGAAGAAGAGTGGAAATGTTTACATTCACATAAAACGTTATCCTCGGATTATATTCTAGAATATATCCAATTAATATATTGTCTCTATACTTTTTGTTCTTATACCATTTTAAATTAATTAGTCTTAATAATACTGGTTCCCTTTCAAATCTGGCTGAAACACATTTCACATAATCGTGTATTCAGTATTTATACACACACACACACACACACACATTAAAAATCCATCCTTCAGAAATGTGATGAGGCAGACTTTCTAACCACTTTTCCACTTGTCACAAACTAGCATATTATGTATGATGCATGTTGTTTTTTTAAACGTTGCTATTTCCGAGTGTTTGTGAACGCATCACGCGACTCACGGGAGGGGAGGGGGAGGAGCGCAAGAAAAGTTGAGAAGCGAACTGTGAGTATCTTTCTCTCACGCTCTTGTTTTCCTCGTTTGGGCCGTAAAAAAAAAACACATTTGAGAGACGTTAAGATATTTTAACTAATAGTTTTGACCCCATTAAATAAATTAAAAATAATGAATTCTTTAACTCATTCTTATGTGACTTGAAAACACAGAGGCAATATATATTGTATATTTCTTTCATTTTAAAAACACACTATTCATTTCAATAATATATAAAAATGTTCCATCACATCAACATACATTTGTTTATATAATCGTAGGTCTAGTAATCACTAATTACATTACATGGGTTGCGCCACATCCTACAAACGACTAAATATGGCCCTGCTTGAAAATTTTACGCTGTCAACTTTTTAGTCTCTGCCGATTGATTAGTAGGAGATCAAGTGGTTTGCCACTTTGGCATCCAGTGTCCATTTTGAAGCCATATATGGCCAGTAGAGATAATACTTGATCATTTGAACCACTGTACTGTACTGACTTACCTGCCCTCCTCATCCATCTCAAGCACAGTTAGTTCAAACTGCACAAAATAATTCACACACAAAAGCTACTACGGGAACATTTTCAAAGGTTGGAAAAGGTCACCAATTTGCGAGGAGAGTCTGAACGTGTTACCTAATCGTGTCGCTTCTTCCTGCCGTTGTCATAGCCACGGGTGATAATAAGAGCTGGGACTGCCCACAGAGAATCCATGATAATAACATTAATTATGAACATGTTCTGCAATAACGGGCCTCACAATGGACATCGAAATAACCACGTAATGGCACAATTTTCTCTCGCAATAAGGACAAAAGGAGAAAATGAAGGTCAATTTGATAAGGTACCTCACTACATTAGCGATGGCCTTTGGCATGACCACGTATATTGTTTTTAACGCCAAGATACGTTTTCTTATCTGTGCAGGTATTAGGTAAGCTTGCTGCACTCGCTCAGCTAAAAGTCACGATGTGTTTGCTAAAAAACGATGAGCATTATCGGCCGCCTCTCGGCTGATCTGCTCGCCGTGCGTGTGCCTCGACCGTGTGAAAAGGGCAAATTAATGAAACTCCCGTGGCTTGAGTTTATTCATTCAAAAGTTCCAACAGTGTGGACAGTGAAGGCCAAACTGAAATGTGTGTGAAGGCCAGAAAACAGTCCAAAAAAATAATAAATCACTAAACACTTTTCATATACTATTTTTCCACTACTGTGATGATTTTTTTTTAAGGCGAATGTGATCATTTGAAGTCGCATTTACAGTTAAAAAAAAAAAAAAAAAAAGTACACCAGTCTTTCAATTAATTAAAATTCTGGCAATTCAGATTCCAATGAGCCTGAATGAGGCTTGAATGTTGAATGTAATAAACTCATGTTCATATTTTTCATTTACAAAAATGCACAAAATATAAAAATATAAAGCCATTATAGAGGATGTCAACAAAAAAATATTTACTCTCACTGCCCACTGCGCATATATTTTTTGCTTAGACCGTTTTATTTTATTCTAGAAATTATCTTAAATCTAATGTCTTTTTTCTTTTCTTTTTCTTTTTTACCTATCATGGCCAGTCAGAGTACAATTTTGGAGGGACACCCTACACGTATATCAAAAAGGGGGGAAGAGATCACAACTTAGTAAATAGTCTGGCGATCTTTACGACTACTAAATAAGGACTCACTGGTCCGATTACATACGGATATGGCTCACATGCCAAACGCTGCGGGTAAAACAACGGCGCCAGTGTTGGGAACGAAAACAATCCTTCTTGAGGTGTAATACCACAGAGGTTTACAGCTCGAAAACAATCTGCTTATGCTCTCAAACTGCTTACAAAAAAAGTGTCACTTTTTACACACTTCAATTTTAAATTGCAAAAACTATATATGAGGTTGTACACAACCTCAACATCCTTATGTGGATTTTTGTTTTTTTCACGCTTACTCAGTGGCTCATTACATTTTGGATTACATTACAGAACCAAATTTAAACCATTAATCGGTTTTATGCGTTTTCGGTACTTTTAATACTCCACAGGGAACAAAAGCCGGCCAATTAATTCAGTAATGAAGGGTCCAGTGCAAGAGTTTGAGTGACACTATCAGAGGTTTTAGTATAGCATGTGATGATTGTTGTAAACATAAACTACCCCGTGTTGCTGTTTTGAAGGCAATTTTGCAAGGGAGTTGTGAAATTTAACACCTGACACCCCCGCCCTGAAAAAAAGGGTAGTAATGGCAGATGCTACTGTTCACAAACAAACATTATTGACTGAAACACTTGAACTCTGTTGCTAACCAAAACAGCAGCACCCCATAACCAGTCTCAGATCAACTAAAGTACGGAGTCATATTGTAAATTAGTTCACAACCTGGTATTTAAGATGACTTGTGACGCCCCTTCAGTCGACACATGGCACACAGTCTTGCTTTGTTTGGAGGACCAAAACTGCCAAAATTAAAAAAATTAATATATGATTAAATAAATAAATAAATACAACTGAAAATAAAAACGGATATAAAAAATAATTCAAAAATTAAATACACAAAATAAATAAATATATTTATATATAGGTAAATTAAAAAAAATATCTAAATAAATACAAAAATAAATATATAAATATAATTAAATATGAAACCATAAACAAGCTTCTGTGTTTTGGGTTAAATCCTTGTGATGATGTCAGTTGCTATGGTGCTGTATTTGTCACTCTTGATTTGTTATATAGGCCTTTATTCTGTCATACAGAATGGAGCATGGCCCTCACTGGAGTTGCCCATGTTTGTCAGTACGTGGGGGTTTCTTGGTCAAGGCAAAAAAAGGCAAAGGATAAGGGGTACCTCATAAACGGCCTGGTTAGTCTAAGTACAGATTGCGTTTCACGTGAAAGCTGGTGACCTCTCCTTACAAAGACATTCTATGTTATTTTCCCTTAGCACTGGTGCAAATGTATACAGTACATTGACAGCTTAGAGTAGCAGTAATGAGGCGCTCAAAGTATTTCTTCTAATCTGGGAGGAGGGTGTTTAAAAACCAGCAGGATGGAGGCTGAGGCCCACAGACGACTCAAACAGCAGCTCGGCTGTCCGCATGAACTCACCCGGGCCGTTTGTGAGCGTGAGCGAGAGTCAAGCCGAGCAGCCATGATATTCTTCATGGACATGCAGATGATGCTGCTGGACATCATTTACTTCATCCTGCGCAACACCGTGCGGGCCGTGCTGCGGCCACGCGTCAAGCCCATCGACGGCGAGCTGGTGCTGATCACCGGGTCGGGAGGAGGCCTGGGTCGCCTCTTCGCCCAGGAGTTCACCAAGCGAGGCGCCGAGGTGGTGCTGTGGGACGTGGACGGCGCGGCTAACGAGCGCACGGCCAAGCTGGTGCGCGATTTGGGGGGCAAGGCGCACGCCTATACCGTGGATGTCACCAAAAGGGAGGACGTGTATCGCTACGCGGATGTGGTGCGGAAGGACCTGGGCCGGGATGTCACCATGCTGGTGAACAACGCCGGAGTGGTGGCCGGCCAACGCGTGCTGGACTGTCCGGACGAGCTCATCGAGAAGACCATTAAGGTCAACTGTCTCGCACTTTTCTGGGTAAGGAAAACCTTTGTTAAGTTATTAAATGTTTTTTCTATCTAATTTTGTATCTCTCTCTCTATATATATATATTTATATATATATATATATATATATATATATATATATATATATATATATATATATATATATATATATATATATATATAATAATAATCTATATCTAATATGAATAAAGCAGCAAAATCTACCCTTTTTTTTTTATCTATCTCTTTTTCTGCTTTTTCCAAATTCCACAAATGCAATACTAATCAGAATGTGGGGCTGCACAGAACATACTATTTTAAAACAAATTTGGGGGTTGACTTCCCTTTTAAAAGCCAGCACGCCATCAAATTAATTCACAGTTGCTTTGATGCGGAGGGTGTCAAACCATCGGTAGGTTCAATCTGGCCCGTGAGGACAGAACAAAAATTGCAGTTAAAAAAAAAACTGATGTTGCTAATTGTGTCCACTAGATGGCGCACTGACGACAATTTAAAAGTCATTCTGAAATTTGGCTTTTACGGCAAAAGTTGTGCGTTCATTTTTGTTAAGAAATTTCATATTCATCAGCAATAAGATAATGATGCGAATATTTTCAGAATGTACGTGTAATTATTTGCACACAAAACAACAACAGGAAATACGTTTGACCTGACATTTATAGCTTATTAGGTCACATACTGGTCCAGCCCACCTGGTGTAATTATTTGCACAAAAAAAAAAAAAAAATACATTTGACCTGTCGTTATTTATAGCTTATTCGGCCACATACTGGTCCGGCCCACCTGAGATCACAGTGGGGTTTAAGTGGCCCCCGATTTCAAATGAGTTTGACACCCCTGCTTTAATGTATTATCTAATCATGAAAATGTCAGGCAAAAAAAAGTTAACCCCTTCAGACCCTTTTGGGGAGTGTTATCTCATGTTTTTATTTGTTATAGTGGACGCCAGGATAGTACGGCTGTAACGTGTTGTAAACATACCAAGCTTTTATGTAAAAATTTTTTAACATGAACATCATGCAAATCAACTTGTGATTGGTTAGTTAGAATCTAATCATGAACCAGAAGTGTTGACATCATCCAAAGTTATGTGTTTTTATTGGTTTGGACATGCAAATACATCATGTCCACTGCAATCATCTATGGGTCCAAAGGGGTATATTGTTTCGTTTTTTGCAACAAAGAAAAACTTGTAAATTACTAAATGCATTTTTATCCTCATCTATTGGCACACAGCAGTGTATTGTCGCTAAAAATAAAGCACACTAATACGATCCCTTTACAGCATTGCTCACAATCCTCTTAATGCGAAGCTGCACATGCAACAAAAGCGCCCTTTATGTTGCGCGTGAATATTACGTACTTCGACATCACTCTGCGTTTGTGTGCCAGACAGTGAAGGCCTTCCTGCCGCAGATGAAGGCCCGGGATCACGGCCACATCGTGACCATCGCCAGCGTGCTGGGCCTCTTCAGCACAAGCTGCGTTGAGGTGATTCAGGATTGAAGGCCGACCTGCAACAGTTTCAACGTTGATCACAAATAAAGCGATCTAAGATGTTTTTCCCAGACAAATCCAGCATAAATGGATGTGTTTGTTGCACCTGAGACAGGACTACTGCGCCAGTAAGTTTGCTGCGGTGGGTTTCCATGAGTCTCTGGCTCACGAGCTGCTGGCTGAGGAAGTGGAGGGTGTGAAGACAACTCTGGTGTGTCCTTACATCGTGGATACGGGCATGTTTGAAGGCTGCAAGATAAGGTGTGTCAACATTATTGCTAAGTTCATATAAATCAGTGAGGAAAAACAGGGGTTGACAAATGTTGGGGAAAAAATAAAAAATAAGTATTTTTAAAAATCCGTGATCATATATGACTGTCAACCAGGGTTATTATAGTTTTTGGAATTTTCATGTTAGTTTTTATTTCGTTTTGAGTAAAAATATTTAATATATTTTTCAGGGTGGTTCTATTAGTCTTTATTCGTTGTAGTTATTTTAAGAAATGCTTAGTTTTAGTTAGTTTCAGTATTAGTTTTTAAAAGAAAAATATGTATTACTTGCGCATAATATTTAATAAACACCATGGTAAAATGAAAAAAAGTAACGCATTTTCTTACCTAGCGTGAGTTAAAAAGCAGAATTTAACGCAAAATTGTCGCCGAGGAGCAATGTCATCTGAAGGTGCTTTTCGATTGGCTGTTGCTAAATAAACTTCACTTCCGCGTGACACACTTTCAAACGTCGTTATTCCGGTTAATATCGAATAAATATACTTAAAATCACATCTAAAATCATCCCAATTACCAAAGTCTAAAAGGAAGGACATTTTCGCTATAATTATAGTCTTGGTTAGTTTTGTAAACATAAAATGTAGTTTCAGTTAGTTTTCTTTTTCAAAGCTTTTGTTTTAATCAGAGGTGGCAAATCCAGGTCCAGAAAGTAAAAACCCTGCCACAATTTAGCTTTAGCCCCAGGTGCTAGCTAGCAGCTCCCTAGCTAGCGCCCATGATGCTCGTTTACCTGTTAGGGAGCTAGCTAGCTAGCATCATAGGCTAAAGCCAAATTGTAGCAGGGGTTTTCACCTGTTTTTTATTTTTTTAAAGCAAAATAGGGTTAAGGTTAACCCTTTTTAGAATGTTTGTTGTTTTCGTATACTAAAATAACCTTGCTGCCAACAGAGAAGAGGTGGAGGTGTTCCTGCCCCCTCTGGAGCCTCAGTACTGCGTGGAGCAGGCCATGAACGCCATCCTCGTAGACCAACCCCTAGTGTGCATTCCACGACTCACCTACCTGCCTGTCCTCTTCAGAGCGTCAGTACCACGTCTCGTCCCACTCACGCCGACCCGAAACCTGCTTATACTTTTTTTGTTCTTTCAGTTTGCTGCCATGGGAATCCAACGTGGTTTCGTATCGTTTCATGGGCTCCGACAAGTGCATGTATCCCTTCATCGATGCCAAGAAGAAACAAATGTTAAACGGTGTCAATTCGATCGCGTAGGTTTCATTCAAAAAGCCTTTAAGAATTTATCGGGAAAAAAAAACTGTTCGACTGCCAGGATTCGCTCACATGCTATTGGTCAGAACAAACGCAGACGCGAGATGACGACTCAGACAAGTGGTTATCAGCTTTGCAGTTATGTTCAATGAAAAGAGAAAAAAAAGTTAAATGATGCAACTCTGTAACTGCTGCGTTGTATGTGTTCATACAATTAAAGTGACCTACATTGTCTGAGCACATATTTTACCTTAGAAACACCACTTTTGTTTAACACAAAGCTATTCTGCTGTATGAATTGCCACGGGATACAGGTTAATTGTAGCGTCTGCCATCTAGTGGAAGAGCATATAATTGCGCTGCCTGTCACGAAACGCTCTCCAAGTCAAGTCCCTTCCAAAAGTATTGGAACGGCAATGTCAATTCAATTCCTTTGTGTTTGTTGTCTACAGGAAACAATTGGGTTTCAGATCAAAACATGACTGAGACACAAGCTCAGAATTCCAGCTTGTATTTCAAGGTATTTACATCGAGATATATTAAAACTCAGGACGCTTTTTTTTCCACGCATGCGCAAACGTAACGCGCACTTCGCTTTTTTTATGGTATGGCTTTATTTCTTCTCTCAAAGTCTTCTTCAAACAGTGGATTGTGATACTTTCACCCCTACCCTGTGGAGGTCGGCAGCGATGTAGCTGAGTGTTTGTAGTCTTCTTTGCAGCGCTCACAATGTTTCTGTCATCAACTGCTGTTGATAACCTTGGCCAACCTGTTCGATGTCTGTTGCTCTTCGTGTTGGCTTAACAGCAAATGCAGTTTTCACAGGTAAAACCCAAAAGCAAAAAACAAGCACTGTTTATGCAATCAATCTAAAAGGCCCATTAGTTGCACACAGTCACCAGTTTAGCCTCTAAACGTGAGATTAAAAGAAAAGAACCCAAAATATAAACAAGGAAACAAATGAGTCGAGCAAAAAAAAGAAAGAAAAAAAATACAAGTTAAGACAGATATTTGTTTTGTGCACATGAGCACGCAGGTTTATTTCCACAAGGAGCAGAAAGAGACGGGAGGCCGACAAAGGAGGGAACGGGAGTTAAGACTGCCTTGCCACACACAGTGGAAACATCACGTTTACATCACACGCTACACTGAAAGTAACACGCTCTTTCTTCCTGGCCCTGCATGATCAATGTCGGTAACACGTCACTTGTGGGTTTTGAAAGCACTGGAGAAACATTTGACAGCTGCATCCTAGACAAAGATGAAAAAAAAAAAAACACAAATGGGACTTCTTCTTTTGTTTATGATAACCTAAAGGCAGTAATAAAACATGATACTTAAAATCAAGAATTAACAGGACACAATTCACAGTTTCCAAGTGAAGCCCCAAATCACTGGCTAGGATGCAGCTACTTCCACGAGTGAGCAAACAAACAAAAAAAGTACAATTAAACAACATCAAGGAGAGCAAAACCAAAATGTTCACTTCAATCTTGTTTAACTGTGAACACGGTGTACCGGTGATTATGACCGACGGCCGCCCAAAAATGTCCTGCCGTGATTGGAACACAGTGTCTTCAAGTTTTTTTTTTTTGTGCTTTGACAGTCAAGATGGTCTAAACGTTGCCGTCCAGGGGCGGGGCCAGTGTGCTTGAGTTAGCCGGTTTGGGGTGCAGCTCGCCTTCCACCTCCTGTTTGCCACATCTGTCGGAACCCGGCCCACTTAATGAGAACGATGCTTGTGGTTTACATGAACGCGTTTGAAAGCTGACTTCACGCTATAAAGTGAGGACTTACCCAGGGGCTGTTCCGTTTCCTGTTCGCTCGTTTAACAGCTGCTCGTACTCAGACAGCAATTTCAATATATTAAGTGCAGCCTGTAAAAGGTGAAGAAGAGTCATTTATATCTGTTTCTAGCAGCGTATTTACAGTTGACCAGATAACACGGCAAATACAAGCATTTTAGCTAGTTGTATCAAACTAAGTTAGGAGTTTAATCAAAATGTAGACAGACTCAAAAAACGTGACTTGAACATATTTTGCGAGACTTTACGATAAATGGAACCGCAGGCTAACCTAATAGCTGTTTTTTTAGCGGCTATTTGGGAGTTATCCCAGGGTTAGCGTGTGGGTAAACATTTAGCCCAGGCGCTTACCGTTAGCTCATGAATTAGCAGCTATTTGGGAGTTAGCGTGCGGGTGAATGGTTAGCCCGCGAGCTAACCGGCTCGCTTGCGAATTAACGGCTACTAGGTTAGCCCGCGAGCTAACGGTTCGCCCGCGAGCTAACGGTTAGCCCGTGAATTAGTGGCTATTTAGGAATTGGCATTATAGTTGGTGCAAAAGCTGATGGCAAACAAAAGAAAAAACGTTAACATGTTGCAAATCACAAAAGCTGTTTAATAAACATGTGCTTAATCACAAATGTTATATCTGTTCTAAATGCACAATAAAAAAAATTCTAGGTTTTCATACTCTTGTTAACAAAAGTGGAAAAAAATGTGAAACTAATAGAAATAGTTCAAATTAATTTTTTACGTCTATAGCCGTCAATGGCAGTGAATGAGTAAAAAAAAAGAAAAAAGGTTGACAGTACTGCAAGACTTAACCTTTTTGTTCCCCTTCTTTTCCATAATGTGTCTGCCAATGTTCAAAAGATTGTGTTTCACGTGAGATACATTTTTATTTTTTTATTAATTAAATTTTTTCCCGTGTGTTGATCAAGGGCAGATATAACAAGCTTTTACTTCTTTCTGTTCCCTTTCATTTCTTTGATTTTAAAAAGTGAAATACATTTTTGAATTGAATTGATACTAATTTATTTATATATTGTACAGTCAATTTCTTAAATAGTTTCATGAATTTTTTGAAATTTGGATTTGTAAGTCAACCAGCATCGCAAAATGGCTTGTGTTGAACTTTCTTCCTGAACAAGCCCTCGCAGGAAACAGAACTGAGACGATGTTTGGATTGTCCTACCATATCATGACAGGATTCGACATCTTTTCCCATTCCATGGCTGATGAGCGGTGGCTGGGCGGAGCAGTTTATCAGCGATACAAACTCATTCTTATTGTTTTTCGGGAAATCTTTGTATTCCACCTGCAAGCAAAATAAGAAAGTGCTTTCTGTTGGGTGCGCAACGCCGAGCCGATTGAAGACGCCGAAGAGGACGACTACCTGCAGGCCCTGCACAGACGCAAGGTAAGCAAGCTGTTCCGAGGGCCTGGTGAGGGGCCCGTGGGGCGTCTGGATGTTTTTGTTCTTGAGGATAGCCTCGGCCGTGTGGGACGTGCCCGAGTACAGCAGCTCGTTGGCAATTGCGGCAGTGACGGTGGCCTTGCCCGGGTTCGGTGTTGCTCGCACGTAATCCTTGCCCTGGGGTCCTTGGCAGGCCCCGACCGCTTGAGCCAACTCGGGCACCATGGGCAGGATGCCGGCAGGAAGCTGCTGGTGACTCAAGTAAGGCAGGCGGAACTCCTCCTCCTTGGAACCTGGAAGATATCGTGGGGCGGCTGTGACGAAAACAAAAAGCGAGTCAAAATGTGTGCGTTCCAACCACTTGCACTCACCCAGTGGCACCTCCTCCATACAGCCAGGCTCAAAAAATGTCACCTTGCGTCCATCGCCGGGCTTCTTCACGGGGGTCTGAAGATTCCACAAACAGCGGACATTTAAGATTAAACATACAAACAGGGTCATGCTTTTCTATTACCTAAAACGGTCAAACAAAATACCCTCTCTTCAGTTTTAAGTGCCGGTTTAGAGGGCTGAGGCTGAGGCACTTTATATCCAAGTATCTCCAACATCTTCTCTGCCGCGTTCTTCTTGGCCACTTTTTTGCTCGGCCCCATGCCCTCCGCAGACTGGCCGCGCACTCGCACCTGGAACAAAAGCATGCAGGACGAAGCAAGTATTAGAGGCTAACGTACATGGAGCGCATTCGAAACTTCCCGGTAGGTCGCTAAGCAACCACTTCCAACGAGAGCTATCTAAGTTATCGATTATCATATTAAGTCGACAATTATTTTAACTCATTCACTCCCAGTCATTTTCACTGAAGGAAGCCCCTTCGCTCCCGGCTGTTCTACTGGATTTTGACTGATGTCTGCAGAATATTCTGTTCTAGCACTATAAAAACATGGAACAAACCAAAAGAAAGATTCGTTTTTTTCTTTTTTTCAGAAAAAAAAAAAAAAGTATATTTGTATGGGTTTCCATTTTAACATTAGAATATAGCTAAGTTTCATCATTACTCACAAACCTGTTGAAAACATTGGCAAAAAGTATGGACGGCCAAAACTTAAAATAAATAAACAAATGAATATAAAAACAGATATAAAAATTATAATAAAAAAAATAATACAAATGGAAATATCTATCCCTAAATAAATAAATAAAAGTAAAAAATAAATACAAAGGTAAAAAACAAGATTCAAAAAATACAAATAAATATAAAAATGATTGATCTCTTATACTCTGCTGCCACCCGCTGGCCGTTTTTTGTAATAACTACAATTGCTTTAAGCGACCTCTTCAGGTCAGAATCTGTATCAAAGCTTTCTGTATGCTCTAGCATAAAAAACACATTAAAAACATCTAAATACGTTTTTGGGAGTGAAGGGCAAAGTATTAAAACATTTATTTAGATGTTTTTGGGTTTGAATGAGTTAATCGGGTAATCGTTTGGAGACATTTTTTTATTTATTTTTATTTCAGCATATCAACATTAGTTGTTCACCAATTCCTGTAGTTCTTCATGAAAGAAGACTGATTATCTTCTGTGTTTAATCAAAATAAGACATTTGCAAACATCTGTTTTTACTTTGGAAAACAATGACCGAACAAACCGGTAACGCAAACATCTATCCCCCCCCCCCCTTTTTTTTAAATCCCTATACGAATATGAAGTACGAAATAACCACCAATCACTGGTTAATAAACAGTAATCAGGGGGGAAAATGCTTTTATAACACACCTTAATGCAAATTTAAATCCAACTAGTCGATTAATCGAATGAATAATCAGTAGATTAATCGATTCTAAAAATATTTGATAGTGACACCACTAATTCCATCGAAAGACAAGCTTGTGCCGGGGAGCCTTGCCCCACGGAAAACACAAAGAAAACTAAGTGCAGCGTGAAAAGGCCTCATGCTGGCCGACTAACGAGCGCTTGTGCCACGGACTCACTTGCATGACGAACTCCCGACGCCGCGGCAGCCCTCTCTCCGTCACCATGCTGTATTCCGGCTCCTTCTCCTTCTTGGCCTGCTGGATCTGAGCCAGACGGCTGATGGGATTCATTCCCTGGCCGTATTCCGGGCTGGTCTGCAGCTGTGTGTGTGTGTGTGGGGGGGGTCATTTGTTATTTCAGGACAGAAGAAGCTTTCTGGATTCAAGGTGAATCGTCTTCAATAACAAAGATAAGTCCAGTTGCCTCAATTCAGCCTTTGACGGTCATTTTTGACTAGATTTTTTTTCTTCATATTTCTTCATCTTGTTTTCAGTGTAAATATTGCATAAGAACACAAACTGAGTGAGTGCGGGACTGCTTGTGACTTGGCTGCTTTATTCCAAGTGTTGACATCTCATCAAGAATCAGTATGCTCTAGTTACTTTATTCTGTTACATTTGGCTTGTGCACTTGAATGTGAGGACATTTAGCCTGGAGGCGTGTGTGCCTCTGCCTTTTCCATTTCTTTTGCTCGTTTAAAACAATGACGCGAATACATTAACTGTCGAAAAGCAAGCATTTTGGGGGGGGCTATCTGAAATGTCAAAAAAATAAATAAATAGGGCTGGGCGTCCATTGTAATTTTCTCAATCGAGTCACAAGAGTTCAGTTTGATTAAAAAAAAAAATTCTGATTCGATTCACTTCGATCCGATATTGATTAATTATGGCACAAAGTCAAGTACATGATAAAAACTCCACAAATATTAAATTCCAAAGTAAATTTTGAAGAGGCAGTATCTGGTCAAATTATTTAATAACACATATATTTCCTGCCATTTTCACTAAAGCAACCCCCTTTGCTCCCGGCTGTTTTACTGGATTTTGCAAGGCCCACAGAATATTGTGTTCTATTGCTATAAAAACATAGAACCTACCAAACGAAAGATTAGAGTCTCTTCTTTAATCAGGAAAAAAAAAGTATATTTGTATGTGTTTCCGTTTTGCAGCAATGAGCATTAGAATATAGCTAAGTTTAATCATGATTCACAAATCTGCTTAGAATTGTGAGTAAATCCGCTCTGGTTGATCTCTTCTACTCTGCTGCCACCTGCTGGCCGTTTTTGTAATTAACTACCATTGCTTCAACCTGTTTTGTGCAGTTGAGAGGCTGCATCAAAGCCTTCTGTATGCTCTAGCATAACAATTAAACAAAAACATATAAATACGTCTTTGGGACACTTGAAACGTTTACAATAGAACATATTTATACGTTTTTGGGAGCAAATAAGTTAAGTGTTACTCAAACATTGACAAGAATGAGATGAAAATATTTAATATCTAACAATCATTGTAAATATAAATTAAAATTATTCTGAATTGCCTTAAAGTGGAATAAATGTAAGAAAATGCTTTTAAATTCATTTGAACTGTAAATGTCAAGAAAACAGTAAAATAGACCAAATAAATTGGCCTTTAATATACAATTTTTCAAATAATTTATGGGAAAAAGAGATATATAAAATAATCGATAGAGCTTGAAAAGGAAAATCGATTCGACAGGTTATTCGTTTTTTTTTTTTAAACCCCTATCAATGTTAACAATTGATTATTAAATTTCCCATTTCGTCAATCCAGGACATTGGTCACATTTAGGCCACGCTGGAGGAGGCATCTTAGACACTTTCTTTCACAAATCCCATCCAATTAAAATTTTCCAAATGTCCTTTTCTCTTCAAACACTCTCACGCGCAACATTTTCTGAGTACCTTGATAATGGATTTGGTTTTCTTCTTGATGCGTGGCAGCATCTTCTCCACGCTGGGTATGTGAGGTAACCTCTTCAAGTCCCCGAGCACAGCGGCAGCTGCCAACTTCTTTGCGATCTTTTTACTCTTCCCCTCGCCCTCGCCGGTGAACTCGCCCACTGCAACGCGCACGACGAAGCTCTTGATGTGCGGCGGGCCTTCTTCTTTTAACACCTGGATAACACAATGACGCCGACAGTTGGGAAGCGCCCTGCCGACATGTGGCTAATGAGCCTCCAATTAAAGTAGGTGATACCTCAAAATTTACCGGTAGATTGCGCTTCAGTGCAATCTCAAACACTTGACTGATTTCTGACTTGTTGAGGTTCTCTTCTTCGGGCTCTTCGTTCACCTGAGGGGAGGGGGGGAGGAAGCAATGAATGCAGATCGAGTTGGTCAGCAGGATTGCCGAGCGCACGCCTCTCACCTCGGGCATTTGCTGCAATATGGGCTCCTTCTGCAGCACTCTCAGGGCCTTCGTGGCTGCATCTTGCTTGGCGAGCTGCCACGTGCGCCCCTTCCCGAGAAACTGCTGGCCTCCGATGGATAGTTCCATGTGGTAGATCATTGGTCCCATGGGGGCAAATGGGTAGTAGTAACTGGACACACAATTAACTCATTCACTCACAGCCATTTTCACTGAAGTAATCCCCTTCGCTCCCGGCTGTTTGACTGATTTTGCAAGGCCCACTGAATATTGTGTTCTATTGCGAGACATGGCACCTACCAAAAGAAAGATTAGTCTCTTCTTTCATCAGGAAAAAAAAGTATATTTGTATCCGTTTTTCAGCAATTAGCATTAGAATATAGCTAAGTTTCGTCGATATTCACATTCCTGGTGAAAACACTGACACAAATATGGAGGGCCACATTTAAATTTAAAATATAAAATAAATAAATAAATAAAAGTGAAAATAAAAACGGATATAAAAATTATAATTCAAAAATTAAATTAAATTAAATAAATACAAATGGAAATATACTTCCCCAAATAAATAAATAAAAGTTTAAAAAAAACTAGATTAAAAAAATACAAATAAATACAAATATAAATATAATTAAATATCAATAAATAAATAAAAACGCAACGGCGGAGCCTAACCCAAGCCATTTTCGAATGATTTGAATAACATTTCGACCTGACAGAGCATCTGCAGCATGAAATAAATAAATGTGAGAGCAGAGCGTTTTTATTTGATTGATACATTTATTTATTTAAGGATATATATATTTTGTCTTTTTTAAATTTCCATTAATTTTTTTAATTCAACTTTTTTTTAAACTATACTTTATATGTTTTTATTTTTACTTTTATTTATTTAGTCATTTATTTATTTTCCATTTTGGCTTTTTTGATCCTCCATAAAAAAAAGAGCTTGTTGCAACATTGCCCTGGCTAATCTCTTATACTCTGCTGCCACCTGCTGGCCGTTGTTTTTTTTTTTTTTTTTTTTTTTTTTTAGAAGAACCCCCATTTTTTTAAGCCACATCTTCATGTCAGAAGCTGCATCAAAGCCTTCTGCATGCTCTCGCTTATGAAACGTAAAAACATGTAAACACATTTTGGGGAGGGAAGGACAACGTATTTAAAAACGTTTTGGGGATTGAAATGAGTTAAAAAAATAGACAGATTATCAAAACAGAAAAAGTGGACAATAGATGGGCCAAACTTACTGTTGCATAGAGCGGTGATAGGGCCCCGCGACACGGATACCATAACTCATGTTTGTTGGTCTCATCGGGAATTGGTCGATGGGTTTGTATGTGGGCTTTTTACTAAGTCTTGAGCATAATGCGTTCAACTCCATGATTTGAATCATACCATCTGTCAGGAGGAAGCACACATAAAAGCAACCGATCCTGACAAAATGGGATTTCCTGGTCATGAGAGCAGTGTGATGCACCCACCCGAATGCCTCCCTGTGTGGCGGGGTGTCCTGATGGTGGGCTTTGGAAGTAGCGTCTCAGCCAGGGCAGATGTAGCAGCGGAATGCTGGGCCTTCTTGATGCTGGTCCCCTCAGCATCCCAGTGCTGATCTCCCAGTGTGAGCCGCACTGAGAAAATCTGATGGGGAGAAGAAACATTGCAGGCTCTCCATTTATTAAATGATAAGGAAGAAATGAAGGCAGTTTGCGGGTGAAAGATTTTCCCAAACATACTTTGGAGTGAGCCGGTCCTTGCTCGCTCAGTAGCTTATACTCGGGTTGGAGCTTGTTGAAACGGGCTAACTCATTCACCAAACACATGGGGGTCTTCTCTTTAGGGTTTGCCATGTTAGATACTGGAAGAAGAAAAAACAACGGTTGACGAAATGTGATAAAAAAAATGAACAAGTGCATCTGTTGGACTAAAACAGAGTCAATTTTAAAAGGCCATTAGATGACATCTCGGATCAAAGGCTCGTTTTTTTGTTTGGGATTATTCACTCCAAAAGTGAGGACCAGCCCCAATTAGTAATGTTAAGCTATAACTATGCTTGGAAATATTTTCTGTCGCGCGACAACAAATATCATCATACATCTATAACATTGTTGCAAGTACACCTCTGCATCAGAAAAAAGAAATATATAGATCAACTTAAAATAAAAAAGAATTTTATATTTTTAGTCTGTCACAAAAAAGATTTGAAGTGCATCACTTTGCCTGAGAGCGCTACTGCCACCTACTGTAGTCAATGTGCACTTTATTCTTGTGAGGCAAAAAAAAAAGAA
This sequence comes from Leptonotus elevatus, assembly GCF_054856555.1. Taxonomy (NCBI): domain Eukaryota; kingdom Metazoa; phylum Chordata; class Actinopteri; order Syngnathiformes; family Syngnathidae; genus Leptonotus; species Leptonotus elevatus. The sequence goes on along the minus strand of NC_141248.1, from coordinate 16,260,681 downwards.
AGAAGAAGAGCATGTTCCCCAGATCTTACATCCCAGTACTCCTAATTGTAATATTTTAAAATCGGCCAATCAATACCGTGTTTTATTTCATAAATCAATTCAAACGGCTTTCTGAGCAAACGGCGCATAAATAAACCAACAAACCCGTGATGGTCGCGTAGGGAGTGGCTGAGCCCGCAGGGAGAGCGGAACTCCTGACGGGCTGGCCGGCGCTCTCCGACGCCAACGTGCTCGCCGCACAGGGGATGCTGAAGCCTGGTTGAGGCTGAGGCTGCCCTAGTTGCAGCGGGGCGGGGGCAGCGGGCATGGGACTGGTCGGACACTGGAACTGGAGCTGGGACATGCTTGCTGCTCTGGGTTTGTCACGGGGGTGACTTTTGATAAGAAACTTTTCAGTGTAGCAATGATAGGGGAACTGTTGATAGAAAAGAGGATCGATTAGCACTGTGAGGAGACGAGGGCATTTTTTTTTTAAAGGAATACAACCTTAACATTTAGTGCAATTGTGATAAAAGCCCCCAAAAATGTTAACATGTTTTACAACCCTAGGTTGTACTATCAATTTGAACTAATTCAGGTTTGTCAGGAGTAGTGACTTCAATTGTGGCTGTGGTGTGATTTATAGGAGAGTAAAATTTTCCAGCCTGACAAGAAACAAAGGAATGTTTTTGCTAACACACACTTGGAATGCCCTCCTTTAGAAACAACCAGGTGATGGAGGACGCCGCTGGCCCGGAGCGTCACGACCGCCCTGTTCAAAAGATGGTGTTGTCGTTTCTGACTCCTCTTCTGAGTGAAAGGCTATATGGGATTTAGACGATTTGACCTTCGTTGTGGCCCATGAAATCAAATGATGATGTCATCCATATAGCTCCTCATTGACACTTTTTTTTTTTAAAGCAATGCTTCATTTATTGAAATAAACAAATACAAATAAAATGCTGTAACAGTGCTCTCCAAATGTGTGAAGTGGATGGCACCTTTAAACAGCATGTGTGCAAGATGAATGTTGACGGTCACTCATATCCTTTAATAAAATAATTATTTTATAAATATAAAATTGTATTTTGCACATTATATAGATCATATTAATCATATCATACCCACTCACGCACTCTTGAAGGGATTTCCCTCCAACAAAGACCTCATTCTTTTTCTCACCAGAGGTGCACAAATAGGTGGAGTTCAGTCTTAATTTGTTTTCAGAAACGCTCTATTAGCTCCACACTACAAACCCTTCATGGGTGTCAGAAGAGGAAAATCGTAGACTTCCGCTATTTTTAATCAATTAAGTGGGAGGGACGGCGAGCAAGCCAGAAATTAGAAATTAATTGCATATAGTCATCATTGCACACGCACGCCCATTCTACATGACAATAGCTTAATATTGAGTCTGTGTTGCAGACAGACCACGTCCGAGATTCCTAGCGTCCTTGCTAACGCAGGTAAGCTCTTCAGACCTTTTGTGAAATATTGAATTGAACACATTATAAAGCGCGTCAATTGTGTCAACGCAGAGACGAACAACCAACCGAAAAGCTAAAAGAGCTGACAGTGTTTTTATCCCCCCCACACAGGTAAGAGAGAGTATTCTCCTTTTTCTCCCCCACTGAAGACCAGCCGACGAAAGTGATAGCTTTGCTACGTTAGCCTCGACCAAGTCTGCACAATACAAAGCCTCACCTTTGCGTTCTCCTCTCAGGTTTGAAGCTGCTCAATAAGACACACTGGTTTGGTGACGTCTGAGTTACTAAATGGCCTCGTTTAAGGGCTCATTTATGCATTTTTTTTAATCAAAACGTGGGCGGTGGAGAAGTGGACATGGGGGAGACAGGGCAAACACTAAAGAGAATGGCTAGATGTTAAGTCGGGCTTTAGGAAGTGACGTCATGGCAAGAGGAAATTTTTCCAAAATAAAGCTCCCAGCGGGGCGACATACCACATGGTGTTGGGAGTGCAAGTGTTTATTTGGGGTACGGTGTTTACGGATCTTTTATACAAATACACTTTCTGTTAATATTGCCTTATTTCATGTATTAGTTTTCCCATGAGTTGATACTGTATTTTTTATACAATATTATAATCAATTATCACCCCCCCCATCAATTTTTTTTTTATTAACTTTCCTTTAGGGATTATTCCACACGTTCACTTGAAACTCCAGTCAGTTTTACAAATACCATCTACTGACAAACATGACGCCACCCCCCGCCCCCTATTATTTTCGATTCAGTGTTCAAAAAGTTAAGTTTTTCTGGGTGCAGCTCAAATTTTCTTTTAAAATCCACTGTCAATGCCACACCTGCTATGGAAACAAAACATGGAGCTTTTTTTCCAATCCAAACTATTTTCAGTTTAATGTTGGATCATATCACACATTTTGTTTCAGAACAGTTTTGCTTTAAACTTCAGTCAGCTTTACAGATGCAATGTCTGCTGTGAAAATAACTACGATACAGACACATGCCCCCCCCCCACCAAAAAAATCCCAAATTATCCTCAATGTTGATTTAGCACTTTTTTCTCTCCAATATTCAACACTGAACATTTCAACACTTTCACTTTAAACTTCATTGCCTGAAAACAACACAAGGGGGTGGAAGATGCCAAAGAAACATAATGATAGCACCTATTATGTAACCACCTGTTACTTCTTGTTATAAGGGGAGGAGTCTATTTAAGGTGCCATGATTTATTCAAATGGCGCAAAGCATCTATTTGAGTAAATATGGTACATTTATGTTCAATTTACCATAATAGCGACTTCGGATACTCATTAAATAGTATTCATAAGTTTATTTTAACAGTACGAATAAGCCAAAACACGTTTTGCAGCAAAATTAATCAGCAGAGTAAAAAAAAGAAAAGAAAAAGCATAACTATTTACCTCAGCATAGTTACTAATAAATATAAAATTGGTTAGGAATTGCTATAAAATATTGCTTCTAGGGTCTACAGTTCCTCTCCAAGTTTGAAAGTCAGGGCCATCCATGAGAGACGTGGTTACAAGTGTACACATCGTCACACATTGGACGCCTGACAAATGTTTAGCGAGTCCCTTAGCATCAGGTCACGCAGGCGCCACAGCGCGTCCGCCATCGTGGAGTGGGCTCCTTTGCTCTTCAGCCAGTGCGCCGGCAGCCGACTCTCTTGCTCTTTGGTCATGTGAGCGTCTCGCCTTTGAGCTGTTGTGGAGACAAGTTTTGGATTCAAGTTATTAAAAGGCAGGGTTTCCGTTGCATGATTCAAGACGCACAATTGGGATGTGGATCAAAATCAGATGCGTATCAGATATCTGCAATTGCAGCGTAAACGCACAGATTTGATCTACCACATCAATGCGAGATTTTATAGAGAACACTTTAAGCTTGTTAAAATATTTAAATGTATCAAAACAGCCAGTAAATGTGACAAATTGAAAAGGACATAGAAATTAATAGACAGTCAAAATAATTGAAAGCAAGCCGTCATAGGGGTAAAAGCAGCCTACTTTCGAACCTTTCAGCGTCTGGTCCCACTTGCTGACTGTGCTGGAGTCTGAATTCAAGCCCTCGATATACTTCAGGTAGGCCTCCGAGTGCAGCACCCTCTGAGTCTTCGGCGGTGGAGCTACAAACATGGGCGGGGTCTGGCCCTGTCCTGGGTAGGGCGGGGGTGCATGCTGTCCTGGGCTGAACTGGAAAGATTAGTTATTTTCTATTAACAATTCAATCAAAATACAATTGAAACAAAGTTGTTTCTACATTATTAACTCATTCACTCCCAGCCATTTTCACTGAAGCAACCCCCTTCACTCCCGGCTGTTTTACTGGATTTTGACTGATTTTGCAAGGCCCACAGAATATTGTGTTCTATTGCTCTATAATGACATGATGGAACCTACCAAAAGAAAGATTGAAGTCTCTTCTTTCATCAGGAAAAGGAAGTATATTTCTATTTGTTTCTGTTTTGCAGCAATTAGCATGAGAATAAAAATAAGTTTCATCATTCACAAATCTACTTAGAATTGTGCGTAATTGAGGTTTTTTTTCAACATGGCCCTGGTTGATATCTTTTTGGCTGCATCAAAGCCTTCCGTATGCTCTAGCATTTAAAAAAAAAATCATTACGTTTTTGGGACACTTAAAACATTTAAAATAGAACATATTTATACGTTTTTGGGAGCAAATTAGTTGGTACAAGTCTGTGAGTGTGGATATTGTAATGATAGACCGATATGTTTTATTTCAAGGCCAATACAGATTATTAGTAGTCAAGGAGGCCGATAACCGATATTAATTTGCAGTAAGAGAGAAAATATTAACATAAAAACAAACAAAAAAACACGCATTCTTTTAAACTATATTGACAAATATGTTAAAAAAAAATTATAACAAAAATTGCAGGGAGTTTCCAGGCTCATTAGCATGTATTAAGCTAAATTAAAAACTAAGCAAGTGAATAGGTCTCTTAAGTTTTCTACTGTAAATAAAGTTTTCTAAAATTTTAACATATATATTTTTTTCAATAAAAAGTGTAGGGAGTTCCTATTTTTATAAAGTGGAAATGTAACTTGATCCATAAACGAAAAGCTCCCTGCATCGCAACAAATGTATGCGAATGTAGCTAATTTGGGGTTTTCGTTAGGGTTCGTAAAATCTTTCAAAAGATATTCGCAGTGAAGAGTTGTCTGAATATGTTCCAAATGTGTTTACGACAGGTAAAAACTGTCTGTGAACATCTTATAGTTCCTGACGAAACCCCCAAACTCGCTACGTTCTCAAGCATTCACTGCTCAGTGCGATATCAGCTTTATCGGCCGATGCCGATATTTGTCAAAATGCCAAATATCGGCCTATCCCTAGTATATGCAACTGGGACAACTTTATTTCGCTCACGGGATTAAAAAAATTATAATAATCGACCACTAAAGCATCCACAGTTGCATAAATGCAAACATGAGGAAAAGTTAAGACGGGCAATTGTTTGTAGCTCACCTGCTGCATGTAACCTCCTGGAGCAGGACTTCCCGACATGCCGTTCACAGCAGCACCCATATTGCCTATTGAAAAGGAATCATCACTCTTTGTCCAACAACTACAGCGACACCGGCAACTTTTAAGCAACCCCCCCACCCCCCCTAAAAAAAAAGCTTATGTACTGTATAGTGACTTCAGCTGAATGTTAGTAGTTGAGTATCAGTGTTATCGCATGCGTCAGTGGTGTCAATGTCAATCCTGTATGTGACTACTCGAGCGCCACCCCGTCACATGGATCAGACGAAGACCACAGTAAATAAACCCTTACCATGATGAAGCATGCCCGGGTACCCGGGCATACCACCTTGCTGGAGAAGGTGAGGAGGCAGGTGGGGGCTCCCTGCTTGGTAAGGTGACATTGGGGCCACACTCAACAAGCCCTCATGGGGGCCCTGCATGGGCATGAAAGGTGGCCCGTAAGCTCCCATCATGCCTTGGGGGAAGAGGGCGAGGAGAGGATGACAACATATTCATGCATAAGTGACATGCAACTGACTGTGATATGACATGCACTATTGTTGCACACACTTGGCCCCTTTCACACAAAGGCCTCATCGACGCATATCCATTGCTCTAGACTGGAGCATGGCCAGGCAAACTATTGAGATCATTTTTGAAATGTAGTGTTTATAGCTAATATAGCAAAACAAAGCACAACCGCCCTTAGCATTTAATGGAGAGGTAACGGAAAACAGTCTGGTCATTTTCATTTACGTTAGCCTCTGCTTGGCAAAACTAATTTATGTATATGATATTACTAATTCATTGTATTTAGAGGTGTCCCGGTCTAATACCAGCTACATACAAAATCTCAGATATTAGCTACAAAACAACACCAAGCCCAATTACAGCACAAATACTACCATGGCTATTAGAGATAGACAAATGTGTTTTTTTCAGGGCCGATGCCGATTATTAGTAGTCAACGAGGCCGATAACCAATATTTGGAGCCGATATTCATTTTCAGTAAAAAAGGGGGAAAATATATTGGCATCAAAAAAAAATAAAAAATTACAAATGTCAATCTTGATTTGGCTGTATATGTTTTTTTTTTTTTATAAATCTTGGACAATAGACATCCTTTTAAATTTCTAACAAAACATTCAGGGAGCTCCCAAGGTTATTAGTACGTCTTAAAAAGTTAAATGGAAACTTAAACATGTACCGTAAATACTGTAGATCTAGTTTTCTACAGTACTTTTTTTTTTGTTAACTGAACATTTGAATAATTCCCTGAGAGTAAAATGGTTTTAGATTTACCTTTTAATTGGCCATTAGATAAAAAAATTAAAATACAAATGAAGAAGAAGCCGATACCGATATTCGTCAAAATGCCCAATATCGCGCCAATAATCGGCCAGGCCAATTATCCTTGACAAGCTCTTTATCAAATAAGAAATCATCATAACAAGCGATCAGGTGACTAATTGAAGGACTACGGGGTCAAAGTTTGAAAAACTATTCACCGATATATATATATCCGAATATCACGTTTGTGATATTAACTGTAGGGATGAGCGAGTACTGATACCAGGTGTTGGTATAAGCAACACATTTAAATAAATACTTATCATGGGCCTCCTACTGAAAAATACCAGGCTGTGTGTGTGAAAGGGACTGGAGTAATAAATGAGTGTTAGCAGGCAAAACAAGAATGGAAGATTTACAGTTAAAATGGTTATTCATGCAATGTCATGATCATGCAGTTTTAAACAAGAAGCTAGCTCAAGGCAAAAAAAAAAAAAAAGCTTCAACTTGGTTGCACTGGTTTTTAACGGTTAAAAAGTTTGAAATAGTCCTGCTTCATTTCCTTGCTGCCATGTAGTCAAACACCCGTGCTGTGTCTGAGAGGGGTTACCTGACATAGGTGTCATGGTCTGGTTTATCATGCCCATAGTGCTAGGCGAAGGCACGACCCCCATCAGTGACCCTACGGGGGTACCTGATCTCGGGGACGCTTGCTTCAGGGCTGGCCTGTCCCGTTCCTGTTGCTCCACGATTTTGGCTGCCCGTTCTGCAACAAAACGCAAATGGTCACCACAATTCCGGATCGGGATCTTACAGCATTCTTCTGCATCTCCGACCTTCATAGTCTACTTTCTTGACAGCTTCGAGGTTCCTCCACTCGGTGCCCACCAGACGACTCAGTTCACCGAAAGAAAAGTCCGGGTGTCGAGCTTTGATGACTGCCCGCATCTCACTGCTAAACAGGATGTAGCCGCTCATGTTGATCTTCCTCTTGGCGCCTTCCTTCTTTGACAAGCCTTTAATCTTTGGTGTGGACTGGAAAAAAAAAAAAAAAATGGGGTGAAGCAGTTTTAGGTTTACATTAGGGGTGTCATAATTAGTATGTAATAATCATGCATATATTTGTGGAGGCTGAGGTCATGTTGTATTTTACAATTTTTTAAACGTGCAGAATTTCACAAGTTACTTCATGTTAGATGGCTCTTAATAGGAAAAGAAAAATGCAGTCTTACAAATGCAACTATGCCATCTAGTGGCAGAAAAATGACCAACACAAATCAATCACACTAATTTTTTACAATACAGTACATATTTTTAATTTATATGATTTATTTATTTATTTGATGAATTATTATGAAATTACTGTATCAATGACTAAACGATGCGGCCATATTTTCTATTAGTTTAACATTTTTCTACTTTTATGATTACAATATCTTATTGTACATTTAGAACAGGTATCAACTTTGCGATTAATCGTGAGGTAACTATTGAAGTCATGCGACTAATTACGATGAACAATTTTAAATCGCTCGACAACCCTTGTTTATATCTCAATATGAGGAAAAATATTAGTGGTCTGTGAATGTATACCTGAGTAGGTGTGTAAGGCATGCCGTCCGTATCGCTGGTGAGAGAGGTTTGCATCTGAGGCATAGAAGGCGTTTCCATGCCCTCGTCGTCGCCGTCCATGTCGTCCATGTCATCATCTCCATCCTCCACATCTGCTAGTTTCACCTCAAGCTCGTCTATCTTCTTATTCAAAAAGGGAGACGCTTCCTTCTGTGGAACTATTAATTTCCTGCGGATGGCAAAAAATAAAAATAAATTCAGCCTCGTACCGATTGTGCTTTGAATCACAAGTGCTTTGTACAAACGGGCTCACCTAAAATAATAGACCTCATCCTCCACCACTTTAGAAGAGTACGAGAAGCGCTTCATCCCCTTGAACTTTTTCACCTGTTTTTCAGACTCTATGTAGCGGCTCTCGCAAAGAAGATTATCCTCATCGGCAATCTCGGTAGGTCTGCATGACAGGTAGTCTTTGAACGATGACACCATACATTTGCCTGAGAGAGAGAGAGAGAGAAAAAAAACAATGACGGTAACAACTTGTAGGGGTGTTAGAAAAAAATCGATTCAGCAATATATCGCGATATTACAGCGCGCAATTCTCGAATCGATTTTTAAACATCAACTTTTTATGGAAATATTCAACAAAACGTCTTACTTAGGGTTAGGATTCACACATTAAGCATGGAAGAATGTTATGTTAATGGACCATTAAGCCATAATATTTTATTTCAGTGCTATTCAAACATGAAACAGACAGCAACCTGAATTTTCAGATAAATAAATACATTTTCATACAAATCTTACAGTGTACATGTACAAGTTTACAGATTAGTATTTTCTAAATTTGAGTAAAAAAAAATTATTCTCGCAATAATCAATTTGTATCGGGATTAATCGGTATTGAATCGAATCGTGACCTATGAATCGTGCTACAAATCAAATCGCCAGGTACTAGGCAATTCACACCCCTAGTAACAAGAGTGAAAATGGGCACGGGGCTGCTATACTGGCTTTGTAAGGAATAAGCACAGTACCTATGACACACGTGATGGGCAAGGTCTCCTCCAGGTGGCTCAGAAAGACCTCTCTCTTGTAAAACATCTTAGTGGGCTCGTGCGCGGTTTCTTCTGGGTGGATGAAGATGGGTCCAAAGAAGAAAGTGGTTCCATTCTGCACCCAAAGCTTCTCCAGCCTACACCCCAGTCCAAATATGATCAATAATGACACACAAGCAGATGAAAAACAAAAATATTTAAACTGCGTTTACCTGGCAACCCGATGCTTGGAGAGGCCATGCGACTGGATGTAAACGCAGTCCCCAACTTTGAACCACATGTCGTTGTGGTGAAACTGTTCATAGTACTGCCAGCCTGGCTCTGCTCCGCTCACCTCCGTGGGGACATCCTCCCTCTCCTAAAATATTAATCATGCACACTAATGACTAATAGCTGGGCTCTTTCATACCCCAGGTTAAATACCTCACAGCTTGCCAAATACATACAGCCACTTCATTAGTCCAATTAACATTTGTCTTTAAATATTTATGTGGTCCCCACTCTTCCTTTCCACTCAAAATGTCCTTAGATAAATGGGAAGAGATTAGCAAGGTTAAAAAATCAATGTATTCATTAGGGGTGTCGGGCGATTTTTTTTTTAATGGTAAATAATCGCATGACTTCAATAATTAACTGTTCTAAATGTACAATAAAATGTCAATTTTTTCCTCTAAGTTTTTATACATATTGTTAACATAAAAGTGATTTTTTTTAAACTAGTAGAAAAATGGATGCATCTTTTAGTCATTGATACAGACATTTCATAATAATTCATAAAATTAAGTTAAAATCAAAAAGATATACTGTAAAAAAATGAGTGTGATATGGATATGCATTGAGGTCATTTTCTGCCACTAGATGGCATAAATGCATTTGTAAGACATTGGTGACAGCTGGGTAAATTTTTCTTTCATATTAAGAGTTATCTAATCTCATCTAATCTAAGTAATTGAATTTTATCTAATCTAAGTAATTTGTGAAATTCTGCACATTTTTAATTGTAAAATTCAACTTGACCCCAGTCTCTACACATATATGCAATGGATTATTATTAAATTCATTACTGCTAAATTTGGACATGGACGGACGGGTCTGCTGCGTTGCGACTGGAATTCCCCCAGTGCAGGCTTTCCAAGTAAGGGTTGGTCTTTAATCGCGCGTTGAAAGAATTAGTGGCGTTAAAAGAACTTTAAAATTAACACACTCATTTTGACACCCCTACCTATATAAAACAAACAATACAATGTTTTTCAAATCCTTTTCAGCCTATACAGTATACACGTTACAAACACAACACATGTAATGTTCAAACTGATAACCTTATTTTATTTTACATTTTTTGGGTGCAAATATGCTCTCATTTTGAATTTGATGCCTGCAACACATATAAAAGGAACTATAAATGAACTCAAAATGAACACACTCATTTTGACACCCCTAGTATTCATACGATGTCTATCAGGATAGAGGGAATATCAAGATTTACAGTATGCGAAGCAAAAAAGTAATCATGAATTACATTTAGATTTAGTTAAAAGCTTACCTTGTCCACGAAACTGCTGCTGTCTCCAAAGGAGATTTTCTCAAGTTTCTCCAGGTCAGGCTTGGCAAACATGGACGCAAAGCGGACGACGGGCAGGGCAACGTCTCGGGGGACAAATCGGGCGGGGCTGGGAGGCACGGCCCATATTTTGATCTTCTTGAACAGCTTGCACCTGGCAGTGTACCGGGACTCGCAAACATACACGTCCTCGGCTTTGAAGCCCTCCGGTTGGAGTTTGAAATAGTCCTACATTTGTCAGAAACCCATAATGAGCAACTTCAGCAGAAACCAAGCGGCAATTATCTTTCAGGCGTACCTTAACGAACATGACTACACATTTGCCCAAGACTTTACTGAAGGACACTCTGTTGTAGTAGTCACTCTTGAAGGCCTCATTTTCCAGGAACTTGCGAGTGGCCATGTGGAAGGTTTCTCTGGGCCTGTAAAACCAGCAGCCATAGAGCCACTTCTCACCTTTATACACACATACAAAATGAGATCAGCGGATGTATTAAGCCTACATGATTTATCTTGATCACAAACAAACTGGCATATTTTTATTTTCGGTTCATAAAGTAAATGCATTCTCCTGTCACAAGGTTAATTAAGGTCCCAAAGTGGATTGATTGATTAATCTGTGTGTGCTAAATAGTTGAGCAACCTTCGTCATCCTCCCACAGACGCTCAATCAAGACGATGTGAGGCTTCAGGTTGGCCTCAGATGGCTGCACATAGACATACTCCCCCACCTGGTAGGTGGTGTTCTGGAAAGTGCATTGCTGCTGGTACACGAGATCTGTATGCGACTCGGGCCGCCATACTTCACTTGGCAGGTTCTTCTCCTTTGAACCTTTTGGAGAGAGAAAAGAAAGAAAGATTTCACTTTTAAGGATCAAATCAACAAGCCATTGCTGCCGATGTGTTGAATGTCCCCATACTTTTGCTCGGCTCATCCTCATCCTCATCCTCCTTGTCCTTATCCTCCTCGATTTCTTTGGGTATTTTCTCCCTCTTTTCCTGCTCCACATCATTGTGCAAGTGTTTCAGGGTATAGTTGAGCGCGGTGGTTTGCAAAATCTCTCCGTTCTTGCACAGCTCATCCCGGATCTTGATGAAAAATTGCTGCAGCTCCACTGCATCGTCGAATACCTCAGAATCGGTCCTGCAAAGAAAGTAAACAAATCACCCTAGAGTTGACGTGCCATATTAATAGAGTTCATCTTACAGAATACAATTAAGAGTGGGTTTTTTTTTTCACCATCAATTTGGTTTGGTACCTTCATTTGGATATTTTACTAAAAAATAGTACACACTACACAACATTATTAATATTTTTTTAAGCCTCTGGAATTAGAGAAGAGAAATCTGTTTAATAGACAGATAAACTGTATAGGTTGGACTATAAGATGCTAAAATATATAAATCTCAAGATTGTTATTTAAATAAGGAAGTTTCTAACAGAGATGTTTTACATGAGTTTGGCCTCAACAGAAATGAGCAAACATTTTTGTTTTATCCAGTAAATCTTTACTTGGCTAGATGACAGTTAACTCATTCACTCCCAGCCAATTTCCCTGAAGCAATCCCCTTTGCTCCCGGCTGTTTTACTGGATTTTGACAGATTTTGCAAGGCCCACAGAATATTGCTATAAAAACATGGAACCTACCAAAATAAATATTAGTCTCTCCTTTCATCTGGAAATTTCTATCTGTTTCCGTGTTGCAGCTATTAGCATTAGAATATAGATAAGTTCCATCATTATTCACAAATATGCTTAAAACTGTGGTTAAATCAGCTTGTTTTCAACATGGCCCTGGTTGATCTCTTCTACTCTGCTGCCACCTGCTGGCCGTTTTTGTAACAACTACCATTGCTTCAACCGTTTTGTGCAGTTGCATCAAAGCCTTCTTTATGCTCTAGCATAAAGAAGTTAAAAAAAACCCATATAAATACATCTTTACTTACTTAACACATTTAAAATCGACCATATTTATACATTTTGGGGAGCAAATGAGGAAAATTCTGTTAGTACCTGTGCAGCCTCCTGGCCTTCTGCAGCACTTCAAACACGTGCTCCTGGAAGACATCCAGTCTCCTGTAGCGGCCACGCTCCACATTTACTCTGATTATGTCAAAGTTTAGCGGAGGCTTTTCTGGGGTCTCTGGATCCATGGCAGGAATTTCAGCCAGTGAGTCACTGTAGCATCGGCCCTCTTCGTCCTGGTGGCCCAGCACTGATACCAGCAGGTTCCTAATCATCTCACGCACCAAATTTGCCACAGCAGGAGGTCCAGAATCCTCTACTCCCTCCTGCTGCTTGCGCGTCTCCAGGAGGACCCGGTGCAGCACGAGAGCGTCCCGGTAAATTAGAGATTCGGGCTCGTTGTACATGCAAGCATTGTTGAACATGACAGTGAAGTCCTCCGCGAGGGTCTCAACGTCCTGGTAGCGTCCCGTAGCCATGTGGCTGCGCAGGCGCTCCATGTCGATGGGTCGTTTGATGGTGGCGTAGTAGTCAGGCAGCTCGGCGCGAGATGGCAGACGCAGGAAGATGGTGCTCAGTCGGCGGCCGCGGCGGTCCGTGAAGTTCCGCACGGCGTCGTATAGCTCGTTTAACTTCTGTTGCAGTGGAGTGAGGTATTTGGTCTTCTTTGGAGAAACGCCACTCTTTCCTGGAAAAATAAATAAATACACGTACAGTCATTTAAACGAGTCAAGAAGAAGAGCTTTGAGGGAATGAAGACCCTCTGTAATGTGATTTCAAAATGAATCTATCTGCAAATCAAAGTCGGGTTAATTCTGGACTATGTTATTGACATAAGATCCCACAAACACCTGAATTTGAAACTAGATTTGACATGAATTGAAATCTGAACATAGTTAAGGTAAGCCTATACTTCTGCCAATTTCACATTATATTCTAGCTTTGCATTCATACATTAGTGTTTTTTTTTTTTAACCAAATCATAATCAGGGTTTCTGTCAAAACTGAATAGCTACAACCAGAGGAATGCTTCCCCATTATTACGCTAAGAATTAACAGTGCAAATTTAACTGATCTGATTACATAACATTTTACCCTATATTGAAAGTGTGAGAGCAAAATGATTATCTAACCTCATCATCAAGCCTGAGCTGATGAAAAGATAAGATTGTAGTTGTTGGAGGTCATTATGTCGTCCTACTCACAACTATTAAATCATTTAGCATGTTTATGTACGTTTCAGCTTCCTTGACATGTATGAAAGGTGTCCATTGTGACCCCCCCCCTCACCCCAACCAATCCACGGATTGTGAGCAATCCGAACCGTGGGGCTTGATTCGAACCAACCACGGATCAATGATGATTCGTTGCACTACTACTAATGACTAAAACCTACTCAGTTTGAGTTTCGGAGAGCCCACATCCTCTTCTTCAGGTGGCTGTCCCAACTCCTTGCGCTTATCTTTAAGTATTTTCTCCAGGATGTCAGCATCGTTGTATACCTAACATCATCACAATAACAACATTTAGTGATAGCAAAGATGGCATTGACATTTTAGTTCCATATGCTCGACACACCCTACCTGAGATCCTTCCTCGTTATAATGGCGGGCATTACGGAACATCAACTTCATGTCATCCATCAGCGCGTCCTCTGTGGCGTAGCGCTCGATGCGGACGTTGTGCTCAATGGTCTTCAGGTCCATGGGTTCCAGGATAACCTTGTAGTAGTCGGGGTAGTCCTTCTTGGACGGCTTTACCATAAACAGATCGCAAAGGCGGCGATTGGTGCCCACCTCCCTGGCATCCGTCACTGCGGCATACAGTGCTTTCATCCGGTTCTTTTTGATATTTTTCTTGTGGCTTCAAAAACAGAAGGGAATTCAATGACAAAATAGCAACACAAACACCAAAAGGTTCAACGGTAGAGGTGGGGCGATTTGATACCTTTTTCTCTTGGTGCTGCCCGCATCAGATGACAACAGACTATCACCGTCGTCGTCATCTCTTCTCAGAAGTTCCTTCTTTTTTGCCTGAAAAAAAAAAGCAACACCGAATGATTACGGTCATGTGCAAAATGAAAAACAGCACAAGGCAAGGTCAAATAAATGATTACCTGTAAAATCTGCTGAAGCCTGAGGGCTCGTTTATAAATGCTCGAGTTGGGCATGTTGTATCGCTTTGCATTCTCAAACATCAAAGTGAGGTCAGCATCCATTTGTTCCACATTTTCATATTCACCATTCTTCATCTTTGTCCTACAATTGGGGGTAAATGCCTCTAAGGAACTGACAAATTGTTCTGTACAAATATTTGATTTACGACAGGCGTAACCTGAATTTGTCGTTGGGACACAGCATAGTCAATCACTAAACTAACTCAGTAGCAGTAAAGTCACAATTCATTGAATGGCCTTGAAAGCATTTTTCAGTAAATCTTTGTATGAAAAACACTTCACGGTCATAAAATTGAAAACAATCAAATTGAGTGTGCCTTCTTGTGCAATGTGACCACATATCCTTAAGCTGAAGCAAACCGCAATTTACGAGTGCACGGAATTGCTATTCACTAAAAAATTGGTTTAAAATGAATTTTCTGGACAAATACTTCGATCTAAATGACATCCACTAACTTGTGCTTATGCTCACACACTGTAGCCTTCATTTGTGACATGTCACATTAGAGCTGTGCAATTAATCTAAACTCGATTACAAGTTCAATTACTACACTCCACAATTACAAAATCGGCATAATTGTAAACAAAAATAAAAGATTATTAATACTAATTTTGAGGTGTTTACATTTATATATTTGCACCTTTTTTTATTTTAAAATGACCAATTTAATCAATCTTGCTTGGTCTAAAAGGAACTTGCATAATTATAGTGTTTTAAAGAAATGTATTTGTCTTAATATCTTTTACATGTTTAAACATCTTCTTTCTTTTGTACCAAAAAACAAACGATTGTCCCAATCGTGATCGCAATTATTACCAAATGAATTGTGATTAACACGTTCTTCATAATTGAGCAGCCCCTATGTCACATATTTCAGGTATATTGTAGTTTTTGATGAAAAGCGATCATTAGTATGGCACCCATAAAAGTGAAACAAGCAAGTGATTGTGCTTTTAAGAAACCCTGAAAGTGTACATGGCATCTGCTAAGCTCTAGCTAGTTGGGTAAGCCTTCCCCAGTCCCCACTGTGGAGCCTGCTGAGCAGGGGAAGGAAAGAGAGAAAGAGAGACAGAGAGAACTAGAGGAGAGCTACAAGGCACTTTACTTTCTAGGTAAGCCGCGCCATTTAAAGGTACAACACACACATGTACTAGTGTATCTGCGTATGTGCGAGAATGAGTCACGGCACCAATCATCCCACTGAAATGCCACATGAGGGATATGTTGTGACCCAAAGATCCCATGTATGAAATTGTACAATCTCTACCTGATTTGCTGCAGACAAATAGTCTGTTTTATCTGCTGGTAATAGTCGGGATATTCCCTGCGAGAAGGCAGATTCTGGAAGGGTTCGGAAAACAGCTGGCCCTGGCTATTCCTGGCGCCTCGCACGGCTTCATACAGCTGGAAGATGGGGTTGCTCATCTCCATGCTGGAACTCTGACTCTCAGCCTCCGACTCGCCTTCGTCGTAGCACACCGAGCCTGCGGAACATTGACATGGTTGGATGCTTCCGTTGAATGAGTTTCACAGACGGTGCAGCCCAATGATGCTTACCGGAGAGCACGGGGTCATCCTCGCTCTCTGAGCCGTACTGGAGAGCTACGCTGACGCCAGAAAGTCGATCTCCCTGACCAGATCTGCGATTTCTTAAAAATGGAAACGGAGGAGGAAAAACTTGGACCACACAATTACAACTTAACATTGATTAATGAACTTCAAAGTTTAAATCAGACTTAAATTGAGTCAATCGGATTGGACATGAAGAAAATTACCTGATGCGAAGACTCGATTTAGTGGGTTCAGCATGCTCCAGGTCAGTTTTCTTCTGAATAAACACTTTCTTTATGGTATTTGCATCCTATAATATGACACAACAAATGGTTACAACAATGTGGAATTTTACGTTAATTAATTAAAAAAGGACATACCTTAAAAACCTGAGATCCAGGCTCATTGTATGTTTTGGCATTTTTGGCCATGAGGTCAATGTCCTTGCCCATGGCGTTGATGCTTTTGTAGTATCCAATCTGAGCAAAGGGAAAAAAATTATGTAATTTTTCTAAATTTGAACTGCAGAGAATATCCCTTATTAGACTGGTCTACATCCTCTTCTTCTTACAAGCCTAGAGTAACTCAAGCAGAGATCTAATGACTTAACGTGCACACATCACTGACGGTGCACATTGGACATTGGTGAAGCTTTGTCGACTATAAAATTCATTTGAATATATTGTGGAAATTGTATTTTTTATCTTTCAACATGAAGCCCATTATATTCTATTTGTCCGATATATTATTTAAATTCAGCATTTGTCCTCACAAACAACATTATGACAAACTAAAAAAAAGTCACGCCCATTTTTTAGTTCAAGAAAAAACAAACGTAATTATTTGCATGTCAGACAAAAATGTTAAATAGGAGCTTTCAAAGAAAGCAAGTTAGCGCTGTACTTGTTTTTCATTTGTTTTATATTTTTGTGGCAAAACTAATGGACGATAGTTGGGGCCACTCATGAAAAGTGACCATTAGAGCAGAAGCCACCACCTTTGGGGAAATATAGGGTTAATGTACCAACCTGTATTCTTTGAGCGATTGTTCTCAGATCAATGGGTTCCTTTATAACAGCATAGTAGTCTGGGTAATGCTAGCAAAGAAACACAAAACGGCACGAGAGATTGCAGTACATTTAGTGAGTAGCAAAGGCATCATTTATGGAGTCAATCAAAACTTACCAATTTGGAAGGCAATTTCTCGAAGAGTTTACTGACCACGTGACCTGAGGGATCAGTGTACAAAACCACCGCTGCCAGGAGTTGCTCTAACACTTCCTTTAAGCTGCTGGAGGATGTCTGAGGGACCACAATAAAAAAAAAATACATGTCATTGCCAGGTTAGGTTGTCTGATGCTGTTTTATGACAAACCTATTCCAATGAGAAATGAATGTTTGCTTTCAATTTTAATGGTACAACAGTGACAACAATGTCACCAGACTGACCTCATCTTCCGTTGACACCCCTGGGTTATCCATCATGTCGTCGCCATCGTCGTCATCGTCTTCCCCATCTCCGCTCTGCAAAAAGTCATTCCTCGTCTGCAAATATATGACCCATAGCTTGTTGGCAGCTTGATACTCCTCGCTGTCCCTCTGGAGTGATGACAAGAATCACAGAATGATTTTAGGAATCAAAACAACACAAATGACAGTCACTGGAAAATAAAAATTAGGGCTGCCAAGAGAAGAAGAGAGCATTTATACATTTATTACCTTGTAAAAGGATTTGGTATTGTTAAACATGAGCTGGAAGTCTGCAGTGAGCTGCTCCACCTCTTGATAATCTTCCGCCTTCAGTTTATGCTGAATTTTTGTCATGTCTATAGGCTGGGACACCACCTCATAGTAATCAGGTAGATTTCTGTGGAATACAGTGAGCACACCTTTAGCATAATCTCGGTGTGCGGCGGGCCTGACACATTTGCATCTCTGACAGTGTCACTTTAAAACGAGCATTGACATCTTTGCAAAAGCAGAATGTGGATAGATAAACTTGTAATATATCTGCTTTGATCGTGCAGGTGTAAACATAACTATTGATTGGTGGTTTGGCATTTTAAACTGGAATAGTTCAAGGTAGAAAGGTGCAATACAAGTGAAAAATAAAATGTCCAAGAAGTTTTAGTTGAATACCTTCTCTTTGGTACCCTTAGAAAAAGTTCACTGAGGTTTCTCCCTTGATCATCCTTGTAGTCCCTGACGACGTTGAACAGCTCGTGGCATACAGCAATCTACACATGAACAAGCCTTGTTAGCATCGGGGGACCATTCAAATCATCATCACCAAACTCGACTACAACTGACCGTGTCTACAGGTGGAACACTAGAAGCCCATTTTCTTTTACGGCCACTCCCAGGAGTGGAAACGTCGTCGAGGTCCCCTCCTCCGCTCACACTGCTGGAGGGTGAAGTAGCTCTTCTCCTCTTCGCGCTCGACATTGATGCGCTGCTTAGCGACGGGCTAAAAAACAGAGAAAGCATTTCCACTCTCTTAAGTGTATACACCAGTCTGATCATTTAATAAAAATATACAATAAATCGTGTGGTTCGAGTCCAAACTTAGTCGCTAAGCATTAGCATCACTTGGATGTATGAAACAAAGCAAGGAGCTTGTTAGCATGTTTACTCCCGCTGGCCTAACAAGCGATCAAATCGACATACTGTGTACCACTTTTAGATCAAGCACATTGAAAGTAGGTCATAAGTCGGTTATCAAAAAACAAACTTACTGCAAAGACAGAGAAGACAACCGTAATTCCCTGAGCTAAAATAATCGCGGCTAGCTAGCCAGTGTTTGAAAACTCCAGACCGGAAGTTGAGCTCATGTTGCTTGTATGGTGAAAAAAAAGCGCCACAATCGGGAAGTGTCTCCATCTACAGATTTGGAACAGTACTGCAACTGCATTCAAGGCACACCAAAATCGCGTAACAAAAATAGAATACAAATGAGTAGAAAAAAACTTTTTGTAACATAAAATAATAACTTCATTTAATGAATTCGTGATTTTAAAAGATACTTTTATTCCATGAGTTTATTTACAAACCAAATCCCTCAGTTTCTGGCATTTGCAAAGATAACATAGCTCATTTTTGATTGACAGCGCATTATATCCCTTTCCCCCCCATCCAAAGAGATTTCATGCTGCACTACACGTCCACATACGTGCGTGTCTTTGACGTCAGGAGCAGCAAAAACGGAGCGGCAGCGCTGCGCACAAGCCCAGCCAGCAGCAGCTCATCTCTCCCGGAGGCAAGGAGCGCACAACCTCGGGCACAGATCGCCATTTAGGTACGTTGTATTCCCCCCACGCATTGATTTGCTCGTCTTTCATGAATACAAAATGTAAAGTGTCCGTGCATGACACCCGTGTGAAAGAATTCGTCGCGGTCTTGCTTTGCGTGTCATCCTTGAGTGGTGCAGTACACCCACAGTGCTTTCCGCACGCTCGCAAGCACAATTTTCATGTTGACCAAAAATGTATCTCGGTTTAAAACTCTTTGTTATTGCAGATATTTATCAAGAGGCCTACATTGGTTTAATTAAAAATGCATGGACTTTTTGGGGTTGATCTTTGCTTCAAATGCTGCCATCGTCCCCTCCACTGTCCATGCATGTGTTGATATTCATTCCACCCCTCTTATTCTATGCTTCCCTTTTGTGACTGGCTCTGTTTGCCCTACTTCCAAGCTGTTACGTTAGTCATTTTTTTGTCATTATCCAAGCTGCCTGTCAGCAGAAGATGTGGTTGTACATATTTTTAATGGGATGTAAGTCCAAAAGGCTTGAAATATTGTTAAGAGTCTTTGAGTCCCTTAATTAAAAAGTGCTTTATGAATCTAAGTCATTAGCTATTTGGGCCCTCTTGCATTCTTGCAATGAAAGAATCGTCCCTCTGGGGGCTACAACAGACCCGGAAAAAAAATCACCAAAAAGTGTATGCATCTTGGTCAAAATGAATTTATATTATGTCAGGAATCCTGAACATTGCTGGGAAAATTCGAAGAAGAAAAAATGTACTTATATATATATATATATAAACGTGTTTGGTTCAATAAGGCTCTTCGTCAGAGTTGTCAAACTCATTTTTGTCGCGCGTCACTTTTACCTCAGAGGGCTATTATGACAGTGAAAGTTTTACAATCAGAAGGATAATAGTTAGTTCAATTATTTTTGATGTTACTGTAAAAAAAACAGGAACAAAAAAATCCTGCAACATGTCAGTTATTATTTATTGCACATGGCAACTTGAAATATTGATCGATTTTAGCAAGTTGACACTTGATTTGCCTTCGCGGGCCACATAAAATGATGTGGCCAGCCGGATCTGGCCCTCGGGCCTTGAGTTTGACACCTGAGCTCTAAATTGTCCATTGGTCAGAATGTAAGTCCGAATAGTTGTTGGCCAAGCGACCAGCTTAGGATGTACACTGCCTACCTGGCGTCCCCACCTTCCCAAAAATATGCATTTTAGGTTAAACACTTATTAAATTGTCAATGGTGCGAATGGTTGTGACGATTGGGCCGCTTTTCATCTGGGTTAGGCTCCAGCCTACCTGCCACCATAATGAGGACACGCGTTATAGAAAATAGATGGATGGTATTGCCTCATTGTCATTCAGTGGAGTCAAACATGAGCTGCACTAAGCATTAATCACATCAGGCTAAGTGAAGTAATGGATCTATTTTTACAGACTGCGCAGGCAGCATTCGCTGCAGTCCAAATATAATTATGGACATTGTATGCCACAGCACTATTCAAGTAAAAAAAACAAAAAAAAAAAAAAAAACGAACACATTTTTATTCCAACTCGTGCCATAATGATTTTTGCATTGTTTGCTTTTGTTTTGGTGAGGGCTAACAAACAAATTGTGCGTGCTGCTTGTCTCGTCTCCTGGCAGCTGTAGTGTGGCGAATCCCATCAGCTCGACAGGATGCCTCTAGGAGAGGACGGCAACGGGTGGAAGAAGAAGACGTCCGACATTAAAGAGCATTATGACTTCAAAGAAGTGCTGGGGACGTAAGTTGGAGTGGCCGTGTCACAGCAAAGGCTGCAAAGTAGGATCCTGGGGGGATGTGTTGCTTCGAGCGCTGTACAAAGTACTTGTTTTTTTGTTTGTTTTTTAAACGGACTCAATAAGACTCTCAGCCAATGTTGACAAACTTTTTGTAGCAAAGGGCCACAATTTTAATATTCTGTGACAGGTGATTTGATGACAAGGCATTTTAACAACCATTGTTATACTTTTCAAAAAGAGTGATGCCATTCTTGGATTTGCGGTGTACCCCTAACTTGGAAAATAACTAGTTGGGTTTCCCCTGGCTACTAGTACTAGTGCCTAACTAATCTGATGAATCATGTTCGAATGAGAGGAAACATCTTATAATAAGACAACCAGAATAGTCCAGTTGAGATTGATTTATTGCCCTGGCAACGGCATGACCTGGTTTGAATAGGTTGACTAGTCACTCAGATAGTTAGTTAGCATAGTTATCTGTGAGTTAAAAAGTTAACCAGCAGTCCGTTTGGACAGTTGGTTGTATGTGTGTTAGCATTGTCAGTTAGGTGGTTAGTTAGAGCATTGGTAAAATAGTCACTAAGTTAGTCAATTAGTCAAAGCGTCAACTAGCAGTCAATCAGTAAGCACAGCTAGTTGGTCAGTTAATTTGTGTGTTAGCATAGTTTCTCAGTTTTATTGGTAAGTTAGCTAGTAAATCAGCACACAGTAAGTAGGTATGCTAGTCGCTCAGTTACTTAGTAGTTAGCACAGTTCACTGGTTAGTTAGTTTGTATATTTCAATAGTATGCCAGTTTATTTGTTAGTTAGCTACTAGCAAGTCAATTAGCAAAGGTAGGATAATCATTCAATTGGTCACTACAGTCTGTTAACTATCACACTCAGATCTTTGTTGGTTAGTTAGCATAGTCAGTTAATTGGGTACTTAGCAAATCAATTTGTAGGAATGGATAGTCACTCACTTATTTAGCATAGTCAATTGGCACACTTAGTTTGTCCGTGTAACATGTTCATTCAGTTGGTTAGTTAAGATTAGAGCTAAAGTAAATACTGGTGCCAATATCGCTGGTGCCAGTACTTTTAGGTTCATAAAATATTATGGTATTTTAAATAATTTGTCCTAATAAATAACTTTTTTTGTTTGTGCAAATTAGACTTTCCTGTTAGGTTCTTAGACATGCCACAATATAATATCATCAACGGAAACATACCAAGGCTGTTATTTAAATTTGTAATGTAGTAATAATCTTCATATTCTTAGTCCCCGTCAATATTCTGGACTCAAAGAAACGTCAGCCACTGAAGTTCCTCTAGTCTAGTCACATTACATAAACGATACTTACGTGTTATACTATACTAATACCTAGTTCAACTAGTAGTTGGAAAAGCTCAAACGAAGCATAATATGACTCATTGTCATATTATGGCATTCACTGTAAAGATAATAACCGCCAGTGCCGCCCCCACCGCTGTCATTGGCGGGCCGGCACATGCGCGTGTGCTACAGAGGGATTGCGCGAGGGACCCGTGAGAAACCAAAATAAATAAATAAATGTAAACTATCGATACGAGTGCTCTGGTATCTATCCGATATCCAGCCACCAAAGGATGAATAGAACACTTGCACTCCTCAATCAAAATTGCAGTCCATCCTTTCATAGCATCTTGGGTCTGCTAAATGCTACTTTGTCATCTAATGACTCACGATGTTGCATTTCCACTTCCATACCACCAAAACTTAAAGCTGTGTAATTTACAGTAACACTATTCTAGGTTATATAATACAGATTGTATTTGTAGTTAAATTGTCAGTGTCGCCGGACCTGGCATGAACGCGTCGATGAAAAGCTCCTTACGGGCTCGGAGAGACGATTACAGAGAAGCTCTTACAGGAATTCAGTGCGTGAGGTTAATTGATTTATGTTGAAATATTATATTCAATTCTGGCTAATCCTCACAGTTTGAGGCTCAGTCGGGTGTCAGGACGAAGTGCCCTCATTCAAGCGGATGAAACGGAAAGACGCTTGTGTCGCGTGTTCTTCGTCACACAAGCACACTCCAGTCAAAAGACATGATGCATAATCAGAAGTGCTGCTGCATTGCTAGCGTCTCACTTTGGCTTGAGGCGCTTTGAGCCATCCACGTAGTGTGCTCAATTCAATTAGTGTACTGTAGTTGAGAGAGTCACTCAGTTTGTTAGCATAAACAATTGGTTCGTTAAACAGCAAGTCAGTCACTTAGAATCGTTAAGACAGGGTGTTGGCTTGTCAATTAGCATAGTCTGGATAACCACTTAGTGATCATAGCTGGTTAGTTCAACAAGCACAATCAGTTAGCATATGTTGATGCTTTGTTAGCTTGTCATTTCGTATAATTTGCATAGTCAATCCATTACGATGGTTAGTTAGCTGTCAATTACCATTATTAGCCTAGTCAGACAGTTAGCAAAGTTAGTTTGGTAGATCATTAGCATTGTTAGAATGGTAAGAAGCACAGTCGGGCAGAATAATTAGTCGGTTGGTTAGTTACTTTAAATCAGCAAAAGCAAGCCTACACTAGCAAATTAGTAAATTAACATAATTAGTCATCTTATAGGCATATAGCTATTCAATCAGAACGGTTTGTATAGTCAGGTATCTTATAAAGTCAGTGAGCATAATAATGCGTCAGTTAGTCGACTTGCTGCTTAGTTAATTAGTAGTTAGCATAGTCATTCAGTTAGTTGGCATCATTAGTTGTCTAGTCTATTAGCAGTTAGCTAGCTGGTGAATTACCATTTTTGACATGTAGCCATAGTTTGCCTAAATCTGGAAAAAATCTTGTCTTAAGGAATTTGGTCTTTTCATAATATTAAAATGTAACAAATTATTCATTTCCCAATATCAACATAACACATTTGATAGTGCGCTTGGTAGACGTCTTAACCAACACATGACCTTGAGAACATGAATTACTGCAGGTCAGGATATTGATACAGTGGGATAAACAACATTATTTATGCTTTTTAGCCATGCATTGAGAAGCTCTACAGCGGGCTCTTATGTAAATGCCAAATAAGAGTATGTAGTGCTCAGCAGCAAACCCACAGAGAGCGACGTCTCCAAGGAGGCATGAGCAAGTGGATGCTTAATTACACGTGTCTCACAGCAACAGTAGCAATGTGTGACTATGCACATGCTCTCCAGACTCCCATTTGCAAAAGTCACTGACAAATATTAGGTTTTGTTCACGAGAGTTTTCATTCTGGGATGAACTTTTGAGAGGACCCCAAAATGTTCTTTGGGAGGAATAAAATGTTTTTGTGTGCATACACTCTCAATGGCCACTCGGTCCCCTTTCTCGTCTCACAGCATCCCCGCGGTTGCTAACAATGTTCATGGCCTCCTCCTGTGCTCCCCCCACGCTCCTGTGTAAATACATGCCATTCTCTCCCTCACCATAATCCATAATGCAGTCTAGTCTCTTTTGGAAAACAGACACGCTACATTTGCAGTATCTATTATTGAACAGGTTAAAGATAGTATCATTTTTATTTAAAAACAAAAACAAAAACAGCTGCCGTTCCTGTAAATGTCTGTGCGTGAGTGTTGTGGCCTCATCTTTTGAGCTTTTCTTAGCACCCCCCCCCCTTCTTGGTAATGTAACCACTTATTTTATTATATATATATTATTCATCCAATCACTACCACACACGCTACATACAAAAAAGTACGTCCAGATGATTATCAGCCAACGAGCGCTGGTTATTTGTTGAAGCATCACATTAGTCGCCTCAGACTTAATCCAATTCCGCTCATGGTATCTTGCTAAAGTGCACCGCCATGTCACTTGATATGCCTTGTCTTTGCTAAGAGGAACATTGTGCTGATAATTATTATTTTTTTTTCAAATGAGTGACTTGATGCTTTTTTTCCACTTTAACTCATTCACTGCCATTCACGGCTATAGACGTCAAAAATTCATTTGAACTATTTCTATTAGTTTCAGTTTTTTTTTCAAGAGTATGAAAACTTTTTTTATTTTTTATTGTACATTTAGAACAGATATAAAATGTGTGATTAATCGTGAGTTAACTATTGAAGTCATGCGATTAATTACAATGACATTTTTTAATTGTCTGATCCCCCTAATTTTTAATAATCTTTTCTTCTTTTTTTAAATTAGGGGGCATCAGGCGATTTTTAATTGTAATTATTGACATGACTTCACTAGTCAACTCACGATTAAGCACACATTTTATATCTGTTCTAAATGTACAGTAACATTTTTTCTAGGTTTTCATACTATTGTTAACAAAAGTGGAAAAAAATTTGAAACTAATAAATAGTTCAAATGAATTTTTGACGTCTATAGCCGTCAATGGCAGTGAATGAGTTAAAGTGACTTTTGAAGGCAGTTTTCAAGTAAAAATAGATTTCATGTATATGTCTGAGCAGCTATTAGCGACGCCAAAAGAACATTGTGAATAGCTAAAATGTTTGCGCTGATTTGTGAATTTGTAAGAAAATAAGCTTTAAGGGGAAAAAAGGGTTACACACTAAAACTGCATGCTCTAGATAAGCTTTAATATGATTTTTAAGTACTGGTAAACTAAAACACAAGAATTGGGACAAATAGTTTAAGACAGCACAAAGCAATACTGAAGTCTAACCAGACTGTTTTTCACAATTTTTGTTCATTGTTCACTAAATATTGTAATTTGCTTTATAACATATACTTTATGCTTGACTCATGGTAAATACAGTTTATATTATTTCAGGCTGCTTGTGTTACCAAATTGTTCTTAACAAGTCATGATCATTTTATTATTGTGAGCGAGTACAAATGACAGATTTTTAATTCTTACATGTCGCCGTTTCTAAAAGAGGACATTTTTCTGGACTACTTAAAAAAAAAAAGTGAAAATTGAGAGTATACCCACTTCCCCACCACTGGGTATAACAAAACCTAATTTGAATTGGAAAATCGGTTTTGATTTAAACGATGCGAGTACATGCGAGTTGAGCTTAATCAAATCGTTCCAATTCAAACTGTATTGTGATACGTATGGAATCGTGTTTTATTGGAGATATATCTTTGAAGGAAATGCCACTTTTACAGTGCTGACTAGTTCATTCATACTGCATTATGTATGTATGTGGGTGGCGTGGCTCAGTGGTAGAGTGGTTGTCTCCCAACCCAGAGGTTGAGGGTTTGATCCCTTGCTATTGTGACCACGTTGAAGTATCCTTGAGCAAGATACTGAGTTGCTCCTGATGCTGCGTCATCAGTAGATGAATGAGTAGCTGAATGTAAAGCGCTTTGAGGGCCTTGTAAGGTGGAAAAGCGCTATATAAATGAAGTACCATCTATCATAAAATAGCAAGAAACTCATAGCATCATACTCTCTCAAACTCAGCCATACCATATCAAATTGAATTGGAATCAAACCGAATCATGCTAGTATCTAGAAAGCCTTTAATTTGCTGTATGGCTCGGTAGTTTGTTTCAAATTGATTTTTTTTATGTCCACTAAATTGGAAGAGGGTAAGATAAAAATTGCAGGAAATATACTAACTGCCATTCATGATTTTGTGTGTATAATATGGTTGACATTGCTGTAACCTTGACATTACATGTAGACCTTTATGCTTTGACGTGCAAAGTTCTAAAACCAAAGGATCTTTGCGGTGAATAACAAGTGTGATATCATGCACTATTATCAGAATAAACTTCTCTGGAATTGATTATGATCTTCCTGTTTTTGTTCCCTACTTCCCCCCAGGGGAGCATTCTCTGAGGTGCTTCTTGCCGAAGAGAAGAGAACACAGAGGCTGGTGGCTATCAAGTGCATCCCCAAGAAAGCTCTGGAAGGCAAAGAGAACAATATAGAAAATGAGATTGCAGTACTGCACAGGTGAGATGACACCCTCCAAAGCCCCCCCCACCCCCCCACCCCTGTTGTCCAGTGGAAGAGCTTAACCCCCGGGCAGATTATATGCAAGAGGTCAAGTGAACGGGCCACCAAATGCATGGTGTCAGTAGAAACAGTAGGCTTGTGCACCGGAAATGTCAGGAGTAAAGAAGATAGACCTATTTTTAGTGTCCCTGTTGCCAGGGCAACAGCACACAGAGGCGTAGATGATGTGGAGTTCCCTGCAGCAATGTATTGAAGAGAAGGAAACATAAAGGGTGGAGAGAAGAAGTGAGGATGGACTGAAATATGAAGTCTACTGTTAAGCCAATAAAAGAGCATTACATGGGATGAAAAAAAAAAAAACAATCTGTAAAAGAGCGCAGTTGCTCACCCTGCAATATCCTCCATCGTCTGCCACAGTGTTAAAGTAACATATTCTCACATGTTGACAAGCGATGCCCCGTTGGATGCTTCACACTGCATATTTGACACTTCCCGTCATTTAGAAATCTGCTCCGAGTAGCACATTCAGCCCAATGCTGCTGTGTCCTTGCATTATCTTACACTTGTGAGGGGTTCTAATAGTGACATAACGCAACAACGATGCCATCTGGTGACCGCTTTAATTGCGAGCTCAAGAGTAATTATGCTTTGACAACATTTTCAGAATCAAGCACCCCAACATCGTCTCTCTGGAGGACATCTTCGAAAGCACGTCTCATCTGTACCTCGTCATGCAGCTGTGAGTTCTCCTTTTAATTCGAGAGCTGCTGATGTGGAATTAGAATTTGGGGTAGAAGACAAAATACAGATGTTGTTGAATTTTTGGGTGGGGCCGTTTTATTATGTTCTACAAACCTGTTCCCATTTGTAAAATGATGCTCCGCTGTTATGTCATACGTGCAGCATACTGTTTATAGTCTGTCTCAAATGAAATATTCAAACATTTCAGCAGCAGCAGCAGCAGCAGCAGCAGCAGTAGTATTTAAAAAAAAAATGGAAAGTGGCTCGTTTACTGTCCAACAAGACTTTAAATGTAATAGAGCTAAATCAAGAATTACAGTTTGTGCAATATCAAAGTGATATTCTTCATTTCACAGAAAATGTAGAACGTGTTTCAATATTTAATGGTACTATTATTTTGTTCAAGGAAAATAGCAATGACTAGTGGAGTTCCTCAAGGCTCTGTTTTAGAGACATTTGTTTTAACTCATTTGTAGCACAAGGGTTACTTTGAGTCAAGAAAATGGGTATTTTAGTGTAAAACAACTCAGAAATATTGGTCAGATCCTTTACTTGGGTCAAAAAATTGGGTCATTTTGTATAAAACAACCCAGAAAGTTGGGTCAAATTGACCCATAAAGTGTATCGATCCATTTTTGATCCATAATTGGGTTACTTTAGACCCAACTGTTTTTAGAATGCCTGTGCCTTATTTTTGCCGGTAACATTCATTTCACATTTGTTTTTGAGTCACTTGTGTTAAACTGCTGGAGAACAGAAAGGCTAGCGGAAATCCTCAAGGCTCTGTTCGCAAGCCACTTAAGAACAGTCTTGAAGAACTCCATTTGGCATTTTACATGTTACTATACAACAGAGTTCTTCAGTGCTACGTTTATTTTGTGGCAGCCGTGGCTCAGGGTGTAGAGACGGTCGTTCAGTAACCAGAAGGTCGGCTGTTCGATTCCTGCTCTCCCCAATTCATGTGTCCTTGGGCAAGGCACTTCACACACATTGCCTCCAGTGCTACTCACACTGGTGTATGGCAGGTGCGAAAGTTTGGTGGTGGTCGGAGGGGCCGTAGGCGCACACTGGCAGCCACGCTTCCGTCAGCCTTCCCCAGGGCAGCTGTGGCTACTTAAGTAGCTTACCGCTACCACAGTGTGAATATGTGAGTGCATGGATAATGTATCCATTCCATTGTGAAGCGTCTTAGAGTCTTTAGAAAAGCGCTATATAAATCTGATGCATTATTATTATTATTATTATTATAGTTCAGCAGAGTTTTCAGAGAGCTGGAGGAAGTGCACTAGTCATTTTTGCATTCAACATGACTGTAGTTTCTCGCTGTCTAAACCTTACACGGGAGGTTCCTCAAAGCTCTACTCTCAAGCCACTTGTGTTTAGAGCGCTGAGCAACAAAAATGCCTTAAAGAAGTGTTTCTATTTTATTTATTTTTAATCTCAAGGCTCTGAAAGTGTCAAGAACATCAGCACCAAATTGTCATTTTTTGTCTTGAACATCAATACTAAGTAGATGTTTGTAAGGTGCTTAACCAATTACACGCTTCAGCGACGTGGAATTCCTCAAGGCTGTTGCGGAGCCATTTGCGTTCATCTTGTCAGCTTGTCATTTTTGCCCTCAGCGTCAATACCAACCACAGCCTGTCACTCGGTTACGATTAAAATCAGCTTTCATCACGCAGTGTGTCAGGTGGCGAGCTGTTTGACAGGATTGTGGAGAAGGGCTTCTACACAGAGAGAGATGCCAGCCAACTCATCCACCAGATCTTGGATGCGGTCAAATATCTTCATGATATGGGGATTGTGCACAGAGACCTGAAGGTAGGAGGGAAAAACGTGGAGCCTGACTACCTGCATTCTGCGTATTTGCTCTAATAATACTACCCGTTTTGCAGCCGGAGAATTTGTTGTATTACAGCATGGACGAAGACTCGAAGATCATGATCAGTGACTTCGGCCTGTCCAAAATTGAGGGAGCAGGCAGCGTTATGTCCACAGCCTGCGGGACTCCCGGATATGTGGGTGAGGCATTTATTTCCCGGGTGAGCCACTCCTCGCTTTTGTATGCTCAGCACTCGCTGGCTCAGCTGACATCCTCTTGTACACATTGCCTCGTGAGAGGCTCTCTCATCCACTACTGAGTCAAGTGCAAGCGATCTATAAGTACTCTCTATTCTGTTTAACGTGACCCGGCAGCACGCCAAGGTCAAGATGACTTTGAATGCTACCCTCTACACTGCTGTGCGTTTTGCGTGTGTTGCACAGCTCCCGAGGTGCTCGCCCAGAAGCCGTACAGCAAAGCGGTCGATTGCTGGTCCATAGGGGTCATCTCTTATATTCTGTGAGTTTGAATTTGTTTGGTTTGTTGCAATAAAATAGGTTTTTACAAAAGGTAAAAATGTGCTCATTTGTTTAAATAAAGAGGCCAAAATATTACAAACAACTCTCACTGTGATGCAATTACATGTGTGCAATAAATGTTAACCAAATGCTGTCATATAGCAAGCGGCCACATCATGAGTGAAAAAAGTGCTAAAGGCATAATGATAAGTGTTTTACATCTCTCCCTACGGGGTAGGCCTACTATTTGTTACGAGAATTGGTTAAATGCTAACATGCTAACAATATGGTAAGCTGGCAAAATAGCGCTAAGGCATATGGATAAGAGTTTTACATCTCTCCCATGTATTGGGGTACTATTTGTAATGGGAATTGATTAAATGCTAGCATGCTAACATTATGATAAGCTAACATACGTCAACTAACAACCTCAACAGACAACGTGCTGAGCCAATTGATAAGTGCTGGGTTGGGGTTCTATTTGTAACGAGAATTGATTAAATGCTAACATGCTAACATATGACAAAATAGCAAACTGAACAACCAATGTTCTGAGGTCAATTGATGAAGGTGTATCTTATCTTATCTTATCTTATCTTATCTTATCTTATCTTATTTTTAATAAGAATTGATTAAATGCTAACATGCTAACATTATGGTAAGCTAACATGACACAGCAACCTCAACTGACAACATGCTCAGGCCAATTGTTAATGTGTTTTACATCTCTTGCTGTATTGGGGTACTATTTGTAATGACTCTAATGAGAAATGATTAAATGCTAACATGCTGACATGGTGGTATGCTAACATATGGCAAAATAGTTATAATAGATATAATAGCTGAGTATATAAAGGGCTAATGTCCTGAATGAGCACAACAGTTTGACGCTGGACTGATTGGTAATGGTAGAGAAATGTGTAAAATGTCTCCGTCAATCTGGAAATTTTGCCATGGAAAAGAAATGTGACAAGATGTAGATAAGAATAACAATATTTTTTTGGCCATTGAATGACCAAGAGTTCATACCTTTTGGACATTTAATAAAACCTGAGCATTATTATCTTTGTAAAGAAAGATTTGTAAGACCAATATAGCTCCTTTATTGCTCTTAATGTGGCAGTGTATTCTTTTTTTAAACATACCTTCAGACTTTGCGGGTATCCTCCATTTTATGACGAGAACGACGCCAAGTTGTTTGAGCAAATTCTGAAAGCGGAGTATGAATTTGATTCTCCGTACTGGGACGACATCTCCGATTCAGGTATCCATGAGTTAAAATCTGCAGCACACCAAATCAGAAAACACGTAATTATCATAAACATAACTTTATTTTATAGCCAAAGACTTCATCTGCCACATGATGGAGAAAGATCCTTCAAAACGATACACGTGCGAACAGGCCCTCCAGCACCCATGGTAGGAACCGTTTCTCATACTGCACATAATAATCATTGGAACAGCAGAAAAGTATAGAGAAAGGGAAAAACATATTGATGCACGCTATATTGACAAGTATTGGGACAACTCCTCCTACATGAAGTAAAAATGAAAGAACACATTTTGAGAACATCTCTTGTTTAACTCATTCACTGCCATTGACGGCTATAGATGTCAAAAATTAATTTGAAATATTTCTATTAATTTTCCACTTTTGTTAATAAGAGTATGAAAACCTAAAAGTTTTTTTTATTGTACATTTAGAACAGATATAAAATTTGTGATTAATCGTGAGTTAATTATTGAAGTCATGTGATTAATTACAATTGACATTTTTAATCGCCTGCTGCGAAAAAAAAAAATATCATTAAAAATTAGGGGCGTCAGGCGATAATTTTTTTAAAATTGTAATTAAACGCATGACTTGACTAGTTAACTCGCGATTAATCACAATTTTATATCTGTTCTAAATGTACAATAAAAAAAAATCTAGGTTTTCACACTATTGTTAACAAAAGTGGAAAAAAATGTTAAACTAACAGAAATAGTTCAAATTAATTTTTGACGTCTATAGCCGTCAATGGCAGTGAATGAGTTAATATATGACATGTCGCTTTTCCAGGATCTGTGGAGACACAGCTCTGGATAAGAACATCCACGAATCCGTCAGTGCTCAAATCAAGAAGAATTTTGCCAAAAGCAAGTGGAAGGTCGGTGATTTGGTAAAAGCGAATCGTAATCAGAGCGCCGTTTGCATGCTTTTCCTTACCCTCGCTCTCTCTCTCTCTCCACCGCAGCAAGCGTTCAACGCCACAGCGGTGGTGCGCCACATGCGCAGGTTGCAGCTGGGGACCAGCGTGGAGGGGCCCAGCCAGATCACTACCACCAGCCCCTGCCACGGACTCCTGCTGCCTGAGGAGGAAGAGGAAGATGAGTTGGGGAATGGCGAGAATGAGAGTTGTGAGTTTGAAAAAATGGTTTATCATCTTATTGCAACACATACACCTGGACACATAGTTTACTGTCGTGCAAATCAGAAGATAAACTCATCTTCGAGTTTCACTAAATAAGACTGTTTGCAATTACACAACGCTCCATTAAATGTGACAGAAAAGCCATCGCTTACTGCAGTAAAACACAAAATGAATGAACGCTACGAGCTGTCGGGTCACAATATTGTCACTCTAAACCCGAAACAACTCAATAATTCAATGCTGATGGGATGTGACGGATCAAGGGTCATTAACATGGTAATCTATTTTATAATTATGTACTTTATTCTGTTTACCCTGCTCAATTGTCCTCACTGGATTAATACATTTAGCGGCACCTCCATAGTCAAACACAATCTGTTCTGAGAGGCTGGTTGGCTTCCAAGTTCTTCTCATTTTAAAACACTTTTAGATGATTAAAAAAACTGCAACGTTTTTTTTGACTATCCTTTTAACATTTCTGTCATATCAAGGTAAACCATTGTAAAATAAAAATAATACGGTATATGTGTGGTACTGAGGGTATGAGTGGGGATTTACCCAACTTCATCCACCTCTTAAAGGGGACGTCAACACCCCAAACATTTCTTGACAATATGTTCTATGCAGCCCCCACTAGTCTAAATACGGTATTCTACCGGTAGCGGAATATGAGTTAAGCAGCAAAATCCAGCAGTTTTTATCAATATCAGCTGCTGTCAAGTGAAAATGACAACGTCGTTGCTCAGGCAACCAATCACAGCTCAGCTTCAGAAAACAGGTGAGCTGTCTTTGCCAGAGCCCTGAACAACGTCATGTTTAGACTCGTGAGGTCACATATAACATATTATTGTCAAGAAATGCTTAAGGTTGACTTCCCCTTTAATACCATCATTATAATCAATCATCAATATTATATGAAAAAAATGCAATGTAACAGCATATAGACTAATGTACAAAACTTGGTACAGTTCAGCATCAATATTTATCTAATATGTCAAAAACATACTCATTAACTCATTCACTGCCGTAAATTCATTTAAAAAAAAGATTATTAAAAATTAGGGGCAAGAGGCGATTATTAATTATTTATTTTTTTATCACACAATTAATCACAAATTCTATATGTTCTAAATGTACAATAAAAAAATCTAGGTTTTCATACTCTTGTTAACAAAAGTGGAAAAAATATATATTTTTTAACTAATTGATGTTCAACGGCAGTGAATGAATAAAAAAAAAGAAGAAAGAAAATATAAAAAATTCAGGGCGTCAGGCGATTAAAGATTTTAATCGTAATTAATCGCATGACTTCACTAATTAACTTGCGATTAATCACAAATTTTATGTACAAAACTAAATGTACAATAAAAAAAATCTAGAAAGTGGAAAAAAACTTTAAACTAATAGAAATAATTAAAATGATTTTTTTTTACGTATATAGCCGTCAATGGCAGTGAATGAGTTAAATGCATTTAGATGGCTGCTAGTCAACTTGACTTGCTCTGACCAACCAGAGGATGGAAAATGGCTGACAGTCCAATTGTTAATAAAGTTTTAGTTAGGAATAAATGAACCCAATTTCATGGGACAAATATCAGAATTTCCGTTGCAGAAATGTAGGTCACTGCTTCCAGCTTACCACTGCCCTTTTGGCAAATAAAGCAGAAGCAACAGGAAGGCGTTTGAAGTGCGATACTGCCACCTACTGCCATCTAGTTGCCAGAATGTAAAACAGTGTGTAACTGGCATGTGTCACGTCCAGTGTCCCACTACAGCGACGACCGCCGCGGAAGTGCAGAAGGGAGTACGGACCGAGACAGCCTGAGGAGCTGCACTTACTGCTGCAGGCCGGCCAGTCGCATCTGAGCACAACCTCACTTTTGTTTATTCCCCCCCCCTCTAAATGATGATATTAAGACTCTCTGGAGTACACAGAGAGCTGCTGTCCATCCAGTCTGGCCAGGAATGCAGAGTAGAGATCAAAAAGTGTCCCCAATGACAGACTTTGTCATGTTTAATTACTGTAAAGGTTGTTGGTTTCCCTTTTGTCTCTCTCCACAAGGGGGTGCTAGTGACTGAATGCATGCGGCCACATATATCGCACATACCAGAAACCACCACTACAGGGTTGTGACCCTTGGGAGAGGGTCATCAGAGGGTTTTAATAGAGGGACGTGAAGACTCACGGAAAGGCTTTAGAAGTGGAGATCCTGGTTTGGGTCCATTTATAGATCCATCACCTGATGTGAATTTGCCATTCAGCTCCTTAGAGAAAAGCAAAAGTACTGGAACATTAAACAGTTGTATACAAAAGTTGAGAGGTCACATTGTTTACCTGTAGTGCATTTTAGGTTCATCCTGACGATCTTTCAATTGTCGTGTTCAAACCTTGAAAGTTAAAGTTAGAAACTTTCTCTTTGCTCTGGGTCAGACTGGGTCGGCGACAAGCGGTTCTGAACTGAAAGTGTCTGCATGTGAGGGTGGCGGAACATGAAAACTTATTAAGGTTCTTTTTAATTTTTTTATTTTTTAATGGCTGTTTTGTTATTAAAGGCTCACACTGAGATACCCCCTTGAGATCATCAGGAATTACTATAATGGGGTGACGACAGGTAGAAAAGCCACAAAAGATCCATCCATCAATTTTCTATACAAACAGGACTGCAACCCTATTCCACAAATTCTCATTATATATAAAGTAAAAACATTTTTTTTTTTTTTAAAGTTTGTTCTTATCCGGGATCTCAGTGTGGGTGCTTCAACTACTCTGTGCTGTGCAACCTCTAGTGGAAGTCGGTTTTTGCATGACCTGGTTAATGAACTATGTTTACATGAATGATGATCAATTAGTATACACACATGACGATGAAGATGACTATGATTATTATTATTATTATTATTACTACTACTGTTGTATTGACGATGATGTACTTCTGTAATTTTTTTGAGCTATATAATGTGAAGTGAGTAACACCAAAAGTAATGTTGACAAAAGTACAAAAACACAGCACGGTGGACGTATTGTTTGACATTTCTCACATATTGTTGTTTTCGGGTCTATTCGTGTGTAAACTACTAAATGGACAAAAGTATTGGGACACATTATATATACAATAAGTGCAAAGGGAAGAAAATGCAGAGCTGGTCCCCTTTTGCAGTGTTAATAACCAACTTTCAACATTTCTGTATTGGAGCTGTAACAGAAGATGTCTCCGCATTAGCCTTTTGTACAGAAGCCAGCGGAAAGAGTATGCAGTGATGTCTAGAGATGCAAGTGACCCAACTTAGGAGTTTTTTGAGATATGAGCTGCCGTGTTGTTTGGTGTTTATGAACTCCTCGCCTTTCAACGAGCAGCAGTTTGGAAGATTATAAAGAGGCTTCAAAAGGTGCATTGTGCCATTTAAAAAGGTAACATTAAAGCTTTTTCTACATCACGCATGCTCCGCCAATGCCCAGATGAGTACAAAGAGCCCTGATTGTTTTACTCTGACTGCATCTATAGT
Source organism: Leptonotus elevatus (assembly GCF_054856555.1). Taxonomy (NCBI): domain Eukaryota; kingdom Metazoa; phylum Chordata; class Actinopteri; order Syngnathiformes; family Syngnathidae; genus Leptonotus; species Leptonotus elevatus. The sequence goes on along the minus strand of NC_141248.1, from coordinate 16,224,607 downwards.
GTGCGGACCCTGCACAGTCCACAGTTTCTTTAGGGAGGGAAGGGGTGGAGTTGTGGAGGGTGACGTTATGTGCGTCACGTGGCGTTGTGCTAGCATTAGCCTGTGGTGTTAGCTAGCGTACGACACTGCACGCATGAGCTGCTAACTTTCCACAGTTGGGATGTGGCAGTTACACTTTGGGCCAGAGGTGGCAGTCGGCAGTAAAAAAGTGACAAACCGCACAAAGATCCTTTAACTCATTCACTGCCATTGACGGCTATAGGCGTCAAAAATTAATTTGAACTATTTCTATTAATTTTTTTCTCCCACTTTTGTTAACAAGGGTATGAAAACCTAGATTTTTTTTTGTATTGTACATTTACAACAGATATAAAATTTGTGATTAATCATGAGTTAACTATTGAAGTCATGCAGTTAATTACCATAAAAAAAATAAATCGCCTGACACGATTTAAAAATAAATAAATAAATAAAAGATTATTAAAAATTAGGGACGTCAGGCGATTACAATTTTTAAACATAATTAATCGCATGACTTAACTATTAACTCACTATTAATCTAAAATTTGATATCTGTTCTAAATGTACAATAAAAAAATTATAGGTTTTTATGCTCTTGTTAACAAAAGTGGAAAAAATAATAAACTATTAGAAATAGTTCAAATGCATTTTTGACGTCTATAGCCATCAATGGCAGTGAATGAGTTAAGTTGTTTATTGCCACTATCAGTTCAAGTTTACTGTCAAACTAAACATAATACAATGTCCATTGAACTGCAGCAAAAAAAAAAGTGACATTTTACTTAATTATGCTTTGAAAAGTAAAATAATAAAAGTTTTTACCATTTTGGGGGGAATTTGGAACAGATTAATATCATTTCCCCTCATTTCTATGGGTAAACATGATTTGAGATGTGGGCGTTTTAAGTTACAACTGTAATCATGGAACAAATTCAACTCGTAGGTGCTCAAGGCATCACTGTACAACAGTATCATGTATGACTTGTTTTCGGAGGCTGGGCCAAGTGACCGCCGTGTGTGAAATTTCACACATCCTCTGACATCCGCAAAATCACAAAGTTATTTACTTTAAATTAAAAAAAAGCAAAATAGTTTTTTTACAGGCAGTGTAAAAGGGTGGACAGTTGTAACGCGCATGGACGGCGGCTGGATAGCAAAGAAGAAATAGAGAGCAAAAAAATGGGCTGGAAGTCCACAGGTAATTTACTTTATTAATAGGAAAAAAGTAGGCTTTTTGGTGCTACCAAGCGTACAAGTCCAAGATGTCCCCATGTTTATTATTTTTTTTTAAATAGGAAATCTGGGTAACTGTCAAGTTGGAGGGCCGTGATGTAGGACTGACTCACAATCTCATTTGAGTCGAGATTCATACTAAAATGAGACGATGAAAGATGAACAATTACACAACAACATGAATACTCTTTAATTAAGATGTGTCTCCATACTTTTGTCCGTGTCTTATCCATTTTAAAGTCCCCTGACGTGTAGCGAATAGCGATTCAAAAATACATATCCTGGTTGGACAGAAGTGCCAACTCAAAAAAAAAAGAAGAAGAAGTGAGATAAAAAAAAAAAAGGATAAAAGGGAAAAATCACTTGGACTGCGGTCCCAAAGCCATACTCATAAAGTAGTAATGCTTGAGTGCACATTCATCTTTTAGTATGTGACTGAGAAAAATATGGATGGATGTGATTCTCACAAAGAAAAGAGGAGGAAGACAACTTGGGAATGGCGAAATGGATCTTTCCTCGAGTCACAAAAATCATCAAATTAGGCTGTATCGAGTCATGTTTTGTTTTGTTTCGACCCATTCTTCAAACAGGTTAGCCATATTGTGCAGTAGAAAAAAAGAAAGCAATCACTCTGTATTTCTACTACTTGTGGAAAATATGCAAACCGTGTGTGAAGGGCTTCACTCAATGTCAAAAGCCATCGTTGGACCACTTTGATATACGATATTCATATATATGTTGTTAATGCTTGTTTTACCCATCCAACCACATCCAAAATGCATCAAAAGAAGCACTTGTATATTATATATAAATATATATATAAGTATATATTGTATATCCTTTTTTTGTAAAGCTGTTTTGAGCTACAAATGTATGGATGCAATGCATCATGGTTTATTGAACAAGATGTAGGAGAATACAATAATTTGTACCCACGGAGAGCAAGAAATGGAATAAATCTTCCTTGTCTATGCATTGTGTGCACTGTGTTGCATTTGCACAAACACATGAACAACTTTAATATGTATTAGAGCTGTCAAACGATTACATTAAAAAAAAAAATCTGATAAATCACATCATAGAATTTTGCTTAATTGAAAAGGCCTTTTTATCAATCATTTTAAGAATTTAATTATGCATGCAAAGATTTCAGATAGCTTATTTTAGTCATCCACAGATAATGTTCCCTCCTAATTTTAGAACTTGTGAATGTTTTGACTTTTCACTGCAATGTGAGACTGATCCACAACTACTCAGAGTCATAAAGTGGGCCACTTTGATGCACTAAAAATGCTCATGGATCTCTATAATTGGGCATTTTTAGAAAATAAAATTTGAAAAAAATATATTTAAAAAAGTGAAAGTTTTCATTTAAAAGTATTATTATTTTACAACGGGTTAAATTTGACTGACAACTTGATACTTGATATTTTGGCCAGTGAGTGCAGGTATGACTCAAGCTGGCCTAATCCCGGACCACAAAGTAAACTCAAACATAAAAGACTCTCAAACTGAACAGGCAGATATTCTTTACCCTCTATGAAAATGATTCATGTTAACTGCAGCTGACTGAGCAGTTGGGCTCATCTCCATTTTGTATATATTATCGTACTGATGCATTCTAGTAAGCTCTTTTTCTTACCTGCATTTTTGTGTTGTTTTTTTTGGACACTATAACAGATTCATTAGTACAAGATGATTTGAGATACGTATTTTGTATTTTATTTATTTTCATGGCCATTGAACAAATTAAACATGTACTCAAAATTTCACAAAAAGCAGCAAGCAAAGGAAAATAGCCAACAATGACAATCAAGGAAACTATGGAAAAGCAAAACAAAAAGGCAAGCGAAGAACAGAAACCTGATATGATGTTAAAGAAACCTGAGCAACATCAAAACAACCTCCGTTACAAAAGTTACAGTATGCACAGTATAGAAAATGCAGTCTAAAGAAGTGCCTACACTGCTCTCTGCTGGCCAACTACGGAACAACATGCCGTATGTAAGTAAACCTTTTGTACTACATTTAAATAAATAAAGTACAACTAATCTATTCATTGTATTTTAAACTTGGTAGTTTTGATTTGAAATACATCTTTGGTGATGCCAGACCTGGAACTTTTATGAGATCATCTCATGTTTTCTCCACACGACACACAAACACACAAGAAGAAATAATAGATAGAAATAATATGATAATAAAAATACTTTATGGATTGCAGCGGCGGCTTAATGGTTGACACCTTGCTGCCTCACAGCAAGAAACCTCACAGGTGTACAATGACAGCACAGTTACCTACCCCGCAAGTTCCTTTGACAGTCTGATGAATAGCAAATGATGAGAATAGACACGCCGCAACAGGTATTAACTAGAATGCTTCATGATATTTAAAAAAAGAAATAATTAGATATATCATCACTACCAGTGTCAATGAAAAGAAGTGCAGGTGTTAACAATGTTGAGTCAGTTAATATATTAAATTTAAGTGGTAAATATAGTCTTTCCGCATTATATACAACCACAAAAGTGAATTAATTTTACTGGGATTTCATGTTCTTGATCAACCACCAATAATTGTGGACTGGTTTGAAACTTTTTTTCAGTGTTGACTGTGATGGGTCAAAGGCAGCAGACTGGTGGACTTGGCTGACAACTGAAAGCGATTGTTTGCCCTGGATTTGATCTCGGTGCATTGCAGTAAGTGGAGCCGATTACTTAAATGTGTGTTTGTCGTGTAATGCGGAAAATTCGAGTCGTATAAATACGTTTGCGAGCCACGATATATTCAATCAACATCCACCGGCTAAATGTGTAGCAGGCTAATTTACACACGAGTGCGTCTTTAGTGTTAGCTCATTTGCGCTGTGACACATTTTTTCACAGTTTGAAACTGTGAATTTGCAGTTCCCTGAAGTTCATTTATTTCTTTTTTTGTTCAAATGAGAACGCAACATTTTGTCTCAAGCTGATTGTTCTTCTATTAGTATGTAAAAAGTTCATGGGGGAATTTTGTTTTAAAAGTGGGAATGTTTAATCTTGCCGTTGACAAACTGATACCATTTTGTTTGTGATGCTAAATGTCACTTTTTTACATAGACACCCCCCCCCCCCCCCCCCCCATACCAGGTTATGCCAAAAAGAACATTGATAGACTGTACCCTCTTTTTAATAATCTTTACAGGTAAGTAAATAAATGCTTCAGGTAACATTATCAATGAATATTTTTCCATTTTATGGCATGAGGGGGGCTTCATAGTTTTCCATGGAGCATTTATGAATACAAAATAAGTCACCATTTTTGCATGCATGTTCATCAGAGAAAAAGCTACCTTTGGTAGAAGTGGCAGACGTCTTCATATTATTCTTTGTATTAAGTAGATGTTACGCTGGAATAAATGTGTATTGATCAAATAAGCAAACTTAATTATAATTAACTGCAACAAGACAATGTTTATGCGAACAGCAAATTATGTGCGTTCGCTGACGGCAGGGTGGACATTTATTGTCAATATTAAACACTTAGCAAGCTGATGTTATTAAATGAATCTCATTTGAATTCTGAAAGGTTTTTATATCAATTGATATTCCACTATGACAGCTACGCAGCTTTTTAATTTTTTTTTATATAGCCATAATGACAGGATAGGCAGCAATTTCAGAAATGGTAAATGTTCCGTCTCATGATGAACCATCATCAAATGTTTTAGAATGATTGTCATTGAACCACTTATTAAAGCAGAGCAGTGAGTGGGACATGCCAACATGATGTACATCATGAAAAAAATGAAGGGAACACATTTTAAACTAGACAAAGTGCAATTTCTGCAGACATTGAGAAATCATGGCTAATGGCGTATTTATTTTTGAAAAGTGTCATCTGATGCTGAAAGCATGCATTTAATCATTGCAGTGAAATTATAATGCATTTCTTGACATGGCAGTCAGTTCGTATACATGTATATCACTTAGCATAAAGGCCATGGATATATTTGCAATGTACAGTCAGAGGTGGGATTCGAACCCGCGACCACCTGGTTCCTGAACAATGCACTTTACCGACTGCGGCACTAAGCAGTATGAGACAGGTGGTAATGATGATTGAAAAGTTGTATGTACGGAAGTGGGCGTGGCAAGTGGGACTTGGAAAAATGTCAATGTCTGTCCCATTGAAAATGTTAACCTTAAACTGCGAATACTGCAAGTAATGTGAAATCAGATGATGTAAACCACGGGAGGCGTGATTTTTTTGAAGCAGGTTAGAATTTGTAAATCGGAAGAATTATGTGGGAGTTGTTACACGGCAAAAAAGTGTGGAGAATAAAAATCATAATAAAATATGTGGGAATGCGCTTCTCACAATGACTTTTTGTACTGGCATGTGTGCAAATGTTTGGCCACTTAACAGGACCTCACGAGTTTCATTATTCTGCTTCATTTGCATGAGGACTAAGTGATTATGATGAGGACACAAAAGGCACTTTATAGTGATATTGACCTTGAATTGTTATGACGCATGGGAATATTTTATTAACTCATTCACTGCCATTGACGGCTATAGACGTCAAAAATTCATTTGAATTACTTCTATTAGTTTAACATTTTTTCCACTTTCGTTAACAAGAGTATAAAAACAAGAAGAATTTTTTTTTTATTCGTGAGTTAACTAGTGAAGTCATGCGATTAATTACGATGACAAATTTTAATCGGCTAATGCACTTCATTTTTTATATATTTTTTTCTTTAAAAAACAAAACAAAAAAAGATTATTAAAAATTAGGGGCGTCGGGTGATCTTTTTTTTTAAAAATTGTAATTAATCGCATGACTTCACTAGTTAACTCACGATTAATAACACATTTTACATCTGTTCTAAATGTGCAATATTTTTTTTCCAGGTTTTCATACCTTTAACAAAAGTGGAAAAAAATGTTAAACTAATAGAAATTGTTAAAATGAATTTTTGACGTTTATAGGCGTCAATGGCAGTTAATGGGTAAAAAAAAAGAAAAAAAAGGAAGATTATACTCTATATGCCGGTAAATAGAAAATGCAAAACACGAGAACATTCCACTCATTTTCGTGATCACATTTATTTAAATGTCCTTTAAGAGCTTCTGGGGAAACAGCCGCCCACCTCCACCGCCGTGGGCCATCCGTCATAAACGTTGCTTTTGTCGTCATTAGCAGCTCGCTGACAGGTGAACAGTCGAGAAGACGTTCAGTTGTCAGAGCTTGCGTCTTGCCACGTGCATAAATAGACCGAACGAGTAAGGGGTCACTGACCTTCTCAAAGGAGCTTCTGTTTGCCGTGCCGCCTCTTCCTGCAAACACCCAGTTGTCACGGTAACTTACGAACTCAATCAAAGCGCTGCCCATCCCGACGAAAATCTCCCTCATTTCTTTTGTCATCCTTCCACCGAGAAGTGAAGTGGGGGGGGGGGGAAATGAAAGGTGATTTTTGTGGAGCGGGAAATCGTTTTAGCGGATGAGCGTCTGGGAATTGGACCTACTTTGTCGTCACGTCGTCAAAGGAGGCCACAATGACAATCTCTCCAGGTTTAATCTCTTTCAGGTACGCCAAGATGTCCTCTGGGACTTTGGCAGACGAGGAAGTCGTGTTAAATAAATAAAAATAAAAAAGTAAATAAATCATCGCTGTAAAACAGATTGGTAAAACACGTCCCTACCTCCATCGTTCATATTCAGATAGCCACATCTGTCCACAGCTCCGTTCTCACCTGAGATGAAACAAACACACGCGTGCACGTTTATCATCTTCTGCGGCTCGCATTCATCATCATATCATCTTCCTCGCGTGCAGATAACTGTTGGCCCAATTAAAATCAGCACGCTTTCTCATTTTTCAGCCCACATTCGTCAGCCGCCACTTCTTCTAGGCATCAACGGACACTTTGCCGATGGAGAAAAAAAAATGTCTACAGAAGTCAGTTAACAACATAGAAATCACCGAGGAAAATATATTCAAAGTTGAATCAGTAAAGCGCTAAAAAACATCTACCCGCATGAACATTCAACGTCAGTGGGGCTTTGCTCTGACAGATGAAAAATATGAAGATTGTTTGAAAATTGAGCCCAGTGTGACCTCGACAAGGAGACCGTGCATATCAATTTTAACCTCTGACTTCAGCTTAAGCTTGTTTAAACCTCTAGGGTCAGATATATTGAAAAAGCAGTAAAAGCGTGTAGATTTTCATAGATGGAGGGCATGGTAAGATGCAAAAGTTGAATCGAGGACACTCAACTCTTAATTTTCTTAAAGTTCCTTGCTTGTATTGAGCGTTAAAATCCAGCAAGTACAGATGTCGAGATCATGAGCAGCATTTCTTCTCAGGGACAATTTTGAAAAGTTTTTGCATTCAAGATCATGGGTAGATTGTGAAACTTAAGATATGATGTCAATTAAGTAAAAAGTAAGTGCATTACAAGATTTAAAGTAATTCCAAATTATTTTTTTTACTACTCACTGTTTATAACAACGATGTTGAGCCCAGGTCCCACGTTGTTCAGTAAGTGGCTCATGATTCTGCAGACAAAACATAATACATAACATGACGTTTCTCTACAGTGGGAGCTGTACATTTTCCAAAAAGGTTCTTGCAGGTGACTTACATTTTACCATCAAAACAGATCCTGGGCCCGACAACATTAGCTGTTCCACTGCGCATGTGTATTGCAAAGTGATGTGGTGGGCACCTTCTGGAGAGGTTGCACTTGGGTGAAGGCATTGCTGCAAAATTATTATTATTATGTTTATCGTGAGAATGAGAAAGATCACAATTTTATGAGATCAGCTCAAATTTGATGAAGAAAATGTTATTGAGATTAAAATAGATGTTATTTTGTGAGAAAATAAACAACAGAAAATGATGTCGTAATAATTTATTGTCAAAATAGATTAAATATTGAGGAAAAACTCATAATCATGAAAATAAAGCTTGATAAAGGATTAAATATTGTTTTTAAAATGTATGTGAGGAAAAAGTTGCCATTACAACTAAAAGAGAAGATGACTAAAATAGTTTTTATTTTTTTAATTATTTAATTAACTATTATTTATAAATTTCATGAGAAAACTTCATTCACAATAAATCATGAGACTCAAGTTGGATAATTGATGATTATTTCCGACACTAATATAGGACTTTGGATGCAGCATCTTGTGCCTTGCTTGTGCACGACATTCAATGATGTGTGACGTGTTCACTGCATGCCGAGCCAAGATATCCTATTGGCCCTTGAATGCTCCGAACCAATGGCAGGACAGCTTTTTCATGTTGAGAGGAAAAAAAAACTAGGTATCGATACGGTATTGGTATCGACCGGTATCGGAATGGGTATCGTCGGCCAAAATCTTGTATCCGAACAACACTAGTTTAAATATTAAATAAAAAGATGGAAACAAGGCATTTTGTTAAAATTTGCAGTTTTGCAAGAAAGAGTGTGAGCTAATTTTCAGATTAAATTAGACAAAAACAAACAAACATATAAATTGCAATTAGTCTTCTTTCAACAAACATGTAATGCTACAAGAATAAAGTTACAATTTCACAAAAAATCTAATCAGTTTTAGGAGAATAAAGTTGAAATAATACAAGATTTAATTAAAAAAATTGTGAGAAAAATGTGCAATTTCACAACAAAGAGTAAAAGTCTGTAACTTCCTACTGCTCACTTGCTTGGGATTTTACTTTGAATTGCGCCACACTTTTCATCCCTGCAAAAGAAGGAAGACAAGAACCATGAACCTAACAAGGAGTGACGACGATGTGATTTGCATCAATATCACTCTTAAGTGCCTCATCAGAATCACTTCATTTTATTTGGCATATATTTTTTGTTCATTGGATGTATGTGATTTTTGTCATGTCTCTCACACACTGCTCTGTGAACTACTTTGTGTGTAAATGTGGTTTAACAATATTACACCAATTTCCCCCCCCGCATTTTGCGATAAACGAGTCATTTTGACCATGAATATTCTGATTTCATAAACATATTGAACAATGTGCATGCATCTGAAATTTCTGTCAACCCTGTCATTATGGACTTACTGCCCCTTTAAGAAACTTCCAGTACTGTCTATCTTCAACAGAGACTGAAACAGTGCATAGTTGCAGAATAAATATTTACTTGTGTTTTGTAATTTTCTTCACATTATCCATCTATAGTTGGATGTTTGCCAGCTTAACATGTCCACTCTGTCATAGTGAAACAAGACAGGAAAATATTTTTGAAATTCAAATTTTCGTTCAAAAATACATAGTCAGCTTGGTAAGAGAAACATGTGCATCATGTGCTCATTTAAATGCTAAAATTTGCCAAAAATGTCCACCCTGTTATCAAGCTAATTTTGCTATGATTACTGTGAATCTATTTATCACGTGGTATCATGACCGATACACACATTTCTAACCGCATACTCATAATGAATATATTGTTCAATGAAAAATCTCAACTTCTTTGGATGAAATAAGGAAGTCCCAAAGGCATCAAAAGGTGATATTGACACAATGTGACTGAAAATATGAAGCTCACCCAAAGGATGTCTTGCTCTATGCCGCATAAGTGCGTAGTCGCGCGAGACGGCCCATGTGACCACAAGAACAACTACAATTACAGCAGCGATGAGAGCAACTGCCAACCACAAAGAGCAAGAGGACTTAAGTAAACGCAGCATGTGGGCCATGAATCGTACATCCCCGAGCAAAACCTCACCGCGATGCTTCATGTCTCCGACAAACGAGTCTGTTCTGTTCCTGATGTATCATTTGCTGTCAGCGACACAGCTGGTTGGTGTCATGTCATCCGTTCAGGCTGCCCCGCCGCGCATATGCATGGCAAGGACCTTTGGATATGCAACAGTGCTCGTCCTTGTGTTGGGAGAATAAGCAGGATGTGACATTGTACGTGCACACGCCCATAGTGAACAAGACGATCAAGTTTTTTCCACTCGCAATGTCAAATATGGGATAGCATCCATTCACAGGTCACTGATACAGCTTAAAGCAAACAATAGCCCGAGTCTTGTTTGGATACTCATAGAGAGGTTACAACTCCCTGTCATAAAACAAAGCAATGAAACGATAAAATGCTTCTTGACTGTCAAGGTTTATCTTTGGGTTGTGTTACGCAGAAATATTTATTCAGGTTGTTCTCTCGACAAAATCTAATTGTGCTGTATAAAATTACATTGATTTGATACATTAAAAACGGCATAAAAATGGGGACTGATTAACGCATTCATTCCCAGCCATTCTCACTGAAGCAACCCCCTTCGCTCCCGGCTGTTTTACTGGATTTTGACTGATTTTGCACCTACCAAAAGAAAGATTAGAGTCTCTTCTTTCATCAAGAAAAAAAGTATACTTCTGTTTCCGTTTGCAGCAATTAGCATTAGAAGAATATAGCTACATTTCATCATTATTCACAAATCTGTTCAGAACACTTTTTAAACAGCTTTTTTGCAACATGGCCCTGGTTCATCTCTTATATGCTACTCTGCTGCCACCTGCTGGTCGTTTTTTGCAATAACTACCCTTGCTTTAAGCAACCTCTTCAGGTCAGAGGCTGCATCAAAGCCTTAATGCTCTAGCATAAAAATAAAACATTAAAAAAACATATAAATATGTTTTTGGGACCATGACAATATTTAAAATAGAATGTTTTCTATGTTTTTGGGAGCAAATGAGTTAATATTGAGTTTAGGGAATATGGGGTAAGCAGCAAAATCCACCCATTTTTATCCATTTCAACGGCTGCCATTTTGCCACTTTGCTGTCAGGTGAAAATCACATCACAGTTGCTCAGGTAACAACCAATCACGGCTCAGCTTCTGAAAACAAGTGAGCCGTGATTGGTTGTTGCCTCAGCTCTGAGTCTTTGTGATTCATTTTTTGTGTAAACGTTTGTGCATCCCTAGTTGGAATTTGACAAATTAACGCTACTGTGTATTGCATTAAAAAGCGTATTTTTTCCACGTGAAAAAGTTGACCAAAACAGAAAGAAAAAAGATGTAATCTTACAAGAGGTAAGGCACATTTTTCTTGCCACCAGGCAGCAGTGCTAACACAACAGCCTGATAAATAAACTGAGTGAGAATGGTTTCTTTATTTATTGTCATACCTCGTGCTGCGTGTCGTTTTGCAAGAAAAATAAACTTTTCCTAATTCAATATATGACAAAGGTTGTTTCTCTTTCACTGTGGCCCTCATATGCCCTTGTATAAAAAACATTATAGTTTTAGCCTTGACAGAAAATTGTCACAGTGAGTTTCAAAGGATCGTTTCCTTAACATATAACAACAATCCGCCACAATTTTCAGACTTTAGATATTGACCTTCCTCCGTGTGAGTCAGCTACTGTTAAAAAACAACATAAACGAATTGGATGATCTCTAAGGAGACATTCATCTGTGATGGTATTGGAAGAAGGGGTAAGAAATATCATGGACAACAAAGGTTGCCTCTGAACCGTTGAATATCATTTTGTCAAGATATAAGGCATGACAGTATGAAACATCTGTGTGCTCACCAAGAAACAGTTACCTGCAACAAGCAAACTTTCTGATAGTAATACAAAGCCCCAATTCCAATTAAATTGGGACATTGTTGGGACCAGCATCATTTTGTAAAGGATACTGCCACGTGGGATTAGGAACACTTTTTTTTTTTTTTTTTAATACCTGAGACTGAAGCAAAGCAGAAAAGTGAGCTGCGGTCTGACGAGTCCACACTACAAGCATCAATCAGAAATCATGGGGTCATGCGCTGTGGGCACGAGGAAAAGGACCACCCGAATTGTTATCAAAGTTCTTGAGTTAATTCCTTAGTTCCTTTATCGCCACTAAAAAAACGCAGCAGACCCGTCCACGTCACAATTTAGCAGTAATAAATTTAATAACAATGCATATATTTGTGAAGACTGAGGTCAAGTTGCATTTTACAATTTTCTAAATGTACAGAATTTAATTCAAGTAACTTCAATCTTTAAAGATTAGATAACTCTTAATATATGAAAAGAAAAATGCACCGAGCTGTCATCATGCAAAATGCAAAAAAAAAAAAAAAAGACTTCAACACAAATCAATATCACAGTTGTTTTTTACAGTACAGTACATCTTTTTAATTTTAAATCAATTTGATGAATTATGAGATTACTGTATAAATGACTAAAAGATGCAGCCATATTTATATACGGTTTTTTTTCTTCACTTTTTATGTTAACAGGTGTGAAAACTTAAAAAAATATTGTATATTTCATTGTACATTTAGAACAGACATTTGTGATTCATTGGGAGTTAACTATTGAAAGTCATGCGATTAATTACGATTAAAAAAATGTAATTGCCGCCTGACACCCCTACTTTTATACAATAAACAATATGTGACACCAACAATTTTATACAAATGGGATAAGATAACTACAAATATTATCCATCCATGCATTTTTATTGGTGCTTGTCCTCATTAAGTCTATCCCATTTGACTTTCAGTGGTCTGGCCGCCAGCCAAAAGTAAGGCACATAGAAAACCACCCATTCACACGCTATTGACAATTTAGTCTTCAATGAACAGAATATTACGCGCATGTTTTTAGAATCAAACCCGGAACCTCCAAACTAAGATGCAGACACACCACCTCCTTTTCCAATGTACAGTAGTGGCAGTATTTTTAATTACTTCATTAAATACTGTCAAGCGTCACTGGGTCTCTTCAAAAGGCTCCTATATACTGTAAATCCAAGTTATTATATTATGGTGGGATAATTGATAACCCATCTTACAAGTTCTAAGGTTTGGGGTTTGAAACGTGGCTTTCTGTGTTTCCTCCCACATGCTTACATATCAGGGTTATTAACTTATAATTGAAAAATAGAAAACAAAAAAAAGACTGTAAATTGCTCATAGTAGTGAATGTGAGTTGCTTTCTATACCTGCTTTGGGGCTTGCTGACAACCAGCCCACCCCTAAATCAACTGAAATAGGCCCAGCTAGTGTGACCTCCCCTTACATAAAATTTTTATGGGTCACATACATATTTGTAAAAAAAAACAAACAGCTGCTGAGAAAAAGGCCATTAAAACAAGAAAGCACAAGGTGGCATAATTCAGAACCCCACATATAATGTATGCCTTCAACTGTGAGCGGAGAGGTTTTATTTACTGTGTTATTCATGAACAAGGTCAGGTGATGTAATACTGCACACGGCCAGTATAGGGCGTCTTTGCACTGCTGTTCACACATTCAAATGAATATTGGTTTTTTTTTTTTTTTTTTACATCAAGAGGCTGAGAAGCAGTGTGCTCCCAACATTGAATGATATGGCTCTATGTTGTAGTTGAATGAAAACAATGTACATTTTTTGTGTGTGTAATAAATATGTATTTTGGCTCTTAGGTGTGTTGTACTTACTTACGTGTTAGCATCAGTCATTTGTATACAACGTGCGCATATGTCCCTTATTTATTTATTTACTGTATAATTTATAAGGTGTTATGTCTGCTGTTTTCTAATGAGGACAAATGCTATGGGAGGATAGCGCTAAGTTCAAGCATCGTCAACAACAAGGCACACACAGAATATTACATGTTAAAGTATGATTCGACTTTTGCAACGCATGCTAAATAATGAGCATATTCCAGCTTCTGACTAGGAAAACTCTGCAGTCACATTGATAGTTTTTCCTTGTCCTCGAATAACGGGGCTCAGTCAAAGAGCAGCAAGTTTCCTTCAAGTCGGCACGGAAAAAAGGAAACGAAGGCTTGAAAAAGGGAAAGCGGCGGACTATATTTAGAAGTCAATTACGGCGTTTGAGACATTCGAAATGTCAAATCGCCACGTGACGCCACTTATTTCATAACAGGGTAATGTTATATATTCAATGGCAAAGAGACACTTTTCTGGCCACCGTTTGAAATGAAAATGCACACAATTGCCAATTAGTGACCTTTACTGCGTTGCGAGGGAAATAATGTTTCTTTTCTCTTTTTTTTATCGTATTTGTCGCTTGAGGTTTATTGTTATTTTGTGTGCAATAAATGCCACTAAGGATTCAGAATTGTCCAGTGAGGGGATATTGCATCAACAAAGGCCGCTTTTTGATATCATTGTTTTTGTTTAGCATGTAAGGCAGCTCTGTCGGGAACAATTTGTAACATGGATTGTCACCATTGTTATCGTCTGCCAAAAAAAAAAAAAAAAAGTTAAGATATTTGGAAGTCACAGGCGAGAATATGAAACTGCCGTGAAAGGATTTGAGGTTTTACAATTGTTGAAAGAGATTTGGTTAACCTGTCAATGTGTTTTAAGAGTGCCCTAGCAGTCATTGTACTTCTGCGTCATTGGGCTGCAGCGAGGCCGGTGATTTATTGCAACAAATCCTGTCAAGAAAAAAAAAAGAAGAAAAAAAAGCCCATTACATTTGATGTGAAAACGGAGGCTGCATTATCTTGCATTATGTCAAATGGACTCGTGGGAATACAGACATGCAATCTAACCAGTCCATCCCGTTAAGCTTCAAAACGATATCATCGTAGTGGTTGTCCAAAAAATGACCAGACCGATCAGTGTCTAAGCGGTGGGGCTAAACTGTATGATTTTAGGAGTGTTGTTTTTCAATTCACACTCACGTATATAGTTGGAAAGTCAAAGCCAATTAATTAAGTCCTTTTCATACTGCACTTGTTATTTGCTGGACAGGCGCTACTGACTATACGAAAGATTATCTTGTGAATGTTTTGTGTACAAATTGTTGGGTACCTGGAGTGCCTATACAACACACCACTTAAGGATTTACATTAAACAACTAATTACCTGTAAATCATTTCCTATCGGACTTTTTCTGAACATGTGTGATTTTTTTTGTGTGTGTGTGTATTTTTCAATGTGTCCTGTTCATCTGCTTGGTCATGCAGAATGAAGAATCTGTATACCTTGTTATGCCAGGAGTTTTTCTGAACAAGTTTGATATACTCCCTCTGTGGTTATTTATATTGCGATTTACAATGCGGTTGGACGTAACAAGGTTCAAACAGGAAGTCAACCCAAAAACTTTCTTTAAAATACATTTGTATGCAACCCCCTAGCCTAAACACACTTTTCTGACTAAAATTGCATTTTTAAGTAGCAAAATCCACCTGTTTTTATCCATCTCAGAGGGCGGCCATTTTGTCTCTTGGTGTTGACAGAAAATGACATCACAGTTGCTAAGGGATGGGGTAACGACCAATCACAGCTCACCTGCCGTCTGGGTTTGAGTCATGATTGGTCGTTATCTGAGCCCTGAGCATCTGTAATGTCATTTTCAGGGGACAGCAGGTGGCAAAATGGCCACTACCTGAGATGGGAAAAAAAACAGGTGGATTTTGCTTCCTAACTCATATTCAACAAATGCATTAATAACTAGACTAAGTGCAATTTCTTTAGAAATTGCGTCGGAATGCTGAAAGCTGAATGCTAATAGCTCAATGTTAAGATTTGAATGCATATGAAGTAAATTGAGAGATAAATTTTGAAATTATGACTTCCTGGTTACTGGACAATGCACTTTACCAACTGTGGGAAGTGATACTTAGAAAAAGTTCAATGTCTGTCCCATTAAAAATCAATGGGCAAAAGTTGATATTTAACGTTAAATTGTGCAAATACTGTAAGTAATGCGGAATCAGACGATCTATATACCCTGGGAGGCGTGAATTTTTTAAACAAGTTGACAACAATTTGAACAGTGTAAATCGGAAGTATTATGTGGGAGTTGCACGGCAAAAAAGTGTGGGGAATAAAAATCACATTAACATATGTGGGAATGCTGAAGCACAATAGCAATGCCGTGTTTACACTAGTGGGGGCACATATGACATACGGTATTATTGTCAAGAAAATGCTGAAAAGGTTGACTTCCGCTTCAAGACAAAGTAAAGAGAGAACATAGCAAAAATCCATGATAACATCTAGAGAGCAATAGAAGAATAAAATGATATATGACTCCTATGTCGGAGTCGGGTTCTATCTATATTGTGTGGAATGGGAAGGTAATAGGACAGGACGGGGCAGAACAGGACCGGGCTATGAGCCCCCAAGTGTTACTAGTGGGAGTGGCTATGTAGTGTCCCGTGGGAAAGAAACAGCCCACAATCAGTAAGCCATGAGCCTACTGCTGTCTTCGACTGTCTGTGTGGCCCCCAAGTGTGGTGTAGTGCATTCAAATCTGGAAAGGCCGGTGGGGATAAATCTGGAAGTCTACCAGGCACTGCTGACCCGCAGTCTGCCCCCCACACAGAACCACAAGGCATGCATGTATGTGGTGCATTAAAAACAATGCGAGACGGGAGCCGAGCGTGTAACATTAAAACTCGAGGACGGGCAGGGCAGAGGAGCGGAGCGGAACAGCTGGGCCGGGCAACGGCACAATTGCGCTGAAGTCCGGTCAGCTTGTCGCATCCCCGTGCCTTGCGCCAGCCCCCGAGGGAACTCTGAAAATGAGTGTGCCCAATAGTGTCGAGTGAGGAATATTTACAGTGTCGGATGTGGCCCTACCCAATGCGGCACCCGAGGCGAGATTTTCAACGGCGCCCCAACTCCAGATGCGATTTAAAGGAGGCTTACAAAGGAAATCAAATAGCATTGTTTTTACTATAGCTTTTAATTCATAAGTTATCAGTCAGCTAGTTAACAACAGATTTTTTTAAAATATATATAATTATAAAATATAGTAAATTATTGTTTAAAATACAAATATATCAGTCTATCTCTTTCTCTGTCACTCAATATATTATCGTTACTTTTCGGTGTTTTTTGTTATTTTAAAACTGAGTTTAAAGACCTTAAAAAGCGAAGTGCCATAAATGGTATAAAAAGACGCCTAGTCAGTATTTCAATAGGATATTTCTATATCGCTAATTTCCCTTTTTGCAGGGGTGGTCTAGAACGTAACCCCTGCTTCTATTTTTAGTTGACAAAACTGTGTTATCTTCCATAATATGGTGCTACACAAGCTTGTGCAAATGACAATCAATTCCTTAAAAATTGTTTTGTATATTTTTAGCCTCCCGTTTCCACAAAATGAAGGTGGTTAAGAGATATAACACTAAATGTGCGCAAGTTGAACATGCTTAGCTGATTCGGGGGCACCAAATCCAGATAGCCAAGACAATTCCTGCTAATAGTGTCAGTAAGGAATAGATCAGCAAAAGCGAAGTCGGAAGGATGACGGAGCATCCCGACCTAAAAGACAAATGAATCCAATAAGTTTTAACCATGGAGTAGTTTAAGAACCCATAAAGCCAACCGCTCGCTTCATGGCTTGGAGCTGAGATAAAAACAAATTATGACAACGACGTTAGTGATTCACACACACGTGTGAATTGCAAAAAGGTCAACAGAGAGATGCACTTTCTTCTCCAGGCAGTTTGCACCTCAAAAAAACAGGTTTACACAGCCTTTCACACCAAATCCTAGAATTCCTAGAGGATGTTTCCAGGGTATCATTGAAGCCATTTTTTTTTTTCAAACTGCTTAGCTCTCTAAGGAAGACATCTGACAGCCTCAAGTGGAAACGGTAGCCCGTGTCGTATCAAAGCTTGACAGATGCGGTGATGTGAAGACCTGTATCATAATAAAAAAAAAATGTGTGAATTGCTTCACGAGCTGTTCAACTTTCGCCCAATGTCAGCTGATGCCCATGAACCCACACAGGGGGGTTAGTGATATTGATTATAAATGCGTGGATAGTAAACACAAGAGTTAAAGACCGAGTTATGTTCCTAGAGCAGTGAAATGACCCAAAGACAAGGCATTACTGTATGTATTTCTACTGCACTGGTACTTAATTTTCCATCAGCCTCTCATTCTTTTCCTTTCAGCTTGTCTTTTCCAATGCAAGTCGCAAACAAATAAATTTTTGAGGACAATCAATTTATATGTATTGGCTCCTGCGTGTAATTTTCACATTATTTACCCACCAGTCATGGTACATAGGTGGATCACCCTTCATCCATCCATTAAATGACTACAAAATTGCATTTAGCTGATGTAATCCTGCTTATGTGTTCTTAAAACATCACACCTTTCATGAAGTTTACCTTTATGACAAACGCGCTTCAAAGAATTTTGAAGTTTATATGCAACAAGTGGATGGATGTTCACGTACCTGTGTGATGACGCCACCGAGCGTATTTCGGGGGGAGGGGGGGTACCACACGACTTCGAGCTGGATTTTTTTTTTTTTTTAAGAAGAAAAGAAGAAGAAGCAGGGTCCAAAAGTCCAGCGTGTTACATTTTTATCAAGCAGGAACATCTTTTGGCCGAATAAAGTAAATATTTCACGACTTTAAGTGGTGATTTTGCTCGGACGCCATGTTTGTTGTTTGGCAACTTCACTTCCGTTTAAAAAAAACTTCCGGTTCGGACTGCTTGTTGACTTCCATAGCCGCGCCCACTTCTGCGTTTGTATTTTATTTTTGCCCTTAGTTAAAACCGAAACGGAGGGAGCGTGAAGTTAATCCCGTCAGCGAAACGTCTGACTATTTTGCTTGTCCCCGGTTGCTCTCATTATGTCGTTTACCGCTCAGACAAACTGCTCGTGATGAGACACTTCGAGCTGGTAAACACGCCGCAGAATACAACCAAGCCCCTTTAGATCCACACCAAGCCCCCCCACAGATTATGAACCTCACATCTATCTGTAATTATAAATGAGACAAAAATTCATCTTAACCCAGAAAACAGTAGCGCAACTTTCTGCCTTCTGAGTGACCTCAACAAAAAGTAAGTTTTAATAGGATGAAACACAAGGGATAAATTGCAGTGAGTTGCCTCTTCACATTTATAATGGGGGCACCACAGTGGACCAAGTGGTTGGCAAATCTGCCTCGTATAGTCCTGGGTTCAAATCTAGGTTCCTTCTTTTTCCTGTATTTTCCAAACGTGAACAAGCATTTCAGTCTTAATGCTTAAAACGTTTATTCACTTTATTTTTAATATGCGCAAATTTTATACCCATCACACTCTTCTTCTTTTGTTTAAATTGAGCTTTTAATCATTTTATATAGTAAAATTACTCAAATCATAAGTGCAAATTGTTCTTGTTCATTCAGAAGCTAGAATCAGAATTGATTTTGCCATTTTCAGTGAAAGGTACATTCACAACAAGGAATGTGTTTCAGTCAAGTGGTGCAACATTAAACATAAATGTTATGGTAGTAAAATAAAGTGTAATTAAACTAAGCAAAAAAGAAAAACTATGTGAAATAGCCTAAACAGTGTGCAAAAGACCAGTGTTTCCCAACATGAACCGAGACACTTATTTCACACTGGAAAAAAAATGTCACGACACAGTAATTAACTCATTCACTGCCATTGACGGCTATAGACATAAAAAAATCATTTGAACTATTTCTATTAGTTTCAATTTTTTCCACTTTTATTAACAAGAGTATGAAAAAAATGTGTACGTTTAGAACAGATATAAATTCTGTGATTAATTGTGAGTTAACTATTGAAGTCATGCAAATAATTACAATAAAAAAATCTAACCGTCTGATGCCCCTAATTTTTTTACATTTTCTTTTTTTGTTCGATTACTTAATATTTAAACTCAAGATTAATCACAAATTTTATGTGTTCTATATGTACAATACATCTTTTTCTCGGTTGTCATACTCTTGTTAACAAAAACGAATAGAAATAGTTTCAATGATATTTTTACGTCTATAGCCGTCAATGGCAGTGAATGAGTTAAAAAAAAAATCACCCCAAAATTATTCACAGGTTATATATGTAACGTCTCATTTATTGCAAAACCCTTTAACCATTCTACCTGTTACTATACATTAGCACAGGAATAATTTTTCATTCAGACCGTGGATATCGGACCCAGCACTGGTTGGGAATCACTACAATAGACATGAGGTGTCGTGTGAAGTTCTTGGGCAAGACAGTGAAGCCTGGTAGCACGTCTGCCTTGCAGCTCCGAGGTTCTGGGTTCAAATCTCACCTCTAACCTTCTTGTGTGGTGTTTGCATGTTCTCTCCGTGCATGTGTAGGTCCCCCCCCAACCCCGAGTATTCCGACTTCCTCCCTCATTCCAAAAACATGTTCTGTGAAAAGCCAGCATATAAAATGATGATGAAGAAAAAAATCCAACAAATTGACTTGTTTGCACTTTTTTAAAGCACATTGATCCAGTCAAAGCAATCATTCTCATTCAAAGGTATTTGTACTTCAATAAACTTTCATCCATCTATTTCCATTTTTCTGACTTTGAGCAGAGGTCATGCAAACCCCACAAAGGAGTGGAGATTTGAACCCAGAACCTCAGAACTGTGAGACAGATATGCTATCCGCATTTCTGCCTCATTCCAGTAATGATGCAAAAAAAAGCACCCATGAAAATTCATTGTTAATGGTTTTATTACTTGGCTGCAAGAAAGAAAAATCTGCATATTCAGTAAATGCAATTAGTACAGAGGATATGATTATAGCATTTAACATATTTATTATTCAACATTTGTTAATTATTCTACTGATGTGTTTTTTTATATTCACCAAAGCCACGTGAGTTACATGAATTCAGCCAATATACACCCACCGCTCTTGACAATTTTACACAAACCAGGAATAAAAGCGCACAATCCAAATCAGAATTTGAATCAAAAAATGACGTTGCAGGATGTTCTTTCAGCTTACCATTTAGCCGAGGTTTCCCGAAGAGTGATTTTACCAGCAGCTGTGCTAATAAAACCAGCAGCTGCCACAAAAAAAAAAGCAACTTTACTCCCTTTCCATGCTAACAAGACCACTGACGACGTCATTAGTTAGCAGCACACAAAAAAAAACCGCGGCAACATGAAAAACTCTTTGCCAGCAGGGTATTCACTGCTGATCAATAACAAAACCCTGCTGCCATTCACCCGCCGTCAATGTCCTCTGATTTATTGACTCTGACTCTCGCAAGCTTTGAGTCAAGCTAGTTCATAGTATTTCCCCGTCTGCGGATCAAGATAGCAATTGAGGCAAGGATCATAGAGCAGATTTAAATACTCGTCTTCCGTCTCCTCTTCGTTTTCAGACTTGTCCCCTCCTGCGGTGAAGAAAGAACATCACTCGGCACGTTTCTCAGATGCAATCCTCAAAGTAATGAATAAAAACAGCACGTTTAACGATATAGTCGAGATGCCCACTGTCCGCAACATTATAGCCTGCACAGTAATAATATACAAAAACACGCGAGGCCAAAATTTAACAATGCATTTATTATTGAGTTTGCTGCGGTGTAGAACTGCGCGGCATCATACTGAGATGCTTCTTCTGTATTATTTAGTCTCTCTCATGTAGCCAAATAGCGTAAGTGTGCGTCGCCCACACGAATGAATAAAACAGCACCTCAAATAGACACCTCCATCTTTTTCTCGGCAGGAAACCAAGAACAGGTGGTGTACTACAACCACAATGTATCGCGATTGATGTGGTACCTGTAAAATATATTCACCTTGGATTCACTTAATTCAATCGTGTGTTACCACTTTAAGCTATTTTATTAAGTTGGTCAACAATTCTGTTTAATCTTAAATTGGTTCAACAATTCTCTTTTTAGATATATGTTAGGGACGTTTGAGAACAAAGTTGTTTTTATAAAAAAAATTAAATACTGTAAACAGCAACTTTTTCGACTTACCATATATTTTTTTCCAATTAAAAAAAAAAGTATTTTCAGCATTTCACGTAACACATTCACTTAAAAAATGGCATTTTTAAAATAATTTCGTCTTATTTACTTGTCATAGTTAACTATTAATATTGTAATGGCAAAATGCAACATTTCTAATGTATGTTATTTGAATGTAGAACGCCCTGCATTCCATATTTATTTATTTTTTGGCCAGTATTATTGATAACTTTGTTGACTGAATAGTGTGAAACAATCTTTAAAAAAATATATTTAAAAAAATTATAAAAAAAAAAATCTTTACAATATGTTGTATGAACCCCCACTCTAAACACAGCATTCTGATTAATATTGCATTTTGGGAATATGAATGAAGCAGCAAAATCCACCCATTTTTATCCATCTCGGGGGGCGGCCATTTTGACACTCGCTGTCCACTGAAAATGATATCACAGTTGCTCAGGCTCGGCTAACGACTAATCACAGCTCAGCTTGTGAACATCACATGACCAAACTCAGAAAAAAGGTGAGCCGTGATTGGTCGTTAGCTGAGTGAGACCTCAGTGAGTACCATAGTGTTATCAGGTGTCCTCATGTATTTTATTATTAATCATTTTCAATAAAATACGCATGAGAAGCACCATGGCTGACAAGTGTGTGTTGTCAGATGAGTCGTTACGTCAAAATGCACATATTATAGATGAATGTGCTACTTTCTAACGCGCTAGTGACATCACTGCTGGGGAACATAACCAGCTGTTTTTTTTTACTGTTCTAACAGTGCCCTAAAAAATTATAAACGTAATATAGTGGATGTGAAAAATGAACCGCGATAAAGCGGGGGAACACATCAGTGCAATTGTACTCTTTGTTGAGTGTATAAATGTAGGCTATATTTTCCAGGCACGTTTAGGCGATAAGAAGGCGAGTCGACTCTCCCAGGTGGAATAAAGGGAGAGTCATGTGGGGTGACCTTCAGACTCAGGTGGATTGAAAAGTTTTCTGCCATTTTCTCGCCCCTCATCAATCAAGCGTTGAGACGCGGCGAGTGACGAGCACCTTAACGAAGCCGTAAAGAACCCCCCCTTGTAATCCTCACTACTTTAAAGCACACCAATTTGGCTGTTAAATTGACAGGCAGTTAAATGCTAAAAAGGTTATGGAAGGCTCCGGGTGGAACATTTTATCTTATCAGAACTTGGGTGACGATAATGAAAACTAATTATGAGACACATTGTGTAAGAGGTTTAAAAAAACGATGTTGTAAACTGGAAAGGTTTCATCAATTAACCTTGTCGGTGTGTGTGTGGGGGGGGGGGGGGGGTGTAAAGACCTGTAATGAGCCCCGTCTGTTTTGACCTACACAGGACAGAGAGCTTCACTCTCGTGATTTTTTTTAATACTCCTAATTACAGTTGTGTGTGCAGTTTAGTGTCTTGAATGTTGCCATTAGTCCGCTGCGTGGTGGTGGTGGTGGTGGTGTGGGTGTGGGTGGGTGGGGGGTAGTGAGTATGATGCGTCGTCTCCCTGACCTCGACAGACATAAAGGAGTGACGGGGGCAGAACGAGCAACCTTAAGGTTTATTGTACCTCTGATTAGATCCTCACGATGCTTACTTGTGTTGTCTGACCTTCTCTTGCTGCTCGGAGGCAGAATGTGGGGGCTGAGCACATCCATCCACTCCCTAGGAAAAGACCATAAAGGAATACAGCCATGACAACTCGTGCCGTTACACTCTTCATCCCACCAGCACATCCAAATTGCCTGTTAACAGTGAAGGCCCCATCGTGGTGCCCGGGCCTAACCGGTGGTCCATTGTCAGGTCAGCAACCTTTGCAGTCAAAAAAGCCATTTTAGCTGGAGATGGTTGAAGTGGCTGGGGAGAGGGAAGTCTGGGCTTCCCTGCTAAAGCTGCCGCCCCTGCGACCTGACCCCGGGATAAGCGGTAGATAAAGGATGGATGGATAGATGACAAAAAATCTTGGAAACATTATGATGAACGAAACAGTGATAGGTCAAGAGTTAATTAAAGCTGCACCATAACACAACAACCTAGTTTTTTTTTTATTATACATGTTTATACTTTTCTGCCTTTCTGTCAAATTTCTGGCAATTTTATGAACATATTATGGTACATTTTCTGCCTTATAACTTTTTGGGAAATGTTATGGCTATTTTTTGAATGTTTTTCTGCTTTTCTGCTACCAATTTTCTGACAAAAAATTTGTGGTAATTTTATGGTAATTTTGGGGATTTCTTATTTTCTTTTTAGACATTTTATAGTTAATTTTACAAGTTTTCTTTTCTGCCTTAAAAAAAGAAATTGGACAATTTTGTGTACAATATATTGTCTTTTTTTCTTTTTTTCTTTTTTTTTACATTTTATGATTACTTTTTTTTTTTTTTTTTTTACATTTTATGATTACTTTTTTTTAATTAAAAAAAAAAAAAGTGTTAAAGATTTCAATAGAATAATAATTAGATACTTTTAATAGATTTTTTGGGCAATTTTGTGCACTTCATATGGTAACTTGGGCAATTTCTTATTTTCTTTTTAGACATTTTATAGTTTTTATAGTTTTCTTTTCTGCATTTAAAAAAAAGTTTTTTTCTGACTTTTTGGACAATTTTGTGTACATGCTATGGTAATTTGGGGGATTTCTTCTTTTGTTTTAGGACATTTTATAGTAACTTTTTGAACATTTTCTTTTCTGCCTTTTTCAAAATAAATGTTCTGACTTTTTGGGCCATTTTGTGTACATTATATGGTAATTTTCTGCGTTTCCTCTTCCTTTTTGGATATTTCATCATCACTTTTTCAACATGTTTAGTTTTTTTTTCATCTTTAGTCTCTGTTTCTGACAACTTGCACATTTGGACATTTGCACATTTGAATATTATTCTTTCTTTTGCATCTAATTCAAGAATATTTAATTGAAAAAATTAAAATATGTAATATATATATATAAAAATTTTTTTAAACTATTTTTCTTTTTTCAGAGATCCACAGGGAGTCACAGGAGAGGGACTAAAGAGCCGCAGGTTGCAGACCCCTGCCCTACACGCTCAGCCTCGCCGCGTTAGCCCAACTATCATTTATTCCGTCCCGGCTCGCACTGCGACTTTAAGCTGACAACATTCTGACCCAGATAGCTCCTCTCAACCTTGCCCGTCTTCTGCGAGTTCTTTCTCCACGCGAGCGTACTCTCCCAGGTTTCAATTATACATAAGTCACTGCGCAGTGTTTCAACACAACGCGTCTCCAGAGGAAATGTGACTTGGCAGCGCGGCAGAGATTAATCTTTTGAAACATCATTCACATCAGTTGCATAATCACCCATTTACATCTTTTGCCTCTGGACAAAGCATCTCATAAAAGCACATCATAGCATCTTTAATGAGAAAACGATAACCTCTGTATGTTTTAATATTCATCTGGCTGCAGGCAAATCAAACATCCATCTCATCAGTAACAACAGCGAGGATGGGTGGTGCCACTCATTTTGATCTACTGCTTGTTTCCATAAACTGAACATAAAATGAAAAAAAAGAAAAACGAGCACAAAAACTTATTGACACCATGCAGATGATCTTAACTTGCTGGGCCTCAGCAGTCCAATCTAATGAGATCCGATACAAAAGTAGCAGTAGATAGTAAT
Organism: Leptonotus elevatus; assembly: GCF_054856555.1. Taxonomy (NCBI): domain Eukaryota; kingdom Metazoa; phylum Chordata; class Actinopteri; order Syngnathiformes; family Syngnathidae; genus Leptonotus; species Leptonotus elevatus. The sequence continues at coordinate 16,199,009 of NC_141248.1, read as the reverse complement.
GTTTGGATTGACATGACTTAAAAAACGATGTCTATTCCTGTACTTGTGTTTATGACAAATGCCTCGAAGAAAAGTGCTTGAAAATATTCTTATTCATCTTAGTAATTTCATTCTCAGGGCAGGAGCAGTCCAGATGCGATCAGTTAAATGCCCTGAGAATATGCAAAGAAAAGAACACTTTGCACGATGCAATGTCAAACACATATCATCAATCCAATTATTACCTCTATCAAGCGCTCATTTGATATTTTGAATGCCACTTTTTGGTTTGTCTGTGAAGAATCACAAGATGGGTTTCCATTTTGTGAGATCTCGTAATTCTCGTAAAATCTCATGAAAAGTTCTTGTGAAAGTTTTGTGCACGCAAGATGGACGCCCATAGTTGTTTGCAAAGTCTCCAAAATTAAAGTTACAATTACTTTATAGCGTGCCATGTTGTGCGGCTGCCATGAATCCAAAGATAAGAATGTTAGTCATGTGACTAGTAGAAACTCAAAAAAAACACCTCATGAGAGCGATAAAACGTTTTTGTGATATTTGAGAGGTTTTTCAAAAAAATGTCAATCACCAGTTTGCTATTGCGCAATTCTAAGGGCAAAAAGCGTGATGTTGACCCCGAAGGATCCAGCAGGTGGAGCTGTAGTGAAAAAAAGTTTTTGCATTTGCTTCGTAATGGTAAATGTAATTACCGCCCCCCACAGGACTGGAGTGAAACTGTATCTATTGTCCCATACTAATGAATAATTGATCTTTTTTAGTCCGGTTATAATGGCTCATTGACATCTATAGTCGTCAGTGGCAGTGAATGAGTTAAAGGGGGAGAAGGATCGGGAACAAATTGTAAAGGTACAAAACTAAAAGTTATTCTATTGAATGAAACACAGGCAATAGTTATTTAAACCTAATGAAGTGTCCAATGAGAATACATCTCTCCATGTGTGTAATTATGCTCTGAATATGCCCACGTCTAACTCGGCCGATTCCGCAAGCAAAACTGAAATTTGGACTTCAAATTGTCCAGTGGGACTTGGCAGTGATTATTGACATTAAGCTCTTCCAAATCTCTCCAAGTGAAACGACATCAAGGCCACAACTCTCTTTATCACCCTGGCAATTACTTGCAAAAATCTGACGCATGAAGAGATTGTGAAGAGGCATTTTAGGAATGTATTTAAAAAAAAATGTTTTTTGGGCAGCACTAAACACGGAAACAAAAACGATTCAACCGTCTGAAAAACTGTTCTCCTCTGAGAGGATGCCTTGCAGGACTCTCCAAAAACCCCGCATGACGGATCTCAACAGTAGCACAGTGTCAGCATTCAACACCTAAAAGAAGAGGAATGAAAACCAGCCACGGAAGCTTTTCATCAATATGTAAATCAAGGCCTGCTTCAAAGTAAAAAGAGAAACAACAAGCCCGAGACTGGAAGGTGTTTGAGGTACTTGTCAATAGCAAATACTCAATCCGGCGAGGAGAATCCCAGCCCCACTGGGTATTCAAACAACCCAGGGACAAATAAGCAAGGAAACATATTGAGGAAACTATCTAAAGCTGTAAGCCTATACATCATTGCACTGCTTTTCATCAATAAATCAAAAGTATTCCCGTGAAGGAAGGTTGAATTTGTCCATGATGCAATCCCTTTGTATTCTTTTGTAACATGCTACACGTTCGCGTGCCATTTGATGTGGCCAGATAGGGCGAGGGACAAAAGCACTAAGCAGGCTTCTCCATCCGTCCTTCCACCAGCTAATCTGCTGCCATTGTTAACCCGTAACGTGCGGAATTAATTCTAGCTTTGAGCGCATTGCTGGACCGACTTTTGTCTAAAATCAATATTTAGTCTCCTCTTCTTCCAACTAAGAGGTACTTCACTCTAATGACGTTAATTATTCTTTCAGGAGGAGGTCTCAAACACACTTGAATTTTAATGAAGGTTGCAGTCAACGTCGTTCTCGTCCGTTCTGCCTTCACAATCAAAGTACGGGCATATTGATTGATTACTCAGACCTGGTCTCTAAAAATTCAGAGTGGATTTGATTGTTGATTAATCCCATCTTTAAGCAATCAAGCGAGAACGGAACGCAACCAGCATATGATTCAATATCAACAACCTTCATTTGTGGCCTGAGGAAGAACATGATCTCGTGAGCAACAACCGGGCAAGCCCTGGCCATCATTATTCTGTTCATGGGGCACTGGTATGGAAGCAAGCTCAGAACAAACACAGAGAGCTTCGCCTATCCCTTGATCGTTCGAATGTATGGCAATAGTGCCTTGAGGTAGAATTTCATTCGGTCCTTGATCATGCTCGAAACTAAAAACATTCCTATCTGAAATGATCTTTGTAAACAATGAAGTTTGACGGGGGAGTTTGTGCATCATGCCTCAAAAAGACATGACTAAAACATTTCACAACCATTGTAAGTGACTTAGTCGTCATTTTACGCAGATGATAAAGAATATATGCATGTGAGTATTATCTCTCTACATGTGTTGCTGTCTGTGTTCAAATATGCATTATAACATTACCACATAGATGTAGTTTTGAAGAATTGTGACTATTTTTTATTTTTTTTGCATTTTCAGAAGTCCAAGCACAAAATCGGCCAAGTGACGATCCGCATCTCCAAAAATTTGTAAGTTGGGTCACTTGTATCACAAGGCAACACTGAATATTAATGTTTACCGTGGACAGGTTGAGCTAAGGTAAGTCTTGTTCACTTTTTTTGTTACAGATTTTTCATTTCATTATTTACTTTTGTGTTAGCATCAGTTAGAGACTATGGCGTGTTTGACTTAGAGCATACAAAATCAGGTAATGTCAAGCATTTTTTGGACAACAATATGTTCTATGTAACAATAGTCTAAATATGGTATTGTGGTTAACATTGTGTGCCGTTTTTTATCCATCTCAGGGGCGGCCATTTTGCCACTTGCTGTCGACTGAAGATGACATAAATGTTGCTCAGGTCTTAGGTAGCAACCAATCACAGCGCAGCTTCAGAAAACAGGTGAGCTGTGATTGGCCGTTGCCTGAGCTGTGAGCAACTGTGATGTCATCTTCAGTCGACAGCAAGTGGCAAAATGGCCGCCCCCTGAGATGGATAAAAATGGCTGGTTTTTGGTGCATAACTCTTATTCCACAAATGTAATGCTAATCATAATATCATGTTTAGACTAGTGAGGTCACATATAACATATTATTGTCAAGAAATATTTAAGGTTGACTTCCCCCTTTTGATATTTTGATCATATAAAAATAAGATACCAGTGGAAATACATTATTTTTTTAGTGTTTCCCTTAGTAATTCATATAAAAATCTAACAATTAATGTAATTAATTTCCCCTGTAGTCAATCAAGGAAACTCCATGTCCACTCCATATTGTTCTCCCCACAACCACACTTTTTCAGTTCTATCGCAAAATAAATTCTTCATGACATTGAGTTTGCCTCAAGTGTACATCAGATACACTTTTGTCCTCCAGTCAATTCATTTTGTTAATGCTAGGAGTTTGGCTCAAAAGCTGTGTCAATCTAAACAAGGTCAAATGCGTCTAGTAGCTACAACAAACTGGCCTTCCCATTCTCAAAGATGGCTCGAGCCTTATATTGCAAGTGGAATTTTGTACAACTCTGAATAGCAGAATGTAATTTCTATCATTATTTAAATGTCATCATAGCTGCCAGCGATCTGGTCTGACAGGCACGAAAGAAAATGAAGGAAAAGAATGTGCACTTGTGAAAAAAAAAGACAAACAGCGGTTAAGGGAGAAGAAAACACACACAAAAGGCATTTATTTGCACTCGTCTGTGAGGGTGATGAGCCCCCGTCTGCATCTGACAGCTGACATTTAGCCTTAATTCCGCAGTCGGTTATCATGTGTTTCATTTCACAGTTTCATGTGGATGCAATGAAACACAAATGCAGACCCCATCAAGGCAGGGAAATCGATTTAGCTGCATGAATTGTAATTTTCTCTGCAATATTGTTCCACAAATAGAAGTGTTTTTTTTTTTAATTTAGAAACAAAACTATACTTTTTTAATACAAGTGCGGTTGATGCACCAGTGGGGATTGACACATTCTGATACGTGACGCAATTGTTGAGTTTTAAGATATAGCTTTTAACTCATTCCCTGCCATTGGCGGCTATAAACGTCAAACATTTCTATTAGTTTAACTTTTTTTTCCACTTTTGTGAACAAAAGTATGAAAACCTAGAATTGTATTTATTTATTGTGCATTTAGAACAGATATAAAATTGTGAGTTAACTAAAAATTTTAATCGCCTGACGAGATGATTATTAAAAGTTAGGGGTGTCCGGCGATTACATTTTTTTATTGTAATTAATCGCATGACTTCACTAGTTAAATCACGATTAATCACACATTTTATATCTGTTCTAAATGTATAATTAAAAAAATTCTAGGTTTTCATACTCGTTAACAAAAGTAGAAAAAAAAATAATACAAATAGTTTTGAAAAATGAAAAAGGATTTTTTTACGTTTATAACCGTCAATGGCAGTGAATGAGTTAACAAACTAAATCTGAATATCAATAGATAATTGTGTAATGAGTACGCACATTACATTTAAACACGTCTTTACAGTAATGGCAGCAGTACCTCAATTATAAGCTTGGAGCGTGCTTACCTCGGGTTTGAGCACTGGAGTGGGTTCATTTCCTTCTGGTAGTGGTGATCCTGATTAGCTGGCTGGATTAGAAAGAAAACAGGGTGCTTAAAATTTCCCTCAAAAATGATGCTAACGTAGCAAATAAGTAAAAACAAACAAACACAAAAACATTATGGGGTGTATGTCAATAAGAAAGGGCTTCGAAAAAGGCAATGTTGCAACACCAACCACAAAAAAATATTCTCATACTAGTATATTCATGGCCTGCTTGCAAATGGATGCAATGCAATTTAACGTGTGTAAGATTACATCCTGTATAGCAGATGAGACAAGGGTGCGAAATTTTGATGTGGCTAGTAAAAAACAAAACCTTTCTATTCCAGTATCAGACATACTCGTCCCCTACAAGAAACAAATAACACATTACCTTCTTTATATTGGCCAAGCAAAATAGCATATCATTACCTCAGGAGGCCATTTAAGCCTTGTGGCTGTGTAAAAGGCTCTTACACTGCACAACTGTAATGTAAAATCAGTCATACTGAGGTCGGAGTCCTCACGACGCTTGAGTCTATTTTAAGTTATCAGCGTGTTCCGGTGCCTTATTTAACTGTTTGGACTGTTCTGGAATGATACCCTGTGGAATTCCGCCGGTATTACGTACTGATGAGGACGAGTTCCCTGTAAAGGGGATGCATGGAGACAATTATTTTTAGGGAGATAGGATGCGGGTAATCTGACACGCCAGATGGTTTGTTTTCGAAGAGCTACCTTGAAAAGGTATTTTTTTGGAAATGGACAGATGCTAAAAAAAAATAAATAAATAACGAAAACATGATGAACACGAGCCAGTTAGTAGAAGAATTTGAAAACAATAAGGACCTCAGTTGCTCAGTTCTGAAGAAAAGAAGAGCTTCTTCGGTTGGAGAGCAACATTTTGCCAGCGGTATGAATCATGACATTTGAAATATATTCGTAGAAAACTGTAATCATCAATCTGTCAATCTGCCGTTGGCATTTCAGATGCGCTTCCGTCATCATTAAATAACAGCTGCTATTTTTGGAGAGAAGAAAAGTCAGTAAAAAAAAACAACCAAATAAACAAACGTGAGCAGCTAAAATTAAATAGTTATTGTCTCTCTCAACGGCGAAAATAAAAAGCCACGGTGTGTGGCGTGCGGTTAAGCCCCCACTTTATTATGACCCCTGGCTTTAAAGGTCACAATAAAGCAGGGAGAGAATGCAAGGCTACAAAAACAGAAGTCTTTAATTTACCAAAAAATAGAAGAAATATTGCTATATAAAAGATATAAGATTAATTTGGAATAATGATGATGGTTCACCGCAGTAACCTGGAACTGGAGCCCTGGGACGAGAGGAGAGAAAGCCAGCAAGTAGAGGCCCAGGTGCCCCTGATTACAGCTTCACCTACTCACCCCATGATGGCCAAAATATTAAAATATTGATATTTTGAAGCCGCACCTGCAGCTGAATGCTGGTCCGGTCATTTTTTTTGCATTCATCTCGTGCACTAAAAATTGCCATCTGCTCGCACATTTTGGAAAAAAACATTTCAATTCATCAGTGATTTCCAAATCGTGGAGGAGCATATTGTTTCCTGCCCTTGTGTTTTGAAGTGCCATGAGCTCAGCCTTGTGGATGTAAGTCAAGTCTGCATTTGAAATTGGACCTTGGGCATTTGCTCTCGCGTGTATGCCTGTAGAACTCGGTGCATTGCCAGGGTTCCAAATGAAGGCATTACTATTGGCAGACATATTTACTTAAGGTGTGACACATACGTGCATATCGTGTTCATTGATTTATGGAAAGGCACGCTTTACTGTTGACTGGAACGGGGTGATCCCTTGGTGGCCCGGGGGCGGGGGGCTCAATCCAACAAAATGTCAATCAAGTTATATCTGGAAACAGTCTCTGATACATCTAATGGTGGCGTCCCAAAACAGGGTCAACCCCAATGCTAATACGGCTCCGCAATATGCTCCACCTGGATCTCAGCCGCTATCAAGATACCTGCAGTATGTAGCGAAATGGTAACAGGCTCGTAAAATTAGCATCCATAATGACTACATTCGCTGGGGATCATACAGAAGAGCCCATTTGGGGCTAGACGGGGCTGCGCTCTCCCTACCTAAGTGCAATGTGCTTATGCTAATCGCCAATAGATCCAAATGACCTTCAACAGCCTCTATACCATCTTTGAATTCTAAAAAGACCATTGGGGATCATTTCAAATGACCTAAATAATTTCTAGCCGTGTGGGGAAATGGTGGCTATTGTGCCGGTGTATCTTTAAAAGCAGAAAGAGGCCAATTAATGCATTCCTATCTCCATAATCTTTTGTAATGCAGGAAACACACCAAAGAAAGAGGTGTGCTAGTACGTCGCTGTGCTGTGGATGAGGAGCTTGAAATGGAAATCAGCATGCGTGCGGGTCAGCCGCGGTCGGTAAAATTATTCCAGTTGGCAGCTCGGGGGTCAGCGTAGTCGTCATTACTAATGGTAAGCGCACATGTGCATAATGCTTACTGGGATTAAAGTAGCCGAGTAGAATCTTGTACAAACCGTGGAGATGTGCGTCCAGGTAGACGCGTCCTCACTGCTCAGGCTCATGCTGACGTTACACTGGTGGATCTGAGATGCGCTGAGGCCCGAGGCTTTGTATTCGTCTTCCTCCTGCTCCCTTTTTAGACTCGCGAGCATCTGGAGCTCAACATCATCCCCCCCGTGCCATTGTGGACTGCTGGCTGGGTTTAAGTGCCAATCACCGGAATCACCAGGCTGGAATGTGTTGTCTTCTTCCTTTGAAATAATTTCCCCCCAAAAAACAAATCACTTACGCAGACTGCCACAGTCCAAATGAAACGGCTTTGCATTCTGTCAACTTCATTCTGCAAAGCCTCCGATGGCGTATGGATCTCTTACAACAGCAGACTACAAATTAGAGCTGTACGATACTTGAGATTTTGGGATCGGTCGATACCAAGTCGTTTTAGGTTCATAACATATTATGGTATTTTAAATAATTTGTCCTTTTAAAATAGCGCTAAGGAACTTTTCAACCTTAATAAAAACATTTTCATAACTATTCTGATGAAACATCGACTTCAAACTAGGCCTGAGACGGTCTGTATCATTTTTACTGGCACTAAGCAACTTTGAGGTGGATGGAAGGAACACTGCCACACAAAAACTACAAATGTGCTCACTGCTTTATGGCATACATCACTTCCCCCTTTCCCCATTCGTTACAAAGACAGAAGTTAATTGGAATGCCGACGCACGATTACTGCTTTTCTGGCAGAAGCTGCAAAACAACTGAAAAGTTTTGTATGAGGAGGCAAAAAATAAAAAGGGAAGCTACCAGATTAAAGGACAGGTCAGGGATCAACATTTGCCCAGCTTTCACTCACTGGCGTGATCTAAAAAATGACGCACTGCACGTGTCCACATGGGAAATGTGGTCTTCCTTCAGGCATAACATTACCGCCTTTGTCCATATGGTGCCGCCATAATCAACGTAAACTGAAAGTTCCTTAGTGTTGCTTTAAATAACGTATTTTTATTTTTATTTTTTTTAATGCAAATTAAACTTTCTAGTTGGGTTCTTAACCAAGCCATAATGTAATATCCCCAACAGAAACATATCTACACTTAGGGCTGCCCAATTAATCGAAATTCAATTACAATTTTGATTATTACACTTAACTATTACAAAATTAGAATCGTTAGTAAAAACAAATATTGAGATGTTTAAATTTATATATTTTTTTTAATTTAAAAATAACAAATTTAATACATTTAGTTTAATCCAAAAATAACTTGCATAATTGTGTTTCAAAGAATTGTTTTTATTTTATTATTCGTCTTAATATTAAAAAAAATATATATATTTTTTAAGCATATTTTGGGGCTTTTTAGCCTTTACATTTTCTTGTTTTGTACCAAAAAAATAATGGTGATTTCAATTATTACCAAAATAATCGTGATTCATATTTTCTTCATAATTGAGTAGCCCTACCTAGACTGTTGTTTTAAGGTTCCAATGTGGTAATAATCTTCATATTCTTACTCTTCTGCACCCAAAGAAACGTCAGCCACCGACGTTCCTCTAGTCTAAACACATAATACGATACATGTTGTGCTACACTAATACCTAGCTCAACTAGTAGTTGGAAAAGCTCAAACTAAGCTAAATATGCAAAAAAAAAAATTTACCGTTAGTGCTGCCTACCTAAAGGATCTATACTAACGCTTTGGTATCGATATCTACTATCTACTAATCCTATCTGCTAATACTATCAAAGGCAAGTGCTTTCTTTTCATAAGGCCATCTATTCATTTGGGAAAGTAGTGCAAAATGAGCGTGGCTCAGCCCCGGTGTCAGTGGCGGTGAATTAATTCTCATAAATAATGAACCGAGGCCTGGGGAGAACAAATTCAAGCACGTCATATTTCTATGACAACCTTTCAGTCAAAGGCGTCACTGGATGGCGCCTGTCAGGAGCTGCCACAAATCAGCAGTCAGGCGCTAACGCCATGACGAGGGATGCGAGGATATGTCGTAACACTGTTGTGTAAACTCAGGAAGAAAACAGCCGTCTCCCTTTAGGCTTTACCGTCACTCTCGCTGACTATGCTGATATCTTGGATTCCCGCCTCAAGCTCGCTCGTCACCGCACCATATAGTCGGATCCCTTTCTTCATGACTTTACAATCCTTAAAATAAAATCAATACATTATCCTACAAGCTTTCGACTGCTTTGTCTTTTCATAACCGCTCTCCACGGTATAAGCCCAAATAATGTGCCAATATAAATTCACGGGATCAGGCTAAACTGGAAAAAAAAAAGACGGGGATACGTTGTTTCCTGGTTTATAGCATCCTATCATATAACCCTGTGAACATCCTGTTTGGAATGGAATGGAAAATATTGAAATACTTATACTGTTTGTTTTTACTATGAGGCCATTTATTTTATCTGCGCCGTGAGTCCGATTTATGCTCAGCAATGGAACACAATTTCCAGGGCTACAAATCAAAGTTAGTCGGGAATAAAAACTAAAAAGCACTTGTAAATCTGCAGCATATTGTTTGCCCTGCATTGCTATCTTTGTGTCGAGGTGTGTCTTTGTCGCCCGCGGTTAAACTGTTCGGATGAGCGTTGATCCTTCGGGCAGACCTTACCTCGAGTGGGTCATCCAGTGAGACTTCTTGAAGGCAGCTCCTTGACAGTGATACGCTTTTGTTCCAACCCACAGCCTGGTGCTGTCCTTCTGTGTCACCTGACCCACACCTCTCGCCCTGTCTGGTATCAAAAGGGGAATGACAGTATCCGGAAGCCATCCCTTCATTTTCATCTGGCTCGCTATCTGGCGACTGCAGGTGCATTTCACTGGCAGCTGGACAAAGATCTTCTGCTGATGTTTGCTCAGCGGTTTGATCCTCAGGCTGGATTTGAAGTTCCAAATTTGGATCAAGACATTGAGAAATGTCAGGAGTGCAGTCTGCGTTTAATGTAGAATGTGGGAGTGCTGCGTGGTTCTTTTCCTGGAAGAAGAACAGGAATTAGGTTCATAAAGATTGCGTGTGTTATCTCAAGGGGAAGTCAGACATTTCTCACTAGTCTAAAAATGACATTCTGATTAATATTACATTTGTGGAAAATGAGTTATGAAGCAAAATCAGGCCGTTTTTATCCCTTTCAGGGGGCGGCCATTTTGCCAGTTGCTGTCGACTGAAGATGACATCACAGTTGCTCAGGCAACAACCAATCACAGTTCACAGGTTTTCTGTAGCTGAGCTGTGATTGGTTGTTACCTGAGACCTGAGCAACTGTGATGTCATTTTCACTCGAAGAGCCTTCTGATATTGATCAAAACGGCTGGATTTTGCTGCTTAACTCATATTCCACTAACGCAATATTAACCAGAATACTATATTTAGACTAGTGGGGCTGCATAGAATATATTGTTAAGATTTTTTTTGGGGGGGGTGGGAGGGGGGTTGATTTACCCTAGAGTAAAATTTTTAAAATAGGAATGAACACATGCTTAAATTATATACAGTATGTGTCTCCTGTATGTTTCTTAGAGTTGAGAAATATTTGATAGAAGATGGCTTTAGAAAGTTAGGTTTATATTTTTGTTCATTAATCTGTACTTTTTTCCTTCCTTGTGTCCTTTTTTTTAACGGCAAAATAAAAACGATTAAAACAAAAGACTTCCCCTTTAAATCATTTATCCATGTTGTTACTGGTGAGCTGGAGTCAGACTGGCTTTGATAGTGTGAAGCATATACCCGGTAATACATTTATGGTTTTAGATATGTAAGAACATTTCTTTCTCGCGTAATAAATGCACATTGACTGCTGTTGATTTTTTATTTACCACAGTGGCGTAAAAGTAAACGGACTATACGGCTGTAGGCTGAGCAAGGGGGAAAAAAATATGTTCACGGCTATTCAAACACAAATGTATCTGCCATAATACAACATATAACAACACTGCTGTCAAACACAATCCATTACAGGATGTTGTGGACTACAGCTTGCGCCTGAGGTTGAGTTTGGATTCACAGAGTCCTTTTATTTGCAAGGTTGACTTGGTGAGAAGCATTGGACTGATTTCCTGCATTGTGATAAGTTATATGTTAATATTGTATTTAAAAAAATAAAATAAAGAAAAAGTTGTGCTTACAAAAGACAATTAAAAAATAATATTTTGTGTCTGAGTAATATCCATAGAAATGCGTTGATATGAGATACCGCGGAGAACCCGCTGACGCACAGTGGAATGCATAAACAGACTTTGTTTCCCGTAATTACAACCTTACGAGTGCAGCTCCCGTCTGTTAAACTGTATAAAATTGCACAAACTACCCAAATCACAACATTATAAAGACTTGTACAGAATAATGAGAACCAACACAAAGATTGTTTCATTCTGCGCCTTTACAAGGAAAATGACGCCACTGCAAATTTATGACATCTTAAGATTTATTGTCTTAAATCGAGTGAAATTATCTTCTCCATCTTGTTTTGCGTATTAAATGCTAGTTAACAGATTACTGTGTAAGATTATTATATATATATATATATATATAGATACCGGCTCACTTGTTCTCTACAGCTGAGCCGAGTTTGGACGTTATGAGACCTGAGCAACTGTGATGTCATCAGAACGTGGCAAAATGGATAGTAATGGCTGGATTTTGCTGCTTAACTCATATTTCATAAACGCAATATTAATAATTTTAAAAAATAATAATAATTTCATAATTTGGGGTTGCCTTCCTCTTCTGCACTGGAACTGCACTGCATCATACAGAGAGCTGTGTGTTATATTTTTGATTCTGTCACGCAGCTAAATGAGGAAACCAACATAATGAAAACAGCTCTCAGAATGATGCAGTGCACTTCTGCACCACTGCAAAAAAAACCAACTATTAAATAAATACATTGCATAGTTGACATTCAAAATGATTTTGTGAAAGCAGAATTATTAATACAGATCTTGTACTGGAGCTCATTAGATTGTGCGAGTGGTCATGATGGTGTGGCAGATTGGTGTATGTGTGAGTACGTAGCACAAAGTTAAGCGAAGCAGGCACAAGTGATTATTCTGCAAAAAGTGCCGAGCTCAGCGAGGAACTTAATACTCGAGTATATACCGTTTCTCACATTGACTGATACATTAAGCATAATGGTGCCGCACTGTTGACAGACAGACAGGGGCACCCCACTGAAATGTTAAGAAGACACTGTAATAAGCAGCATCCCTCCTGACGGGTTTGTGCCAATTTGGAGTGAAAAAGTGAGAAATTGCAAGCAGCAAATCGAGAGACGTAAAGTCGTTAAATGCAGTCGTCACTTCTCCTGAAACACAAAAGCTCCCCGAGCACACAGAGCCTTGTCTTGTCTCCATTTCTTCTCTCAACTGGCTCCATTTGCGGCGAGCTTTATTCCAGGGTGAAAGGTTATAATAAGCCCTTTGAGGCTTAAGCTTATCAGCGCCATATGTTATTTGCTTTCTCCTTCTTTCCATCCTTCATCATTCTACTTCAAGTACAAGCCGGTAAACAACTATTAATGAGCATTATTGTGACCATATTGCTTTGCAGTCTGTTACTACGTTCATATCCGATATTGTTCTGCTTTTTTTTTCTTCCTTTGCACACTTGCATTTCAGTCAAATCATACGCCAGTTGATCTAGAACTACTGTATGTACCTCTCTTGATCACAAGCAAAATGTTCGGCGCTTTTAATATTTCTCTGTGTTTTAAGAACAAATGGCTCAAAAGAATTGCACGAACCTGATGCAACACCTTGAAAGACGAGTGAAGAAATGAGTGAAAATCCAAATCAAGCCAATGTGTGTCAGATAAATCATGTGTGCTTTCTCTACCCTGTTGCCGACTCAATAACGAGGCAAGCTTTTCGCGTTGCAATGATTAAGTCGCGTGTTGCAAACTGGTTTCACAACCGTCTATGTTATTTGATATTTTGTAAAAAAAAACACAAAAAAAACAGATCGAATAATGATTTATTTCAAATTTTACTCAAATGAGTTTAAAAACAAAACCTTCGGATTTATTGTATTAAAATGTTAAACGCAACAAAACTGTACTTAGTGATTCTTTCACACACCACTAGAGGGAGCCCTACTACTGGTACTGTAATACATTTTGAATAGGTCTACATTTTACATTTAATTTGTCCGCTTCATTATTAATGTCAATCTCAAGTGTGCATTATAATTATGTGAAGACATGATTTTAAAGAGATGGTCCGAAGTTTTTCCCTTTTTTGTTTGTAATCAAACTATCCAAAATGGACTGCTCCCATGCCCCCCCCCCCCCACCACCCCCCAAAAAATAAAAATAAAAATATAAAATAAAATAAAATAGTCATGAGCCTATTGGCTTAGCTTCACCTATTGCACAGTGTAAATATGATATAAGACAAGTTTGACCCTCGTTCTATATTGCCGAGTTACCCTTGTCAGTGTGACTTAGCAGCCGAGCATGTCGCTAAACTAGCAAGCTAGCATACAATAACATGCTTGCTCCTTTTCGGGTTATAAATATATGAATCTTTATTGAATACGCTTTTAGAGTAAAATGTCCTTTTGCCACTTTGTACTGGTGTCTTAGTGTGGCAATACCTAAGAGTTTTTCGCTTTCCTGTTCATAATCAAACTATTCAAAACTGACTCCTCCCATGGCATTCCAAAAATAAATTAATAAAATAAATTACTCATTAGCCTATTGGCTTAGCTTCACCTATTGCACAGTATAAATATAATGATAGAAGAAAAGTTTGACCTTTACATTTATTTTTGAATTACCCTCATCAGTGTGACTTAGCATGTTGCTAAATTAGCAAGCTAGCATACAATATAACGTGTTTGCTCCTTTTCGGGTTATAAATGCATAAATCTGTATTGAATAATCCTTTAGAGTAAAATGTCCTTTTTGCCACTTTGTACTCGTCGTGTCTTAGTTGGCAAACAGTTGGAACAAAATAATTGTTTAAAAGTGTTGTACTGAATATAATCTATAGCTGTGTTTTAATGAATTGAAAAGAGTTTATAACACTTTTTCAAAAATGTATTTTAATTTTAAAAGGGTGCACACATTTTCCTTTAATTCCTGTACTGGATTTGATCAAATTGTTCAGGTGCATCTAATGTTGTGGCTAGTGAATGAATCAATATAGGTTTCCTTTTTCAAAGTTGACATTACGTGTCAATAAACAAAGTTTTTGATGCAGTATGCATAGTATTGTCTCTATCAAAAAATATCCTTGAGCTTGGCACAGGTAATGATTTGCAGGCTTAACTTGACTAGAAAACACAAAAACACACGAGAGTGGCTCTCAATCAGTGCAGCCAAGGCTCGACAAGTCAGTTTGGTTTGGTGCCACCAAACTAACTGTACACCTTTATAAATTTCCCTTCAAAATAAACTACATTTGTTTTTTTGTATGTGTCCAATAAAAAAACATAAATATATTACAATATTTACAAATAATTCACAAAGTACTTGGGCTAATGCTGCTAACTACCAAACAAACAACCTTTCAAACAAGCCATTCTTCTTCATCCCAACACGCAAACACTTTTTTGCAATAATGCTGTCATGTTTAGTTTGAAAGGCGCAAATGAACTTGGAGCTGTGTGCGCAAGCATCGCGGAGGGAAGTTCAAACATTGTTCATTTGCTTTCACGCCCTACAATGTAATGACTGTAAGCCAGTTGGAAATCATTTCCCATTAAATTGGAATTATAAGACTTATTATAGAGTTTTGAATAAGTAAAAGCAATTAGCATTTCTTTGAAGGCAGCAGGCTTTAAACTCAACGTGGTTTAATTTCCTTGCTCAGCATAAAGAAAATTACTCTATAAATTTTGGAACCATTAATACATTATCTGATTATAATAACCCTATTGACATTTTAAGTTTAAGTATATTCCCCAATGTGAGATGTGCAGTGTGAAAAAACCTCCACGAGGTAATGTGCATTGTGACATTGACATCAGACTGTGTGCACTGTAGGAGATGTCATTTCACATTGACATCCTCCAAAGCAGAAGAAATTGGAGAGATCAACTACAAATATTCTGGAAAATGATGTCTTGAAAGTCAAACAAAATTTCCAACCATCATCATGTGTGGTGTTGCATAAGACTTCAGAAAAACATCAGAGACTTCCTGTGATGATAAGTTCAGAACTTTCGGGTAACTACAGTAGTACCTTGACATGTGAGTTTAATCTCTGTGACCATGCTTGCAACTCAAAACACTCAAATCAAATTGTCATTGTGATCTTTTTCCCCCTCAGTATTTAATATGTGATTATTTTATTCAAAGTCCTTTAAAAAAACAAAAAAACAAACACAAGCAATAAATTAATTGGTATTAAAATAAACAGTATCTAATTTATTATCATATATGTTTTTGTTATATAAATTAGGCTTGTAAAATTACAAGTCAGATTACAAATAATACAAACAAATATGAGGCATTATCAATTCAACTTTTCACATTCCATGAAACATCCATGATGTGTAAATGTAGACTGCACTTTTTAAGCACGGAACCTATCTAGAGATTCTAGAACAATCTATTAATAAAACACAAATCAAATTAGGGCTGCTCAATTATGAAGACAATATTAACTCATTCACTGCCATTGACGGCTATAGACGTCAAAAATTCATTTGAATTAATTATTTCGATTAGTTGAACATTTTTTTCCACTTTTGTTCACAAGAGTATGAAAACCTAGAATTATTTTTTATTTATTGTACATTTAGAACAGATATAAAATGTGTGATTAATCGTGAGTTAACTATTGAAGTCATGCGATTAATTACAATTAAAAATTTTAATCGCCTGACGCCCCGAATTTTTAATAATTTATTTTATACAGTTTTTTTTTTTTTTAGATCAATAGTGTTGAAATTACAATTAGGAAGTCAACCAGTATCACGTAAAGGATTGTGTTTGACTTTGAACATTGTTACGCCGCAAAAAAAAAAGACGCCATGCTGCAAACCGTGCAGCTCAAGGCAGCTGGTCCTTTATGTCAAAGCAATAGTGAGCAATATGTACCCCCCTCCCCCCAGAATGAGCGTACCTCATCACTTTCACTGCCAATGAAATCATCTTCGGGCTGGGCCTCACTGCGTGTCCCATTTGGGCTTTGAACCCGATCGCCTCTCATCTCCATCTTCGGCTCACCCCGGCCTTGGCCTCTTTTGGGAGAGTGGGGCGGGGATGCGTAAGTGAACACCTCCTCCTGCAGAGCGAGCCGCAGCTCCGGCTCCTCGTCATTACTCTCCCAGCAGCTCCGGACCCGCGGGTCAGGAGAGGGAGCGGGCCGGGTCGAGCCGGGGAGAGGCTCCGCTGGCGTGGGTGCGGGCGATATGGAACTTGTGCCCGGTGAATTTAAACTGCATTCGTCTGGGATAAAAGAAAACGATTGAAATACTGAAATCTAACACGAAAAAATGTAAAGACTCGCAGGGTCTAGAGTAGAGGATTCAATCTATTAGAACACAGTCTTCACTTGGCTGGATCGACTGAGAAAAATGGGAGCATATTATTTAATTAAGTCCAAGCTTAAGAAAAAAGCTGCACGCATTCATGTGTGCACATGAGAGCCGCTGAGCGCTCAAACTCCGCAGCGGGCCCGAGCTCAAACATGGGGGCACCTCTCGATATGAATGAGCAAGCACGTTTCAACCTCTCGTCAGTATAATCGCTTCCTCTAATTGCCCACTGTGTGGCAATCCCCGGACCCGGGAGATGTCACTCTGACTTTTATTTAACGTGCCACATTACCATTAATGAACTAACTACTGTGAGCGCGGCCGGCCAAAGGAACTTGCAAGCTCCAGAGGAGCATCTATAGACTAGAAATTGTGCTTCCCTAAGAAATACGAATAATGAAAGATGCTGCTGCCAAGCGAAATGGCCAAAGAAACAAATTAATAGAGGACTGCAATGCATTACATCATATTAACTCATTCACTGCCATTGACGGTTATAGACGTCCCAAAATCATTTAAACTATTTCTATTAGTTTAACATCTTTTTCCTAATTTTGTTAACAAGAGTATGAACACCTAGATTTTTTTAATTGTACATTTAGAACAGATATAACATTTGTGATTAATCATGAGTTAACTATTGAAGTCATGCGATTAACTCATTCACTGCCATTGACGGCTATAGACGTCAAAAATTCATTTGTACTATTTCTATTAGTTTCACATTTTTTCCCCACTTTTGTTAACAAGAGTATAAAAATCTAGATTTTTTTTTATTGTACATTTAGAACAGATATAACATGTGTGATGAATCGTGTGTTAACTAGTGATGTCATGTGAATAATTACAATTCTAAATTTTAATCGCCTGATGTCCCTAATTTAAAAAAAAGAAGAAAAGATTATTTAAAATTAGGGGCATCAGGCAATTCAATTTTTTTATTGTAATTAATCGCATGACTACAATAGTTAACTCACAATTAATCACACATTTTATATCTGTTCTAAATGTACAATAAAAAAAATATTTTTATGTCTATAGCTGTCAATGGCAGTGAATGAGTTAATTACTAGTTAGCCAATTAGTAATTAACTAGTAATCCATCAATTTGTTGTGTATCTGTAACAATACAATGAGACGAACAAACATTTTTCACCATCATGATGGCCTTCTGAGGGAAGTCTTAACTCCAAAGTGCCTTGGGCAAAATAAGTTTGCTACCACTGCTGTGATTTAAACCCTGAACCTCAGTTCTAACCACTAGAATTTAGTGTTGGGACCTATTTTCATACGAATAACCTCACGGAAACCAACAAACAAAAATATGCTATACGGAATATATGAATACTGAAATAATGATGTTCTCGTCTCAATTTACTCACAAATGGACTTACTCAGCGTGTGTAATACTGGTTGTGCTTAATGTGCATCACAAAGTATTTTTACTTTGGAGAATAATGTTAAGTGAGAATGCGTGCTTCTCCCCCGTGTTCGCACAATGACCTTCCCAACGCTCTTGTTTTTGCTGCGTGCATGACAGAAGACTAGGAACAGCTCGGCTGAAAAATCCGCAGCAAAGGGCCTCGACGTGGGTGATGCAAAATTTAAAAAGGTGGAACAAAAGCAGTGATGTATGCAACCTAGAACGAGGCTTATTAAAATTCCTGTAGCATTTGGAAGCAAAGTGAAATTTGAAAAAAATAAGAGCGGTCTGGATTCAATGCTGCCCTGGTGACAGCTCACATGTCTTTTGAATAATTAGAGGAAACGTCGTCATTATTCTGGCTGAAAGTGCCATCGTGGTGCTTCAACAATCCCATCAGATGTGAGCCTCACCTGCTTTTAGGACCTTTATCGTTCCTTTTGGGGTCAAAGGTTCTTGTCTGCTCTCCAGCCCACTTGATGGAGGACTGTATTTCTCTCTGGTCTCATTTCTCCTGCTGAGGCCAACATGAGCAGACTCTTCAGGGGCAGAATAGAACACAATTTTAAAGCACAAGTGTTTTTTTTTTGTCCTTTTATACATGCATTGTAGCCTTTGCAGTGTACCCAGCAGCACTTGGATCCTCTCTGGCGCTGCGCTTTGGAATCGTAACTTTCTCTTCTCAAATGCTTGCTTGCTGAGCACTTTGCCTTTTGGAGGATGTGGTCGCGAGCTGGAGGGTGCTCCTATGTACAATAAATGCCAGTAGACCGTGAAATAAACCATTCGTGAAGAAATCACAGCACAGCAGCAACACAAGGTCTTATATTAATTCGCAGTTTTATGAGGTGTTTTACTTTATTTTGACCCAAGTGAGCGTTCTGTTAAAATGGCAATAAATTGCCAGGTAAACTCGCACACAATGTAATGGGGTTCAATATGAGAGAGGTATCAATGAACTTCATTTTGGTAAATCACTCCCAATCATTTTCACTGAAGAAACCCCCTTCGCTCCCGGCTGTTTTACTGGATTTCGACAGATTTTGCAAGGTCCACAGAATATTCTCTTCTATTGCTTTAAAACATTGAACGTACCAAAAGAAAGATTAGAGTCTCTTCTTTCATCAGGAAAAAAAGTAAATTGTTCCTGTTTCCGTTAAATAGCAATTAGCATTAGAATATAGCTAAGTTTCATCATTATTCACAAACCTGTTGAAAACAGTGGCAAAAAGAGTTTGTTGCAACGTGGCCCATGATCTTTTATACTCTGCTGCCACCTGCTGGCCGTTTTTTGTAATAACTACCATTGCTTTAAATGACCTCTTCATGTCAGAAGCTGTATCAAAGCCTTCTGTATGCTATAGCATAAAAACGCATAAATACGTTGTTGGGAGCGATGGACAAAATATCAAAAACGTTTTTATACGTTTTTGGGTTTGAATGAGTTAAAAGGGACCAGGTAGCTAAATTGCAAATGACATTATTTACACATGTGGAGCCCATTCCAGCTGACATTTGGCAAAAGGTGAGGTACACTCTGGACTGGTCGCCAGCCAATCGCAAGGCACATAGACAACCGTTCACGCTCACTTTCACAATGTGTAATCTTCAACTAACCTGATGTTTTTTTGTTTGTTTTTTTAAACGTGGGAGGAAGCTAAGGGCAGAATATGCAAACAGCACAGAGTTAGCACTGAAATATAACATTGAGCACTGTTTCTAAAGAAGCTGCATCTCATGGGCTAAATAATTTGAATCACATGATCTTAAATATGTTGCAGTGCAGTTTTACAACACTGCAAGTTACAACCAAAATAAACACTTATTTTCAAAGGGGACAACAGTATTGTGGAAAATTGACTTTTTTAAATGTTTGTATACAAATAGTTGGGTCTCTGGAGTGCCTCTAACCCATCAAGTGTGAAATTAACGAACACTCGCCGCCAAGCGAGGTGGAAGAGGAGACGGCCAGTAGCCCACAGGAACGTGCCAGTGAGTTTAAGCCCACTAGTTGTTATTTAAACCAAAACCTGGCTTTCAATTGGTCCAGCAGAATGTCGGGCAGGATGCGGGCTGTCTCACCCCATCAGACAGATCTGTCTCTTAACTAATTTGCTCCCCAAAACATATAAATATATTCTATTTTAAAAGTTTTAAGTGCCCCAAAGACATATTTATACGTTTTTTTTAATTTTATTTTTTAATGCTAGGGCATTGCAGCCTCTCAACTGCAAAGAACGGTTGAAGAAATGGTAGTTATTACACAAACGGCCAGCAGATGGCAGCAGAGCAACCAGGGTCATGTTGAAAAAAAGCTAATTACTCACACAATAGATGTGTGAATAATGATGAAACTTAGCTATATTCTAGTGCTAATTTCTGCAAGACGGAAACAGATAGAAATAATCTTTTTTTTCCCCCGATGAAAGAAGAGACTCTAATCTTTCATTTGGTAGATTCCATGTTTTTATAGCAATAGAACACAATATTCAGTGGGCCTTGCAAAATCAGCCAAAATCCAGTAAAACAGCCGGGAAAGAAGTGCATTGCTCCAGTGAAAATGGCTGGGAGTGAAGGAGTTAAAGGAGCTGATTTCACCAAGGCAAGAAATAAACCGTAAAGATAGGGGTGTAAGAAAAAACGGTTTGAACCGGAAAGTCCTTTTTTTTTATTTAAAAGATGCAAGTGCATTAAATTAAACCGAATCAAATCATTCCACTTTGAAATACATCGAGATACGTATCGAATGGGGGTGGCAAGTGGCAAAATGGCCGCCCCCTGACATGAATAAAAACAGGTGGATTTTCCACAAACACAAAATTAATCAGAAATTGTGTTTAGACTAGGGCTGCATAGAAAAGATTATTGTAAAGCCAATTTGAGTGTTGACTTCGCTTTTAACATTTCTGACAGAGAAAATTGTGGAATTATTATATTGTTAACTCTTTACACATGTCTTATATTGCGTACCTAAGCTGGTGGATTTACAACACAGTTTCCATTAGAACTGCTGCACATCAAGGTGACATAATACAGTGAGATGTACTTACAGTACAACTGCCAAACCAGATATCAAAACTGATCATTACCCGCTTGATGGAGGCGTGATGCTTCTGCATCTCCAATCTGTGCATTCAACTGCTGGTGTGTCGGATTTAAGTGTGCCTGTGGGGCGTATCGCAAAGACAAAATTAATTATAGTCATACATGACATGATTGGCCGAAAACATAAACAGGAATGTGATGGAATTTGTGTTAATACCGTTTTCTCGTTACAGGGTTCTCCTTTTTCCATCCCATTTGTGGCCGGGCCGCCTTTTCTTCCAGCAAGTGTTGCCGGCGCTGCGGATCTTGAGCCTGAGGCCGTGTGTGGAGCTGCCTGCGGCTTGCTTCTGTGAGAAGTGGTTGATCTGGCGGCAGGATGCTGGTCAGGCCCTTCACAGACAGTCACATTACTTATTGACGGGTATTGATCTTCAAACAGTTATCATTTAGCAAAGATGCTCAGGCTGAAAGTGGGGCTGCAAATAATAAACACTTTATCTAATGCCGAGCATGATGATGATGAATGATGATAACACTTGGAGTTGTACGATCAATACGGTAAAGCTGTGAAAGGCATGGGCACATTTTAAAAATGTAGGGAAAAAGCTGCCGGTGGCAATTTTTCCAGTTTTGTATCATGTGGGATTCAGACTGGCCTATTTGATTCTCGGAATAAAGAACAGTTCAAGTGAGCATCATATTGCCAACACTGGAGCATCGGCAACCTACACGGGGATTTATTTACTTTGGCAGCGTGTTTCACTTTTCTAACAAAAGGTACAAACTTGTGTGATGTTTGTGTAGCGAATTCGAAAAAGGTGCAGACAGCAATGCAAACAGGCACGCGGTGAAGCAGCAGTCTGTAAGAACTCAAGAAAGAAGGTGGGCAATATAAACTTTTAGTGACACACGCCTAATTCCTGGAGGTGTAAATAAAAACAATCTGCGACCCCGAATCAAATACATTTTGCGTGGGATTGAGATGTTTGCGTTGTTTATTGCGACTTCATACCTAACAGTTCCTGACAAGGCACTGGGGCAAGCAGGCAAAGCTGTCGCCGTTTAACTGGATGTCTTCTTTAATTGTGATGAGGGAACGGTATGCTAATGATGCTAATCACGATAAGTTCATTCTTGTAGGTGGTCGCCGCTGTCTTATGCGGGCCCCGCCGCTTGAGTCAACACGACTGAAACGGCTGTCAGAACAAATAAATATGTGGCGATAAAAGAGGCCACACAGGCTGCAGGACTGGATTACTGGTGCATGTCTTTGTATATGAGGAGGAAATCAAGTACAAGAGACTCAGTGCTAATGGAAGTCGAAATGATGCGCCCATTTAACTGTAGGAAAACTAAGTGCACTTGAACTGGAAACACTTCTCTATTTGCATCCGACATACAAGAACTGTAATTACGCAATGCAGGCAAAAACATTTTGTGGAAACATAAAAGCGTTGGGCATGTTGAAAAATATTAAAGTAATTTTTTATAATGCTGAAAATTATAAATAGGCTTTGAATTAAGAGATGCGCTGGTGAAGAATAGGATTTCAGCTTATTGCCAGTGCAACTACAATTGTCGTCAATACTGGCGGACCAGCCAGGACAACTCTCACGTTAGTACTAACATCAGTGCAGGTAACTATAGATGTCATATGGCGATATTGAAATTACCACCATATCGTCGTCTTCATGTCACGATAATAAAAGCAGCGCATCTGTTCAAAAGGCAAGGTTGTATTCAATTTTAGTAGTTACAGCACCCTGTTATTTGTGTAGTTTAATTTTAATTAGGCATGTTTTTGGCCACCTATGTTTAAGACCCATGCTAATGAAGGGGAACTTAACACGTTTGAGTTCCTCCACAAATGGACTCACAATGTGTGCGTACATTAGCAAGTGCCTCAATATTAAGTGTTAGTGATTGTAGTTTGTTTATGTACATTGATGTTAAAGTGGAAGTCAACCTTATACATTTTTTGACAAAAATATGTTATATGTGACCTCACTAGTCCAAAACATGACATTGTGGTTAATATTATATTTGTGGAATAAGAGTCATGAAGCTAAATCCAGCCATTGTTATCTATCTCAGGGGGCGGCCATTTTGCCATTTGCTGCCGACTGAAGATGACATCACAGTTGCTCAGGGCTCAGGCAACGACCAATCACAGAGCTGCATAGAACATATTATTGTCCCAAAAAATGTTTGGGTCAACTTCCGCTTTAATGTTCACCTGTAATATTTGAACTACATGCGTAATTATGACCTCAGCTAATTAGCATTGTATAGACGTGACATTTACATGCAATTGCTCATGTTTATTTTATTTGTATTTTTTGTTCTACAGAAACAACACCCACGCAACCAAATTAAACAGTCTAAAGAGAAAACCTGCGCTGATTAATGCTCACATGAACAAAACTATATTCTAATGGACATACTGCAGCGGTAATCACTCCATAAATCAGTCATACCAGCAAATATTTTTCAACATCTCAAAAAACGTCAAAAAACATTACTTTTCGCCCATGACAGCCAAATACAGTGTTGTGAACTACCTACCTTCTTAGCCTATTTCTTTTTCACGGCTGTTATGTACAAAAACACAATATTCTGCCCCCCCCCCCCCAATATTTGCTTCTTCTTCTTTTTTAACTCATTCACTGCCGTTGACGGCTATAGACGTCAAAAAATCATTTTAACAATTTCTATTAGTTTCACATTTTTACAACAAGAGTATGAAAACCTAGATTTTTTTATTGTACATTTAGAACAGATACCAAATTTGTGATTAATCGTGAGTTAACTATTAAAGTCATGCGATTAATTACGATAAAAAATTGTAATCGCCTGACGCCCCGAATTTTTAATAATCTATAAATTGCGTGAGTTTTAATCATCTTTTCTTTAAAAAAAATTATTTTAAAAAATTACAAGTCAGGCGATTAATTTTTTTCGTAATTAATCGCATGACTTCACTAGTTAACTCACGATTAATCACAAATTTTGTATCTGTTCTAAATGTACAATATTTTTTTTCTAGGTTCTATACTCTTGTTAACAAAAGTGGAAAAAAATGTTAAACTAGTAGAAATAGTTCAAATGAATTTTTGACGTCTATAGCCATCAATGGCAGTGAATGAGTTAATAACAATATCATGAGTTTTTATACAGTACAGTATTGTGAGCTTTACTAATATTGCAAACCTCGTTACAATATTGTGATCCAAATACAAAGTACAAATAGCCGATAAGAGCAAATAGATGTATCCACAGTTGACACCTAATGCTTTCTGTTCTGTTCTTGAGAGAAAATAATCTCATTGCTGCATTAAATTATCAACAACCCTGCAAACCAATTTGAGGAAAGAACATCAGATTGTTAATTGAAGTAATCTTGAGATCCATTATCGTCCTATATGGTTGCCGTAACAACGGGCCTGGCCCTCTTTACAGTCCTTCCATCCTAATTGATGCTTTTTCGAGAGAGAAGTGGGTCTCCTTCCTTTCCCCTCTGTGTCATATGCCATTAGAAGTGATATGGCTAGTTGTAAGGGCGAGTTCCCATGCCAACATGCCTCACTCTTCGGCATTTTCGCGCACACATCTAAGTTGAGGTTTCAACTTATTCCGTTAGTTATGCATTGTTTGACTTTCATTAGTTGTTGAATGGCGTAGTCGACTTGAAGTTGATTAGAAATTGCCAATTGTGTGTGTTTTGGCATCTCATCTTCAAACCTGCCAATTGACAGAAAAATGTCCCCCTACATTTCCTTTACAGATTAATTTGGAATCAGACCATTCGAGCTTACCACAGTCGGCGTTCGCTTGAGCTGTCTTCCAATTGGCATTCCGCAAGACTGCCATGTTCAGAAGCTGACACTCATGGCAAACGTTTGGGGGAAACTGGCAGCTGCGAGGGATTTGATCCATAACACTCTCACCTCTGCGAAACATATCTAGATTCAAACGAGATATGAAAATGGAACAAGAGGTATGATGTCGCTAACACACAAAACAACACAAAACTCCTTTAAAAGGAACCCCGACTGTCATGACAAGTTTGCTCTGTTATTTATTTGGATGTTACCAACATAACTATGAGATTCATTTTTCAAAAATAATTTCCAGTTTAATACGTTTTGTAGAAACTTTATTTGGACAGACACCTTTATTTAGACTTACCTTGCTTTCTTTATAGAACGTTCACATTGCTCGGCAGAGAGCCGCCATACGTCAACATTTTAGAAATAAGTGAAAACAAAAAAATTTAGTTCTAAGTCATGTTATGTAACAGTATAGCTGAGTAGTTTTATTTTAAAGTCTGTGGAAAGTAAAATCATAGATTTGTTTCTAAATATATTTTACACATTTTAAGTTAATTGCTGAAAACATGTGCAAAGACTGGAAGTTGTAGTGCCGAGTTGTGGAAATATATATATTTTTTACTACACTATTTCTTTTTTCTTTATTTATTTGGGGAATGGCTAAAATGGCGCCAAGTGGTGCACTTGGGTGTCTGTGACATCGTTGGGTGGCCGATCGGCAGTCACAATAGTTCAACCCAAGAAACACTTAGGACCACCCCTTCATTTGAATAACATTTCATGCTAAAAGTGTCTGCAGCATGAAATAATTACACATGAGAGCAGGGCAATTTTATTTATTGACTGATATTTAATTCCATTTATATATTTATTTTGGTATTTATTTCCACATTTATTTTTATATTTATTTAAAATTTTGGGAATTTCCTTTTTTTATTTATTTTTTGCTTGCATTCATTTATGTATATACTGTACATATTTTTAGTTTTTATTTCCATTTATACTATATTTGCGTATTACATTTTTGAATTATATTTGTTTTATCCATTTTTTTCACACTTTAATTAATGAATGAATGTATTTATTTATTTATTTTGGCATTTTTGATCCTCCATAATCATATAGTGTGCTTACTTAGTTTACATACCCGCAGGTTATGTTAGCTTCATGCATGATATTTCGGAACATTTCATTTTGATTAAAATATTACCCGTATATTTAATAAAGTCTTTATGATGGCAACAGTTTGCAACAAGAACAAATCAATTCACTTTATATACCGGTCATTTTCTTATCTTGAAATTAGAACAATTTATAAGTCGACCAGCCCCAGGCAACAATGTGTGACTTTGGATTATACAGGATGCCATTAACCAGTAGGAAATTAGGATGAACAGCATGTAACTTAATTTTGACATTGTGATTGTGTAATTGTTAGTATTTGTTTACCATCATTTGTCAGTACAATTGGCTCCGTTTTCACGGTGAAGATTCTCCGCACTTTACAGCTGGCGAAAAGTGTGATGCCATCCAGGGACAAAAATTCTGCGGCCTTGAACAACTCTCCGGTGAAGGACACAAGGTCAACAAACAACATGGTCCACTGAGACAAGAAGCAAAATGATTTCATATGGCGCAGAGCTCGCCTAAAAATAATGACAGCATGTCTCGGATGAGTCAGATACTCACAATATTGCGTTTCACTCCTGACAGAGGTAGTTTTGCATGCCAGAGTGTGGCGGACAACTCTTTATGCACGGTCGATAAGTAGAGTCGTCGTTTCAGGTGGCCGACATCAGTGATTCTATGGCAGAGTCACAACAGGGCACGTTGTGAATTACTAGACAGTGGTGCAATATACCATGCCGTGACCATAGAGGCAGTTGTCAGTGCTGTGAAATCAGTGCCGAACACACACAAACACGCATTTGCGCAGGCATGCATGCACGCACACAGACAGGAACAAGAACATTTCACCTGAGTCTAAAAATATTATGCATGAGAAATATCAAAATAAGCAAGCTGTATTCATGAAGTATTTTCATGTATTGCAAGTTTGCTTTTCCAGAACAGACAAACAACAAACCCAATATGCTATTATTGGTTATAAAGTCTGATGTTTACCAACAGTAAACAGTTTGTGGAAACAAAATTTGACTGGTAGTTCTGTGCAAGAAAAAATACTAAATTTGGAAATAATGGAGTTGTTTTCGCCATATCATCAATCACCGATTTTTTTACTCAGTAATATATAATGCAAAGTAAAAAAAAGTTCAACTCTGGTGTATGTAAGTAGGAAATACTTTGAATTTGCCAATAATTTTCTGTCAATTGTTACCATAGAAAACATGACAAACTTACACAAGCTCCATTGAAAAGTCTTTGCCTTGAGGGATATTCACTTGAATGGCCAAGAATCTTTGGAGAAGTCCCACTAAAGAAATGAAATAAAGAAGAACGTATTATGTTAGCAACATGGAATTAGAAATAAGGAAAAATACTGCACATACTGCGTTCTGTCCATTGTAGACTTCCAAATTGAGCTTTATTCCATCCATCCATTTTTCCCCCCCCACAACCTTTTCCTGAGTCTATTGTCCAAGATTAGCTTGGGTAGTTTTATACAGTAGGTATTGTTGGAATTAAGATTTAATGCAAAATTAACATGCACATGTAATAGTGGATTGAGTAGCCGGATCCTAAGTGAAACAAACGTCTATTTTTAGTTCTCAATATTTCATGACACTTTTCCTCTTTGCTGGTACTATTCCGTGATTTAAAAAAAATAATAATCCAGGGTGGGGGGGGGGGTACACTTATGAGAGCTGATTTTGGACTGTGTATGCATGACGTCTCGCTGATGATGGTTCGCACACAACATATTGTTTGATTATGGGGCATGATTCACCAAAAAATTTCTATCTAACTCCAAATACTCCTTACTTTTCACGCGCATGTTGTTATTGTCAACTTACATGACATTTTCCCATTCTCTGGCAATTGCATCTTCACAGTCTTGCTGTTACCCTCCAGACAGTAAACAAATCCTTTGACTTCTTTGTCATACTCCTGGAAAGAGATGTAAGATGCGTTCATGGAAAGTATTTTTTAGAGTAGCTGACAGATTTAATTGGCACAAAGTACTTATAGAATGTTCGTGTTCTGGGTTCTCTGCAGTCAATATATTTCATAGCTGAGTCCTATTTTGCGGCAATGACATTCAAGGACACCTTTAGAATGTGGTTACCAGTTATGGGCTAAACCAAGTGCACCTTTTTAGAAAATAATATGCTCTCTTACTTTCCGTATGGCAGACTGGCCTCCAAACCGTTTCCACTTGGCCACGGGATCTTTCCCTTGTCCACTGAACACCTCCACCCCGGCTCCACCCTGCAAAACAGCCAAATTATATCCACCGTTTAGCTAAAGCTATCGGTTGTGCTAGGTAGACAGAACGCCAATACAACATGTTATTAATTGCACGTTTACCTGGTAATTGTGCTTAAACATTTCCCCCACTTGGCACCTGAGTAGACAGAAAGATAGCCGGTCAATTAACTTTACATCTAGCAACTTCGCATTATGTGACTTCGTGTGGAAGTAAAGAACAAGCAAATAAACAACCATCGATAGCTGCGCGGCATTAGTCGCCATGGTTACCTCAAGTCACCGGCGCTGCTAAGCACGCGCCAACCAATGAACAAGCGCTGCTCACCGCCAATCAGGGATGTTGTTGCAGGTGAGTTTGCACCAATCCGTGACCGTGTACAACGAACGCGAGACCTACGTCGCTTGGAGCCTAGCGAAAGACGCACTGGTAAGTTTATTCATGCGAATTTATTATTTATCATTTGTTAAACGGCGGGTAGACTATTTGTCGTCTGCGAAAAAAGGTAAAGGGTGCGGAACGTGCTAGCGTGACATCAGTTTGTGTGGTGACAATGACATGACGTCAACATGCGTGTGTCTTTTGAGTACGTCCTGTTACTTTTTTTTCTTTGAATTGGCCCATCGTGAGCATGTTCACTTTGATGTACGACAAAGTATGACATCTAAATGGTGTTTTCAAATTATCAATCTTCTCTCACGTTACGCGTTTGAATACACTGGCAACACGGTACCCTAGTGGTTAGCACGTCTGCATCACAGTTCTGATTCAGAGTTTGAATCTCTCCTACCTGATTGTATGCCCTTGGAATTTTCTTCCCACATTTCAAAATTGAAGACTAAATTGCCCACAATGGAGGTTTAGTTTGTATGTGTCATGCAACTGCCAATTATTCAAATACCGAGAGGATGAATGGATGCCACGTTTTCACAGAAAATGTGACCCAGAAACTATATGTTTAGTATTGAATTCAATAAATGTAATATTTCTGCACTGAATAAAGCACTACACATCAAGCCATAAATGTAACAACTTCTGCATGGAAAACTCTTGAGTAATGTAATGAGATCCTTACTTTTTCAAAGCCCATACATTTATTTATTATTATTTTTTTTTTGTGTTGAGTCAGTCAGGAAGGTAATATCAATACTTTATGTCCATTATTGAACGCGGGCATGCTGGCGCTTTATGCCAGAGTGCATTATATTGAAAGGTGCTTTCGATTTATGACTGTGGATGTTTTAAAGGAATAATCTAATAAAGAGCTTTTAAACTTGGAATCCATAAAAGTGAAGATCAACTAGCAAGGGAGAAAGCACACAGAAAATGTAGAACTTGCGAGTTTTTAACGCAAACTGCAGGGCAACCTGGAGTAAATTTGAATTGCTAGGTTAGCACATTGTAAAAAGTTATAATGTTCATAAATTGAACAATTCACGGTTTATGTCCTGGTCAGTTTAAGGCTCATTTGCATATCAATAAGGATGAGGAAAATTGAAGTCATCCTTAATCCTGGAAGCAAATGAGTATGTTAATTTGTGTTAAAAGTCACCATAGTGATAAGTGGTGGTGAATATTTTTAATCATCCCAAGAAGTGTCCAAGAAGCTCAGTAGATATTCACACATATTTAGTTCTAAATAGAAACACATTGAAGTTGCGTCTTTATTCGAAATACAAGGTGTCATCGTGGACGTTTTGTTTTCTTAAACAGGCGCGCTATTATGGGATCAAGAAGGTGTCTTGTGTTGGGGTTTAATTAGCTTGAGGACGGGCGCATGGCATAGCAATCATTCGCATGTTTGCAGCCATCTGACTTCAAACGCGCCGTGGTCTTAATTATTTATTGGGATCAAAAGAAAAGAAACCACAAACACTGTCCCGTTATGCTCGCAAATAAAGTGACTTTTATTCTTTGCGTTGCTACATGTTTTGATGTCACTCGTTGGAGCTAACATCAATAAAGCTTTTCAAATGCAGAAACATGCGGGTGGTTAAAATTATACATTAATCGTACACCTTTTTAGAACTGCGAATACAGAAATAACAAGAGTGAAATTAAAGAGAATACGTCAGCTAATGTTGATCCGTCAGGAGTTTGTCCTGCTGAACATTAGCTTGCCACTCCCTGGTTTATGGAGAGTAACGTAAAACAAGGAACAATAGGAACATACAGTTTTTCATTCTGGGATAGAAGAATGGTTCCTTCCTTATTCAAATGGAAAAATAAAAAAAAATAGCATTTTTTAATTAGCAGGCTACTTTCTAGTTCATGATGAGGGACTTAAGACTCCTAGATTATACTTATTTTTTCAGATTGATGCTCAATTGTGCCACAGTATACAGAAAAATAATGTAATAACATTAACAAAAGAGGAACATTTTGTTTTTGTGTTTGTTAGCGGGCTACCTTCCGACAGATGGACTGTACCATATCTAATTCTTAAATGTGAGTAACAGTTCCATTGTGTCTCATTTAATATTATTATTATTTTCAAAATAGGAGGTTTAAGGCTCTACCAAAAAGAGAATATTGCATAACAGACAAATATAATTTGTTATCCTTGTGTAGATTCAGAGGCCACTTGCTTGTTCAAAAATGTTCGTTTTATGTTCCAATGTGAATAAAATAAATAAAATAAAATCAAACTCATGAAAATGGAAAGGAAAAAATCCTGTGGCACTACATTTGTGTTACTGCAGTAAAACACTGCTTTTATGTTTGTTTATTTGTCCATGTGCTTGTTAGCATTCTACTTCCTTGTTTATTGAGAAAAGACTAATAGGCACCAGGCATAGATATTACTAATAATAGTTCCCTAACGTTACATATTCTAAACTAATTTGAAAGCCTAAATGGCCAACCTAATTCCTGTATCTTCATTTTTGTCGTTTTGTTGTTTGATTTTTTACCAAACTCGAACCTACCCACAGTTTAGTAGAAAAACAAAACAAAACAACGCTCATTCCAATAATCTTGTCGTCATCCTATTGCTATAAAATGAGCCAAATGAAGGACACGGGCTATCAGTTTGTAATGGTGCAGCGAAGTGTTTGCTTCATCTTTTTTTTTTTTTTTTTAAGTGTAGACATTTTACTTTGTTTATTGATTTTCAGCATCCTACATGAAGACTGACAGGCTTTTACTGCTTCCTGACATTGACATGTCTGCCATTCTCACACAAGAAAAGGCGCTCGGTAATGGATGGACTAAATGTACTGTCTGTACCCCGTCTATGTAGGTCACTGCCACTCACTTGTATTTTTCATTTTGGTCAAATGAGCCTGAACTTCTTTTCACATCTATCAACCTTATCGCCGTCTCCTTTTATTGCTTTTTACCGCTGCCAACTGTGAAAGTGTGAAGGCTACAGGTATTGTTTTGATAGCTGTTTGTTACACACAAAAACACGCAATTGATTCCCGTGAAATGTAGAAATCTGAGTGTATTTTTGCTAAGGAAAGTAGCATTCTTTAATATCGTGCTTCATAAAACAACAACATACGGTAACAACGGAATTAAATGGAATGTAAAGAATGAAACCGTTTGTGTGTCATGATCAGTTCAATGGCTGCTCCTTCTGACGCATGCCCTTTAATTCCAGTGTTTCACAATCACATGTGAATCTCGGGTTAGCTTAGCAATTAGCATCACTTCTCCATCTTTCCTCGTTGCCCCTTCGTGACTTGCCACCATGGAGGCGGTGATTACTAACTTAGGAAGCGACTGCAACGTTTTCAGTTACACGAGAAGTCAGTCGAAGCTTGTTGCTAGCTAGCTGGTATGGCGTTGGTTAGCACTAAGCATGCTATCGTCTACGTGATGTGCGTCAAGCCCAGCAAAGCTTTCTGGGACTTTCTTGGCAGTTCAATTATTGGAGAGAGAAAAAATTGATTCTCATGTGTTCAAAGTGCTAATTTTGACTCGCAAACTTTACTGCGAAGCCGCTTACTTCGAGCCGTGTTCTATCTATCTATTAGGGGTGGAAAAATGTACCGTCCTTGAGCTGTAATTTGCCTCATATATCAACATAAGTATCAAATTGTCTTGTATTTAATAGATACACACCCTCAATAAAGAAGTAAATGCTTTCGGTTTTCAGGGGTTTTACATATCAATAAATGAACCGTCTAAATGACCAAATAGTCAATACAAATTTTGGGGCTACCTTGTCTTGCAGCGTACCTTTTTCCCGATGCAGGGGTGAGTTTGTTCTTTGTATTTCGTCTAATTAGACGGTTCACTAACGTCACATTGTGGTTTGTCTCGTTTCAAATGTCTGTAGATAACCACGCACTGGCGGCCCAGTGGGTCTGCATGTAGTTCAAACTTTATGCTTGTTAAGTATAATTACATGGGGAGAAAGAAAAAAGAAAAGAAAAACATTCTCAGCACGCAAGCCAAATGTAATGTGTACTCGATTGTGAAAGTGTTGTGGCCGTAGTTTATTGAGCTGGAAATACTTGGCATAACGGCAAATGGGCTTCATCCACAACTTTGGAGATTACAATTTGAACTATATACCAGCCTTTTGTTTTCACCCCCTCTGATAATGAAGATTGCCCACTGTATCACTGATTTATTATGGCACTGGAATGCAGATCTTGCAAGACAGAGCACGGCACAATGAAAGGTTCATTAGTGACTTTTTTTTCTCTCTACAGGAATGCTTTGACACTGATTGGGACAGACAGCATCATTAAAATACAGCTTGGCATGCAACGAGCGCTGACAAATGTGGTATGGAGAAATCAGTTAATAAATCACGCTTGTTAGCGTACTTGATTGTGATTAATAATTCATTATTTTCAAAAATAATCTGTTCATTTGCATCTATCAAAACACACCAATTAGCGAAGGCAATTTGGGTTTCTCGTACAATGTAAATTGACAAAAACCCAGATTTTACTTTTCATTAATGAAACTTTGCATGTCGTGATCACATTTGCATAATTGGACCTGCTATAATCAGCCAATTTAAATATGTTCAACTACTTTGCTTTTTGTTTGAATAGCATTGTTGTCATTATTGGGATAGAAGGAGTAGTATTGCAGAGGAGCGTTTATTTTTATGCATCTCACATGATCTCCTCCATTATCAACCTTTTCCTATTTATTTAGTCTTTACTCTCAGAGATCACTGCATGCCTCATTCAGAGTGAAAGAAACAAATCACACACCACAAAGCTGCACTTTAAACTATTTCCCAAAAGGCCAAACATAAGCCTAGCCACTTGCATGAAACGGTAAAGGCTTTCATTTATTTCTTTGCAATCGATTTCGAACCATCTTGAACAGTGAATTCTCAGCGAAAGACAAATGTCTTTGCATCTTACCGTTGACTTCCAGGTTGGCCTTCTTTCAAAACAAAATTTCCCATAGGAGAGAATGTAAAGTTAATTGAAGTAGTTCCAGGTTCATATACTGTAGTCTTTTTTTTTTCTTTTCTTCTCTGTAATATTTCCAACTGTCATACAAATGTAAGGAGTAGAAGAATGACTGTATAATGAAGCGAAATTGCAGTAAAACTACTCACCCATGGAGTCACCTAACAATGAAGGGAACAGGAAGGTGTTTGCAAAGTGATACTGTCAGCTCGTGAAGCTTTTATGGCTGGAATTTATAAATACCTACCTTGTCATAAGAACAAAATGAAAATCAAAACTTTCTGGTTGCTTTGTCAGAATACTGGTCACAAAATTGTAAAATGTGCTAACTGTTGGCTGATCCTTTTCAGGCTAGTCATTTGGAATGATTTTTCTGGCTATGTTGTTTAGCTAATCAGTTAGCAGTGCGCGTGTATTGGTACGTGCCTTTCATGGAGACAATTCGGGTTTGGTTCTCAACCAGACTGGATGAAAAATGTGTAGGTTCACTGGGTTGTGTCAGGAAAGGGATTCAGTAAGAACTGTGCCAAACAAATTGTGTGATTGACTTGCGGTGGCAACCTCTTATGGGACGTGCTGCATTTAGCTATCCAGTTAGCTTCTGCTTGCTAAAATGTGTATATACTGTACCTGTAATTTATATTCATTCATTGTATTGCTCATATTGTAGTCAGCAGCCATAACCGTCCGTCCTTTGTCGCCATAAATTGCATTTGTAGTTTTGAAACACGTGAGGGGGAAAAAAAGGAAAATACATATCTCTATATTTACTGTACACAGTAAATGTTGTCCAAATTGGGACTCGGAAATGCTTGACTTACAAACCCCATTAGCCAAATCAATTTAATCGTTCATGCTCTTTTCCCATTCCCATGCATGACTTACTCGAGTGCACTTAACCTGGAACATTTGCCATTTGGAGTCACCTTAACGCTATATGGAAATATGAAAAGCCCAACCTTGAATGCGCGTCATCTATTTCTGGAGCATCGACATGAGAAGAGTGTAAAGTTCACAAAGACACTTGGTTGTAATCGGGGTCATTAGCGCCTCTCTTTCTCTCTACCCGCAGCCTGTGGGACAAACTTTTAACTACTCTGACCTCCTTTTGAATTCCACCAAGTCTCTATGCTTACTTTAAATGAAGCTTTGCACAAAAGGTCCTCATTCATTACATTCGCTAATTTGCCCCCACAAGTCCTTATTTATTGGATAAGGTCTCTAACCCAAGCACTCTATTCATGTCTCGCTATTATCACTAAGGTAGCACCACCGAAATAACTAAACCCCAACAGACATTCAGCACTTCTAATGAAAATGTACTTCACAAACAAAACCAAGAATGTTTCAAATATTGATCTGAAGACAACCCTACAACCAATTAGGCCAAAATTATTCAAATAATGGGAAAATAAATTGTGATTTCTTCTTTTTTTAGCTTTTACTGAAATGTATATAAAAAATAATAATAAATAAATAAAAAACGGTCCGAAATTAGATAGTCCAGTAAATCCCCCTAAATGCCGGTTTCCAGGTTCGCGGTCACGCTATTTCATGGATTTTTTTTTTAAATTTATTATTTATTTATTTTTGTAAATTGAATAACTCTTATTTTTTTCCAAGTCTCATCTATTCTGGGTGTAATTTTATTCTTGAGCACCAGATAGGGGTACAACGTACTCCGAGACTGTAAATTTGGAAGAAGGAGCAGAACAACAAAAACACGGAAGTCTTCCTTTTTGTTGTTGTTGCTGTTGTTTAAAATCGTTTATTGTCATCATATATGTTCTTGCTTTTGAACGCGACAGAAAGTGATGACAGTAGCTTCATTATGTAATGTACATCTTTGGTCATGATTATTAATGTACTGTATATTGTGAGATGCAAAATTTGCTAATTTGGAAATAGCAGGATTCATGCCTACTAGTGAGTATTTAACTAGGTTATTTCTATGTTGCTAATTTCAGTTGTTGCGAAGGTGGTCTGGAACATAACTGCCGTGATGGAGAGGGGTGATTCTTGTATTTTACAATAAAATTATACTATCTTCAAAATCAAGTTAAATCACAATTTAGCTATGGTATCAATTATGGTTGGATTGTGTCCATTTAACCGTTTTTATGTAATCTTTAAAAGAATCCCTTCAAACCCAGATCAACTACTTTTTTGGTCTTAATATTTATGGACCACCCAGGTTGCCCCCTATGTTAGCATGAGCAGAAATGCTAATGTAACTGTTTGGATTTAGTCTTTATACATTATTTACAATCGAGTTTCAATTTGATTTTTTCCCCTCTCTCTCTCTCTCTCTTTTAGCGTTGCGTAAACATCTTATATTATGTTACAGCATTGCATTTCTTTCTTTGTTCTTGCTGGGCCACTTTAGCGAGCTCTTTCTTGCCGGACCCGTCAGTTTGAAACTGATACGTTCTGACATGGACCCTGTTGCCCTGCGAGCCGCCTGTCAGCTGTCGACTGTCAGAACGTCATCCTGGGATTGTGTTCCGGTGCTGGGTCTGCCAGACCTTCTCCTGATAGAGTTGCATCTCATTTTTAAGAGCTTTTGCTGAATGATTCTAATGACCTGTCTTCCTTCGTCCGGTGATGGCGTTTTTCAGGCCATGATGATGTAATACAGCAACTCTTGCGGCGAAACTAAACAATTGGGCTATGTACACATTATTTTTTGACGTACAGTGTTGCTTTTAGTCGATACGAGTTTCATTTGTTCAATGGCCACACTCATATCTCAAATCATCTTTCACTGTTGAAATGTACTTAAATCAGACACACTGTGGCATTTTCGCCGTAGAGACTGAAAATGACGTAAAACGTTGCAGAGAAATCCATCTATTCAAGTTAGGCTCGTTTAGCGAGTGGCAATGTAGGATACAAGTAGTTCTTGTCCTCAAAAGAACAGAAATAGAGCATTCGTAGAATAGAGCATGCGGAAACACGAAATATTAGGTCTGGCTCTTCCGGGTCGCGCAAATAAGTTTTTTTTAAATTACTGTACAAAGTATTTTGATGTAAATATCGACTTTGGCGGTGAAATCCGACTTAAGTCCAAATTTGGGTTACATTGCCAGCATAGAAACATAACTCGGCCGTAACTCGAGGACTCCCTGTATTCCGATCGCATTTATATGAATAAGCATTCAGGTTACAAATGGAGTAACCAAGGAATCTTATTCGGGTTAAAGTGGAAGTCAACCTTAAACATTTCTTGACAATAATATGTTATATGTGACGTCACTAGTCTAAACATGACATTCTGATTAATGTTACATTTGTGGAATAAGAGTTATAAAGCAAAATCCAGCCGTTTTTGTCCATTACAAGGGGCGGCCATTTTGCTCAAGGCTCAGGCAACAACCAATCACAGCTCATCTGTTTTCTGAAGCTGAGCTGTGATTGGTTGTTACCTGAGCAACATTGGCCGGGTTTACATGGAGACTTTTTAGTCATTCCGGTTGAAGTGTATACATGATGCTCGTTCGGAATGACGAAAGGAATATACCACCCCAGTGATTCAGAATGAAAGTCCATTCGAATTCAGCCTTTTCATTCCGACTGAGGTGCTTATATGGAACATTTTCATTCCGTTTGGCCGTTCGGGTTCATTCTAATCGGAATACATGGCTCCATGTAAACCAGGCTATTGATGTCATCTTCAGTCAACAGCAAGTGGCAAAATGGCCGCCCCCTGAGAGGGATAAAAACGGTTGGATTTTGCTACTTAACTCATATTCCACAAATGTAATATTAATCAGACTGTCATGTTTAGACTAGTGAGGTCACATATAACATGTTATTGTCACTAAATAAATTGGGCTGGGGGGTGGGGGGTGGACAGAAATAACATAATTAAATTTGATACTGAACTAATATATTATAATAACTAATTTAATTTAAGATTATTTAAACCTAAGACATTTCATATCCACTGTATGCTGTAGCTTGTCCAAAACTAGGATGAAGAAGCCCCCCCCCCCCCAACTTGGCCACCACGTCCATTATAATAGATCACACCCTCAACCCCAAAATGTTGCATCTCCAAAACGGGACATGAAATAATTCCAATGAATGGTTGGAGGCACACAGAGCCTCGGCTGGTAAATGGGTAATCTGCGGAATGGCATGGACCACAACAACGAGCAAAACGCTGGATATTGCCTGTCTGATATGTGTAAAGATAGCTTGAGAGCTGTGTAGCAGGTTGCAATGGCAGAGCTCCAGAAAGGAAATGATGGGGGAGAAAATGGACTAAGCCATATCATGTCACCAATGCTCAACAACTTAGAAAACTAATCTGATATCATTTTCTAGCAGGCGGGAATTGAAAATAGCAAAAGTCACACATGTTACAGTGTGTGCACATTCACCCTCAGCTCAGACAGTGCCTGGAGAGGGAATATAATCATTCTGCTGTCTGATTTGAAATTCAAAACCAGTTCCAATATATTATACTGCCAGATTAAAGATTGATCTGATTAAAGTTTTCCCCACGCATTTACGGCTGAGGTGCTATTGAGCAAGGCAACACCTCCCCTAGCATCTTAATTCAGACATTACAAAGAAAATAGACTTTTTAATTTCTTGTATACAAATCGTTTGGTCTCTGGTGTGCTTGCCCACGCCATCAAGTGTGAAATTAAACAAGAGAGTAAATCTTTTGTACGCGGCCTGTTTCTGAACAAGTCTGCAAGTTGTTCTGAACTGATTGTGTGCTACAGTTCAGTTCATTTACATGACACCGCCCCTATAACGGGTTTCTCCGCCAGTGGCTTGTAGTGTGACCGCTGGACGACACAGCAGCACTACAATGTTAGAACCAAAAGATAAGCAGAGCTGCAATGTTAGCACAAATTATAATTTGCAGACAGCATTGTCAGCGATAGCTTCTGATAACCGGCACGTGTGTCAATGTGGTTGTGTTCGGTGATTTCTTTGTCGGCACCACGTTCATGGAAAATGTATCATTGGTTGGCTTAGTGATGAAGTGTTGCCTCCACCAATGAAAACACAAATGATGCTTTTACTTTGTCTACAAAGGGGCTCACTTTTACTTACTTCTAATTGGCCTATTAAACCATTCAACGCATTTTTTGACTTTAGTTTTTTGTTACATTGAAACTCTATGATTTCTTGGTATAACTGCATTCTCATATCTTTCCAACTCTTTTCTTGTAACATTAACATTTAAAGTGGCATTTTGTAACAATTTGCCCCAAAATATCTTTACAATAGTCTTTTTATATGACCATTCATGACGGAATTTTTTTTTAACTCATTTAATCCCCAAAATTTATAAATACGTTTTAAATACTTTGTCCTGCACTCCCAAAACTTATTAATATGTTTTTTTATGCTAAAGCATACAGAAGGCTTCTGGCCTGAAGAGGTCGCTTAAAGCAATGGTAGTTATTACAAAAAATGGCCAGCAGGAGGCAGTAGAGTATAAGAGCTCACCCAGGGCTATGTTGCAACAAACCTATTTTCCCAGTGTTTTCAGTGTTTGTGAATAATGATGAATCTTAGCTATATTCTAATGTTTAATTGTTGCAAAACGGAAACAGATACAAATATACTTTTTAGAGACAATCTTTATTTTGGTAGGTTCCATGTTTTTATATCAATAGAACACAATATTCTGTGGGCTTTAAAATGGCTGGAAGTGAATGAGTTAATTAGTAGATTCACACCTTAGCTGTTCATAATGGGAACTCCTACAAGGCTCTGGCCAATAGTTTTCAGACAGGATTCGGGTTCAAATTTCCCTCCCTTTTTCTGGCAGATGTGACGACATTTGCATGTTGTTTATGTGAAAAAGGGAAAATGCAGTGTCATTTTTTGGCCACAGGTGGCAGTAGCGATTCGAAATTAAATGTTCTGCGTTCAGTAGCTCTAAGCAAAAAACAAACAAACAAACTGCATTTTAATGTGACATCACATATATATTTTTTATATCACATCATTCTTGTAACATTATGCCTTTCCTCATACCTGTATTACCTTTTTCCCCCTGTAATGCAACTTTATTCTCATAGAATTTGACTTTCTTGTAATGTGACATTTCCTTGTGAATTTGCAACTGAACCATTTTATATATATATATATTTTTTGGGTTAAATTTTTTTTTTTTTATCATATTCCAAAACTTGCTCAACATGACAAGTGCTGGCAACCGCCAAAGGATTGTGTTGGCAAAGCTAATGTCAGGACCTAATGTTTTGGTAAACAGACAGCTTAATGGAAGAATTACAAGTGTTTTTGCATGTTTTCATAGCTGGCAAGCTCTCGCTAACGTTCACATTCATGGTCACACGTTTAATTGTTTTTTCTCACTTTAATTGTTTATTTGTCACTTCCTTGTTGCTCAGGTGCACTTCCTGAGGTCTTGGCTTACATTTAATTCAAACCCTGGCAATACGCACACATTTAGGCTGTGGCCCCACAGTATTAGGTACACATTCACAGTTTGATGAAATTCAAATCAAGGCTTTTGCAAATTACACATGATGTCAAGATGGTCCATTTTTCACTAATAAGCACACGATATGTATTTTTTTTGCTCGGGAAAGTGAAACTGGTGTTCGTTTTCATTAATGTCAATCAGTTTTGGGGCAGTCTGTAAATAAATAATTGCACATTTTTCATCGCCAATTCGCTACACTTTTGGTCTTGGTGTACAAGTCAGTGACAGAACCGGACACCAAATTCACTGTGTCATCGGTATGGATGAAGGCAGGTACTATTATTTATTCATATTTTATATATATCATTGCTGTGGCTCATGGCAGAATCCCCCTTGTTCCAAAATGACAACTTTTCAAGAAATGAAGAAATAAAAAGAATCACTCATAACAAAATTATGTTCAATCGCTAAATTAATATATATATATATTTAAAAAATTATTAATTTATTACGCTGTCATTAATTAAAATGGTCCGAACCCGGTGCTGTTGCTGGCTGGTGCTCACTGTCACGACGTCGCCCACCGTACAAACGGCCTTTTCAAGCTAAGCAAGTCTTCTTCTTTTTCAAAGCCATGAGCGGTGCGACACATGAAAACAATGAGCTTACTAAACCCGTTTATATAAGCGCAAATGAATCTGCTCAAACTCACCTCATGATGTCTGATGCTGCTTTTCGCCAGCGAATTTGTGCTCTTAGCGGATAGATCAGCTCTGTGGCTCGATTCTCACGATCATTGCATTGTTTTCTTTATTCGCTCCAGTGATCAATGTTTTACCAAAAAAAAGCTAACAAAAAATATCCATCCTCACTATTTTGACTTAAAAAAAGACATTTAGACAAGAGGTGGAAATTACATGGTATGGATTTCTTGAACAGGAGTTTCTCACTTGTCAGACATTTGGAGCGTCTAAGGGTGTTTATAACAGAGGTCACCAACGGGCAGGCCTGTTCCCAAAAATAGCTCACCAGTGAAGAGGCATTGTGATTTCCTAGGAATGCTGTACAAGCGATTATTTGAAAATAACAATTTATAGAAATAAATGTCTTTCCATAAATTAATGTATTGAATTGAATGATTAAGCAATTTTGTCATTTCAGAATTGTGTATCAATAGCCAAAAGTTAGCCTGGCAAGCCACACCCACTTTCTTGAAAAAAAGAAAAGTGAGTCTGGAAAGGCTGCTATTGACTGCGATTGGGTCCGGCTCGAAACGTGAACAACGTCACTCTTCGGCGCCGGAATGAAGTTCGTGCTCCTCCTCATAACATTCAAAATCAAGTTTTTACCACAACAACGACATAAGTCATTAAATCACTACTGTCTCTCTTTGAGTAGCCATCTTGAATTGGCTTCATCTCCGTCCACCGCCACTGTTCACTACTTGACTGCCACTTGTCGCTTTTTCACGTCACGTCTTCTCTTCGCTGATTGGTTCTTTCCACTGTCTGTCTGGTCAGGTTTGCTCCGCCTCAGAAATGCGCTTCATTGCGACTGTGCTCAGACAAGCGAGCGAGTCTGGTTTCCAAGCTAGCTAAAAGCTAGCTTAAAAAAGTTCAGTGACCCCTGTTTTATAGATATGTTCCAAGTTGTTTCCACCACTTGATATCTATTAATATTGTGTTAAAATAACAGAAGTAAGGAAAGACACACGTACTACGGGGGAATTGGCTCGTCTTTTGCAACGTGACGTTGGCGGTTTTAGATCTAAATGTGTCCGTTCCGCAATTTGCATCAAATGTTTTTACTTTTCAAAGACGATGAGATCTACTCCACCCGACACTGCGGTGTTCCGCTATGATTAACGTAAACTTGGTTTTGAGTTCTGACACTTTTCCCCTCTCACCACTACGCGTTTACATTCTGACCTGAAGTTAGCATGTCACCTAACAAACACCGAACACGAAAGTGCATTTAGTTCATAGAACAACAGCCCGCAAATAGCAGACTTTTTAAAAAAATAAAAAAAACACTATAGCAACAGTGACCATCACACCAGGCCATGTTTGACCTGCAGTCGGAGGA
The DNA here is from genome assembly GCF_054856555.1 of Leptonotus elevatus. Taxonomy (NCBI): domain Eukaryota; kingdom Metazoa; phylum Chordata; class Actinopteri; order Syngnathiformes; family Syngnathidae; genus Leptonotus; species Leptonotus elevatus. The sequence goes on along the minus strand of NC_141248.1, from coordinate 16,156,714 downwards.
GGGTACGAGGAGGAGGAAGAATAGGAGCAAGAGGAGGCGCCGTTGCCTGGAGCAGTGGGTCATCCGTCAAACCAGGAGGAGAGACTGGCCTCGACACAGAGAAGCTGCGACCGGCTCTCTCTGTAGCTGCACGACAGGACCTGAAGCGCGCCGGTCACTTCCTGCAGGGCCAGCGCCGACATGCCGCAGCAAAGTCCAGACTGTCCCGCTGGGCCTGCCGGGCCGGATGGGCCACGGGTCAGAGGGGGGCGGGCTGATGGCAGACAGTGATCTCCCCTAAAGGAAGTCTGAACCACAAACAATTGTCTAAAGTCATTAGGGAGAAGTTTGGACAAGTGTGCTGGTTCAAAGACACGCTTTGTGCTATTTACACAAAGTATATTGTCTCGTATGGAGACTACTGCACAGTATTTAGTTGGATGTAACTAAGGACAAATACATTGTTCCTGTAGTCAGGTAGACTTCATGTATCTGTTCGTATAGTACAGTTTTTATCTGATGATTATGTGACGTAAAAAAGAGGCTAATCGACAACTGTGAAGTATATTTCTAGAGTCTATCTACATGTTTAAAGGGACGGTCAGTGATCCCTAGAGCCATCTAGTGGTGAACTAATAATTCCTTAATGTTAAAAACCGACTATGTCAATAGTATGCAAAAATATGTTGTATTGCATATATAAATATCACAAGTTTTTACTAGCATTTTTAATAGCTCCTCCCGCTAGCCGCTCTTGTTAGCCACTCCAGCCTATCTCTCTGATTTAACTCCCGCTAGTTGCTCCTGTTAGCTGCTCTGGCTAATTCCGGCTCGCTCGGTCTTTCGGCGTCGCTCGCCGGGCTTCACAATGGCCGCCAAGTTGCCGTCGCTTGCCGAGATGCTCCTTTGCTCACGCAAAATTGAGTATTGTGGGTAGGCTTGCAAAATTTGGTCTCTCTGAGCCACCGTAGTGTGCGTGCTCCAGCATGCTTCTGAATGCTAATCTTTGACCACTAGATGGCGCTTAGACTGCTATCACTGGGGCTTCAAAAAGGACAAATAAATGAATACATACACTGCATGCTTACATTGGTGTACCATATTGCTCTGGTTTAGCGCTGGAAACTTTATCCTCCAGAGTCTCCACTTTAGCGCTCTGTTTTCATGCTGTCCTCAGTCTCTTATAGAATAAAATGAGTCTCCTGACCGCGACCGACAGCTACATGCTGAGAAGTAAATAAAGGCAAGCCTCATTAGCGTGTTCTTCTGACTGATGCGCTCAATGATGCATGGCTTTCGCAGTTTCCTGCTGTATTGTTTTGATGTGGGAAAGTGATCGCCGTCAAAACAACGCAATTATTCACAGAACATACATTACTCAATATATGATGAAGAAAATGGGACTCTCAGACTCCGACATTTGTCTCCAGTGTTTACAAAACACTACAGACACTTATTTTCATGCTTTATGGTTATGTACTCCGGTTATGTGTTTCTGGACTAAAGTCTTAGAAAAACTTTCCGCTGTCTTGGACTGTAGGATACCGTTCTCTCCAAACTTATGTTTGCTAGGTGACTTAACAACAATTGACTTACCACATAAACAATTTCAATCTATACTTGTAGCCCTTACTATCGCAAAAAAAACAATTCTTGTTAACTGGAAAAATAAACAAACTTTGAATATCGACCAATGGTCTAACCTCCTCATAAATCATATTTTAATGGAAAAAATATCTGCCTCAAATAAAAACCAAATGTCAAAATTTAAAGAAACATGGTCTACGTATATAGAATTTTTTAACCTAAACTTGGATTTTAATTCTGCCTGTTAGCGAGAGCCACAGCAGCGTTATAACTGGCATTGATGTTTCTGTATTAGGCAATTTGTAACTAATGGTTGTGTTTCCATAGTCAGGAACCCGGCTGCTGCCAGCGGGATCGAGCGGATTCACCTCCGATGGGCACCAGGGGTTGATATTCGGATTCACGGCATGCCAGTGGGTTAATTCTGTGGGTGCTGTCCCCCCTGGCGGGGAGTGGGCGGGTCTGCCCCTCTGTTGGCTGCTGGGTGGCGGCTGCGTCTTGGCCGTTCCCTGGGTCTCTTGGGGGGTGCTGCGTTGCGGGGCTTTCCCTGGTGTCGGGGGCGGCGCCGTTCCGGCGCGGTCCGTCGCTCTGGGCCCGGCGACGCGGTTCGGGGCCTGTGGGCCGCCGGGGTGCCCGGTGGTTCCCTCTCCCCTCCCCCTTCCTCCCCCTTGCTGCCTCTCCCTCCTCGCCTCTCCCCGCCCGTCCTCCGCCTCCCTGTCCCCTCTCCCTCGTCGCCCTTCCTCCTCCTCTCCCCCTCTCCTTGCGTCCCTGCCGCTGCCCCCTGCCCTTCTTGTCGTCCCCTTCCCTCCTCCCTTCCCCTTCCCCGGTACGCCTTCCTTCCCCTCCCCTGGACCGGGGGCTCCATCCATGGCCCGGGTCTCGGTGCTATGGGGGCCGGCGGGGGTGGCTGGGGTTTGGTGTCGTGCCCGCCCCGCTCCGGTGGGCGTCCTGACACCTCGGGCGGGACCCAGTATCCGGGGGGCGAGCCCTATCGCCCCGCCGGACGGGTCCCATATGCCCGCCGGGGTCCTGGTGGGGTGGGTGGGGGCTTGGTGGGCCGGTGCGCCTCCTGCCCCCGCCCGGTTGGGGGGGGCCCCGCTGGTCACACCTCTTAACTCACTACACTAGGTTTGCACAATACACTTTTATAGACATATAGGGCACATAACACACTTTGGGGGGTGGGGTAGGGTGGAAACACCGTCTTCACCCTACAACTCCCCTCCAATTTTAATACACCACACAACTTGTGGGTGGGGGGGGGGCTTGTGGGGGTGCCATCGGTTGGGGGCCGCAGTATAGAGCAGTGCTGCGGTCCCCTGTCCGTGTCGCCACCCGCCCCCCCCCCGCCCTATCTATTTTTTTTTAATGCACCACATACACTCAGCAACATGCTTGGGTGGCGGGTGGATCGGAGCGTGGGAATATCATTTCCATCGGCTCCGGTTCACCTGCTCCTAATTTTAATGCACCACACACACACACTTGTATATACACTGGGTGGGGTCACATTCACGGTTTAGGGGTAGAGTTCGCCAGTCCGCGAGCTGGCGGACTCAGTAACAGGGGTTAATTTTCACAAAGAACGCTGGGGTGACGACCGGGGCCTTCCCCCGCTGGGCCTGGGGTTCGGGGGTGTCGGCCGCCCTCCGGTGCCCCCATCTCCCCCTTCTGCCCCCGGTGTTCCGTCCTTCCACACGGCGGGGGGTGGGGTGGGCGCGGCTGCCCTCTCCGCTCCGCTGTCCGGCCCCTCTTCGGCGCCGGTGCCTGGGTGCGGGTGGTCCCCGGGGGCTGGGGGTCGGGGGTTGGGGGGCTGCCGGTTGGTCGGGGTGGGGTCGGGGGGGGGGGGGCGGCTTTGTTGGGGGGGGGGCGGTGGTGGGGGTTGCGGGGTGGGGGGTGCTGGGGGTGGGGGGTGTCTGGGGGATTGGGGGCATGGGGGCGGCTGGGGCTGGGTTGGGGTGGGTGGCGGGGGTGGATGGGGGGCGGGGGGTTGTGGGGGGGGCGGGGTTGGGGGCCGGTGGGGTGCCTGGTGGGCCTGCAGTGCCCCGTCCTGCTGCGTTGGGCCGGGGGCGCGGGCCGTGTTGGGGCGGGGGGCGCTCCTGCTCCTGGGTTTGCTCTCCGGCCGGTGGCCCTGGCGGGGCCCGGGGGTCGTCCTTTGGCGCTGCCGCGGCCTGGGGTGTTGCGCTTGCTCTGTTCCGGCGGGGGTCGACGGCTCCCCTCTTTGGTGGAGATTTTCATGCATGCCAGATCCACCACACCAGCATCTACCGAAACTCAGACACAATCTGTTTCCTCCTCAGGTTATTGAATCGGTGGAGGCTGGTGTCTCGGATCTCACGCGGCTTCGTCTGTCCTTCCTTCCTTTTCTCGGTCTCTCCGTTGGTCTCTTGAGGCCTCCCTGATTTTATGTTTTTTGGATTTGTTGGGGTCTGGATGTTTCTTGGGCTGGGGAGGAGTTCTGGTGGGGGGTGTCTGGTCGGTGCTGGATTTCACCTTCCTTGGTTTTCTTCGGTCCCCTCGGGTCTCCTGGTGTTCGATTTAGGTGAACGGTATGAGATATTTTTTTTTCTAATAGGTTTTCTGGTGAGCTAACAAACACACGCACGCACGCACGCACGCACGCACACACACATACTCACCCACACACACAAAAAAAATAAAAATGTATGTATGTATGTATGTATATATGTATATATGTATGTATATATGTGTATATATATATATATATATATATATATATATATTTAAAAAAAAAAAAAAAGGAGCAATGATGATGACATTTCCGAATGAACAATACTGAGCTCTTAAGAAAAAAAGAAAAAAAGAAAAAAAAAAAAAAAACAACAACGCATCTCGAGCTAACTTGATCCACTGATGAACATTTTCATGCTTTGCTGTTAATTCATTATGCCGCACCTTCTGGTGTGTGACCATCAGGGGGCAGTAGATTTGATTCGATGTAACAGTACACAGAAGCGACACTGCAATAATAGTCATTTGTCACAGTTGAAGGAACATGTGTATGGTGATAATAAAAGGCATTCTATTATATGAAGAATATATATGGCTGTGAGTATTTGTTAGCCGGCCTACGGCCTTTCCCATGATGTGTTAGCATTAAGCTATCGCATATTCTGCAAAGTTATGTGGTTTGCTGAAGTACACATCTGTTAATTCTCTTTGTTTTATGTTTACAGCAAACTTTAACTGGAAGTGGCAAATTAGCAGCTTGAAGCATCTAGCGCTTGCCACTGAAATTTTTGCTAGCAACTCACAAAAACAAAATCTGCCAAGTGACAGCTCGTATTTTGAAAAATTTGGATAAATCCTCAGTCAATATACCACTGCATATAACATTTTTTACATGAGGACGCACTTTCACATTATCTGTAAAGGGGGAAAAAGTATTTATATTATTTTTGAAATCCCAGAAGGGAGGAGGGGGGGACAAAGAGCAAGACCTGATTCGAATAATATTGTCATTTTCTGTAAGTGAAGGGAAAATGGTTTTAAATCAGTAAAATGGATTTTTGCAAAAAAAAAAAAAATCTCAGCACTTAATATCACCAAGCACTAGTGAAAGAGAAAGACTGGCACTATCCCAGTAATTCTGTCCAGCAATAATGAGCATTTCGTGCCAGTGTGAGATTGCCGCCGGTAATCATGCGAATGAAATCTTGATTCCGTTAAGTAATGTTGAGGTCTGTTTCCACGTTTATTGTGGTAGGTTTCTACTTCCTGTTTGTGTTGCATTCCCTTTGGCTTGATACGGTAGGCACTGTTAGCTTTTTGCACTTACTTCCAACTGGTTAGCTGCCATATGTGTGTAACTTGTAAACAAAGAGTGGTATGTGTGTAATATGACACATCATTTTTTTCACATTACTGTAAGAAATAACTTGAAGTAAGCTTCTTCTTGACCACGGCTTGCAATGTCACAAATGTTTGGTGTAATAGTATTTATTCCAAATGGAATAACATTCCATAACAGTACTTAACATAATTTCTAAGTGACCTGACCATAGAAAGAAAAGCATCATGTTAATTATTGTGTCTTTTCTGCTACCAGTGCAACAACACTGATAGCTCTAATTCCTAAAAATGTTATGTTGAAGATTGCTTGCTCAAATGGACAAGTTGCGCAAGCTACTCGTTCTCTTTGTGATCTTTTCTTTTGATTTGTGCTCTGGTTACACAACACACTAATACAGACACATTTATTATTGTAGAAAAAGGTTTCTGGAAAAACTAGTATATCAGACAACATGCTCTGGGAGAGCACTGAAGAGCCTTCCCTTTGTTTCCCTGAGATAACCTCGCAGCAATTTCGAACCACTGCCATTGATTGACGTCATACGAGATCTCGGTGTACGTCAATAGACCTCAGTTTCAGCACTTATTCCAAAAGAGCAGCCTCAACAAGAGATGTAAAAAGAAGAAACTTGCAAGAGAAGATACATGTATGCAGAGAGTTATGCTAACACCCTCATCATGAATTTTATTGCTTGTTGTCAAAGTTAGGATAGATTGTTTTGTGGTTGACTTTTTTTTTTTTTTTTAACATTTTGTATTATTAAACTAACCATTTTGTGAAAACAACATACAGATTTGTTATTCTGCAGATAAAATGAATAAAAGCATTGTGGACACTGAGTTAATAAAATAGCACAATACTCCTAAAGACAGACATAAAGACGAAGATGATACTGAAAAAGCCTTAAGGTTGATTACAGGTTGACAACACAGAGAAGGTCAGATAATATTAGTTTTGAAGCTTTGAAACACAAAAGGGCAGGCAGTAAGAGCAATAGGTGAGTGGTAGAAGAAAAACAGGATCAGGTCTGGTAATGAAAAGACAAATTATGGCCCGGCTCGCAAAGCGGGCCTTCCGGTCCATTAGCTTATTTTTAATTGTGTGAGAAGACCCCAGGAACCGAGGTCCAGAAAGCAGAGAAATGTTTTTTGGGTGTCGAGTTATTCCTGTAAAACATAAGTGAGCGATCCCCTTTCTGCCAGTATGAGAACTCAGACCACAGACGGCGACCCTCCTTTCATCATTAACCTTTACCTCTCTCTGAAATGACTGTATAATCGAGGAAGGTAATCTTTCGCTCTGCTTAGAAGACCTTCTGCACTGCATTTAGTTCATCAGTTTCTACTCTCCATGATAAAAAGAAAAAGTAATTTCTTCCACACAGAAAGATAAGACCCGGCAGTAACCCTTTCATTTTCTGCTTGGAGACATTTAACACCTCAAATATTTATTGTTATTATCACTGAGTCAGCTATGAAGGAGTATTAGAGCCACACTAAAAAAAGAAAAAACTGTATTAAGTGATAGTATAGCTAGCGGTAAATGCTTATGCTCATGGTATTGATTTTCTCGGTAATATATTGAAAAAATACAACCTTAGTTATGTAAGGTAAATGTTTGTTTGTTTTTACTAAAAATCATTCATTCTTGTTTTCTCACATGCTGTATTCTCATGAACATTTTTCTTAATAATATCACACTTACTACATTTACATGCTATCAATATTTGGGTTATTATGACATGCCATTAACCTCATTCACTCTCAGCCATTTTCACTGAAGCAACCCCCTTCGCTCCCGGCTGTTTTACTGGATTTTGACTGATTTTGCAAGGCCCACCGAATTTTGTATTCTGTTGCTATAAAACATGGAATCTACCAAAAGAAAAATTAGAGTCTCTTCATTCGTCAGGGGGAAAAAAAGTATGTTTGTATCTGCTTCCGTTTTGCAGAAATTAGCATTAGAGTATAGCTAAGTTTAATTTTTCACACTCCTGGTGAAAACACTGACAAAAAGAGCTTTGTAACAACATGGCCCTGGCTGATCTTTTATACTCTGCTGCCATCTGCTGGCCCTTTTTTATTTTTATTTTTTATTTTTTACTACCATTGCTTTTAGCGACCTCTTTGTGTCAGAAGCTGCATCAAAGCCTTCTGTATGCTCATTCATAAAAATAAAAAAAAATGTGTAAACTCGTTTTTGGGAGGCGATGACTAAGTACTTAAAAACGTTTTTACACATTTTTGGTATTGCATGAGTTAATAAAATGCACATTTTAAAGTAGCCTTTTAGTGAGGGCAGTCTAAGGCACACCTGTGCAAAAACATCTTGCTATGCCACAAGTGTAAAGTGGGAGAATTATCTTGGCAAAGGAGAAGTGCACACTAATACAGATTAAAATTTGCGGTGAACTCATTAAATTTGAGTTCAGCTTATAAAAATTGGAAGCAAAAACTAAAGTGTTGTGTTTATAATTTTTATTTCGTATATTACAAAATTATTCTTACAAACATTTGATTTTACTATCCTAAGGTTATGACTTTGATCTCTCAAGGTCAGAACATTTCATCTCACGATGACCGGCCCTAACACTCCATGGTATCAGCCACGTCTATGCGCGCATTTATCAATCGTGCTGTTCTTCTACTGTAGCTTTGCAAGCGCGCCTCCACATGCTGCTTGGTGTTAAATGTGACAGTAATGATTCACTAACTTGAGACCTGAATAAATCAGCGCCACAATAAAAGTGATGTATGGACTGTCATTTAATTTGAAAGAAGGGAAGACTCCTTCCTACGGCTCTTAAGGTTAAAGACCGCACGACTGACAATTTGCCGGCGCCTTCAGCCATGACAGTATTTTCACATATACCTCAAAGTGACTCGTCAGGCCGCAAGCATACTTCTCATACCAACGCTTCCTCTAGGAATAGAGTGTAACCACTGGAAAATGACCAAAGAGCCTGGACAAAAAAAAAAAAGGGGACCCCCAAAGCGAGAACGGTCCTAAAATAACCTGTGTCTACACTTGGTTGAGGCAATATTTGATTGACTGACTCTTGCCGAATTGAGTAGACAGGTTGGGGGGAAAAAGACAAAGTGTGTACACAACCGCAAGGAGAGTGTGGAACATGATGACCTGCAGGCACAAGGATTAATTGGCACACAAACAAGGCCTCACGAGTGGACAGGTAAAGTAGAAGAGACACATCATGAGTGAGCCAGAACTGGCTCAGAGCTCTGGGTTTGAAATGAGAAAAGAGGCCTGGACTATGGAATAAACTAAAAATATGACCTAATTAAAAGTCTTCGCATAGAAAAGCGCAAAGCTCTAGAGTGTTCTTGTACATTAAATATTCTTTCTTTAAGTGAACATTTGCTGCAACAGCAATTCCCATGGGTCATGCAATAGTGTGTTCAATCCATACAATGCTGCCTGAAGGTCTGACCAGGAAGTTGTTTTATTTGGTTGTACTCCGCCTTGAACTAAATTGGATCGTTGCAAAAAAGCAGATTGTTGTCCCAGTCTGGCAAAGTTTACCAATCAGGGGAAATTGTTTGTGCCATGTGTATGTCAATCACACAGTTGCCATAGTGATTCATAAGGTAAACCAATTAAAAAGAAAGTTAACCGTTAAATTCCTCCATATTATTTTCACATTAACATTAGCACACTTATTCTCATCCGCATCTAATCGCTAGCAGGCGTTTTTTTTTTCTTCATCATACCGGAACTAGAATACTTCCTGCTTCTGTGTCTAAGAATCAAGGGATATGTAATCCTATTAGCCTAATGCTATGGTGGCTCGTCAGACCCAACGCAAGCTAAGCTTTTCTGGTGGTATATTTCTAGCCATCAGTGATGATTTTGTCGACGAAAAATTTCCATCATATTTTTTGTCCCGAAATTTTTTTTCCCAGACGAAAATGAAACAAAAACTAAAATAGAAGCAATTCGTTGAGACGATGACGTTAACTCATTTGACTAACAATTTCGTCAATGACTAAAACCAAAACAACAGAGTGACGAAAATTGACAAAAATCTAATCAGAAGGAATGAAACGCGGGTGGGAGAAAAAGAACCACTCAGAAACTGTTCACTGCACTTTAATGTTTAAACAAATGAATGTAAAATTATGCACTTTTAGGTGAAAACGTTTTTAAGATGGCATATTCTTGTCAGTTCAAGTTATAAATAACACCTAAATAGGCATGTTATAATTTTATGTATAAAAGTTTAAATGTATGCTAAGGAAAAACATTGAATTAATTGTCAATTTAGTCGACTAAAATTGCTCTTTATTTAATTGACTAAAATTGGATTAAAACTAAAATACAGATGACTAAATTCTGACAAAAAATTTAATTAATTCTAGTCAAAAGAAAAGTAAAATTAATAAAAAATTTCTTGTCAAAATTAACACGGCTAGCGATTACATTTATTGTAAATAGTTCCTGGTGAGAGTTTATTGTATATTTGATTTTCATCGAAAATTGTAGCGTACCGGTTTTTAAAGGTGCTTTGTGGCGTTTTTTCACTCACGACTGCCACCTCTGGCCTAAAGCGTAACTGCAGCCTCTGCATCAAGCTTGTGCACAGTGCGTAACTGCGCGTGAATAAACGTCTTTTTTTTCAGTTTCCATCCCAATTGTGTCGTACGCTAACACTGAATGTTCGCAGGGACTAGCATGACGTCATCCTTATTACATATCTTCCTGGACTATCTTCTGATCCATCCATCCATCCATTTTCTGTACCGCTTGTCCTCACAAAGGTCGCGGGGGTTGCTGGAGCCTATCCCAGCTGGCTTCGGGCAGTAGGCGGGGTACACCCTGAACTGGTTGCCAGCCAATCGCAGGGCACACAGAGACGAACAACCATACTCACAATTATACCTATGGCCAATTTGGAGTGTCCAATTCACCTGCCATGCATGTTTTTGGAATGTGGGAGGAAACCGGAGTACCCAGAGAAAACCCACGCAAGCACGGGGAGAACATGCAAACTCCACCCAGGAAGGCCGAAGCCCGGACTTGATCTCACAACCTTTGCACTGATTTACACTCAAATTCTTTACATGGTTGATTGTTACTGCAAAGCATCTATTACGAAACCACACACGATAACTCTGGCTGGCTCACAAATGCCTGTCCTGTCCTGTCCTATCTTGTCCTGGCCTGTCTCATCCTGTCCTATTTGCTACTCATCAAGTCCCTTCCCTACAGGGTGTAACACTGCCTTCTCAAGTCATCTATATCACCTTATACACTGCCTCCTCAATCCCAATTTTTATTTTTTTTGCCTTTTTCACGGATTACAGTTCTGTGTTGGAAACACCGACAAAGAAGTCAACTCGGAAATGTTGTGAGCATTCATAGCCAAGGTGACAATTGTGAATGACTATTCCCATCATGTTATGATTTGTTTCTTGACTATTCTTGTAAGAGTGAGTCAACCTTAAACATTTCTTGACAATAATTTGTTATATGTGACCTCGCTAGTCTAAACATGACATTCTGATTAATATTGTATTTTTGGAATATGAGTTATGAAGCAAAATGCAGCCGTTTTTATCCATCTCAGGGGGCGGCCATTTTGCCACGAGCTGTCGACTGAAGATGACATCACAGTTGCTCAGGGCTCAGGCAACGACCAATCACAGTTCACCTGTTTTCTGAAGCTGCGCTGTGATTGGTTGTTACCTGAGACCTGATATTAACCAAAATACCATATTTAGACTAGTGGTAGTAAAAAAAAAATTGGGGGGGGGGGGGGGGGTGGTTGGTCTGAAGCATGCCCAGTTGAACTCATGAATCATTCAACTGCTATTGTAATTGCATTAATGAGCTCAATTTACGATCAGTTACCACTTATGATATCAGTTTATGTTTTTATTGTTTTGTTGGTTCATTACAAACTACTGTACGTTTATCCCCCATGCAAATAGAATTTACGAGGGTGAAGTAATTTTGAACGCGAAGGTGTGTTTACATAAAACACTATCATGTACTGTGTAATGTCGTCGCCCCCCCGTAACTGTGTGCTCCGCTCTAATTGATAATGGCCCATTCCTGGCCCAGTTTACTAAATATAGCTGAGCCATTTCGGCCTTGGGAGTATTTCATGTCCACTTTGGCGCAGTTACCTCAAAATTGCCTCTTTGGCCTTTCTCTATCTGTTCTCATCACGTTTAGCAAATGTAATAAGCCAGACTTCTTTTCTGCGCTTATACTTTCATGCTTCCTTTAATCACAATGAACTCTTGCCCGATCAGTCCAGTCCCCAACTGTGATTTCACACTTAATCCAACCCCCCCCCGGCTCCCACGGCCGCCATTGAATGGCAGTGACTGAGTGCACCATTATGGCGTTAAATCCTTCGTTCTCGTTGCACAAATGAATGGCTTCTTATCATTTCTGCTTTTAGTCTTCGTATACTGTACGTGTTTCCCCTCAGCTGCTGAATTTTGTGACATTTTCACATCGACTTCCCCCCACAGGAAAGTTAATCACTGCTGACATTTGGGCGTCAAATACAATAAATGCAAGCTCGCTTTGTCTACCTCAACAGTGTTCACGCACGATCCCTTTTGTGCAGCGCATTTCGGAGGCACAGTCGTCCCGTTACATTTGTGATGTGTCTGTCACCACGCAGAGTGCTTTGCATCTCCTCCCATATGGTCCCGTTTTTTTTATACCCATTACTCTTGTTTTCATGTACTTCCCTCCTTTCTGACTCGATCAACAGATCCTGTTCTTTCACCATCAAGAGACGTTTGCTGCCATCTGCTCCTCTATTCTTGCACACTGTGAGGCGAATTTCAATACGCAGACCACTTTCAATTCGGTCCCTTCCTGCAGTCATTCGTCACTCCATCAATTCTCGTGGCGCCTTGCTCGGAATTGGCCCTACCTTTGGCCTGCGTGCTTCACTGGCGGAATTGCCATGGAAGGCTGCACAGCGAGTTCAAACTCTTTCAAATTCTGGCTTTGCTTGCTTCTGACCTTTCAAGACGCGGCTCGCAAAATAACAGCTGTACACAGATGGAGCCAAGAGGCTTTTACACAGCAGTAGCCTCTGTTAGTGTCAATTTTTCAGCACGCGAAGGAGGCTTATAACATGTACACCATTTTAACCAGTCCGGTGAGGGTTAGGTAGAGCTTGCTTGCGCCTCCTGTTTTATTTAGTCATAAGATGGGCAGGCCATTAGGTCGAAAGGGTTAGGTTAGGTCTAGCACCAAGAGACATCTTCATGAATGTAAAAACAGATTAGCAGTTGTTGGGAATGACGGTGTTTTAAATAACAGCGTTGGTAACGCCGTACCTTTTTTTCATAAATGGAGTAATTATTTTCCTCATATTTGAAACGCCGTTATCATTATTGTGCGTGACATGTGTTACGTTACAATTGATTTATTAATTGCAAGGCTCGACATAAGCTTCCAGTTAGGGGTGTCAAAATTAGTGCGTTCATTTTAATTTGAACTTCTCGTAACGCCACTCATTTTTTTAACGCACAATTAATGACCGCCCCATACAACACAGCAGACAAGTCCACGTCAAAATTTAGCAGTAATAAATTTAATAATAATGCATATATTTGTGAAGACTGGGGCCAAGTTGTATTTTACAATTTAAAAAATTTGCAGAATTTCACAAGTTACTTCATGTTAAAGATTAGATAGCTCTTATATGAAAAAAGTTGTCACCAACGTCTTACAAATGCAATTATGCCATCGAGTGGCAGAAAATGAGCAACACAAATCAATATGACTTTATCACGTCGTCATTTTTTACAGTACAGTACATCTTTTTAATTTTAACTCAATATTATAAATTACTGTATCAATGAATAAAAGATGCAACCATATTTATATTTTTTTCCAATTTTACATTGAGTATGAAACTTAGAAATATACTATTTTTATTGTACATTTAGAACTAATATACAATTTGCGATTAATCGTGAGTTAACTATTGAGGTCATGCGATTAAAAATCCTAATCGCTTGACACCCGTACTTACAGTAGGTTGCGCGTTTGTCCGCAGGGACTAGCATGACGTCATCCTTATTACATATCTTCCTGGACTGTCTTCTGATTTACACTCAGATTCTTTACATGGTTGATTGTTACTGCAAAGCATCTATTACGAAATCACACACGAGAACTCTGGCTGGCTCACAAATGCCAGGTTGTTGTAATTGGCAGTGGCAGAACATAGTATGATATCTGTCATTATGGAGTGAGACACCCAAAAAAAAATCAACGAGAACACCCTTTATAGCCTGGACATCATTTGAATTCCTTGTAAATAATAATAATAATAATCCAAATTATTTGACATAAAACCTTTTTTTTTCTTTCAAAAAAGTAGTGAAAATTGCTACTTTGCCTGGTAACGAGTTACTTTTATTATAAAGTAATTCAATTATAACTCAGTTACTCTTTTGAGCAAGTAATGACTAACTATAACTAATTACTTTTATGAAGTACCATTCCCAACACTGCAGACTAGAAACAAGCAGGACAACCAGATTGGAATCAATCCGTATCAAAAAATAATGAAGAATGAAAATGAATTTTCATCACATGCATTGTATCGCTGCTAATGGAAAGGGCTCACTTCTCACCGGTGTGTTTATTGATGATGTGATTGAAAGTATCAAGCTTGTGAGATGTATCGGGTAATACTGCACTCTGCTCACATTCTGACAAATGCGACAAAACTGGATGGATAATGACTGCAAACATACTGCAGAAGCTAACTCAAGACTTCTCGAACGCTACGAAATGAAAGCCAGAGGCTTTAATCTCAATTCAATAGCTTTTTTTACCGAAGACAAATGTGAAGGCAGTAAGAGAAGAACCGGTAATCTTCAGAGAAAACAAATGATGGTTAAATTTACAGGTATGTATAACTGGCAAGTGACAAGTTCTGAATTCGAATTTTGCCACAAATCAATTGAGAAAACTGCTCGTGTAGAAAAAAAGAAAATCAATCCGACAGCTGCAACTTGCCCAGAATGCTGCTGCTCAAGTTCATACTGGACTACATCAGACGGCTCCTAAAATCCTTTCACTGGCTTCCCGTGTGTCAAATAATGCAAACGATATTAAAATCTCATTAATCCAATCCTTTTACACCACTCTGAATGGTCATCAATCTGAATATATTCAAAACATTTTTAGTTCCCTACGAGACTTCCGGACCCCTCGGGTCGTCAGGTGCAGACTTATTGAGTGCTTTCATAACCAGAACCAAACAAAGTGAAGCAGCAGTCTGTGTCTATGCTCCTCAACTGTGTAAAGAAAAAAAAAGAAAAAAATCCATAAACAAATCCATGAGATCTGCTCAAACCGTCTGGCCTGAAAACGTCATAAATCGTTCACTGCGGCTCTTTCATAAATCATTGCTTTCTAATCTTGCTTTTATTTAGTGACTTTCACAATATTTTGTTATTTTACTGTTTTCTTTTCATTTATTTTGCTTTGATGTTGGGCTTTCATATTGAGCTGCATCTTTTCATATCATTGTTTGCGTTTGTAATCATTTGTGTGGCTCTGTAAATCACTTTGGATTTGCCTTGTGTATCAACGGTGCCGTACAAATGAACTTGCCTTGCCTCAATGGCAAACGCCGCAGTATTAAGAAACTTTTGGAGTGATGGCTGGAATTGTACTTTTCAATCACATCTTTATTGTTCGGTGTTCAATAAAGGACAAATGATCTAAAAAACAAACAAAAAAAAAAACAACCTCATTCAATCATTCCTGACGTGGATGAAGCGTTAGCCTTACTTACTTTTGAATTAGGCCTGATTTCGATTGCGTCATGCCATTAGTGGTACAATAAACGGGAGTGATCAGGACCAATTGATAGCTCCCGACAGGACGCACGGCGATGGATTTTTGACGGATTTCTGGCATGTGAGAAATTTGACAACAATAGCAGCACAGATGAAGCCTTTCTCCCACATGCCGTGCTGGCACAAAGAGAAAACAGCATGTTAAATTCATGTTGTAAAGTGTGTCGGAATTGCTGTCCGTTTTCAGCAAACGTCTGTATTAGGCACAAATGGGAGTAAAAGTCTGTTTGAATGTATTCATTTGTAAATCGTAAAAACAGCATGTCTGGTCGTTTTAAATTGAAAAACTACTGGATGAAAGAGAAAACTTGGGGACATTTTAGCAATGCAACCGTTAAATGCCGTACACGAATGGTATATTTGTCAAGTAAGTTGTATGTACGTCAATAAATACCATATATTTTGATAGGAATGGCTGGCAATATGTAGAACTCTGTATTGGCAGGCAGTGAATAAATTAAATATATATATTTTTTTTTATTGCTGCAATTGGCTAGCGACCAATGCAGGGGGAATCCCGCCTCTCGTTTAAAGTCAGCTGGGATAAGCTCCAGCTCACCTATGACTCTAATGAAAACAATAGATATAGAAAATAGATTTGCAGATGGATGAACCTCTTAATTACTTGTTTACAAATAGTCGGGCCTACCCACTCATCAAGTGTGAAAGTTATCAACCACCAGAAACAATAATTCTTTAAAGATGTGCCTATTTTTAAATGCGTCTGTGAGCGAGCTGTTCTGTTATATAACAGTCAAGCTAATTTACATAATTCGTTCCCGCGCACAGAGTTTCTCCACCCATCACTTGGCAGCCGGTTTTGCCCAAAGAGCCTTCATTCGGTCGGAGTCTGGTACAGTGTGGACATGGAGGCGTGGGTGGACATCTCCTGCTCTGGAGGGTGCCTCGGTGTCTTCAATAACACCACCCCCCCAAAAAATATTTGATTTGTTTCTAGTCACGCTACTTTGGTAGAGAATTTAAAAACCCTATTAAAAAGTTAAAAACCCTACAAAGCCAGATTTTTTTTTTTATTCCACAAATGAATTTTGATTTGGGTCATATTTGATACATCCGGTCAACATACTTTAAATTCATACATTTATAACTGTCAAAAATATAATAATAAACGGACTTATCAAACATATTGGTATTTCCCAAAATTCCCACTATTAATAAGTATAAGTGTCTCTCCTTTCTCAATTGTGGCGATCTTGCAAGGGTCAGCTGGGTGATACTGCCCTCTAATGGATTATCCGTGCAATGCAAATATACGTCAGAGTTTTGATGGGAAAAATAAATTATACTCGTGAATCAGAGGGCTCAAATTGTTTTTGTTTAACTGTTTAAATCATTCACTGCCATTGACGGCTATAGACGTCAAAAATTCATTTGAACTATTTCTATTAGTTAAAAAAAAAGTTTTTTTCTTCTCTCTCCTGCATGACCAATAAACATGGCTGCCGTGCTATACCTGAAGGGCAGATCTAATGACAGTAGGGAATGACCTTTTCATCAACAACTTAATGGGAAGGTATACTATGTGAGATTTGCTTAGCTGAATTCGAGCTTCAAATGATATCTCTTGTAATGAGAAAGCCACTTAAGAGACCATCATAGAGCTCTCCATATGTTCATCTACCTCACACGCCACACAGTGTGTGGGTGATGAAGAAGCCCATCAGCAGTGGATGCTGGCGACGCTTCATTGCTGCGGCGACACAGGCGGCGCCACAAACATTCCATTTCCTTTAAATAATGTGCGGGAGAAGATGAACTGCAATGTTTGACCTGTGGCAGTTTACTTTTTTACCCGACACATTTTTTTTACCCATTCTCTCTCTCTGTCGCTCCCCCCCCCCCCTCTCTCTCTCAAAAAAGACTCCACACCTGTCCATGGAGACATTTTAGACCATCTGGCTTGCACAGAAGTTGAAGGCAGCTAACCTAAATGAGCTCAGCCTTTTAAATATTACTATTGGATGGCTGTAGGCCATTTCTTGTTTTTTCTTTTTTCTTTTTTAAATTGGAATTCCAGCCTAACATGAATCACAGGGACATTTATGTGTATTTATTATGTGGAGTTATGTTATGATATTGAAACTGTATAACAAGGGGGCGCAGAAGATGGCTTGTGGTTAACACAGCCCGCAAGCGCATCTAATATAAAATGCCCCCCAGATTATTTAACATATCATAATACTGTCTATGATAAATATTTGGTTGGCCAGTGCGTCATATATTTTTTCCAGAAATGTATTTTAGCCTTCAAAAAGGACCATGTGACCACTTGTTCTGTACACGGCACTAAATAAATGCAGTGTTAATATTACAAAAGCATTCATTTGACTCAATTCAACATTTTCATACATATACAATTAGTTTGAGGGAATATATTTATAAAAGTGTATTCTTCTTGTGCCCTGACTGACAGCAGATTGTGCTCACCAACAAACTATTAATATTAATTTCCTTGGCAATTAAGTTGACAGATGTCTACCAGGGGATGCTAATCTAAACACATGTGCATTCAATGCTAAAATTAAGACCATTATGCTATGCTTCCAGGCTGTAATACGATTTTTTTTTCCAGCAGCATTGCTCCACTTCCTGATCAGTTCACTTTTTGTTCTGCTGCATGATTTCTAGCTGCATAATTCATAATCTGCAGTTAGCATTTGTCAGTAATTATTTTTTTCTTTTCTGTCTCATTCTTCACACACTTGCTACCTTTATATCAATACTGTATATGTGTAGAGCATTGCAAAAGTGTTAGCCCCCCGTCAACTTTTTTACCTTTTGCCTCATTTCAGACTTCAAACATGAAGATATCAAATTTGAAATTGACATATTTTAAATATATATGAAATAAATAACTAAAATGTCGGACATGCACAATGATTCACCCCCTTTTCTCTAAGTGCAGCCAACTTACTCCAAATATTCCCTGATGATTTCTGAATGATCCAATGTTGACCAAAATGACTGATGATGATTAAAAAAGAGAGTCCACCTGTGTGGAATCTAGTCTCAGTATAAATGCACCTGCTCTACTCTGGCACTTCCTGGCCGGGAAGAACATCACCTGACATGACTTTGTGTTTTTTGTTTTTTTTTTGTTTTTCACAAGCTCTCAATGCATTTTTAAAGGGACCAGTTTTTGATGATGTGGACAACATAGATAGCTGTGATGATGTAGCTGTAAGGATCCTGTAAAAAAACAAAAGCCTTCAAGGCGTGGCAGAGAAGGCTGGGAAAGTGTGTTATATTCCAGGGGGAGCTCTTCCAAGGGGACAACTTGCGCTGTGTAGATTTGGATTTGACATATATTATTTATGACACCAGTCCTGTAGCTTTTCTCACACACCTCTGATAGTATGTATGTGTATACTGTGCAAACATACAGCATATACATTATTTTGGTATGACAAATAAATCGTTTTTAAATGCTACTTGAGTGTGACATTTGATTGATTGCTTGTTTCCATTGACACTTCCTGTTGTGCAGATATGAAATTAATCATTATGCCCATGTTTTTAACTCATGTTGTAATGCATGGGACAGCACTAACTGAATTGTTGGTGTTTTTATTCTGTGGTTTAATAATGACTCCAGCTTCATTAATTCCAATTTAAAGCTGCTAATGGATGTGTTAGCGCAGCGGGACTTGTTTTGATGTTTGGCCCATTACTGTACTTGTGCATTTTCTCAATTTCTTCAGCGATAAATGTAGGGAGGAAAATATATATATTTTTTTGTTAACACCCAAGTTTGCATCATTTGAGTATGATTGCTAAGTGAAGCAATAACTTCTTGAGTACCATTGGAGTTTTATTTGTGAAAATGTATTTTCATCATTGCACTAGATTCCATAATCTTTCATCCATTTTCTAAAACCGCTCGTTCTCATTAAGGTGGAGCTTTTCCCAGCTGACTTTGGATGATAGGCGGGGTACACCTTCAACTGGTTGCTCATCACACGCAGTCAGTTCCATATTAAAAATGTAAATGTGCTCCTGTGACTTACATGCCCAATGAATTGGATTTTGTTTTCACGTGTACCTTTTTCAGGAGCATATCATATTGGATGTCCCAAAAGTCATTATACACATCTAATAAATTCCTAAAACTCACCCAAGAAAATACTGTAAGTTCACTTATATTTTTTAGTTTCAACAAAGGAGTCATTGGAGTTCAACCTGCAATGACTTTTCCTTGTTCTGCTTCACGTTCCAGTGCCTCGAAGACCACATTAGCACTTTCGTTTTTCGACAATCTTCAGCCACATTCATACACAGGCCTCTCCGATATTTTGCAGCATCTCTTGCCTGACCTCACTGCATTCGGCACAGATTATTTCTTCTATTTGTGACAGGTCATGGGGTTTAGTGGCATACAGTCGCCAAAAAAGAAGTCACATGGTGTGAGGTCAGGGGAGTGGAGAGCGCAATCGAGAGGACCTCTTTGACCGATCCATCAGTCAAGAAAGTTGATCGATAGGAAATTCTTCGCTAACATGGCAAAATGGAGAATGGCTACGTGTTGTTGGAATAAAAACATGTTTGGAAGTGAGTTCAGTTCTCTCTTACAGTTTTTTGGGACAGCAAACCTGACTAGAGAAGTTCAAGATTCGTGAAAAGTCAATAAGTGATTCACACATCATAAAGAGAAGCCTTTGTACAACTTGAAGTCCTTACAGGTAAAAATTAGGGGCGTCAGGCGATTACATTTGTTTTAATAGTAATTAACCGCATGACTTAAAAACTCACGATTAATCACAAATTTTATATCTGTTCTAAATGTACAATAAAATATTTTTTCTACGTTTTCACACTCTTGTTAACATAAAAGTGAAAGAAAATATAACTCATATAAATATGGCTTCATCTTTTAGTCATTGACACAGTAATTTCATAATATTTCATAAAATGTAGTTGAAATGAAAAAAAAGTACTGTACCGTAAAAAACGAGTGTGATATTGATTTGTGTTGGTTATTTTTTTGCCACTAGATGGCATAATGGCATTTGTAAGACATTGGTGACAGCTCAGTGCATTTTTCTTTTCATATAAGAGCCATCTCATCTTTAACATGAGGTAACTTCTGAAATTCTGCAGATTTTTTTTTTAAATTGTAAAATACAACTTGACCCCAGTCTCCACAAATATATGCATTATTATTAGAGCTGTCAAATTATAACAATTTTTAAAATCAGAATAATCACACTTTAGAATTTTGATTAATCACTCAATTAAGGCTTTTTATCAACTTTTTTTGCCTGCCAAATTTAAAGAGCACCTGTTATGTGGATTTTTTTTTCTATATTTAATGTTATGAGGACGTCTTGAAAATAAATGATCCGCTGCACACGCTCATCCTCCTCTTTTTCTCATCAGTTCATTACTTGCATGATTTAAAATCTAGTGTATGTTTATTGCTGAAACACAACCTCTGCTACTTTTAACGTAACCATCCGCTGTCAGCTAAAGGATCATCTGCGGTCAAAATTAATAATGTGATTAATATGCGTTAATACATGATTAATGCGATAATTCTTTGTGATTAATTAATTAGTTAACGCTTTAACTTTGACTGCACTAATTATTATTCAATTTATCGCTGCAAAATTTTGACAATGCGTCTGCTGCGTTGCAACTGGAATTCCCCCAGTACAAGCTTTCCAAGTAAGGGACAGTCATTAATCGCATGTAAAAAAAAAAAAAAAAGAAATTGTGGCGTTAAAATAACTTTAAATGAATGCACTAATTTTGACACCCCTAGTAAAAAAATCTATCACTTTGGTAAGAATCAAACTTTTGTTGATGCTGAGTTCCACTGCACCGGATAGACTTTCCTGGCTTTGCTCAAATGCCTGCTCTAAGAGTTCAATGTTTTGATCAGTGGTGGTAGTACTGTAGCTGGGCTTCTGCTGCACGATTTGCCAATGGAACATTTGCTTCGGGTAACGTGGACTGTATTATCCTATTGGAGGGGTTTGACGGCCCTACAGCTCCTTAAACTGGGCTACAGTCAAGGACAGAAAAACTTGCTAGGCGGTAATTTTGCAATATTCCAATATTAATTGGTGAATCGTTACGGCTTATGGGTTCTAACCTTTCACTACCCTAATGAGGAAAAGTGGTATTGAAAATGGATGGATACATGGAAATAGAGATCATAAATGTCTTCTTGCTTTGTAGTATTTCCATGCTTTCATGTTTGAAATGTAGCAATTGCTTCTCATTGTGATTTCGCAGGTGCCTTTGCATGTCAACCAAAGACAAGTACAGTGACGGCCAGGCTGCAATTACCCAATGCAAGTGAGTAAAAGTCACCGAAAAGCAGGGTAATCCATTGAATTGACTCACTAATGACTCTCCGGTCACAAATGATGTCTTAAACGTCACCCCGCTGCCATATAACCTCCCCAAATAAGCTTACGGGGAGTCATCCAAAGGAGGAAATAGTCCACTGCCATCATTTGCGCTACTTGCCCGCACACATCCTAAATGACACAAACTAACAGATGCTTGTTGATGGGACCAACAGCGCCGAATGGATGTAAACTTAGGCGTGGGTGATGAGCGTAAACAAAACAGAGCAGGGGGGTTCTTTTGGGAAAAAGGCTGGATGGTAAGTGTTTGAAGAGACAGAAAAGCGGGCATGGAGTGGTCACAGTGTTAATTCAGTGGACTGCCAGGCCACCAAAGTGTTATCTGTAGAGTAAAGCAATCATAGGACAAAGAGTGGTGAGCGCACGGGGCTTGACGCACTGCTGACGGATGGCATGTGTGCAAAGGAGGGGGGGGGGGGGGCGAGAGCGGCGCCATTGCACGCAAACACATACTGTATACAAAAAAGGTTGGGAAGAAGGAGACGCAAGGGAATGGTAAACAAACAAGGAAAAATGTGTCACAGGTGCTCCTCCAGCAATAAAGACATCCTAGTAAATCAAATAAATGAGGTGAGAAAGAGAATTCTCACACTTGGAAGCAAAATATTTTTAAGAATGTCTCGTTCCACTTTCCGCCTCCTCGATGCTTGCGAGCCATATTATTAGCTACTTTTGGGTATGTGATAGATAGGCGCGCACAAGAGCATCTGCTGAGGTTCAAACTGAGTACAGTGGAACCTTCAAAGTCCCCCGGAAGTTGTGCAATTTGGAGTTTGAACCAAACTGTTATGGAAAAATATGCCTGAAAAGTCCCCCACCCAAAATAAGTTAAAATCTCCTAAAGGATAATCATTAGTGGTAAATGTTTGTTTTTTTGGGTGGCTGTTTTTTTAAATTAATATTGCAATTTCACAAAGTGATATTGGTATTCTTTATGTGCAAGAAATCTGTTTATTTAAAATTTCCCTTCTTCAGTTTCGCGCTGTCACTATTGAATATTTTTGGAATCCATTAATCGATTATTCAATCAATTAACTAGTTTAACATTTTTTTCCCACTTTTGTTAACAAGAGTATGTAAACCTAGAAGAAAAAAAACATTGTACATTTACAACAGATATAACATTTGTGATTAATCATGAGTTAACTATTGAAGTCATGCAGTTAATTACCATACAAAAATTAAATTAAAATTTTTCATCGTAATTAATCGCATGACTTCACTAGTAAACTCACCATTAATCACAAATTTTATATCTGTTCTACATGTACAATAAAAAAAATTCTAGGTTTTCATGCTCTGGAAAAAAACAATTTTTTACGTCTATAGCCGTCAATGGCAGTGCATGAGTTAATTATCGCCTTCATTTTAATTTTGTATATTTTCCCTGATTATTATTTATTAACCAGTGATCATATTCGTATAGTAATAAAAAAAAAGGGGGGGGGGAGGGTTTGTGTTATACTATGTTACCAGATCGTTCATTGTTTTCCAAAGTAAAACAGATGTTTGCAAATGTCTTATTTTGATTAAACACAGAAGATAATCAGTCTTCTTGCATCAAAGACTACAAAAATTAGTGAACAATTACTGTTGATATACTGAAATCAGAGGATTTGGACAATTTAAAAAAAAATAAAATGGCTTCAAGCGATTAAGTTGATTAATTTTGACAGCTCTACTTCAGTTACAATAACATTGTAATACATTTGTTCACAGTCGTTTTATTGTGATATTCATTTATAATATTTAGGGCTGTCAGAATTAAAGCGTTAACTCTAATAAATATCTGTTACAAGCTTTGAAGAAAAAGGTTTAAGTAAAAGTAGAAAAATGTGATTAATCGCGGGAAATTGTGCGATGAATTAGTTTTAAAAAATGTAATCGTTTGACAGCACTAAATCACGAGTTATTCCCACACCTACTATTTTGACATTTATGGTCTCATTACAAAGAATACAATTTGTTATGTATCCATTTGTTTCTGTGGATCTTGGAGTACCTCAAGGCTCCGTACTTATACTTTTTCATTTCTTACTTTATTTTATTACAAAATGTTTTGTTATGTACAGTGCCATGCCAAAAAGAGTACCGTTACATTAACAGCTCTTTTGGTTGCTCGAGAAAATAAATTATTTCTCTCCCCATAGATGTTAAAGGGGAATCCAACCCCCCAAAAAATTCTTGACAATAATATGTTCTATACAGCCCACTAGTCTAAATACGGTATTCTGGTTAATCTTGCGTTAGGAGAATATGAGATAAGCAGCAAAATCCTGCATTTTTTTTTTTTATCAATAGCAGAAGGCGGCCATTTTACCACTTGCTGTTGAGTGAAAATGACATCACAGTTGCTCAGGTAACAACCAATCACAGCTCAGCTTCAGAAAACCGGTGAGCTATGATTGGTCGTTGCCTGAGCACTGAGCAACTGTGATGTCATCTTCAGTCGACAGCTAGTGGCAAAATGGCCGCCCCCTGAGATGGATAAAAACGGCTGCATTTTGCTTCATAACTCATATTCCAAAAATACAATATTAATCAGAACGTCATGTTTAGACGAGCGAGGTCACATATAACAAATTATTGTGAAGAAATGTTTAAGGTTGACTCACTCTTACAAGAATAGTCAAGAAACAAATCATAACATGATGGGAATAAAGTCATTCACAATTGTCACCTTGGCTATGAATGCTGAGATGGATAAAAAGGACTGAAATTATATTTCACAAATGTAACATTAATCAGAATGTCATGTTTAGACTAGTGAGGTCACATATAACACATTATTGTCAAGAAATGTTTAAGGTTGACTTCCCCTTTAAAGAAATGAGCTTAGGTTAACTATATGCTCGTTTGGTCTACTTATAGCCAAGAGACTTTTGAGCATCATGTTTGATCACAGATCAAAGATATGTTGTTTTTTACACCAACTAAAATATGGTCTGTCTTTGTGATGCAAAACCTTGCTTTTGTTTCAAGCAGGATTGATTTGTGGAGTGTTTTGTTTTTTAAGCCCACCGTTTGTCCACAGCTTCTTGTAACAAAGAATTGTATGCTTGCCTTCTTGCATTGTCTCATCCTTTAGAATTGTTGATGTACTAAATACCCCCCCCCCCCCCCCCACACCCCTCCATTCATCAAATTCATATCCTACAGCATATACCATCCTGTGATTTCAGAACACAGAGCTGGCGTCTGTCCATAGAGTTGCAAAGGTCAAAAGCCCGCAGGCTCTTTTTCTTATTGGATCTTCCTGCTGACATCAGGCAGTTTGATTCAGTTTAAACCATTTAAAAGGGAACTTTAATTTGTTGCTCATTTCTTAAGGCTCAGTACCCTTTACACTCCCAGTGGAGTGTCTTCAATGAATTTATTAAGCCACAGTAATTAAAGGTATGTCCTTAAATAGAAAGTAGTGCCATTTTCCCAGATAACAATTATTGTACGGCGTTAAAACAACCTTTGATTCATCAATTAATACTGGAAATTAATTCACTTTGCTCCTCTGGAATTTTCACATAATACAAGTAAAATACTTCCCTCTTTGCAAGAATCCGCCACCGCTTGTCCCTGAATCTGTCGAATGTTGTCGTAACACCATCGTACCCATAGGAGCCAGGCAGATATGGACGCATTTTAAGGGATCAGTATCAGCTCAAACTAAGCAGATAAAAACCCAATCCTTAAAGTACTCTACGGAATTTTATCCCCATCAGCCGGCTAATGGTGCAGTAGTGCAGTTCTGAATGTCACAGTGGAATGGTCGGCATGTAGTTTTTATTTCATTTTTACATCAGGTTAAATATGTTACATTTTGGACGTCTGTGGTTCAGTTGGTTTAATGACCAAAGGGTCGGAGGTCCGAATCCCGGCTCCGCTTTTCAAGTGAGAAATCATTGGAACAGAGATGATTGAATGAACTTAAAGTGACTCAGGAGGTAAATTGCATGCTCTATTGGGTTAAGGTCCCGTGATTGACTAGGACAGTCTAAGACCTTTCATTTTTGGGGTCATTATCTTGTTTCATGATGAAGTTTATTATGATTATTTTGGATGCATTTTTCTGTAAATGGCAATACAAAATTCCGAATTCATTCTGCTGCGACCATTATGAGTTACATTATTACATGAGTTTGTATTGAGAATTTGAAATATACCTTTTACAACACAAATCCCGAAACTATTCAGACACATTTACATACACATATAAATAATTAGACGTCATATTCATAAATTTATGAGAAACGAAAAAGTTCAAACATGCTACATATTTCTTGCAAGTTAAGAAAAATAATTGATGATGATGATGATGATGCCAGGGCTTTTTTTTTTAATAACATGTTTTGTAGAACCCCCTTCGCTCCCGGCTGTTTTACTGAAATTTGACTGAAATACGTATCCGTCTATCTGTTTCTATTTGGCAGCAATTAGCATTAGAATATAGCTAAGTTTCATCATTATTCACAAATCTGTTGAAAACACTGGGGAAAAGAGCTTGTTGCAACATGGACCTGGTTGATCTCTTATACTCTGCTGCCACCTGCTGGCCATTTTCCTAATAACTACTATTGTTTCAAGCATTCTCTTCAGTTCAGAGGCTGCATCAAAGCCTACTGTTTGCACTAGCATAAAACACGTATAAATACGTCTCTGGGAACAGGGTAATGTTTAAAATAGAACATATTTATACGTTTTGGGGAGCAAATGAGTTAAGGTCTCAATTGATGATTTAGCAAAACTGTTTATTTTTTTTCTTTAATGTAGAGCTCATACAATTTTTCCAAGAACAAATTAGAGCAAGTGATGCTGTGACCCTCACAATCACAGACCTGCTTGTAAATGTTAGTTCTTTTACATGGTTGGATACGCGTGTTATTAAAAGGGATGCGGCCTTTGTTCATCTGTCGATCACCATCCTGACGAACACACAGGCAAAAGTGATCACACCTGAGCCATTTAGTCTAGTCTACTTTTTCAGAGTGATGCAAGCTTCTGAAATGTTCCTCAGTTAATTAAAAGGCCAATATGAAACTCGATCTATTTGATGTCCGTCTTGTAACATGTTCAAACAATCTGGAAAGCGTCAGAAGTTCTTGTGGTTGGAGGCGATGGCAGCATTATAAAGAAAGCAACTTGCGCATACACTTACTACACTTCATTAGGTACACAGTCTAGTAATGTGACTGTGGTACTGCATTGCGTCATACTTTGAGCTGTTTCTAATATATTGGCAGATTTTTTTACACAGCACATGTTGGATCCCTCTTAAGGAATAATAGAAGAATTCGGGTTAGATTGTGTGGAATTGATGAGTTGTTGGTTAAAAAGACGCATCCTCAACACGCATAGTGATGATCAATTAGCAATGAGCAATTCTCTTAAAAACATTCGCTTGATTAATGTGGTTTTGCTTTGGGTCAGTGGTTCTTAACCTTGTTGGAGGTACTGAATTCCTATGTGCATATTCAATGGACCCTAAAAAAATTAATTAAAAACACAAATATATATCTATATTAAAAAAATTACAAATAAATAAATTATAATAACAATAATAAAATATATATCTATATACAAAATACAAATTAATAAATAAACTAATAAATAATAAGAAGAAGAAAAATAAAAAAATAATAAATTTATTATTTATAATAAAATTTACTCACCAAGTACATTTCAGAGCCTGCACTTTTTTCTTTTTCTTTTTTTACTTTCACTTGAGTAATTATTTGAGTGAGTTCTTTGACTTTTACCAAAGTTGTTTTTTTACACAAGTAATTGTACTTTTACTCAAGTAGAGAACGTCAGTACTTTTCCCATCTCTGAGTACTTTAAAACAACCACCGCTGTTTTAGTAAGATGGAACCGATGGGCAGCAGATATAATGAAACAGCAGAAGCCCTTGAATTGAGCCCTGTGCAACACCATATGTTCCGTTATACTTTGATTCATATTGCGTATATTCGTCTGACCACTTCATTTATTTTTTGCCCAACATAGTTAGCATGAGGGATTAGCCTACAATGATAAAGAAATAACATGACATATATCAGCCACAAGTCGACTACTGAGCGCACCAAATTCCCTGCAGCACAGAGGCCAAGCAAGGTCACTTGATCACTTGCAGCCAATGATGGCCAAGCGGGTCGTGTCATCACAAACCCCTGGGGTTTGATCAAACCCAGGTCTGGCTTCCTCCCGTATTTCAAAAACGTACTTTTTGAGTTTATTGCCCATAAGTATCACAATAGAGGATGGATGTATGGATCATTTGTTGACTCTTCGTTTTTCTCACAGAAAAAAAGTGAGCAATTTGAGCAAATGTGTTTTTTAAGTGAACAAATTCCTCGCTGATAAAAATACAAATTTGTGGTTGTTGAATACAATTGAAAGACAAGGAAGAATTAATCAGGCTTGAAAAAAAGCAGATCTTCCACCGATTTCTTATTTAGTTGCAAGGACCCTCAGCAGCTCCCCTGCAGACGGCGGTGGCCTGAATGTTGACCCTCTCCCTTGATTAAATGTGTCAGGTGTTAGCGCCGCCGCAAGGCTTCCGTGCTGGCTTTAGATTGGTGACAGCTGCCTGATCCACTTTTTTCATGGCCATGAGCTCAACATTTGCATTATTATACTGTAGCGGCAGGATCCTTAAAGGAAACCTGCTCTTGCTTTCAAACTTGTCACATCCCGACACTTTGGCGGGGGCTTTGTCGATCAAATTAGTACTTTCTTTGAACCCCTTCAGCATAAGCAGCGCTTGTGTTCAAATTGTAACACTCTGTCACTGTCTTTTTTTCTGCTCCGACGTGTATTAAATAACAATCAAAATAATACAGCGATGTTTTTTTCTCTTTTGGTCATTTGAGACATTTTTCTAACGTGATTAGTGTAATATGGATATAAACTGCAATCATGAGATGAAAAACTATTGGTTTGTCAAGTATTGGATTTCTGGGCATCCCACAGTTGGAGAATGTAATTTACTTCTTAATTATTGCTCTAAGTATATTTGACGGTGGCAAAAAAAGCAATTGTAAATAAAATGGCAAAACAATGATTGGAAGCTAAAGCCCAGAAAGTGAAGACTCAATGAAACTAACTAAACATATTTGATTGTATTTTTTATTTTTTGGGTCATTGCCGCTTGTTCGGCTTCTTGTCACACAGTACAAAAAAATTAATAAATAAGAAATATAGTTGCACCAAAAACCACATGGGATTGCTTTCCTCTATTATTGATCGCAAGAATGTGACCAGGAAGAAACTTGGCTCTATGGACTAGTGAGTACAACCATTAAATGTTGGTGAATCTAGAAGATAATTGCCAAAAACATACAAACTGTATGCTACACTGATTTATTTGGCTCTATTTTTTGTGACATTGCGTAAATCCTTTGCACTGCATGGAGGCTGGTTAGACCCGATGCTGGTAATTTCGCAGCAGATCCGTGAGAGGCGGGGCTGCGTCACTGTGGGCGTGGTCACAGCCAACCTCCATCATGGCGAGGGGTGTGCATCATCACAAAAGACTACTCGAAACTAGAGCTAGACCGATGTTTTTTTCAGGGTCGATATCGATGCCGATTATTAGTAGTCAAGGAGGCCGATAACCGATATTAATTTTCAGTACAAATAGGGGTGGTTATTGGTGTCAAAATATTTAAAATACAAATGTCAATCTTGACTCTGTTGTAATGTCTTAAAGCATTATTTATTAAACAAAAGTATTATTTTTTTTAAATCCTTTTAAATTTCTAACAAAACATTCAGGGAGCTCCCAAGGTCTCAAAAAGTTAAATGGAACTTAAACTTTCACAGTTCTTTGTTTTAATGTTAATCAAAAACAAATGTTTCCGAAGGTTCACAGGGTCTGTAGCATCGCTTATAAAGTTAACTGAAAATTTAAATAAATATTTTCCTGAGACTAAAATGGTTTTAGATTTACCTTATATCTGATACAGATATTCGTCAAAATGCCCAATATCGGCACCTGGCCGATTATCGGTCCATCCCTATTCGAAACATTTATCGATACGTGGGGTGTGATAAAGGAGCAAGCCTTGCGCTAATACGAAACTTGAACGGCTCCCAGTGGCATCATTTTAAGACTTTCTTGTTGAAAAGTTGTATTTATATGATGGGTTACACCTCCAAATGTGTTCAACCAAATGGCCGCCCAGTAAATCTTAAACAGGCAGATATTCCCGTGCCTGGTAGGAATTATGCGCATATTGGAAGGCCATTCTCTCCATTCGGTGTGACGTTAAAGAGGTACGTACCCTTCTCGAGAATATACATCTTTTCCGAATGACTTTGGCCGCGAACCGTAAGTGAGATTATTTCTAATGTCTGACAAGCGCAGACGGCGCAGGAAGGGGAGAATTGAATGCTTTCCGAATGTGAAAGAAATATAGCTTTTACTGAGCGGCGCCCATGAATCCCTTGAGCGAGGTGAATGTAGGACAGAATGTTTTCTTAGAGGTTTTCAACATACAGAATGGAAAATGATATTTTTCGCATGTTCGGCTAACCTTGGTTAGTAGCCGACGTAGTGATGCGGAGCTCGATTTTAATTGACTCAACTTTACTTTTCTTAGTCAAGTAAAAGAAGCATTTATTACACCTTATCTGATCTTTTAGACAGTGATAAATGTGATTTTGCTGCCCTGGGCCGTAATTAACTCGAATGTGTATGAAAGCTTTTGATGTTGAAGATGATTTGTGATATAATTCCGCTTTCGCATCCAGCCATGCAGCTCACGTCTGACCTCACAAGCCGCGCAGATGTTGTTGCCGGCGTTCAATACCTTAGTCAACTCTGTATTAACTCTCCGAAGGACTCAAGGCTTTATGTATTGAACCACAGGAGTATTGTTCACACTTATTAAACGCAATCTTTTCTCCAGAAGATACAAAGTCTGATTAGTGTATATTCACATCGGCGGTCACTGTTCCCAGGTGGAATCTCTCGATGGCAACCGTCACCGGCTGATTTAATTTCGGCGAGGCTCATTCAAGGGGATTGTGGGAAAAGAAGGCGCCCAGGCACCTCCCGCTCTCTCTCTCTTAATTATGCTCCCAATACAACATCCCTTCATCTCCGCAAACAATCCATCTGCCGTTCGAAGGCCTGTTTTGTCAAGAGTTGTTAGCCGCCTGGCCCCGGGGACGAGAAGTGCGGGCTATTATTAATCTTGTTTGTCCCGTGTTTCTGTGTCTCTGCGAAAATGCCGGATTGAATGCCCAGTGGACTTTTGTCTTGCAGACATAATCAATGACATAAGTAAATTCAGATTATCATTGAGGCTTGTGAAGGAGGGCTGCCTTCGGGCCGCTGCGGTGTCACCTTCTCAATGATTAGGAATGTGTACAGGAACTGCTTTTTCCCCGGGTAGCTGTCATCGTTGGATTAATTAATTTTCTGCAGATTTGCATCGTGACATTTGTAGAAGGTGGGAATCGGAATTACACGTTTTATGGTATTCCCGTGACGTGTTATCAATGGATTTACAAAGCACCAATAATACACATTTCTGAGAATATATATATATATATATATTTGTAACTGAAGAAATTAAAACAGCCTTCTTTTCTTTTCTTTTTTTCAAGAAAAAGGTTGTTTTAATTAACTTTAATAAAAAAAATTAAAAAAACAGCCGTCTTAATGTTTCTATTTATTAATTTAATGTCATGTTATTTATAGGGGAAGTCAACCCCAAATTTTTCTTTACTATAATATGTTGTATACGCCCCCACTAGTCTAAACACAACATTCTGATTAATATTGCATTAGTGGAATATGAATTCAACAGAAAAATCGACCTGTTTTTATCCATCTCATGTGGCAGCCATTTTGCCACTTGCTGTTGACTGAAAGCGACGTCAAAGTTGCTCTGGGCTCAGGTAACGACCAATCACTGCTTACCTGTTTTCTAATTTGGGTCATGTGACATGCATTGGCTGAGCTGTGATTGGTTGTTTGCTACCTGAGCCCCGAGCAACTATGATGTCATTTTTATATGACAGCAAGTGGCAAAATGGCCGCCCCTGAGATGGATTTTGCTGCCTATTTCATATTCCACAAATGCAATATTAATTATAATGTAGTGTTTTTTACTTATAGAACATGTTATGTAAAGAAAATGTTGACTTCCCCTTTAACATTGGAAACAAGAGATGAATTTAGCCAGTCAGTTTTGACCCATTTTCATGAGTCAGTCTCTGAAAAATGTTTATGTCAGTCAGCTCATTATACAAGATTTAATAAGACAAATTAGAGACAATTGGCTCGCTTTTTTTTAATACTGTTGAGGGCATTTGTCAAAACCAATTCCAGTACATTAGAGTGGTGTTTCATGAGACGGCCAAAAACGCAACAGCATTAAAAATTGAATTCAGTGTTGACAGTACCTGGAGGGGAAATAGAAATTTCACATGATTTTTTATTTTTTTTAAAGAAGAAAAAAAAATGAAATAAATTTCACATGATTGTTTTACGTCACGCTCGTCATAAAGTGCACAACGGTCACAGCGTCGATATGTGATGTTGGTGTTTTGATGCGACTGTGTCGTGCAAGGTAACGATTTGCTCAATCATGACATCACCTCTTGTTTACACTGTGCTGCCTGCATTCAAAGTGACCACTCTGCTGTCTTGGTGGAGCTTGACGCTCGCTCAAACTGCAGCCTGCAACACGACTGTGATGACAGCCTTGTGGCCGAGGGCATTTAGCTCAGGGGCTTGCCGAGAGGACGTTTTGTCTTCTTAGTCCAAATCAGTGAAATAAAAAGCTTGTTTTTTTCACAGTCACAAATGGGCCCGGGGGTGGCCTTGGCTGAAGAGAGACCGACGCGTTCCGGTGGTTGTTTGTTGTTGTCCTGGCCTTAATCTTGATCGTAATCTTTTAATCGTGGACATATATAGATGAACAAAGCGTCCACACTCATTGAAAGAGTGGCGTGGGCCGAAAACGTTTGATGACCACTACCTCACTATGCTGAATTTCATTATTCTAATCTTACACTTGAATGTTGGTTGAATGTTGTAAATGAGACACAACTTAAAGATATAAGATCTATAAGGTCGACCACTGTTTGTGTTACCGTATTCAAATTCTCATTTTAAATTCACCACAAACCTCATTAGCACAGTCTAAAGAGAGCCAGTTTTTACACTAGGGTGACTAGATGTCCGTCCCATATCACGGTCTCGCTACCTTGTGTAATTTAAATGTTAACTCATTCACTGCCATTGACGGCTACAGACGTCAAAAATTCATTTGAACAATTTCTATTAGTTTCACATTTTTTTCCACTTTTGTTAACAAGAGTATGAAAACCTAGAAACAAATTATTGTACATTTAGAACAGATATAAAATGTTTGATTAATTGTGAGTTAACTATTGAAGTCATGCAATTAATTACACAAAAATTTAAATAAAAAATTGAATCGCCTGACGCGATAAAAAAGAAAAGAAAAGATTATTAAAAATTTGGGGCGTCAGGCTATTAAAATTTTTAATCGTTATTAATCACATGACTTTACTAGTTAACTGACGATTAATCATACATTTTATATCTGTTCTAAATGTACAATAAAAAAATTCTAGGTTTTCATACTCTTGTTAACAAAAGTGTAAAAAAAATATTAAACTAATAGAAATTGTTCAAATTAATTTTTGACATCAATGGCAGTGAATGAGTTAAATTCCTTCTTATTTACTCTTATATTCATGTTTAAGTCATACTGGAACAAGGACTACTTCCCTCTTGCATGTCAAAGAATGATAAGAAATGTAGTCAGACCAAACAAGAGCTGAGCTTTTATGTGGTGCTTTTATTTTCATTTAAAGATTTTTTTTTCAGTTTCATAAACAAGATTTTGCCCCAAAAAATAAAAATAAAAATCTTGCATTCAACAATCAATAGCTGTGTTGGAGAAGCAAAAGAAAGTACTGTACTCAATGGCGTTCAGCAGGCGACTCGAGTTGCGTTCAATGAGCACTCACACAGTAGGACATCTCAAACATGCATAGACATCCTCATTCAATGCGACAAGCAGCGATGAATAGTACTTGAATACATTGCAGGGGAGTACATGGAAACATTTTATAATTTATTTGGCGCACCATGATCAGAACAGCTGCATTTATTTATTTATTTCCAGGTGATACACATTTTTACGGGCGAAGCAAAAATGCTTTTGATAATGGTAAGTGCATTGCCTTGTTTAGCGCTGTTGAACTGTTAACCAAGATAGCCTTTAGCGTAAGCTAATGTAATAACACAACCATCAGATTACCTAGCAACAAAATTTGTTATCAATACTTCCTGATGAAAATTTATTATATATTTGATTTTCAGCTAAATCGCAGTGTTCCGAAAATCTGATCACCATCCTTTACACACTTTACTTTCAAATACAAACACAGAAATGTATTCAACTGAACATTAATATGTGTATGAAAGCAGAAATTTGAATCCAGCTCATGTATGAAAATGAGAAACACATAAATGACTTTTTAGCTCTGCAGTTTAATTGGGTGATTCATTTTTATGTAAGTGTTCTTTTTCAAAGAAAAACAAAAGGAAGTATTCCAGAAAGCAGTACTTATAAAACAACTTGGGTGAATGTGAGCTTCATAATAATGAAAATTTAAGCAAGAAGGTGGATTTAATTGTGGGAACAGCTGACGGCGTTAAATCCTTAATGATGGTGATCTTGACAGAGAAGGACGGGAGGCCAAAGGAGAAGGACGTTGCTGATCCTTCCTCCAGCTTTCATCTCGCCACAGGCAGCGTCCATTTCTCAGCACTCATAATCAATTCCTTTACACCCATGTTTCTCATGTAAGTGAGATCTGATCTGGAATCAATTCTACTTTGGTGACGCCGCTGCCTTGCTGACCTCATCTTTTTACCATCACATTAGCATTGAGCATGTGAGCCTTGAGTACGCCTCGTTGCCTTACAGTCCATCAGACAACGATCAATATGCATGTGGGAAATATGAAAATAGTCAATTTTTTTCTCCCCCCCAAACCGCCTGCTTGTGTGTTGTATGTGTTACATTAAGATGGTGCGATAGATAAAATCAGAAGAATACCAGCACATAATCTCACAAATCCATCTCGCCTTCTCCAGAAGTGATTGTGGTTGTCAAAAAATGACCTATCAGCATCTTTCGACGAGATAGAGGCGGAGCTAATGGCGTGATTTAGATGTGCCGAAAATGAGACGTGACCGGGCGCTTGTAAGCAATGAAGGGCATTCAAAGACATTAGCGCAGTTGCTGTTTGACGGCGCCAATTTACCCCTGGTAGATATTGGCAATCTTACAAAAACGAAAATAATTCATCAAAATGACTGCTTGTCAAGCCAGTGCTTTGTAGTATGGATGGGCAAAATCGTCGATGAGTTGATTGATTGTTAAGAATTCTGTCCACAGTGTGGAATTGACTGTTGATTAAGTGCATCTTAAACAAGCAAAATGGAGGTTTGAGTGTTCTTCTATCTGCCGCTAGAAATGCATTTATTTTTCCTTCATTACAAAGCGTCAGGGCTGCAGTCAAGACCGCATTTATCGAGTCCAAGTCAAGTTAGAGTCACAAAGGTCTGAGTCCAAGTCAAGACAGACTCTCAAAGTTCTCAGTCAAAGTCAAGTCCAAGCCACAAAAGTCCGAGTCACAAAGGTCCCATTTAAGTTTGAGACACAAAGGTCCAAGTCAAGTCAGATTCACAAAGGTCCAAGTTAGGTCTGAGTCACAAAGGTCCTAGTCCAAATCAAGTTCGAGTCACAAAGGTCCCAGTCAAGTAAGAGTCACAAAGGTCCCAGTAAAGTCCGAGTCTCAAAGTTCCAAGTCAAGTCCGAGTCTCAAAGTTCCAAGTCCAAGTCAAGTCCCAAGTCACAAAGGTCCTAGTCCAAGTCAAGTCCGAGTCACAAATGTCCTAGTCCAAGTCAAGTCCCAAGTCACAAAGGTCCTAGTCCAAGTCAAGTCCAAGTCACAAAGGTCCTAGTCCAAGTCAAGTCCGAGTCACAAATGTCCTAGTCCAAGTCAAGTCCCAAGTCACAAAGGTCCTAGTCCAAGTCAAGTCCAAGTCACAAAGGTCCTAGTCCAAGTCAAGTCCAAGTCACAAAGGTCCTAGTCCAAGTCAAGTCCGAGTCACAAAGGTCCTAGTCCAAGTCAAGTCCGAGTCACAAAGGTCCTAGTCCAAGTCAAGTCCGAGTCACAAAGGTCCGAGTCCAAGTCAAGTCCGAGTCACAAAGGTCCGAGTCCAAGTCAAGTCCGAGTCACAAAGGTCCTAGTCCAAGTCAAGTCCGAGTCACAAAGGTTAGAGTCCAAGTCAAGTCCGAGTCACAAAGGTCCGAGTTCAAGTGTTTGTTTGTTTTTGACTGAATTTTATGTACTAGTGTTATCAGTGACTACTCAAGAGTTGAGTACTCGTACTGATATCGATCTGAAAAAAAAGTGGTATCAAACATCCCTATTTCACGTGATAGTTTCATAAATCGGATCTTGACACAGAGCAGAAAGTGGAAGAAACATATATTTGCTTCTAAAATTGAATTATACAAGCATAGCACCTCCTGTCTTAGCTTGGTTGACCCAGAGTCAGTTTTAAAATAGCATCGGGTAATAACATCCTCCTCTCACATCGATTCCGGTAACGTTTGCAGAGAGCAATTTTGAATGTTGGGTGATGATCCCGCGTCTTCTTTTTGTCTTTGTATGGAGCATATATTTATGCAGGGACAGCCCTGTGGGAGCCCCTGCAGGATACCTCATTAAAATCGGTTTTGTCCAGGTCCCTGGTGCGGCGACTCGCCGAACGTTCACTTGCTGCATGCATGATAAAAACCATTGAAGAGCTTTGGCCAAAATATGAAGGCCTTCAAAAGCGATGATTTCTGCTGAGCTTCCTCGCATGAAAGACCCTAAATGCCTTCATGCCATAATGGATGTAGGAGACATTGCTTTTTGATTTTTACATGTGCTGATGAAGGTAGCGGTATTTCACAATCCGTTCTTATTGTTGCCGACCCATGGTATGTTCACCATGAAACACCTTCTTGGATGGGCAGTACGTGGGCGGGTATTTGGATGTTTTCATGTTGATAAGTAGTTCTTTAAGCCTATGAATTGATATGAAGACTTCAAAGTTATGATGCGCGTCTTAATGGAATCACTGAAGAATTTGTTATTAAAGTGGTTGATATTTGTGTGTTAAAGTAAGCAATTGCATTGCCAAGGAACGCTAGTGCACCGTGAAAGATCTTCAACGAGGTAGCAGGAAATGATCCAGTTTCATGTCATTTGCATGAAAATGCTTATTCATCTTATCTAGTAATT
The DNA here is from genome assembly GCF_054856555.1 of Leptonotus elevatus. NCBI lineage: Eukaryota > Metazoa > Chordata > Actinopteri > Syngnathiformes > Syngnathidae > Leptonotus > Leptonotus elevatus. The sequence continues at coordinate 16,119,719 of NC_141248.1, read as the reverse complement.
ATTATTATTATTTTTTAAATATAATCTTTGACATAAATGCTTTATAGCTACTGTCAAAACCTACATTAGGGATAGGCCGATTATCGGCAACGGTTTTCGGCATTTTGCCGAATATTGGTGTTGGCCTTTTGTAAAAAATAAATTAAAAAAAGATATTAAATCAATAAAAGCTCAATTTAAAAATGTGTTAACCTCAGGGAACTATTTGCTTACATTTTAACTTCACATTGTTAATGCTAACAAGATGCTGCTGACCTTGGGTTTTTGTATGAAAACAAAACTATTCATAGTAGGGAGCTGCGGTATTGTTGAGGTTTTCATTTAACATTTTAAGACATCCTGATGTTGTTAGAGTTTTGAAACGAACATGTCTATTTGTGTAAAATTTAAAAAAGAAACATTTTGCAAACCTGAAAAATTATTCAATAAAATAAGATTTGTATTTATTTATTTATATTTAGTTTTTTTTTTTTTATGCCCAAATTTTGTTCCCTCTTACTGAAAACTAATGTCGGCTTGTAATATTTATTTTTTGGTCTCCTTGGAAAAAAAAAAACATATCTGTCTATATCTCTAATATTAGCATATTTATTACTAACACAAGCTATATATTTTCTTTATGTATTCCATCCAGGTCCACAATCTATTATGTCAAATCAATCTAGATGCGGTGCAGCACATTTAGCTAAAACTTAACACAGACAATCCAATTTAAAATGTTAATAAACTAAAATCTCTGCCAAATCTCATCAGATCAGGCAGTAATTGGTCGTGCTTATCTTCGAGTTATTTCCTTGCACCCAGAAGACAATTTTGAATCTGGTTGAAACTTTGCCTCCTTTTACCGAGCGCACATCTGCTCCCTCATTGATTTCACAAATGTTGCCCAACGAGTGTTTGTGCTTCAATTGTTATGGATCAGACGTGTTATATTTGCCGCACTCTCCATCTCATCTTCCCTTTGATATTATTGTGGTTGTTTGTAACATAAGATGCCTTGCTTGGAGCGCAATGCTTTTGGGATTATGTCACGCCGCGCCTCGGCAGCGCAAAAAGTTTCTCCACGCAACACCGTGTACCTGCGCACACAACCCGAGGCGCACTTTTAATGAGCATTTAGAAAACAAAGACAATGTTGAATGTCAAATGGGGAAGATAATGCCCCCTCAAGAAATGAAATAATTGTTTTGTTTTTTGTTTTTTTTTCAATTAGACGGTTTACGCATATGAATTGGATGTTCGCCAAAACACAAAAAGGCACACATGACACATGTACATGGCAATAAATAAATCCTTGCCATGAAATAATAATGAATCGGTTGCGGTCCCGTGGCTGTGGGGACTTTTCTCAACACGAGACAAAAGGAAAAGCAAAGCAAAAGACACAAGAAGAAATATCACTTCCATTAAACAGAATAGATCATCAGAAGACAAAAGTCCCCCAGCAGTAACAGAAAAGCTCTTCTCTAAAACAAACTCACCCTAGCGAGTTCACCACCGCCACACGTTTGCAAAGAAGGCACCTAAATCAAGTCATCCCCGTCATAACTTCCTAAGAGACGGCGATAATTACGATCTTAATTGAAGATGATTCAATTAGACTCGGCTTAATCGGACTGCGTGCGAGCAGGTAATGCGTTATTGTTGGTCTGAGGAATGGTCGTGATGGGATTTCAAAATATGTTATCAAACATGTTTTTTTTGTTACATCCTGAGCAGCCACTGTTGCGAGGTCTCTATTGTCTCTGTTGGAATTCTTATTATTTCTCTCCACAGAGAATCGCATTTTTGAGACCCGAAACGTAATGAAATCAAGTCAAGTCAGCATCATAACACAGGCGTGCAGAATAGAGTGAAGATACATTGAAAAAAAAAAAAAATGAAAATGTGACCGCCTCCCTCGCTGTGATTCATTATACATGCAGTGATTCGGCCATTACCATTTGGAGGATCGGCCCCCTCCAATCACACCCCCGTGGACAGCTGTGTACTCGGGGTCAATGTTAAAGGATCACTTTGCAGTCTACATATTTAAGCAGACTACGTCGTGTGTAGGCGGCGGTTGCTCATCTTTACGACAAACGTTATCGCTCACGTCGGATAACCCCCCCCCCCCCCTTTAAATGCTTTCAGCTTGGAGTGAGTTAGCCGAAAAAGTAGCATCTAATGTGACATGATTTTGTATTTATTATTCATTTTTTGTTTGTTATATACTGTAGCTCTGCGGGCTTCAAAAAGCCATCTGTCAACCTGCCTGCCAACATCTGTGAGCGCTCGATAATTATCGTTACTTCCAGAAAAATAAAAAGGGGAAAAAAATTCCAAGAGACGACATGGAGATGAAGCGAAAGCAGGCCCGCTTCCTTTCTTTAAATGTGTCACTCGCAGAGTTCCTCCATCTTTTATTCTCCCTTGTATTCTTACATCAAAAGGAAGCTCTCCATTCTTCCCGGACAAAAAAAAACGGACCCTGTGATCAGCCCTCCTCTCGTCCCGCAATCATTTCTTGTTTTCTCGGCCAGTGGATCCGGCATGAGAAACTACTTTTAAGAGTGACGTCTTGCTGCACTGCTGTCCCTTCCACTTACATCATTTGTTCTTCTGTGCGGGGCACACATCTTCTTTGTGTCTACAGAGAAATAACTCAAGAGCAGAGAAGGGACCTGCCAGCGGACTCGCTCGTCATCCATCACGGTGTTTTTGTGATAGAGCACGCAGCGGGTGAGTCAGCGGCGAGTGACACTCGGAGGGTGTGTCCGTCGGGGCTTTTCAGAAAGTGGTCAGCCCGCCCTCTTCATGAACACCGGCCAAACTCGCTGTGATGCATCTCATCCATTTTCATTGCGGCTTCTTTTTTTAGGGTGGTTTGGTGTGAGACCATCCGTCTGAATTAGGGCGGGAGGCGGGGTCGGCCCCGGACGGCTCACCAGTCAATGACGGGGGCTGACACATGGAGATGGGCACCCATTCACACCCACAAGTAGGAGCTTGCACTTGTTGTCACAAGAAATGGATAAAAAGTATCGCTTTGGTTATTGCTTTATATCAGGGGGTCACCAAGGTTTTTTTGAAAGCGAGGGCTCGATTTTCGTTTGACAGCGCACGTGCGCTCGAGCGTGATAACTGGCGCATTGGGGTGTGTTGGGGAATTTGGCAGCCCGTGTTGCGTCATGCTGGGCATTCCGGTTGGCCAAGGGCATTCCTGAAAGTTACCGGAATGAACTTCAGACCAGCTGGAAGCGGGTCTAAGTTGTGGCGCAGGTGGTCTAACATGGTTTGGGTGAATTTGAGACATTGTAGAAATTCAATATATATTTTTTTAATTATTATTATTATATACCATTCATATGGTGCTTGTGGGCTATCTGGCACCATGTCTGTGACTATGTGATAAAGCACGAGTTAAATTTTTTTATTTTATTTACAACAATATTTCTATTACTTGATTAAAATATTGCATTTACACTGACAAACGGTATTCAAATGACTGTTAGAGAGTACAAATGAGCATCATATCTGAAAATCATATGAATATGGATTTTTTTTTTTTTTTGCTAGGTTGCTAAGTATAGTTCACTGATTAATTCATCTCGTGGTTTGCCTCACAGTTCTGAGGTTATTACATGCACTTACATGTAAAAGGTAAGCCCAACATCAGTAGGTTGTCATCCTAAACCGAGAAATTTTAACTACCTGCCTGCGACCGAATCTAAAATGGGTCCACAAATCACTTTTAGGGGCCCAGCAGCTGACATCAACTCGGGCAAGTTTAGGTAAGAACATACTTTATTCTGACAATGACATCTTAAATAACAGCATAGAACATTCAAATATTAATCAAGCGTGCGTTTCCCCACAATATTTTAGCAAGCGCGTGTCGTCAAATTCCCGTCAAGGTGAAAATGTGAACTATGTTGTCAAGGGAACATTGTTACACCTTTTAATAGACAAGAGACGGGACAAGCAGTTTGAGAGTAATGAGAGATCAAATTTAATAAAAACTTGCATGCAGGGAGACAGTTCAAATAAAACACGATGGCTGATTCTACGAGGTGTCTGCCTATTTCTCCTTGGGCGAAGACGTATGTGTCGTAGCTCACAAAAGTGAGTACACCCCTCACATTTCTAAAGATTTTTCATTAAACCTTTTCATGGGACAACATTGAAGAAAAGACACTGACACAATAAGAAGTAGTCCATCGCACAGCATATATAGCAGTGTAAATGTATTGTTCCCTCAAAATACACCATTAATAAGTAAAAGACACACTTGTCTTTGTACTCCTCACCTGATTTCCACCACACACACACTTGACGCTATCTGAAGCAGATAGGTTGGTCTCATCAGACCGCGGTTCATGGTTGCCGTAATACGTGTCCTTCATCTCCTTGTTTCAGCAAACTCTTTGCGGGCTTTGTTGTGCACCATCTTTAGAAGAGGCTTCCTACTTGCAGCACTCACACGTCCATTTTCCAAAGACAACCTCGAGACGTGACACTGATTATGTGCACTCAACAATGGCGAGTCCTCGTACAAATAACCCCAAAAATTGGGTTAAATTGACCCAAGTAGTGACTTTGTCTATTTTTGGCCCAACTGTTTTTAGAGTGTAGCAATTCACGACACTGGCAAAGAAAAAAAAAATACTACCTATGCTGAATTTTAATATATTTTCACTTAAGGGTGTAGTCACTTTTGTTGCCAGCAGTTTAGCTATTATAAAAGTAATGGCTGTACTTTGAGCTTTCGTTGTTGTTGAAAGAATTATACATTAACACACAAAAAGATTGTGCAAATTATGAAAACATCTTGTGGTCTTCGATGAAGCGTACATGCACGTTCATGGAGTCTGATAGGCAGTCGAAATGCCCTGAGCGAGTCCATGCGAGCGCAAAGATGTAAAGCGCCACATAAGCATGCACAACTTGAAACGATCATATCTCCCCACACAATAATTCCCCTTTCACTTGCATCAACAAATCATAATTCGACTGCCTCCAACTGCTCCAAAATGCTGCCGGCCTGTTAAGCAGTCTTGTCACATCACTCCCCGTCTTGGCCTCTATACATTGGCTCCCTCCTACAGGATCCAATTTAAGACCCTTATCATCACTTACACTGACATCCGCGTTGAAGCGCCTGCTTATATTAGTGATATGCTGTGCCCTCGTGTCACCAGCGGGTCTCGGAGGGCCCTAAAGCAGGACTTAGTCGATGTCCCTGGGAACACGTTTAAAAGTAAAGGTGACAAAGCATTTCAAACTGTGCCACCCTTATTATGGAAAGTTTTACCTCCTGATTTAATGCCATGCCTTCCATGTGACACTATTTTTCATACCGATTCAGTGACCTCTCATAAACGTTTGCCGGTCAAAACATCGCTATCAGTCTGAATTTTTTTTTTATTGAACATCCCTACTTTTAGCTATTATTATTTGATATAATTTATTATTTCATTGTTATTATTAGGTTGGGTTTTTTTTCAGATGTGGAGTCAACAAGTTGTCGTCATGGTTGTTGGCCTAGCGTGAAATAGAAACAGTGAGATGGAAAAATGCTTACTTTTTTTGGACAAGATGAGACTGGCCGGCTTGTTGAAGAGAAACACGCAGCAACAACATTAGATTCAGCATAATGGTGAATTGTATTTCTCATTGTTTCCATCTGTCAAAATATCTACAGTATTTGTGTGAAACCGGTCCAAAACGGCAAAAAAGGTTGAGGATGACTTTTACCGGGAAAAAAATATCAATGAAGTCATCGATTACATGTAATCGACTTTTATTATACAGAAGTCACTACAAAAAGTCTCAACCCTATTGTATAATTAGAGACAGCTTTGCTGCGAGCTAAATTCTGACAGGAATGAACTGCTAGCATAAAAAAAAAGAAGTATGTTTAGCTAATGATGAAAAAACACACCTCTCCTCTAACAATATACATATTTGTTCCATTTTAGACAGAAGATTTTTGAACATTCAAAAATGTAAAGTTCAAACCAATAGCATTTAGTGACACTCTATTGTAGGAATAAGTCATGCTACGTACGTAGCATCCATATGGCTAACCTTAGCTTGTACACAGCTTTTAGCTTACAGCAGTTAGCCTACAGTGCACATTACATACAGTGCTCACGTCATGCACGTGAGTAGTGTGACATTGGGGGAGGGGGGGGGTGCTTTGGGGTTGCCGAGGTTTTGAACTGAGGCTTGAAGTCTTGCTAGCAGGGTTAAAACTACTACGACTACTACTACAGTAACAAAGTATGTTGTTACTTCCCAACACAAAACGTAGGTGATGTTTGCTACATCTTTTACAATTGACAAAATATACTTAGCGTATGTAAATATCGTCTATGTACTTTAAACAAATGCTACCTGTACTCCTACAGTATTTAAAAGAAAATGGTGGCAAACTGAACAAATTGAAGCAGATTATGTTCTATTTTCAATTGTCCACTCCGAGTAGATTTTTTTTTTACATTTCCGTCATCCCTTCTTTTCAACTTCAGCTTGTAAAGCACTTTGTGGCTGTTGATGTGTGAAAACCTCAATACAGATAAACTATAGGACTTCACGAGCCTGTGGCCCGGCGTGCATGGAATATTAATGAAAGCATTGTCGTCGTCGGCCGTGCCGAAATGTCGTTAGCGACGAGGCGTCATGCGCAGCGACATGCTAATCGCCACCATCTTGGAGAGGCAGCGTTGACACACCCGTGCGGGGCAAGAGTGACTTGTGCTATCTGATGATTGTTGAATTTATTTCCGTCACTGAGCCGCTGCTGCACCTGAATGCACCGTGACAGAAAGCCCAATCCCTCACCCTGCTAAGCGGATTGATAATGCAGCTGAGGTGAAGGGGGGCAAGAAGAAAAAAACACACAAAAAAAACAACAACAACACTGGTCGCATGTTATTTTCCATTGAATGGTCACACGGCGGAGCAGGAAAAGCAGTTTATGTGATGATTTGCTGAATAACCGATTTGTCATAGAAAATCCTGCTGATCCAGGCTGGCTTATTCACTTAAGGGCTATATAGCTTCGATAAACCCCCTCCTGTATCACGCTCTGAATTATGTCTGCAAATGAGCATTTTTATTCAAAACACCTGCAGCTCGCCAAACATCCCGATGCTTTGCACTCTGCTCCCATGCAAATGTATGCAAGCACACAGAGTAAATGTTTACTAAATTAGCAATTCAGAATAAAAGAAAGTGTATTGGATTTTATATTTTGTGTGCCTCATAATGGATCGTCATTGGGTTCATTAATTTTCCTTCTTCATTTAATTTTAATACATGCTGCTCCAGGGCAAATTGGCTAAATATTTCATCTGTGTTATGATTAGCCACAATGTTAGTCAAAGATCTAATCAGCGGTATACGACTCATTCCTGTAGTCTCACAAAAATAAAGCCGCTTTTTGTAAGGTTATTCTTGCCGTAAAAGCCATTCAGCGTCACATTACCCCAAATCTACTGTTACCCTAATCCAAACAGGAAGAGAAGCAGTTAGTTTATTTGGCACAGGCTTCCCCTCTTGTAGTTTATTTGTCATTTTGATGGGTGCAGACTGCCATTGATCCCCTATAAATGTGTCCACAAAACAAGCCGGTTGTAATTCTTGGCATTTTTTTCTGGAGAGGAAGATATTAAATAACATTCACGGGAGCTGATTGCGCGACAGGATGGCATACCGAGTGAGGAAGGCCCAGGCTTGTGTTTCAGTAAAGAAAAATGTTTAGCTTAAATTTTTGATCAATAATCGGACAAAAAAAAGCATATTTTGGATTTTCTATTAACAGTGACGTGCTTTTGTCAAAATACCCCAAGGAATTAACAAGCACATTTTTACAGCACTTTATTTTTTATTTTTTTTATTCCCACCCACCCTTTTAACGTTTCCTCTTCCGACTCGTGGGCAGGGACTCTTTCACGACAGCTGCTTACTATACCAGCGGAAGAAGAGCCCAGTGTGGAAAACAAGTAAGTGGACACATCACCATATACAAACACCCCTGAGCCCGCTGCACTTCAATCAAGTCGTTCAGAGGCTAACACTGTCATAATGCTAATCTGTGCGTTGGACAACACCCATTTACCTTGTACAAAGCCCTCAGTCACTTTAAGATTTTAGAGAAAAGAAAAGAAAGATTCCAATGAGTTATCATTCGTGGAGGAAATTTGTTGCTGAATTACACGTGTCAATTAATGTAGTGCTGTGGCACGTGACATTGCCAACCACGAATACACCCACCCCTACAAATTAGCTGAACATTCTCAGAAATGCCCAAGAAACTGATGCTGGTAACGTTTTAAACTCATGCTAATCTGTGCTAACACTGTAGCTATGGATACGTTTTGGCTTAGGGTGACCAGATTTTCAAAATTTAAAAACAGTGACGCTACAATTTAACTTCAAATCAAATAGGCTACTGTATACAATCAATTCTTATTTCTTCTCGTACGTATTTATAACAACATTAATCGTTAGTCAATTTGGTGACCAGTGGTTGTGGTATTACTTTAGCTATTGCTAAAGCTAAATGCTATCTTGGTTGACAGTTGAGTGCTAAGCACTCACAATTGTCCAACTCTTTTTGTTCCGTCCCGGCAGCTATTGACTCCAACATTAGGCTAGCCACTAGTAGGAATTTCCCATGATTCTTAGACACGGAAACAGGAAGTAGTTATAGTTCCGGTATGGCAAAAACATGGGATGCCTTCTAGAGATTAGATACGAATGAGAATGAGAACGCAAAACGTGAATGTAAAAGTAAATAGGAAGGAATTTAACAATTATATTCCTTTTTAATTGGTTTAACGTATGAATGGTTAATTAGCCCACTATTTCATAATGAGGGGTGGTAGTACAGAATAGCTTGCTCAGAGAGATGTTTTCTGAGAACTAGGCACACAGCTAAGGATTTACTTGCCAGCCCTCCCAGTTAACATGCATCTGTGACATATATAGCTGTCAACAGCAGTAAATGAGAATTTTTAATTGCACACTTTATTGGTGGGCAGGCACACTGGCGACACAAATACAGTATTTATATGCAAACAATAAAAAGTCAATTCTCCATTAATATTTCCCCTTAAAAATGAAAAAGTAGCATAGTCTCACAATTCATAATTTTAACGTTTTTACTCACAAGTGTAAAATACAAGGCAAACCAGGTTACAAGTCAATTAGCATAGTTAATATCATTAATGAAAACAAATGAAATTACTATAACTAATATCATTAATTAAAAAAAAAAAAGTGCAATTCCTGCCGAAATTGCGTGGGAATGCTGAATGCTAATAAATGCTGAATGCTAATAAAAGCTGAATGCATGTGGAATGCTTGTGAAATCTTATAAAGAAAATCGAAAGATAAATTACCTGAAAATTACTAATTATTAATTGGAGCTGTATGATAAATAAAAAAAAAAGAAGAAGTGGGATTCAAACTCACACCTCCTGTTTCCTGGTCTAAGCTCCGCTGCACTACCCACTGAGCCGCAGCAAATTTGCTGTTGTCATTGAAGTGTTGTGTGAAAAGTCTTGCTTGTGACGAAAAAAGCGTAATTTAGTAAAGTCGTAAGTATTACGAAATATTTTGAGATCATTTTTTAATCTTGCGATCCACAAATATTAACAAACCTGTTCTAAAAGTTAATTATTTGAAACTGAGTTTAAACAATAACTATAGTGAAGAATCCAAAACTATTATAGCCCTGCCAATTAGACATTAAAAGATGCATCGTGACAACATTTTGTATGTGAGTCCACTTGATTGTGTGGCTTTTTGTGGACATATATTCTTCTTCTCCTTGTCGAGGATTGTCTTTCATTTCTACGGAAGCATATTGCATTCACTTAAAAAAAAAACTCCTGTTTTTCTGACAAATTTTTGGGGGGAGCTTTGTTTTTTTGAGGCTTTTTTTTCTGAATATTTTTTTCTGTTTTACCGAATATTTTTTTCTGTCAAGAAATTATTCAGAAAAACAAGAGGAAAAATTACTCAGAAAAACGGAAACAATTATTAAAAACATTTTTATTTATTTTTTAACAGGAAAAAAAAAAAAAACCAGAGCTGGTGTTCTGTTTTTCGCAGTATTTTTAATAATTTTTTTTACCTCTGAACTTCAACTGACTTGTTGCAGACTAGCTATTAGCAGAAGCGGACACTTTCCCGCACACATATGCAATAAGATGGTCATGTTTACTTACTGAGACTCTCAATAAATAATGAATGTGTATACTGTATTGCGGTTTGTTCTCTAATCTCTGAGGGAAAACCCTTTTTAAAAAATTAATTAAAAAAACTGTATTATTTTATAATACAGGGGGAAATTATTCGGAAAAACTGATGAAAATATATATATATTTTAAACAGAAAAAAAATACTCCCCCCAAAAAAACAGGGAAAAAATATTCTATAAAACAGACAAAAAATACTCCCAAAAAACAAAGCTCCCCCAAAAATAGTCAGAAAAACAGGAGGTTTTTTTTTTCAAGTGAATGCAATACCTTTCCGTACATTTCCAATAGTTTCCTCTAAAAAAATAAAGAAGCCAAAAGAAGAAGCAAATTCATCCTTGTATGCGGCTTTTCTGCAACATACTCTCTCCTGATATTTTAGAGGCTTATTTAGGTTGAATACAGATGGCAACATTATTGACCGAGCGCTTATCTTGTTCGCCTCACAGTGATGAGTTTCGGCTTCCAATCTCAGTTTCTGTGTGGAGTTAGCATGTTCTTCCCATGCTAGCATGGGTTACCTCCGTGCGAAATGGTTCATGTGTGAGTGGGAGTGTGAACAGCCTTGTCCATATGCGCCCTGCAACTTGGCTGCCGACCAGTCCGGGGTGTACCCCGCCCCGTCAGCTGGGATCGGCTCCAGCGCAAGCGCGACCTTAATGAGGACGAGCGCTATTGAAAACGGATGGATGGATTTTCGAATTGCACAACCTTGAGCCCGTTTGACTTTGCGCGGTTCCACGGTGGTAGACTTTGAGCACATTGTTGTTCATCGGTTGCTGTAAAACCAAAGTGTGTGGACCCCAGAGACTTTGGGAAATTGTAATGAGGAACGGTGTTTACTGCAGTTTAGTGTTGACAAGTAGTTCTCGATGCAGAACCGGGCGCGGGCGCAAAGACTCCAGCGAAGGTTAAAGTCATTACTGTAGGTAACAATTGCTGCTAAGGTGATGAAGAGGATCCTGGCAGGACCCGCGTCTTATTTTATGCATACCAATCAGATAGTTAGAGTCGGAGAGGGCGGCGCTGTTGAAATGCCCTTTCACTCGCGCAGATCACTTTTAGCGTATTTGTCTTCGGGCTCGTGTTGACGCTCATGTAAATGGACTGTTTGGCTCCGAACTGAGACGCACGGTGCCTTTCCCCCTGATTAGACTGAGCCTAGAGAGAGTGGCCTGTCCTAATGAATCGCAAACACGCAATCAAAGGCGGCACACTTGCCACCGCCGTCGCCGCTCGCTCCCATTCATCTCGGCGCAACCCTTCAGCTTGTCGCCGCGATTAATTGGAGCAATCTGAGTAATTACATGTAATTAATAACTCGCGGAGCAGCAGAATGTCAACTGCCGTAAGGGGGGAAAAAAATGAAGTTACATTTACATTTTTATTACCACTAATATAAAATGAACTTGGTTGTTGTGCGTTTCCTGCCAGACAGCAACAATTATCAACATCTGCATTTACATTAATGAGCCATTATACTGCAATTACCACTACAGCAGCACGCCATAACTTAACGTAATGATCTAAAGCTGGAAAAACTTCTCCCCCGTGCGACTCACGGTGTCCGTGCTCGGGTTTAAATCACGTCGATAAACACGTTCATACTTAATGGGCTTAGAGCAAGGTTCCGCCCATGCGCCGCTCGCGCACTCTCGCCTGTATAATGGCGCTTGCTTATGAGCGGGCACACTCGGGGAAAGCCACGCTCCATCTGCTGTGGCGGTGAAGGAACACAAGCTGCTTGAAGCTCACGCGTCTAACTCGGGCACCTGTTAGCGGCAGATAGACGGCGGCTCCCGTTGGCAGCTCTCGCCGCGCCGCGAGTTAGCTTCCCACTGCCTCCGCTAAATCCCATCCCCTTCATCAAGTTTACTAAGTAGCGCGGCTCCACTCCGTCAGGCTGCCGTGATTCAAAGTGGCGCTGACCTTTAAAGGGGAATAAATAACTTGTCATTTAGAACGTGTCGCCGATAAACTTTCCGCCATTTTCGATACGAGGTCAAGCAAAGGCTTTTAATATTAGCGCCACTAATAATTCTATTGTCGACACATTGAAGCAGACGAAGAAACGCTGCCATATTTATGCCTGCAAACCTTACCTGCTACAGGTTGTATTATTGAACTATTTATGATATATCACGGCTGTGGTTGCATCATCATGCCAAGTTTTTTTTGTAAAGGTCTTAAGTGATGCGGGTAATAAATTGATGAGCTGACTAAGCACTAGGACAGGCGGAAATGTACCAAGGTTATTTTTTGGGATGTGCGAGTACCGATACTAGGTATTGGTTTAATTTCAAGGTATTTTGCGCTGGTTCCAGTATCGGCAGCCTTCTTGGGGCCGTTTTGCAATCAGGAACTAGAAATGATAACTAGATTACTAGAATAGGAAATTTACATTAATTTCATGCAATTTTAAGGTGGTGGGGGGGGGAAATCTATATTTGCATATATAGGTCTTTCTTTAAAATTATGTCATTGTTTTTTTTGTGGGTGGGATTTTAAGTATCAAAAGTACTAGTGGTATCTATACTTGATGTTGGTATCGATATCTATCGAACAAAAAATAAAACATATGTAAAATTAAAATTTGAGAACCAAATAATAACAAAATAAAAATGACAATGCTTTCAGATTTTTTTTTAAATTAACTTAAACTACGTCATACATTTCTAAAACTTACTATACAAAATATGATTGGAGCAAAAAAATTTTTTCATTTTCGTCTTTGTCAATTAATTTTATAGTTATAATATTTATTTTGGTGGTACTGTTCATGCAGATAAATAAGGCAGAACAGTCATTTGGAAATTGTACTTTATTATGCAACACTTATTTGTGACCTTTCATTTTTCCACTCAACAAATACTCCAGATAAAAAAAATTATAATAAAAACTTGATTAAAATTACGCATTTCCCCCCCAAAATAAAAACAATCAAACCCACTCCAAAACTAATTTAAAATAACTTAATTGAATGAACAAAAGTCAAAACGAAAAATAATAATAATAATAAAAACTAACTATAATGAAAACCCCCAAATGACATCCCTCATCTGCACACACTTATCTTCATGGCTAAACACTTCCTTCTGCACCAAAACATTACGGTCATTCATTTTTGACAAAACAGGCTTACTGAAATGTATCTATGTGCCGGGGGAAATGAGAACATTTCACTTAATTGGTCCAAATTTTTTTAATTTTTTAACAATAATATATATTTGCTCATCTATGTATAACAGTGATTATTGTGACAGAGAACAAATAAGTTGTCTTGCATTAGATAGCAGAAAGTATATAATTGACATTTCTGTTTGGTTGCATGCCGTGAGATTTTCTTTAACTAAATATGTGCCTTGGCTCAATAAAGGAATGACTGATCGAAGCTAACTATTTTCACTTGCTATCTAAAAAACATCCAGACTTTCAATCTTGAGGCGGCAAAATGCCAAACGGCTCCCATGACGTGAGGAATAGGCAGAGCTTCACAACACTCCCCAGACAGGGTTCAAGAGAGTTAATACATTTGTTCTCAAGCTATTTCCAACACTTTCAGTTGGTTTATAATATGTAACGATAGTAGCCTACATGGATTGGGCACAGATCAATGCTATCGAAGGAAGGAGGGGGGGGGGGGGGGATTTTTGAAATTTACCATATTTGAACATACATGCTTTTTGCCCGACATTGAATGATATACAGTACATTAAACAATTGTGTTTATTTTTTAATAAATAACTGGTTAATTAACTCATTCACTGCCATTGACGGCTATAGACGTCAAAAATTCATTTGAACTATTAGTTAAAAAAATAATTAAAAAAATAAAATAAATAAAATAAAATAAAAGAGTATAAAACCTAGGGGAAAAAAATTTAAATTTAGAACAAATACAAAATTTGTGATTAATCGTGAAATTAATTATGAAAAAAAGTAATTGTATTTTTTTTTTAATAATCTTTTTTTAAAGAAAAGATTATTAAAACTCGGGCGATTAATCGCATGACTTCACTAGTTAGCTAATTTTACATCTGTTCCAAATGTACACATTTTTTTCTTCTAGGTTTTCATACTCTTGTTAACAAAAGTGGGAAAACATGTTAAACTAAGAGAAATAGTTCAAATGAATTTTTGACGTCTATAGCCGTCAATGGCAGTGAATGAGTTAAGTATTAGGGGGAAAAAATGCTACATGTAAAACAATGGGAATTAATTATTTGATTAGTTACAAAAACAGTCACACCTGAGGTAGACCTCCCTCTCAGCCCATTTCGGGTTTTTATCTTTTTCCTCTCTGTCATCGCCACAAAACTCAGTCAAATGAATCTTTTTGATGTTTACTGAGCTGAATTTACCGACTTCTCGGCTGACATGCCTCCACTGTATGACTTCTCGCCGCATGTAACACGCTCATTCTGCTGTAGCATAATTACTTTTCAGTCCCAAAAAAAGTGTGGCAAAGTGGGTGTTAAAGCACGATAAAGCCTGGCCGACTGCGGCGTTGACAGCGACTGAGTGGCGAGGCGGCTGGCTTGATCTAAAGCCTTCAATATTACCTGACGACACTGTGGAGAAAACGTTTCTCATCCTCGCAGGCGGCGCTGGAAATGTTGAGACATGTAGAGGATGCTGACAGAGCTAATTAAGCTGTGGGTGTTAAATGAGCTGGCTAAAGGGTCTAACAAGCAGCTTGTTTTGCCACTTCTTTCCCCTCGTGCACATTGTGGTTATTTTCATGCGCTGACATTTAAACTCGCATGCAAATATAATGTAAAACACAGGGAGAAAACGCCCATTGTGTGTTTTGGGTAAGGGGATTCTTTCCTCATTTCTCTTATTATTGTTGCGTAGAACTCTTATTTTCTCTTGCAAACAGTTTTTATTCTGTGTGAGATATTTAATGCATTAGGAGCGTGGCCCGATGCATGCTCGATCGAAAAAGTGCCTTGAGGTTCTGGCACGATATAAATACATAAAAGTGTATTGAATCAGAATTATAGCGCTTGTAGTTTGCAGTGGCGCCGGACTGCATTGCATCATACTGAGCGAGTAATATTTTGTTGACCCTATTGTTAATTACATGAGAGGGTCATACTTGTCCGAGTGTCAGTCAAAAGTGAGCATCAATGTTATTGTTGAAAGCGTTTCTTGCAAGTTGAAACCCTCTTATTGGAATCTGATCCTATTTTTCAACATCTATTAAAAGGATGTTCGCATGTTGTTTTTTTTGGTTGTCGTCATACTCGAACAGCGTGTAATTGCACATCCACTACTGTAGGTGGCAATGTGTGCAGGGAGTGGTAACAATGTTAATAAAGTTAGTCAGGATTTTATATATATATATATATATATATATATATATTTTTTTTCTTTTATGTTAAGAGTAAAAATAGAGAATGTTATGCAGAGGTAGACTAAGAATAATTTTATAACTATTAAAGGAGAAGTCAACCCCCTCAACCCCCCCCCCCCCCCCCCCAAAAAAAATATTATGGTCTATGCAGCCCCACTATTCTAAATATGGTATTCTGGTTAATATTGCGTTACTGGAATATGAGTTAAGCAGCAAAATCCAGCAGTTTTTATCAATATCAGAAGGCGGCCATTTTGCCACTTGCCTTCGAGAGTTGCTCAGGTCTCAGGTAACAACACAGCTCAGCTTCAGAAAACAGCTGTGATTGGCCGTCGCCTGAGCCCTGAGCAACTGTGATGTCATCTTCAGTTGACAGCAAGTGGCAAAATGGCCGCCCCTTGAGATAAATAAAAACGGCTGGATTTTGCTGCTTAGCTCATATTACATAAATGATATATTAATCAAAATGTCATGTTTAGACTAGTGAGGTCACATATAGCATATTATTGTCAAGAAATGTTTAAGGTCGACTTCCCTTTTAATAGTCGAGGTGAATAATTGTTTTCTTACTTAACAGTAAGGACATTTATTCATTTCACTCATTTACACAAAGCACGTTAAGGCCCTGTCGACACGTAGCTGGGTATTTTAAAAACAAATATTTTCCCCCCACCCTGTGTAGAAAAAAAAGTTTGTTCACATTGCCTCGTTTGTTTAAAATAAAACACAGCCACAAAAATGCACACAATCGGAGAAGTGCGTTTACAAGCTCATTTACATGCGTGCCAAGCCTCTAGGCGGCAGTAGTTAGACAAATACTGCTCGTCTTTTGACGTCACTTCCACATTACGTCACACGAGCACGGAATGTCAGCGCAAACGACTTCTTCTTCTTTTTTTTTTTAATAAACCAAATATGTGAACACACAAAGAGTGAGTACATCATAAAGGAGTGTAGAGGATAAAAAACAAAATGAATACAATTACAATAAAAAAAATTCACTTGCACTTCACGGAGCTGGATTTCACTTTCCTTTCTTTTCTTTGATCCTTCCTCGGGTCTCCTGACAACCTCACGACTCTAGCTGGATTCTGAAGTATTCGGTTTAGGTGAACGGTATGGGATTTTTAATAGGTTTTAGGTGAACTAACGGGTACACACTCACACGCATGCACACACACACACACGCGCGCATGCACACCCCCACCCACATGCAAAAAAAATAAAAATAATAATAATAAATACAATTTTAAAAAGAGAGAGCAATGATGATGACATGTCAAATCGGTAAAATTACCGAATGAGCAATACTGAGCTCTCTCTCGAAAAAAAATAAATAAATAAAAAGCTTCACTTGTCTTTTAACAACTTTATTCATGCACCTTATATGCAGAAATGGGCAATGGACGTGCAATTCAGAGGTCTCATCTTAATTGTTCTAAATTACTTTCTAAAGATTGCCCACTTCCGTCTGGCTTTAAGTTCCCTTCCATGACTGTTCTTCTCCATATAACTGTACAATTAAGCCATGACAGCAACATCTCAATACAGTATACATGATTAATTAAGGAGGTGTCAGAGCCATGACAGTTCCAGAAAAAAAATACTTATTATTTTTCCTGTCTGGCCTTGTTAATATCTCTATTTTTTTTTCATTTTCTAGCTAATTGCATTGATCTGCCCAGTTCCTCACTATGTTTGAAGCGAATGCACACCAGACGCTTTGCCAGAGTTTCAATTAAAAACAGAATATGTGGAGGTGCCGCGTGTTTCTTTGTGCGAGCGTATTCTTGTGTGAAGTGATTTGGCAAGCAGATTAGCACGGCGTCTTTTCTTTCCGTGATTAAGAAAAGCAAAATGCCAACGGGGAGCGGGGCGTCATCCCCATGTGTCCATCTTTGCAAAAACATTTGCGACTTATTCCAACTGTCATTTGTATTCATCACGGCGCGTGAGGGAGACTGAAAGTTGCTTTGATAACGCGCAAATTCGCTATTTGTGCTTGAGAGCAGATTGTGAGGGAATGAGAGCTATTATCAGTTTAAAAGTCAATAGAATAAGTTTCTTCAGGGAAACCTTTATCATCAGGCCAATGCTACAGCTTTGATGTGAGATAAAGGAAATGAGAATCACATTAATACCAAAACATGCTTAGGAGGATTTATCTCAACCCGCTAATGAGCCTGGGAATGTTTCCAGTCTGCATAATCAAATGCAGAGGAAAAATATGACACATTATTAGCCTATAGCATCGACGAGCTAAAACAAATCCGCCGCTGATGCTACAAAGGAAAAGGTACACCGCGGTGAAGACTAAAGAAGATTTAGCACGGTACAAAGCAGTCAAGATAAACATTCGTCATAAATATTTATGCGCTTTCCCTCACTTAAAACCAAACGAAACAACGCACAGACTATATGAAAAAAAGCTCATATTAATGAGTTTGTGAATATATCGAACAGAAATGTATTCCTTCTCATTCTCTCTTTATAGATTTTATTCTTCTTGCTTTTGCCACAAGTCAGTCTGCAAAGTTCATATAAGAAAACAAGCCATCCGTAGAAAAATATGATGACTTACATCTCTCTTTTTTTTCTTTTCTTTTTTTTTTTTTTTTTACAGTGCTCCAGCTCTGGTTCATGTGGAAATAAAATTGGGAACATTTTAGTTTTCAACTTTTCACATCACAGGCCTACAAAGAGCTGTTCGAGCCACTCTGAAAATAAAAATATTACTTCTGATCATATTTTGATCATTTGCATATAATCGCTTACACTGCCACTATACACTAACAGCACATTTGCAGTTAGTTCATTCCCTGCCATTCACGGCTATAGGCGTCAACAATGTATTTTAACTATTTTTTATTAACATTTTCCCCCCACTTTTGTTAACAAGAGTATGAAAACCTGACGCCCCTAATTAAAAAATATATATTCAAAATTAGTCAGATGATTAAAATGTGTAATCATAATTAATCGCATGACTTCAATAGTTGACTCACGATTTATCACAAATTTTTATATCTGTTATAAATGTACATTCTTTTTCTAGGTTTTCATAAAAAAAATGAAATGAAATGGAAAAAAAAATTAACTAATAGAAATTGTTCACATGATTTTTTGGCAGTGAATGAGTTAATAACACTAGTTTGACACTGGTCAGATAAAACAGTTGCCAGAGGTTTTAGAGTCTGAAGGTGCACTACAGCTCTGTTAAATGTAACAATTTAATTTAAACGGGAAAAAAAACACTTTTTCACTAGTCCTGCAAAGAATTGTTGCAGGAAAATAAAATAAATAGTACCAGTTTTTTTCCTGGCTCAAAATGAGTCTGGCGTGCTTGAAATTAGCCTGAGGCAGCCCCCTCCAAATTTGGTATCCAGTAAAAACCTCGAGTACAGGAACCATTAAAAAAAAAAAAAGAGTCTATAAAAATAGAGCACTCAGACTTATTTTTGTATTTTATTCTTAATTCTCATTATTTTTTGTAGTTCTTCATACAGTCTTTGTGGGTTATCTAATGTGGTGTTAAACTTTGTTGCTGTGTGATAGCGTTACAGCTTTGCTTGTAGCTAGCTCGAGCAGCACTAACAGAATAAAAGTTCATATTAAAGTTATATTTCTTTCCGCATATAATTTCTTGTTTTCCCAAAAACTAATTATACTTTAAAAATAATAGTTCCTATCCCAGCCGACTCCACCCTCGGATTCTACATAATAAAAGTGCAGGCGTAAACGTGAGTGTGAATAATTGCAGTGGCGATTGACTGGCGGTCTGTCGAGCTTCCTGCGACCCTTGCGCAGGATCAGCGGCACTGCCGTTGAATAATGAATGAATATTAATATATCATGTCAATAAATTATGCATTTACGGTCTTGCAAAATGTATGGAACTGTTACTGAGTTAAAACGACTTATAATAGCGTCTCGAAGGAATGAAGTGTGTACAGAGCCATTGACTTCCGACCCCCCCCCCCCCCCCCAATTTATATTCTTAACTCATTCACTGCAATAAATTCCTTAAATAAAAAAATAAAAAAACGGTTATTAAAAATTAGGGGCAAGAGGTTTTCATACTCTTGTTAACAAAAGTGGAATTTTTTTTTAAACTAATAGAAATAGTTCAAATTCATTTTTTACGTTTATAGCCGTCAACGGCAGTGAATTAATTAAAATAAAAGAAAGAAAATATTATTAAAATATAATTGGGGCGTCAGGCGATTAAAGTTTTTAATCGTAATTAATCGCATGACTTCACTAGTCAACTTGAGATTAATCACAAATTTCATGTACAAAACTAAATGTACAATAAAAAAAATTCTAGGTTTTCAACAAAAGTGGAAAAAAATGTTAAACTAATAGAAATAGTTCAAATGATTTGTTGACGTTTATAGCCGTCAATGGCAGTGAATGAGTTTTAATTAGCAAGAGATATTTATTGGATTTAAACACGCAAATACAACTAATGACTTTATCTACTGCGACTGAAGAGAGAAAAAGTGGGTAAAAAATATATATTTTGTCAATACAGTTTTGTGCAATCGTGTTGAGTGAAGGATGTAATTTGACTTTTGCTTGTTACTCGTGTGCTCAATTAGTGGCCCATACTTGTCACTCTGTGTCATGTGGTAACAGCAAGGGCTTTAATATATTCTGTCAGATCGCAAGTAACTTCCCACCAGAGTGAGAAAACACATCCGAGATATTGCAATGATTAGATTAGTAGGCAAGTAAATTACAGAGAAATGTTTCTTTCAATCAAGCATAAAAAAACCACACTCAGAATTGCTGATGATACTGCCAGAGATAATTAAGCTGTGGGTGTCGAGCTGCGGTTCTAAATGAGCCGGTTCAGATATTGTCAGTCGTACATAGCGTGTGTAAAGCACGGAATAACAAATTCAAGTGTTTGTACATCTTAAATGGAGCAAACGCGCGTGTCTACTTTTAGACGTCTCGTCTTGGCATTGATTTTAAAAGGGGATGTGCTTCCATATTACTGCCAGGGTTGGTTGCTAGCTCATTGCAACATCAATCTCAACCCAGTTTTTTTTAATTATTTTTTTTTATAGTAGCTTAGCTAAAGCATAACAACTCCTCAACTTGCTAATGCCAGTGAAACTAACCAGTTTGACGTTAAAGGAGACATATCTGTGTGTGCACTTTCATTTTGCATTGTTTGTTAGCATTAAGCTAATTGGACTTTGCCTAATGCCAGCCTATGTAGTCAACCCATACATTTTCTTTACAATACTGTAAATATAATAATAATAATAATAATAATAATAATAATAATATGTTCTTTGCGCCGCACACTAGTCTAAACACGGAATTATGTTTAGTATTGTGTTTGTGGAATATAAATAACGCAGCAAAATCCACCCCTCATCTCAGAGGGCGGCCATTTTGCCACTTGCTGGCGACTTAAAGTGACATCGCAGTTGCTCAGGGTTCAGCAAGCAACCAATCACGGCTCATCTGTTTTCTGAGTTTGGTCATGTGACGTTTGTAAACTAATACGTGAGTGGTCAGTACCTGAGCCCTGACTAACCGTGATATCATTTTCAGTTGATAGCAAGTGGCAAAATGGCAGCCCCCTGAGATGGATAAAAACAGATGGATTTTGCTGTTTAATTCATATTCCACAAACGCAACATTAATCTGAGTGGGGCGGCTTGACTACCCCAACGTGTAATTCTAATTATTTTATATTTAGTTTGGCAACAAACTTCACCTGGGAGTGTCATATAACAGCTTGTCGCCTCTTTTTTTTTTTTAAGAACTGTTCACTATCTGCCAAACTGCTGCTTTTTGTGTTTGATATATAAAATCCACCCCTCCCAAATAAACAATGGCAAGAATAATTTTGAAGAAAGACCTTTATATCCCAATAGAACATGTTCCCATTAAATTGCATGAAATCAATAGCAATTCTTTATTATCTTTTTCCATTTCTTCATACAATAATTATTTTGTATAAAACACACAATAAAATTAATTTAAATAAATAAATCCAGTGGCCAGAAAATGGCCCAATCAAAATATGTAATTGTATTGGAACTTCTTTTCCCTTTAATTCCACATTGTAAAATAGCCACAAGAGAGCGGCAGATAACATGTAGCAATACCTTGAATTAAGGCCAGGTATCGGTCTGATACGATACCTGGTATCGGTACTCGCCCATCCCTAAAAACAAAAAAACACAACAGCTTACAGACGTCGCTGCACACTGCACATGAGCATCCATCAGATAACTTATAATTCACTCCATATTGTGATGAATTAACTGCAGAGCAGCCATTTCATGTTCCGCTTGCTACAGTTTCCAGGTGGCTTGTCCAACTCCAATCAAGACGTATCATCTGTTCATGAAAATAAGACAAGACAAGCAAGCGTTGACATTGAAGAATTGGATTATCCGGATGCAAATGTTCGCTGCACACTGTATGTAGAGGCTTTTTAATTGAATTCAAGGGCAGAAATTTGACTTGCAAAACTTCTTTCACACAAAAGGGAAATTACATTGAGATGAAGGCTTTGCTGTTAGTGGCAAACGGGGAGATGAAACATGCGGCAAAAAGAAAGGACCATCCATCTAAAGGAATGCTATAGAAATTTGTGTTCATTTCAACATTATCAGCTCTCATTGGGGGATAGTCAACACACACACACACGCATGCACACACCCTGCATAATAAGTGTTGCTGTATGTGAAATTGTGCAATACAATTTCCAATGCCGTGAATAACACCATGAAATAAAACATCGCTGTACATCAGAATCCTGTAAACACCAAACCAACCTCATTAGCGATGCTAATAGGCGCGCTCAGAGGTCGCGGTCGCCGTGACGACCACATTAATGCCGCTGAAGAAGACACTTTGAGTCCTTTTGTGATCAGCATGCGGCAGCGGGGGGACACGTCCGCATTTCCACTCGCTTTTATGACACATCTGCTGTAGACAGTAATTATTGTTTTATTTGTGTCATTATTGTACGGATGTTGGACAGCGCGGTGTAATCGTGGAACATCATTCTTTCAGTTCTGAGGTTCAGGGTTCAAGTTCAGTTTTGGCCTGACTGTGTTGAATGTGCATGTTGTCCCTGTGGTTTGCTTCCTGCTATACTTAATTTGCTTTTTGCATGAAAATAAGATGCACTAGCTTACTTCAGCATTGCTTTAAAAATCTTTACACTATTTACAATATCCTGTACCTGAGCTCCGTCAAAACGTTTTATGACTATGCCTTGTCCACCTAACTTTAAAATTAAAAGACAATACACAGTGGAACCCTAAAGCGTTCCCACGGGAAATAATATAAGGTGGCTTAATTTGTTCTCGGCTAAGTGACGCCAACATAAAAGCAATATTAACTCTGGAGACGTTAACTATAAACTTAAGTTAAGTGCAACTACTACTACTTTGAAAATGCCTGGCAGACACATAATGTAGAAAGGAGCAGGAAGGGGTGTTTTGTTTTGTATGTATAGCGGAATTGATACTTATTGTATGTGTCAGTGCTCAGGCAGCATAAGGACGCATCTTGAACTTTGCGGTTTCTTCACAATTGGTGTATATTGGTTGAAAAAATAGTGCGGTAAAAAAGTGTAGCTGTTTATGTTTCTTGTTTTTCTTATACTTACTTAGATAGGTCATAGGCATGGGCTGATTACCGGGTTCACGCTTAACCGTGGTTTTAACCGTATAATGCCAAACGTATCATATTAAATACAAGACATTTTGAGCCCTCTATTTCAAGAGTATAATCTTTTTTTCCCCATTAAAACCCTGACGTATATGATCTGACACATGCATTGCACGGATAATCCATTAGAGGGCAGTAATCACCCAGCTGATGGCTTTCCCAGCGACCTTGCAAGATCGGTCCAATTGAGAAAGGAGAGACATCTATATTTATTAATAGCGGTAAATGTTCTTTCTGATTTTGGGAAATACTAATATGTTTGATATGTCTGTTTATTATAATATTTTTGACAGTTAAAAATGTACAAATTTAAATCATTGTGACCCAATGTATCAAATAAGACACAAATCAAAAGTCATATGTGGAAGTTGATTTTCCCAAAAAATTAAATAATTTTTGCTTGTTTAAAACGACCAATAAATGCTATTTACAAATAAT
Source organism: Leptonotus elevatus (assembly GCF_054856555.1). Taxonomy (NCBI): domain Eukaryota; kingdom Metazoa; phylum Chordata; class Actinopteri; order Syngnathiformes; family Syngnathidae; genus Leptonotus; species Leptonotus elevatus. The sequence goes on along the minus strand of NC_141248.1, from coordinate 16,095,962 downwards.
CCGATTTTTTTTTCTCATGGTTCAGGCTTTATAGTAGGGATGTCCCAATCACACTTTTTTGGACCAGAGTCCAAGTCTGAGTCACCTAATTTTGAGATCGGCCAATTCCGAGTCCCGATCCGATACCTCGGCATTTTATTAAGGAGAAAACTACCCCAACACCTTTTTTTTTATGGTGAGTGGACAGTGGTTAAACTAAGTAAACCATTTAAAAAAAACAAAAAAAAAACACCTTTTTTTTGGACATCTATGATTTACTCAAAGGGCTATTATTAACCAGTATATAAATTTTTCATAAGAACCTACTGTAGCCATTATAAAGCATGCTACTTAACACAAATTGATGGGCTAACTAATGTTGTTTTCCTTTAGGAAGAAAAAATACTCTATATACTGTGTGTGTGTGTGTGTGTGTGTGTGTGTGTGTGTGTGTGTGTGTGTGTGTGTGTGTGTGTGTGTGTGTGTGTGTGTGTGTGTGTGTGTGTGTGTGTGTGTGTGTGTGTGTGTGTGTGTGTGTGTGTGTGTGTGTGTGTGTGTGTGTGTGTGTGTGTGTGTGTGTGTGTGTGTGTGTGTGTGTGTGTGTGTGTGTGTGTGTGTGTGTGAAATAAGCCAACTTCACAACAAACAAAGGGCTGCTCTTGAAGAGCAAGCAGGCAAAATGTAAGCCCAATGTCCAGACTTCCGGCCCAGGCGGAATTTGGCGGCCCCGCGAGGATGTCCGACCCTTCGAATTCGCGCTAGGCCAATCGATCGTGACATCCTTACTTTATAGGGTTAAAAAGTCAATGTTCCAATACCTGCGAATACTGTCTGTCACTGGTAACAAGCTCTTCTTTTCCTTTTTGAAGAGACATGAAAGCAGGGCACAATATGATTGGCTGCTTGCAGAGTTGAGTAAATGGCCTGCCTCTTTGAAGTTAATTGCCTCCAATTTAACTTTCTGTTTTCTAACTCAACGAGCAGAGGTGGGAGGACCAAGGAGCAAGAGGAAACAGACGCTGCAAACAAGCACGGATGCCTTTTTCCTCTTTTCCTCGAAAAGAATGATACCAGCGGGTACTAGTTAGACCCAAAGACAACAGCTCACGGGTCTGTTCTAAAAATAGCTTACCAGTGACGGGTCACTGTGACTTACTAAGAAAAATTTAAATATGTTAACATTTGAAACTTAACATGGTACTGTACTAAATATTCTATATTTTGTTGGGGAAAAAATTATGTTCAATGGGGAAAAAAAAGTTTTATTTACCCAAATATATATATATATATATAAAAAAAAGTGATTTTAGTGCTGTATTTTTAATACCGTGATACTGCAATATTTTATATATACTGTTAGCTCTAATATGGGCCCATGCCGAGTAGATAGGTAGGTCGCCCTTCCAATAGCTCACATATACATAAAGACATTACACACACCTTTTTGTCCTATTTGTTAAAACTGTCAGTATGACCTGACAGTAGTACAGTACCTTAGTAATATCATCTGTGGGGGGTGCGGCTCTCTGAGGCCCATCTTGTACATCTAATTAGATGGAAAGAAACCAAGGCGTGACAAGACTAGGTGTCAATCAATTGGCGTGCACACACACACAGTGGCCTCAATATGACTTCAGAAGCTTTGCTGAAAAAATAACAATATTCGAAACAAGCAACAAAAGGAGAACCCGAGACAAAACATTATGAGTGTTCACAGAATAAGTCAAAAAAATAATAATAATCATGAACAATACGTTTATTATTGTAGTTGTAGTTTGTCTGTAATATTTTGGTTACCTCATCCATATCCGTGAGGTGGTCATTGAGACATGCAGACCAAACCATGTACTAACAACGTGTGAAGGAACAGTTTGACCTTCTTACTACCTCAGCGCAGTCGTGTCACGTTATGCCAGATGAAAATCCAATAACCTTTGCATCATTAGCGCTGTTGGCTACAGAGAGTGTAAGTGTGGAAATAATGTCCACCTGCACTTGCACATCAGCAGCAGCTGCGAGTGTAAAAACACCGGCAGGCTTCGGACCTGCACAGTCAGGATGCGAGGAGCTGCAAAATCTCTGCGAGACGTCAAAGGTGAAGCAGAAAGCTCATCAGTCTGGATTTTGTGCTGCGGATTGTAATTGTGCTGTGTTGTGTTCAGGCTCTGGTGCAAAATTAATTGCTTGGGTTTCTATTGTTATTTCTTGCAAATTGTGGTTGGGTGGAGTAATTGCAGTAGGTTAGAAAAAAAAGAAGAAGAAATTACGACATATGGGAATTACGAGATCCTGATAGATGACCTTAAGCTAACATTGTGTTGTTATTCATTTTTTAAACCGCACATCATATTCAGGGTCGCAGGAGTTAAGGCTGAAATATCACCACATCTGAGATGACTTTGGATGAACGGTGCACTACACCCTGGATTGGTCGCCAGCCAATCACAGGGCACACATGGAGACAGACAAGTATTCTCACCCACAATGGCACTGAGTGGGAATTGAATCGATGCTGGAAGACATATTCAGCATCAGTATCACGTAACTATGTCATCAATTCATCAAAATTCATCAAAAAAGGGAAAACATTTTACATTTGTCTACGATAAATAGAAATAAAACACAACCAATTATACATTGAGTATTTACAACAGCCACAACGTTATAGACAAGTGTGATTAGCTTAATGCTAACAGACGATACAAAATGCTATAGATGGGATGTTTGAACACAAATTGAGATGCAAACTTAGATATTGTAACATTACTCACAAGCATATCGGTTTTTTTTTTCCTCTGAGAAGCACGCCTGATATGATTGCAGCTTACTGGGAAATTGTGATCGGCTTCTTCATGTATATCTGTCTGTCTGTATGAATATTATACTGCCCCAGGTGGCCAAAGCGTGTACACCAGAATACCAATACCCTTTGAACTCAAACAAAAAATGTGTCAAAAATGGTTTAATTCTTGACATTCCATTTCATGATGTCATAACAATAGATACAGTTTACTATAGCATATAGCATATATACTATAACTAATGTAGGCTATTTGTCTTGTTAAAAGGCAATTTTTTTAGGGGGATGCCAAAGTATACACAGTGCAATGTGTCATAAATATTTTGTCCCACCCCAACAAATAGTCAAGTTAGTGTGTTGTAAGCTTTTTCATATTGGGACCATTTCAGGTTTTCGACATGGAACAAAAATATCAATGCAACTTTGTTTTTTTTTCTTCCCCTTTTTGTCATGAGCTGACCTCGAAAATAGAACCCTTTTTTTCCCCACAACTGTCTAAACCTGTGTTGCCAAGAAAATCCATCCGTCTCACAGTTGAGGCATATTATTTTGGGGATTAGACAGCATGACTATTGCACAGTTAATTTATGAATAATGCATGAGAGAAATAGGCCTTTTGTGTATATACTATATTAAAAAATTAAAATAAAAAATAAAATGTGAGAATGCGTGGGTTGAATAGTCTTGGGCTTTCTACAAGAGTTCCTCTGAGGTTCTATTTACTTTTTCTAATTTCATGGCAGCACGGGCCGCATACGGTCCCCGGGCCGTATGTTCCCCTCCGCTGACCCTCACAATCTCGAACTGCAGCACATCTAATCTGCGAGGTGTTTTGCTTCCCTTATATAGCGACACAAGCACCTCCAGTCTGCTTTTTTAGATTCTTATCATTTGTTTAGTGCCTTCAGAATGCGATGATTTGAATTTTGAGTTCTATTCATATCATCCTCCGTCCCGGTGGCGAGAGATTCGGCGAGGCTGTGTCACTTACTTCACAATGAATATGATCATGTCTAAATGTACGACTGTGGCAATCCTCTGCGCGATGATCTAAAATGTAGGCTATAAATAGCGCCGCGATACACCTGTTTACAATATCCTGTGAAAGAAAAGATAGCAGCTATTGTCTCCTAAGGAAGAACGTGCGAGATTGTTTTTGGCAGTTGGGTTTCATCAGCGTGAGGCTCCATTACTTCCAGTTACTGTCAGTGTGTGTGTGTGCGTGTCCAGTTTAGAACTTCCAGCCCAAGTTCTATCACCACTGACAGCTTCACGGAGATTTTTTTTTTCTCTCAATGCTGGATGGAGAGAACTTCACCACTAATGAGTTGGGAAATAGACACTCGCGTACACACACTTAGTCATCTCCATCGGCTGCAGTTAGCGTGATGTTGCTTTTCATTGCGTTAGCACTCGCTAGGCTTCACGCATGCACGCCGGGCAGGAGGAGACTTCGAGTTTGATTCATTTCGTAAAATATGCATATGCTGTTTTTTGTGCATAAATGCTGGCTTTTCACATTATCTTCCCTCGACGCTAGTTTCATTGCTATGCGAGGCGTCCAATTTGTGATGGTGGGGGTTGCGCTTATCTTATTTGGGTTGGGCTCATTTGGAGACGTACTTTGCAACTGAAAAGAGATTTATTTTGATGCAAGAGAAATTAAAAGAAGTGTAAACTGGTCTGAGGTTAATTTAATGATAGCGGTGGGTGTGGTGTCAATTCCCAGAAGTCATAGGAGATAAACAGTTTGTAATTAAACAAATGTTGAAAGTATAACTTTAATGACATCACAAGTCACAGATCATTTTATTGTTTTATTTGTGTGGTGTATTTTCTTGATTTTCAAAGTTAAGTCATTGCTTTGAAATCATATGTTAAAACTCCAATTTCTATATTCATCTATGCTTTGTCTGTGCTGTTTATTATCCTGTTCATGGCCACCGAAAACATCCCATCTGAACACGTCCATGGCCGTTTGTGCTCGATGCATTAAATGGGAAGCGTGAGTTTGTTTACCGAGCTACGACAGGAGCAGCAGTGCCTTATTTATGTTGTACATATAATTATCAGTATCATACTCTTAACTAGACGGGCATTTTTCTGGTAGTGGAATGGTGACTTAGAAAATGAACCATTAAAAATGAAGGGGAATTTTTTTATGTAAAATATTAAATTGTGTGAAAACTGTACATACCCGGTTGTTGTGAATTTTTGTAGCATGTTGAAATTGGAATGCTGTAAACTGGATTTATTATGTGGGAATTCATAGAGGACAAAAAAAGGTAGGTCTGTCCCATAGAAAAAGAATGGGGACATTTTTTATATAAAATATTAACCTGAATGTGGAATGAGAAAAATAGTACCCCAGTTGGCGAGGTACGTTCAGCATTCACACAAATAGTAATATGTATAGTAAAAAGTAAAGGTATGAAATCAATAGGCCTCATTCACAATTTTGTTTGCATTTCTATTTTGTTTCCTAACAAATGAAGAATGCTGTATTCAAGAGGTGAAAAGAGTGTTGTTCTCTGGAAATGTGCACAAGCACACAAATTGAAGAGGGTAGCACTTAAACGAATTAAAGTGAATCATTGGCCTCGAGGCTAAAGACAATTAATGGTACAGGAAGTTCATACTAAAACATTAGTTTTTTTCCATCCTTCCATCCATCCATCCATTTTCTATTCCACTTTTTTCCCATTAATGACGCGGCTATCGCAAATGAACTGTGGGGGCACCAACTGGTAACACAAACAAGCGGTCACACTCACGTACACATCTATAGTCAATTTCGGTGACGTGCGGTGACATCATGGCTGGTGAGGCACACAGTCCTCTGGAGTCCTATATAAAAATATGAACCCAAAAAAATGAAGATTAGCCTATGTTTCAATTTGGACCTTCATTGAAACATCTTTTTTAATTATTCTTCAATCACAATTCCACACTGTTGAACTAAAAAGAAACACAAAATTATTTCCGGTTTAAGATGATCTGCACGTCCTCTTCCTTGGACAAGCCTGCACTTTCTATCGCTTTTCTGGCCGATAAGGTAAGACTAAATATATCACACACATTCATTAAATATATTAAACAGACTATATAACGCTCAAGCCCCTCTTCCCTTCTCCCCTATGTATTTGAACAGGAAAAAAAATTAAGCTATTTTGATGATATTACTGGATTGAAAAAGAAAATTGATGTAAAGTGCAAACCAGAGAACTAAAATGGAAAATAATATAATCATTATTAGGTTGCTTTACTCTTCACATGCAAGGGAGGGGAGGCAGACACAGTACAAAGCATTACTCCACTGTATTGCCTGTCAATGTATCAAAATTAAAGGAAAGGACAAGCTAGTGAGGTGGCTCGGGCATCTGGTTCGGATGCCTCCTGGACGCCTCCCCGGGGAGGTGTTCCGGGCATGTCCCGCCGGCGGGAGGCCCCCGGGGACGGCCCAGGACACGCTGGAGAGACTACGTCTAACGGCTGGCCTGGGAACGCCTTGGGATCCCGTCGGAGGAGCTGGCTGAAGTGGCTGGGGAGAGGGAAGTCTGGGCTTCCCTGCTAAAGCTGCCGCCCCCGCGACCCGACCCCGGATAAGCGGTAGATGATGGATGGACAAGCTAGTATAGTTGCAGTGCGCAACTCGTAAGTGCTTTACAGCTACATAAAATTACAAGAAGGCAAATTAAATCATTTAATAAAACTCGTTAAAAATAATTCAGTAATTACATTAAAAGCAAGTTGTGCACAGCAACATGCATCATGGACAGCTACATAGAACAGTTTTCAGCCTGGATTGTACAGCCCCCATATGTTTGCGTACATATACATGCAGTACATATACTGTATAATATACAGTACAGTACAAAACAAGAAACCGGTTGTAAAGATATTGGCAATGTACTCAAAAATCCGTACCTTGTTCATTTGTCAATAATGTTTTTCATTTTTTACTCTCAAGGGCACATAAATGGCTGGTTGATGCTAGCAGCATCTGAATCTAATTATGCTGATGGTTGAGAGACTGTAAAAGCTGTGGGTCATTAGCTCTCATAAAGGTCTACATGCCCCCCCCCCTTGCCCCCCCTTCCCCCCCTTCTTTGAGTGACGTACTGCTGAGGACAGGGAGATCCATCTGATGCATTTTTATTATGGACTCTGCAATGACTGCATTGGGGGTTGGGGTACTGGTCGATGAAACCTAAAGCTGAGGGAGTGTCTGGAGTGCATTGTTTTTTCAGCTGTCATCCTGCAGTTGAGCCGATTCCACACCCCGGATTGTTTATCTGCATAGTGACGCCCCATTGTCGGCGTAATGACCGCTTTTTCTGCGCGGGAAGGAGCGAGCAAATAATACAAAACAACATGTCTTTGCCTGCTTTATTGTAGTCCCACAATGCTGCGAGACAGGGGTCAAAGTCAAGTCAGTGCAATTTTCCTCACCGCTCTGCCTGACACATTTTTCAACTGAATTTGCCAGGGTTTGTCCCTGCAAAGTGATGCTGTGTCTAAAGAGGTTTGGCGTCATCTCGCTCCAGACGAACTGACAAAAAAGTATATTCACTTCATTCCAATCATAAGGGATCATCATTTCTGGATTTGAATGATACTTTTGTTAGAGGCATTTTGGGTACATGCTTTCCGAGGTCGTCAACTTGTCATATCAGAGCTGTAACAGTATATATATATATATATATATATAATTTTTCTTACAACTTTACATATGTAAATGTAAACCGAAACAGTGGAGAGGACATTGCACACCGCGCAAAGGATTACTCATATTGATCCGTAGGTAAGTAAATGCTATTTTGCTGCAGATCGTTAAAACAAGTCTTTAAAAAATAAATTAGATTTTCCAAAATGAAGATCTTAATTATCCTTGAAAATGACACCTAATCCTTAAAACCCGTCTTAAAAGTGCCGCAGAGACAATAAACAAGCCTTCTATATTTCTTCCCAAAAAAGTCAATGTTTAATTTGAGTATAGATGGTGGTCTGTGCGGTTAGCACAATTTCCCTCAAATCTCTGAGGTTTGGGGTTTGAATCTTGGCTCTGGGCTTCTTGTATATTTTGAATTGGGGCTGGGCAATTAAAATGTGTGATTTTAATTTTTGGCTTCTCACCATCCTAAAAACATTATAAACGGATTAAAATGATAAACGTGCCGAATTTGACTGTGTTTATATAACTATGTTGGGACATACGGTATGTGATTCTGCCTTCACTGAGCAGACGTTTTGCTCTTTAATGACACCCCAATTGAAGTTTACTGTAAAACTATAGACATGACAAAAATACACATATTGTGTATTTAAATAAGTAGGAAACATACTGCTTTTAGAAACATCCCTAATGCTAGCAGGCAATGTGAAATCGACATGCTAGCTAAAAATTAGCACCAAATTTTGAATGTGATATTCCTTCAAATAACAAATATTCACACACAATTGCTGTTGTAAGACAGACAAACAGGTGATATTACAAATAGTTACAGACATATATTCCTCCTAATTTATGAAAAACAAGTTCATAGTTAAATCACAAATTTCTTTTACCCTTTATCTTCATGTAAATGTATATCTCCATGCATGCATCGCACCACACTGCCTCCAAGAGGCCAAGGTGCACACAGCAGGTATTTATTTTCATTTATTGTATTGCTATTATTCTAATATTTTGAACGTTTTGAATACAGTGAATAATCGTGTTTATTAATTGTGATTTTAATGTAACTCAAAATAATTGTGATTATATTTGAATATTCTGGCCTCGGTTGGACATTTCAAGTGAAATAGTTTTTAAGATAATTGCTATTTTGCCGTTGTTGGCATGTTAAAGGCCATTAATGAAATGTCGCACGCATGTTGTACACATTTGTCCAAATCGTAAAGGTACGGTTTTATTTACTGCTATACTGTCATATTTATTTCCAGGTTGTCATCTTTTTAGCTTTCCTGCCGTGGAATATGTCTACCTCCTCCAAACAACATAGATTGGGTTATTTTCATTCGGCTGCGCGCGGGCAAAAATGTTGTTGAATGTGATTCAAGACCTGATCCTGGCACGAACTGAAGGTAAGGAACACTTCTGTCTACTCTTGATGTGCTTCCATTTTTTTTTCCCTCTTGGATGGGAAACAAAGCGGCGAGTTGGACGTGAGCCACCACGCAGATGAGTAGCACAGAAAATGATCGTTCTGAGCATCAATGCGGTAGTGATTCAGGTGCCGGGGAGCCTGACTGCTGCAGCTCCTCTCAAATATTAGACGTCTGGGTAGTTGCAGCCCAAATCGGAGTAGTGAATATGCTTTAACCGGTTTTTTACTTTGTGATAGTGGTGCACATATTTCAGACAAAATTTGCAATGAGGTACCTGCCATATGAGTGAAGATGTCTTTAATCCTCAAAGTCAATACGCAATCATGTCAATGGTACAGTGTGGCTTTGAAAAAAAAACCCTCCCACTGTACATTACTTGAAAGCACAGAGAACTCATTTATATGCTGATTTCAAATCGATTTTTGTCTTCCATCTACCGTCTAATTTTCACATATACCGAATAACATCATGCGGCAATTTTTTTTTAACTCCCATGTTTGCAACGCAATCCTCTGGAGGCAGTATTAAAAAACAAAAACAAAAAAACAAAAAAAAGAATTAGACTACTGAAGGTCCAGGTACCAAAATCACAGAGCACAGGCAGCCGTTTACACTCACTTTTAGAATCTTCAATGTAGTTTATCTGACTGTTTTTGGAATGTGTGAGGAAGCCAGAATACCCAGAGGAAACTGAGAGAACATGCTCTGCACAGAGATGTTCGAATGAAGAGTCGAACCCGGGGATCTCTTTATGTGCTGTGCTGTGCTGTGCTAACCACGACATCGCCATGCTGCCACAGTAGCATTGTCTATTTCACAGCGTGAAGTAGGAAATGAAATCATTGCTCTGGTAAAAATTTGTAGGGCAAGCAACATTTGTGTCAGATTTTAGACATGGACGATTACTGAACCTCATTAGACCTCATTTCAGACTGCATCAAATGATTTACTGCTTGTCTTTTTTTTTTTTTTGCTTTTTCCTTTAACTTTCTGTAACGTTTTTTTTTTGTAAAAGATGGATGATGATTCAAGAAGAACTTGAGAAGTGGAAAAAAACATGTACATAAAGTTATAATGACATAAACTGACTAACATTGTGAAGCACTGTGAAAATACTCTAGTGTGTTTAGAGTGTTTTGGTGTCATAATAGGTTTACACTTGATGTTGTTTGTTCCTATTCCTGGTAGTGAAAGTACTTGGAACTATTGTGACTGGTGCTGTGCGTTTAATTCTCTTCTGTTTGTGCTATTTGACAGACAACACTAAATGGACTAATACTAAAGATGTTAGCTTGCTATAATCATTCGTTCTTTTCTTCTACTTTTTTTTTAAGACAATAAGGTTTTGTAATTACTCTTTTTTTTACAAGTTTCGGCATTCGCTGCCACCTTCATCAGAAGCAAAACAAATGATTGTATAAACTGGAAGACAAGATGAACATTATTAACAATGACCAACTGTTAGCTTTGTGTGCTAGCTGCCATATTAGGGGGACCAGATTTTCCTAATTAAAAACCAGGAGACTACAATTTTGCAGAAAATCAAATGTACAATAAATTCTCACCAGGAACTTTAATCACTAGTCAATTTAGCTGTGTTATTACTTTAGCTAATGCTAATAAATCTATCTTGGCTGACAGTTCAACAGCTGTAAAACAACAATCTACTCACCATTATCCAACCTTTTTTTTTGCTCGGTCCCGGCAGCTATTGGAAGCTACTTCACGCCGGGCCCACGTTGTAAACATTGGACATATGCCGCCAGAAAAGTTCAGCTCGCATTACATCTGAAGACCACAGCGCTATAGTAGACTGCATTTCCCATGATTCTTAGACACAGAAGCAGGAAGTAGTTATAGTTCAGACGAAAACATGTCTGCTAGCGATTTATCAGTTATATTCCTTTTAAATTGGTTTATTGATGAATCGCTATGACAACTGTGTGCACAAAAATAAATAAATAAATAAATAAACTGTGGCAAAAAAACAACAACGGTGCTGGCAAAACACAAGTCTTAAAACTGGCTCAAATCTGGTTTGCTAGCTAAATGTGTGGTGGGAGTTGTGACGATAAGATGGGTTTTCAAAAGTTGTATTTAACTTAACACAGTCCTTCCACAAGAGCAGAGAAATCGCATTGCGCCTAATCAGTCCTCTAAGCCTCTTGACTTTTCTATGCTACCTTGTTCATTTAATGTCCAAACACTGTCAAGCACTGTTAAACACTGCCTTGACGCACAAAGTCGACTCTCGTGGAAATGGAGTTGGAGTTTGTCTGAAAAGTCATGCAATCTAATTAGTAGGGGGAAAAAAACTTTTATTTTTTATAGCGCAACCTTCAAATTTGAACGCCTCTCAGGGATTTTTTTATGTTACATTCGTGGTTAACGTACCGGTTAAATGACAGTTCATGTTTAAAGCTGAGATGGTAACTTTGCATTATTGCAGTGAATAACTTCTATTTACACTTTATTTGTATTTTTATGATAGTTAGGAATGATGAAATGTTACTTACCTTGGAGCTTCTACTTCACTATAGCAATAATAAATTGATGCCAAGGATTTTGTTGAACAATGACATATTTGTACAACAGCAGCCATTTCTAAGGCACTCGTGCTTTGTGACAGGACTCTCCATTCTTCTCTTTTTTTTTTAAGACGTTGCTGTGGGAGCATGTCAGAGGAAAGTAAAATTAATTAAAAGTTGAACTTTTGTACTATTTCCTACAATATTCTTGAGAGAACACTTATCACAGACATCTAAGACGGCACATGTGAAAGCCTTAAACTTGAGCTACCAATGTAATAGTGCGAACATAATACATTCTATTACGGTGCATGCGAGGACAGGGACACATTTCCTGTTAGCAATCGTTTTTTCCCATCTGCATATTTCATTTTTTTTTTTTATAATAGATTTGCTCAAATGGATCTACAGGCACCTGCCCAGCAGCGCTGCTTGGCTACTGCTGCTTTGTGCTCGCTCGCCAGCATTCGGCTGCATTCCTATTCTGGACTGTCATTTTTCACCAGCACAATAGAAGTTGAGCACGCGGCAAAGTCTAATATTCACTGACTGCATGAAGCACATCTCACTAATAGCATGCAATGGTGTTACTTAAAGGTGTCGCTGATGATATATGTGTCACGTGACTGTGACTTCCACGATAGAGGTTTACGTTTGCTGTGAGACGACTGCTGTGATTGCCATCAAACGTGGCTGGATGTGAGCGCACGTGCCGAGCAGAAAGCAGCGATGTTGGCGTTATACTCTTTAAACCACATAAAGCAGATCACACATCACCAGCCAGATTTTTTGGGAGGCATTTTTATTTAAATGAAGACTGGATTGGCGGAAACAATCAGCTAAAGTGGAACGCTTCTGAGAACTACTCGACCTAAAATGCAAAATGTGGTCCAAAAATCAAACAAGAATCATGGCTCGACTTCAGTCTCTTCCTGGGTGCTAAAACATGACTAAAATAGAGATGCATGTATTTTTCAATATTTTAAAGGGGCTAGCTTGTTAGCTAGCTCTCGGCTGGTATTTTAAATAAGGGCACCGAGTTGTTCTATAAATTGTGGCACCCAGGGAAGAGGCTGTCTTGCGGTGTTGGCATAGCTAGCTAGGTAGCTAGAGAGCTGTTTTTTGTTTTGTTTTGTTTTTAAGCCATGAAAAAAAAGGAAATTGTCATCTTTCAGTACTATAGTCTTTGTTTTCATAATTTTCAAACATGTATAACATAATCTAAATTCGCATTTCTGGGTCTTTCTCGCTAGCTAGCTATAGTTAGCTATAGCTAGATAGCAGTTTTTGGGGGGGGGGGGCGTTTTGGACTGTTTTTTGTTTTGTTTTTTTAATCCCTTTTAGCCATGCCCCCCAAAAATCAGGTAAACTTAAATTGTGAAAAAAGTTGAACACTCCATCTTTCAGTACTACAATTCTCAATGTTTGTTTTCAGTTTTATATTTATAGTCTGAATTCACCTGTACTGGATGCGGTGTCATAAATACAATGTATATCAGGTCTCCACTCTTAATCTTAAAATATTAAAACAGTCAATCTTAACTTTCATACCAAGTGACAGTGCGAACAGGTACACAGGAGTCTTACATCTTCTGTTCAAGCCTGTAACTTTTTGTTCCCCCTTTTTCTTATCAAACATACTCACAGCAAAGGCAGCCATTTTATGTCTCCAATTTCACATTTTTTGGGTGGCTTTGGTATATTTTGCCCTCCTCCCCCCAAAAAAACATGTATTTTTACAATGTACGCCCTCAGAGGTGTCCCACTTCAGAGGATCCAGTGTGCGTGACTGACTAAGGTGTAATAATGCATGTGATGTGCTCCCAGAAAGGATGCAGGCATCTTTCAAGTTGACTTTTCTTTCGTTTCTGCCACACGGTGTGGCCCACATGTCCCAACATCTGTCAGATCTGAGACTCCCTTTGCCTTAAACGACACCAGCTAGTACCAGGAGGGCGGCGAAGACAGCAACGTCTGAATTATTGACAGAAGTCTTCGTTTTAATGACTCCAATACAAAGGGGACTGTGGGGATTGTCAGGGGTTTTGGTGGGAGTGAGGACACGAATGCATCATCTTATTTATAGGCACAATTTGTCCAAACATCCAAACAAGCTTACTCCCGGTCCCTTTTGGTGATACCACTTGGGCCCACAAGAGATCACCGTGAGTCAGTGTAGCACGACAGAGACAAACATGTCCCCGCATCTCCTTCCTGCACTTGTCGCTCCGCAGTGGCTGCAACGAAGGAGGGAAGAGCAGCCGAGCGCCGTCACGCTACAGAGAAAACTCATTTTGGCTGTTTGTAGCTGCGTTAGCTCCTTCTTACTTTGAGACAAATGAGGGGAGGAAAATCAGTCAGTTGTTAAAGTGAGAGCTGCGCCTTTCAACCCGTACTGGAAAAAAGTCAGCCTTTCGTCATGCCTGGCAATAGGAGTGAACTCCACAACTTGGTGCACTCCGTGGCCCCTTTTGACTTGTGAAGTAGTGGAGTATGAGGCACTCCTTCTTTAGGGACATTTGCAGAGCACGGACATTAGTCATCTGCACGTGCACGACTGTAATATAGGAGGTTTTATCCAGATCCAGAATTTCTTCCGGATTCAAGTAAGCTAATACATTCTACCTTAACACGACAAATGGCAACCTTATTTGGTAAGATTTGACAGAGATAAATGAGAACGAGCAAGCTACTGCTAAATTTGTATTGGTTCCAAATGCGGAAGATGAAAGATGGTTTGACATTGTAGCTTAAGAACTGATTAAACACGTGTGACCTTTTAAGCTAAAACTCCAATATTTGCCCATTTAAATGATCAGAAGGGGTTGCCGCGGGTACCCAAGTGGTTAGCGCATCCGCCTCTACTCTTCCAAGCTTCCCTCCCAACCAACGGCAATTAGAAGTGATGACCAGAGGATCAACATGGACATCAAATGTCCTCACTAAGTTGTCTACCAGTAAGCAGACATGCAAAGAAAAATGCCATTTAGAATTCTCAGGATTTTCTGAGTGATATTGTTCTATTCTGTGAGAACAAGATGGAAGAAGCCTCAACCGACTCCTCGACTTATGGCTTCGGGCATTTTGTGGCGAGGGGCCGTGCTCAAACCTCTCCGAAGCGGACTGCGGTGCTAACTTTTAAGGAGGATCCGTGCCCAAGACATGGTGGAGCAATTTCTGCATCATCGGGTCAAATTCGATTTCAACCCTCTGAGCTCCCTGCAATTTGACAGCATCTGGGAAGGGGGAATCAAGTGTGAAAGATGCTGTGAGTGTAGTGCTGAGCAACAGATCCGTGCCTATTTCAGTTCTGCACGCAGCTCTGGTGGAGGTGCAAGGAATCCTGAATTAAACACTTTGGGGATTACGCAAAAGTATTGGGACCTGGTTTATTATAGTTTGAGATTTTTCATTATATATATTTTTTTCCATTTTAACTTGTGTTTTTTATTTTTATTTTACTGAGTTTTAATTAGTTTGAGGGATTGTTTGTAAGTTTTAGTATTAGATCAGTTTTTTTTTTTTTAAGTAAATGAAGTATTTGTTGAGTACAAGATTTACCAAAAAAAAAAATAATAATAATCACAAAAAGTAGATGTTATTCCCTGTCGGAAGTTTTATTTGTGACACCGGATGGATGGATGGACAGACGGACAATAGATACATAGATACGTACCATTCCATCTCGCCAGAACGTGTCAAAGCAATCCAGGGCACATATATGGTGTACCAGGCTTAATGCATTTGGAAACTATTTTAAAATGTAAAGATTCATAATATGTCTAATCCACTTTTGTCGTGGCTTCCTGATATCCTCTGACACATTCGGGTCGTCCTGTCTCTGATACGGTTCTGATACTCAGGAAATCGCTAGATTGCCTTCTTACCCTAATTTGCGTCTTTGAACGGTGTCAGGGGCTTAGCTTCCAACTTTTCCAGTTCTATACATCCAACTTTGTGGGGACCGTTTCGCTTTCTCTTCGGTTCCCAGCGCTCAAAAGCAAGGTCCAGAAAAGCACGCTTGGATGGGAGAATTTAACCTCAACCCCATCAAACAGTGACCTCGCCTGACAAAACGTCTCACAGACACTCCGGAGTCTTCCCAGAAGAGCGGAAGATGTTATCACCATAAAAGCGAGAATGCACTTTCTATTTTACTTACACTTTCACATCCTATAAGTGTTAAAGGCCAGGTGTCCCAACACTCGAGTCAACATCGCATATCTCCCAGGTGTTTTCCGACCCAGATGCCGTCATTCAATTCAGAGTTTGTTCTGACGTTGAGTTGCATCAGCCCCTTAAGCGGCGCGAAATGCAGCCACCTGGCTGCAAAGAGACGGCGGCATCGCGGCCCGATCTTGGCTCACCGTACACGTCTTTTATCAGGCGCCACCTGTTCTGACCCTTGACTGGCTTCTTGAGAGCGCAGATGCAGAAAATGATGACGTCTCGGAGCAGACGTTTTGGGGGAGACTGTCAAAAGAGCCTGCCGACGAGTTGTCACGCCACCTTTTCAAGCAGGGAATAAATAAAACATTCCTACCTGAAAGGAAGGCATATAATCCACTCGTGATGCTGTTTAGGTTTGCTTCTCGTTCTACATTATTTATTTTCAAGAACCGATATTTCTGTTATGACTCTCTCTCACTTTGATTGCAGCCAGAAATCAAAACCGAGAGCTTAAAAGTAAAAAAGCATTCCATTGCCATACTCCTCTAAGGTCTCTGACAACCACTCCCTCAGTATTTCTCAAACAGCCTTCACAATGTTCAACCATCCTTTTGTAGCGAAAAAATATTATCAATTGAAATATTCGAGACGTCAAATTGAATGCATTCCACATTAAATTAACAAAGATCCATTAAAATGTGAGTTTTACTTGCAGCAGAGTAAGGTTTTCGAAACCTTTTCTTTGCCCCAGAGTTTAATTAGAAATAAAATCCCTTCCCCTCCTTAAAACCCCCAAAAAACATATCATATATTGATATATGTGCTGAGATTGGCTGGCGACCGATCCAGGGTGTACCCCAAAGCTTGCCCAAGGCCAGATGCTCTGTACTTAAGGACAAGTACAGATTGATGAGTAAAATAAATAAATAAATAACAATCTGGTAAAAAATAGAAATATTGATTAAACTAAAAAATAAAGTAGTAGTGCAGATTGTAATGAATTGGACTTAAGTACAAAAATAAAACGCATGTTTTATTGTCAATTATATGCAATACCCAATTTGATAACTTGGCCACGGTGTGGAAAACAACCCCTCTGCACACAAAATAATTTCCCTATTAACGTGCATAATGCTTATTCTGAGAATATAAAAATAACTGCACGCAGTGTTGCTGCAAGCTAATCTCTGACAGGATAATCAGGACTGAACGGCCAACAGGTCCTGCATGAGAAAAACAAAACAACACAACGCAACAAAAATGCTCAATTAGCTATTGACGGCTACTGGGGGAAAAAAAACACCTTATCTGTATGTGTTTTTCAGATTAGATGGAGATTTTTTGGGAAATGGTTTTGAGGGTGGCACAAGACAACACCACAAATGATTCCTGTAGCCACAAAAATAAAAAATGTCTTCAAATAATGTCAAGGATGGGGAATATCTTGATTCTTCAAATCTGTTGCATTATTGCCATTAACGCTACCTGCTTCCTGTTCCCTTCTTTTGCAGCTTGATTAGTCCCCAAGAGCTCAATCAATCAATCAATCAATCAATCAATCAATCAATCAATCAAGCTCTCACCTCTCATTGACTTTACCTCTCCTTAAATGTTTTTTCTTCGTTGGGTTGTCATTTGTGGCAGTTTAAAAAAGTAACAAGCAAAGTAACTACTTGTTTTCAAATGTCAGGAATAAAAGTAAAAATATTAATAGTCGAGAAAAGTACATACAATTCTACTTAAGTACAATATCAATGAGTTTGTCCTTAGCTACTTCTCACCACTACAAATAAGGAAAATCGCTATTTAAAAAAATGGATGGATGGTTGGAGCAACATTTCCAGGTGGCGGCAATACAACCCCAACCCAAGAAAAATCCTACGTGAAATGGGTTATGAGGAATTTGTGCTCACTACATTAAATGGTGTCTTCAAGAATTTTTTGCTAAAAATTGTGAGAATTTACTGTCCGGCTTTGCATATTATATTTATATATTTATACTATATTTTCGTTTTTCTTTTTTTTGCGTAATTTCTCCCCTATATCCCCCCCAGTAGCGTTTTATGAAGATTTTCTTTCTTTTTTTTAGACATTCTTTTCCCAGAAGGGCATTTTAATGGGCGTCAATTATACATGGATTTTCGCTGGTGGACTGTAAAAGTAACAAAATACCAGCCGCAACATTATGACCAAGTGCGAAATACATCACATACAATACAAGAGCTGCACAGAAATATTCTCCCTTTACAGCGATAACAATGTTCAGTTTTGATGAAGTTATTAATGTATCTATTGTTTTTGTGGTACTGTACGGTTGTTGTACTGAATTGCATCACATTGAGAGCCGTGTCTAATATTTTGCTCAAGGGGGAAGTCAACCCAAGCTTCAGAAAACAGATGAGCTGCGATTGGTCGTTACCCGAGCCCTGAGCAACTGTGATGTCATCTTCAGTCGACACCAAGTGGCAAAATGGCCGCCCCCTGAGATGGATAAAAAAAACGGCTGGCTTTTGCTTCATAAGTCATATTGCATGAATGTAATATTGCTCGGAATGTCACGTTTAGACTAGCGAGGTCACATATAGGGTATTATTGTCAAGAAATGTTTCATGTTGACTTCCACTTTAACAGTCACTTACATGAGAGAGATAAAAATATCAGGAACAGCTCGCTGGCACTAATAGCAATATCACTAACTACTCTGACTATTTATCTTTACGCTGCGGTGTTTTCTGTGGTTACGATGATGGAGCAACACAGCGGCATCAAATGAAATATTGACAATTTTGATCCCTTTGCTTTCAGAAGATCGATCGATGCTGTTTGTTCTCTGATGAATGTATCTTCGAAGCCCGAGAGATTTATGACAACATGAATTCCGCAGACATCCTCAACAAGCTTCAAGAGGCGGCCATACAACAATGTCAACAGCACGGTCATTATTCTTTTGGCGTGTGTTTTTTTTTTTTATTGCTTCTCACATTTTTGTAATCGATTACGGACCCCCCGCGTAGGAAAGTCGCGCGTGTTTCTCTCATGATCTTTGCATCGCGCAACATTATTACCCAGCGTCGAACATTAGCGCCGCTGCACCAACATGCGACACCGCAGTGTGAGAGCACATCATTACTTTGATGAATGACATCATTTGCACAACAGTATGATTTAACTGTAACAAAAAAAAACACTCTGCTTCGCAGTGAGGGACGCATATGAGAAAAAATAATGCAATAAGAGACAGGATAGTGCCGCAGGAGTTATCGTTTCTTGTCTCAAGCTACTATTTGTTTTACTTGTTTGGGATTATTTGCATTATTACTTTTATTATTATGGGCCTTCTTATGTTCTTGGGTGCATGCGAGTTTAGATGCAAACTTCAAGCACGCAACAAAAAAATATAAGAAATGTGCACACGGGCTTCAATCCATCAGAGGAATTAGACAAATATTCAGTACAAGCGCTAGTAGCCTTACAACACGGTTCTCCTTTGCACCCTCTGCCCATAGGCTTATTGACCATTTCGTGGTTCTCTTTCAGCATTAATTATGCATGCATTCCAGTATTGCTCTGAGAATGTATCACACGCTGATATTTTTCATGCCTTTCTACACAAGGACAAAATAAAATTGAATCGAGACGTTCTTCGTCATAGCTGTGCGCATCATTTCACTCCAAAATGAAATTAAATTATACCAAGTTGAAGCATGGATAAGGGTGAAGAAACACCACAGAGGAATTGGAGTTATCTCAACATTTTATGATTAAGATTCAAAAACACTGGGAAGCTACTTGAATCTTAATAGAGAAACAGACAGCGGTCCTGTACTCCAGGAAGTACACGGAAATATTTCATACATGCAGAAGAAATCAGCTTCAGACTGACTTGAAAGGGCTCAAAGGGATGGATAGATGGATGATTTTGGACGCTTTTGGGAAGATTAAACCAAAGTCATTTTGGATTAGAATAACGGGAAGAGAAACGAAAACTGAGAAATCTCAGGATCCGAAGCGTACCACATCCGCCTCACAGTTCTAATGTTGGGGGTTTGAAATCAGGTTCCAACCTTTCTGTTTGGACTTGTTTTCTCAAAATTAAATTGACAATAGGTGAGAATGGGAGTGTAAAACAATTGTTTGTTCATGTGCTCTGTGATTTGCTGGCGACAAGTCTTGGGCGTGGCTCGCCTCTGGCACAAAGTCCACTTTTCATCCATCTATTTTTTATAGTGCTTGTCCTCACTCGTAACTCCCAAAACTCAACTTTAAATATAACTTGAAAGAACTACCAGAAAATAAATTAGAGTCAAATATGACCCAAATATAAATAACGCCTGTTCCTGCTGTGCACACATTGGCCTCTGGCACAATTGGCCACATTGGCACTGTGGTGCTGTACATGACATGCATAGTGTCCCATAGGGACGTGAGTAATTGAGGAATGGCGGACCCAAATGCAGTGACTTGACTGGTCACCATGACTGGACAGAACGTGACGAGACTGGTCGCCATGACTAGACAGGACGTGACTTGACTGGTCGCCATGACCAGACAGGACGTGACTTGACTGGTCGCCATGACTAGACAGGACATGAATTGACTGGTCGCCATGACTGGACTGGTCGCCATGACTTGACTGGTCGCCATGACTGGACAGGACGTGACTTGACAGGACCTGATTTGCCTTGACTTGCTGTGGAGTGGCTGTGACTTGGCTGGGGTTATGGATTGACTGTGGCTGTGACGAAGACTTGCCTGTGACGATGGCTTGGCTGTGCCTGTGACAAAGACTTGGCTGTGATGAAGACTTGGTTGTGACGATGTCTTGGCTTGGCTATGACGATGTCTTAGCTTGGCTGTGACGAAGACGACTTGGCTGTGACAAAGATGACTTGGCTGTGACAAAGATGACTTGGCTGTGATGAAAATGACTTGGCTGTGACAATAGCTACTTGGCTGTGACGACGATGACTTGGCTGTGACGACGACGTCTTGGCTGTGACGACAACGACTTGACTGTGACGACGATGAATTGGCTGTGACGAAGATGACTCGGCTGTGATGAAAATGACTTGGCTGTGACGACAACGACTTGGATGTGATGACGACGACTTGGCTGTAACGACAACAACTTGGCTGTAACGACGACAACTTGGCTGTGACGAAGACTTGACACACAAACTCCCACACATAATTTGGACAATGCACCCACACCAACTGGACAAACACAACAGACTAAATGCACCAACACTAATAAGACACACCTGGGGAAGGGAAGATACACACAGGTGGACGTGGTTTGACATAACGAGACAAGGGAAGAAACCAGGAACACATGACAAAAACACCAACCACAGACAAAAACAAGAAGAACACCCATAACAAACAAAAACCCAACCCCCACAGAACCGAAACATGACATACATTAAGATAATGAGAGTAGAATAAAAGTTGCAATTGAACATTATTTATATAAATTGTTTTTCAGAAATTCCAAAGAATATATGATATTGTTATGCTACGTATCTGTATTTGTTTGTGTGTGAATATTTGTTATTTGAAGGGATATCGCTCCGGGAACATGATGCTAATCTTCTATTAGCCTGTCAATTGGATTTCACAATAATTGCTAGCGTTAGCACTAGAAATGTTTCTAAACCTAATCATTTTTTAAATTTAAATATAATGTGTGTAATAATTTTTGTTGTGTGTTTTTATAGTAAAATCCAACTGGGTGTCATTAAACAGCTTAAAGCACAGCACAGCAAAGGGGTAGACAATATAACATGCTGCATGGTGAGTTCAGGTACTTTTACAATGTGGGAACTTGTAAACACGCAATTCGATACATTAATCATTTTTCTTCAATTTTAATGTTTTTAATGATCGTGAGAAGCTAAAATCACAATCACATTTTGATTAATTGCTCATCCTTAATTCAGTCATCAATGAACCTAACATGCATTTTTTTCAGAATGCGTGAAAACAACGGATTATCCTCCCTCCATGCCGCCGTGCCGCCCATAATAAATTTCTGTTATTAATTATTTCCAACATAGTTTTGCTTTTCATAAAAAGATAATAGTCATAACCCCCCCATGAAGGCAGGAGGGGAGCATTTTCACAGCCTGGCCCTTGAGGGGTATGGATAAAACATTTTGTGTCATCAAAGTTGCCCATCCCTACTCGCTTTTTTAAAAGCGAAACAATGGAATATAATCAAGTGGCGTAGTCGGAGGCCGGATTTCAATTCAATAGAGCAAACTTGCACTTAGCCAAGACATTAGTGAAGGCGCCACGAACCACAAACAAGCAACACATGCAGTCGGCGCAGTGCAGGAGCATCTCACAATGATGAGGAGGAACAGCAGAGGACAAGGCAACAAAAGATAAAACTATTTGGGGAGAAGTAATAATGGCAAAAATAGCTTTTGAATTCATAATGCATGAGATTGAGAATCAAATAAATTATATATAGTCATAGCCTGAATTGCATTACATAATTGATGCACGCGGTCATACATTATGCACCAACTGTCAACATGTGAAATGTGTTTGAAAAAATAATACAAGTGTGATTCTCAAACCACTTAAGGGCACAGAGGAAGGAAATGCCAGTGGGACAATGTCAGTGTCATGGCTGGACTCAGATGAATCATACATATTTCACCTTTTTTCAACTCCATTTTTTTTTTCAACTCGGCAACACAATTTAACTGTCAGAGAAAGTGTTAGGATGCCTTAAGGGCTTCAACTCCCGAAGGGTGAAAAAGATTAGAATGTCAAATGGCACGGCACGCGTTACGATGGCTTCATGAACCTGCCGGGAAGCAGCAGCAATCGCAGAGCGTAAACCAGTTGCCGAGTGTTCTCCATCATCTTGTTGAGTGACAGGGCAGACCAAGTTATTAGTTTTTTTTTTTTAACGTTTTTTTTTAGGGGTGTTGGCGTGGCGATGTTTAATTCATGCTCATTCTTGACCCCGCGCTAGCTACTCACCTCCACTGGCCTTTTTGCGTCTATTGGCATCATCTTGCAAACAGACTCACACTGATGCCAAGGAGAAGAAGAAGAAAAAAACTTGGCGGTAGAGGGAAGCATAATTTTCGATTTTGAATGCTTACATGTTTCCTTTGACCGTGTCTAAACCTGTCTTTATTTTTTTTCTCCTCTAATAATTGCAATGACTGTACACATGTGACATACAGTATATACTGTATATTCATCTCATTATTTTCATGCTGTGCACTGTATATAGTCTTTAATGAAGCGTTCCCACATATGTAATTGCGCTTTTTATTCTCCACACTTTTTTTGCCGTGTAACAACTCCCAGATAATACTTCCGATTTACAATTTCCATTTGCTTCAAAAATTCACACCTCCCGGGGTATATACACTCTAAAAACACTTGGGTTAAAAGTAACCCAATTATGGATAATAAAAAAATGGACCGATTCACTTTATGGGTGACTCTGACCCAACTTTCTGGATTGTTTTATACAAAATTACCTATTTCTTGACTCAAGGTTGGTTCAAATAAACCCAAGTAGAGAATCGCTCCATTTTTTTTTAACCATATTTGGGTTATTTTTGACTCAACTGTTTATAGAGTGTATCGTCTGATTCCACATTACATACAGTATTCGCACAATTAAAAGTTAAATATCAACTTTTCCCCATTCATTTTCAATGGGACGGACATTGACATTTTTCTAAGTCCCATTTTCCACGCCCACTTCCATAAATACAACTGATCATCCTTACCAGCTTTCTAATACTGCTCAGTGGCGCAGTTGGTTAAGTACATTGTCCAGTAACCCAGAGGTTGCGGGTTTGAATTCCACCTCTGACTTTACATTGCAAATATATCCATGGCCATTTTTCCAAGTGATATACATGTAAACCAACTCACTATTATATCAGGAAATGCATTATAATTTCATTGAAATGATTAATCACATGTCCCTATTCAGCATTGTGTTTCAGCTTTGTACAAAACTTTTAAATACGAATACGCCCTGAGGCATAAACTGCCGCAATTCACTTAGCTCAGTGCTTAAAGCAGTTGTCTGCCACGACAGAGAACCTGGGTTAAATTCCTGCTTGGACCACATTTTAGTACATTCGATGGTTTGAATCCCACCTTTGACTGGTTGCAGCTCATTTGCAGCTTTTAATTGATCTTTCAGATACAATTAACAATGAGTAATTTCCACATAATTTATCTTTCAATTGACTTTATAAGCACAAGCATCCAAATCTTAGCATTCATCTAATATACATTCAGCTTTTCAACATCCCCACGCAATTTCTGCAGAAATTCCACTTTGTCTTCCACTTACTGCTTAAGCACTTCTGGTTAGAGCCAGTCTCCATTTTGGCTCAAAATTTAAAGTCTTCGATAAAGCTAACATGCACGTTTTCAACTCTACACAAGACACAATGAGATTTGAACACACAAAATCGCAAGCCACGTGCTCCATTGTGTTGCCTGTACCAGATTCGCAATCATCTTTATTGGCCAAGTATGTAAAAACACACAACGAATTTGTCTCTGGCATGAGTATTGCAGGAACAAGCAACTATGACAAACAAAGATGTGACACATACCCAAGTTTGGAGAGTATGTAAGAGTGCCATCTGTGCTGTCGTACCAACCAATAGCTGCTGTGCAAACAAACAAACAAACAAAGATAAAGTGACCAGTAGTGTGGTAATTGAGATACAACTTTGAATGTGTAATATGCAGAAAGCACTTTAAAGTGTCCCGTGTGTGGAACATTGATCAATGACAGTTATGTAAATGTGTAGAGAGCTGAAGCTACAATCATCAATACAGTAATACTGTCGTAGGGATGTGCAAAATTGGCAACAATTTGCAAATTGAGGGAATGAGATGGAGGAGGTGGTGACCAGGATGTGGAGGGTCAGAGAGAATTTTGCCTGCCCTTGTAGTTTGGTTCTTGATGGGGTTTTTTTTTTTATCTAACTGTCTGTTGCATTTGGATATCCTGTAATATATTTTTCAAAATATTATTGTCCACAAATAAAGAGGGTTAAGTAGGCATCAATTCAGGGTGAGGTATTTATTAATTGATGTGCACAAATAATTGTATTCAACTTGTTTTATTTCCTTTATTCGATCGTTTATTTTTTTTTTTTGTTGCTTTTCACACTTTTTAGTCGCTCAGTCATATTGTCAATTCAAACAAATGATTGCTACAGTCAGACTGGTTGTAAAAATGAAACCATCATCTTTGAAAGTAAAAAAAAAACTGCCAATGTTCAGTGACAATAGTTCATGAGGGTTTACAACCACTGGAAGAACAAGACATAACTTTTCCACAAAGGCATCATTACAATTAGATTATTTGGCCTGATGAAGCTAATGTCACCTTGTATTAGGAAGATGAGAAGAGAAGAGTAAAGAGTTTTTTTGTTAAAAAACAACAACTTTCCAGCTGACTTCGGGTGAAAAGCAGACTCCATTGTTAGTTGCCAGTTATCACTGTAAAACAACAACATCAAAAGGCAAAAAAAAAAAATTTCAACATATAAAGTTTCATGGCATACACAGTCTGTTGCTTTTACATTATTTTGTGAAGTTTTACCAAGACCTATTGGGCTTGAGGTCAGTGCTTCACCAGCCAATTCCATCCACTTAACATGTTGCTAAATTTGGCTTGGTGAAAAAAAAAAAAAAGACCCTTTCCAAGTTCGAAATCAGTCATCCACCTCAAAGAGCACCGAAAGAGCGTTTTGGGGTTAATTGCACTTGATCAGTCAGATACATGTCTGTAGTATTGTCAAGCACGGCGTAGTGCCGCGTGCTCAGAGACGCTGCGAGGCTGGAGGATCCTGAGAGGATGCCCAGGAGGCGACGGGCACTTTGGAAAAGGTAGCCCATTCTGGAGAGGAAGCAGATGGCCTGCATTAAAAAGCAAAGGGCCCTTGTGACAGTCCTCAATAGCCCTGCAGAGAACTGGATAATTAAATGAGAAATTTAATCAAATTCCTCAAATTAAATGTCCAGCTGGATAGCTTTGCAAAGAACACCGCCGACTACACACTTACCTGAGGGACGGACTCCGGTGCGCGCACAATCCTCCAATCAGTCCATCCTCACACGTGATGAGTGTAGGTGATGATTACTGCTAAAGTATTCCATTCACAGTTCTGCCAGCAGGAGGCAAAGGGGCATTAGTGTGTGGCCACGGGAGACTCATTTGCATAATAGGACCTGAGAGGAAGTGACTAAACAGTGGAGGCTTGATTTCTGTTCTTGCATCAGGGGGGCATAGGGCGCAGTGCCCCACTAGAGCCATCAGGGGGACTCGATCCGTCTCTGGTCGGTCTGTTCGCCAGGGCACGTTAGACAAGCATTCACCTCGTCTTCACACCAATTTTTGGAGTCGTCAATAAACATATGGCGGGAAGCAAACTGCACACAGGATGGCCAGGATTTGAACCCAGAGCTGTGTAACTGTGATGCAAACGGGCTAACCACGCTCCGCTCTTACAGAAGCAAACTGGGTGCAACAAATAAGCCTTGTAGCTCCCCAATACAACAATACATTCATACAAGACGTATTCACTCACACCTATTGCTTTTTTTTTTTTTTTCAGGTAGGGAGACCTTTATAACACAGCTGGCAACAAATTGGGACATGCCACCTATTAGACAGACAAACACAATTTGAGATGTATCAGTCGGACTAATTTAGTGGGAGTCCCACTTCTTGTTTGGAATTCAAACTGCCATGTGGGCGTGGCTTGTATTTGTTGTTGACAAATGGCCTATCATAACTGCCTCTCAGTTATGATTAAGCCCCATGAAATCTGCCTGGCAGGAAATAGCCTACTAGTACACCTTTGGTCTTTGGATTAGTCCAAAGTGTGTTTCATGAGAAGAATACTATTAAAGACAGGATCGTGTTCATCTGTAACTGCTAGGTACAGTCGACTGCAACTCGGGTTCTGACCTCTGACCTGGTCTATAAATCACTGAATGTTTTAGGTCCTAAATACATTAAGGAATGCTAATTGAATATAAACCCAGTAGGGCTCTGAGGTCTGCTGACTCGGGTCAATCATGTTTTAAAAACAAACAAACATGGTGAAGCAGCCAATAGCTGTTATGCTGCACCTAAATGTTGCCAACAGAAGTGAAGTCAGCCCCAAGTATAAATGCTTTTAAGTCCAGGTTAAAAGCTATGCACCCCACTGAATCATTTTTAAAATCAACCTCACTATACTGTCTTAGTTTATTTCTTTCGTTTGATTTTAAACATCTTCAAATATAAATTTGGTTTGCCTTCAGTGCTTCTGTTTTGATTAGCAAAAATAGTTATTTAATGTACTCTTGCTTTGTTGTCAGTAAACTCAGATAATTACTGGTAGTAGTGTTGAATTTCTACTCGGTCTTGTCTCGATCTCGGTCTGGTTATACTCGGGATTTTTGATCAAGTCCGATCAAGACCAGGCTAATACTGTGAACAGTGAGAAGAAACACATAATGCAAATTTTCTTTGTAAAATGACATTTATCATGGCTTGTCAGGACAATTCAGTTTTAATAAGTATGATTTAATAGTTTTTAGATTAAGTGAAACAACAAATGTGCTTAGATTCCAGATTTATTTCATTAGACTATTTTTAAAGCAACATAACAGAATTTGTTTTTGTTGCAAACATAATGGGTGAAAAAGAAGATACTGGTAATTTTGTTGATTTTTTGTGTGTGTGATTTTTCTTTGATATAGCCTGTACAGCCTTGCTCTTGTCTCAGTGTTGACCTCCAAAAGACTCGGTCTTGTTTTGATACTCTCTAGTCTCGATAATGTCTTGGTTGGTGTGGTCTTGTCTACTACAAATACTAACAGATACTACATGTTAATTTTTTCTGATGGGGAAAAAAGTCGGCATCTATTTGAGAGAGTCATTTGTCTTAAGTGGATTTGAGTCGAGTCGATGAATGAGTTATTCGAGAAAATATAATCGTTTTTTTAAAAATTGTTTGGAGTAATTTACTTATGTATGTCTCACTTCCTGTTTGTAATTTAAACTGCCTAATTTGTTTGTTTTTTGCAACGTATGTTTTTGTGTGTGTTTTTAAAACCAGTTTCCTTCATTTTAATTACCGTAGTGCTGTTTCTGTATATTTCCATTCATTTATAATTCAACGTTTAAAGAAAATAAAAGATCAACTCCAGTGTTTTTCATCAGTGGGGGTGGAGGTCGCACAAGGGGTGTCTGCACAGGGTGCCATTCAAGCTCGGACCGCCACTGCTCTCAGGAACAGACCAGCGTCTTAGCTCCAAATCTTTTCCTTTTTTTTCTCTCTTGCATTCAACAAATCCGAGCACCGCCTCCCCGCCGTCCCTCCGCCCCGCGCGCAGGCAGCCTGTCCGCCAGGATGGGACCAGCAGCCGCCTGATATCCACGCATGTATGACCGCTAGTCCACTTCCTGGATGGAAGAATGGGACAATTCCAGCAGCAGTTTTTTTTTCGCATTGTGCATCGCTCCCAGTCACGGATAACCGCCGAGTGATCGTCACTTCAAATCGATATTATCGGACCACTTTCCGAACCCCCTTCTCCTGTGTAGTTAAAGACAGCCATTGATCGCCGCCTGACCCCCTTCCACTCTCCGGGAATGTGGCTCCGCGGAAGCCCGTCGTGGAGTCATAAGAGCCCTGCTTGGAAGTGTTTCCACACAGCCGTGGCGTGTTATTCCTCGAAGCCCAAGGAGCCTCAGCTCGGACCAACGCGGACTATTTTGTAAGGGGGGAATACAAGATTTTTTAAATTTATTTTTTGATGCTTGCGTGGCCGCGGCGTCAACTTCAATTTTTGGGGGAAAGGCTTCATTCGCACGCGTGGGATTTTCTCCCCCTTTCTTTTCCTATAACAAGCTAAAAGACGGACAAAACACAATCAAACTTTGTCACCCATCGCATCCTCAGTGCTCTCCATGAGTAGTCTAACATGCAGAGGAGACGGGAACCGAATTGCTGGTGGATTTTATCCGTAATGATTCTGCTAACCTTGCCCGAACACGGCGACTGTCATCCTGGTAAGTAGCGACGTTTACTTTGCGGCACACAAGCTAGCTTTCATTTTTCCAAGCTCCGACTGTAGATAGCTGCGTCTTTGAATTACTCTTTTTTTTCTCTCCCCCCCCCCTTCTAATTATATTGCCGCACATTCATCTTGTAATGTCGACATTAAACGCCTTTAAAAAGGCGACGTCAACACGTCCCGAAGCTGCTTTACTTATTAGTGTGCTCGTTTATCATCCAAGCTGCACTATGGTGCAAAATATACGTCACATTAACGTGATAAAATAATAATAATTATTTTTTTTATTTAACTTTTTAAAAGCCACCCTTTGACAGTATGGCAAAGTGTCAGTAAGGATGCGAACCGTACCATTGTGTGCCAGTCGGCACTTTTATGGCATCGTCTTTCTATTTAATTGTAGCCAAAGTTTGATCTTAACTGTCTTTAATGTGTGTCCGTGTGTGTGTGTCTATGGCTGCTTGTCATGATGAGGGCGACACTTGCCCCCCACCCCCCCTCTCGTATGCTGGACAGCGAGCAGCCAGTATGAGACTGTGACTCATTTTACACCCACTGGACAGTTTATTAGGTACACCTGGGAGCTGTGTCTACCAAAAGGCAGGATGCCAATTTTTTGTAGCAGTTAGTATGGCATAAAAATTAGCATTTGTTGGGTGAATATTTATGACATTGTCAATAAAAAAAAAAGAAAAGGGAAATCCAATTGTCTTGCTTTGATCAGATGCGTGATGCATTTGATAAGATAGCGAGTGTGAAAATGTCTCCTGTAGTATTTTATAGGTAAACATTTAACCTACATTTAATTGTTTGCAGAAGCCTAATTCTGTGCAGTATAAGAGCTGTGGTTCTCGTCTGCAGTGTTGTTAAATAAATCCCTCTCCGTCACTCAAAACTGAGCGATATTATCTTTTGTTGATATTTGACAGATCTTGTTTGGATTCTATTCGATTATGTAGGGTCACTGACTGTGTAGCGGTTCACTCGGCTGATATCTGTGCAAGCAGCGTGAGTTCCTTTCCCACTCGGTGACGTTCCAAATCTGCTCTATTTCCTCTCTTGCGGTGTCTGTCTATCTTTGCAGATTTTTTTGGGGGGGGACATATTTTGTTTTGCTTTTCCCCCCGATTTTGACGGTGTAGTGGTTCACTTGGCTGATGTCCAAGCAGGCAGCGCGGGTTCAATTCGCTCTCAGGGACATTGTGAAAGGTCTGTCTCTATGACCTGCAATTGAGTGGCGACCATTCCAGGGCAGAGCTGTGCGATATAATGAAATAAATCATAGTAAATGTCATCCATACGATATTACCCTCTATAATTTAATAATTTTAGATTTCCCTCACACTATTTTGTGGAAATGCAGCAGATGCTTTCCCTTTGCTTAGTAATATGCTACGCCAAGTAGAGAGAGGCCGTGCGTTCGAAATGCCGATGATCAATGTATCCTGCAATTCACATTAGCGCTCGACGCTAGCTGGGTTCTACTCCGACGCACGAGCCGAGCCGGTTGGTGCAGCATTCTCAAGAAGCAGTTTTGTATTTATTTTGTATTTAGTTTATTTCCATCTTAGGTCACAGAACTAACACGGCATCTATATACAATATCTAGTTGTATATCCACATGGCTATTTCTGCGTCTCTTATTTCTTCTTTGTCTCCCATCAACATACCGGTACTCCGTTTACATAGTGCCTCTAGTGTTCAAACTGAGACATAACAGGGTGTTAAACCAGGTTCGACAGAGCAAACAGAAAAACTAGTTTCACTTCTAAAATAGTTCATTTATTCACGTTCACTGGTTAAATTGTTGGCATGCTTGAATGTCACTTCAAGGACTATATCATAATTTATTTTTTAATTGCTTTCATTTTATTGCATTCTTTGAAAACTGGTTGCACTACCAGATATTTTGAAATGTCATTTTTTTTTATATATATATATATATATATATATATATATATATATATATATATATATATAAAATGGTTTTATCGCACAGCTCTTTTCCAGAGTGTATATACCACCTTCAGCCTGAACGTCAGGTGGGACAGACGTCATCTCCCCACGACCCTGAACATGATAAGCAGCATAGAAAGTGGACGGATAGATTATGTAGGTTAACAAACGTTATGGCACTGAGTGGATCAAAGTATGTCAGAAAATCTATGATGCACCAATTGAACAAATGTTTGTCATTCGGATGGTATCATTTATTAGCACTTGTGCGCCACTGTTTATGCCATTGCATGGTGGATGGGATTAAATGCTCAGCCCACAGGCTGTCGGTGATGTGAGCTGGTGAAATGCTGCCCCATACGGGTGTCTAAGATGTATATGTGTAGTTCTCAATAGCTCAGGCAAATTGTAATGTTGGCGCAGTTTGTGGGGGGGGAAAAAAACCCGGGATTTGACAAATGTTGCACAACTGTTGTATTATCATAATGGGCAGCCTCGTCTATAGTTTTGATCAGCGGTCAGAAATCTGGCAGATTTAGAAAGCGGTCATTTTTGCTTTGATGTGTTTTTTGTTGTTGCTTACATTTCATGTATGTGCATGACAACAAGCGTAGACAAGCTAACCAACTGGCAGTGGTTGTTGGTCATTACTGACAAATTTGTTCTCCCATAGTCTAATCCCCATATTTATATGAAAGCAACAGTGATGCATTCCAACTGCCAAACAACATTTTCCTGTTGGAACATAATTCAGAGAGTATAATTATTTGTTGGTGCTGTCACTGTGTGGCCTAAAATGCGCTCATTTATTTTTCCCAACTTTATCGTCTCTGATCACTGTTGCTGGTCTTCGCTTCCAAAAAATCTTGCATACTGTTCTTTGATTTTTATCCGCTACTGTTCACACTTGATTCATTCATGTACTGTATTTTAAACGGGCTTTATTTTAATATGTCTGCATGAAATTTGCTTATTCTCTAATTTATTCAATTTAGCTCTCAGCCAGGAAATAGAGTTAAATTAGCTAATGGTACATACGGGCTACGGCTGCTACACCTTCAGAGAAAACAGTTGGTTCAGACTATTTCTTGAAAGGAAGAAAAAAAAATGCAGTGCTGACCAAGTGACCTTTGACCTCAGCCACCTCAAGGATTTTGCTATTATTAGGAAGGATCCAACTGTCACCATCACCAAATCTTTATTCACTGTATAGTCTTTTTATTAAATGACATTTTCCACCCTTCAACTTTCATAATCGTGAGAAGTTAAAATTTGACAAGTGATGGACATAAATACTGTGACGAACATTGGAAAGATTATTGCTTATTTGTTTTAAGCGCAGCTCTTTTTTATGGTGTACATTGCTTCCTATTTTGTTAGTTATGTCGATTTATGTCACTGAGCAATAAGGACAGAGACACGTTTGCCGCTAGGATATCTTTATATTGCTACAAGTTTTATTTCTCGTTCGGTTGTCATCTACTCTGGTGGCAGAACAAATACAACATTCACACTGCAGGGTGCCCAATTTGGATTTTTAAATCCAAATTATTATGATTTTTTTGCATTGTCAAACAATTATGAGCATGACTTGATCCAGACTGCAGTTACATCGGTTACATGCCAGATTTATATCGACATACGAAAGAGGCCACAGTCAGATTTTTGAAAAAAGAAAAAAATAATTGTATCATTCTTATTGACATGAAAAAAATAGATGCAAGTCACATTGTGTAAAAACAAACAGAAGAAAAATATTAAGTTATCAGAGTTGGTAAGTGACGGTTACTGACAGATGCTCGTTTTTTTGCGATGATGGAACACTGTAAAAAAAAGAAGAAAAAAGAAGTAATATTTACTTGAAAAATTAGTAAAGTATTTTCACTCCGAAATTCTAAGTAACTTTTACAACCAGAGTTTTAAGTACATTTTACAAGTTTATTAAAAAACAAAACAATGTAAGCGTTGAGGAACAAACCCATGACCTTCAGCTTGGGTGACAGCCGCTGTACCACCTGAGCCATGCCCCTCCTTTTTTTATGTTCGTATATTGCTGGAGTCAGGTGGAACCCTCGTACCTCCAAGAGTGGTTTTGGTCTCATTTTGGACACACCGGCAATGCAGTATGGTGGCAAACAGCAAGAGTTGCATGGCTCAGGTGGTAGCATGTCTGTCTCCCAAGATGGTCATGATTTTGTGCAAAGCTTTTTTTCTTTATTTTTCTTTCACAAGTCAAATGAACTCAAAACTCTCCTTGTAAAATTTACTTTGAAATTCTGAGTGAAAAAAATCAACTTTACTATATTTTTTTCCAAGTAAATATTACTCCCCATTGTTTTGTTTTTTTACAGTGAAACGTGGTTTGAAAATGATGACGGAAGGAAGGACCAGCAACATTTTGTAAAATTCACATCTCTTTGAGTTATTCCTTTTAGATGCACATTGAACTGACACACCACACGATGCCATATCATATCGAGGCCTATTTTTTCAGTTGATATTTGTTGAATTCTGACTATAAAAGTTTAGCGATAGCCAGTCAAAATTAAGATTTGTATTGTTAGGATTTCTTATAACACCTCACTAAGGTTATCTGGTATCAGAAAAATAGGAGAAGTAAGCTTTGTGAATGTGAAGATTGCGTGATGTTTTTTGTGTGTGCCCCCCCCCCCCCAACACAATCTATCATCTTGCCTGCAATGCCACTTAATCAAGAGCAGAGAGCTAAACATGCATATTCTGTTTCATCTCGCAACACAGTGAGGACATAAGTGAATGATTGTACTTGTAGTGAACTGGAATAGCCTGAAATTAGTGCCACCCCCTCAATTTATTATTCAGCCATATAATTAAAATCCTCAAATGTCATCCTTCACTGTTGATAGCATTGGTAGAACGTTAAATGCAGTTCTGTCCCAGATTGATGTTGTTGCTGCTCGTGTGTGGCACCAATTATCCCCCGTATCAGTAGCAGTGATGCAACAGAAGAACGCTTCTGTCTTAATCACGTCCCTTTCTGCCCCCAACGCTCCCAAGTTCCCCGCTTCCATGCCCTCAGCCTGCCGTTTTATTGACTTGTCGCCTTACAAGCTGTGAACACAGCAGACTTATTTCATATTGCATACCTCAGTGGACCTCTGACATGCAGCAGAAAGGCTGACTGCCGGACGGACGAAAGGTCGCCGGTTGAAAAATCTAGTTGAACTGTACTCTGTTCACGTAATGGTGCTCAGCCAGCGTGTTGAGCGAGGCTTTTCTATTCATTACCAACATTTTTTGTGTGTGTGTGCGTGTTTGAAAAGAGAATGCCGTAAATGGAGAATACATTTAGCTGCCCTCCTCAGTCTTTTGACTGTTTGGTTGCTCTGAAATATTCTGAACGCTTGTCACCGAGGTAACCGTCCGCCTCGGTTTTATCTGTCAATCAAGGAAGCTATTCTTCACTCGAGTTGGTAGCCACTTAAATTGCGCTACTTAACATTGAGATTTAATCAATGTTAATGGGCCCATTAATCCTATATCTTCTTACCTTGCCTGCAGGTAACAGCTGTTACGTCCGTTTACATTGCTCACTTGCTGTGTTCCACGCTCCTCCAGTCTTATTCGCTTTTTTTTGTTTGAATGCGTCTTCGAGATTACATCAGCAAAGTAAACTGGCAGATAAGAGCCCACAGTAGGATTTGCCACTTTTTAACTTGTGTGACCATCTGTGCTTCTTTTTGGGAAATGTTTTCAGGTACTGCGGCTTGGTAGATGGGAAGGCTATGTATGCCAAATGTTCTTTCCAAGAGTGGCTGCGGGAGGATGCAATACTTCATCACACTATCACATTTAGGATCGTATTACCCATTTGAATTGGACATTTGAAAGTTGAGAGTTAGCGTATCTACAATTGGTGAAATAAATACTATAGACTTGCTACAGACTAGCTAACTAGCATGGCTAACATCAATTAATTTTCTCTCTGATGTTACACAAAGCAGATACGTTTTTTAAAAAAGTTCTCTTTTTTTTATTATAATTGTTTTAGAAATAAATGCTGTTTACTGTTATATTGTGGAGAGTGAGCAAGAGTTGTTGTTATTAATGCATTTCAGAACTGGAATTGCAATATTGTGAAATGATGTTTTTTGCTCATCTTACCAGAATCTGATACTAGCCTATGCCGAGTCCACATTCAGGATGGCCAACAAGCATTACCTGACTGCACCCAAAAGAATGCTGATGTTTTTGTCTCAACATGTGGTCTAAAGAAGAATAACCTTAAGTTAGGGACAATTCCGAGCTTCGGTCACAAGTCAAAATGGCGGTTTTATGCTGCATTTGAGGAAGGTTTGAAGTTTGTTTTATCCCACTCCGTGAACGTAAACAACAAAAATGGCTGATTCCGATAAATTGTTTGTTCTGGTTAACGCAGTCATTCCACATCACGTTGTGTCACGTGAGCATATGTTTTGTATTTACTTTTGCCTCAAAGGCTTTTAAGTCGGAACTGACATAGTGTGACACATTCACATTAAGAGTTTCGAATAGTCTCCAAGTAAAAGTTATTGTCAAATTCCTATGCATAGTCAACATTGAGGTATCTATGGACTTTGCTTATTTATTTATTTTTTAGCCTTTTGCAAAGACAGCATGTTATCACAGGCCAGCGGCAACTGTTTGGCACATTTCAGATTTTTTTTTAGTAGCAAAAATAAAAAATAAAGTTCACATTTAAGCCATGTTGTACGTAATGTCATTTCCGAACTATAGTACCGACTATTTGACTTTTCTAACCCACAATGACTTTGAGTGTGACGTCGACTAGTCACCAATCACGTGTTTTTGGCTTGAGGAGCGCTTGCAGCAAACAGATGAGTGCGTTGAATGAAGTTAGTTTTACTCTTTCTGAATGTGCTGTAAAAAAAAAAAGGGGGTGGGGGGTCCAGCCTCGAGGAGGACTTTGGAAAAAAATGTCAGCCTACAATACAAGGTGAAAGTAGGTTAGAGAAGCTTTCCACCACACATGAAGAGGTCTGTGATTATTTGCAAACCTGCTGCTGCGGTAGGCCCAGAACGAGGACAGGTTTCCTCCCGTTTGGCCAAGTTGTGCAAATGTTACCTGGCTCTCCCGGTGGCAAGCAAACGGCAGGAACGTTTTTTTTCTTCTTCTCTTTCTCTCTCCAGCTGGATATACAATCAATGCGACAGCGGGGAAGATTTCACCTAGTCCACGTCGATGCTCTTGTAAGGTTCTGCCTAAATCAGTCAGTGTATGAGTTTTCAATTTTTGGCTGAATATCTATTATTGCCAAGCGTTCTGCTCGTATCAATGTCATCAGCGACTCGTCAACGTTGACTTGAATTTCATCACATTAGTGTCGACTAAGTCTGAAGTCGTGCAAACCTCTAGTCTGTAAAAGGATTCAATATAATCTAGATTTCTTGTTACGAACGACGTCTCTTTTTTTTTATGTTCTTCTCAGATTGTATCACAGATAGCTAGCAGAAGGAAACGGCATTTGCGCAAAAGCTCACTCTATCGTCAAACTATTGCACATGTACATTGAAATTTACATCAGTCATGTGAATTGTCTGCTGAAAAATTGATGTTCTTGTCAGTTATCGGCACATGCGTATTCATAGAAATTATGCACAATTGGTTGTTAAACTCTCTTCGCTTCTCTTCACAACAAAGTGAGTGGGCGAGGTGTGGTGCGGAGCATGAGTACATGTTTTGAAAGACAGTTCTGGCGGCCATTGGAGACACTTTCTGACACATTTTAACAGTTCAAACAGGAAATGTGGGAGAACAAAGAATCTCAGTAAAGTTATTGAGTGGACTTGTGAGGTCGTTATCAGTATCAGTGATGACATTATTCTGCACTTATTTTGGCAAAAAGACCAATTTCATTTATTTGTAGATATTTTATCCCGCTCAGGGAGTGTTGTTGAGATCTTCTCAGTTATTGTACTGATCATTTTGAGTGTGTTGAAAATGCCTGTTCTATGGGAATTAAAAAAAAAGTTAATCCTAATGTCATTCATGAGGTTTCGCTTTGACGCCAATAGGACATTTGTGGTGTTTGCAGCTGCATGGTTAAAAACTCCTTCGGGAATTTCTCTGGATAATTGGTCCAATATGTATAACGTAGGACAGCACATCTTGCTGCCTCATGATGATAAAAATGGCATTAGGACCATATGCTATAAGTCTCCATCCAGACTCAGCACTTTGTGTGGTGTCTCTCGACCAGCTGCCTGTACAACTCGCTAAATGGTCAATTGGGAGAAACATTGCAACTTTGAGCACTTTTCACCCACACACATAATTTAGTTCGCTTATTTTCTTGCAATGACCATATAGCTTGTCCATTAGATTGGGGGGGGGGGGGGGGGGGGGTTGTATGGTGTGAGTGTGGACTCTCATGGTAGAAACTATAATAATGCTAGCTTGAGATCTTCCGAGTTTATTGGCTGTGAAAAAAATTGACAATCCTACGGCCTGAAAGTATTATTTCAGGTTTTGTGCTCAGTCGTGCGCAACAGCTAGAAGTCTGCTTAGTGCTTGCTTTGCAAAAAAAAAAAAAAACTGCATACCAGATTTCCTCGAACAGTGACCTCCACTGTTAGACGTGTCTCAAATCAATTAATCTCTTAGTTTTTCATCCACTTGAACACATTTGCATCTCTCCCCAATTAGACCTCTCCGGTTTTCTTTCTTCCACATTGCTAACCAAAAAAAAACAGCCCCTACCGAAGCACATTCCCTACCCCTAGGATGTTGGTCCTTTTTGCATTTAATATTCCAGTCTCCTCCATGCTTCCTCAAGTATTGTGTACATGCATTGTTTATGTTCTTGGGAACTACACGGCTTGAGATGAGTTCTGCCTAGTCTGCCACTGCCCAGCTTGCCTGGGTTAGCTTAGTCATTCTGTATAAATTTGTGAAAAGCAACATTTACTGTACCAGTCAAAAAGTGGGACACACTTTTTTTCTGCTATAAATTTTGTGCCTGGACTCTTGACTGGTACTGTACAGCTACAGCAGCTTTTATATATTTGACCACCAGCCATGAAAATGAGAAGAGACCATCCAATGAAGTAATCAATGAAGTGCTGTAATGCGGACACTTTTTTTTTTTTTTCAATGAGCTTTTGTTGAATTTGAATCTCCTTTTTATACCCACATTCAAGTGCTGTCAAAGTTAAAGCGTTAACTCATTGATGAATCACAAAAATGTATGGCATAAATCATGTATTATTAGATTAATCACACTATTATATTTGACCGCAGTTGATCCTTTTAGCTTGACATCGGATGGTTATGTTAAAGATAGCGTTTGCACAAAAAAACATAATTCAAGCATTTCATTAAATGTTTGCGTATGACATTCTGAATATTTGTTCATGTCAAACTACTGGGGTAATTTTTTTTCCCATCTTAAATGATGCTAGTAATTAACTGATTGGGGAAAAACGAGGAGGATGAGAGTGTGCGGTGGAACATTACATGTAAAAAGAATTACCACATAACAGGTGCTCTTCAAATTTGATAAAAAGCCTTTTTAATTAAGTGATTAATCCAAATTCTGAGATGATTAACCTGATTTAAAAAATGAAATTGATTGACAGCTCGAAATCAATAAATTATGTGTTTTACAATTTGTTAAGTTTTCTTGTAAAACAATCCATTTTAAAATTCATGGATCACACTAAAACATATTTAGCATAAACATATCATTTTGATTCAGGATCTTCCTCATACGTGTGTGTATATACCGTTACAGGAATGATGTAATTTTGGTAATTACCAAGGCTATTAAGTTTGGGCAGCTGTGATATAAACCTTTCATTGAGTGGTGGTTTAATAAACGTGTTAAGTACCATATATATCATGTTTAATATTATAGAAATGTCCTTGTCCTCTCTGCAGTTGGGAATACAAGCACTTATTGTGTTAGGAACTTGGTATTTCGTATTGTCACCTTTTGACTTGCTTCCATGCGTCTGTGTTTCGTCTTTATACAGCGCAAATACAAATTTAGCAGTTTCTGTTTTTCAGTGTGCCATTGTCAGAAAAATCTGGCCGCTCTTGATAATAGGAATCGATAAGCTCGGAGGCACACGAGTCCGGTTAGATCGGACAAATTGGAAGCATTGCTCGATTCCCATCCATATAGCACATCGGCTTAATGGCTAAAAAAAAAAAAGGAAAAAAAAGGCATTACGGAAATGCGCCAGAGGCCACTAGATTTGATCAAAATCAAATTGGCTTGCATGGCAGTGCACTATTTGTGGCTTAATGTGACAAATGGCCGAAATGGCCAGTGGACATAAGTGTGGAGTTTGCCATCTGTGGTGAAGCGGCACATCAGATGATTTTAATTAAAACAAACTCAAATGCAAATTCTGTGTCATTTGACTAGCTGTACATCACTAGTGATTTTTGACGTGGTTGGGCTTGCTGAAAAGCCGACGCAATCTGTGTGGCGAGTCTCGCTCGGTGCTTTAGCCAAGAGACTGCTGGTCACAGTAGCTTTTTAATCAATTAGAAATGACTCACTGCCACTTCAGTCCAAATCATTTCATCCGTCCTCGCCACAAAAGACACAGAGCGACACGCACACATGCACAGTCGATCGGGATTGGACGGGGCTGCTCTAAAACAAAGGGGGAAACGCTGCTGGGGAATCAAATGCACTTATTTCCTGTGCTTCTTGACAAATGTGATGAATGTCCAGCCTGCGAGGCAGTGTCACTAAAGGACATATACTGCTGCACTCAAGGACTTGGCCATATCAATAAATGTCCTGTGTCCTTCAGTCCCCACATCCTCTTTCCCCTTAAACAATCTTGCTGTGATGCGATACCGTGTCAGCTTTGCTTACAGCTGAGCTGTCAGTCAGCGTTGCCCCATGGAGAGTGGAAACAATGGAACCTTCAGGCTCCTTCTTCCTGCATTGTGTTGTTGTGCATCAACAGAGCATGTGTTTGCTTTGTGCTCATTGTTGTTTTCTTTTCTTTCAGGCTACATTCACCGTGGCCTGACAGTAGACGTCCCCCGTCCATGAGGCTAATTTCCCCCGTCGTCAACTATGGGATTATAACGACAGTCCCTAAATGTATATGACTAGGTCGGGCGGTGTCAAACTCATTTTTGGCGCTGCCCACAGCGTGGTTATGCTTTGCCTCGCAGGGCCGGCATTACTGTGGAAACGTACAAAAGTAATAATCACGGCATCGTATTAGTATTACACACAGTTGACCCTGCCTTTGGTTTTTACGATGTATAATTTTAACCAAAAAATCCATTTAGTATCAGAAACTAGACTATTTTTCAATTTGTGTGCCGGATAACTTGCGTGTAATCTGAATTGATTGTGTTTTTTTGCTTGTTTGGAATGTTCTCTGCCTTGCTTGGCCAGATAACATTTGTTAAAGAGGTTTTAAACTACGTGATCCTCATCTGGTTAAATAAAGGATTTCATTGATTGATGAAGAAGGGATTAGTTGGAAATATGATTGTAATATTTGTAAGTAACAACATTTTGTACAGACTTTTAGACATTACATTTGAAATGGGAAGCCATTGGAAAATGCTGGCAAACAAATATTTTAAATGATTGTTTTTTCAGTTTACATTAAAGTGGAAGTCGACCTTAAATATTTCTTGACAATAATATGTTATTTGTGACCTCACTAGTCTAAACATGAAATTCTGATTAATATTACATTTATGCAATACGAAGCAAAATCCATCCGTTTTTATCCATCGTAGGCCATTTTGTCACTTGCTGCTAACTGAAGATGACATCACAGTTGCTCAGGTCTCAGGCAACTACCAATCACAGCTCCTCTGTTTTCTGAAGTTGCACTGTGATCGGCTGTTACCGGAGACCTGAGCAACTGCGATGTCATTTTCTCTCGGCAGCAAGTGGAAAATGGCCGCCTATTGATACTGATAAAAACTGCTGGATTTTGCTGCTTAACTCATATTCCACTAACACAATATTAACCAGGATACCGCATTTCGTTGTCCACACAACATGATGTGGTGGGCCGGAACTGGCCCCCGGGCCTTGAGTTTCACACCAATGCAGCAGATGCACATGATGTGTTCCCTCGTGAAATGCCGTAAACTCAAGTCATGAAATGATGTGGCCTGGGCCTTCAGTCTGACACTTGTTGACAAGGCTTTCAGTTGCTTTTGATGAATTGGATTTTAACCTTTGCATACATTAGATTGTTTTGAGCAGCTGTAGGAAATGTTGAAAATGCACCTTTTGAGTTGAGTTGAGTTATGAATTTAATGTACTGCAAATTTTGGATTAAGCAAAAGAAAACAAAAACTGTACTTTTGCGTTCGGACGGACGGATGTTGTACTTCCAGAATCCAAAAATGAAGTTGGAAATGATGCCTCGCAGTTGTTAATCCTCAGATCTTTTGTCTTTCACTGTCATCCTGCCAAGAAGCAACAAACGCATGCATAAAACATTCTAAAGCGGAGTTTGAGGCAAAACTATTTTTTAGCGCGCTCACGCTGAAACATTTCCCTCCACATTTATACTGTACCTGCAAAAACACAGAAGTGAAGTCTACTAACACCTGCCTATTGTCTTTGGGGAGAAGTCACTTTGCAGTCGTCACAGCCGGGCTGTTCATCATCTTCAGCTCTGATTGGCAGGATGGAAACGTAACACGCGCTTGCACCGTGGTTTTGCACTTAAAACGCATCCAATATGTTCATGTTATAAAACACAAACACCCCCGTGGATACAGTTTTTTGTAGACTCCAAACAGAAGGCTGTGCATATGGTGAAAAACAACGGTATGATAGCTAGCTTGTTAGGTGTGGCGCAGGTCCGTTGAGAGCGAGGGCCACCAGGGGGGAGCTCAAGCTAAAAAAACGAGTTTGTTTTACTATTACGGGCACAGTTTATTTAAATGCAGCTGTGATTCAATTTGTACTGTGTGGCAAACAAATAATTTGGTGATAGGCATGGTGGGTGCTTTAGTTATGATGCATGATTTTGTGAAACGGTCTTCTTTGAGTTGAGACTTTTTGGTTTGATATTACACTTAAGTCGTCTGTACAGTATATGAAACTAGTTTTCAGGAGAAACTCCAACACAGGACACATTTAATGAGAACAACAAAAATTCACATGAATACTATAAACAATTATCGATCACATACTTAAAAAAACGTCCAAAAAAGGCTCTTATATGTACACATTCTGCAATTAGACACAAAAGGTAGTCAATGTCATTGAAAAGGCCTTTTCAGCCTTTTGCATTTCAAGTTCCAAAAATGACAAAAAAACAAAACGACAATTGTTTTTTCTCCTTAAGGAAACGCATCCAGGAAATATCACTTAAGTCTGCATGTACGATTTACCATTTTTTCTGGATATGACTTTCCTTTGACCTTGACTTTGAATGACCTTACAATTCAAGGTTATAGCAAAGTCGGCGTGTCCTGCCTGGAATTGGACTGGAAAATACTTGTATTATGTTTAGAGATAGACCGATTATTAGTAGTCAAGAAGGCCAATAAACGATATTTTAAGCCGATATTCATTTTCAGTAAAAAAAAAAAGTAAAGAAAAAGGGAGGCGGGTTATTGTCGTAAATTTCTTGTTTTTGTTTTAATGTCTTTTAAAGCATTAATGCTTATTGAACAATATTTCAGACTTTTCAAAATGTAATTAAAAAATATATATATAAATCTTAGACAATATACTTCATTTAAAATAAAAATAAAAATAAATGATCAGGGAGCTCCCAAGGTTATTAGTACGTATTCAAAAGTTACATGGAAACTGGGAACACATTTCTTTGTTTTAATGTCAAACAAAAACAAAAGTTTCAGAAGGTTCAGCAGCATCTCTTATAATGTTAACTGAAAAATGTAATAAATAGTCCCCTGAGGTTAAAATGGTTTTAGCTTGACCTTTTATCGGCTGTCAGAGTTTGATAAAAGTCTGATTCTGATATTCATCAAATGTCCAATATTGGCACTAATTATCGTTCTATCTCTAATTATGTTGTCCAGAAATGATGATGTTGACTTCAAAATAATTATGATATTTTTATTTATTTATTATTTTTTATAAAGGTTGCTTTGTCATTACATAGTTTGATAATATATGGTAGGTTTTAGCCTGAAAAGCTCTGTGAGACTTCCTGGAAAAAAAAATTCAATTAATGCCCATATACACCTTGGGTCCATCATAAAACAATCAGTAAAATAGAGTCCAGTTAATTAATTTGCTCAAAGCAGCTTGACAAATTATCACGCGTTTTAGTCATTGGTCAGTTGTAAATCATTTAAATTCATTTACCGTGGAACTATAATGTGTTTCCCCCCCCACCACCCCCGGGGGCCCCCCTTCCGGAAGCAAACATGCAGAGGCTCTTTCA
This sequence comes from Leptonotus elevatus, assembly GCF_054856555.1. Lineage (NCBI taxonomy): Eukaryota > Metazoa > Chordata > Actinopteri > Syngnathiformes > Syngnathidae > Leptonotus > Leptonotus elevatus. Next base: position 16,052,930 of record NC_141248.1, on the reverse strand, counting down.
TTGCTTTCACAAAGAGACTGACATTTTGTTTGTTTCTCCCACTTGCTTCTTCTCTCTCTGACAGCCGAAAGAAAGCAATAGGAATTGGGTCATTGTTTTTTTTAAACCGTGCTTTGACGAAGCAATCAAATAACTTTCAGTGACGTCGAGCGCTGTACAGCAGCGGAGTGGTGTGATTGCTTGATGTAAAATGGGGCGGCTACAAAGGAAATCTGGTGCGAGTTAATTTCAGAGGATTTCCAGAGTGGAGGGAAATGTGCTGAGTTGGATAGTTTTAGGAGGGAGTTTAAAGACTGCCCTATCGATCCTGTTGGCATGTTCCCCCTCGGGGAATGCAAATGTTTCACTTCCTTTACACACATCCAAACCCTCCTGGCAGGAGAACCTTAATTATCTAGGGATTTGAATACCACGGCCTTTTCCTCTGGCAATTTAATTTCCCAGAAACAAATAGTTTCACACTTGCTGAACAATGACCACCCTTCTATTTGTACGCCGCTGTGACAAGAGATAGCGTGACACCAGTCTCAACTGGTGAATTTGCTAATTGTCAAGAAAAATCCTGATCCCCATTATTTTTTTAATTTTTTTTTTACAAATGTCATCGTAATACCTGCGAGTTTGCTCATCTGTCAAACACTATTGCACACTGAAGCTGTGACAGCTGCTGCATGTTATTGTCACAGCCAATTTAAACCCAAGTGTTTACCAGACCGAGGAGACCTATCCCCAGGTAACGGCTAATCACTCAGGGATTCAACACATCATCTGTCCCACGCTTAATAGTCAGCGTGGAACGGGCACGGTGGAAGGCACCAGCTCTGCCTGAACGGCCACACAGCTTTCAAGACAACTCAATGTTATGGATGATTGGTCCAATTAAAAGGTTTTGGTTGAGTTGATGACACCGGTGACACCATAGTGCCGTCCTGACAAAATGAGACAATCGTTTAGCATAGCCGCTACTTTGAGATAAGGCGCAAACATGGCAGTCGGATATGGGCACTCTGTGACCTGGTAATCTTCATGTCCAACGTCTAAAACAGTTTCTAGAAAAATCAGCCGGTCTGGTTGAGTCTTGAATCTCAAGTGTGAGTAAAGATTTCATCTGTGATCAGTTAATTGCTTTTTAAATGGAAATGTGGTACAGAAGTTGATAATTAAAGCACACTTGGTTTTGTTGTTGGCAGTTGAGTCTAGTGCTGTCACTATAGATAATTTTTGTAGAATCAATTAACCTATTGATTATTCAATCGATTAATTGACTATTGACATTTTAATTTTGCATTGAAGTGTATTATAAAATCACCCCCCCCCCCCCCCCCCGATTACTATTTATTAACCAGTGATTGGCGGTGATCCATTATATTCGTATAGTGATTAAAAAAAAAGAAGAAGAAGCAAAACAAAAACAAGGAGATTGATGTATGTGTTACCGGTTCAATAATTGTTTTCCAAATTAAAAACAGATGTTTGCAAATGTATTATTTTGAACACAGAAGATAATCAGTCTTCTTTCATGAAGAACTACAGAAATCAGTGAACAATTACTGTTGATATGCTGAAATCAGAGCATTTGGACCATTTTAAGTAAAATAATGGCTCCAGACGATTACTCGATTATTAACTCATTCACTCCCAGCCATTTTCACTGAAGCAAACCCCTCCTCTGTTTTACTGGATTTTGACTGATTTTGCAAGGCCCACAGAATATTGGGTTGTATTGCTATAAAAACATGGAACCTACCAAAAAAAAGATTAGTCTTTTCTTTCATCAAGAAGAAAAAGTATATTTCTATCTGTTTCCGTTTTGCAGCACTTAGCATTTGAATATAGCTAAGCTTCAAAAGAGCCTTTTTGCAACAATGCCCTGGTTGATCTCTTATACTCTGCTGTCACCTGCAGGCCGTTTTTGTAACAACTACCATTGCTTCAAGCGTTCTCTTCAGTTCAGAGGCTGCCAACGCCTTATGTATGCTAGCAAAAAAAAACAAAAAAAAAAAACATTAAAAATATATAAATACATTTTTGGGACCATGGCAATATTTAAAATAGAACATTTTTATGTTTTTGGGAGCAAAAAATGATAATCTTATTACTTGTCAATGAATCAATTAATTTGAACAGCTCTAGTCTTTGTGAACTTTCTAAGCTATGGTCACACATTCAAAAACCTTGTTAACATTTCCTCGCTTGCCAATCAACCCACCTCAGCTCACATTTGAGAGATGACATCACTACATCTGCCCACTTTTTATTGCTGGTAGTTCTTTTGCCTACAGCTTCATTGCAATTCCTTCATCTTTTTCCCAATAACATCCTGCCCAATTGCATTTTTGGTCCGTAAGCATTTTCTGTGTAAACTTCATGAATACTGTCTATGATGTATGTTGACCAAAATAGAATTGTAGATCAACAGATTACCGCAAATGGAAATGACAAGTAAATTCCTTGCTGATGCAACTAATACTAAAACAAATACTGGACATACATTCCTAGAAAATGGAAAAAGCAGGATAAAACAAGTTTTGAGCTAAATCTCCGTGACTCATATTTGATAGGATAGATGAGGTATTATAAATGTCTTGTTATATGAAATGAATTGTCCCCCTTTTTATCCGATATACAAGGTGAACGTTACCAAGTACACAAAAATGTAAAGCCTGCTTGTGGAGGCTTAAGAAGAAATGACACGAATATAAAACACATGAATAATTACCGAGCATTGTGCAGAAAATGACTCTACGCTAGTAGGGATGTTTTTTTGTTTTTTGTGTTTGTTTTACTGTGAGCTTCCACATTTGCACACACAAAAAAAAGAGAGCTTCAGTGGAGTTGAGTAGGAGGGCTGGTTTGCAAACAAATAACAGCCACCGTGGCTAACTTTTGTTTCGGCTGCGGAACCTTTTTGAAAAACAGTCACGACATCTCTGAAAGGTCACAACTGCCTTTTGTCTTTTCAGCCTTTACCGTAGAAGTAGAACTTGATATTAAGACTGGTTACATTGATCATAAGAGTGTTCGGCATTTAAAATTCGTTTTTTTTTTTTTTAAGTTTAGCGTAAATGCAAAAAATTTACTTTTGTTAACACCCCCCTAATAACACCTTGCACTTTGACGTTCTGCTTTGTTGTGGTGTTTTGTTGCATGACTTGAATAATTTGCAGCACTGTTCAATTAAATGCTGCTCATTAGCTTATGCATGCGCGAGTTTCAGGAGCGTCGAGCTCATTCGCGCAGTGGGCCAAAACTCAAAGCAAACATTTATTGAACCGATTAAAACCAAGCATTTTTAAATATAAATATTAAACAAAACAGACAAGATACAATATTATTCCAAAGTAAATGATCTTAAAGTGAAAATTGACCCCCAGAAAGTATACAAATTCAAAACATGAATATGCTGCATGAAATTATAAATAAAATGGTGCTTTTCATCAAAAGTTGAAATAACCAAAGTTAAACAACATTCTGCATGTAGAATGTTTGCAAGTATCTTATCATTAAGTAAGACAGTTGTGGTGGACTATGACATTTATAGTTTGTGTGTCATTAGCGCTTTGTATCACACCATTAAAATAAAACGTGGCGTGTTAGGAAATCAGGGGAGGAGGCGTTCCTAGCATGCTTTGTTGTATTTTCAATTATCATGTTTGGTTGTTATCGTAAATGTGTTATTTTGCACGCACTTGGTGTAATAGTTAAAGTGGTGTTGTTTTTGTAGTTGTATATAAATCAATTCTCATCAACATTTATTGAGCTAAGCTCCCATTTCACATTAAAAATATACATCTCACGGCACTACTTTTTTGAATTTCAAGCGAGTTATAATCTCTCGAATGTTCACAAAACCGATAGCGAATAAACAAGCAATGAAAGGTACAAAAAGAGTAGTGAAGAGGTTAGCTGTAAGCCGACGTGCATGGTTCTGCCAGCTAGCATTAGCCATACTCGGCTACCTTGAGCGTAGTGTTAATTTTGTCAGCCATGTTTAATTTTTAATTTTTTTTTTTTTTATCATAAATAGTCAACCTCATCCTGTTTTTATTTAGTCCATTTTTAGTCAACTCTAAATCTCGCACTTTTGTCTTTATTTGATTCCAAGAAAAACACAATTTTATTCGTTTAGTTTTAGTCAACAAAAACTGTCAACGTTTTAGTCAGGACAATCATTTTACCCCTGTATGTTTTTTTTTGTCAGCAGATAATGTTGAACATTCCGGATCTAAAACATTTTCCTCATCTTTTTGATGAAAAGCAACTTCACACACAATTACAGTGGCTACTATGGTTCCATGCTACGAGCTAGTAAGTTAGCCAGCATTAGTTAGCGGTCAAATTAACATTGTTGGAACATTATGGCTGTTGGGTTAATGGTACGTTATAACTATAATTTACCTTTTTTTTTTTTTTTTACCTTTCACCGTGAATCCAGCTCCTACCCATGTGTTGGTGCATGTTGCACTCACTAGCTGCAGATTTAAAAGGGAGTCATTTCTAAAAATGTCCATAGATTTTAGTCCAGTTTTTATTAAGTGGAGTACATTTTCGTCTCGTCTTCATTAGTTGACAAAAATGCATACTGATCCCAGTCCCAGTTCTTATTTATTAATGAGGGTTTTCGTCCAGCGAAAAATGTGTGTTGACGAAAAAATGTTTTGTTTAATTTTCGTTGATTAAATTAACACTACCATGAGCGTTACTGTACAAAGCTGCGTCTCATTAATAAAGGACAAAAAGAGTTACGGGTGCCTATGAACCAACGGGACACATGTAAACCAAACTGAAAAAGTGGAATCAAACCATTGAAACGGTTTTCAAATGCTGTTGACAGGAGAGAGAACGAAGCTGTGAGAATCGTGCGACCGACTGCTGATGACGTACGTAAACAAACTAAATGAAATAACCATTTATCGAATCCCAATAAAAACTATTGTGTACACTTTATTTATCCAGCGATATGTCGATATACTGTAGTCTAGCTGCTATAGATCGATAGATGAAAAAAAATTATATTTGTAATTAATAAGTGCTTTCAAGCAAATTAAATGACATTGGTTAATTTTCTGTAGCAGCACTGATGGTCTCACATTGCAACTGGTTGTACAGTTGAATTATTGCTGTGTTTGGTGGTGAATCTGACATCCTGATTTACATTGCTTTTTTTTTTCTTTTCCTGGAGAGCTCAGTTCATTCGGTAATTTTACCGATTTGACATGTCATCATCATTGCTATTTTTTTCTATTTTTTTTTTTATACATTTGAATGTGCGTGAGTGTGTATGCATTAGTTTACCTAAAACCTATTAAAAAATCCCATACCGTTCACCTAAACCGATTTACATTGCTAGTGCAATTAATGACATTCTGGTCTCTAGCAGCTTAAGCAAAACACGTACGCGGTGTGTCAGTGACAGATAAAAAGTAGGTGTCACGGTGAACAGGAGAGAGACGGTCTTTATTCACTCAAGCTTGCTGCTCGGGTGGTTTCCACGCTATTTAACAAACGCTTCTGCGGGCCGGATCTAATTGCATAACGGGCCTGTCAAGAGGTCAGCAGACATAAAAGCGCTTTTTCTACTTTGTTGTCTTTATCCAGCAAACTTGACAACCAAATTAAATCAATAGTATAGGTGAGGATGGAAAACCTTGCCTATTCTATTGGGGGGGAAAAAATGACAGTGGCCTCAGGCTCCACAATAGATCCTTCTACTTGGATGAAAATGTCCCTCTAGTATCTCTGCTATGACCTCCGAGACCACCATGTTTTGTGGTAGACATCATTAGCTCATCATGACATCTGTGACAAATGTGAACTTCATGGTGGAGTTTTAAAAATGTGCTGCTTTATGCACAGGTGAGAGAAAGCATCCAACTGCTATGCTGACAAATACACTGGAATGCAAGATTTATTTGATCATATACTTCAAATTATATAACACCTTGTATTTTCATATGTTGTAATTTTCATAGTCATTTTTATTTGTTGTGGAAATACTGTAGGCCTATATGATTTTAAAAAGGCTTTTGTACACATAAATGTATCAACTGTAACAAAAATGTGGTACAATGTGTATCAATAAACGTCCCTGGCCACTCACTATATGAAGAATAACAAGAAAATCATAAGAATGTTTTGCAAATGGTAAAGAGAAGGGAAAGTATTTCATAGAGTGAAAATCAGATGTTTATTTAGAAAGCATTGCCAGTTGGAGAAAATAATTTATTCCATTCTTAACATTTCCAGGCAGTGGCAGTAAAAGAAAGGGAAGGAATGCATGCAGGCTCGGCCTGACCTTCAGAAAATACAAAACACACTGAAGGAATCATAACGTGTGGTACAACATGTCAACTTTTTACTTCCTTGTTGATTGTCAACTCTGTAAGCTCAGATGTCAATACTAATGTCTCCTTTCAGTTAGTTAAGCCGAAGCAAATAAAGAATGTGCCATCCAGTCTTAAAAGGAACTGTAATGAAAAGTTCGCTCTATATTATTTACTTGGTTGTTACTGACATAACTATGAGATTCATTTTATTTTTTTTATTTTTAATAAATCATTTCCAGTTAAATACATTTTGTAGAAACTTTATTTGGACGTACGCCGCCATTGTTATTTTCGTAGTGACGTAGAATGGCGGCGGCTCCCTGCCGAGCAATGCGAAACGCCTATAAAGAAAGCAAGTTAAGTCTCCGTCGCGTTCCTAAAAGGACGATCAAAACGCTTGAATGCGTCTGGTGAATGACGAGAGCACGGCGTGGGAGAGCGTGACCCTCTTTAGGAGCACTATGGAGGCTTACCTTGCCGCCATTTTACGTTATTACGCACTGAATGCGTTGCCACGTAAATAACAATGGCGGCGGACGTCCAAATACAGTTTTTACAAAATGTATTAAACTGGAAATGATGATTTTTGAAAAATGAATCTCATACTTATGTTAGTAACAACCAAATAAATAATATAGAGCAAACTTGTCATGACAGCCGGGGTTCCTTTTAATACTAGTGAACAGTGTACAATTGTGTGGCTCGAGTATCACGTTGCTTGCCATGGTTGCATTTATCATTTCTAAATGCAGCCTTCAAGTATTGATCAGAGAGCAGCATCAAAGAGCACTTTAAAGAGGAAGCAAAGAGTTCTGACTGCTTGTATGGCCCTAGGCAGGCGTGAAGATCCTGTTTGGAAGTGATGCATGCAAAGAAGTCCGAGAGCAACCATTATTATTTATGGGCAACACTGAGTCATTTGGCCAGCGAGCTTCAGGTCAGATATATTTACACATTTTATTTTATTTTTTTGCTGCATCTTGGCAAGTATTTAAAACCTAAGGTGTTCACAGTTGGCTATAACCTGATGGTACAAAGCTTTATAGATGGTTTCCTATGAATAAATGTGACATTTGTATGCATGTCTGGCATATGCCAGCTGTTATTGCTCATTTATGCTCACCAGGCGTACCAAAATAAATGTTGAGGTTTTAAACAATGCAAACATCACTGCCCCAGGCACTTGTCTGCATTGGAAAACTATGTTTAGTAAGGAAAAAGTCAATGTCAATGATTTATTTCTTTATTTTATTTTCTATAGGGATATTATATATTATTATATATTATTAGCATTATGATATACATTTTGACGGCAATATTTGTTCCCCTTTTTTACTGAAAATGAGTATCGGCTTCAAATATTGGTTATCCGCCTCCTTGACTACTAATAATCGGCATCGGTATCTGCCCTGAAAAAAAAAATCCATCTCAATATATATATATATATTTTTTTTACCACTGAGAGAAATTGACGATGAACTCCACTTTCAGTATTTTGGGTATTCTCATCACTGCCTCTATGGATTCTGGTGGTACGATACCGTGTAGTCCAGATTCACTAGCACAGATATACAAATGTGACTCTGTAGTGTGAATATAAAAACTCTGAGAACTATGTAGTATTAAATCGTGGAGATATAACATTTAAACTGTTTTTTTACCATTTAATTTATTTTTAAGATGACTAATGCGACACCTTGACTCAATCACCAGTCCAGCATAAAACCCCAACCTACCCGACGCAATTGCGAGTTGCTTTATTATAATTACCAACTAGCTGTGCCACACCGAAAATGCATCTTCCGTGGAAGCAACAATTTACAGAATAGCTCTGTATCGTTATTTAAACTCCCAAGTGTTATGTATTGTGTGTCATTCTGGCTACCGGAATATGTCGGAATGCAAAGCATTGTGGGTATATAACTAGCAGTAAGTATTAACTCAACTGTGCGCCTGGTAGTGTGAGCCACAGGCTGAATTACGTGTGCTGCCGTGTTTAATAACCGGTTGACTGTCCCTCAAGTGTCTCTGTTGTGTGGGCTCACACACCAAGCCAATACAAAGCGAGGAGGTTATGCCGCAGGTGAGCCTGGTACCCATCTGTTGGCGTTAGCTTGCGGGCTAGCTGGTGGCTAGCGCCTCTCGTCGTGTTGTGGCATGGAAAGCCCTGCAACGACTCGTTGGATATATTCCACCTGCCAGAGGCTTTAAGCCACGGGTGTCTAAAGTTTTTCCTCCAGTGGCTGGATACAGAAAAATAGAAAAATGCACAGGCTACTTTGAGATATATTTTTTTAATGTACTTTGATTCATTTTTTTTTTTTTTTAATGAAATAATCTATACATTGTTTATATAATATAGCTATTTTGAAAAACTACTCAAGGATAACGCAATTTTTTAGGACTTTGTTTTGGAGTGGACCGTGGTCCTGTATCGTACTAGACTTGAGCCACGGCTCCTCTTAGCAGCAGCTGAATCGCATCTCCACATTCACAACCAAAACAAGACAAGCTGACCAAACTTGATGACCATTAATGTGATACGTTCACAACTTGGACCTCAACATTTAGCTGAAAGTGGAGGAAACCAGTTTTGTTTGTGAAACTGAACTAAATTTGTTCTCCACAGTGTTAAAGAACAGACATTGTTACTATTTTAGCTGTGAATTTATTTGTGACTGCATATCTAGAAAAGTTTAGCAGAGTCCTAAACCATCTTAATGGTCTTTGTTGTTGCAAGATGTTAAAAATGTCCTTGCAACAAGAAAGCAAGGTTCAAACTTCCCTTATGACAAGAAAGACCATTAAAACTGTTTAGGAAACCATTCAGAATGTTTTGAGAACGTTTAGTAAAACGCTGCGACCTTGCAAGAACTCTGAGCTGTTGATTGACAGGTGAGCAGGGCGCGGTTTCATTGCATTCAGCAAACACACACCCACAGCGTTGAAAGCTTAATTTTATAAACTTTGAGGGGAAAAAACATTCAAATTTGGCAGGGTTGTTAACAACATTCTTCTTTGTGGCGTGTCAAATGCAGTCACATTTATTTTCATTTTACAGGCACTTAAACTGAATGCATATCTAATGTCGAGCACAAATAAGTGTTAAGTCAGATAGAGTAAGATTTATATGTTATCTATAAAGCAAAATCTGGAGGTGTAATGGACTACCAGATGTGTGCTTCTTTTTTTTTTTTTTTTCTGATCCCATAACCATTGTGTTCAGAGGAATGACCTTGTGAGCATGTGCTACTTCCAATGACGATATCAGAAATTGCCGGTATGCTGCAGTGACGGTCTCCTTCCCTGTATAGTGCACCCGTAATAGATTAACACCTCTCTAACTCTGTCAATCAAAATTGAGAATTATCTTCTTTGCAAAGGCAGAGATGTTGATACAGTCCTGCAATGGATCATCATCAGATGGCGCAAAGGGTAATAAAACTGTGGCCAGTTGGTTTGATATGACCCCGTGTTGAAACCTGTTCAAGATTCTTTATTGTATTCCCTGAAAGGAACAGGTCTACGAAAGAGGTCAATACCCTTGAATTTGTTTAATCTTGTTAATGGTTTTCACCAGAGCCCCTGATGCACTTAATCAGCGGGCACTGCGGCTATTTAATGCACTTCATTCACTGTAGGAGTGTTGCCCTTGAAGTGCAGTCGACAGCAGATTGACACAATTTAGATTTACTGAATTATTTCAGCCGTTCTTGAGGAGTGTTCCCGTACTGGAAATTCAGCCACTTTTGTAAATGTTCTCCATTTCCTTACAGGAAGTCGGAACATTTTCATTCATAAGACTTGGTTGGAGCCAGACAATAGAACAATGGTCCTTTATCAACATCTTATCAATATAGACTAAATACCAGGATGTGCCCCGCCTCCTCCACCCCATTTTTTTTCTTCATTCAAGCTTGATTGAATACACTCAAGACTTTGATGTGTACTTTTCACATAATTTGTGCAAAGCAACTCGTGTATGTTGTACAGGCCTCATCAACCAGAATCATATACATGAGTGTGATTAATCATGGTATTATTGTGATATATCCACAATCCAAGATTTTAAAGCAAAAAGTAGCGATGTCAGGCAATTAAATTTTGTGATTGTAATTAATCACATGACTCCAATAGTTAACTCACGATTAATCACAATATTTTTATCTGTTCTGAAGGTACAATTAAATGTAAAAAAAAAAAAATTCCCAAGGTTTCATACTCCTGTTAATATAAGTGGAAAAAAATTTAAACTCATAGAAATATGGCTGCATCTTTGTCATTTATACAGTAATCTCATATAAAATTCATGAAATTTAGTTAAAATTAAAAATATGTTCTGTACTGTAAAAAACAAGTGTAATATTGATTTGTGTTGAAGTCATTTTTCTTCCACTAGATGGCATAATTGCATATGTAAGACGTTGATGATTTTTCTTTTCACATTAAGAGCTATCTAATCTTTAACATGAAGTAACTTTTTTTCAAATTGCAAAATACAACTTGACCACAGATTCTACAAATATATGCATTATTATTAAATGTATTACTGTAAAATTTTGACGTGCTGCGTTGCGGCTGGAATTCCCTCATTACATGCTTTTCAAGTAAGGGGTGGTCATTAAAAGTGCGTTAAAAAATTAGTGGTGGTAAAGGAACTTTAAATTAACTCAAAATTAACACACTAATTTTGACACCCCTACAAAAAACATATTGTTGCTATAGACCCATATTGTATTTTTCCTGTTTTGTTTAGCCAAACACAAGCCTGAAGAGATAAAAACAATAATAAAATATGCATTAAATGACAATTTTCATCTATAGACACAATACACAAATATACTAAAATGTGAGCTTTTTAAAAAATCCAGAACAATCCTTTCAAGTGTGGCTTAACCTACTAGCTCCGTATATAAACAAACACATTCAAATATTACACTATTCTAAGAATACCACTGTCAGTGTGGACATGACCTTAATGGTTGACATGTTTTATTTGATCAAAATCCACAGGAAAGGATTTGCACGCTCTTGAAGCGCTGAAGTGGCCGAATACAATTTTTGGTACCGTGCTGTCCAGAATGCAATGAATGGATGTAAATGCTTGATGATCCATGAGGGCCTTCAGCTTCCACAATGCTAACTAGCGTGCAAGCTGAGCACACACACTCGCAGATATCTGGCCTAACATCATGTGGTGTTTACGGGTCGCTGTAATCCGGAGATCCCGTGGGTCGATGAGCAAGTCGCGCACGACTGTCTGGGAAGGGTTGACACTCCGATTAATTGATTTTCAGCTAGAAGCCAGCGGGCAGGTAGAGGAGGTGCGAGCAAACCTGATGAGCGGCAGCAATCCAGTAAAGCTGTTGTTCTTTCATTGGTCTCCTAAATTGATGCACCTTCCACAAAACAAATAATGGATTATAAATAATAGACAGGGTTCATTTTTTTAAAAGGTTATTTGTTAGATATACAATGATTAATCGACAACTAATCAATTATCAAATTAATCGACAACCATTTTGATAATTGATTAATCATTTGAGATGGATCTTGTTTAACTTGAAATTGTCCGAATCCTCAGAATTACAGTCTCTCAACGGTAAATGGTCTTTGATTTCCATCTTTGTGTTGAATTAATAAAAGGTCATTTGCACCTGATTTTACTTTGAAAAATAATAATCCACTTGTTTCCCTATTTTTTGATATGATACAGATCAAAATAAAAAAAGTATATTTTTCTTATCCGAATCATCAAAAAGATCAACAGATTAAAATAAGTCCAAGTGATACTATACACTAATATCAACATATATATAAGTAAATAGTAAATAGTTCAACTGAGATTATGCAGTCTCCTAGTGAAATTTCCCATCAGAACTTGACAATCTGATTGGAGCAACCCTAGAATGTGGACGTTCCCTGTCAAATATGGCCTTCCGGGTATTCTCTCATCAATGTAAGCGTTTTTTGTTTGTTTTTGTTTTTAAATCAAGTGACCTTGGAAGATCTATGCACTTAGTTTGAATGCTGTTTAAATTCCAAATAGAAAATATACAGTTAATATTTATGAAAAAAGATTATTTTACAGTATACTCTCATTTGAAAACCACGAGTCACCATAGTTACTTAGCATCATTTGTATCAACTTTGCTCCTCCCCTTTGCTTTCTGAGCACATCCACTGTAGAAAGCGTGGATGCCACTTCTTTCTCCAGTGCAGTTAACTTGAGGCGTTCGTGGGCCACTTCTAAGTCCCTTGTGCGTGCCCGTAGTACTCTCAGATTTTTTGTTTTTCATGGTGGCCCGTAGGTCTCTCCGTTTGTGCTCCTGCTCTGTGGCAGTTTGTGTATACCGGTACCTTCCCACGGCAGTGACATTTGGGGCAATTTTGGCAGGTGGCCTTTTGGCAAGAGTCAGCCTTCAGCGCTCTGTGACAAAAGAAAACTGCATGGTGCCTTTTGACACACAGCACCAACACCTCCACCTCGACATCCTTAAAATTTGGCTTCCTTTTAGACATAATTACTTTAATTTTCCTTTGACTAATTTGAGAGCTTTTAGACAAAGTACTTGAATTGGACTATACTTTGGCTAATAACAAAGCAATTACCTGCAATAATCACTGCCTGCCAGGGTGCCCTGGAACAGTCATGTGCCGTGAGAGATGATTAGGAGTTCCGCAGAAATGTCATTCAATTTGACCAAATTTTTCAAAATACATATTTTCATTAAATTAGTTCGATATGTCATTGTTTATTTATCTCTGCCAACAGTGTATGGTGACAGGCAGAACAATTAAATGCTCTTCCATTTTATGGCAAAAAGTACAAATTACCTGTCAAACCACCCGTTGCCATTTGTACAGTGCAACAGAATAAATCACGGCTTTCTGTGAGCATTTCAATTTTGTGTTCAGTGAAACAGTCCTAGATGTTACAGAAGTACATTAGTAAGTCATTCGAAATGAGATCATCATTAAGGGTGAAATGATTCCCCCAGTTAATATAAATAAATAAAAATAATGCTCAAGGCGTTTTTATTTTCCCTACATTGGGTACCCGCTTATTTGCTGTACATTGTCAGGAAAAAGTCAACAATTGCATGACAGTGAGAAGGCCAACTTCAAAGTAACCTTACTAAATAATTTGTGGCCATCAATACCTTGGTACGTGTCGCAGCGTAATGTCTGGTTCAAGTCATCTTATTGACTGTTTGGTTGTTTGTGTTGCCGTAACAAACTGGTGCCACCGACGTCAACAACGCAACCTGATCCTGAATTCAAGTTCAATCTCTAATTAAGAACACTTAAAAATACAACGTAATTATGCTAAAATTGTGTTATACGGTGTTATCAGTGTTCAGCGGTGTCTCCAATATTAGCTGCTTGAAGTGTTAGCTGCTAGCAGCTAGCCGCTAAGCAAGTACCCCATATAGGTTGGACAAGAGCCGTTGGATTACGTTTTAAAGGCAGTTTGATAGACCAAAATGGTTCTGAACATTTTGATGCCGACAGCCTCACTTCTTAACATACCAAGCGTACTGAAATGTGCTGTTCTGGCCGACTGTGCTTCTGTCGTAACTGTGCCTCAGACCAAATTCTATGGGAAGAGATTTGTCTAAAATCTCACTTAATAATCATTCTCAAGAGGAAAATAGTGTGCTACTAAACAGTTTAAATTTAAGTAAAACATATTGATTATCCGAAAATGAAAACCCGCGACCTTCGTGAGCATAAACGGTTCAGGTAATGGATGGATGGAAGGAAAACCACTTAGTCATTCATTAATAAGTAGAAATGTGTGTTTCTTTTTCAATATTTCAATGACGCAAGTCTTCGTAAAACTCCCATGTTTCATGATTTCCAGACAACCTTCATTGTCACTGAACACACCTCTCTGATATTGTAAGGCGGTCTTCATTCACAAATTATTAACAGTGGGTGAGAATTCACGCAGATTAAAAGTGTTTAAGTTCAGGCATTTCATAAAAGAGACATATGAGCTGAAGAGGAGAATCAAGCCCCAAAGTGCATGAGGATGGAGAGTCATGCTAGTACGAAAAATGATTTGCAACTAGCAATGGTTTTTTTTATGTTATTGATGGGAGAGCATCTCTCTTAATAGTTGCTCTTGTTTTTTTTGTTTTTTTATTGAGCAAAGTCACATTGCCAGGAGGAACTGTCACAGAGGAGGTCTGCATGCAACATGTTGGACTTCTTAACGTGTCAATTGAATCAATAGCACCTCTCAAGTCGCGCACTCCATTTTAGCTTAATTGACACGACTAATCACCAATCAGCTCCACACAGTCGACAGCATTCTTAACGTTGACTTTTTCCCCGAATCTTGCCCATCCCTACTAACGATTCAACATGGTCAGCAAACAAGCCTAAAAAAAACGATTTTGCTTATAGAACAGCTTGCCGGAAATTGGGATTTTTGTCAGGTTGTCAGTTGATGACACGCTTAGATGAGATTTTAATGAGAAGACCTTATCCACTTCTTACTTGAACAGACTGCAGTATAAGTGCAGCCTAATGAGCAAGATGAGTGTGCCTTCTTTGCCCTTCCTCCTATTTTGCTTGCTTTGTTGTTCAAGTTCCCTGATGAATCTCAAGCTAAATTGTTTTCCGTTTGGACGGCAGTCCAAGGCCGGAATACACACAATGCCCAAGAGGGTGTGTGCGTACGTGTGTGTGTGTTCTGGACTTATTTCAAAGTTAGTGCCGCTCATTCTGGCACTATTTCTCCTTATTTTCTCAGTGTCTGTCCAGGAAGTTGTGTTTGAGGTTCCCAGCGCCCAGCAAGGAGTTGAAACAAACATCTCGCCACTGTTTGCAGTAGCACCACCTGTCAATTAACATGATGAATAAAAAGCTAGACTGGCCTCAATAGGCCATCAAACTTTGGAAGAGACATGACAAGGTGCTAAGGTAAATTTCGAAATTGACTATTGGATTGTTCCCCCCGCATGGAACTGTTTTAAAGCCAGACTGCTGAGCTTAATTGAACTGTAATATGGCTTCATTTCTCCGGCCTGGGGGTTCTTGTGTACTCTTTGCTGAACGTGCTTATTTGCTTTTCGCTGTGTAGGCCAAATTCTCTTCATTGGGATTTGAATAGTTGTTTTAAGTATTTGTGAGCTTGACATTCCAGCCCCAAAGGCGAGTCTCCCCGTGCCTGATCTTTGGCAGATTTTGGCGTTTCTCATGTTGGCGTGTTCCCTGGTGTGACTTGAACATTTTCGGGGATATGGAGCCACATCGCCCACTTCCCCAGGAATGAGAAACACATGCGCTTCCCACTCCTAGAGACACTTTTTTTTTTTTTTTACATACTCCCTTCAGCTGTTAAGATTTTAGAAAGCTTCCATTTCAACTCGTACTGTACGATCAAAGTGTTCTTGGTGTGCAAATTGATTGTTGCAGTTATGTTTAAGTCTTAACCTTGTTAACCTTGTTGGAGTTACTGAACCCCCCCCCCCCTTTTTAAATTAAATTAATTTTTTTTGCTGATCCGAAAAACGATCCGATCCGTGACTGAAAGCCGTGATCCGAGCCAAACCTTGACTTTTGTGATCCGGTGCACCACTCATGTAGATTCACATTGTTAATGTTTAAACTGCCCAATCCGAACAAAGTAACATGCCTCTGCTAACTGACTGCTTTAATCTGTGCTGAAATCTCATAAAACGAGACACAGGCACACACAGCAAACAAATGAAACAACATCCATCCTGACTTGATTTTCGCTGGCTCTTCATCCGCTTTACAAGACTCGGAGATTGGGAAATCTAACTCCTAACTCTGATTCATCTGCGCGTGATCACAGTCGCAGCCGACCAAATTTCAGACGCGCTAGAAATCCATCCAAATGCCGTCCGACTGCTCGGCGGCAGCCAATCATTTCTCATTTCCCCGCTACTGTCCATGACTTGCGATGGCTGACTAGACTTGAAATTGGCCCTCGTTCAAAAGTAAGTCGATTGACTTGGAAACTGGCTCCACTCGCACAGTCCAAGCCCAGTTTCAAATGTAAAATGGCGAAGCACAAGTTCCTAATTGAAAGTGAATAGAATCGCCAGAAAGCCTGCATTAAGCATTTGTCAAAAAGTTGCGTGCATTTTAGCGCTTCACTAAAAAAACTGTTCAAGAGAAGCAGATGTCATTTGACAGTTGCCTCAATGCTTTGCTGATGAGATTGTACAGACAGCAGCTGCCTCTCTGTGTGCATTTTTTTTTTTATGCTTCATATGCAAAGCAATTTAAATCGGGAGCTGTTACACGCTTGTGATGGCTGTGAAACCACCCCCAAGCTCACTTCTGTTTGGTAAAAATTCAGACAAAATAATGGGACTGTGTTTTTGCTCTTAATTAGTCAATTTAATGGTAGGCTTTCTCTCTGCCTCAAACTGAAAATGTGGAAATAGTTTGAGGCGGAATGAAATTTTCTTCCCATTCAGTCAAAATGTCCAACGCGCGTGTGTGTTCGCTGATGAATGTAAAGCAGGCTGCTGGGCAGAAATGTGAAACACTGATTGACATGTGAGAAAATATTGCATTTCTTCCAGATGCTACATCTGACATATCACCCTTTTTAGGACAACTTGTGCATAAAGTGCACACACATGGTAACGAGCTTGTGTTAATTTTCACCTTTTTGGAGTGAGGGTGTTCACCGAACAAGGTGAAATGATGTCAGGACACATGCTATATTGCTACACGTTGACTTCTGTAAATGAAACTGAAATTCTGTGAGCGTTCTCAAGATAATGGGTGGTGACATCACATTGTAGTTTTTCTGCAGCGATTTCATTCATGCTGCTACCAAGGTGGAAGACGACATACATCGCACTTCTGTCCTCTCAGAGCCCAGGGGAGGCGATTTACTTCCAAAACGGCATCTTTTTTACTTTGCGGTAATTGCTCGCAATTCATACACAGTGGTATGTCTATCTCTCGACTAAAATAAGACGGGACAGGCTTAGCTTTTTCAGTTATTTAGGAGGGGAAAGGCAATGAAAATGATGTTGGAATAATGAAACCTTAAAGGTCGATCATAATCCAGGGGGGCAGGTCGAGTTCTTCTGTAGGACACAGGGATTCAAAACAATGAAAATATATCTGAAAATCCGTATTAAGGTACTGCTAGGTTGCACTCCAATTCTATTTTTCAGGACTATTTTTGCATTTCAGTGCTGGGTACGATTCGTATTTCCGAAATCTATTTGATTCCAATCACAGGGGCCCGATTCAATTTGTTTCACTTTGTTTTTGTTTTTAATTCAGTTAAGGATTTCATGAGGTATTTTTCCTTTTGATTAATATTACATGTGTTTTGTATTTAAAAATTTGTAAATATAAATTAAAAACATTCCGAATTGTCTTACAGCACAATAAGTCAGTTATTTGGAAAATAAATAAGAACATTACTTTTAAATTAAATTTAAATTTACTTGTAAATTGCAAGAAAACAGCAAGCTACAAAAAAAAACAACTTTTAGGCTTCTAAGTAAAATTCTATTTTTAGATTAATTCATTGGAAAAAATATGTATTGAAGGGTAAATTTATGGTTTTATGAACTGATATCAGGCTATAAAAAAAGGAAACCCAGCCCTACTAATTTCTTCTTTTAAAAAAACAAACAAAACACACATAGCGATAATCCTTAAAATAACTGAGCTGGAGTCTTGGAAACTTTCCTGAACTTTTGTGCGATGACAGGCAGATAAAAAAATGTGGAAGGTTTCCAAATAGTATGATCATTGTGGCGTTTTAATTTTGAAGTTACATGGTGCAGCTAGATTATTGTTGACTTCTTTTAAAGAAAATAATACCCGCAACTACTTGATGCAGTTAATATTTGTAAATTGCACTTGAAAATCGTGGCCATTGCACATTATGCATCATTAAGCGACAAGGCTGGCATCATCTCAATCTCACATCATCATCCTGTTATAATTACTCGCACAATTTGTGCCCGGAAATGGTCTCAAGTTAGTAAATGTGAAAATGATTTTGGGCGCCCGTCTCTGGTTTCCGCCAGTCATGTTGGCACATATTCACCTCGCTCTGTTACTAATTATTATAGTAATTAGCGGCTATGGCATTCAGGTAGAAGCTTTCAAGGTGGGAGGTCGTAACTGCTTCCGCTAATTAACGTGAAACCCAAGTGTGCCACATGATGACTAGCCAAAAAAAATGAATGTTGTCTTAATGTGAACCGCAGTAATAGACTGATTTGTCTTGTCAGGTCCAGGTTGTATCGCCAAATTTTTAATGGTCGCCTTTCTCCAGTCCTAATGACATCGTCATCTTAAGGAAGAAGCTTCAATTTTTGTATCACCACAATTGTGAAAAGCAAGTGTCATAATTATTTGGAATTGGAACAGAGACATCCAGGAAATTACATATTTCTTCTTTAGAAGAGACAATTTTTATGTAGCAGGCAATTGATTTTTTTATTACCAGTCAATAATAGTCAATTTAAGTAAAGCATTGTTATCTCGGAGAATCATGAGTTTGTTCCCAATGCCCCTCCTAACAATTTCCCCATGTAGATTACAGCAGCGAAGATAAAAATCCCTCCTGGCCAGAGCAATATGAATGTATTTTTTTTTTTTTTTTTTTTTCCATTTGCTGCTTTAAGCCCACATTGGTTCAAACAGTCATATTAGCAAATCTGTTTGTTGCCCGTTGCCCAATGCGGCATCTTACTTGCTCTACTGAATCAGTCAGTCCACCGTGTTTGGAGCTGCGATGACTTATCTGCTCTTGGGACCTGTGGGGAGCCTCGGGGGGTGCGGTGAACTTTCACGCTGCAGCAACAGCAACAGCAGCAGCAGCAGCAAAAGCAAAGCGAAAGTTGTGTGCATTTGACTGCCTGAGCATGTGGCTTTGGTTATTATTCAAAGCAAGAACATAATCAAATTTATGGTTTATTTTTTTTGTTGCTAGAAGCGATATAAGGGAAGTAGTGTACGTTACAACAGAATGTACAGTTTTAGTTTTGCATTAAATGAAACTTATAAAGAGGAAGTCAACCCAAAAATGTGTTCTATGCAGCCCCACTTGTCTAAAGATGATATTCTGAATGATATTGCGTTTGTGGAATATTAATTAAGCAGCAGAATCCATCTCAGAGGGCGGCCATTTTGTAGTTTTATAATTCACCATATCACAAACCATCCATGTTCATACATTTTAACATTTTATCCAGCTGTCCATCCATTTTTTTCTGGTTATTCTGAGGTTGGTTTGTAGGCTCAAAAGTCTAAGGAAGGGAGGGCCCGAAAACCCTGCGGAGGAAAGTCCTTTCGCGTCTGTGATCTTGTTTCATCACGACCCACAGCTTGTGACGATGGTTGATGGTAGGAATGTAGATCGGCCAGCAAACGACTGCAAAAATACTTGAACTCGATCTCATTTCCAACCCATACAAAGCACTCCAACCTTTTCTGGCTGAGGTGTACAGTATGACCTCAGATTTGGGAGGTGCTGATTTTAAAATGCTTCACGCTGCTGCGAGCCACTCCAGAGAAAGTCAAAAGGTCTCAGCTTGATGAAGCCAAAAGGACTTCATGGTCTGCTAAAAGCAAGGATGCAACACCGAGGCCACTAAACCGGAACGCGCCTCGGCTACGCCTCGAAATTGTGTCCATAAAAGTTATGAACAGAATCGATGACAAAGGGCAGCCTTGGCGGAGTCTAATCTTCACTGGAAACAAATAGGACTTGCTGCTGGCAATGTGGTCTAAACTCTGACACTGGTCATACTAGGACAGAAAAGCCCGCATCATGGGGTCCTCTGTGTGGCCAACTCCATGATTGGAAATCTCAAGAGGGCTGGTTCCAGAGCCCAAGTGTATCAAGACAGGCCAAGACTACATCTAGTGAGATCCTCCCGACATTGCATACCAACTCAAGCTCCTTCCCTGCCAGAAGGATGTCCCGAAAACCAGCTTCTGTAGCTTGGGATCAGACGCCCATGGTCCCCGCCGGCTTGGCCACGAGGCCCCTGCCATCGGCCCCACCTCAAGGCCAAGCTCCAGAGGGGGGGCTTTGTCTGATCCCTCATTTAGGACCCATTCCCTGGGTTACCATACCAGCCGCATAAAACACTTGACATAATTGATGTGATAATTTGAGGGGTTAATGAAGGGGTACAAATTTCCCCAAATACCTTATTTCCCTATACAATTACCTCCACCCTTCTAGACACAGTTATAGTAAATGGACTTTCACTTTGTCTACAGTACTCAAAGCGCCTTAACTCTGCTTTCCTCATTTACCTACTGAGACTCAGTGTCTTGTTCAAGGACATTTTGACATGGTCAAAACTTGGTTGCAGATCGAACCCACAACCTTCAGGTTGGGAGACGACCACTCTACCGCGCAGCCACGTCACGCCAGTTTTTCAATCAATTGTCGAGTATGTCGTCGATTTGAAACACACGCGTACCTTCTCAAATATACATCTGTTTTTCTTCTCAAGAAAAAAAAAAGAAGTGGAGGGTAAAATTTCATAGACACAACTCTTCACACACGGACATACACATATTGATTAACACATGGTAAATATACATTATATGGTGATGGTTTCTTTTGCAGTAATTAGCACTCCAGTCACTCCGCACTGGAAATGTAATGTTTCAGGGATGCAAGTCATTTGATTGTTTTGATAGTACCATATCCTATTTGGATTAAGTCAACTATTTGTTTTTGTTTTTAATATTGTTGTGAAAATGTGTTTATTCAAATCACGGCCTCCATCACTAATAAATGCCGTTTCACTAATAGAACCGGTCCTTTTCAGCTGAGTAACTTAACACACTTTCCCACTACATGTTCTTGATGCAATGATATTTTAACTTGAATCCCGGATGTCTAATTCAGGTGAAACGCTCCTGTGGTGGTTGTTAGGCTATTGTTGTTTTTTTCCAAGGCTCTCGGGGGGTTCTTGGCTTGTTGTTGAGTGTGATATTATGGAACAAATAGCTCAGTAGAGCAGCAGAGGAGATTGCCCTCAGGGCGATGAAAAGGGGGAAAGGAGTTTGTATGCTGAGACATTACATGCTCTTGATCCATAGAGCCTTTGAACACTTGTTTCTTCCTAAAATAAAAGGAGGTAAAAACTTAGGAGGGGGAAAAACAGAAAGACAATGAGTTTGTGTTAAACCATTAGATATAATTGTAAATTGCATGCGTTTCCTTCATTTGACCTATAGTAAGGTTTAAGCGCAGTATAGCTATCCGCCGTCTCAGGCCCAGCACAAAATGCATTTTCTGCTCGGCTCAATCAGCGATGCTGTGGCTTTAATCCTTTGCCCTCGGGGGACAGCTGACATGGATGAGAGTAAACTGTTGACATGGAGCTGTCTCCTGTGCGCTCTGATCAAAGCTTGCGCGGCCCTCCTGTTTCACAACCTGCCTTCAAATATGCTCCTAGTTTCTGCCGCAGAAGCAGCCTCCCTCTCTGTTTCACACGCATCATTTTAATCCACTGCGAGTTGATAGATGTGATCACAAAGCGGCTATTTATGACGTTTCCACGGTAGCCCCTGTGACCTTCGTCTGAGCACGTTGCGTTCGATTTGGAATACACTCACGTCGCAGTGGATGCCATTTTTCCAGGCATCAATGTGCTGATTTATAGTGCAAGGGAGAACTTGTCTTGATGCAGTTGCTGTTTAATTAATCCCCAGTAATGATGCAACTATTAGTAACAGTCAAGATTATTTTAAGTGGCTGGAGGGGTGAGAGAGGCTATGGGGTGCTGAGATACAAGTCAATGACTTTTAGCTCTTAGACTTCTTGGTTAAATTGGCATCATGTATTATTGTGGCTTGCATTTGTTTTGCGGACAGTTGTTTGATAGATGAATTGAACACAATATGTTCTGTATTGGCAATTAAGCATAAACCGGTTACTAGTTTCAAGTTATACCGCGGTTTTAAAGATTCAGGTTCATAACCGCTAATATCAGCGGTTTTTACTCATAAAGCCTGCTAACTTTTCTCCTTTCCCCATCACTCTTCGACAAATTCAAAGTAACATTGATATAATTACATACCGCTGTCTTGAAATCAACATTTGCAACTAGCGACAAGAGATAGTGTGTCTACAGTTGATGAAATAAACAGACTATCTACTGAGGCTAATAACGAGCTAACTAGCATGGCTAACAAAGGTGAAAAAGAGCAAAGAAGAATTTTTCATTTTCTAAGTAATAAGTACTTTTACTGTTGTACTACTTTTTGGTTTTATTTAGGAAAAACATTTATCAATGTATCAACACAACACTTTAAATGGAAAAAGTTATTCACACAGACATTTTAAAATAATACACTTTAGAGCTGTAATTGGAATACTGTGAAAGTGCAATATTTTTGCTCACGGTTGTCATATCATCAGAATCTGATACGCGTTCGTTATTAATGGGGTTTCCAAAGTGTAGTGAAAATGCGCAAAACAAACATGCAATTTATGCCTATTCCCATTTATTATAGTTTAGCGAATATTGTGTGGAGAGGCACCATGAAATGTCATCATCTTTCTGCCACAAGACACTGGGCTGACAGTCAACAAAAGATTGTTTGCTTCTTTTATTACATTTCCATTTTTCGTCCCCCAACCACAAACCTTATTTTATCATCTGACACCATAATTTTTTTGACTACAATGTGCATGTGTTGTAATATACGGTCAAAACATGCGACGTGTATCTGGCCGTGTTAATGTTTAAACCTGTTTCCATAACCAGAATCTGCAAAAATAAACTAAAAAATACACCATCTCCAAGCGAAAAACATTTTTTTTTGCAAATTTTAGGCATTTTTTTCCCCATTCAGGTTCATTTTCACAATTCTTGAACATTAGAATACAAATAGGTGGATATAAACCCACTTAATGCCTCATGGCAACTGAAAATTTTATCTGTACCACCAATACAAATGCATATGTAAAACTCACCGTTTGTTGGCACTTCATAGATACAGACTCTGTTGGAATGTGTTTTAAAAATAAGCTTTTCTTGTAATGTTTAACACTAGTCATTAGCTATTATTTTTTCAGCACCTCATATTTATCTGCCAAATGAAATTGAATTAATTGTATTGCTTCTTTTGTTCTGACTGTTGCAAGACTTTTCCATTTCCAAGTGATTTGCATGTTTTGTTTTGCCATTTTTTTGTCACACAAGAGCAAAAAGAGGTTAACCACTGTAAAACGTTTTTTTTTTTAAGAGGGAGAGAGAAAAAAGTTTGCCAACGAAAGAAAGTGTGTGTATGGTTAAGCTGGAGTCGTAATTTAAGTATTTATTATTCTCATCTCAAGTTCATTCAATGCCCTTTGTAGAGGCGGAAGGTGTGATGCTAGAAAGCCACACAAAAGCAAAAGAAAAATGCTCATTGCTTACTGAACATTGGTCTTAAGTGTATATTGAAGTATTTTATAATGTCGGCATATGAAAGTTTGCGTGTCTCTAGGGGCATGTATTTCTAAAAAAAAAACTGTGGTTAAATTTCAAATTGAAAGGTATAATTTAGCAGCATACAATTGTAGATTTTCCACTGTCTGTATTTCATGTGGAGAAGTGTGTTTATTTTTTGAAGTCTGAGGCACTCCGCAATCCGTGTGATGGTTGTCAAAGTACAACAGGAAAATGTGTGATTTAATCCTGTGCGGTTGACAGTGTCACTGCTTGTGGCAGCCACACTGTAGCGCATCAGTGGTGCAGTTGAGTTCCAGGCCAGCTGCTGCAGAAATGGATGTAATTGTTGGTAACTGCTGGAGTGCACAACACATCACAGGCTCTGCAGGCTGGCAAATCTTGTTGTCTGCAGGTCTTGATGGTGATGATCATTGCCAGCCGTTCAGGCTTTGTGTCAAGCGATGCTTACTGGACTGGAAGGGAGAGGTTTTCGTTGGCACACATTTCTTGTTATTGCTTCTAAAGAGAAGGCATATCGAGGTGGTAGGTACTGCTGAAGTGTATTTTGATCATCATCTCCCTCCGGGGTTACCACCATGCTGGGAGTTGCTGCAACTTCCATCTGATAAAGATACTTAAGCAGTAATACAAAAATTCCAAGTGTGGAAATTCTACGAATGTGTCATATTTACAACCCACTGGCCTAGCACAACATTAACATTTGGCAATCTCGTTTTGGCAGCCTCCCTAAATGTCCTCTTTTCCTCACAGTTGCATCAGATGGCCAGCCTCACCATGCTGGAGCAAAGCATCATGGGAGCACAGGTCTAATAAGGGAGAGGAGGGGAGCTGGGGACTCCTACTGGTCCTACTCAGGTAAATCTCATTTCAGAATCACAGTTGTTTGTCTTTCTCACTTTATTGGTCCCTGTGAGGGAAATTGTGTGATTTGTATAGGAGTGTTTTTTTTTTTTTTTTTATGCATTCCATCTCCTCCTGACCCTCCCTCTATTTTAACAGGAAGTCAAAGCCACTGCACTAAGATATAACTCTTTAAGATTTATCTGCGTTCCTGGCGAATGCTTTCATCAGACGCGCAGTGCAACAGTTGGCCCAGATGCGAAAACAGCTGTATTTCTTGGCCTCCCTCCTGCTTCTCATTATTGTTAGCATACATGCTTTTAATGCCAAACAAAGTGCTTGTGGGAAATCAAGAATTGCCTCACACTTGGTAAAAACACCGCAGCCCGAAGTGACCACTCATATAGAGGCGAGTTTGTGTCCTTGTTTGTTGTTCTTGCTATACATTAGGGAAGCAGCTACAGTTAGTTTTACAAGTGGAAATTGTATAACGCTACCTCAAAGGTCGACTACAATCTGATCATTGGTTGGCTTTTAAACCATTTACCATATAGATTCTAGCAATTTGGAATTATTCATTTCTAAGTCCAAACTGCCTGCAATAATGATAATAAAACCTGTAATCTTAACATTATTAGTCTTATCAGGCAAATGGACAAAAACAGGAGGTAGCAAAAAATGACTTTGATAAACATAAACATATGATGGCACTGAAACACGATGCTGCACTTGGACACTCCGCAGGCAGAGGTGGTATCATCCTGACTATGATGGGTGACTACCGATACCAGGTATCGGTATCGGTGCCAATACCAGTCAATACGATCAGAGACAAGAAATTAGAAATTATATGAATACAAAGTTGCCAATAACTTCTAGTGTTGTTCCGTTACCGGCACTGGTATCGGCAGAGGCCCTGATACTGCATTAAAGCAGTGGTATCGGTATTGGTGAGTACTAACAAGTAACATGCCGATACCATTAATTCTGACGCTAATATAGGACTTTGGATGCAGCATCTTGTGTCTTGCTCATGCACGACATTCACTGATGTGTGACATGTTCACTGCATGCCGAGCTAAGATATCCTATTGGTCCTTGAATACTCTGAACCAATGGCAGGACAGCTTTTTCATGTTGAGAAAAAAAAAGTATGTATGGTATCGTCATCGGTTGATACTGCAAAGCTGGGTATCGGAATCAGTATCGGGGGCCTAAAAAACGGTATCAAACTACACTAATAACTTCATGCAATTTTAAGGAAAATTAATATATTGTGTGTATATATAGGTCTTTGTTTAAAATCATCTGTCATTTATGGGTGGGGAATTTTATTTACTAGTGGTATCGGTATTTGGTATCAGTAGCGGTCACTACTTAAGAGTTGCGTATCGGTCGGGGAAGAAAGTCCCAACATCCCTACATCCCTAATCCTGACCACGCACCATGACGTGCATGTATTCTATAAATTCAACTGACTCGCTTTCATTTTTTACAGGCAACATATAATAATTCCATGTTTCAATAATAATAATAATAATAATAATAGTTCCAATAAGAATATGACTATTATCATGTTAAAGCATTCATTCATTATCAGTCACGCAGGCTGGAGGTGGCGAGCAAATAAGGTGGAGGTGGCCGCCTCTAAATTTTGTACACAGGAAAAACCCTGTGCGAGTCTTTCTGCTTTGTAGGTTTCCACGTGCGGACAAACACAGATTTAACACTTTGAAGCTTTATGACAATTCAAAGTCAGACAGTGGCAGTGGTTGAAATGTTCTTCTGACTAAAGTTGAGTTCAAAGACGGAGGAAAGAAATGTAGATATACTTTATATTAACATGCGTCACAGTGTAAACTGTGGGGGGCCTACACACAACGACTACTATTAATTTGTTATTATTTATCATTATTCATTTATGACTTATTATCAATCTGCTCCTGCTCTCGCTCTCTCAACACGCTGCTTCCTCCCTCTCGCTCATCGCCACTCTCACTTAGCTTGGCGTGTTTTTCAAAGCTCTTCTGTTATCTTTCGGGGTCTTCTGGAGGAGTCTGCATTCCAGAGATGGGGGATTGTCAGAAACGGCAGAAATGTTTATTTTTTTATTTTGTCTTTGACGTGGTTGCAAAAATTAGCAAACCGGATGGTGTTCGCTACACATGGTATTTACTATTTATGTCATCCCCACCCACGAGCCCCACATTTTCAGGTTCCTCAAGAAACTGAACATCAGCTAGTGATTGACCTCACTGGTTTAATACTGGAATACATTTAACGGCACGGAACAGTTCTGCCAAGCACATGTTTATTTTATTTTTTTTTTCCCCTTTTCATTAAAGCCCCTGCTTCATGTTCAGCCATATACACATTTGCAGCAGACACCTGAGGCCCCCGTGCAAACAAAGCTGTCCAGCGGGAAATAGAGGTTATGTGCTTTGGTAAAGGGCACCTCGCTAGATGGGCCCAGGAGGCGAGAAGCACTCTGTTAAATTGTATTTACAGCTTCCAAGGTCCAAAAACAGCTTCCGGAAAAATAACTAACTTGCTCTCGGATTGTAATGCATTTCTGTGAATGATTAGATTGAGCGGGCAGTTTGTATTTGATAAAACAATTGCAGAAGAAGTTTGCGTTCATATGCAGGAAAATGGAGCAATATTGCAAATGTGCTCGGGTATGTATGCATGTCACCTCAGGTACGGGTCTTCGTCTCTCCCAGTTGACCAGGACAGGAAATGAATGACTATCCAAGCGTGATTCTTACAACATGTAACAGGTTAGAGGGGGCTGCAATCATTTGAAACATGACCTTGTTTTTCCGAGCCACCTCCCTTAAGAGTAACGTAAATGATTAAACGCGCTATGAGAATTATTTTAAATCAACATCAGCTATTTGTAGAGACTTCAGGTGAGTGGCTGTGACAATGAAAAGCATGATGATTTAAAGAGACAGTGTGTATTATTTAGTGCCATCTAGTGGTGAACTAATTTATTCATTTTACACTCTAAAAACAGTTGGGTCAAAAATCGACCGATCCTCTACTTTTAATTAGGGCATTTTGTATAAAACAACTCTAAAAGTTGGGTCAAATTGACCCATAAAGTGGATCGGTCCATTTTTGATCCATAATTAGGTTACTTTTGACCCAACTGTTTTTAGAGTGTAAAAACCTAAAAATAAAAATATATAATTATAGGTCTGGTAATTGCTAATTTTGTTGCATAGTTCGCGTACAGGAGGCTGACATGTTTTGCCGCCATCTTTCTGCTACGGATACCCAAAAGAGAATAGCAGGTGACCGTCCAGTAATTTGACCTCTGGCCACTTATCTCCATCTGCTTTGCTCTTGCTAGTTTGTGCTAGCTTCTCACGCTAGTTCTTGCTAGCCGCTCACGCCCCCCGCTCCTGCTCGCCGGGCTCACTCACTCCAAATATTCATTAGTAGTATTTGGTAGTAGGCTTGCAAAGTGTAGGCACCGTAGTGCGCGTATTTCAAAATCTTTGCATTCTATTTGTTCACCAATAGATGTCACTAAATTCAACACTGTACCTTTCAAAGATTTTTAATTACACGTCCAATTATAGAAAATAGATTAGAAGTCTTTGTTTCAATATAACTGACGTGGTAACATTAAATTCATTAGTAGATGACCGCCTCTGTGTGAAATCGTGCATCTCCTCCATAAAAGTTAATGTTATATGTAATAAAATGCCATTAATTTTTAATGATGAAAGTAATTTCAGCCCGCCTCTGCTGTGCAGGAAATCCTATATTTGTACCAGCAACGCCATTTGACATATTTCAATTGTGTGCGGATTTATACTTCAATCCATCTTAACGAAGGCAAAACCCATTAATTGGAATCATCTTCTTGACACCTTACTGATATCGGAATTGTTTCATACGCAAATGATTTCGTAATAGGAACAAAGTCGGTGTTTGTGTGGAATTGTGCAGTCCGCTAATCCTTCACCAGTCAGCTGGCTTTACCGCTCGGTGGAAGAAAAGGAAGGCATTGAGGCAACGTAGAAATGTCCATTGCCTTGAAAAGGTAATTAGCAGCTAAGGCTGTGAATGAAGGACCGACAAGCGTGCCTCAGCAGCTAAATGGTTATTAAGGGCATTTGCTCTGTGCAAGTGAGTGGAAAAAGAAATGCAGACAGCTGGCTGAGCCCGAAGCTGGAAGGTAGTGAGGACAAGACAAGACTTCAGCACTGAGCTATGCTCACAAACATGCTAGCTTCAGCATCCGATAATGAATTAAGACACCATTACGATTAAAAAAGAAAAATTCAAATTAAATGTCTTTTCATTCCAATTGTCAAGCGTGTCAAAATTGTTGCAGTAGAGCATGAGAATGATGTCAAACTACACTTTTGCTACCAGGACACTACAATGCAATCATGTATTCAAGCGGAGCATTATATAAATAAATATAAACAATGTTCATGGAGCCCCCCCCCCCCCAAAAAAAATCGAGTTATTAAAAATTAGATCGAGCTCCCTCAGGGAATGAGGCAATGATTGCAATGAGAGTTCTTATCTAACATGTCACTTTCCTGTGTGCGTTGCTTATGAACCTTGATGTAAGTAGCCTCAAAACCCACACTATGAAATTTGATTAAAAGTTATTTAAGGCATGTCTGTATGTGTGTGCGGGGTGTGCGAGTGTGGGATAGAAGCATTTTTCATAAGAGGGATGATATCATACTCACCAAAAGACTCCCACAGGAACAAAGCTATGCATCATTTTTCCTTTTATCTCTGCTGCGTTTACGTCTTCCCTGTTAGTTATTTCTCCTGTCTTACTTTATGATTTGTTTAATGTTTCACCAATGGTTTCATTTTTAACTCCGCACATTTGTTTTATATTATTTGCAAAAGGGCAATGGGATTGCTTGCCTGTGCCCTTGTACCTTATTTTGTTCCCCTCCATGTTGTGGCATTGAAAGCAAAACGTATACTACTGTATGTATACAGTTACTGTTCTGTTGTCAAATACTAATAATGATAACAATTCTCACCCTAATGGATACCTCTGCAATTGAGTCGGCTAAATCCAATTCTTATGTCCTCCGTAGCAATGCGCGTCCTCAACCGGAGGATGTGCGTGCCTTCATTGGTCACGAGATGAATAAAATAACTATTGATTAGAGCCGCTCATCTCACTTGTAAATGACTGAGCTCAGAGCTGCTTATCCGCCGCGCTCTAAGTGTCAGTATGTTTGCAAAGCATCAGTTATAGATGTTTGGATTGATTCCACTTTGACAAGCTGTTTGGGCTGCTGAGAGCCTGTAATTGTGGGAGACGTGTGGATTCTATTTACTTTGGTCTGACTGTTTTATTCCACTTCACTCAGGTAGCTCATGATCATTCGCAATCTTTACTCTCATGACTCACATAATGAAGTGAATGTCATTTTCAATCAATCGCAGTGTTGATCCAACTTAATTAGTACTTTAGAGGATACAAAGCGAGATTAGCTAACCTGCTGCTCTCGACTGGCAGGGTTGTTTGTTTTGGCTCTGAATGAACCCGCCGTTTCATGGCTGCATCTCATTTCCTACTTTGCTTATTCGGTGTCAATCTATTACATTTGTCTACTGATTTTGATATTTTAATCTAATGTTCTCTTGGGCGGGGTGGAATGACCTTGAAATCTATCTGATGGATAGATGATGTGTAGGTAGCAAGTTAAAGAAATAGGTAGATAGCTAACAAGATGGATGGATAGATATTGCTTTCACTTATTACAATTGTTTTATTATTTTTAGGGGTGGCACTGTTTTATGTGTTTTAGATTGGGTGTTAAGTGTAAAAGCTCAACCAGGGACGGGGGGGTTGTAAATTAGCATTTGCTAAACTCTGTATGCTCAACATCAGATGCTAGCTCAGCTTAGTGTTTATGTCTCATTGCATTGTCCCTGTTAAATAAGCTAATGAAATGAGATCGATAGAAAGAACAAAGACAATTTAACATAAACAAAATATTCCCATTGGCAACGTTAACAACTCAACTGAACATGACATGAATAAAAGATGCTACTATTAAACAAAATCAACCCTTTGTCCCAGAAAATGCAAAGACAATTCTGCATCCAGTAAAGAGCATTTGGCAAGGAAAATAAAAAAGCGCATACGCTGATGCTTGATCAATTAAACATCCATACTAGTAAAGAGAACCCAGGTGAAGTGTGTAATTCATTTGGAGTATAGGACAGATTTTATGTAGTTTATTACACCAACTGTAGCCACCATTGAAATGGATCAATATCAATCAGTATGTGGATAAAGACTCCTTTCGCAAGGTATAAACTGGCAACATGTCTTTTGACAATGATGAGTGAAATCGACTCAGTGATCTCTTTCCACTGAGCAATGTAAAAATGATTCTGACACTTTCGTAGAGGCTGGTTTCCCGTCCGTGTTGCGCACAGAGCAACATTTGCTACTGCGTGTCTCTGTTTGAAATGCTGAACTCATGTGGTCATGCCACTTACTTTGGTTTCAACAGACTTTCAAATGCACTTTGCGGCGGACTCTTTCTTGCTCATTTACTGACATAGCAAACTCAAACCACTTCCAAATAACTGACAAAATGGCGCCTCGAGAGTAGACTAGCTCTTCTCTGTTTGCCTGCCATGTCTCCAGCACGGAAGCCACACAAAAAAATATATATTTAAAAAAAAAAAAGTGTATCAATTAAATTGATTAACCACCAAGCCCTAAATATGTCTTATATTATTGCATAATTAAATTTCTCTGCCTCTCACATCTTTCCTTTGGATCTGACCCTCAAAAGGGCTAGCTGACCGTGAAGCCAACACAGTCTCCTGTGGTTTGACACCGTCTACAAAGGCAAAAGAGCAATACCATGTCGTCATGGCTCCCGACAGAGGTATCGCTGCCTTTTGGAAGTTAATGCATCGAGAGAAAAATTGCTCCCGGTGGGCTCCTGTGTATTTAGTAGCACTTGACTTTAAAGCAGAACCGACCTACTGTGTAGCATTCTTTACAAGGAACCCAGGAGATGCTCCTCAGGGATAAAGATATCTAGCGTCTAAATATCCTCTGAGTCCATTTTTCTTTTTTTTCACAGCATGTCTGACAAGGAAGATAAAGTCAAACGTATATATTAACGTCATCTTCACAAAAGCGGCTTTTTATGGAATCCGCAAGGCAGAGAGAGGGAGAACCAAAAAAATCTCATGTCAGCTCTTGCTGCCATGAAAGGTGCCAACCAGCTCATCAAGGGCAATTACAGCTCACCTACCATGTCATTTACGCAGATGACGCAGCATCAGGAGAAATTATGAGTCCACTTGCTCCCTCAAGGACATTTCAACACTGGCCATCGCCATACTACTTTAGTAACCGCCATTTGGACATGGAGAATTCATAGAAAACCATTTGCATAGCATTACATTTTCTGGTTATTTTTTACTGAATGTCTGAATAGTAACCAGTGTCATTTACTTACATACATGTGCATTTGTGGATTAAATTAATGAATTTACTCATAGATGACTGAACCCAAAAATATGTATGATCACCTTATGCTACATTACTAATGAAAAGCTAGTTTTGAAATCAGAGGCCAGTTAAAAACGGATTGCTCAAATGTTACGTTTATTTTTAAAGAAGGATTGGTAACAAAAATGTTTGCAATATGTCAAATGTTTTTTAAAAGTGACGATAGTTTGCATTTTTGCTATTTTTGCAAAAAAACATCAATACATTTAATTTGCTTTGGCAGGCCACATAAAAAGACATGGTGGGCCAAATCTGGACCCTGGGCCTTGAGTTTGACACTTTGACACCTCCAACCTCAATACATCTTATTAGGCCTATTTTTCCGGAGTTTTGCTTGAACTGAAATTAACGTGAAGCCAGATGATCGTGCTTGAATTAAGCATAATAAACATAACAATATGCCTTAAATTAACAGCAAACCGCCACAATTATCAAGAATGGGGGGGAAAAACAAATGCAAGGCAAAATGTAGGTTTTAATTGCCAGCAGCAGTTTGTAGAAGCAAAGCCAAAGCCCTTAATCGAGCACTCGGCGGTTTATTTGAACTTGACCCAGAAACGACAATATACCGCTTATCTCTGTCAACCAGCTCCTGATATTCCCTTCAAAGTAGTGAATGTAAAACGTATATATTATTTCGCACTATGCCTCTACCTGTTGCTAAAATGCTGCAGCACAATAGCTTGTGTATTTCCCCCACTTTTGCTGATGTGCGCTTTCGCCCCGACAAACTAATTGTATCTGCACGTATTCCCAAAGAAAAATGAGAGCCGCCGCAGCACTAATTGTTAAAAATGAATTTAGCGGGGGTCCGTGTTGACTCATTATTCATCGTGGTTATTGCTACCCGTTTGGCTCAGCCTACGTGTGCCAGAATGGATCCATTTGTCTCTGTCGGAGATGGGCCCTTGACAGATGTGCCAATATGGCTACCGAAGTTCAGCGTTGGGTGGGGCGGGTGGGGCGTTGGGAGGAGGGGGAGGGGGGGGGGGGCAGGCATCTTAATTCTCCATGATGTATCATTCTGGCAGCAAGCAATGAACGGAATTGAGTTCCAAATCATCTTACTTCCCACTGCCTCTGGCAATCTGTTTCCTTTCTCTCGACGAGGTAAATATATTAAAGATGGAAATAAATTAGGGGTTACTGAGCCTTGAGCTGAGAGTGTATCAGTGAGTTTTTATTGAAGTTGATTGCTTGTATTGTCACGTTGGCTTGCCCTCATGCCTCAAGGTTACAGAAAGCCAGCGCCCCAAAGCACACTATGATGTTTTCTGCGTTTCCCCATTTAGACTGGATTGATGTGTTGGGCGCGCGGGTTTGCTATGTAAACATAATTTAATTTCAGGTATCACATGGCGCCGTTGTGCCTTGAGGACGGATATTAGGCCTCGTTGGTGGCTCAGGTTCATCTTAATAGATGTGGACAAGCTTTGCCTGCTGGGATTGCAATATAGAGGAAGTGTTAGATTGCCAGTGCACTAGTTTTGTCTGTAATGTGGTTATGGTGATGAGCTGGAGAGCAGCTCAGCAAATTTTCAAACTCATAATCATAATAATTTAGTCTGCAACGAGTACATATCAGCCCAGAGGTACGGCGTTAACTACAAGGGGCAGGGCTTTGATAGTGGCAACATGTTGGAAGATGGCTGAGGCTAAGCTTGGAAATCTTAAAGCGGTGTTTGATGGATAAGACTAAGATGACATAAAAAAAAAAAATAACGAAAACTGGAAAGCCTGGAGAGTTGCGAGTAGAAGTGATTGAATGTATTTAGCACTACATCACTTCCAGTTCATACACGTTCCCTGCTTGTTAGGTTGTTTGTCCTTTGCTACTATCTGGAGTTTACTGAATTACACGGCTAACTATTGATTTCTGTCGAGATTCTAAATTATTTGGACACTTGCTGTGTAAACATTGGTGTTGGCCATTGTTGTCCCTGCTTAGCTTGCAGAACGACTACAACGCGGGAAAAATAATGGCTTCTGAGGGGTGATCTGAGCTTGGGGGGTGGCGGCGGGGGCGCTCTAGTTCGGAGTAGGGCTACACCAGGGGTCTGCTGTTTTGTTTCTAGCAGAAGCCTGAACATTTAATTTTAAGCACTGACTAGTATTTAGAACTGTTCATAATTAACTCATTCAGTGCCATTGACGGCTATAGACTTCAAAAATCCATTTGAACTGGGCTGGCAGCAATTGAGTTAACTTCACCTTGACCAAAATCCCTGTTCCAGTTGAAGAAATTCAACCCACAAGCATTGTTTGCCACCAACATACTTCACTGTCGGTATAGCGTTGTTGTTGTTTTTTTTTGGGGGGGGGGGGGGGGTGATGAGCTGTGTCTTACGTACACAGTAAATTTTGTAGAGTACATTTTACTCTAAAAAGAGTCTATTTTACTCTAAACAGAGTAAAATGTACACATAGAAGACGGTAAAATATTCCTTTTGGTTATCAGCAAAGAGTAGGAGTGGCATTGCTCAGGTGGTAGCGTGGCCGTCTCCCAAGCTGAAGGTCGTGAGTTCGTTCCGCAACCCTTGTGTTACTTTTGTTTTTTGTTTTTAAATAAACTAATAACATTTACTCCAAAAAAATCGTTCTGAAATGTACTTAGAATTTCTGAGTGAAAAAAAACGTATTAACTAACTACTAGGTTATTGTTACGGAATAGGCCAATCCTCTCGTACACAGTAAAAATACTTTTGAGTAATATTTTACTCTCTTCCAAGCTTTAACCTCGGTTTCATTGGCTTCCATCTTGTCACATTACTCCATAGCCCAGACATGTCTAGAAAATGAGGTTGTAGACACGTACTAAACAGCAACTACTTACGAGAAGTTCCTAAATCTCCTTGACCAGTTTGTCCTAATCTCTACTTCAACTTTGGAGGGACGTCTCGTTCTTGATAACGGGACTGTTGTGCCATATTATTTTTTTTGTACTTGATTGATGATGACTCTCTTCACTCTGTTCCTTGGTGTATTTTATGCTTTGAAAATTATTTTCTTCCCTTCTTCTGACTAATAATACCTTTGAACAATGATATCCCTCTGATGTTGTGGAAACTCTCTGTGGATCGTGTAGTACACTCGGATAGCGCTAGAACATCAGAATTTGATTTTGGATTACCGTAGGTATGCATATAGCAGGTATGCGCAATAACTAATCTGACATGGTTTTGAATGTGACTGACAACTTTTAATTTGAACACAGCTGCTGTACATCCCGAGGTGTAATGGTGCATTAGCTCAGTTGTATTATTTATTTATTTTAGTGCGGTCACTCTCGATTATATTTTTAGAATCGATTAATCTATCAGTTATTCAATCGATTAATCAATTTATTGGATTCATTTTAATTTTGCGTTAGTGTATTTTAAAAGCATTTTTTGTCTGATTACTGTTAATTAACCAATGATTGGTGATTTTTTTGTATTTCGTATTTCTATGGTGATTAAAAAAAATGGGGTGGGGGGAGGCGAGATATCGTACTATGTTACCAATTCGGTCATTGTTTTCCAAAGTAAAACCAGTTGTTTGCAAATGTCTTATTTTGATTAAACACAGAAGATAATCAGTCTTCTTTCATAAAGGACTACAGAAATCAGTGGACAATTTCATGTTGATATGCTGAAATGAGAGAATTTGGACAATTTTAAACAAAAAAAATGGCTCCAAATGATTACTCGATTAATGAAATAGTTGTAAATTAATTTGATTAATTTTTTACTTACTAATGGTGCAACAAGTTTTAAAAAGTCAAATTTTTGTACAGTATACAAAAAAACTTTCATTGGAACAAGGCTGTGCATATTTTTTCTATTCCCA
Source organism: Leptonotus elevatus (assembly GCF_054856555.1). Classification (NCBI taxonomy): domain Eukaryota; kingdom Metazoa; phylum Chordata; class Actinopteri; order Syngnathiformes; family Syngnathidae; genus Leptonotus; species Leptonotus elevatus. The sequence continues at coordinate 16,016,943 of NC_141248.1, read as the reverse complement.
CTATACAATAGCCGCGTAAAAACAATCAATGTTTTTTTTCTTCTGTAAAATACCTCAAAATGACAAGAATGAGAATATTGTTAGGAATATCAATAAAATGCGTTCTTTTGTGCTCCTTCATAAAGCCCATATGATTCTTTTCTTCCTACACCTACCATTTCAGTCAGTTTGCCGCCTTGTTAACATCGCCAAGCTCATATAATCATTGAATTTAGTTCACTTACATAGAGGATATGCACGTGTCTGTATGTAGGCGGTGCAGACGCGTGACCGAGGGAGTCAGTGGAGGAGTTTACAATTCTGTTTTTCATGGAAGTTTTATTTTGAATTTTATGCCTGCATCATTGAGGCTGGCCTACAGCAACTTTAATTATAATATGAATTTAACAGACCGACATTAACTTCTCTTTTGAATACATTTTCTCTGTGTGAGCTCCCTCCTCCCTCCCGCTCTAAGTTTCCTCCTCATTTATCTTTCTTAATGCTGGCTGCATCTCAATTCTGAGCATTGCATGTGGACGCTATGGGGGTAGTGAAGACGGCAAGACACCAATTGCATTAAGACGTGATTTAAAACGGCCGCTTGCAGCGCTCTGCTCAATGCTCATCTGGAGGTAGAGTCATGTGTTATCCTGTGGCCTAATTGCGTGTTATGGAGTACAGGCAACCACTGACTAACACATGTCATATATGCACCTATTGGTCATATGTAACATTAAAAACAATGACTTTGATTTGAACATTCTAGCATCGCAGATGAAGTAATGCAAGATTGGAGAAATGTACGGCTGATAAACTCAAGTCATTGTGCGTAAGAACACAGAGAAAAGTAGTTTGCGATAACATACGCTTCATATGGAGTTCTGCTCTTTGAATTCACTATCAAAAGATTTCTCTATAATTCACTGCAGAGGGAAAAAAGAAAAAGAAAGCATTCACCAGTGCAATGAGCACCATTTCCAGACAGTGTCCTTAGCTAGCCAGAGACTTTTGTTTATGCACAAAAGGAGCAATTCATATGGAGCACTTTGAAACTTGCCCACTTGACAGCTATCAATGTTGCTTCATCGCAGTACATGGCAACTCATGTAAACGTGCTTTGTATGCTTTTTTGTTGTTGTTCTGGGATAAATGTACCATTGGTTCAAGTTTTTAAATGCGTTAAATGGATTTTGCGAAAATCCAGGTCTTAAATGTCATTAAAAACATTTTTAAAAAATATGTCCAGAAGCATTCATTTTGTATATATTAGTGGAGACTTGGGGACAAGTTGTAATTTACAATGGACAAAATGGGCATATGAGTCCACAAGTTCCTTTATTTAATTTCCAATTAATTTGCTATTCATTTTTGTTATCAATGTCCAACATGAAACACAAATACCAACTAGTGGCAAAAAACAACAACCTTAAAACAAATCTGACTCAATGGTTTACACTCCTTTTAACTGTACCGTATAGTATATCATTTTTTTACTTCAAATCATTTTCTAAATTACCATAAATTAATACATGAACGAAGTTACAACCATACTTATGAGGTAAATATAATTGTGTTTCTGGTACTTTTACTGTTTTATGTTAAACATATAGTATTGGCAATGAATTGTGAGTAATTGTGACAATCCTGCCATTATGATAAAAAATTGTAATCGACTGATAGCCTTGGAGTATTTAAGTATGCATGTGTGCCTATGTACATGGACATATTCATGAAATTAGTTTTACGTTTCATTTAAACAGTATTAAAAAGTGTTAAATTGAATTTGCTGATATATTGACCTTTTTTAAAGAACAGTGTATTTAATTTGAGACCTTTTAGGACTGTGTGACATACAAAGTAAGATTTAAAGTTTAATGTTGTGCCGCTTGTTATTTTGTTTTTCAGTGTGCTCAAAATATCAGCTTTTGACAACTATCAAGTCCAAGCTGGCAAAACAAAATTCCATGTAATGATAATGTTAGGAAAGGTACATTTTTTCAGTCATGCTGACTGTGGCTAATGGTCTGCTTAGTGATGACCTTCTTCTGTGGGAGCGCCATAAGAGATAACCTTGCGACAACCTCTGTCCCCCACATGACAGCGGAAAGCCTGTCTTTATATACCTCTCCTGCTGGTTTCTAGGATACAGCGAATTCCCTTCGTTTTGGAAACGAGGGCTCCCCTGCAGGTATCCACTACTGCTCTCCATTTCTAGTGATCAGCCGTATGAGAAAAATGATGACACCCATGAAAAGACTAATGCACAAAGAGCCGCTTTCTGCCGTGCATTTCTCTCTGTTAAAGCTGCAGTGCTTCCAGTTATCAACATTACCTCTCCAACCAGTTATGGAGAGGAGATTTGGCAAGATGGCTCAAAGAAAAGGGGGTTCCTGGTTGGTCAGCTACTTCAGATTGAGATAATGAAGGTCTTACTTGAAATGTCTTTCCTGATGGATGCTCATGGCGGAGTCATCGCCAAGACATACTGTGTAAGCTCTTCATTAAACGTGGCCTTTTCATGCATTGTATGCATAGTCTGTGTTGATGTGAGTCCTTTGTCCCAGTCCACCCTCACAGCTCTTATGATGCTTTGTGTATATATATATATATATATATATATATATTTTTTTAAATTGCTATATTGACCGTTTGTTCACAAATGCAATGGGTCTACTTTAGTAAATGCGGTATTGTATTGTTTGATTACCTTGGGTTTAGTGCAAGTGAAAGGTATTGTAGAGTGTTCATAAAGTTAAGCTTTAAAGCCATTACGAAAATTAAATAATAAGTCTGAAATGATATTTCCATGGAAGTTAAAAAAAAAAAAAAAAGTCAAGAAAGTGACCTTGCCTGAGGATCTGAATTACTGATCAGATAAGGTTCTTCTTTTGTAATACTTTAGAGTACCTACACTTTATGGGACAATTTTAATTTAAAAAAGAAAAACCTCTTTTAGATCATGGCCCAAGGCTGACTTTAGTTGTTATTGAAGATGGATGGATGGAAAGGAGTTTGAATTTGTCATCCATCTTTCCATTTTCTGTAGTGCTTGTCCTCAATAGGGTTGCTGGAGCCTACTCCACCAGACTTTGGGTTACAAGCTCTTAGTCTGCACACGTTGGACTGGTCACCAGCCAGTGTACAGGTCCCTGGAGAAGTGGATATACTCAAAATTTTCATAAAAAAAAAAAGTCCAGAAAAACATTTTGTTTTAGAAATGCTGACATGTAGAACAAATCTGTCATTTGTACTTGCTTATAATAATAAAATTATCATGACTTGATTAACTAATCCAAACCAAAAATGTGTAAATACGTTCAAAACGGCCAGCAGGTGGCAGCAGAGTATAAGAGATCAGCCAGGGCCATGTTCCAACAAGCCAGCCATGTTTTCACCAGGAATGTGGATAATGATGAAACTTGGCTATATCCGAAGGCTAATTGTTGCAAAACGTAAACGGGTACAAATATACTTCTTTTCCTGATGAAAGAAGAGACTCTAATCTTTATTTTGGTAGGTTCCATGTTTTTATAGCAATAGAACACACTATTCTGTGAGCCTTGCAAAATCAGTCAAAATCCAGTAAAACAGCAAATGGGGTTTGCTTCAGTGAAATTGGCTGGGAGTGAATGAGTTAAGAGCAGTTTGTAGTTATTACTGGTAACACAAGCAATATACAGTATATTGTTGTAAAACGATATTTAGTGAACAATGAACAAAAAGAGTGAAAAACGGTTACTATCAGACCGCAATATTGTTTTACTATTTGTCCCCATTCTTGTGTTTTAACTTACCGCTACTTAAAAATCAACTACCAGCCTAGCTACTATAAAACGGATAGGATAATGTTTAACTCCACACAGGCTTTTACCATTGTTATTTTGATACCTCAAATGAATTACATAACTAGAACTTAAAAAAATAAAATAAAAAAAATGCTGTGTTAACTTGTCAGTGTTCTCCCACAAAGCATACAATATTCATGCATCTTACTTTTGGCTCAGTGCAATTACAGGTCAGTTTTACCCTGCTACACTTGATAATGTGATTATATAATTGAATCTTTGGTTTAACTGTGTGCTTTTGGAGATGTTTAGCCGGATGTGTGTGGCCCATCTTTAGGCACAGTGGATGCACAAAAATAATGAGCGCATTTGTCTGCGTAACACCGCAATTACCATAACAAACTTGAAATTGCCTGACATTCTCAACAACGATTGGAATTCATTGTGGACTTTCAGAAGCTACCTCCAAATACCCAGTGCCAACAAAAGGCCACTTTTGTCTTGATTAATTCTGTTTTAATGAAAAAACAATGGAATAATTAAATATGCGTAAGTAATTGCTTCATTTGTGGGCAGTGGAATGCGAAATCCACTGGAATAATTGTTTTTAATAATTGTTAAGGCTAGATATTAGAATTTTTTGTACAAATAGAATTCTAGTCGTTGAAGTTGTCAGGTTTTGTCTAATTTCTGGCGAGCAGAGTGCAGTTTAGCGCTGTCGGATCTGACAGAGCGAGCCGTCCACCTGCCGGCGCTTCCTCTGTGATCACCTGCATCACGCGTCAGCGGCGCAACAGCAGCCGCGCTGTGGAGCAGAACAAAGCAGGACATGTCGCTGGTGATGGCACACAAAGCGTGCGCATCCGACTTGCTTGTGTAACACCCAAATGGTTAAAGGAAGACAAAGTTCAGAAAAAGTCTAAGGGCTCCCGGGGGTATTGCATTATTCTGCCTGAGTGTTACGATATTTAAATAACAACGAACTGTCCCGTTTCATCTCACTGACGCACAACTTTGGAGCTGAAACTTTCCTCTTGAAGTTCACTCGACAAGGTTATGCACTCGCGCTAAGCGGTGGAGTCGCCGTTTGGTTTCGACACGTTGGCCCGCTGCCACGTTCAAGGGGAAACTGTTAACATTTTTCAGTTGCAGGGAAGCGCTTCCTTGTGGGACGGCATGTATTTCGGTCCCTCTCCTTTCTTCACACAAGGTCCTGCCGATTATTTTTACAGACCAAGGGATGTTGTACTTACGCAGCGGCCAACACCCATGAACAGGAAGCCACAGTTTCTATGAAAGTCCACGAGATGGAAGCAGATAGCACAGAGGGAAAACAATATTTTGGCTAGGGCTCATTCTGCTGGCCAATTAGACTCGGAGGCCTGTATGATTTAGCACTTCCTCTGCTTGCTTTTATGTGTCGGGCTGCTGTGTGGAACACAATGACCCCCTGATTAAAGATTGAGCTCGTACTTGGAGACAGCCTTGGCGCCGTTCTTATCAGATGCCTACTTCTCAGGACACGGCAATGCAACTTGAAATCAATGGTTGTATCCGGTATAACGTTGGCTCAGACGGCAAAAATATTTCGATTTTTGTGAGAAAAATCTCAGTCTCACCCCTGGTGATTTCTTATGAATGCCGGAATGTGTTCAGAAATTAAAAATGGTTAAGAGTAGGGATGTTCGATACCACTTTTTTTTTTAGAACGATACCGATACTCAAATCTTCAGAACTCACCGATACTGATGCAAAGTGCTGATACCATTGGTACATAAAATTTCCCCACAAACTATGACAGATAATAAATTAAAAAAAGACATATATCCCAACTATAGCAAATTTACTTAAAATTGATGAAATTAATGGCAATTATATTTTTCCAATTTGCTCATAAAAGTCATTTTAAATAAAGCACGCAATAAAATGTATTTAAAAAAATCCACACATAAGAAGAAAACAAATAATCCAGTGTCCAGAAAAAAAAGTCCATATTTATTTTTAAAGAATACAGTGAAGTGCAAAGAATTCAATTCAATACAATAGTGTTTCAAGTAATAGTAATGAGTAATAGTAAGAATTCCTCTATCTTGTTTTGAAATCCATGCTTTTATTTTGGAAGGCAGCTTTGTATAGGAATTTGTATACATAAAACTCAAAAATAAATGAAAAAGCCCCATTACAAATATAGTGTAGTGTCTACAAGAGCTATAATTAGCATCTGCGAGGGCCGTAAATGGCACTTTTCTGTTTTTAGCACCGCAGCTAAGACGTTCACGAGGCAATCAAGTGCACGGCAAACATAAACGAGGCAATTAAAGACGGCGAAGTTACGTGAGCTATTAAACATATATGAACCACAGATATTAGGAATAGATATCGATACTGATATTGGGCATGTTGATGAATATATCAGTATCTGCCTTTTTTCAAAGTCTTACGACTGATAAAAGTTAAAGCTAAAACCATTTTAATCTCATGGATCTATTTACATTTTCTGTTAACTTTATAAAAGATGCTGCTGACCCTGCGAACCTCCTGAACCTTTTGTTTTTGTTCGACATTAAAACAAAGAAATGTGAAAGTTTAAGATTTCAAGTTTTTTTTTTTTTTTGGAAAAAACAGAGCTATGGTATTTACTTTTTTAAGTTTACATTTAACATTTTAAGATGTACTGAAAACCTTGGGAGCTCTTTTTTTCAAATTTGAATTGAAGTATATTGTCTTAAGATAAAAAAAAAAACATTTGAAAAGTCAGAAAAAAAAATCAATAAGCATTAATGCTTTAAGACATTACAACGAACTTGTATTTTGACATTTGTAGAATTTTTTTTGACTCAAATGACACCCCCCCCCCTTTTTTTTTTATTACTAAATTATTATTACTCACAACAAGAGTACTTCCTTATTCTCAGGAACGGACACCGAAATGGCGCTGCCGGAAGTAATGAAATGAACAAGTGTTACCTCATAAGGAGACACACAGGAAACAAACGAGACGGAACAAAACATTCGTTCCCCCCAGTCCTACTGACAGTTCCTCACCGAAAAATCGCTACAAGAGTGGGGGTCGATACCAGTATCGATATCCGTCACGAGTGCAGATACCATAAAATGTGGCCTGGTATCGGCCCGATACGATACCTGGTATCAGTACTCGCCCATCCCTAGTTAAGAGTATTGATTTTAAAGTGTCTCAATATGATTGGACAGTTCACTTGACAGAGTACAGTGCATTAAAGAAAGAAAACGATGGACCTTTTTTTGTTTTAAGGCATGTGTGTAGACATTAGACAAATGGATTGTTTATCTTTTGCTCCACCCCATCCTGGAGACATTAGCTGGAAGTGGCGGCCGGATCTTGAAAGGCCGAGTGAGTGCTATTAGGTCATAGTGTTAAATTGTGTAATGGAATAAGTCGGGGTTAAGTAACGCCTCAAAGAGATGCTTATGTAACTGAATTTGATTACGTTTCAGTTTCTTCCTGGTTTGGTCCTTCGAGTTGGTCGTTGCTTTTCGCTCTTTTCTTCAGGAAATGAAGCCGTTTTTCGTTTTTGACGCTGCCTTCTTATTCTTACCGCTTTCATGTAGTCTGGGAATATTTGAAGATCAAATGCGCATGTTGCTAGGATCAACTCGTATGCAGGAGACCAAAGATAAAGATGTTTTTTTAAAACAGGCCTCTTATCTCTTTGTACTTTTGAAAGATGTTTTATTTTAGTGTTTCATGTTCACCTTCAAAGCCCTCTACGTCCTCATTTTACTCTCTTTGTAGAATGTATCATTTGTACCACAAATACAGCCAGTAACAAAACTTTAATGTGTTTCATCCTGAGGAAAACTTTTTTTTTTTACGGTGAATTTAGTTTGAAGTTCCTCAATTTTGTTAAAATAGTAAAATGTCAAGATGTAAATGAAACAAAAATAAATATGTCTGGTTCTATTTGTTAACCAAGGTCACTATAAAGACAAAAAAAAAAAGCACAATTTAACCAATTGATTTAATTAACTGGACTTTTTAATAATAGCCTAATTTCTTTCTTTGACAGTCTAATTCCATTGGACCTTCTACAATAGTTAGTCCGAACCAACATTATTGCTGACACGTGACATGCACTGACATAGCCGCTTACCTTTTTGGGGCATTATTTGTGGGCTCTGATGTCTTGTGCATCCGTTTCAGTAAATCTTGCTTTTAGAAATGAAGCGGTGCACTGTTTTAAAAATCAAATCAAAAACGTGGAAGTAACAGTTTTGTTGCTTTAAAAGCTTTATAGATTACTGTATTTCAAAATTACATCACTTGCCTTTGAAGCCCACTGACACCCACTGGGAGTGTTATGTCATTCCCGGCAGGCAGCCTGGTAAAAATAATTTGCTAAGAAGCTCTTTTGGAAGTTCTATAGGAATATTAAAACACACTTGACTTACATATTGTTGCACTTGATACTTTCGCATCCTTACTGTTGCAGGTTACGTCTCAAAAGACGGCGCAGCCAGTGGTGTTGTCACATTTTGAACTCTGCTTTGATTTTATGATGGTGTGTCGTTTTGGCAGCGTGACCCTATTTAGACTCGGTTACAGTCACTCATCAAAATTGGCTGTCCCCATTTTGCCAGGGTGATTTTCCTCACTGTGATTCTTGTTCAATGCAACCTCAGACAGCGGTAGCGATATTCTGTTTGCCGGCTGTAATTCAAAGCCAAAGACCCCCTTAAGTCACTGCTCTTTTCAAGACTCCCTCTCCTGCAGTTTTATCTCAGCGGCATCCCATGTCGACACTGTGGGCAAGTATTACTACTTGGTGCTTGTTATACCTGATAAAGTGTGCATCTTTATTTCCATTGTGAACATGTTTGATCTGCATTTCTTGCAGTGTGCTGCACTGTTGTTTGAGTTGAAGTCACCCAAACTAGACCTTTCAGATTTTTTTATTTTTTTTTATCGATTAGAATACATTTTGTACTATTGGTTGGCATTACAATTATGCTTATTAATGATAAAAATAATAAATAACTAATAAACCGTTATACTACTACTAATAATAATAATGAATAGTAAATATATTATATATAATAAATAGTATATATATATAATAAAAATTATATAAAAAAATTAATTAACTCATTCACTGCCATTGACGGCTATAGACGTAAAAAAAATTCATTCAAACTATTTCTATTAGTTTCACATTTTGACATACTAACATATTAACAAGAGTACGAAAACCAAAAAAACATTATTGTACATTTAGAACAGATATAAAATTTGTGATTAATCGTGAGTTAACTATTGAAGTCATGCGATTAATTACAATTAAAAAATGTAATCGTCTGACGCCCCTAATTTTTTTTATATTTTCTTCTTTTAATTAGGGGCATCAGGCGATTATTATTATTTTGTAATTGTAATTAATCACATGACTTCGCTAGTTAACTCAAGATTAATCACAAATTTCATATCTGCTATAAATGTACAATGCATTTTCTTCTAGGTTTTCTTGGTTCTTGTTAACCAAAGTGGAAAAAAATGTGAAACTAATAGAAATAGTTTGAATGCATTTTTATTCATTTCTTAAGCCGTCAATGTCACTGAATGAATTCATAATAAAAACTGTATTTGCACTATTCTATAACTAACTATATTCACACTTATGTGGTTCACTGTTTGTGATCCAAATCAGTTGATAAAAACACATTCTGTGTCCTGCTGAAATGGTTTTACACAATGTGAATAGATCACACTACAGTATTGTTCACGTGACAAAATTACATTCTCTGCTATATAGTCTATTTATAACGGTGATATATGACTGCAGTGGTGGCTTGATATTACTGTAGATGAAAGTGTCTGCTATGCCGATCTGCAGCTTTCGTTTATATTTCAGTGTCTTTGTTCTATTCATTATTTCTGATGCTGGTTTGATTCACCACAGTTTTGTTGTTTTGACGACAGTGGCAAAAATATCTAATGTCTCACGGTATTTGTTCCATTACCCCCAAAGTTCTGTTCCTTTTCACATGGGAAATATTCCAAGCGAGCCAAAATGCGTGACTACAAACCATGGGACGTATTTCTCTTTTCTTATTGAACATACTTTACATTACCTTGACAAATATGTGAACGCGTATTCTGTAAATAGTTGGAGCTGTTGGCAACGGAAGCAGGTGGTCATGTATTGATTTAAAATAGTTAGTTTCAAGCATGACTGGAGATGTTTACTGAGGAAATAGTATCAAATTTAATCTCGGGATTACGAAATGATACCGAAGCTTTCAAACTGTAGGCAGCCAGTAGACAAAATGTTGCATTTTAAGATGTTTGGTAACGATCAAAGGTGTTAACAAACAAACATTGCAATCTGTTGTTTCTAAAATTAGACCATCTCATAAGTCATTTCGGGAGTGAAGACAAATGCGGTTGTCATGATTGTTTGTCCAACACGGGGCATTTGACACCATCTCATTGTTGCAAACTGTGCGTCCACCATCTGTTGTCGGGTCAGCGTTTTGTACCAGACAGCAGGCGTCTTGTTCAACAATGTGGTGTCATGTCAAGGAGAAAAATGTGGCCTTATTAACAGAACAGAACAGTTCCATCAACTCAACTGAATGTTGACAGGGAGAGATTTACTACGCCGAATATGACAATGTAAACACAGATAGTGATGACAAGCTTTGAGTGTTGATTTGGTAGGCATATATAACGAGCAATCGGGCATCCATTTTGATGACCAAAGTGGAAAACAGAATCTGCAGTATATGCATTTCCTGTAAATGATAAATGTGCTTTCACTCGTATCGTGCCTTTTCTACCTTTTTAAAGCACTTAACGTGCTTTAACACCGACGCAGCATCAGGAGCAACTGGTGGCTCAGCATCTTGTTTAAGGACACTTAAGTATAGTCGCAGGCACAGGATCAAAATCTCAACCCTCAGGAGATGTAGGACAGCCATTCTACTAGCGGAGCCATGACACAAATTTCCCCCAGTGTGTTATAGACCTGTTGAGCCACTCGTCGTGAAAAAGCTTCACTTCACATACTAGTGGTATGATAAGGAGGAAGAGAAGGTGAGGAGAAAGCTTAGAATCAATGCTAATTGCTAAGCTATCAAAAATGCACTCGCACGACACCGAAATAAGTGCATATATGATACAATATGAAAACCTTTATTCGTCCAATTTTGGAGAAATACACATCGTTTCAGCAGCAATAGTTTATGCAGGAAATAGAAAAAAAAATGAACAAATACATTGCACAAAATGGAAACAATCCAATCCAATCTATCAGTAACATTAATTGTCTGAGTGCTGATTGTTAAAGGTACAGTCAGTGATCCCAAGCACCATCTAGTGGTGAACTAATAATTCATTCATTTAAAAATACTATTTATGTCAATAGTATGCAAACAAATCGCATAAATAGTTGCGAATGGGGAGAAAATTGGGCGTGGTCTGGCTGTGATTGACAACAGCAACTCGCTCAGAAGCCGTTTAAGGGGGCGTGTACGAGAATGAGCCGGTGGGTGGCGGGGGCGAACAAGTGACAAACAGACAAATTGAGTTTATCCCAATGTGTTACACCAGTTTATACAAATAATCAGAAAAAAAAGTTGATTTGGTGTTGAGTTATCCTTTAAGACTCCAAATGTAAGAATTGTTAATATAATGAATGGCTTATAAAAACACATAATAGTCATAATTTATCTAAACTCATTCAAACACAATATTTTTTTTTTTAATCTTTTAATCTTTGTCCTTCCCTCCTAAAAACATATGTAACATGTTTTTTGTTTTGTTTGGTTTTTTTAATATGCAAGAGCATACAGAAGGCTTTGATGCAGCTTCTGACATGAAGAGGTGGCTTAAAGCAATGGCAGTTATTACAAAAAAGGGACAGCAGGTGGCAACAGAGTATAAGAGATCAACCAGGGCCATGTTGCAACAAGCTCTTTTTGTCAGTGTTTTAACCAGGAATGTGAATAATGATAAAACTTAGCTATATTCTAATGCTAATTGCTACAAAACGGAAACAGATACAAATGTAAAAAAAAATCCTGATGAAAAAAGGGACTCTAATCTTACTTTTGGTTAGTTCCTTGTTTTTATAGCAATGGAACAGACCATCCTGTGGACCTTGCAAAATTAAGTCAAAATCCAGTAAAACAGCCGGAGCGAAGGGGGTTGCTTCAGTGAAAATGGCTGGGTGTGAATGCGTTAATATGAAGTTTACTTGTTATTTATTTATATATTTTTTCAACTGTGACCTTTCAAATAATACTGTAAAGATTTTATGACGACTAGAGGTTCCACTTGAACAGCAATAATTGTGCAATTCAGTTCACGTCACCATTAAAACAAACCACAATTTAAACTAAGCGCACATCTTTTAGTTTAAACATATACGTGCACACAAAAGGATTTATTTGTTATGTTTTTCATATACTGTAGTTTTATTGACTTATTACGTGTTGAATGGCTTTGAGTGGGCGCGACAGAGACACAAGGTGGATTAGTTTGCTCTCTGAAGGCTCACAGATAAACACATTCGACTTTTGGATTCAAACCATTAATCTGCTTTTTAAATCGTAATCCGCTTAAAAAAAAAAATAATACCATAAAGGGTTACCTGTGAGCATCTGGGTAAATAGCTTGATGATAGTAGGAGTTTACATATTTAATCAACATTATGTTTTCATACAAGTGTTGAATCAGACCATGTGTCATCTGATCGCCATACTGATGTACAGTATTAGGATGCTGGCCAAGATAAGGTGTTAGGGAAAAATCCGTGTGTTAAATTACATTATGTAAAATGTTCTCACTGTAGCCTCGGAGAGTGATGTGGTCACAGGGTTTTATTATAGCCATGCTGATGGATTGCAAAGAGATAGATGAATTAAGTGCAATGCAGCCCTCTATTATCTGATTGTTGTGCGGCTGCTGCTGCTGCTCCTCCCCTTTCGCATGGTGAAGGCAGAATTATCTCTCGAGCAGTCATTGGCACTTAATGTGTGTTTGGATAGCAAATTAGCCAAATGAGTATTACTCTTCTTTCTTGTTGCACTTTAATCTGTGATACAAATAACGCTGGAATAAAACATGTCTTTGCTGTGCGTAAACCCAATTATTTGTCAATTTGACCTTGTGTAGATTTTTCAGCCTGTCCTATCTGGTCTCAAATGTGATCAATTTTCTTTCATGCATCTTATTTTTTTATTCATTTTTTTTGTAGTTTAGCACTATTGAATGGAGAAAAATAGAATAGTCTTTTTGTTCTTGCAGCCCACATAGAACACTTTGTTGGTTCAGAAAATGGCGCATGTTCAAAGCGACTGAAAGCATTATACTTCAGAAAGCCAAAGAGAATTTTTACTTTTGATTTGCCGTTTTTGTATGTTCTTGAAACACAAATCAGAAAGAAGTATGGCATCACTCAAACATACTTAAATTATGTCTATGAACAATATATTCTGAGGACTGCATAACTGTGAAGCTACCTTGTCTGAGTTCGATCTGCTCCGATCCTTGGCCCAGAAACATGAAGTCCAAAATGTAAAAAAACACATTTTCTGCTTGTACAAGAGAATCAATATGTGATATTGACATGTTTTTAATATGAAATGCTGTTTAATTCCAACTTTAAAAACACGCTCACTGCTACTTGATTGTGTTGGAACAACCCAGTAAAGTTCCGCCTCAGAAAACATATTTAAATAAACAGTCACTCTGTTTTCTATAAATCCATCGTGTATAAAACAACATGTTTGGTAAGCAGCTTTTTCTTACTTTTAGTATGAAATTGAAATGAGCTTTTCAGTTTTATGGGCTGGGGGAGCTATGACTTGTATTGGTACAGTCATATCATTTTTTTTATAAATCCATGAATAACAAATGTAATCCCTGTCACTAATGCAGGCATGATTTATTTCTGTGCAGTCCTGACCAGAATCTTCCAGGTTTACATGATAGCTTTTCTCCATTTCAATTAGAACATCCAAACCTTTTTGAGTAAATGGACCCGTCAGTAAATATTAAACCTCTGAGATAACGGTTCTCCTGGCCTCATCTTAATGTTTTACATGTAAATATATTAATTGAAACTCTGCCTGTTTTCCCGGAGTGAAAATGGTCATAGTAAGGTTCGATTTAGTTTACCAAATATACAATATATTCACATAAGGCCTTAAATATTTTCTTCCTGGCCGTTTTTGTAGCCAACATCAGGTCACACAAAGAGTTTCCTTGGGTCATTGACGGATAAGGATTTTGCCAGACCCAACACAGTTAATTTATTATAAAAACAAAAAAAATATTTGTTTATTTATTATTTACTATTATCTACAAGTTTTATGTTATCTACAATTTAGGACATACTGTAATCTCACACCAGATGATGGCGGATCGTACCACATCATTTTTTCCAAAATGATGAGGCTATAATAATCTAATTTAGCCATCTAAACAAAATAATTAGCTTGTTTGACCACGCAAGTATCATTATAATGAAATATATACTGTAATTGTTGGGAAGGTAAAAAAGTTGCTAAAAAGGAAACTTTTTTTTTTTTTACATAGTTATGAGACAGTACAAACCTAAGAGTTGTTCCCATTGGTTCGGGACTTCAAATGTATTTCAAAATAAAAGTCCCAAATTGATTATTTATTTTTGGTCGCGCCACATGATCATTTGTAAAACGGGCATCATCGGATAAACTTGTCTCCCAATACCCACTTGCTTCTAAAAATTGACCATTTCCCAATATAAATTAAGCCTGCCTTGTTTTGCAAAATGTTTTGTTGCCTGGTTCTGGCACATGCACGACCCCTACTTTAATCCTAATAACGAAACATTTATTATTATTATTTTTGTCTCCCTCATTTTCAAACCGAGAGAGAATTGGAAAATGTTTTGATTGTTCCCGTTATGCGTGAGAACAACTGACATTGGGATGGGTGGGATTGTTCCGCTTGGTGAAACAATTGATAATTCTCAAATAATCCTGGATCATGTTGTTTCGGGAGACTCAAGGACAAGGTCTCTGGCTGTAAGGTGTTTATACTTAGCAAGAAGTAAATCCATTCTGGATCGAGAGGGATTCACATGTCTTTTTCACGAGACAGCTGCAAAGTTGCCCTATATCTGTAGGGAATGGGATCATGAATATTGTGTTAACCCAGAAAAAGTTCCAATCCGCGCATTGCTTCCTTGTTCCCCTGATCCTTCAGCTTTTATTGTTGCATTGGCCCATTGTATCCGAGAAGAGATCAAGGGGGACCCCTGTCGGTTTTGGATTATTTCTTTGTAAAAGTGCCACTGTAGGGGATAGAGGATTAAAAGAGCAGACAGTGGATAGGGATTCTGCAGGAAGTTAGTTTGCTGTACTCACTGAATTGTTTAAGTGGAATCTTTTCTCTTAGTTTGCTGCGGCTGTGAATTGGCTCAATTGAGTATTCTGTGTTTGCTTCAACTAGGTGTGGTCCTGTAGGAAAATAACACAAGGGCTGCTTAAAGATGATGACTTGAATATTTTTCCATTGAAGGGCGATCCAGCTGCATCGATGAAATAGCATTGTTCTACTTGAAGCGGGTTATTTTAAGGGCATATTGAAAAGCTGGCCGTCTGTTAGCGGGAATATTGATGTGTGTCGTTTGAAATGCAGTGTCATCCAACATCCTTAGACAAAGACAGATTGTGGCGATTGTATCAGCACTTTTCACAAGCGCTTGATATTTGTGTTTCCCGTAGGAAGCCATGGACCGCGAGGCTGGTCGACGCTATACCCGGAATGCGCCGCAAAGAACCAATCGCCTGTGGACATCGCGGATGAGCAAGCTCTGGTTTCAGACGAATACCAGGAGCTGGAGCTTGACAAATTCAACACTGAGTCCTCCAACCAGACCACCATGAAAAACACTGGAAAAACAGGTCAGCATCTTAAAATAGCTTTTTGAAGACGGCACCAAAAATGTATCGCAATAAAAAGAAAGAAATGGGAAATCGTGTATTTCGACAGATTGATATTTTAATCGATTTCACTGATCAACCATATGGATGTTAAATCTGTATTTTATATTTTAAATATTTACCTTTTTTCTAATGTTTTGAACCTTTCGTTTGTATATTGTAACGTCTCCCAGAGAAGCCATAAAATACGGTGTGTAAGATGAAGCTTAACTTCCCATAGGTGACCTCATATTCACCTTTAGTCTAAAACTAGTTGATGAGAGTCCTTTTAGGGTGCTGAGAATCGTCAGCCCATTGCAGTAGTTTCTTTCACTTTTATTCAATTTTTTTTGCCCCCCATTTGCTAGTTTTTGTTTTGTAGTCCAAGCTGTATTGTTGATGAGTGTGGCTTTTTATCCTTTTGGTTTACGACGCTTCAAAAAACACCACCGGGAGCTACCGTTTTTGCCTCCATGTCTCCTCTGCAAAAGAGTTCATGACTGAAGAGATGTCGAGAGGGATGAGCGAGGAGGGGAGGGGGGGGGGGAAGTAAAATTAGAGAATTAAATTGTAGTGGAAAGTTGAACCTTTCTTTCTATTGACAAATTGTGGAGAAAGGAAGGTTACTCGCCAACAGATGATATATCGGCTGTTGGTAAAATGCAGTTGTTTGTTTACATTCAACCATCGTGAGTGACAAGAAGAAAGAAATGTCTGTATTTCATGTATGCTAATGTGAAGGTTGCATTTCGGCTCTTCTTCTCTCCCCCCGTGTGGAATCGACAACTTCCATTCACCTTGAGACGGCAGGTGGCCAACATGTGACAGTTTGGTCTAAAGAAAAGATGAGGCCTGTGTTTACATGTCACAACAGTTTTTTTCTTTGAAAGTTTTTTCTTCTTCTTTTATGTTATGTTGTATTATTGTTGCTTTTGGTATTTTCTTTTTTCTTATCACTGTTTTGTGTGTATGTTCTTTGCACAATTTTTCTTCCCTGCTGCGGTTGCTTTTGAAAGTGTCCTATAAATAAAGTTGTGTTGAGGCTGAATCAAGAGTGCCCCTGCAAGTACTCTACTATAACTGCACTTGTTAATTACTTTTAGATAATTCTCATTAGTAAGCAGTCGATCAAAATCGACTTAATTCTTCCCTAATTCATTCTTTTGCGTGGTCGATTTTTTTAAAGCGCACTACTAGATGTACGGCATATGATGTATTTAAAAAATACATAAAATCAAAAAGAAGTGACATGACATACCATTAAGTTTCAATATGCAAGAAAAAAAGTATTACATCGGAGTGTCTGTCCTATAAACATAGCCAGACTGTTTTTGTGTGTCTCTGAAGCCAAAATTCGACATATTTACTTGATTCAGTGAAGCGAGAAACAATCACCTCCAATTGTAATCCCTTGTTATTCTTGTAAATCCCTTTATAAACACGAGTCCAGCCTCTCACGTCGTCCCTTTACAGCCTCCATGAATCATGTACAGACACATCTTCAAGCTTATCCCAATACAACTTGAAGCCACCAACGCCACACATTACCCCCACCCACCCCTCTGCTTGACTGAATCCATAGACCAGTGGTGTGAAAACCCTGACCTGAATTGATATCTTGTGCTTTTGGCAGTGTCTTTCAGACAATGGTGTCATCTTTTGCATTGGATTATAATGAGAGTTGTTAGCCTCCATGACAACCAAGGCCACTGGGACAGCTGAGCAACGCTTTGGGCTTCTTATTTACACAGATGGAAATAACAGCTTTTTAACACTTGACGTGCCGAGGGATTTTTAGACTACTTTGCACTGTGCAAATTCAGTTTTGGGAGAAAATATTTGTGTAGAAATGATTTGGCTTTATGTGAATTTGTTCTAAATCAGGGGTGTCAAATATGTTTTAATTCAGGCGCCACTTTATGTTTTTGGTGCAAATAAGTACATTCTGAAAATATTCCCACTTATTGAGAACCATTTATTTTTGGTATCAAATCCTGAATAATAGCCAAATTTCAGAATGTCATTTTACATGGAGGATCAAAACTGACAAAATTAAAAATGAATAAATGAATAAAAGTGAAAATAAAAACAGATATAATAAATATAATTAAAAATGAAATACAAAAAATTTATATAAAAATAACAAAATATAGTAAACAATAAATACAAAAATAAAATAAATGTGGAAATAAATACAAAAATAAGAGTGGACTATCTTGTCCACTGTCATCACAACTGTTCTGACATATAGTCGTCCATTGCTGGAGCTCTCAGACTACCTTGTTCGCCGACCCGGTCATTTAACCATTGAAAGGCAGTTTGCAACAGCAGAGTCCAACCCAAGACACGCTTAGCACAGCCTCCTTATTTAAATAACATTTCGTCCTGACAGAGCGTCTGCAACATGAAATAAATAAATGTGAGAGCAAAGCGTTTTTATTTATCGATTGATATTTAATTATATTTATATATTTATTTTTGTATTTATTTCCACATTTATTTTTACATGTATTTTTTCTATCTGTTTTTATTTTTTATTTTTTTATTTTTTTTACTTTTATTTATTTATGGATATGGATGTTTATATTTCTATTTCTATTTATGTTTTTATATAAAATTTTTGCATTATATTTTTTACATCCGTTTTTTCACTTTTATGTATTTATTTATTCATTTACCATATTTTTTGCACTATGTGGCACATCGGATTATAAGGAGCACCTTCAACGCATGGCCTATTTAAAAACTGTTTCCATATATGGCGCACCACATAAGGCGTATAGAATAGAAGCTACTATAGTGGCCGGGGTTGCGTCAAGCATCCACTAGATGGAGCTTACTTAACCTATATTGATCCACATATAAGGCTCATCGGATTATAAAGCGCACTGTCGGTTTTTGAGAAAATTAAAGGCTTTTGGGTGCGCCTTATAGTGTGGAAAATACTTTCATATTTTAATTTG
This sequence comes from Leptonotus elevatus, assembly GCF_054856555.1. Lineage (NCBI taxonomy): Eukaryota > Metazoa > Chordata > Actinopteri > Syngnathiformes > Syngnathidae > Leptonotus > Leptonotus elevatus. The sequence goes on along the minus strand of NC_141248.1, from coordinate 15,998,264 downwards.
GGCAGTTTTGGTCCTCCGTATTTAAGTGGTTGTCAGTACACCTTCTGGTGGTCAAAATGAGCAACATCAGTTCAATTTATTTATGTTCTGTCCTCACGGGCTAGATTGGGACCCCCTGATGGTCCGCTTCTGACCCGCGGGCCATATGTTTGACACCCCTCCTCTCCCCTACCCGTGGTGTGCCACAAGCAATATGATTTTGTGTTACCATAGTGCGGCATGGCAACCCTGCATGCCCATGCCAAAGTATCCTTGAGCAAAATGCTGAACCCCCCCACCCAGTTGCTCTTGATGCTATGAAATCAATAGGTGAGGAGACAGTTTTAAAGCACTTTGAGTGGCCCGAAGGTAGAGAAGCGCTATTCAAGTGAAAGCCATTTACCATGGCGACCAGCTGGGGAGTTAGAGGGTGGCTGCTACTTTTCGTTCAAGCCTCAGATGTTTTGAGCCCCGAATTTGAATTTTACTTAAAGGAATAAAAAACTAAAAAAAAGGGGGGGGGGGGTGGTGTAAAGCGCACCCGAGGCCTCGTAAAGAGAGTAAAAACCTCAATTGTATTTTCAATCGAGGAAGCAGCACTTTATTATAAAGCCACCACATTGCAATCAGCACAATACTCCTAACTACATCATTTTACATATTGGCTCGCCTGTTCCAAAAATACTGTTCATTAAAAGTAGATGACACACACAGGCCTTAAGACTCTTTATGCAATTTCTAAAGTCAATACTGTAATCAAGAAGTTAGTCTTAAAAGTTCCCTGCCATTGATTTCCCGATGCTCCCATGTGCCGGCTTTGAGATCAAACTGATTGGCCGCCAGTCAGCGCGAGCGCTCCTCAACAAAAACATTTCTGAGTCAAATTTCAAACAACTTTGCGCCAAATTCACAGCGGATCGGATGGCCCCAGAGACATTTGCATTGATCAAGGATTTACTTTCACACACACTCCTCTCCTTTGGCAGACTGTGATTCAAGGTCTTTTTGGCTTAGCTTCTAATTCCAGCTCTGCTGTTGGAGGGTTCAAACACACCCGGTAGCGCATTTCTAATGAAACTCCCAGGGCCGGCTAGCTCTGCCGCTCCTTGACTTTCCTTGCGTTGAGCGCAGGATTACAGTGCTTCGACAGCAGCAGTAGAAGGGATTTATCATCTCTGTCAATATTTATGCATCTTTGCAAATGAGTTGCACAATTACGCCAGTGTGATTGCCGGCCCCTCCCCTCGCAGCCTGACCCCCTTGCTTTGATTCTTGGCAAATCTCCCGCATCTAAAACCCTTTTCTGTGTGAGCTGTGCCATAATCTTAAGCAGCACTGGCATGTTAATGCTGCTGGCAGATTCCTTTGGAGCCTCGCGACAGGGGCTCAGCTCATCCTTCATCACCTGATGCTCTTCTTTGCTCTTCACTCCTATTTTCCCTGAATGTCACCGTTTTTCAAATGCCTCCCTGCTTTCCATCACGGGGTGATCCGCTTCATTTATCATGATTTCACCTCGTCTCTGCGCACAGCGTGTTCTTCCTGTCTTCTGTATTGACTTGGGGTCTGTGTGTGCCTTTGTGATATGATTACAAGTGGGCCGAGAAGCTGTCTAAATCCCGCTGTAACAGGGGATCAGCCGACACAACACAAGGCCTAATCTGGCTAATGATATCAAGTGCAGACAAACTAAAGGGCTTTAGATACAGAAATGCTTTTATTACCGTCATAATAAAACCACAAAGGATTTTTTTACAAGTGTATTTTATTCCCCCCCAATCATGCAACATCTTTCGACTCACTTCGCCTCAATTATGAACTGAGATCAAATTGAATGCTTCTATCATTCTGTGTGGATGACCTCACAAAAAATGAATTAAATTTATGTATGCAAACTAATTCAAAGAACACTATAAAGAGATATTTTTTTTCAACTAACATGAATTTGCCTATAAATACAGTTTTATGTTTGCTAGCTCATCAACATGATGCCATTTTACTCACTGACAATGAACACAATATAATAAACTATCATAATACAATTAAATAATAAGCGGCCATTTTGTTTTCCTAACACTGGGTTGTAGACATTTTTTTCATTTTTCATTATTTTAATATACAATATTTGATAACTAGTCATAATGTGCTCTCAAAGCTAATTTTTACATCAACATATAGCTCTCTAATTCTTATCTTATGATAAATATAAGCTTATTGATGGATCACACACTCATGAAACGAAAAGCAACTGCCTCAATTAGTTCTATTTCCAGGATTTTGCAAAGCAACTTTACCAGACAAAGTATGTGCTTCATTTTTCATTAATAGTCTTTCAATTTGTTGCTGTCTTTGCTGTCCTTAGTTGCCGTTCTCCTGAAGGATGACTACTTTGTGCGAGGTGCTGGGCTACCGGGCCGCTTTAAAGCCGAGAAGATGGAGTTTCACTGGGGCCAGAGTAATGGATCAGCGGGTTCGGAGCATAGCATCAACGGCAGACGCTTTCCTGTTGAGGTAAAGCATCCTGTCAACGTACTACCGTGACAAACATACAACACCGTGAGGAAGAGTCAAGTGCACAAGGAGAGTCGGCAAATTACGGGTCTAATAGACCATGAAATAAGTTTCAAATCTAATTCAGCAGGGCCAAATACATTAATATGTGAACTTTTGTAGAGATGTGTTAAGAAATAGTTTTATTCTGATTGGAAGGTCCTTTTTTTGACCAGATTTTTAATAGGCAAATAACACAGCTCAACTTCTCCAGAACAATTCATCTGACTTTTTTTTTTGTTTTTGTTTTTTGCTTCATTTGGACTCAGGCTGAAGTGGCCTTTCCAACCAGACTTTGCATTTTTGCCAGATTTGTACGTTTTGAAAATCCCGTCACGTAGCTATTGTAATTGATTGTGGATTAATCCTGCCTTGTTGCCATTTAGGCAAATTGAAGTGCGCTAATTGACTGCATCCAGCCGAGGTGCTGTTTATTCTGTCTTAACATGGTGTCAGCTGACATTACATGCAAGAAGACCAACGTTATAGCACAAGTCCTGGGCAGGGTTTTTCTGCAAAACAGAAGAGGAATTCTCCCATCACGAATTATTATTTTTTTAAATAAATATTTATTTATTTTTAAACAAAACAATAATAATATATATTTTTTTTAATCACCATAAGCAATCCCTTAAGAGGATCATACAGATCAGTTATCTTACAACCCCCCCCCCCCCCCCCCCGATTTTAAGTGATTGCTAAGTTGTTACAATGGGATTCTCTTGTTCTTTATTACCTCTCCCAAGCATGTCCATTTTGTCATGACACAGTAAATTACAGTAGCCAATTACAGTAAATATGTTTAAGCATTATAAGCAATGATTAATTAATTATAATATGTAATAATTGTATATAAATAATAATAATTGTTTACAATAACGCATGAATATGAATGTCAAACAAACTTATTTTATGTTTATCCTTATTAGCTTTATTTAACCTTGCTAGGGGTTTGCACTCATTAAAGCCTTTCTACTGATTTTAATTAAATTCCACAAATTCCACTTCATTATTATTTCATTGTGTTGTTAGAGGTAGAGGGTTTGTGTTGAAACTGAATAGGTTGAAAGGAACATTGATTTCCACTCTGGAATGTCTTTTTTTTAAGATTTATTTTCTTTTTTATGAAGGTCACAATATACTTTTAAGACAGAAAGAGAAACAAAGGGACTATAGACTTTTAAGTATTATAGGATTAAAGAAAATAAGATTATAAACTACCATTGTAGAATGAACAGGAATAAAGGTTTTCAGTCAGAAATTGTTGATTAATTATTAACCCAGTTTAACAACATGTATTTTCTTACATTTGCAGAGCCTTTCCTATTCAAATGCGTTCACGTTTTAAATATTATTTGCCCATAATACTTACAAAAAATATTGCCCCAGTAATTGGTTACAAATAACAGGGCATGAAAGCGTTGGTTACTGTGCGTCCCCTTCGCGTGCAGCTGCATAGCTCGTGTCTTTCGTTGGCGTCTCAGCACACAGCTTTTGATCCTGAATGTCTCTATAATTAGATGCATTTTTCACATTGCCATTTTGCGTTCACCGTGCTGTGATTTTATACAGCGCAGCTCTTTTGATCATGTGTCTCCAAATAAGTGGATGCGCAGCTCGTAGAAAAAGCTAAAAATGATCGTAAATTAGGTACTTCATTTAAAATAGAAAGTTTTTGGCACATGGTATTTTTGCTTAGATGAGCTTTTTTTTTTTTTTACTTGATGGGGACTTGCTTGGAAGAATGATGCGTGTTTAATGTGAAACTCACATTTTTCCTTTTATCAGGTTCATAATGTGCAGGTACTTTAAATACCTCGTTAATTTTTTGAACGTGTACTAAATGTCCATAAAACACAGTTGTTGGCTGGACATGCTGTTATGGCAGTTAACATGAGCAAAAGCCATCCAATTACAGACACTAATGGCAACAAAACAAAAAAAAAGTGGCATTACTATACTGTATATTCCATTAAAAGTAATTTATGAGACATATACTGTGCATTTCTGAAAAGGAACTAAAACAATCTGTAAATTAGTATGCGGTGTATATGAATCCACTGCATAGAATTGGAAGGGAAACTCTGCATTTACCACCTGGCTTGGCCTCCTCAGCAACAGCCACATTCATATGTTGCAAATGCATGCCAATACAGATGCAGTTACAGCGTGGCTTTGAATTTTGCCATCATAAAATAGAGGACAAAGGCCCACTTTTGAAGTTAGAAAAGATGACCTGATTGAGTCATCGAAATAAACATAAAGGTCATATTTGTCATTACCTGAAGTCAGAATTTTTTAACATTTACAGTGGTGCCTTCAGATAAGAGTGAATTTATTCTGTGACCGTATTTATAACTTGCATCGTCTTTCTCCACTGAAATGAATGGAAATCATTCCAGATTCCTATAGTCTATAATGTACACTTTAAATAACCTACAGCGTTAACATAATTAAATACAATTCAAATAATTAAATTGTGACTCCTTATGGTACGTGTGACTTGACCACCGGGGGCAGTATAATACAGTCATGCAGACACAAACAAAGACGACTTTAACAATTACAGTACTATAAGTGACTCATTAACTGCAGTGATATTGCATATGCAGACTTTACACCGGTTTATATCGGGATCGGACGATATTTAGTATTTTATGCAAAATCTGTGATTGGCTGTAATGTCTTTATTTATTGATCAATGACATTATTGATCGGCTCCATAAAATAATTTGTGGCCGGGCCAGTCCCAATGCCCCGCAAAATAGCTATGGAGTAAATAAAAGTGTTTTTTTTAAATACATATGTTGCTCCATCCTCTGATTGAATCGTCCATTGGTTGCCGATTGGTAATTGGCCAAGCAAACCTGATCGCGTAAAGCCGAGTCAAAATGTGTTGTTCATATAAAGCAATTTGCCTTGTGTGTTAGCGTTCATCTTAAAAGCATTGCATTAGTTTTGTACTTCCAGGCTAATATGACCTTGAATGTTTTCCAGTTTCAGTTTCCGAGCTCTTATCCGCAGCCACCTCCAGCTCTGAGTTGCATATCTCATACTGTAAAAAGCATTCAGATGTTTCTCCCACCTACCACCCCCGAGCACTAAACCACATGTACATTTATCCGCTGGCTTCTGCGGGAAAGACAAATTGTGTGGCGCTACTCTATGGACCCTGCTGGCTTTTGTAACATGGTCATGTAGTAAAATAAACAAAAGGGGCTGCTTGGCTGGTGGCTCCCGAGTTTGACATTAATATAAGCGCACAGGCTCTTACATGAGAGTGGAGCGGACAAATCGATAGGCGGCCCACCTGTTTGCTCAAACAGCACAATGAAAAATGAATCGGTTGATTTGTTTTTCCCCGAGGGTTCCATCGGGAGATCTTTTCATATAATGTACTGTAGTAACATGTCACGCAGGTTCGAATAATTTTACATGGATTGCAAATTGCACCTGAGAAATGTCCTGGCTTGCACATATGTGCTGTTTTATATATCATACGTGTATTGTGTACACTACGGTGAATATATATTCCATAGTCATGCATTATGAGTGGAGATGGAATTGCAATACGTGCCTTTGACAGTGTATCAACATTCATCACTGCAGCATAAGACTGATTATGTCTTATGTTTGTTTTTTTTAGGAGTTGGATATTTTGCATTAGTTTTATGTTGCCTGTAACACTATAATAGCCACGAATGCTCCATCAACACAAGAGCTAATGTGTGAAGGAAAGTTGCGCTGCTATTTTATAGCATAATGACGATATAACATTTTTACTTGAGCGTATTTTGCGTGCACAACAGAATGGACATTTGACAGAAGGTCATCGATTTTGGCTGCGGTTGTTATTTTTGTTTCACGTTAATTAGTATTGCTGGGTAAACATTGAGTGTAAAATAATCTATGAATGTTCCGACCTCCTGCTTCTATGCCCGTGTCAAGTATCCAAACTTTCCAGACAACTGCAGAACAAAATGTTCCTGTTAATGATTCAAAAACAACCTGATTAAGAAGTGTTTTGCCCATTTCTCCTTAGGCGACGTTTACACACCCATAAGCAGGCAGTGATCGTGTGCCCGGTGCGACTTCCCCCTCAAAACTGCAGACATCTTGCTTTGTCTCACAGCAAAGTGATAATACACTTTCTTATCGTCACACTAAAGGTTACGATTATATGAGGTTATTGTTAACATGGAATACGTTTGGCATATATTTTCCCAACATGTTCTATACTTGTCTCACATGAAATATAGTATCGTCCTAGTCTTACATTATTGTACAGCTGTTGTTGGTGATCATTCGATAAGACTGCTAAAGACATGTTTTAGTAGTGTGTACATACAGTATATCATTTGTAACATTTTAGAATTGATGATGGAGGATAGATGGAATTGTCAATTTCGGCCCAATTATCATATCTGTATGTGTAATAATGGCGCCTTTGACCTTTTTTTCTCAGCCAAGACGTTTAGTCAATCAATTAAATTGCTTTCCATTTGCCAGCATTGTAATCGACCAGTTGCTTATTATTAAGGCTCAACTATCATGGATTTATTTTTTTATTTTTTTAGGCTTTCAAATGCATTTCAGTGGGTGTTTGTTTTGTTTGTTTCTTTAAAAAAATAATAATAATAATTCCAGTGCAAAGGGCTCTCTTGCATAAATATTATCATTCAAGGATGGCATATAACTTTAAGAACTCATTTTGTAAAATATTTCCCCCCACAAAATCATCTCACTCTTCTTCTTTTCCTTTGAGCTTTTCCCTTCAGGGGTTCGCCACAGCGAATCAGTTGCCTCCATCTAACTCTGTCCTCTGCATCCTCTGCTCTCAAAGCTTCACTACCTTCAGGTCCTCTTTAACGACATCCATAAACCTCCTCTTTGGTCTTCCTCTAGACCTCCTGCCTGGCATTTGGAAACTCGGCATCCCTCTGCCAATAGACTGACTATCTCTCTTCAGGACATGTCCAAACCATCTTTGCATTCCAAATGCACAAACAAGTATACCTATTGCCTACTCGTGTTGTAGTATACAGTAGGGTAGTATTAGGACCCACTGTAAGTGCAACTAAGTCAGGTCTGCCATCTAGTGGTGAATGTTGATATTACAAATTCAAACTGCAGTTGACCCCTGCATATTTGCAGTTTTTCAATATATATTTTTTCATATTTTCAATTATTCCTATTCTTATGAAGGGATTTTTATCCCCATGTCCTTTTTTTAAAATTTGTTTTATCAATTTGGCCGATTATTGAATGTTTGAAGCAATGTAATCAGACGACGGATTAAATGGTCAACTCTACTTTTTATATCCTTACCTACTGTTCAGTATGGCTGCATTAGTATGTTATTTTCTTAATGCTGGCGTTCCTTTTAACTCATTTGCTTCCAAAAACGTATAAAAACGTTCTATTTTAAATATTGCCGTGGTCCAAAAAACGCATTTATATGTTTTTGTATGCTAGAGCATACAGAAGGCTTTGATGCAGCCTCGTTTAAAGCAATGTCAGTTATTACAAAAAAATGGCCAGCAGGTGGCAACAGAGTATAAGAGATAAACTAGAGCCATGTTGCAAAAAGCTCTTGTTTTTTCAACAGGTTTGTGAATAATAATGAAACTTAGCTATATTCTAATGATACAAATATACTTTTTTTCCCATGAAAAAAAGAGACTCTGATCTTTCTTTTAGTAGGTTCCATGTTTTTATAGCAATAGAACACAATATTATGTGAGCCTTGCAAAATCAGTAAAAAGCCAGCAAAACAGCTGGGAGCGAAGAGGGTTGCTTCAGTGAAAATGGCTGGGAGTGAATGAGTCAAGTTACTAAAATAAAATAATTTCATGTTGGTGTAGCTGTGCGTGCAGTAGAATATATCTGACACTCATTTCTTGGCGAAAATTGAAGCCACTGTGCTGGCCAGTTGGATGTGAAGTACGATATTTGCGTGGGATTGAAGTGCGAGAATCATCCTGCGTTTAAGACAAAACATTTACCAACAAACAGCTCTGGTAGCAAGAGTTACAAAGAATCTGAGACCTTGCCTCCCACACACTTATTTCTTATTGTTTTCTTCTTGTGCCTCAATACATCGTGGGAAATGATGCCAAGCATGAGAAGCTTTTCATCCATTTCCACTTCAATTGGAATGTAGAATGTGGCTTTGCACACACTTTGAGCTGAGGAAAAGGATGTGTGTGGCCAAATTTAGGCCAGAGAAAAACTCCTAAAATGTGGACTTCACGAGCCGTTTCATGGGCAAATATTTGAGCTCAATTTTTGCCTTTCAGTTTGCACCTCACAAGTTCAAATGTGTTCTAACGCCTGTAAAGATGCATATCGTCACTGTTGGGGTGAATGCACTGATGAAAACCTCATGCCGAAAAAACGGATACATTTGGTTAGACCACCTGCTTCTCATCTTAAAATCAACAACGTCGAACAGGAGATTAGCATCAGATCTTGAGAGACGTACGGTGAAATAAAGCATGCAGTCATGCAAGTCAAGTGCCGCGCTTTCAGCAACGTTTACTTTTAGGGCCTACTATGAAAGTGTTTTGTAATTGAATACTTTGTTTTCCAAAGTACGCCGTTAACAAGTGCGGGTCACAAAAGCCCATCTCTGTGGCTAAATGAAAACCCAAGGGGGCCCATTTAATTGTGTGATGTAGTTAATACCATGTGACAGTTAAAGAATGGCGAGCGCTCCTTCGTGCCGCGTTCCCAGACAACAAATTAGTTGCACTTAAGGCTGTAGTTAAAGCAACTGATGTAAATCATCTGAATTTGGTTAATCTCTTATTATTCTGTCTCATTAACAAACCATGGATCCAAACGTTTTTTTTTTTTTTTTTTAATGCTTCTCTACTTTTTGCATATTGTCAGCACAGCTACTTTCAGCACTCTCAAAAGTTTTCCTTTGAAAGCCGTGCTCTTAAATTAAATCAACATCTAGGACATTTTTTCTTATTGGCAATTAACTTGGTTCAGTGACATGAAAGGCTTTTTCAAATTAAAGAGTCTCTCGACTGTGATGATGGATAGGTCCAATTACTACCTTTACAATCATTTGCTGATTTTGATCATCGCCACATGTCATTATGTGTCCGTTTGGAAATGAAAGCAATCAAATTCTTTTTGATAGCAAATGGAAGCTTGACAGGTGTTCGGTACTCTTTCTATGATGGTTTTCACATTACAGCCACGCTTTTTTTTAAGCTTTGTTGTGGAACCAGAAACAGTGTTGCGGGTGATTTAAGGTAATTGGGAGCGCTGATGAGAAGCGTTTTATTCTCTTAGATCTCCCTGCAGGGAAAGAGCACATTCCTACAGTCTGTGTTAGCACTGTAGCCCTGAGGAACGGGACGTGGTATTTCTTAAGCATTCTTCAGCAGTGGCAGAACACAAAAAGGAATGGCACACATTATAGGAGATTTATGGGAGTGATAAATACACCCTCTTTTATACACCGCCCAAAAAAAAGCCTTTCATCAGCTTCCCAGCAGTGTGTAGTATGTGCGAGGAGGGATTTATGAGAGGACAGTTAGTTCTCCTTGTCCACTCCTCACGCGATGTATGCTCTTGTCTCCCATCCCAGATGCAGATCTACCTTTACAATTCCGATGACTTTGACAGCCTCAGCGCGGCCATCAAGGAGAGGCGCATCATTGCCGCCATGTCGGTCTTCTTTGAGGTAAAGTACCAACAAGACCGCAATGGGTGCAACACAAAGAGCTTGTCATCTTTTTGTTATAAACAAGCCCGTGTTGGGAGGAAGGCGCGCAAAAAGCTGTGTTCCAATTTTGGGACTGCATCATTTTCAGCACCGGTGGATGTCAACACGGTGCAAAGTCGCTCACAATTCAAAGGCTGTTTCAAAGTGTACCCTTCTTTTTTATAACATAGCGACATAAGGCTTAACTGTGCCAATATTTAATACATAAGCTAGGCTAGGCACTCCCATTTAACAAGGTATGGCACAGCTTTAAGAGGTTCCTTCGTAAATTGCATTGGTTGGGTCCATGAATTGGGGCAATGCAAAATGCTAGATGTCCTCTCGTGTCTGTTTATGGTATCACATCAGTCTTCGTTAAATTTATTGGTGACAACAGTTTTTCAGCTCTTGTCATCGCGTCTATGTGGCTTATAGTGCCGTGTTTCCCAGCCTTTCTTGAGCCACGGCGTCCATTTTACATTAGAGACATCTCATAGCACTCCACCAAACAAAAATGCCATAAAGTAGCAATTGCAAAATATTGATTTTCTCGATTTACTCACAAATTGATTTAGCATAAAATTTGAGCCTGTTCACTTGAACACAAAGCTGGCTTACTGTATTCTGATGTATGAATGGCAAGAGGTGGACAGACAGATAACCGTACTTTCCGCACTATAAGGCGCACCTAAAAGCCTTTTGTTTTCTCAAAAACCGACAGTGCACCTTATAATCCGATGCGCCTTATATGTGGATCAATACTGGTTAAGTACGGCCACCGTAGTCAGGGGGTGTCGCCAAAGTAACAGAGGTTAGAACGGTAGTCCCACACCTGAACAAGGCTGGCAAATATTGTGAATATGGATATTAACGTTTGAACAATATTGAGTTATTGTTATATTGTTAATACGAAACTAGATTCTGACTGCACTACCAGTAACTTGTTTTGGAAGTGAGTTGTCAGAACACTGGTTTGTATTACATTCTCTTTAGCGTTGCTCCATCTAGTATATACTTAACGCAATTCCAGCCACGACAGTAGCTTCTATTCTATGCACCTTATAATGCGGTGCGCCTTATATATGGAAAAAAGGCTTTTATATAGGTCATTCATTGGAGGTGCGCCTTATCCGATGTGCCTTATTAGTGCGAAAAATACGGTAATTGTACCTTCCGCTAATAGTGCAATGGATAAAAAAAACTCTCGGTTCGGAACAGATCACGGATTTGAGTCAGGGATTGGATTGTTTTTCTTTTCTGCAAATTTTTTTTTTTAACATGTTCAGTTATGAGCATGTTTACAGTTTCCTTGACATGTCTCTAAACCAACACAAATCAATTAACGGACAAAAGAAAATCAATTAATTCAATAAAAATGCTGCGCTAAATTCCAAAATGAAATTGTCCCGCCGGTTTGTTGCTTACTTACAGAGACGCTATAAATTGTTCCCTCCAGGTCTGGCTCTTGATATATAACAGTGGTCCTAATTTCTACTTACTGTAAGAACACCCCAGAGATTTATGTACCTTGGAAAAAGCATTCACAAGGACTGACAGCTTCACGGTCTACGGCGGTGTTACACACTAATTTCTATTAGCAGTATTTGTGCAATTGATGGTAGCTGATCAATGTGAACTAACGTTCCGCTTAATGGCACACAGACCAGGGTCAGCGATTTGGTGGTGGTGGTGGTGGTGGTGGTGGTGGGGAGGCTGTAATGGGGACACAGGTGTTTTGAATGTGGGCCTACCATCAGACAGTGATGGACCGTGTATGTAGCAAGGACCTAAATGCCTCTGTTGGATCCTGACAGCCCTATTGCTTACTGCAATTAGCACCCCCATACACAATCCGCTGAGTAGCGTTTTACACAGCGAGGGGGTTTTAGTGCACGTACACACACATACATACACATCGGCTCAGATTTACCATTTCTAATCAATGAGAGGACTCTTCTTGAGCTCCCCAAAGGCCTATTAATGGCCTCTAAGGTGTGTGTATTATCCACATTCAGCATTCACTTCCACGTAATTATTCTCTTTAGACTGACCTGAATTAATGTTAAGCATGGGAAGATCAGTCCCTGCTTCCCAACACTTTTTTTGTGGTTGTTGTTTGTTCTCATCGCCTTATGTAGGACATGGATAATGTGGCACAAAGTGCATTTGAGCACTTATGGCCAGATTTTGTGAGCATAAAGAAAGGGGTAAATGCTGTTTGTCCTCATGAGATTTTGTATTTCTTACATGGTCGCTAAATGACAAAAGTCACATTGAGTAACAGCAAGCAAAGAAGCATCGTAAAGCCCATAAAATAAATCAGTTCTCTCCAAGGATACATTCTTAAACTAAAAAAAATATTCATACCCTTGAGTTAAAGTGAATTTTTATTGATGACACAAGAAAGTGGCACAGGACTCTGAAGTTGCTATGGATCCTTTACAACAGTTATTCTCAGCTGGAGGGTCGGCACTCAAAACTGGGTCATTGACAGGAAGTTAAAAAGGGGGAAAAAAAAATGATGCGGTTTTATGTTTATGGCAGTACCGGCATAGGACTCACTGTTTCTCATTTCATTTTATATTCATGATTGTTCATACAAATACTGAATTGACTTAGCGTAAGTAAGTCATACATTCCTAATAATAACTTATGGCGCGTTCAAACCTTTGTACAAATTTGTAGGAGTTGGGAATGTTGTAAATTTAGAACCCAATGTACGGCGAAATACTTGAAACTTGAAACCCAGGTCGGACTTGCCTTTTTATTTGGAAAATTCAATTAAAATCAAAGAACATGATGTAATAAAATAAAATTAATGATAATAATAATAATAAATATTATTTGAATAGTTATTCATCAGAAGAGGAACAAAACATGTATTTGCATATGGAACATATTAGGTAAATGCACAAGTGACATTTTGTGCAATTGTGATATTTTTTATGTACAGCTACATGCAATTGTGAAATTAATATTCACTTTCCTACTAAGCGGATTCGAAAGGCAATTTGAACACATAATGGTAGTATAGTTTTGTTTTCAAAAATATGATGGAATTGTTTTTAAATGCTGTTTTAATAGTGCTGTCCCGATCCGATCAGAAATCGGGGCAGATCACAGGATTTTCAGATGATCGATATCGGCTAAAAAAGATCGGAATTTTTAAATGTTCTTAATTTCTAAAGTTAAGAGTAACCATTTAATTAAATTGTAATTCTTAATTTGAACCACTGCTGATTTACAGCCATATAAAAAGGTTTCACACCTTTGTTTAAAAAAAAAAAAAAAGATCATTGAGACGATTAAGGTGATGTTCTCTTTTACTACTTTATTACATAACATTAGAAAAAAATCAATCATGAATAAATCGTTAGACCGCAAAATGGTTGCCTTTGACATATTGTAAGTTTTGGGTTTAATATTGTCCAAGGGAACTATATATAGTGTGAATAATGTTTTCGTGTAATTTTTAATCGATGTTCTCATGAAGCCCCTCCCATCAGTTACTGTCCTTGTGTTGTTATTTATCATTTCATCATATCATTTATAATCTCTTGTGTCTTAACGTTTCTTGCAGCTCGGGCATAAAGATAACCCAGCTGTGGAGCCCATCATCCAGGGCTTGAAAGGAGTAGTACATCACGGTAAGTCATTAAGAGGTAAAAAAAACCAAAAACATTGTGCCTTGTATGCAACACTGGTTCACCTCCAGAGAAACAAAGCATGCTGCTCTTATTTTCAGCTGCTCAGACATTTGCCCGCACATTTCCAGTCCCAAATTAGACTGTGAGGACAAGATTTGAGCAGCGATTAACATCAAAAGGAGGCAAAAAAAATACCGCCTCTGCCTTGGCTGTTGTGCCTTCCACCTCCTCGGAGCTTTACATGCAGAGGTGCAAGTATTTATTACCGTACATATAAGCTTATTAATGGCCACTCAGCTCGCATATGCATACGTTTCTTAAATGCTGCGTCCTGTAAAGACTCATATTCACAGTTAACATTTCATGGCTTGTGTTGCCTTGCTACTTTAAGGTACTCTTAAATTATTGCTTCCCTGTCAGCTTTACTGTATGCATGAATTATGAAGACCTTGAGCAGATGCGTTAGATGTTCCTCACTGCAGCTTTGGAGTGCTCAGTTGATTTGTTTGCATTGACACATATGACTTGTTCTACAACCTCCCGCCGATTGTCTTTGTCGGTCGCTTGCAAAGTAATTGTTGCTCGTCTCTTCAAAATGTAATCGTGCACTCACCAATGGACTTTGGGTGCACTTGTTTACTACTAAATAGACCGAGTTGTATTATTGGAATGAACAAGCTGGCGCAAACGCACACACACACACACACGCGGGATAAATAACTTTTAGAAAAATAGTGAGCGAGTTGTGTTCAAAATCAGAAAAGGGTCCATTTGTTCCTATGAAATTTCAGCCCTTAAAACTATCAAAGCAATCACAGGGGATGGAAGTTGCTCCCTAGATGCTTTGGCTACGCCTGTTTTTCCTTTCACAGTTGCAATTTTTGTCGTGTTTTTTCTCTCTCGCTCTCGAGCAATTGTTCTTTTTAAACCTGATTGAAAGAATAAATCCATTCAGTCTTGTGAAGTTGCTGTGCATTTTCTTGGTAAGATGATTGGGACACTACAAATCCCGGGAAAAAAAAGTGATTATATTTTTGTTTTTCATTTGAACTGTTTATAAATAATAGTATTGTACTAGGATTTTTTTTATTTTTATAATTGCATACTACCATTTTAAGTTAACTGCTCCATGAAAAAAAATAAAAATACCTAAACATGTTTATATATATATGCTTAACTGTATGTTGCTATCAGCATATAACTCAATAGGAGCTGTGCAAAATAAAATACAAATAAATAAATTATTCAATTGAATAGATGAATTAAAATTTGAGTGACAGGAAGTCGAATCGGATTCAATGCACTTCAGAGACTCTCATTCTCGTCACATTTTTGCGAGAACGAGACAATGTGCTCCAAACAAAATGTCCGAAAATGTTTGGGCAGCCATTTTAAAGACTTAGACAAATCGAGGTGCCATCACAGCAAACTATTTCAAAGTTTTTAATGAACTGCTTTATCTGAGTATGCTTTTAATGTTAATTTAAAAAATATATAATTAATACACTGAGCAAAGAGTCCTTCCAATAATATTTGTATAATGTTAATAAGCTTATAAACTGAAAAGCTGCATCGTTAAAGACACTTAAATGAATTTCAATTCTATTTCCTGCCATCCAAATCTCAATTGCAATTCTGCTTCCTGTTTGGCACCTCTTGAACCGGATTTAATGGGTCACCATCAATTCAATTCGGAATGGAATGCAGCCTTGCTTCACAGAAGCACGTTACATAGCAGTATGTGAAACCATGTGAGAATTTTCGGCACGTTATGCAGCTCTACGACAGACGCTCGCGCTTCACTCCCACCATATTTGTCCTCTTGCCGTCAAAGTGTGGGTGTGGCGTTTTTAGTCTCGCATCCTGCCGGCTGCTAAACACTCCACGCCTCAACTTTCCACTTGCTCATTATCCCACAGTCGTCCATCTATCAGCATCGGAGCGGCTCATGAGCGATAGGGCCGAGTGGGGGGGGTGGGGGGGTTGGGGCGGTGGGGGTGGGGGGGGGGGAGAGGAAAAAAAAGCAGAATACAGAATTAGCCTCCACGCTTCCCGCGCCTATCAAACGCAACCCACCGCACCCCAAACCGCTGTTAAGATAAGGTCACGAGCAAATAGATGTGACATAAGCACGCTCCTTCTATGGCGTCAGAGGTTAGGACAAACCCGCTGGCAGAGCCCCACACAACATATTTGCGCGAGATAAAGGGATCTCCTCGTGTGTCACAAAGCGATTCCTGTTTGTTTGCTTTGCCTAGCCTGGTTGTGATCAGATAGAGCCCATCTCGAAATCATTGCTATCTCTCCTAATCCCCGTGTCCACAGTTGTGCCGTGGTGCAGAACAGGCTAGCACCCGGCCTCAGATCAGTGCCAGAGCGTACAATTTTACCTGACTGAGCTCCCCGCGCTCATCTAACTCAGCCATCTGAGCTCACAGCTCTCCGGTGATGGAGCTGCTTTCAAATGAGGGCGAGTGAGATGAAATCAGCTCAAAATAGGCATGCATTTAACTCCAGACGTGCATGGTATTAAAGATAAGATGTTTTGGCTGGTAAACAACTCTTTGCTCTTCTTGTGTTGCTCCCAGAAAAGGAGACCAACCTCAGGTCGTTCATCCTGAGGGACCTTCTGCCGTCATCTGTGGATAGCTATTACCGATACACCGGCTCTCTGACCATGCCGCCCTGCAGCAAGGTGGTGGAGTGGATCATCTTCTCCAGGCCCGTATATCTGTCCCACTCGCAGGTTCGTTTAGCGCACGCGCTTGCCCAGACGGATTATTCTCCACGCACGGCCGGGTCCCATTTGCACGCTGCCAGTGGATGCCGTCGAAGGCTTCCTCTCATCTTTCCGCTTCTTTGTCTGTCCCGCCTGCAAGTCTTTTGCATGGGAAAGGAGAGCAGATTTTTTTTTACAAACCTTAGGGGACAACTTGAGTCACAATTTCGAACTGTGTTCATGTTGGGAAATTGAACGGTGCTGCTCCTTATCATTCTCAGCCTTGTTTTTATATGGTAAATATTCCACTTCATTATCATCCTTTAAAAGTGGACCATTTTGTTGCACAACAGCCATGTACAAAGCCATGGCGCATTGGCTTAATTCCATGACCATGCTCGTAACTCAAAACACTCAGATCTCAAATCATATTTTCCCTTTGAAATGAATGGACATGCCATTAATCTGTTCCAGCACCCGGAAAATGGCAACAAAAAGAAATGTTTTAACATGTTCAGGGACAGGCGAGAAATGATACCAGACCTTATTTCAAGGTATCGGTATTTGCGACGGTGACCGATAATAGGATCAGCCACCCTCTTGTGACCGTTTTGTGATTAGGAACTAGAAATTATTCAACTGGAAAATTACCATTGATTTCATGCAATTTTAAGGCAAAATGATGTATATGGATTTATAGATCTGTTTTTAAAATGATCTGTCATTGTTTTTTGAGAGAACATTTTGTATATCATACTTCAGCCTGAAAAAAAGTTGTATTTACTGTTGGCTTTTTTTTTTTTTCTGGGCCAATACCGATATTTGGAGCCAATATTCATTTGCAGTAAAAGAGAAAATATTAGCGTCCAAATACAAATCTTTATTAATATTTATTATCATTAAGCATGTTTTAAAATTCTAACAAAAAGTGCGGGCAGCTTCCAGGGTCAGCAGCATGTGTCAAGTTTAGTGAAAAAGTAAACAAGTAAATAGCTCCCTAAAGTTTTCTAAGGTAAATGAATAACTTAAATAAATAGTTGTTGTTGTTGTTTTTTTTTGTTGTTGTTTTTTTTGTTGATTTTCAAATTTTCTTTGCAAAAATTAGAAACTGTCTGTGAAGATTTTTGCAACATTTTACCAACCCCGATGAAAACCTAAAATTTATTTTGCAAGCATTCGCCAGCTTTATTGGCCTTCAGTTTTGTCAGAAAGGCCAATGCCGATATTCATTAAATTCCAAATATCGGCACCGATAATTGGTCTATCCCTAGGCTGGCAAACATCTGTAAACGACGTGTTAATAATCAAAGTAGCACTCCGCAGTCCACAGTATTGTACTTTATAAAGATAGCTGGAATGCTATTCTAAGGCTAGTTGTAATGAAATAGAGTATAAAATAGTTTTGCGTCTTCCGTTGTATTATTTCTTTAGTCTTGCTGTGAATGACCGTAAAGTATTCTTCTTCCTTAAACTACCCCAGGCTGCTTTTGCCTTGTTTTTATTTTGCGAGGTAATGCATTCCAAATCATGTCCTGCGCTTTTTACTGAACCCCTGTGCGGACATTTTGCTATAATTCCTGTGTTAGCCAGCCTAATATCCTCTAGAGTCCTCCGTGTTGTAGAAATGTGCGGGGCTCAGTGGAATTTTGTTCTCCAGCAGCAGTATTGACCACGGCTGCAATGTTTGCAGCGCCGCACGCGGTCTTTTATGAACCTGTAATTCACCTCTGCAAGCACGCGTCGGCCACATTGATTCCACACTATCTATGCGGTGTAGTCATTATTGCATGCGCTAACAGATCAGTCATGCCAATCAATGGCTGCAAATTTGCCCTATTGAGAAGTTACAACTCCATAGGTGGTCATGATAATTATTAAGGCGTGTGTGTCTGCTGGTGCTGAGGCTGTGAGTGTTTCTGCCTGGTGGCGTGAATACAATTGCATGGTGTGTGTATGCGCTCCTCAAGCACACAGGAGAAAAATATTCTTATTATTTCCCCCTTCCCATGCAGCTGGAGGCCTTCTACTCCATATTTACGACAGAGCAACAGGACCACGTCAAGTCTGTGGAGTATCTGAGGAACAACTTCCGTCCCCTGCAGGACCTTGATAACAGGAAAGTCTTCAAGTCTGCAGTGACGAATGCCTGGCAGAAAGATTTGACTGACATTCACGGGAGCAGTCATAGCACTGAGGCGTCGAGAGGTGAGCGATGAGCGACTGTGCAGCAGCGTCAGCTGTAGCTGGACTGCCATTAGCTGTGTCATTTATTTTCACAATTTCATCCACTCTTAATGACAATTGCTATTTTTGTTTTGTTGTATTTTTTGTACTTTATATTTAATGAGGTCGGTGGATCTCTCTGCACAGAGGAATTGCTACACAGTGAACCCCCGATGTTGCACATCTAGTCTAAACGGTGTATTCTGATTGTTGCGTTTGTGGAATATGAATTAAGCAGCCGTTTTTATCCATCTCAGGGGGCGGCCATTTTGCCACTTTCTGTCAACTGAAAATGACATCGCCGTTGCTCAGGGCTCAGTTAACGAGCAATCACGGCTCAGCTTGTGACCGTCACATGACCAATCTCAGAAAACAGGTGAGCCGTGATTGGTCGTTACCTGAGCAATTGTGATGTCATTTTCAGTTGATGTCAAGTGGCAAAATGGCTGCTTCTAGTGTTAATTTCGTCAACGAAAACTCAACAAAAATAATTTCGTAAACAAAAAATTTAATTACAGTTATAATGTAACATTAATCCAACAATAATGTTAATCTGAACGCTAACTAATGCTGGCTAATTTACCAGCTCATAACATGGAGCCATAGTAGCCACTTGTTGATATACTGTAATTGTGTCAAACTGTTTTTCATCAAAAACATGAGACAAAATTTCATGTGAAATAGTGTTCAACATCAAAATATATATACAGGGACAAAATGATTGTCCTGACTAAAACTAGACCAATAACATTGTTTTATTGGACTAAAATAAAGACTAAAATGCTAGATTTATAGTCGACTAAAAATGGACTAAATAAAAACAGGATGAGGTTGACTATGTTAAAATCTAACAAGCGTGATTGAAACTGGACTAAAACTGAGACTAAATTTAAAAAAGGCTGATCAAATTAACACTAGCTCCTTCTAATGTGCCGTGCAAAGACAAACACATCAGAAAGATCCAAAAGATAAAACTAAATTATAATACAGATGCTGCTGATCATGGTAGTTTGTTTGTCTGTTTTGACTTTGGGCTTCATACTAATTGTCTTAAATGATTTCAAATGTACGCTTAAAGGTTATCCTAATTGGCCATTTTTCAACACCCATTTTTGACATGCAGTGTAATAGCAGGGTAAACACAGGCGTAATTGATCAAATTCAGGAGGGTTCTCATCTGTTCAATGTGTCACTGCCATTTCGGCACACCCCCCGCGCAGCCCTGGCCCACCTAAATGGAACAACAAGGCCATATTTAATGTCATTAATTACACGTGTGTGTACCCTGCATTAATGTGTCACAATGACTGCTGTGCGCCTCCGTGCATGTAGAATGAATGTGTCAAAGTAATACAGTTTGAGGTTTGCTAGTGTTTGTTTCCTCCACACATCGTTTGAATTGTTCACATTTGACACTGTAGCAATTATAGTTAAAAAGAACCAGTGTGTCGTCCTTAGCGCAATCGAGTGGCCTAAGAATAGCATTGGAAGCGAGCAGGAGAGCACGCACGTGACGGGGGCTCAAGCCGCAATTAGCTGGAGCAGCTAACAAGAACGGATAGTGGGAGGAGCCAGTCAAATACAACTTTTTTAAAAAGCTGGTAAAAGCTCGCGAGAGCAAAGCAGAAGGTGACAAGTGACGGGCCCCCAATCACGGGAGTTAGTGACGAACCACCTGCAGGCCCCAGCTGTGGAAGGTGAGCTACGGTCGACCCGTTGGGTCCGACGCGCGATGCAAGCGCCACCTGGGCTAACTACATTCACGAAGTAGCAGGAAGATGGCGGCGAAACATGGCAGCTCTAGTAAAGTGAGACTACAGCCATGTAATATAATTAGTGATTAATAGACCTATGATTATATTAAAAAAAAAAAAATTGTATACTATTGACATAAAGAGTCGTTTTGTTTTGTTTTTAAATGAATGATTAGTTTACCACTAGATGGCGCTAGGGCTCACTGACTGTCCCTTTAAAAGCCAAATGAGAAGTAAACACCCATTTTGTGAAGACTGCATGTACCCTTTGTGGATTTCAGCTAAAAATTATCATTCATATGACTTATTAAAAAAAGCTTGTCGGCTAACCTTGTGTAGGATCTGGAGATAAATCGATCAGTAGTGTGTGTATAACTTTGTTAAAGTAAAAACTATTGACAGTGGACAATATGATTCCATCAAATCAATAATGGAGTGTGTGTGAGATGTCTCATATTGACATCCATACTGTATATCACAGTTGTTAATAATAATATCAGGGATTGTAGTGGAGGGCGTAGTTGTGTTATTGTCTGCATCTTTTGCAGAAGTGTGCATTGTTGTTGTCCATATTTCTGTTGTATTGACTGTGCCGTACCTCCAGAAAATGTTTGTACTTATTTCCAGCTCTGAATTTACATTCAGGGACTCCACTGTCACTTTAAAAATCATTTTAGTTCTACCAGTTGCCCCTCTGTTCACCCCTTTGGCTTGTGTCTGTGTAAGGCTTCCATCCCCGAAGCCCACTTTCTTCTGATTGGCCATCGCCTGAAAGCCTTTTGGGGGGGGGGGGGGGGGGGGGGGCTTTGCGTTATTTTGTGAGCATGCACTCCCTGTGGCAGTCTTGTTTGTCACACAATATATACAGTATTTTCTGTGCCTTCATCTCCCTTTCTTCAATGTACATCTGGCATTTGTGGAGCGTTTTTTTTTTCTTTCCTTTTTTCTTTTCTTTCTTCCATAGAACCAAAAATAAGAAGAAGCCGCCTTGAGTGCAGGACGGCTGTAGATTAATGAGAAAGTCGGTAAAGCGGTGTTGTCGGAGAAAATTGATTGGGAATGGTCGTGATGAAGTTGGAGCTCTCTAACGAGGCCAATCAGCCAGCGTTTTTTAAATATGTGGCGCAGCTAAAATCGAGGCACGCAAATTAAGTTGTGAAATTGCTTTTGTGGCGTTGGGTCAGTTGTGTAGAATGAATGTGGCCCAACGTTCTTTCATTTTCACCTGCGCCACCTAACCGGCAGCTTCAGCTGACTCTTTTTCTGGTTAGCTTGCTCGGATTTCCTTTTTCTTTTGGCTGCAATAGAAGAATGTATATTGAGAGTCGAAACTGTGGATGCTTTATCATCAGCGGTGACGGCTGTCAAGGTTATGCGTGTGCGTGCGTGTGTGGAGGTGGAGGTGCTGTCGTGGCGTATTTATTTGAACACAATAGTGTTTGGTTGACAATGGCGAGCGGCAGAGCACAGCTTGGCTAAATCGCTTCAACTTTTAAAGCCAAAAAAGATGTTCAAGTTGCAATTTTATTGAGAGCCATGCAAAATAGTAAAGATGAGCCATTACCGATATCCGATATCGAACATCCTTACAAAATTGTCATATTTAGGACCTAATATTACTGTATGAGCAAAAACTTAAAAGACAATTCTAAAATGATTCCAAATGAAACAGCCATCAATAGCTGTCAAAATACAGGTGACTTTTTTCCATTCTGCAGCAGATATGCTCAATAATGATTTCCAGAAAGCCGAAGACTTCAAAACATGATGAGGCCTTCTTCTTTCATTAAACATTAAGCTCCCGACACACAACATACGACGGGTTCAAATACAATTCACACGCTGTCACACTTCATCAACACTGACCGAATTTCGGTGCCCCCCCCACCCCCCGAAGATTTGCTCTCTGACTATTATTCATATATGTGTGTAGTGTATGCGTGTATACAGTGTGTTTCATAAGTCTGTCATTTTATGTTACCTTATATCTCAATAATTGTTGAAGATATGAATACTCAGCTTATATTCCCCAAAAGTTGTTGATCTGAAGTTTTTGTAACAAAAATTGCAACTAGTGTTGTTCCGATACCGGGAGAGGCCCCGATACTGTATTAAAACAGTGGTATTGGCATGCCGATACTATTATTTCCGACGCTAATATAGGACTTTGGATGCAGCATCAACATTCGTTGATGTGTGACGTGTTTACTGTTCACTATCTTATTGGCCCTTGAATGCTCTGAACCAATGGTAGGACAGCTTTTTCATTAAAAAAAAAAAAAGGTATCGGCCGATACTGCAAAACTGGTTATCGGTATCGGAACAACACTAATTACAACACAAACATAAAAAAAAGTTGAATTGACTTTTTCACACATGTTCAAGCTGTAAGCAGTTAGTTACATGGTAGCAAGGTACGATACTACTTTTTTTTTTTTCACAGACCGATATCAGCACGAGTACCCAACTCTTGAGTAGCCACCGATACAAATACCAAGTACAGATACCACTAATACAAAAACCCTAATAATTTTAAAGAAAGACCAATATAGCGTTTTCCTTAAAATTGCATGAAATTAATGGCACTTTTCTATTATTCTAATTTCTTAATTGAAGTTCCTGATTTTAAAACGGTCACAAGAGGGCAACTCTGTGTTGTTTTGATACCGGTATCGGCAGGGGGCCCGATATATATACTGCATTAAAACAATGGCATTGGCATTGGCATCGGCAATTACTAACAAGTAACATGCCGATGCCATTATTTCCTTTGCTTATATTGGACTTTGGAGGCAGCATCTTGTGTCTTGCTTGTTCACTGATGTGTGACGTGTTCACTGCATGCCGAGCCAAGATATCTTATTAGCCCTTGAATGCTCTGAACCAATGGCAGAGCAGCTTTTTCATGTTGGGAAAAAAATAACTAGGTATCGATACGGTATCGGCCGATACTGCAAAACTGGGTATCGGAATCGGCATCGAGGGTCAAAAAGCGGTATCGGAGCAACACTAATTGATACCTGGCCCATCCCTATTTCACAAAATGATATTCCATTTCTTGCCAAGCACTTTAAAAATCCTATCCAAAATCACAACTCAATTTGATCAGTCATCATCTCCTTTCCAGTGAATAGCATTCGCAGTGATAGCAATGAAATCAGTGCAAACGGCATTTTAGGCAAAAAGTAAAAGCTTCGATTTGAGGCTTAGCAATGGACTGGCAGACTAGACTGTTTTTTATCCTGATACACTTGCCAGTTCTGTAAGATATGAAACACCCTGTATGCATTTATGGACAGTATACAGTATATACCGTATATAGGCCATGTTGTATTTCATCTTTTTTTTTTTTCTTTTTTTTTTGCACTGTTCTCTTTGATTGTGACAATCTCAATTTGTCCCAAATCCTCATGATTAGTTGACGTTATTTCCTGCTTGGCAAGAATGTCCAGATTGTCAAAGTGGCAGCCGGCGCTCTCCTCGCATCGACAGCGCAGCCTGTACTGCCACCTTGAGGTTGCTGTGCATGCTCCCCTCCCCTCCCCACCCCTCCCCTACCAGAATCCTCTAAGAGATTTTTCACGGTAACAATGGAGCTCTTGTATTGTTGGTGCATACAGTTGCGATTCAGACCCCCCCGTGCCTTTCATCTTCACTCTGCATGGAAGATGCTGAAATCTTTCTCCCCCCCCTCCCCCGCGCAGTGTGCAGCAGCGCCCCAGTGAGAATGAAGATCCAACCGCTGAACCAGACGGCCCTGATGGTGAGCTGGGAACGCCCCCTGACCGTGTACCACCCGCCCATCACCAGCTACATGGTGTCCTACAGCTGGGTGAAGCGCGACGTCGCTGATGAAGAGACCTTCACCAAGACGGGAGATCAAAGCATGGTGAGCGCCCTTTCCGTAACGCACAGCTGACATCTCGGCGCGAGAAAAAGTCATCTCCATGGATTTTTTGCAACATGGATGTTACTAACAAGATCAGTCAGTGTGAATGTAAGAGGTGACAGGTTATGAAGAGCTCCGCATGTAGCCGCCCGGTTGATATCAAAACCCAGACCGCCACCTACCCGCCTCACCCCCCTGCCTCCCAATCTGTCACTCAAGTTTGGGTGAGGAGACGCACAGGCCTGTCACATTCGCTGACACATTTATCCATAATGCATGTCTATGTCCACCTGGGCTCTCCCTTTTTAGTATGATCTATTACATTTCCATCAGTTGTATTTAACATTTAGAATGGCCAATGAAACTAAGAAAAAAAAAAAAGGAATATAAGATGGATTTTCTCTTATGTCAACTTCTCTCTTCTGGAATGACTTTCTACAAGATGGCAAAAAGTGTATTCATCCAAAATGTTGGACCCGAGAGTGGGCTTGCATCACAATCTTATGTTCTAGCCTAGCCTGAATATGAAGGTCAAAGGCGGTGAGGTGTAGGAGTCGGTCAAAAGCAACTTTGAATTGTGCAACCAGACACATGAAGGGACTTTTCAGAAAGGTACTTGTAGGGCTGGGCAATATATCAAAATTAAATTATTACACTCCACAATTACAAATTTAGCATAATCGTAAACAAAAATAAAAGAATATGAATACTAATTTTGAGTTGTTTAAAGTTTTATTTTATTTTAACTCATTCACTGCCAATGACGGCTATAGACGTCAAAAATTCATTTGAACTATTTCTATTAGTTTAACATATTTCACCACTTTTTTTAACAAGAGTATGAAAACCTAGATTGTTTTTATTGTATTAGAACAGACATAAAATCTGTGATTAATCGTGAAATAACTAGTAAAGTCATGCGATTAATTACGATTATAAATTGTAATCGCCTGACGCCCCTACATTACAGCCGATCACCGATTTTGCATAAAATGCAGAATATCGACCAATCCTGATCCAGACAATCAGATCAGTGTAAAGTCTAGTACTAAGGATCGACCGACTATTGGCCGGGTCGATTATCGGCGCCAATATTTGGCATTTTGACAAATATTGACATTGGCCGTTTTTAAGAATAAGATAAAAAATCAATTTAAAACTTCAGGCTACTATGCAAATTTGAGAGATGGTGGCTAACCCTGTCAACTGCATCTTTTGTTTTTGTTACAAATTAAAACATAAATAAGTGAACATTTTTACGTCAGTCATTTTAGATGACAAATCACCCCACAGAACTGTTCATAATTCCCTCGACCTTGAATAAGGCCACACTCATTTCCAACTGAAATTGTAATACCACTGACCGCTATCACATTTCACTGTGTGGTGTTCTATTATTATTTATTATTAAATGCTGGCAGTTGTGCGCTGCTTCCCGTTTCACATAAATTTGAATTTGACTGGTTAATTCTGAGCACATCCTCACTTATGAGAGTGTGCGCACTTACGCAACCACTTGTTTTTCCACTTCACCTCTCTTAAAGATTTCTTCTTCTTTTTTCAATTGAGTTGTTCAGGTCACAGGTCACACTAATGGAGGAAAAGGTTTTGAAATGACTTATCTTTTTCTCTCGTTATTTATATCTATTCAAAAATTGAATTTTAGAGGGAATGGAACAAGATGGCCTAATTATAAAAAAGAGGAAGTGGTTTACCCGTGCCAGTTGGTAAAGGTAACGGCAATGATGGAAAAAGTGCTTAAATATAATGAAAGGATATTATACCATATTCAGTATATACAAGGATTATAAGAGAATGAGAGAAAAGTATCAAATCAAATAAAAATGATCTGTCAAAAGTGATGTGTGAAATTAGTCAAACCTCTCCGCTCTTGTCTCCATCAGTCTTGCTTAAGTGCAGCGTCTTGGCTTTTAGTATAATGTGCAAGCCCCCGGTACGGCTTGCAGCCCCACTCATCTTGTTCACTCTTAACTCCACATCATTCTTTTGTCTTTCCAACATTTAACGTCTCCACAGAAATCTCTCCTGCGGGGCTTCTACCTACAGGCATGTTCTTGCACACGCTAAATATTCCGCTCTCGGCTCGCGCCGTCTTGATTTTGTTGGAATCCAACAACCAGCTGCGCCTTCCTTTAAAGCCCGCTGACCCCCCAGCTTGTTCGCAGAGTGGATCGGGGGCGGGTGGGGGGGGATGACTTTCCTACGGAAGCGTATTGCATTCACTTGAAAATTTGTTGAGGTTTGTTTTTCTGAATATTTTTTTCCTGTTATAATGATTTTTATTTTTTTTACTGCCAAAAAACATATTCCGAAAAAAATGATTCAGAAAAATAGGAGGAAAAATTACTCAGAAAAACAGCGGGGAAAATATAAATTAAAAAAAACAGGGAATTTTTTTTTTAAACAACACCAGCTCTGTGTTTTGGAGTATTATTTTTTTTTTACCTCTGAACTTCAAGTGACTTGTTGCAGACTCTTGAAGTGTACACTTTCCCGCATACCTCCATATGCAATAAGATAGTCATGTTTTCTCTGAGGAAAACCCCTTAAAAAAAATATTCAGAAAAACTGACCAAAAAATATACAGAAAAACAGAAAAATAATTATTTTATAAAACAAGGAAAAATTACTCAGGAAAAACAGAAACTAAATTATTTAGAAAAACAGAGGGAAATATTTTTTTTAAAACCGAAATTAAAAAATATATATATTCAATAAAACAGAAAAATAAAATACTCCAAAAAACAAAGCTCCCCCAAAAAATGAGTCAGAAAAACATGTTTTTTAATGCAATACGCTTCCGTACTTGCCCGCTAGTTTGAGTCTGTGGGAAACATCTCGTTCCAATTAGTTGAAGTCTTTCAACGAGCAAGTCAGATTACTGTAACTACAAAACAATCTTTGAAATGTATATCATGAAATATATTTCTGTCATGTTGCGAAAACACATGGGACAGTATTTTCCGGGAACTTGCAAGAGGGAGAATACGGAACAGATTGCGGTGATAAACTGGAGCACACTTTCCTGATATGAAGACTTTTATTATTTTTTACAACTTGTATTGAACTTTTTCTGCAGCTTTGCCTGCAGAACAACCTCCAAGTTGTCTGTTGTTTTTTTTGTTTTTTTAAAGGGATTTCAGTGGATTGTCTCCTTGCTTTCATTGGCTTTAATTAATTTCATGTGATTGTACATTTATAGCACAGACGCTTAATTCGGCTGTCAGCGCCGTGGCACGCCACAGATACATTAATGCTGTCACTTAACTGAGAGCACTCTCTCAAGTTCCCCCGCGGCTGTCAGTCCTTCTTATTATACGCTCTTAATATTCATTTCAAGTCTGAGTTTCTATATCTGTACACCTTTTATCTGAATTGTCTTTGAGAAATACAAGCAGCTGCCTTTTTTAAAGTGCCTCCAGCTCTCCAGTGGTAGACACGCAAGTCAAATAATTGAGTGGATAGACTATGTGGAGCAATTAAATGTATTGATCGGATATCCAATGTGATCATGAGCCTTACATGCGTGTTTTGTTTGTTTTCTTGCAGAAAGCGGTTATCACTAACGTGTCCCCAGATGTCCTATACCTGTTCAGAGTGCAGGCGATATGTCAGCATGACCTGCGTAGCGACTTTAGCCAAACGCTACTCTTCAGAGGTACGGCGATCCAACCTGCTTGTTCAAAGTTGACATTTGAAAAATTCACCTATTTGCTTTTGCCAGAAGATGTTGTCGAAGCTCTAAATAGAAAAAGGAGCACAGCAATAACTCATAAAGTGATCGTCTCGACTGAGAGCAATTTGTTGACCATTTATTTTTAAGGGTAATGTTGTAAGATACATTTGAAATGATATTGAATGCATATGATGGGATATTAGTTTAGGATATATTTGCAGTTTAAACTCGGGATGTTCAGGGTTTTGTGCTGCCGATACCCGAGAGAGATCGATCAATACCGATTCTGATCACATGCATTAGCTGCACATTTTTCAATTTCAGAGTTGCTCACTAATAGATTATATCATGTGCCAATTATTTTTTTGATTATACATTCTATCCAAATTAACTATTATTATTATTATTATTTTATTTTTTGCCATGGAAGTCAGCCCATCACGATCGATGACTGATCAATCAGAGTAACACTCGCTGTGAAATGTACATTATATACATATTTTATTAAATCGTGTATTTGATTAGTGCCATTTGTATTAGGGATGGGCAAGTACTGACACTAGGTATCGGTATCGGGCCGATACCCAGCCTAATTTCAAGGTATCGGACGAATATAAATTGGTATTAATTTCATGAATATCTAGTAGATCGATTCGGCAATATATCGCGATATTACAGCGCGCAATTCTCGAATCGATTCAATATGCGGCCGAATCGATTTTTAAACATCAATTTTTTATGGGAATATTCAACAAAACATCTTACTTAGGGTTAGGATTCACACATTAGGCATGGAAGAATGTTATATTAATGGAACATTAAGCCTTAATATTTTATTTCAGTGCTGTTCAAACATGAAACAGACTGCAACCTGAATTTTCAGATAAATAAATAAATGTTCATACAAATCTTACACTGTACATGTACAAGTTGACTGATTAGTATTTTCTAAATTTGAGTATTAAAAAAAAATCGCAATGGTCAATTTATAGATTTGTATCAGGATTAATCTAATCGAATCGTGACCTATGAATCGTGATACGAATTGAATCGCAGGTACTAGGCAATTCACACCCCTAACATCTAGTAATATCTAAATCTTTCTTTCAAATTATATGTCATTGTTTTTTGGGGGGACATTTTATGTAAAGTACTAGTGGTATCGGTACTTGGTATCCGTGATGGCGCAATATTTGAGTACTTGCACTGGCATCGGTCTGAAAAAAAATGTGGTATTGCACATCCCTAATTTGTATCAATACTTTTTGTCATCACATTTTTTTCTCTCATTCGTATCCCAGCCAATACCACAAGAATATTTGAAGGTTCTCGTATCGTGAAAACTGGGATGGTAAGTTGACCACTAGGTGGCAGTGCACGTGTCTCACAGCATGCCTTGAGGTAACCTCACATCCTCTGGCCTCTCTCAGCCTACAGTATCTCCAGTATCATCAGCAGACATGGCTCCCATAAGCTCCGGTTCTTCAACGTGGACATCATCCGGCATCCACTTCTCCATTGTCTCCATGGCAACAGGCCTGGGCCCCTCCTCGAGTGGCAGCCAAGCCACGGTCGCATCGGTGGTGACGAGCACCTTCCTGGCAGGCTTGGGTGTCAGCGGGGGGGTCATCTCTTCGTTGCCCAGTTCTGTTTGGCCAACGCGGGCACCCGAAGCCACCCACAGCACCCCTCGCTCGCCCACCCCGCCCGCAAAGCCCAGCACGGAGCAGGCGGTGGCGCAGGCCTCCGAGACCGAATCTCCCGCCGAGGAGAACCAGGCCGCGCCCAAGGGCGAGGAGGAGGAAGACGACGAGGGGGACGGAGAGGGGGAGCAGGAGGACGGGGGCGCGGAGAAGAAGAAAAAGAACAAGACGACACCCACCTATGAGGAAACGCAAGCCAACAGCACCGTGGCCAAAGAGTCCGTCCTCCCGACTCCTGCGTCCACAGCCAAAGAGAAGGCCACGGTCCACAGCGGCACTTCTGCGAGCACGGTGGACGGCCAGCCGACCCCCCCGCAGGACAACCTCACGCGCATCAATGCAGTCACCACTCAGGAGCCACGGAACGGCAGCGCCGAGATGCAGATTCCGCAAAGCTCCACGCTCTCACCAAAGATCGGCGCTGATGGCAAGAGTCTTTGGCCATTCAGCATCCATACCGGTGAGGCAGATTTTCTCTTCAGATCACAAAGTGTGAACTTTCACAAACTGCTTTAGCATAACAAATCTTGATTCAAACTCTGCTGTGGGCTTTTGTATATGAACAACACCCGAGGGCAGACGCTTGTGCCTCAAGGTTTTCCCTTGGGCTTGTTTTTTTTTTTAAAGAGTTTGCTTCGAGAAAGCTGATTTCGATCTTATTGTTTCGTTTTTATCTTACAGGAGGTAGCATGCCGAGCTTTACAAATGAGTTAGTATAGTGTCACAGGAATCTTTCTACACTGTGTTTTGTACATCTGTGGAAAAATGTCAAATTAAAGAATGTATAGTTAGGAAAATTAACTCATTAGAATGAGAATCAGAGCTGGACAAAGTTCAGGATTGGATTGTAAATGAACCGTGAACGCCAATTCAATTCTTGAATTTGAATTTAAATTGAGGTAGCAAGCAGGAAGCAGAATTTCACATTTGAATTACAGGAAGTACAATTTAATTTTTTTATTTAAAAATCAAAGAATATTGAAGCAGCTAATATACAACATTAATTTCATACAAATATTATAAGGGCTTTATGTGCACAATTATAGTAAATAGTAATTTTGTGGGTTTCCTAAATAAGAATAAATTATGAAATATGCAAAATAAGTATGCATCTGAGGGAGAGTCAAATTATGAGCAAAAAAATTGTATAGTTGGAAAGTCAATTAAATTGTAATTACATTTTTTCATCAGATTAATCACATCTTAGAATTTTCATTCATCACGATTAAGCGCTTAATTAAAAAAAAAAGGCTTTTTTAATCAACATTTTTCCCCACCAAATTTGAAGAGCGCACTAATTATGTGTTCAATCTTTTGACATTTAATGTTATATGAGGACGTCTTCAACATTTTTTGAGCACACTGCACACGCTCATACTCCTCTTTTTCTAATCAGTTCATTACTTGCATAATTTAAAAAGGAAAAAAAGACCCCAATATTTTGACATGAACAAATATTCTAAATGTGATTCGCAAACATTTATTAAATGCTTTAATTTAATGCATGTAGTTATGTTTATTGCTAAAACACAACCTGTGCTACCTTAAACGTAGCCATCCGCTGTCACGCTAAAGGACCATCAAAATTAATAGTGCAATTAATCTGCGTTTATTTATGATTAATGTGATCATTTTTTGTGATTAATTAATCAGTTAACGCTTTAACTTTGACAGCACTATTAAATTGTAATTTTATGAGGGGGGCAAATGCAGTACATTAAAATGGCCTTTCTTAAGTAGTAATATTACTGCAATAAAAAATAAAATTAAGTAAATGTAAACAATTAATACACTAAAGAAATAAATAAAATTTTAAATTAAAAAAATTCAAATTTTTAATAATAAAAATAAATAAGAATTGAAATAGCCTTTTTTTAAATGGTAATATTACTGCAATAATGAATGTTAAAAACAATCATCTCTAGTGACCTGCCATTTTGGCATTTGGATATCATCATTAACGATTACACATAAAGACAATTTTAGCCTGTGTAGAGTCAGGATGCAAATCGCTGACATTTGGCCGACACCTCATAAGTCACAATTTAGTCCAAAAAAATAAAACTATACTATTGGTTGATCCACACATGCGTGTTATTTTTACATGTACAATAATTGAGCGATCTAAAGTGTTGAAAATGGCTTACTCTCTCTTGAGGATGCAATGTTAGTGGTTGAACATGACAATTTTTGGGGTCTCCTGAAAAGTAACTATTTTGGAGGTACAAGGTTTTGGTCCGCTGCCAGCAAAATGTAAAACTTGTCATTTGAAATGCTATTGCTTCATACTGTACACTTGTCAATGAATTTGTATTTATGTATCGCTCCAGAAAAGACTCCGTTGTCCAACGTGACCCGAACGCCTCACCCCGGCATGGGCAGGATGGTGTGGATTGTCCCTTTGGTGGTCGTGTCTGCTCTGACCCTGCTGTGCCTCATCATGCTGCTCATCGTAATGGTCTACTGGAGGTGAGACTTTGTACGAGACGAAGGGCCATATTGCGAACGCCACAGTGACAAGTTTGAACAAAGATGGTGCTTGCATGAGGGTGCAAGAATGCACAGCATCACCCCCTGCAGGAATGACGGGCTTTTCGCCCTCTTGGGAGTCATCCACTTATTCGCTCCCACCATTTCGGGGGATATGATCACACCCTGCCACCCCGAGCGCCACGCGACCTGTATTTCTTGATTTATTAATTTATTTTTTTCCCCCCCTGTTAGACTCATTGCGACCTTTCTTGTTCAAAACGCCCCAACTGTCATTAGTGCTTTCATTTATGTGATGATTCCTTTGTGTGCCGTCACGCTGCACAATGAAGGCCGTCACCGTGCGAGGCTTGAGGCTTGAGGCAGGAGACCTGAAGGCCCCGCGGTACTGCAGCCCCAGCTGTCTTTTCATCTGCTCGGCTAATTTCCAGCCACGCAAGTGAACTTCCAGTAATTACACAGGCCAAGCCACTGGCACAAGCGGGATAGTTAATGAGTTACGAATACCACTACTGGCTATTTCCTCAGCTGGCCTCATTCATATTTATTTATCCCCCTAAAGATTCTGCGTTATTATTTTATCTGTAGTATTTTAATTAGGTATTCTCATAATTATTCTATTGATGAATCTGGTAATCAAAATGACTTTTTGCCCTATTAAAGAGTTGTAATGAATAAGTAGATGAGAAATTTCTCCGTGGATTAGAATACATTTTTGCCTGCTGAGGATATTTTTTTTTTATATATATATATATGCTGTGCACAGGTCACAAGTTTTATTTATTTATTTATATGTTCGCTTTTTGGGTATGTATAATAGAACTTGAGATCTCAACTGGAACAACCTTCTTTAATAAATAAATAAAAATAGGAGACACTATATTTAAATGCAAATTCCCTAGTGTGTGGTAGACAGCCAAAACAAAGATAACATGCAGTTCAACTCAACTGCCAAAAACTATTCAAGGAAAAGCAATGTCTGCTTTCCACTGTGCAGCTTCACACTTTAATGGAAATATTAAATAGATTGTAACGTCTGTACTAGGGATGTGCTGAAAAAGTCCACACGGGAATATATGCTTGCGGGCCGTATCGATACGGAGGTGTCAGAATTGATATTGCGCAATCATTCAGAAAGTTTCCATGGCGCATATCTGTGCGCACACTTTCTGAACAGGCGCGGGGTGGGCGGGAAGCGCAGCGGGTAAACCGGAAGTGCTGCAAATATTAAAAGAAGACAACATTTTTGCCATCCATCAGAATAAAACTGCCTAATGACTGCTTGAATAAAAACCTATGTAGGAAAGGAGTAACGCTATAAGACGGGTGTCAAACTCATGTTAGTTCAGGGGCCACATGGAGGAAAATATATAACGTGCGCCGGATCGATAGAATCATGTTATAGGACTTCAAAATAACTGATGTCAATTATACGCAGATTTTTGCTATTTGCGGGCAAGCCTTAAATTGTGGGATTCAACTGTAAATTTATTGTTCCCAAAAAAATAACACGAACGCGGCAACACTTTGCCCGTATGAGTTCCAGGCATGTTATATCTACCTGTTTTGCATATATAATGTTCCCAAAATGCATTGTGTGGCGCAATTAATGAAGTTATAAGGACGTTAATCCTTGTCATATGTCGTATTTAGCGTGTTTTTGTTTGATTTATGTTAGTTTTTTTTTTTTTTTAAGCAAACCGTTACTTTAGGTTATGTGTAAAATAATGACATCCAGGTCAATTCCACGGACAAGTTGCATTGCTCATCTGAGGATTGCTTGTGGAATTACAAATGTTTTGATCTTGGCTGGCTGATGAATTGGTCCGACAATTTTCTTTCTTCTTTTTTTCTTCCACTTTACCTGAACTCCGTTGAAGTGAGCCGATAAAGCTAAATTGACTTTCCTATTGAACGTCTTGTTTCCGTAACAGGTGACAGATTTTGGCATCAGAAGACTTTGATGAAAAAGAGGCTTGCAGAGAGCTGACCGTCCCGGCGGTTGTTATGACAACTCGCAGTTCAGACAATGTCAGTTCCCTTGGGGACGTGACCATGATGAAAGATGAAATCAAACCATTTGTGCACTTTTTACTCAGTTTGAGCCGGTCCTTGCTCGTTAGCTTTCCACGCTCATTAACAACAAAATACCGCAATTCCTCCAATTCGTGTTGGTTTTTGGTGAAAGAGATGACATGAGTGAGCCCGTCTGTGGGAGTATTTGTCTGATGTGTTTGCTCCTCCTCGCTTGTCAAAGTTAAGGTCACGAGCAGAACTCCCAACGAGCTTAATTGCAGCACACATCTGGACGCCTGTGAGGCTCGAGCTGTTTGTTGAAAGCTCGCAGATGTTTGAGGCCGCAAACGAATCCCGTACGGTTGCCGGCATCTCGCCGCGTCCGTGTCGACGCCTCGCTCTCCCATTCTTCTTTCTTCGGCTGTCATCCTTTTCAGAAAAGCCACGTTTGTGTTCCCGCAAAGCGCGCTGTCGGGAGGCGCGAGGTGTGGAGGATGCGCGGACCTCGCTGGTTAGTTAGCCGCAACGCATCTGCGCCCGCCGGGAGATTGATTGGAATTTGGAGGCTGTGACGCAAGCTAGGAAGGCGCCCTCCTCACCCCCCCCCCCTCACTATTTGTTAGCCCACCCTCCCCCTCACCATTCCTTCGCTCCATCCCTCTCTTTCCATACCTTTGTCCCTCTTTTTCTTTGGGTTGTCTGTAAAGAATGGCTAGCATCTGCACCCTTCTCCGCAAGTACAGGTAGGATCACACCTGGGTCAACTTTTTAGTGGCAATCTGCTCTTTGTATGTTTAGCTATTAGTGAACACTGTCAATGAGAACTCTACTTTGTGTCTTTGAAGGGCTTCCATAAATCCAAATTGTTTTCCCCCTCACCATCCATTCATTTCTATCCATTGTGCAGGACTTTCTGAATGCACGCGCAATTCATTGTCGAAGATTAATTTGCTGAAGCTCCAAATATAATTAACACATTTATCATTTTTTACGAGATGCTTTGGAAAATTGGATGTATGTTTCCTAAATGGATGAGCTTGCAGACTCTTAATATTAAATAACTTTTTTCGCAGCATGGCTGTTTTCAACGCATGCACTTTGTTCTCCAATGTGCTCCTATTATGTTGGTTTCAAAGCAGAGTGGATGTTTTGAATGCGGCACATTTTGTCCCTGAGGAGACAGTTCGTAGCTGTTTACATGTTACCTGTAGTCTCTTGGCAAAATTGCCGTGTCATGTCCGACGGGGTGCATTTTGTGTGTCATTCATGGCAATATTTAGACGTTGTTGACTCTCTTCGTCTCTCTTCTTTTGTCTCTGCAGGAGGTTTTTCCAGACCGCTCACTTCTATGTTGAGGAGAGCAGCTCTCCTCGGGTGGTGGCCAATGAGAGCATCCCCTTCATCCCGATACCAGGTAAACAGCATGATTAAATTAAAAGCAGATTTTAAGATAACACCACCAACCTTCCTTGATTTCTGACTTCATATCAGTTTTTTATGGTTGCAAGTACGCAACTCTTGAGTAGTCACTTAATAACGCTACCATTACTTCTTTTGATGTGTAAAATGTTACCCAAAAAACAATGGCATCATTTTAAAGAAAGACCAATATACAATTTTCCTTCAGCATAGAAAAAAAATAAAAATAAATCTGAAGGTTGATAATAGATCAATTGAAATGTAACTATTCATTTAAATTTTCAGTTATTTTTTTGGACACTCTGCTCCATTTATTTTTGTTTGAAATTAGAAAAAGGTAAGTGCAAGTTTATTTATTTAAATTATTTAGAAATATTGGAAAACATTTTACTGTAAAAATTAATTGGGAATAAGTTTTCATTAAATATTTTAAATATTTAATGCCTCTGGGAGCTCCCTAAACTTTTTGTTGGAATTATTCTAAAACAATGTCTACTGTCTAACATAAAAATAAAAAAAACATTTTGAAAATCAAAAACGTGTTCAATAAATATATGCTTAAAAATGCTTTTGACAAAGGTAGGACTTTATATTTATAAACATATTCTACCTTTTTGTGAAAGTGAAGAGTCCTAATATGAGTTATCTGCCTCCTTGACTACTAATAATCGGTATTGGTCCTGAAAGAAATAATTTTCTATGTCTAAATTGCATGAAATTAATGTCAATTTTCTATTCTTTTAATTTCTACTTCCTGATTATAAAGCAGTCACAAGAGGGCAACCGTACCAATGTCAGAAATAAGGCTGGTATCGGCCCATACCAATACCTAGTATCGGTACTCGCTCATCCCTCATTGTTTTTAATATATTCTAATGAGTTGGCATGTTTAAATTACATTATTTAGGTGGGAAACTAATTCAAAATAACCCTGCTAATTTAGGAGGTATTCTCAAATCACCATAAACATTTCTCCAATGGCTTTCTCTCTGTTACCTTGATGTGCACATTTGCACAATTTAAGTCCATTTACATGTGAAATGACTCTGGGGGGTCCCTTTGCAGCCGAGCATTGGGTCTGGCTGGCTTCTTTTATTTATTTATTTTTTTTCCCCTTCTCGCTTTTAATGTTCCCGGCAGCCGAGCACTGGCTGGCTGCGAGTTGATATCAGGCTTAAGTTTCTCCGTCACAAAGCTCTGTGACATTTGAAGACAACGATATTGTAGTCACAAAGCGCAGCTGATGTCGCCATCGACTCTGCATTCAAATTCCACTTTCATTGCTTGTCGCCTCCTTTCTTCCTTTTTATTTGCATTGTAATGTTCCCACAGCATATACTGTCAGAATAACTGAGCAGGCGGTGGAATTGAGTCAACTTGGTTCAAGGAAAAGGGAAATTCACAGAGCTGAGATCTGAACGGGCCCTTAGAATTTATAAGTCATGGGAATATATTTAAGCTCCGATATGCTTTCAAGACCCAATTAGCGTCTTTAACACTTTGAAACCACATCATATAGGCTGAAGGACATTTTGATAAATGGATAGCTTAGCAAAGAAGAATCCCCTTTTACCATGTGACCAGGCCTCTTTAGGTCCCAGGTGCAATGGTGTGTTGGCTTAAACATTAGCCAGCATCAGCAGCCATGACAGCTGGGGCCCCCGGCTCTATTGTCCCCGTGCGGCTGCTCCACCAGCCTTATCAAAGATCCCTCGTGTGTGACCTCGAGATGATAGGACTCTACTGAGGCAGATGCTCCCACCATAAATGCTCAAAATAAGAGATTTCCGACACCAGTTCTTCTGTTGTTTCCCTCTCTTGAAAGTTTTCAACATATTTCAAGAATTCGTAGGAAAGGAAACTTAGAGATTTTTTTCAGTTGACTGGCTTTTGGGGGCGTGGCTAAAACCTAGCCCCAGAATTACAATACTTTATTTTTTTCACTTTACAGAGACTTTCAATTGCGTGAGTTTATTAATTTATTTTTTCGTGTGAGTTCATCTTAACAAATGAATTTTTCTTACTGTGTTGTCTTCCTACCGTAGACGACATGGAAGCCATTCCTGTCAAGCAGTTTGTCAAACACATCATGGAGCTCTACAAGAACAACCTTCAAGGCTTTTCTGAGGAATTTGAGGTAAACACACAATACACTCGGTGGTTGTCCTACCTTGAACGGCACCCGGTGCGAGACACTCCACCGGCACAAATCTTCCACTGTATAGAAGGCAACCTTATTGCAATGACTTTGACCTTGTTTGCTTGCATGTTTGTTTTCTTTGTGTTACAAATCAGGGCTAGTTGTTTAAAACTCAGTTACGGTTTTAACCTTAAGTCGATCTTAAACCTGCTGTTAACTTTAATGGCGTCATTTTCTTGTTGTTCGAAAGGGTTCAAAGTGAGGACATTTGAGAATTCAGAGCGCCCAGATGGTTTTGATCACATGATCAAGTATCTGTGTTGAAATGGAGAGGATTTTATATTGAAACGCATGAAACGATAAGAAAAAACGATCAAACACACTCATCCAAAATATATGTTAACAGGTTAGCTTTCCAAAAATCCAACATCAGTTCTCACAGTTTACTGATGTTGTCTTGTTTTCCATAAATCAAAAAGTCCAAGTGTGTTCGAAACTGGAGCTTTCACCGCATCTCCAACAAACAGAAACAAGCTTTAATGCATCAGCGCAGCCAGCTTGAACCGAAGATCCCCCCCCCACCCCCAACCCCTCACCCCCCTCTTATTTTCCCCCCTGAGTGAAGCAGCCTATTCAGCATGGTGCCATGTTCCCCTTCAACTTTTGCTCTTTTTGGATAGAAATGTGGGAGAAAGACACACGGAGTTAATTAGGGTGAAAGCAGGTTACGAAAGAAGACGGAAGCTTGGCTCCTGAAGGCTGCTCTTTAATTGGGTCGTTTGGCGTCGGGCTCAGACGCTCATTTGTCATGTAAATACAACACGGGGAAGGAGGAGGAGGAAAAGCAGGTTGTTTGAGTTCAAGCGATAATAGCATTGGCTGTGCTCAAACATGAACCAAATCCCTGCTTGATTTCTACTTTGCCCTTTTTCCTGAGCTGTAAACGCAGGAGAGATTCAGAGACCTGAGATGTTTTCTTCTTTTTTGTTTATCAGTGAGTTTGTTTTGTGTATGTCTTGAACCAGCGGAGGCGTGATGGTTTTTGTACTTTGCAGCAGCCAGCAGAGAGCACTATTAATTAAGTATACAGGAAATGAGTGAAGTTCACTGCGGGAGCGTTTTGAACTGATGTTAGTTGTAAATATTGCTTCTTACAGCACAGGCTCAAGAAACTGAATAGAGTGCGGCTCCCACGTTGGCAGAATTAGCGCATCAGTCGATAGCCATACATTTGTATCATTTTATTTAATTTTTTAGCTATCAGGATGCTTTCACAAAATGACATGGTCATTTTGCACGTCTCTTGCATTTAAAAATAATTCGATTAGTATTTCAATCAGTAGGAAAAGGAAATGTCCCTATTAACTCATTCATTGCCATTGACTATAAACGTCCAAAATTCATTTTAAGTATTTCTTTATTATTAGCTCAACATTTTTTACATTTTTGTTAACAAGAGTACGAAAACCTAGAATGTTTTTATTGTACATTTAGAACAGATATAAACTTTGTGATTAATCGTGAGTTAACTAGGGAAGTCATGCGATTAATTACATTTTAAAAAATTCATTGTCTGACGCCTCGAATTTTTAATAATCTTTTCCTTTTTTTATTCATTAACTGCCGTTGACGGCCATAAACTATTTCTATTAGTTTAACATTTTTTTTCTACTTTTATTAACAAGAGTATGAAAACCTAGAAAATAAATGATTGTAAATTTAGAATAGATATAAAATTTGTGATTAATCGTGAGTTAACTAGTGAATTCATGCGATTAATTACGATTACAAATTTTACTCGCCTGACACCCCTGTTAAGAATATATTACTACTTTGAGCAACATTATCTGTGTGAAACTGTACTTTCATTAAAATTTTAGCCCAAAATTTTAAATCATCTTTTCTTCTTTTTTTTGTATTAATTCACTGCCATTGAAGGCTATAAACGTCAAAAAATTCATTTTAACTATTTCTATTAGCTTATTTTTTTCCCACTTTTGTTAACAAGAGTATGAAAACCTATAATTTTTTTATTGTACATTTAGAAGATCGTTAGGTAACAAGTGAAGTCATGCAATTAATTACAATTTTAAAAAATGATTGCCTATCGCCCCTAATTTTTTATCTTTTTTATTTTTTAAAATTTATGGCAGTGAATGAGTTAATGACCAGCTTTAAGCTGCATTATGCAAGAAATCAAATCATACAGCTTAGCTAAATGCAATAGAAAATGATTCAATAGCGTTTGTTGTTTGTTTTATTTTTCTCACTCTCTCTCTCTCCCCAGGAGGTCCAACGCTCCACAGCCGACCTGAAAATCACTGCGGAACACTCCAATCATCCAGACAACAAGCACAAAAACAGATACATCAACATTGTGGCTTGTGAGTCTGCTGTGAAACGGGATAAGAGAGGATTTCTAGTGCGGAGAAATCCTCTTATGTTTCCCTAACCTACTTTTCTTCCTTTAAAAATAATTTGCTCAAGTGTATCGATGATTTCCCACCCAACAGATGACCATAGCCGGGTGAAATTACGAGCGCTGGCTGGGAAAGACGCCAAACATTCCGATTACATCAACGCCAACTATGTGGACGTGAGTTCAAACGCTTCGCGTTACGCCCATGTCTTGTCAGCATCACCGTAATGATGAATCGTTTGACTTGTCACAGGGCTATAACCAGCCTAGAGCGTACATCGCTGCACAGGGTCCGCTGAAGTCCACCTTTGAAGACTTTTGGAGGATGGTGTGGGAGCAAAACTCCGGAATCATCGTCATGATTACAAACCTTGTGGAGAAAGGACGGGTGGGTCGACGTTGGTGCAAAAAACAAAAATCTAACCAACATTAAGTCCCTCATGCTTGGTTTTGTCTTCCAAGATATTTATTTTTATTGTTTCAGTATTTGTCTGTTTTTCTAATAGTTCATGAGTTAATACTGGTATAAAAAAAAAAGTTTCAAATCCAATTTTATATCGGTAATTTTTTTTTATACATTTACGCTGAACCCATGCGTGCAGATTTTTTTTTTTAACCTTTCCACTGTTGTTTTTGTATTCAGACCAAACTAATACGTTTGGGCATGTTGGTGCCAAGAAACTGTTGAAGTGAGCTGAAAGGCTTCATTTTTAGGCTAAGGTTTATGTATTGTCTTTTGTGTTTGGGGTCATTCTATGCCAAATCACCCCAAAAAATATTTTAATGAAATTTGCTGTATTTGTTTTCTTGGAACACTAAATCTAAAATTTTAATTAAAGTACAGTTTCACACAGATAATGTTACTCAAAGTAGTAATATATTCTTAATAGGGGTGTCAGGCGAGTAACATTTATCGTAATTAATTGCATGACTTCAATAGTTAACTCACGATTTACTAC
The DNA here is from genome assembly GCF_054856555.1 of Leptonotus elevatus. Classification (NCBI taxonomy): domain Eukaryota; kingdom Metazoa; phylum Chordata; class Actinopteri; order Syngnathiformes; family Syngnathidae; genus Leptonotus; species Leptonotus elevatus. The sequence continues at coordinate 15,956,937 of NC_141248.1, read as the reverse complement.
AAATTTTATATCTGTTCTAACTGTACAATAAAATATTTTTTCTATGTTTTCATACTCTTGTTAACATAAAAGTGGGAAAAATGTTAGACTAAAAGAAATATGTCTGCATCTTTTAGTCATTGATACAGTAATTTCATAATAATTCATAAAATATAATTAAAATTAAAAAGATGGACTGGACTAAAAAACGAGTGTGATATTGATTTGTGTTGAGGTCATTTTTTCTGCCACTAGATGGCATAATTGCATATGCAAGATGTTGGTGACAGCTCAGTGCATTTTTATTTTCATATTAAGAGCTATTCTAATCTTTAACATGGAGTAACTTTTTCTGCAAAAATTTCAAATACAACTTGACCCCAGTCTCCACAAATATATTATTACATTTATTACCGCTAAATTTTAACGTGGACGTGTCTGCTGCGTTGCGACCGGTACAGGCGTTCCAAGTAAGGGGCGGTCATTAACCGCGCATTAAAAAAATAAGTAGCGTTAAAGGAACTTTAACTCAAAATTAATGCACTAATTTTGACACCCCTAATTCTTAATTTTCCTTCTTTTTTTTTTGTTGCAGTCAGTGTATACCTGCATAACAAACATGATCCAGTACCAATTGTTGTGTTTTGCAGAGGAAATGTGACCAATACTGGCCTACAGAGAACAGCGAGCAGTACGGAAACATCGTGGTGACGCTGAAAAGCACCAACGTGCACGCCTGCTACACCCTGCGCCGTTTCCACATACGGAACACCAAAGTCAAAAAGGTCAAAGAAATCAAAGCATCCTGTACCGTATTGTTAATGATATCGCCGATACAACACACGACGCAGTGCTGTAAGATGCGTTTGATTTTTTTCAGGGGCAAAAGGGGAATCCAAAGGGGAAGCTCAACGAGCGTATCGTAATCCAGTACCACTACACTCAATGGCCTGACATGGGCGTGCCCGAGTACACCCTCCCCGTCCTCACCTTCATCAACCGCTCATCAGCGGCCCGCACTGCAGGCATGGGCCCGGTCCTGGTGCACTGCAGGTACAATCCATTACTTAAATGAACATTAATTATGAGCGTTAGACGTTGGAAATGTGCTGACGGGCCTAGCGGCGTGCTCATATTGCTTTGTGTGCTGGCCTCAGTGCAGGGGTTGGGCGCACAGGAACGTACATTGTCATTGACAGCATGCTGCAACAAATCAAGGACAAAAGCACAGTCAGCATCCTGGACTTTCTTAAACATATCCGCACACAGCGCAACTACCTGGTCCAGACTGAGGTAAGACCTCCAGCTTACTCCACCCTCCCAAAAAAACGACATGACAAAGGTCATCTTGCTTATAGAGCTTTAATACTTACTGCATACTTTGAGCTGAGTCAAGTCGTATTTTAGGCAAAAGGGATGACTTTCTTATTTCGTACTGGAATTTTTTTTTAATGTATGAAACTCTTGTCAAGACTGTTTTGAAAAGTCAGTTTCAAATAATTATTACAGCTTTTTTTGACATGGCGGCCTCATTTGCAACGAAGTGGCCTAAAGGGGTTTACTAAATTATCCCTCCACACATTTTCCCCCCAACACTAGCACACTTAAATGTTGATGCAAGACAGCATGAAGACAAAATTGTGACACCGCCGTTGAAATGGCAGCCAAAAGACGACTCATCGGAGTCGGCGTGTATTTCTAATCCTCTGCTGTGCAATTTGGTAAATTCATGCATGCTGTAACCTCAATTTCACCTGCTGCCTCATCAAGCAGTTATTTGAGGTGAAACTGATGTTCTTTCTGCCAGATCCAACCAGTCTGCCCTCCGCCACCATCAAGCCATATCGAAAATTCTGCTTGATGAATATTTTCTCTTTTGCGGGACCATTTTCTGTCAACTCTGGTGGTATCGAGATATATGTGGTTTTCAATGCTTGTCATTTATTTTACAGTCATGAAAATGTTAACGGCTGTGTTGGGTGCTCAAGACGAGGCAGATTTATTTATATAGCACATTTTATACACAAAATTACTAAAAGAATGACATAACAAATTAACAGAAGACTTTAAAAACATTTACCGCGGGTCATTAAAAAGCATTAAAAGTCATAAAATGAATTTTGCTAAAAATTAAGGCTTTTAACTCATTTGCTGCCATAAACGATTGGAAAAACTAATTTAAGTGTTTTAAGTGTCCCAAATATGTATTTATATGTTTGTTTTTTTATGTTTCTAGAGCATACAGAAGGCTTTGATGCAACCTCTCAACTGCAGAGAACAGTTGAAGGTAGTCATTACAAAAACGGCCTGCAGGTGGCAGCATAGTATAAGAAATCAACCAGGGCCATGTTGCAAACAAGCTGATTTCCCCACAGTTCTAAATAGATTTGTGAATAATGGTGAAACTTTATATTCTAATGCTAATTGCTGCAAAACGGAATAGAAATATACCTTTTGTTTTTTCTTGATGAAATAAGAGACTTTAATCTTTCTTTTGGTAGGTTCCAAGTTTTTATAGCAATAGAACACAATATTCTTTGAGCCTTGCAAAATCTGTCAAAATCCAGTAAAACAGCCGGGGGGCAAAGGGGGTTGCTTCAGTGAAAGTGGCTGGGAGTGAATGAGTTAATTAAAAAGTATTAAATATGTTATCCAGAGGCATTAAAATTGAATTTCAATTTATGTAAAAATGTGCTGCTCATGCTGTATTTTACATAAACCTTTGTGAAAAGGAGTCACTATAATGCAATTTAGCAATAATACTTCGGCACAAAATGGCCTGGAGTCCACAAATTGTTCTGAATTTGAAAAGTCCTCTCACCAATGTCCAACATGAAACACTAATCCCACCTAGTGGCAGAAAACCCCCTCAACACAAATGTATGACTCAACGATGCAGTACACTCCTTTTAATTGTTTAGTATATCCTTTTACCTTCAAATAACTTTATGAATGACTTACTATTAAATGACTGTATCAATGGTTGAAAATGTGCATTTGTCCACTTTTGTTGTTTAGCAAGAGTACGAAAAACTTGAAAACACATTTTTATTGTACATTTACAACAGATATAACGTGATTAATATGTCGTTAGTTAACTATGGAAATCATGTGATTAATTAAAATGGAATTATTGTTAGCAACTGACAGCCCTAATATATAAACAGTATATGCATATGTGTGTGCCTGTGCACGTGTGTGTTTATACAATATGATGTGGGCATTCCATTTTTTTTTAAGTTGCATTAATTTAGACTTGCTGGTATCTGCAAAAAAAAAAAAATTCAAGTAAAGAAGTAAAATTACTCAAATATATATATATATATATATATATACACCGTACAAGCAAATGATTTCATGTGTTTCCACTCCTATTCTCCTTCAGGAGCAATACGTTTTCATCCACGACGCTCTGATGGAGACCATTTTCAGCAGAGAGACGGAACTGCCCGCCTGGCAGCTGCACGGCTACGTCAACAGCATCCTCTCGCCAAACTCGACGGGCCGCACCCGTCTGGAGAAGCAGTTCAGGGTGAGTTTACAAGCTCGTGGCGTTGTCACTCGATCCCTAATGGCATCATCCTTGGGAAAGGAGGCGGTCTCTTGATGGGAAGCTTGTTAAAAGCGTGTACGGGAACAGCGGTAATCCCATTTTATTGGCGGGGAAGAGAGACCAAAAAAAGCCCTGCAGCGGAAGAGCGAATATAACGTTGAGGACAGTAGAGTGGTTGATAGGGATGTAGCGATATACAAAAGTCAGAATATGATCATTATTATTAGATGGTGTGTGTGTGTGGGGGGGGGGGGGGTTGGTGATATGAAAAGCTCACGATACTGTATGAAAACTTATGGTATTATGTAAATTATGTATATTTTTGTACATAACGGCAATGACAAAGAAATATGCTTGACCAGTCATTTGTATGGTTAATTATTTTTTATGGATATGAAAATATTTGCTGTGTGACTGATTTACCCGCTTCAGTGTGTCCAGTTACAACATAATTTTGTCCATGTGAGCAATAATCAGACCGTGTTTTCTATTTAGAGAAAAAATAAATAAATAGACATACAAATAAAATATATATGAGTAAATTGCATTTACTGCAAATGTCTTCTCTATTCTCTGCTTTTAACCAAGGTCATATTTATACACATAGTTCAAATAGTAGAGATAACATCAATGTACATACATTGCTTGCAGTCAATAATAAGACTCACTTGCACTTGCTGATGCACGCGCACGTTGTGAAGTGAGTCAATTTGTGGAGAAACTTCATCTGGCCATTAGCGTGGGTCTTAAACATAGGTGGCCAAAACATGCCTAATTAAAATGAAGCTGCCACTGATGAACTAACCACCAGAGGGTGCTGGAACTGCACAAATGGAAATCAACCTGGCCTTTTTGAAAGACGTGTACCATAATTGATTACATTAATAGTTTAAATAGTAAATATAGGAACAATTATGATCCCAACATAGTTTAATATAATTGTAAACCTATTTTACAATTTACCTTTAAAAGCAGATTACAGTTTATAGATTATTTGATTTTGAAAACCCAGGCTAAACTTGACTTACACCGATGTATTAGTTTCCTATTAGACAGTACTATGGTGCCATCTTGTGGCATCTTGGGTCATTGTAAAAAAAAAAAAAAAACACGATGAATATGTTCATCCAATAGGTGTGGATAGTTTCTGAAATCTGCCAAAACCGGAAAACAAGCCTAAAATCTAAGCCTAAAAAAATTAATGTTTTTATGATAGCAACAAACTTCAAAGAAACAAAAAAAACAATTACTGCTTTCCAAATGAGGTCAAATGGGTTAAGCAACATCCCATAATGGATTGTTTTGACCGAGGCTGCACTGCACTTGAAGGGTTCGTCTGTATTTTGCTCACCCCGTGTCTATTTTACTAATTAAAACAGGCCCGTGTGGCTCTCGCAGTCTTTGTGTTTGATTGATTTTAACACCGTGTGATTGACTTTTCCCCTCATCTGTCACCAGCTGCTGACTCAATGCAACACTCGCTTCGCGGAGTGTTTCAGTGCTCACAAAGACTGCAACAAGGAAAAGAACCGCAACTCCTCGGTGGTTCCATGTGAGTCTCTCGTCCACTTGTTTGTTCACAAAGCAAAAAAGATAACGAATGAATAAACAGCACTGCCGCATTTCCTCATCCAGCCGGTCGCGTATGCAGCCTGTACATTATTAAAGACAATTCCTCGTCCAAAATTAGAATCTATTTCCATAATCCCATAAGTTAATCGCTCGGTGCATTCTTGGCGCCCGGCCAGAGGAAATGGAGGTTGTTGTTGCTATAGCAACAGTGAGGAATGGTAATGAACGTGCGCCCTATCAGCCAGTGTGATTACAGCCGTCCGGGTTCTGACTCAAGTGTGTTTTTCTGCCCGTACAGCTGAGCGAGCGAGGGTGGGTCTCACCACTCTGCCTGGCATGAAAGGAACCGATTACATAAATGCGTCCTACATAATGGTACGGCCTCTTCCAGCCCCGCCCGTTCCATTTGCACGTCGGCTGTCCAAATGCGCGCTCTAAAAAGCTTGCTCTTTTGTCTGCTCAGGGTTACTACAGGAGTAATGAGTTCATCATTACCCAGCATCCTTTGCCCCACACCACCACTGACTTTTGGCGGATGATTTGGGACCATAATGCACAAATTATTGTCATGTTACCTGACAACCAGAGCCTGGTAAGCACCATGTATACAGATCCATTACATTTAAAAAATAAAATAAAAAATAAACTAGCAAAGTTGTCAAATCCTGTGTTGAAATGCGTAAGGTGACTTTAAAACTAGGTCAACTAAAAATGGCCGCCGGAACTGTGCTTGCACCACCGACTTTACTACTGTGTTAGAAAATGAAAAGATTATAATTTTTTTTTGCTCCATTGTGTGCAGGCTGAGGATGAGTTTGTTTACTGGCCGAGTCGCGAAGAGGCCATGAATTGCATCGCCTTCACCGTCACGCTCATAAGTAAGGACAGACTGTGCCTCTCCAACGAGGAGCAGATCATCATCCACGACTTCATCCTGGAAGCCACGCAGGTATCCGCATCTGCTTTCACGTGGCGACGTCCCGCCCCCATTTCCCCACGTGCGCGTAACTCTTCTCCTTGTCACGTGCGCGTCAGGACGACTACGTCCTGGAGGTGAGACACTTCCAGTGCCCCAAGTGGCCCAACCCCGACGCTCCTCTCAGCAGCGCTTTCGAGCTCATCAGGGTCATCAAGGAGGAGGCCATGACGCGAGACGGCCCCACCATCGTGCACGATGAGTACGTTGAGTTGTACTTTTACTTGAGTATCGCTTTTCAGGTACTTTATACAAGACTGCTTTTCCCCATTTCAAACACCCACCCCCCCTCCTCCCCCCCTCCCTCCCGAGTGAATTTGTCTCCTGCAGCTGCACGTGATTGATTTGTCGCGCCTCCTCGCAGGTACGGCGCGGTGTCAGCGGGGATGCTGTGTGCTCTCACCACGCTGTCGCAGCAGCTGGAGAACGAAGGCGTCGTCGACATCTATCAGGTGGCTAAGATGATCAACCTCATGAGGCCGGGAGTCTTCACCGATATTGTAAGTGGAGCGGGAAATTCTCATCATTCTTTTAATGATCCTAATGATTGTTTAGTGACGCTAATCAGGTTTTAATGTCATTTGCGACAGTAATCAGTTGGTTAATTGGGAATTCACCTTTTTTATTTATTTATTTTTTTACCTACCAACTCTCCATTATTTGCTAAAAACACGCCTATTATAGTGCTCTTTCGATAATGCTCTAAGATGCCACAAGATGGTGCTATTAATGTCTAAATAGGAATTAGTCTTATAAAAAGCATAATGGAGCGGATTTGCATGTATTGCAACATACAAATAAAGTATAATAGTAAAAAAAAAAAAAAACATCTCTTAGCTTGAACGACCCTAAAGCTTCTATTGTCATAATATCATAATTTATGAAGGGTTTACCAAAAAAAACAACCATTTAATATCTGTATAAATTAAAGCACTCAATCTTTTTACTGAAGCGAACCTGATTTTGGCTGGCTAATAAATACACAATCTGAAGCTGTGCATTAAATTGACAGTTTTCTGATTATAAGCCACTCCAGAGTACAGTATTTATTTTATTTTATTTTGTATTTTATTATTTTATTTATTTATTTAGTTTATATATTTTTACACCCAAAATTTTTTAAATACGTTACAAAGACACACTGCTGCACTCCGACCTTTCAGAAACTCCAAGTATTGTTCAAATGTCCCCTTTGGTTATTCAGAGTGCCTTCAGCTTCTATTTGTTCTCCTACTTTGTTTTGGTGGTTGGCAAATACATTTTGTACATTGTCGCCACCCTCTGGCAAACTGCGGTAATACACCAAAAATATATGATACCTTTTCAAAAAAGAAAGTCAACACAATTAGGGAACGAGGATTTTGTGTGCCAGTCCCATCTCTAATTTTAATATATACAAGTCACACATGAGGATGAGTGACAGGACCAGTCAAGCTCTGGAGAAGAAAAAAACGACATTAACTTTGATGTGGATTTTTTGTTTTTAATAGATGCACTTAATTGCTGCTCATTAATGTCAAGTACACATTTTGCCCACCAGAGGGCAATCAAATATTTGTGCAGTATTGAAATGTCCTGTTCTTCACCCACCTGTACAAATATTACACATTTTACTATACTGTAGACTACTGTACTGCACTATGTTGTTCTGTACTATGCTAACCGGTATTCAAATGAACTGTTCTGTACTGTGCTATATTAACTAATTCACTGCCATTGACTGCTATAGATGTCAAAAATTCATTTGAACTATTTCTATTAGTTTAACATTTTTTCCCACTTTTGTTAACAAGAGTATGAAAACCATGGGGAAAAAAATATTGTACATTTAGAACAGATATAAAATTTTCGATTAATTGTGAGTTAACTAGTGAAGTCATGCGATTAATTTTGATTTTAAAAATGAATCGCCTGACGCCCCTAATTTGTAATAATATTTTCTTTAAAAAAAAAGAAAAGAAAAAAAGGATAAAAGGTAATTACAAATTTAAAAAAAAAAAAAACTTAAAAAATAAATTAAAAGAACAAAAGATTATAAAAAAAATAGGGTCATCAGGGGAATACATTTTTTCATAATTAATTGCATGATTTCACTAGTTAACTCACAATTAATCACCCATTTTATATCTGTTCTAAATTTACAATCATTTTTTTTTATGTTTTCATACTGCTGTTAACAAAAGTGGAAAAAAATTTAAACTAATAGAAATAGTTCAAATGAATTTTTGACGTCTATAGCCGTCAATGGCAGTGAATGAGTTAATCTCGTGTGCACTGTCTAACCTTTATTATACAATTCTTGGCAATAATGTACTGTAATTCAGTATGAACCATTGAGCCTGTACTATACTACACTAATAGGTACTACACTCCACTCTAAAAAATAAAACAAATTATATTATACTATAATCACCATTTCAAGATTGTAGACTATATTTGTGTACCGTTTTTTGTTTTTTTTTACCAAATTTTACCGTCCTAACCTATGATATAGTTTATGATACTGGACTTTACTGTAGCATCCTTGACACTAACATGCTAACTAGACTGTAGTATAATTTGGGCGATCGTACTATATACTAAAATATTCTGTTGTGCTTTGCTAAACTGTAAATTACTTGATTGTAAGGTTCTAGCACTTGTAATATTTTTGGACTCCTCTAGATGGCACTCTTAGTTCAATTTCCATTGCACTAGCCTTTATCTTAAAACCAAGAGCACCATCTAGAGGACAATTTTTTTTTTATAAAATATATAACGCGAGTGCTTCATGAAGCTTCATTTTCTCATCACTGCATAAATCGATTTTTTTCCATAGAGTATATGGAAAAAATAGATTGTCATAGACATCTAAATTGATCCTAAACTCTTTAATTACCCACTTGACCAATCAGAAAGCAGATGTTCTTCAATGTATCTTTAATATGCCTTGTGTGTTTCAGGATCAGTACCAGTACCTTTACAAAGCCATGCTGAGCCTGGCGGCCAGCGGAGAGTGCGGCCCCTTGCACACGGACATTAACGGGGCGGTGTTGATGGCGGACCAGCGCGACCCTGCCGAGAGCATGGAGTCGCTCGTTTGAGGAGCGGCGTCAAGGCACTTCGTTTCTACCAGAACTTCTTCTTCTCCCCCTGAGAGGCCTTTTTTTGCCAGACTATTGATTAAATAATTCAAAAAACAAAAAAACACTATTACTTTTTTATACTGACAAACATTTTTGGGATATTTATGTTTTTGCCCCTTTTTTTTTTTTTTTTTTTTTTATCATTTCTTGTCTTCAAATCCTGCTGAGCGTTTGCGTCTCGTTAACGTGAGGAAGGAAGAAGAAAAAAAACTAACAAAGAAGCGGCTGTTATCCACTTTGCACTCAAGTATCAGTGTTACTGCCTAACTCCACCCGAGGACGTCACGCGTTCAACTCGGACCCGGACGCGACGCATGAAGACGGGGGAAACGCGGGCCGAGGCCACCCGCATCCATTCCGACATCCATTTTGCGTCTCGCAAACGGCGAGTCTGCTGGTCACATGGCCCCCTCGTGCGGGAACCCCTCCCCATCCACGTCAATAATAGCTCATGTCAACAAAGCAAAATGGCTTCTTTTGCTCATCGCGGCATCCGATGTGAACATTTATTGCTTTTTACAGGGATTTATATTGTTATACTGTTTTGTAATATATATCTCTATATATGATATCCTTAATAGCCAATCACTCTTTGCCTATTTGTGGACTGGCTGTTTTAGTGCTGTGGGTTTGGCTCATGTTCGCACAGCTTTGCCAAATGTTATTATTGTGAAACATTTCAACAAAGGGACGCTGATCAGCCAAAAACTAACACACACAAAAAAAAAACACAAAAAAAAAAGTTGAAATTGTCAAAGTGCAGATACATTTCCTCGACTATATGCAGATGAATATACAAAATAAAAAAGGTTGTTAAGAAATGCATGAGGATTGTGAAGCTGTTGTAATTTTTACTGGTTTGAGGTCGGCGCTCAAATTGGCCGTTTAAGAGATTGTTTTTTTGTTTTGTTTTTAAACTACTTCCCTGTGAATTGTGTTTTGTCTCCAGTGGAAATAAAACTTTTTTGCCACTTTGGTCAACAGGTAACCTCAACAGTGGCCATATTCTTCTTTCTTAAAGGACCTTCTCTCTTCCGTCTCTTGCAACCATTTTAGACTGATGAAGACATTCAGCACTCTTTTTATCCATCACTTTTTTTTTTCCACATTGATTGAATGTCTTAACAGATGGTTTGGTCGTTCTTAATTTTGTGTTGATGGATAATGACTTTTCACTTTGGCACTTTTTTGTTCTGTTGATCACTATTGTTGGTTCACCTTGTCTGCTGTGACTCAGCCTTCTTAAATATATGAAACATTAAATGGTCCACGCTTTAGCTGATTTCTGGCTTTTTATTCATCAAAAGAGCACTTTTAGCATTTTTTTTTACCGTTTATTCACCAGGGGATGTGCTTTTCATTGTTTTCTCTTTTAAAAAAAACTTAATTAATTGCAAATTGTTTAGCACACACTGATAAACGTTAACAAGAACTCTCCTCTCAATTTTTTTTATTTACCTGTTAGTTGAATAATTGATCATATTTAAACTAGTTCAGTGCTTCTGAAGTATATTTTTATTGCGCATTATGAACAGTTCCAAATACTAGTCACTAGTCAGCACAACTGTTTCAAGTTTCTGCTGGAAGAAAAAAAAAATGCAAGGAAAAGCCTACTGGAACATCTGAATTTAAATGTTGCCAGGTCTACCCTGACTCCCATTTAACACGACTTTGAACGTGATTGGTTAATATTGTAAAGCCGCATCTCATAAGAGGGTGTGCACACTTGTGCAACTTCTCTTTAACAGGCAGTCCTCAACTTACGAACACAATGGGTTCCGAGAGGTTGTCGAATTTTGAAGTCGAATGATATTACATTTAGTTTAAAATTTTGAAAAATATGTTTTTTAATAAAAAAATTATATACAAAATATGCTTTCTTTACAGTATGTAAAATAAAAAATACATTAATTTACATCGTCCAACATTTGAACCACTTTTCCTCAGTAAAATTAATTTAATTTTTACACAGTACACTGCCATAAAAACAAAATAAATTATGCTAACTGAGTTGAGTTCATGTGAGATTGCTGAAATGAAAGGCGTTGTTGGGTGTAACGTTCTCAAGATTTTATGTTTTCTGACTGTCCGTGAAATGCACACGAATGTGATTGGCGCGTATGACGAGTCAAGATGGCGACTGATGAGTCATATTCAAGTGATTTCGAATCTGAAGAGAGATCGTATTTGTACTTCCCTTTTTGATTCTTTAAAAAATAAATAATAATAATTAAGTTGTGCTGGTTATTGGTAATACTAATAGTGGGGGGGGGGGAATTTTTTTAATTATTTATCTTTTTTTATTTGAAAAGTGCTGTGTAGACTTTATATACACCGTAGTTCTTTGTCCACTATCAAGTACATACGCATTTACCAATCATTCATCAATCAGTCATCCGTCAGCTACCATTTATCCAATTATATCAAATAAGCAGACGTAGGTGACACATGTACAATAATTTTTATTCGGAGGCCACAGCTCTTGCATATTACAACTGTTGGCGTTCAGAAGGCAAAAAAAAAGAAAAAAGAAAAAGCAAGAATGAATCCACCAGCTAAATGACACTGAAAACTGGAGAGAGAGAGAGAGAAAAAAAAGTGTAGGGGAAGGGTTGGAACCCACAAGCATGCAGCGATGGCTCAGAATGCAATGTACAGCATTTTATATTTATATATATATTTATATCATATATACAGAACAACAGTGAGACCCAAACAGATGCCAGACATCTCATTCCACACAATTACACAACAAAGACAGACCAATTTTTTTTTTTTTTGTCATCCATTAAAAAAAATCATTTTGCTCTTTTCTCTGTAAAAGTGCAACTCAATTAAAATAGAACCTGTTTTCAAGACATCTTTTTTTTTTTCTCTCTTTGAATGTGGAAATAAAAATAGAATCTCCCGAGTTATCAAAATGGAGCAAGAATGGCGAATATTGCGTCTCTGGAATCCCCTCGTGCTGAGGCTGAAGGTCGAAGGTCAAAGCGTGTCTAAGACGAGCCGTCAGCAAAGCGCGGAGGGGTGGGGGGGGGGTTCCTGTCGCTCTCGAAGCGGTTGGCGTTCACTTGAAAACGGATAAACAAAAGGCTCCGCGCACGCACACACACGCACAACAATGATTGAATGGAGTACGACAAAGAAGCGCCATATACGTACGTACGTTTGCATTGGACAGGGGAGGGGGAGGGGGAGGGGGGGCACACTATTTAATCTCACTCAAACAAATGCTTCTCCATATTGCTTAGTAACACAGAAAATGAATTTCCAAATGAATGACTCGGTGCTATCTTTATTATGACACAGCTAAACTGCCAATCAGTTTTTTTTTTTATTATTATCGTGTTTCCTCAGTATAAGCACAATTTTTTTCCCCTTTATTATTATTATTATTAGTTTATAGTTCCTTCATAGGCATTTTCGAGCTGACAAAGAGGTCCTAGAGTGGCTATCTGAGTTGGTACATGCATCGGTTAACCAGGCTAAAGTCAAAAGTGTGATTTAAGAGGGCGGCGGCGGCGGGTGGGGGGCGTGGCCTCTAGTCGTCCTCCTCGTCCTCTTCGTCGCTGTCCTTCATGGAGATGCCCTGCATGCCTCCTTCCCTCACCGAGGCCGTGGCCTCCTCCAGGGTCAGCCGGTTGCGCACCGTGTCGTACATCTTGCTGTTCAGCGTCGAGTCCAGGACGCCCTGCAGGCGGAAGTCGCGGTACTTTTTCTGCAAGGGTAACGGAGGGCAAAGGTCACGCACGGGATTATCGGGCGGCGGCAGCGGCGGTTTCATCACCTTGGTGATCCTGATGAGGATCTTGAGCTGGTAGACGTGCAGCTGCTGCTCCATGCGCTCGGTCAGCCAAGTGCCCAAAAGGTTCATGGTGGCAGTGTACCATTGCTGGAAGACACAAACGTAACACTCTCCAGCAAGAACACACAGATCAGATCTTTTGACCAGATCGTTTCACGCGTGTTACAGAAAAAAAAAAGGGAAAATTAATTCATGGGCCCAAACTCCTTTTTTTTTTTTATATATATGACAAGGAGAAAAGGAAGAGGAGGAAAATGCCGCTGACTCATCTCTCTCAAACTGGAGGTGTGCAGGTGCAAAGGCGGAGTTAATCTAACACTCTGTAGAGTTCATCTAACACTAGGTGATTAACTCTGTGTAATAACATTTGGTAGTTAAAATCAATTGCCCAAAAATGTAACTCCGGAATTTTAACAATCTCAATTTTATGATTAAAATAGAGGACAGTATTACCAGAAAAAAAGTCTTAAAAAGTCTTAAAAATTTAACGAAATGAAAAAATGTTAAACTAATACAAATCATTCACATGATTTTTTTACGTCTATAGTCGTCAATGGCAGTGAATGAGTAAATAATATATATATATATATTTATTAATGATGTAAGAATAATATTGATATATTAAAAGAGCAATGTCTTATCTCAGAAGTAAAAAAAATAAAAATTCAATTCAAAAATAAAGCTAGAAAAAAGTAAAAGAATTATACAATTAATGTCATAAATACAAGAATGTAGTTGAAATAGTTGCAAAGTTGTATTTTACAGGAATAAAGTCATAATTGAAAGAAAAAGTTTAAATATTATGAGAATGTTTTGAAACCTTACAAGAAGTAATTCACAAGAAAGAAAGAAAAATCATGAGGAAAGAAAATGAAATGTAAAAAAAGGAAATCAATAAAAAAAAAATTGTTTTTAAGAGAATTGTCCTAATGTCATCAAATCTTAATCCACGTAAAACGGCGTCAGTGCTCCAGAATACATTTGAAGTATTACTGAGAAAAAAGAAAAGAAAAAGAAAGGTTGCAGGAATAAAGATGTATTATTATTATTTTTATAAAGACGAACAAGAAAAAAAAAAAACAGGTAATGAAAATCAAGTTATGTTGTTGTATTTTCACATAAAGTGAAAAAAAATAATGCTCCACTTAATGTATTTCAGTGGCTAAGATGTCCTCTTTGTGCTTTGATCTTGTTAGCAAAAACGCTAAATTGTGATATGAAAATCACCATAAAAAAAATGTTTTTGCATTGACCTCATCATCTGTTAGTGTGCCATCCCCCCCAAACAGAAGATTACAATCTTATTATAATGTAGTGGATGATTGTTTTGGTGGTGATTACAATATTTGCCAACAGCTGCAACAAGAAGCACTTTCCTTGCGTTTTATTACGCGCCAACGACTTCATGGAGTGTTTTTATGGCCCATAAGCACTGAAATTCACATCATGTTTTTATGTATGAGCGCATTTTGTGTGGGGCGCATCTCCACGAGTTGTTCCACAGATGCTGTCAGGCAACTTTGGAGAAGCGTTCTTACCCCTTTCGCATTTCACAAATGTACCATAAAATTAACTGTTAAATACTTTTTTTTCCTTTTAATTAAGCATAGTGTAATGCATATTAAGCAGCGTGCATTTTTAATAAATACAATTTCTAAGACTTAAAAGTGAAATTAAATCCAACATTTTCTTCCCATTAATATGTTCTATTCATGCCCACTAGTCTAAACACTAAATTCTTATTAATAATAAATAAAACATGAAGCCTTTTTTAACCATCTCAGATTTTGCCACTTGCTGTCGACTAAAAATGGCATCACAGTGCCAAAGGGTAAAATGGCCGCCCCCTGAGATAGATTTAAAAAAATAAAATAAATGAAAGGATAATTTGTTACTTAACTCATTCAGTGCCATAAATTCATTAAAAAAAAGATTATCAAAAATTAGTGGCAAGAGGCGAAGTTTTTAATTGTAATTAATCGCATGACTTCACTAGTTAACTCACAATTAATCACAAATTTTATATCTGTTCCAAATGTACAATAAAAAAAAATCTGGGTTTTCATACTCTTGTTAACAAAAGTGGAAAAAAATAGTTCAAATGAAATTTTTACGTTTATAGCCGTCAATGGCAGTGAATGAGTTAATTATGGACGGTTACTTAAATATTTAGTGTTGTTGATGTTCTTTTTTTTTTCTTTTTTTTTAAATAAAGTTTTGGTTTGAATCACTGTAATTTGCTTATGGGCAGCATGCTATTAGCATAAATGCAATGGAGCTATATTTCGTATTTTCTAATACGATGCTAAAAAAAATGCACTTGTTACTTTCAGTCCTGTTATTCACATGAGGATTTATTTTTATTAATGTCCTTATTTATTTTATTTTTTAAATAAATGTTTTGTTTTATTTGGGGAGCTATAAACATTTTATGTAATCTTTTTTTTTTTTGCTGTCTTTTTTTTGGGGGTGGGGTTGTGGGAAGCCAACCCCCGTGTTTTTTTCTTTCTTTCTTTTCTTTTCTTTTTGGGGGGGGGGGGGGGTGCACATTGAAGGTTTATCTGTGTTTTGAAAATTTCTCAATAGATTTCAGTGGACGACCCATGCAAATGTTTCGCTATTCATGGGCCAGCACATATTTTGTCCATATTTAAAATGGCACAAATCCAGTCAATCCTGTATCCCACTGAGGGGGAGAACGTTTAAGAACGCTTGCAAAGGAATGTTCATTTCTCATCAGGTTTGTTCAAGGATGTTTAAAAAAATGTGTTTTCAAAATTTCAACCTTGAACAAATGTGTGTGTGTGTGTGTGTGAGTGTGTGGTCCTATGTGCCCCCCAGTCACGATGAAAAATTGTGCCCCCCTCCATCATTTACGTTGCCTATCCGTGAGGGTTAAACGGCTTCTTCCTTGTTATTTGTGATTTCAATAAGTGTGGTGCCTCAAAATGTTGTTTCCCAATTGCACAGCCACATTTTGGTTGCACTGAGCTTCTTAACACGGGTCATTCATTTGGTTTGCTATCTTGAGTTGTCAAACCAAATTTTTCTGTCCAGTTTGGTCACGTTCATCCGCATTACTCGATGTGAGTAACACGCAGTCCGCAGTCATAATAATCCAATTGGGCCTTTAGATAAAAAAATAAATAAAAAAAAAGGATGCTTACTTGGCATTCCTGACTTTAGGAGATATTTGAGAATTAATCGTGCTAAGTGGTCAATTCATTTCCCAGACGCTGAAGATGGAAGTGCACCAAAAAACTGCAAATTAAGCGGCTGGGCGGCAATAAGAGGAATGTGCTGATTGTGCCCCATAAAAGCTGCGTCAATCGTAGTCCAAATGCGGCCTCGGAGTTAGGAGAGCTTTTATTGGCAAAAAAAAAAAAAAAAGTCGGAATGAGCGTGAGTAAATGTTGCGCAGGCGGGGTTGCGGCAGTGCTATTGTCGTGTACCTTCTCTCTGCTTGGTCCAACACTTTGTTTGCATTAAAGGCTACAAGAGAACAGCACTCACAGCGAGTCGAAATCGGACCTCCAAGAACTTTCAAAAGCTTTCGCTGGGTCCAAATTTCAAAAAAGTGTCCGCTGCTCGGCTTTCACCTGAATTTGCTAAGGTGAATGGATGGAGGGTTTTTGGGGGACTCAAGGAGGGGGAGCGGGTTCCGGGGTTTATGCAGATGCCTGTCCACTTGACAGTCGAGTCGAGCGTGCAGCGCATGCAGACCTGGCAGGTGTGTGCGTGCTGAGGAAGAGATTGCTCTACGGTATGTGTGCAAAAATGAGCCACGAGTCTGAGGGAGAGGGTCATGCTAGAAGATGTACACAGGAAGATTATTTGACTCCAAAAAAAACATGCCAACCAACGTAATGTGAGAAAACAACGCAACGCTAGAGATAAGTGCCACTTTTTTCACTTCTTGGCTCGCCAGTGGCTGTATTGACGTTTTTTCTTTTACAGCAGTTCCGCATGCACACCTCAAGTGTGGAAAATCTTTTAACGCAAAGCATTAAGGTCATAGTGAGGGGGAAAAAAAACGAAGAGAAAACAAGACAAGGTGAGATTTTAAAGGCATCGTGACAAGATCTGAAGTCGCCACGACGACCGTGATGGCAGTTGATGAGAGAATCCTAAAGAATTTGACCCGGTCACGTTAAGCTCGGGTATGACACCGAGACAGACCTCAACGTGACCGCTATGGACGTTCCACTCCAGGATTCTCTTGGCGACTTTAAATCTCGTCACGACGACATTAAATCTCATCATGATGGCTTTAAATTAGAGCTTTTTTTATTAGATTAATCGCATTTTAGTGATTCATCATGATTAATCACTTAATTAAAAAGGCTTTTTAATCAACATTTTTTGCCCGCCAAATTTGAAGAGCACCTGTCATGTGTTAATTCTTTCATTATTTAATGCTATGAGGAAGTCTGCAACAGTCTCTCATCCTCCTCTTTTTCTAATCAGTTAATTAGTTGCATAATTAATGAAAATGACCTCAATATTTTAACATGAACAAATATTCTGAATGTCATACGCAAAGATGTATTACATGCTTTTAATTAATGAAATTCATTATTTATAAAAAAAAATAATTGTTATTATTAATTAATTACCATTATATAAATGAAATATTAATTAATTAATTAAATGCATGTAGTTATGTTTATTGCTCAAATGTGCTACCTTTAACGTAACCATCCGCTGTCAGCTAAAGAATCATCTGTGCTCAAAATTAATAGTGTGATTAATCGACATCAATACATGATCAATGCAGTATTTTTTGTGTGACTAATCAATGAGCAAACGCTTTAACTTTGACAGCACAACTTTAAATCTCATCACATCGGCCACATATTTCGTAGCGACGACTTCAAACCTTGTAACTTTCAATCTCATAACGGCGACTTTCAATCTTAACGCTATGAAAATATCGCAACAACGGCTTTAAATCTCGTATTGGTGGCTTTAAATCTCCTCACGACTATAAATTTGATTTGAAAATGTCTTTCTTGCTCTCTGTAAAATAATAAATAAAATAGGAAATACAGTAACAGATTGCGACCCCGATCACCATTTTTGGTTGCCAAAATTGATCTAATGGTCAGCGATATTTACTGTATAATTAAAATGCAGGCTGTGCTGCATATCTAATCAAGCATTTTCTTAACCAGTTGTCAGTCAGCCACTAGAGCGAACACATGGCTGTATATATATATATATATATAAATATATATACACATATATACACTTTTCTTTTAATGACCATGTGTAGAAAATTACAATAAAATATACAGTGTGATATTTGAAGCGCAAGTACTTTTTATTCAAATCAAGTTTATTTTCCTATAATTAGATATAAGTATATTAATAAATAAATAATAAATGTATTCTTATTTAACATGTAATATCAAATATTTATTTATAATACCGTATCAGAGTTAGAATAGTTTAGGATTTTTCACTATAGTTAATTAAAAAAAAAAAATTGGGGCTTTGTTTTTAGAACAACTTTGTTAGCTTTTATTTAAAAAAAATTATGTTTCGTTTTAGTTTAGTTTTGATTAGTTTTAGTACTAGTTTTATTTTTTAATAATTCTGAAACAACTGTTTGACCTTTCTTCTCGTATGGATGTAGAGCCATCCTGAAATAAATACGTTTATAATGAACCTGAAAGCTCATGTATGATAATGAGGAAGACAAAGGACATTATCACTATACTGTATTATATTTAGTTTTATAACCAGTTTTTATTTTATTTTGTTAACAAAAATGTTTTTGTTTTTTTTAAACTTTTAGCTATTTTGTTGGTTTTCATGAACTATAATAACCTTGTATGGTGTTCAGACGTTTCAGCCCATTTTCCAACATTCACTGTCCGTTGCTATTAATGGGACTTTTCCCAACAATGACTTTCTTCAGGTTTCTGATTGGCTAAAATGGGCTTAATGATGATGTCATGTACTTGGCAGCCTTTGAAAGTCTTTTGATAGTTTTTTTAAATGGTGCAGTGGATACAAAATGTGGACCAAAAAAAAAAAGTTGGAACTGCTGTAAAAAGAGCATGAAGAAAATAGATTTATATCCCGTAAATAAAGCCACTGCAATTTGTTTTCCACTAGAGGAGGCAGCAGGAATGGTGTTAATAAGAAGAGACCAAAAGGGTTGAAATAAGAGAGATCGAGTAGAGCCAGCGCAACATCGAAGGATGACTTTGACATGCATGCAAAAGTTGATGGATGGAAATGCATTCAGATGAGAAGCAAACAGAAAAGTAACAACAACAAAAAAACTGACATCCTAAAGTCACTTCAAAAACGCGGCGTCGACTTGAGAAGAAGTCACCATAGAAAGTTGGACATGACTCTTTTGGGGGCCACACAGAGGACACCGGGAGGAAGTGAGGACACAGACGAGGGAGGAGCCCACAAAAGCAGAGCCACTCCAAAAAAAAACAACCCAAAAAAGGAAAAACAAACATACATAAAATCAAACACAAACAAAAATAGATTCGTCTGGCACGCGGCTCCTGCGTGTCAACCCAACTCACTTCCTCACAAAGGGCCGCCACGCCCGGCGGCGGAGACGTGCGTCTCGACAGATAGGTTCGGAATGACGTGAAAGCACACACAACACGGCATTATGTGTCGTCGAAAACCACACATGGAGGACACATTGCTGTCAATGTATCCCGTCAGGATTATCTTGGACTAAGACAGTGCTCTCTTCGCCCTCCAACACATGAAAACCTGCCCGTGAGCCCGCGCCGCCTTTACAATTTGCCGTGTCCGCTAAAGGCTCCTCATGGAGGAGTGCTTTATGTGTTGTTCACTAAGCATGCACTATGTTCTTTTCCAGAGAGCACTGCTTCATATAATCCTTTTTTTTTGTCTTTTTTTTTTTTTTCAGGGAGGATGCTTTTATGGACTCTTTGTAAATAAAAGCTTGTTGTTGTTGTTGTTTTTATAAATAGACAAAGGCCCAAAAGCACTGTGGCGATGCAGACCGGAAATGCAGAGGGCAGCAGCTGAGCTTGACAGAGAAAGAGAGAAGAGGACAGAAAGGACAGGAAGGAACACTTTTCCTGCTCTCAAAGGAAAAAATGGGACTTATCCCCATCCGCCCTGTTGTTTTGCCACATTCTGTTAGGGCCCCCTCCCTGCTTGAGCGGAGGAGACGGCATCTTACTTACATCAAATAACCTTTCTATATACACCTCCTCATTGACCTTATCACGCAGGATGTCCTGAGAGTGGCGGACAAAGGTCACGTAGCCGTCGGCCACGTCCATGCCGGGTTTCTGCAACACAAAAAACACACACGGGTGGCTGACTTACTGTCGTAAAGCGCAGAGAAGCGCGTCGGCTGAAAAGTCCCAGTGCGAGCGCTTGCGCAAAAGGCGAGGGTGTGTGACTTACGGGTACGTCCACATACTTGGAGGCAGCTTTCACCTGAAAATTCAACCAAAGGAATCAAAAAAAAGACATTCTTAATAGGTTACTGGGATGCATTAAAGAAAATGGACATGATCATCCTATGAAGTGCATTTAAGTGTTTCATAGTTTTTACAACGAATTTTGATAACCGATTACCATCAAATCCTGTGAATAGCATGCATTTGTGTGTAATACAGTATCCGTTATTATCAGAGTGAATAATATGAATTAATAAAAATACTTTATCCTTTCACTTCACAACAGAGGGGAAAAAATGGCCAAAAAATCAACTGATTTAATAATAATTAAAAAAAAAAACAACGTTTGTTTGAAAGTCATCATTTTGGTCTTATGTTGTAAAGCATATTTGTTAAACTTAAAGACTACTGGCCATATCCAGCCCCACATCTTTTTCTTATGTGGTCCTAGAAGGCAAATCAAGCATGTCAACTTAAATACTTGCAAAAATCTGTACCAAAAAAATAAAAATATCATTCTTGTTGCCAAACCCCTTATTCAGTAACTTAAACAATACTGTCGTTGTCTTGACTTCTGATTGGAAAACAGTAAAGTTGTGCACTGTATATGTAATAATAAGAGGAGCTGATTATGTATTTATATGATTTCACAGTCATAATGGCCCTCCAACGGAAACCATAACTACAATGTGGCCTGTGACAAAAACGAGTTTGACAACCTTGTTAATGTTTTAACGTACAGAAAAATAAATCAGCTGATTTTTGTACATTTGGGAAATTTGAAATTAATCGTTTGGGCCTATTTTTTTTATTATTATTTTTTTTTAATTATTATTATTATTTTTATACACTCATGTGACTTTAAGAATATTACCGGAAAAAACGCACAGTTAATACAATCTTATAATAGCCATTTGACACGGAAACAGATTAATTCACTTTACATTCATTTTTTTATGGGAAATTTGGGGGCCAACACAAACAAATTAGAAGTCAAACAGTGCCTAGGAATTGCTCCACTGTATAACATGAGGTAAGAAAGCATTTAAATCATCTTTAACCCTACAACACCAAACGAGACATTTTGAGCCCTCTATTTCAAGAGTATAATCATTTTGTTTTGACGTATGTGATCTGACACATGCATTGCATGGATAATCCATTAGAGGGCAGTCTCACCCCGATGATGGCTTTTCCAGCGACCTTTTCAAGATCGCCCCAATTGAGAAAGGAGAGAGACCTATACTTATTGATAGTGGGAAATATTCTTTCTGATTTTTGGAAATACTAATATGTTTGATATGTTTATTATGCTATTTTTGAAAGTTATAAACGTACAAACTAAAATCATTGTGACTGGATGTATCAAATATGACACAATTCAAATGTTATATGTGGAAGTTGATTTAAAAAAATGTTTTATTGTTTGTTCAAAAAGACCAATAAATACTCTATTTACAAAGAATCTGAATTTTCTCTCATATATTCCATGTTTCAGGCTTTATAGGGTTAAGTGATACAAAACTGAGAGAGATCTATAATACGAAGTCCAATTTCAAAATCTGAGCAATCACTTGTTATATGTACAAATGATTATTTTCAGTGAAACAAAAGGAAGCTTCATCTCACCGTGAACGAGAGGAACGAGGAGAACAGCGTGCCTTCGTCGTATCTGGAAATCTTTGCCAACACTCCGTCCAGAATGGCAACAAACTAAGCAGAAGAAGACAAATGACTTAATCGGTGCAATGCGACATGCAATGAATGCAACATGTGACCTCGCACCTTTGCAACCAGGAGCTGAATCATGTCCCGCACACTTTCCTCAATCAGTTCATCTATCTGGGAGCTAATCTGTTTCTGCAAAGTAAGAAATCGTCAAGTTATCAATTTGTAATGTTGAATATTCTATTTAAAGTGGTAATGAAGTGTGGCTCTTTCACATTTGAACAATCAGTTAAAATGGTAAAAATCTGTACATGCCGCCGAGGTAAAAAAAGAAAAGAAAAAGGATTTACTTTGTTTTTATCTTTGGCCACCTCCTGACCCATCTCCATCGCGCACAGTTTGGCCGACTGGTCTTTAGCATCCACCATCACGTTGAACATGGTGCATAATGTCGGAGAAATGCGGAAATCTGTCGACTTGCTGCTCTTTGCCAGTTTGGACTCAAACGCCATCCTGGTGCTGTTTGGAAAGGTAAGCGGGTTATTGAGGACAATGCATCATATACATTATTTTATTATTATTATTATCCATATGTTTACCTCTCAATTTGCAATTATGATGTTAAATACAAATATTATGCACACATATTCTACATATCAACTACAGCTATCTACTGCAGTGGAGCAACATTTGGAATAGTGAAGAATGAAGAGATTGTTGTGACATTGTCTTCCTTAGATGTAATTTGGACGAATGAGCCGTTGATCGCAAGAATGCAAAATGGCGTTCTCAAAACCAAACAAACGGCAAAGAAAAAGGCATTATATATAGTTTGCTATTGAGTTATTGAGTAGTGATCTTTTTATTACTATCTTGCACTCAACAAAGAGCATTCATTACAAAAATAAAATAAAATAAAATAAAACTAATAATAAAACTAATAATAAAACTAATAATAAAACTAATAATAAAACTAATAATAAAACTAATAAAAATGTACAAACTTGCTCTAAAAATGACGTCATCTACGCATCTACTCTCAGTGTGTCCGAGCAAGGGCACATACCGCTTGACGCAGTTCTCGATCATGTTGCTGGACATGAGCTTGATGCGACTCTCCAGGTGTTTGGCAAACTCCTCCTCGGGCCAGTGGAGGTCGCGGATGAAGGTCTGGAGGGCGTCCAACTTCCAGAACAAGTCCTCGGACGTCCCGGAGCCGTTGCTGCCATTGAACCAAACGCACGTATATGTCAAAGGTTGCGTCGCAGCGGTGGTGGTGGCAGGGGTGAAAGGTCAGGGAAAAAGGGAGGGAGGCGTTGAGGGATGCTGCTCCTCGCCACCTGAGAAGTCGTTGGACTATTTGGACGTGCGCTGACTGATCCGTCCAAATTGGTGCATGTGCGGACAGTCAGCGTACGGGTGGGGAGGAGCGGGAACTTTACAGTAACAAATCAATCAATAATCATGCTCTCTGATATGATTATTGATCGGGGGTGTGAGGTGGCCACATGCGGGTTCGAATTACTGCAGCTACAGCATTGAGTCACAAAGGGAATGGCGGCATAAGAGAGGACATCTCAGATAACGGTTTGTGGTGGGATTCTCCCAAGTGGTCATGTCCCCTCTCAGCGTCCATGTCCCAAAGCTGCTGGGCCCCCCCGGAAGAACAGACACACCATGCGGACTTTCCTGAGCCAGCCCCAGTGGGCAAGTGCTGCCGAGATGGACGGCGATAAATTAGTCATCCCCGCCCCGCCCCGCCCCGCCCCGCCCCGCCATCTCAGCACCCAATCAGACTCCAAGGTCGTAAAACCACTCAAACAAATGTCTGTGAACTCCACATGGAGATGTCTGGTCGTGCAAATGATTTCAGATGTTTGTGCGTCATAAATCATCAGACATCCTTGGGAAAACAGACAGCATGTACTGTATATACTGCATGCAGTAATGTACAGTATATACAAGACTTGTTCCTGGGGGGGGGGGGGGGGGGTGTTGGGGCCTGCGACTGCATCATCACATCTCAAGCGCAACGACATGCATGTTGCGACAAATGACCTCATCTGTTCACAGAGAGACCTTGGCATGAACATGAACTGTTTTCATACGAGTCCGACGATAAATATTACAATGACATGACATGATTACGTGTCGTAATTGGACCTGAGGACGACGATTTCAAAAGAATAGAGAACAGCCAGGACGCCGCTCAGGTGGCATATACACCTGCCTGTGCACATTTTTTGCTAGTGCGTAGCATGTACTGTAAAATCCCGTAAATAACATGATCCCTTGTATAAAACCCCCGCCCCTTAAAATGAATATTTTTCTCAAGGTGAACCCAGATGAACCCAGATGTACTGTTGGACCAGCCAGGACATTGCTTAGATGGCAGTAGCATTAGTCATGGGCTTGCATTTCTTGCTAGTCTATAGCATGTGCCGTAAAATCCCAGTGCCTCAGAGAGACCCCATTTTGGACCCTTTACTATGTTCGCAAAGTGCTTCGGGTATCCGTAGCAGAAAGACGGCGGTAAAACATGTCAGCCTCCTCTAACACGCGGGCGGGACCGATGTAGTATAATTAATGATTACTAGGCCTACGATTTCCCCAAAATAATTAATGAAATGTACGTTGATGTGATAAACATCAAAGCATTTATTGAAATTAATAGTGTTTTTTTTAAATCAACAAACATTAAAAAAAATTTAAATGTACACATTGTCCCTTAAGTTTTTTTCAAAGTATTTTTAAAATGATGTTTTCCGATATCTTGTTCTTGCACTGTATGTTTGTTTGTTTGTTTTTAGTAATTTTACAAGTATTTTTTATTTCTTTACTTTGCTTTACAACCTCTTTAACACAGTTTGCAACTGCTTTTAAATGTACTTTTAATTAAAGTAGCCTTATTTCAAGGTATCTGCACTCACGAAGACAGCCGATACCTTTATAGGCCGCCCTCTTGTGGCCGTTTTATGATTAGGAACGAGAAACTAGAAATTAGAAGAATAGAAAATGTCCATTAGTTTTACGCAATTGTATGGAAACATTCTATATTGGAATATATAAGACTTTCTTTTAAATTATCTGGCATTGTTTTTCGGGGTATCAAAAGTACTAGTGGTATTGGTAATTGGTATCAGTATCGAACATAATATTGAGCTACTTTGAGTAGGGAATGCGTGATAAATAAGTACTACTTTTTTTTTCTTTTCTTTTTTAAAACCAGCCCTAGGTACTGTATAATACTGGTTAACGTCTAATACTGAAAAAATAAAAAAGTACTTATTAATTATTATTATTATTATTAATACCCCCCTCGCTTTGGGGTCTTTTCTTTTTTCTTTCAAAAAAAACCCCCCATTATTCACAGGATTTTACTGTATATGCATTACTTCTGTATCTCCTGATGATGTCGTCGTATTTAACAAATGCATTCCATTTGTATTAATAACACCAATTTCAGTTCCTAATTATTTTTACACCATCAGGTCGAGTCCTGGAGCATAAAAAATGAATTCCAATAGGCCCTTCTTGATGCTTAAAAAAAGAAACCATAATTGCTCCAATATATTCCTGAACGCGAGCATCTTCATACCAAGGCATTCTCCGTTTTGCTCAATAAAGCTAGAGTGAACTGGTTGAATACACACTCAGAGTCATATATAGCAGCCATCCACGACGGGGTTGAAAAGCTAGGCATTTGTGGAAGGTTAACTGACAGTCCCGCTACTGGAACGGGCAGATTTGGTACTTTGGGAATTTGGAGGTTGACATTTGGTAGATTCACATTGGGCAGATTACTTGTTAAACTCCTGCAGAAGAGACAGACAAAAAGAAACAACAAGAACAAAAAAAAGAACATAACAGTGGTGTGGGAGCAGCAGAAAGCCATGTGACACTCATTACTCAACGTAAAGATTGGAAAACAACACATGTAAACGCATGCACGCTGTATGAGAAAACCTTCAGCTGGACTCACATATAAAAAAGAAGCAAATGTCATACGAGCTAAAACAAAAAATCTCTTCTTGCGATACTTTACTACTTATTTTATAGAATCAAAACACAGAAGTGGAACTGTGAAAGCCACAACAAATGATAAACAAGAGCAACGGACTGGAGGCTTTTTGTTTCTGGCAACATGTCAAAAGCACAAATTATGAAGGTTAGTGTAACACAAAGCAAAAAAAAGATAAAGAAAGAAGAAATATTAGGCATCAGCCTGGCTCCAATGTGCTGCAGAGAAATAGCTAAGACACATACATTAGTCACAGGTGACTAACTATTTTCACAGTAAATAATGTTTTCCTCTTGGATATATAAAAAAAAAAAAAGAAAAAAGATTGTATTCAGCCCACGCATGGCTTGTTCATGAAGTTCGAAGGAAGCCAGGATGAACTTTACAGATGCTCTCCCAAATCGCCATCTGTCCCCGATTTTAAAAAAAGAGAAGCAATCCTACAGACGAGCTACAAAGACAGTGTCTCCTTACTTTACAGGCTCCCAGGACTCCCGCTCAAAGCCCTTGTGAATTGACTGTGCGATGGAGGACTCCATCAGATCCACATATCTAACCACCAGAGGAGCATACAGATCCTGAAGGTGCTTGTGGAACTTTCCGTTGCACAGATGATCTACATAGAGAAGGAAAGGGAAAAAGAGCTTGGGCATTGTTGTGGTTTTCCATAGTAAAAGCAGATATTTGCATATATATATAAATGCATGTATGTATGTTTTTTTTGCACTATAAGGTGTATCGGATTATAAAAGGCCCACCTTCAATGAATGGCCTATATAAAAACATTTTCCACATATAAGGCGCACCTCATTATAAGGCGCATAGAATAGAAGCTACAGTAGTGACTGGGGTTGCGTTAAGTATCCACTAGATGGAGCATACTTAACCAATACTGATCCACACACAAGGCGCATCGGATTATAAGGCGCACTGTCGTTTTTTGAGAAAATTCAAGGATTTTAGGTTCGCCCTTTAGTGCGGAAAATACGGTATATAAGGGGGTGTCAGGCAATTAAATGTTTTTATTGTAATGAATCGCTTGACTTCAATAGTTAACTCACGATAAATCGCAAATTTTATATTTGTTTTAAATGTACAATAAGATGTACAATAAAATATTATTTTTTAAGTTTTCATACTCTTGTTAACATAAAAGTGGAGAAAATGTTAAACTAATATAAACATGGCTGCATCTTTCAGTCACTGATACATTAATTTAATAATAATTCTTCAAATTTTGTTAAAATGAAAAAAAAGTGTGATAATGATTTGTGTTGTGGTAATTTTTCTGCCACTTGATGGCATAATTAAACTTGTAAGACGTTGGTGACAGCTCATTGCATTTTTCTTTTCATATTAAGAGCTATCTAATCTTTAACATGAAGTAACCTGTGAAATTCTGCACAAAATTGTAAAACACAACTTGACCGCAGTCTCCACAAATATATGCATTATTATTAAATGTATTACTGCTAAATTTTGATGTGGACATGTCTGCTGCGTTGCAACTGGAATTCCCCCAGTACAGGCTTTCCAAGTAAGGGGCGGTCATTAATCGCGCCTGAATCAACACACTCATTTTGACACCCCTAATATATATGTATGTACTGTAATCCAGAAATCTTACAGTCTGCTCGGAGGAAATCGTTGAGAAGCTGGAAGAGCGGGAAACTGTCCCAGCTCTCGGGCGACTGTATCTCCAGAGCGGCGTCCATGTCGATGGCGTAGAGGGCCAGGAAGTTTTCGGCGTGCTCCACCATGAGGTCGGTCCACCATGCGAACGCCTGCGGAGATTGCCAGAGGAAAAGGGGAAGCAGGTGAAACGGGACACGAGGAGGGAGGGCAAAGGAGAGAGGCAATCAGGCGCACTGCTTGTGAAGAAGGAGACCTCCTGGATCCTGTTCAACATATTCACAGATATTCTTTCCTTTGCTTGTCAGCTGTACACAGCCTGAATGGAGATTTGTTGTTTTTTTACGTATTTGCAAGTTCAAAAGGTACCCCCCCAAAAAAGCTCTAAAATTATCAAAGTATGAATACACTGGACATATAGTGAACCCCCACCTAATCAGTTTGCTATTCACAAATTCCCTGTTTGTGGTTTTGCTGTGAAACCTATCCTCAGGAATTCACAGGAAAAAACTCACCAATTCTTCACTTTTTTAATCACAAGATGGCGCCAAAGCTTTAAAGGAAGTAATTTGTGTCTAAGAAGTTTGCTGAACTGAGAGACCATCTTTGTGAGGTGCTAAGTTACCGTGTCCGGTGTAAAAAAATAAATAAATAAAAGTTATGCCAAATCACATGTAAGCTTTTTTTTTTTTTAGGGTAAGGTTTTACAATGAGTTTTAAATTACAATAAAGTGTTCTGGGATCACAATTTATAGTATATTTATGGTTTAAAATATTCAACAATGGTGAAAAGGTCAAATCTGTCTGCAACATACTACGGCAAACTGAAAATACTTTTCTTCTCTGAGTAATCCCTTGGCACCAATGTACTACCAATGCAATAGTTTTACTTTAGACAGAGCTATGGCCTGAGAACAATAGGTGAATTTTTCAGCAAAACTAAGAGAGATAGATTTTTTTTCTGTGAATAGGTGAATTTGTGGAAAGTGAAATGCATTATTGTGACTGTCATTTTCAGCAGTGTAAAAGTGCGTTGCATCACACTAAGAGGCGTTATATACTTAGTAGTAATGGGACAAAACAATAGGAACACGTCCCAGTGGGATCATGTTAGGGAGATGCACCATGCTTGTAAAACATGCTTAGTAACAATGCGTGTGTTAAAATAAATAATAACATTAACAAACTATTTTCAAAAAAACTAAAACTAATATAATATTTAAGATGAAAAAAAAAATCTAAACAAATTAAAAACTAAAATGAAAATGACAAAACTATTATAACCCTGGTGCATGTGCATGCGTTGCATTTAGATAATAAGATTGCACGTTGGTGCTTTCCTCCACTTGTGTCTTGCAGATGTGGCGCTTTTACTCATGCAGATGTGCCACTTCCCTGCATGCTTTGCTAGCAAGCTAAGAAAAAATTAGCTGTGCCGCTTCCACCATTCACGTCGGCCACAGACAAAACCCCAAAAGCCCTCCCCGTGTGAATGCCGCTCATCACATGCACGCCGTCATCCTTCATGAGCAAAGTCGGACCTTCCGTTCAGGCTTCTACGATCCCTTGGAATCTTTCCAAAATAGACCGTAAAGTTTTGCCGCGTCCATTTTGTGGCTCAACCGCCGCAATTGGCAGTCCTACTTACCTGTCCACTTACCCACCACTGAGGGCTAAAACAAGCGCTAGCAGGGAAAACAAGCGGCAAACAAAGCTCATCTCTTATGGAGGACCAAAACTGCCAAAATTAAAAATAAATAAATGACTAAAAGTGAAAATATAAACGGATATAAAAACATGTAATTCAAAAATGCAATCAAAAAAAAAATATATATATATATATAAATGGAAATAAAAACAAAAAATATATACATAAAAAAATACATTTTTATTTAATTTTCAAATTATATTTTTTTATATCCGTTTTTATTTTCACTTTTAGTCATTTATTTATTTACATAGCCATTTGTTTATTTAGTCTTTTTATTTTTTTTATTTTGGCAGTTTTGGTCCATACTGCCAGGTCGAAATGTTATTTAAATGAGCGGGCGGTCCTAAGCCAACCCAAGACATGCTTAGGACCGTCCCCTCATTTGAATAACATTTCGACCTGGCAGTATGGAAAAAAAAACTGCCAAAATAAAAAATACATAAATGACTAAATAAATAAATGACTAAAAGTGAAAATAAAAACGAATATAAAAAATATAATTCAAAAATTCAATACAAATGTGTGTGTGTGTATATATATATATATATATATATATATATATATATATATATATATATATATATATATATATATATATATATAGATAGATAGATAGATAGATAGATAGATAGATAGATATAGATATATAAAGCTGTTTTTATGTACATTTACATTTATTTCTTTGGATTTAATTTTCAAATGACAGTTTTTTTATATCCGTTTTTATTTTCACTTTTAGACATTTATTTATTTAGCCAGTTATTTATTTAGAATTTTGGCAGTTTTGGTTCTCCATAATCTCCACCATGTTTAAGGAGAAATAAGTGGGGGGGACTTAAGTTTCCAAAAAGTGGGCAATACTCAAAGGTGGTAGGGCAGTGGGGCCCCATCCAACTTTTGGTATCATGGTTCAGGAGTGAGTAGCGGCCCTGGCAGTATCAGCCGCTCTAAAGTGCTTGGTCAATGCAATCAGTCCAGAGGGGACATGCACATGACTCATTCAGTTATCACATACCTCTTTTCCCTGCATGGACAGGCATCAATCACAGTGAGAAGACAGGAAAATGAATCAAATTGTACTTTTGAGGCTTGTTTGTGTGTGTGTGAGGTAAAATTCAGACAGCAGAGGAGGTGATGGAGAAGGAGGAGCTTAGTGGGGAGTAATGCTTGGTGGACACATTAATCGTCGGATGGAGAAGGAACACATTTATGGTGGATCAAAATCGGAGGTTCACATGGAGCAGACTCGTTCATACTGGTTCAGCATGCTGTTGGGAGAGCAAGGAAAGCTCTTTATGGCCCGATGAACATGCGTTATGATCACAGTCATGTTGTGCAAGCTCCTCTTATTCGCCGAGTCACCGAGCCCACCCGCCGTCGCTACAGAGAAGGTTTTTCTTGCCATAGTGGCACGCATGCCATACAAAAGGGGAAGGGGGTTGGTGGGTTGCGTGACAGGGACTGAAGGGGAGGGTAAAAAAAAAAATCGAAATACTGTACCGATTGATCTGCAGAGCTTGTGACTGCCGCCTGTCGAGCATATTCAGAGAGATACAATAAATCTGCTAGATCTGCATATTGCTATCGATCACAATGGATCATCATGTGTTTTGCTGTTGCAGCTGTTGGCAGTGAAGCAACCTTCTTTTGTGAATATTAAGAGCTTGCAGAAGTGTCACAATATGAATAAATGCGAATAACTTCCTTTTTAGTCCTGGAAAATTAAATAGAAAACACGCACGCTATATTTCATTGCCGTCATGTGATTAAATCGAGGATGTCCACATTTTTTACATCCTGGGCCACATCATGAAAAATAGAAAGAGGGAGTCTAAAAAGCAATGTAATAGGCCCTAAGTATATGCTAAATTGTATTCAGTATAATACTTTCTTTTTACACTAGCTATATGGCTAGTGCTATGCAATAATCGGACTACATTACTTATTATATTACATTTACTATTTAGTACATGCCATGGACAAGCAAGAATATGAATTCAGCAGAAAAATCCACCCGTTTTTATCCATCTCAGTGGGCGGCCATTTTGTCATGTCATTTTCAGTTGACAGTAAGTGGCAGTACAGGGCAAAATGGCTGCCCGCCCCCTGCGATGAATAACAACAGGTGGATTTTTCTTCTTAATTCATACTCCACAAATGCAATATTCATCTGAATGCCATGTCTAGGCTATTGAAAATATTATTTTAAAGAATATATATGGCTTGAATTCTCCTTTAAGGAAGAAAATAGTCCGCTATTAATGTGATATGGAAGAAAAAAAAAGTGTCCCATATTTTGGAACATTCATTTATTATTTTCTTTAAATGAAAAATAGCTATATCTTCTTAATTTTATATTTAGCTACAATGTTTGATAAAAATGATTAAAAATAAAATTCTTAAGTCGTTTTATTTTCTTTTTCTCATGACTACCTGACGTGTGTCATTTTGAGACGATGTGGGAGACTGTTAACAAAAATGAACAAATCAACTAGAAATACAATTAAAATAATAACAAAAAAGTTTGTTAACAAAACAAAAATGACACTTTACATGTAGCCATAATTATAGTAAATGTCCTTCATTTTTGTCTCTGTCAATTAATTTCATACATGAGTTTTTAGGGTTAATTTGAAATGTATTTATTTTGTTATTACAGTATGGCCGCGCAGAAAAAGGAAGGTTGAATGGTTATTTGCAAATTGTAGTTTCCTTTACTTTATTATACAATACTTAGTGACTTTTTTTTAATTAAATTGCACTCGACAAATACCCATGTACATAAAGACAAAAACTCAAATAAAATGAAGCGTTTTTGAAAAAAATTTTTTTTACCCGCTCTAAAAACTAATTACCCCCCCCCCCCCCCCAAAGGAAAAAAAAAAGACTCAAATCGAAATAAAAACTAACAATAGTTTAAAAACTTTACCGGTAATCTATAGTAAGCCTGTGTCGCTTGAAAATGAATCCCAGGCCGGACTTTGGACGGCCCTTAGATTCTGCTGCAGTCCTTCTGCATTTTCTCAGCGTAAATTCATTTACGGGAAGGATTTTTTTTTTTTTTTAAGCAGCAGCAGCAGCACATACTGTAGATGGAAGCATATTTACTTATAGCAGACTGCATCTAAGACCCCCACTCGGCGAGATAAGCGTTGTGCGATTAGACTCTGTGTGCTTGGAGAAGGAGCGTCTGATCACCCACCTCGGCGTGATGCTCCTGGTTCTGCTGAAGGACCTCAATGACTAACTCCGCCAGGCGAATGGTTTCCTCCAGCTTTTTGGCAGGGGTGACTAAGCGGCCTCCATTCTCTGAGACAAAAGGAGGGCGAGGGAAAGGTGGTTAGTCAAGCACAGAACAGGATACCAAGGGAAAAAGGAGAGGGAATGAGGGTTCAATGGCTAAGATGATTATTATTATTTTTTTTTAGAACAATAAACTATGCGCTTGCTCTGTGATATGTCTTCCAAAAAACAGGGTGTTCTCATTTTCAGTGCATGTAGGGCTGCAGGACATAAAGCGACATGTGAAGTCGACACGCAGATGGAAGTGGAACGTCACATAAAAGAAAATGCACACGGAACGGTCGCATTGAAGAAGCATTTGGATTTGGAGCCGTTTCGGCTAAATAGCAAAAGAAAATTGCATTAGTATCATTAGGCCTAGATGGGATTAGAAATCATGTAAAATGGCGTATCAGAAGATCTTTGTCTTTTTTTTTTTAACAGCATAAAGTATCTACTTTATGGAAGCATTTTCTATGTTGGTTTGTATGTTGCTAACAGTTCGAAATCATGTGCTTATCCATTGCTGAACATTAGGATGGCATGACACTCAAACAGCGGAATGATGCACATCATTTTCAATGAACACATTTAACTCAAATGAAAACAGACACATAAACACATACTACGACTACTACTACTACTACTACAGTATTAGTAAATAGCCCTGTAAGAATTTATAGTATATTAATCAAGGGGGTATGTCCTAATTATGCACATCTAGATCTCGTGTATATCTAAAACCAATTTCAAACACTAAAGCCTCCAGTTCAAATTGTCTTTATTATATTAGCATACATAAATTAATAATTCATCTAAAGAAGAATCACAGATATATTTGTTGTGGCTACACTGAAAACAACAACAAAAACAATTGAATGATTTGGAAATTACTTCCCTGTTTTACCACTAATCATTGTTATTTGGCTTTATTTTTGCATTATTAAAAGCTGAATTACGTATATATGGAATCCAATAGTAGCAGTATAATGAGAAGTCATTTAAATGAGAATTGGTTCGGCTGGGGTTAGTTTTGAGTGTTCAGTCCATAATAAGATGCTCCTTAACAGCATGCACATAGTACAGTATATTATCATTTTTTATAATATACTTTATGGAAGACGTGCTACAGAGAAATTAACCACTCAA
Organism: Leptonotus elevatus; assembly: GCF_054856555.1. Lineage (NCBI taxonomy): Eukaryota > Metazoa > Chordata > Actinopteri > Syngnathiformes > Syngnathidae > Leptonotus > Leptonotus elevatus. Next base: position 15,923,049 of record NC_141248.1, on the reverse strand, counting down.
GGCATGCATGCATATATTTTGTGTATATTATTCATCCTATTGTATAAAGCTGGGGCCACCGACTGCGGTACTTGAGAGCCCCTATCCTGCATGATTGAGATGTTTTCCTCCTCCAACACACCTGATTCAAATGATTAGCTTGTCAGCACGCTCTGAAGAAGCCTGAAAACGACCCTGCCGGGTAGGGGCCCTCAAGGACCAGAATTGGTGACTCCTGGTATAAAGTAAGTGTATGAGGGCATGTGAGGTAATATATGTAATTAAATGCATGTATGGTATGTATAGAACATATTGTTTGTGTGTGTGTATACACCATATATACCATACAGTGGACCTCCGCATTTTTGCAGATTTTTTTTCACATTTTTTCCCTCAATATTAAAAAATATATATATTTTCTGTTTTTGTATTTTTTTTCCAGTTACCACAATTTTTCATGGGTGATGCTTGTTGAAGAAGTTTATTCTTATTTTCCTATCCCCGCGAATAGCTGGGGTCCACTGTACGTGTAAATATGTGCAGTTAAGATCATTACCTGTTTTATATGTGTTTTACATATAAAACATTTACAGATGCAGGTACATACACGTGTATGTAGGTATATACGGTATGTGTGAATGTGAGTGTGTGAGTCTAAACCAGGAACTAAACGTGAGTTCACCTGGATCCTTCTGATCCTTTTGACCTTTCTCAACTTGAGCGCGAAAAAGAGGAGAGAGAAGATAGACAGATGTTTACAATTAGAGAAGCTTAATTAAGCTTGTTTTCAAACTAACACGGGGGACGTTTAAAAGATGCTCTTCATCCCCATCTGATAATCTCAGGGGCTCGTTTCCGGGGCAACAGACGTGACACAAACACAGAATCGAAACATAGACGCTGTAACGTAACCTGTGAATGAAGAAAGTGATCAGATGCTTGTCAACAAACGGACAAAAAGCTCAGTAAGACGCACAGACATCTGGCAGGATCAGACAGGACACACGCAGCGACTGGCCAAAGGTCAAGTTAGGACAAGCCAACGTTTAAAGCGCTTCAATTGGAAACAGCCTATCATGTCGTCCCATTAAGACTACCCCGAATGTCCCAAGCCTACCTGTTGGGCACGGCACATCACTGACACATGATCAGACCACAAGACTGGAGGAGATATCAATGTAAGCAATGTAAAAATGCATTCAAGTCAAAGGAATGTGCATTGAAACCAACAGAAAGAAGCTCACAAACCAGACTGCTCATTCATGTCCACCCCAAACAGATGGTTCTAATTAAAACAAAATGGACCCCGGCTGATTCTGTGGTGCTGCACGGATCTCCCGACTGCTTCTTTGGACACTCAGTCTCACACATAAAGGCACAGATAATAATAATAAAAAAAAAAATAAGCATGACAAAGAGAGGGGAAGCCAAGCTGGGTATGAGGTGAGAGGAGGGTTTTGGATGAAGGTACTCACGGATGGTTAAATCCATCACTTGAGACGCCAAGCAGAAGACAGGGTGCTCAAACATTTCCCTCTTTTTCCCTACAAAAAAGGATCGGGGCATGCAAGAGGCTGGGGTCAGACGAGGGAATGCTGGAGGCGGGAAGCTGATGGGAGGACGGCTGTCCGGGTGAGACTGCGAGTCAAATGTTCTCGGGGTAATTGTAAGAAAAGAGGCGCCTCACGAGGACAGCGGGAGGTCAGCTGACATAGCAGAGCAAGATAGTAAGGCTGTCTCCTTAATATCTTTTTAGCACACGCTAAGCAGTTCTTTTCGAGGCATAAAACAGCATCAGTGTGCAGTGGTGTAGCGCGGGCTGCCAGCAGGTTGGAGAAAGCTAAGTAGGCTACTGGGAGCCCCTATTATGTGGGCTGTTAGGTGGCAAAAGTACTCTGAAATAGAAGAAAATCCAGATATTTGCGTAGTAAAAAATAAAATAAAAGAGACTGGCGAAAGCAGAATTACTGATTCAATTCCTGTTCTTAGTAATAGTCCATAAGCACAAATGCACTTCAATTAAAAATTAATTTGACTCATTTACAATATAAATAATATTCATATTAATTAGTTGACACATAAAACAAATATTCTGTGCACAAAATTGCTTGCCTTTTTCATAAAAGCATCATGTTACTTATCGCTAGCTAGTAGCGGCTAGCGACTATCAACTGTAAAGTGATTAAAGTCGGGTCAAAGTTTCAAATAAAGACATTTCAATGGATCAGCATAGAAGCAAATAAAACCTGATTCATGAAAAAATACAACTCACCATTATGCTGACTGTATTGTATATGATGATAGACTAGTTTGCAAGTAACTGTGCTAATGGTCAAATTTTTGGTAAAATGTTTCAAGACGCTTGCAGCAAAGTATGGCCATGCCGTACTGTGTTAAGTTTCACTTCACCCCTTGCCATCAGTCCCGTGGTATCGCTGATATGAATATTTTTAGACTAGCAGCGATGGGAATAGCCAAGTTAGCAAGGCTAACAGGCTAGCGAGGCTAACAGCTACACTCATTGACTAGCAAGTTTATTTTTTATATTCTCAGACTGCGTCGTCTTGTTGGCAAGAATTTTTTTCTGCTCCACAGTGTTACAGTTCAGTGACGCAGCAGATGTAAATTAATCAAGTGGAAGACGAGACGCCGCAAAAAAATGTGGTTAGCGTTAGCGACTAGCCAACTTCAAGATAGTAACATCGAGGCAGAGTACTATTTTTAACTCGTTGACTAGATGACGACTGATTTGGTTCAATCCCTAACAGCTAGCGTTGGCTCAAATTTTATGCTAGCTATCACTATGTGTTCCCATACCTAGCAAAAGCAAAACATGCTAAATTAAAGCTAAATTATCTCAATATCGTCTACCAGTCCAGTGAGATTCTTCCATTTATTTTCTATAGCACTTATCCTCATTAGGGTCGTGGGTGGGCTGGGACCAGCTGACTATGGATGAGATTTGTGGTACACCCTCAGCCAATCACAGGGCACTTATAGACAAATGTCTTCAACCGCGAGCACCCAACTACCGTCGCTGCCACACATGACGTCATTGCCATTGCGGTTTTATGCCACGCAAAGTGCCTGCGAGTGAATCGAGATGACGTCTCAAAGCACATGCAAAGTGGCGGATGCTGGCTTGTAGCCGATCAATCCCAGCATCTCTTAGTTACGGAAGCCACTTTACTAAACGTCACCCGATAGAGCGTAAAGCAACCGTGTGGGAGAGGAGAAGTAAGCAGAGTCGGCAGGGAGGATAGCGGGAGACAGAGGTGACGGGACAGCTGCTGGTATCTCAAGGCGGGGGGGGGGGGTGTTAAGGGAAGGTTGAGAGGAGTTCGGGGGTGGGGTTAGTAGAGGCTACACAGTGTGATTCCTTTGGGAGCCGTGACTCAGAGTGGACCGCCAAGTCCACATTGTCGAGGAGTCGCCACGACAGATCAGCTTGGACAGATTTCGGGGCTTTTTGGGGGAGTTGAATGCATTTTTACTCACACACACCTCTACACAAAAGGGCAACTTGAGCTATAGAACTGCACAGAGCTAAAGCGGGCCTGAAACAAAGGAGAGAATTATTGCAGAGAGAGACAGCGAGAGAGAGAGAGAGAGAGAGAGAGAGCGAGACATCATCCGGGACAAAAGAGGGCGTAAAGACAAGTAGAGTATCTTGCTGTCTTTTCTTGCTCATGTTAACCAGCGCCAAGCAGGCAGTTTGTTTAGTATAGAAGAACTTAGGGCCCGACCAATATGGATTTTTTTTTAGGTCGACAGAATAAAATTCCGATAACCAATTAATTGGCCGAATAATTAAAAAATAAATGAAAAAATATAGCCTATAATGAGTTTGTATTTATTTATTTATTTTATTTATTTATTTATTTTAAACAGCTTTTTGGGTCCCTCAAGGCTTACAATTACAAAGCCATGAATCACAGGCAGGACATTTAAAGTTAAAGTGCATACTGATTGTCACACACACCTAAGTGGGGTGAAATTATTTTCTCCGCATTTGATCCATCCCCTGAGGCAGCGGTGAGCAGCGGGGGGCGCGCTTGGGAATCATTTGGTGATTTTGGGGTTGCACTCTTTGCCAGTACTTTGACCTTAAGTTTCTGTTTAACTTTACAAGAGAGATTTTTAAGGGGGTAATGTTTGAATGCCTGTCTTATTTTGTAATGTGTTAATATGTACCCCAAAATTTTTTAAGAAAAAACAATCTGTGGGGGGGAACGTGCCGATTTTTGCCAGTTGTAAAATACGTAGCTAATATCGCCTGCTGATTAAATCAGTCAGACAATTAATCAGTCGGGTCCTTAAAGAACTACATAAAAACAAACTGTACGCACAAAGAAAAAACACTTTTACATTTTGGTGCAGATATGGCTAAAAGCGCATATTCTGCATCCCCACATCAAGTTTCACACATGCAATTTTAGCTCATTAAACAAACACAAAGAAGCTCAAAGTTACGGAAGCCACTTTACTAAACGTCACATAAAGAAAATTATTGAGTTGAGCCAACAATACTTCAATATGGGATTATGCTTTTATGTTTATTCAAACAAAAAACAAACATAATCGTTCTGGTATTTTGTCTTTAGTTAAAGAAAAATATGCAAAAACACATTGTTCAACATAATTAACTTTATATTTCTGTTTATTTAAAATATTCCGGTTGATTAAGATGAATGTGGAAACTACATAAAAAAAGTAGGAAGTCAGTGTTTCCAAATCTTCAGTGAACAATGCATAAATAAAAAAAATCTGCCATATAATGTATTTGAATTGGATAACTATGAACGTAAACAGTATGGTACTGATTTTTTACTTTTTAATTCAGTGTGTCACCAAAAACAATTACTTCAATTAACATGCCATCCTGTATACATTTGCTGTCATATTTCGGCACAGCCAAGTTATTTTGGTTACCTTCAATTTTAGCATAGTCTTTAATCCGCTGGTAGTTGAGGTTAGCAGCTTGCTCCAAACATCTGCGGATGACTCCTTTAACTTCCTCTGGAGGGACTGGTGTCACAATGTCCTTCATCAGGACCTGACGGGTCACAGTTAAAGACAAGCGTGTGACTTGCTGATGTCTGTCAGTAGGTATATAGTAGTACACATAATTATATTTCAAATATGTACAAACCCTCTCCAGCAAGGATAAAGTAGCCTTTAGTGCACCTTCTGGGCGGCCAAAGGGGAAACAATATCTACACGGAGGGGATGAGGAGAGATGTTCATATTGATTTGAAAGTGACGGAAAAGTGCAACGCGCGTGTATTAAGTGTGCGCATCACCTGAAATTTACAATCTGGTTTTCCAATATCACACGCAACCGCTCTTTGATGTCTTCAAATCGTTCCTTCTCGTCCACTTTGACGGTGCTCAGCCCGTCTGGCCTGCGAAGGCGACACAAACGCGTATGAAGGGCAAAAGATAAACACGTACGCTATGTGTAAATAAATAAATGAAAGCTCTCAGGTCTTCTCCAGCTGAACTAGAGTTCACTTGAGGTTCAACTTAGAACAACGTGATCATCAGAGGTGAGAAGTAATGCACTATATTTGCTCAGCTACAATGAAATAACATTATATAAATTGTATTATTGAAAGTAGTTTTAATGCAACATTTGACTTGAGTGTTTTTCTTAAGAAGGAACACTACTTCTACTCTATTACACTGAGCTACATTTCCCTCACAATTTATTTGTATCTATTTGCCTCCATTCGTATTTATTTAAATACTTAATTCAGTTGCAATTAGTGATATTGTAGGGAGTAATCTTAAATAGCACATTCCTATTGTATATTTTTGTCTTTTTGACCTTCATGCCCTATTACAAGAAGAAATAACTAATGTTATTCTCTAGTTACTCGGTATTTCTTTTACTTGAATAATACAACTAACAGTACTCTTACTGGAGTACGACTTCTGGCTCTGATGACAATGTCTCACCTGTTGTGCTCTTGAGAGACTTTGGAATCCTTTCTTTTTCTAAACTTGAGTATGAGGTGCGCTCGTTTAGAGCCCGTGTCAGGATTTGGCCTTTGGGAGCTCTTTGGGCTCATTAGGGCCTCGTAGCCCAGCGGGCCCCAGTAACTGCGGCCCTCTCTGACTTTAATGGACGCATAGGAGGATGAATAATATGGACAGTAAGAAACTACGGCAACAGAGGAGAGAAAGAAAAGAACACAAAAGAAAAAACAAGGAAACACGTGGAGATGTGCAAATGGTTAACAACATAAATTTAAAGCGAACACAGCGACTGTATTTATGGAGCTGTAATGTGTTTTTCTGCAGGCGATTGTGAGGACTGTGGGGGGAAAAGACGTTTTATTTACTGACTACCGACATATCGTAGAAAGAGAAAGTTGGTGAATTATGTTGTAAATGTAAATTTCAACTCTTGTGACCTTTTGATTTGAAGAAAATGAAAATCACAATCCTTTTTAAAAATAATAATATACCATTATAATCATTACACATCCCCTTATTCTACACAAAAAAATATTGTAATTGTTCTTCATTATCATACAGTTGGACTCCTTCATAATAATGGCTGCTTCACCAATTACATGGTTCATTGCTCAGATAAGTGGGTGGGGAGGATTAGGTTGAATTGCTTTATATACCGTACACTCTATGTGTTCATACAGTCACAAACAGTACATAAACACATGATAAAATGAAAATGTATATTACGGAGGAAAGTGTGATCGATTTATTATTATATATATATAATGGTTAATTATTATTAATATTTAGGTTAAAGGGTGGGTCCTTTTCACACTGCACTCGGGTTGCGTGGTAGCACGTAAAGATGAAAGCATGCCCATATTTGGAAGTAATAACATAGCAGTCTACCAGAAGGTAAACTTAACCTTAATCACAAAAGAGTCATCCCCCTCATGTCCGCAAGAAGAGCTCATTAAGGTAATCGACAGTATTAGCGGTTATTGAAGGGGGAATTAAAATTTTTATTTTTTTTAATGACCTCTACCTCACGGAAATTCGCCTATCGGGTGTTCCCTCACTTTTCACGGGTGATACGTTTCACGCCCACCCGCAAAAAAGTGAGGGAACACTGTATTAAGGCTTCCTCTATTGTCCTCATGCCGTTACCTGTCAATGCTGTAAGTTTGCCAAAATAGCACTAAACCACTCCGCTCGCCCTCTCCTATTAGAGGACGTCTATTTAGTGTTGCCTGCCCCTCACCCCATACACAATGAATTGGTTTGCTGCGCCCTGCTAAGTGCAGTGTGAAAAGGGCTCACTGGAAAAGAAGCTTGGCTTATAGGCTGCAAAAAGGTGTCACAAAAGCCCACAAAAACACGTTACAGTCCTGTCAATATAGTCAATGCATAAATCAAAATACAAGGACAACATTAAAATCAAACACACACAAAATAATAATCGATGTGTAAAAACATAAAATAAATGATGCCATGAATGCTTCCCCAATCTAGTGATATAGCATGTTCACAACAGTTTTTTTTTTTTTGCAAACTGTGTCCCTGGAAAGAAGTGCAACATTGAAAAACAGAGGTTTGTGCACACCTGTTCCCGTGCACGTGGGAGGCACAAAACGCAAAGCTGTAGTGCAGAAGAGTGGGGTCAATAATGGCGCCACTCTCCGCCCTTTCCAGCAGGTCGCGCAGGTAACACAGATGCCTGTGGCAACCCCGGACGCCGTTCCTGGCACAGTATTCGTCCAAAACAAAGACCTGGCCCGGGCTGAACCATCCCTGCGTGGCACAAAGGGGCAGTCAGTAACCCGCGGTGCAAGTAAACCGGGCGAGGAGCTCACCAAGCAGCAGAAGGTGTCGTTGAGCCTGTGGTCCAAGGTGAGCCGCTGCACCATCTCAAAAAGCGAGGCGTGGTCAAAGCTACAGGGGTTAGCCGAGATAAACTCATCCATGCCGTGTTTCTGAGCTCTGTCAGCATCTATCCAGCCAACAGCACAGGAAGAAGCACACGGTTCAGAGGAGAGGATGTCAGTGAGGCGCACGCTTAGTCTTGGTCATAACACACAAACGTCGGGGAATATTTTAGTTTTTGTTGCTGGTGAAGGGGAGGGGGTTCTTCGAAGGGCAAATTATAAACATTAACAGCTTACATTGTCAACTTGCATTGTGTCAGACAGCGTAAAGAGATCTGACGTTATCAGTGGGAGAGCTCAAGCTACGCTAGGAGCGACAGGCGCTTCCCTCGTATATGCATGCACGGTTTTTTTTTGCAGCGTCACAATCCTTAATGGTTTACAGGGTGTCCTTAAAAAAATATTTCCTATCAATGTCATCAATAGATTCTGCCATTCCTTATAGTTGTTTGCCTCCCAGTCGTGTGCGATAGAAGTGCTTGGCTATATCGAAGGTGTCTCTGGATTTGAGTTTTGCTATCAATCTCCTCAGTGTCAAAGTCAATGAGGAGATTTTTTTGAGGAAAACTGAAATGAACATGGCTGATGACTGAGCATTCAACTGATCTTATCATGAAATCCTGCGACATTCCTTGTGCTCTAATGTCTGTGAAAGATCACAGCACAACATTCGGTGTATTTGGACAATCGAATGAGTTCAAATACAAGGGCTGGATCAAAAATAATAAAAAAACACGAATAATCTCAAAGTGCAAATAATTTTTTATATACTATGGAACTGCCCACTCATTAGACCGTACTGAAAGGAAGTTCATGGAGCACTACGAGACATTTTTAAATGTTTCTTTCCATTTGTAATGAAAACTGTTTATTTTTGGATGTCTACCTCAGGATTGGAGTAGAAAAGATAATTTTTTTACTGATTACAAGCTAAAAACTATAACGAAAAAAATCGTTGTCACATGATATCCCTAATTTGTAAACATGAGATATAATAACTAAAGCCCTAACAGCATTTGTAAATCAGAATCGAGGTTGGTTTGAGACTTGTTGGGAAAAATGGTTAAGGTAATTTAAAATCAAAAAGCTCAATTTAATTTTGAATTAGGATCATTTGAAAACAATGATGAATTTATATTGTTCTAATTTGCATTTTTTTTTTTTACGGAGGGATTAATGACGATGTGCATATTTTCGCATGTATGAACTGTACCTATCTGTAATAGTGTGAAAAACTACAACAACAAAAAAACAAAAAACACGAATAACAACATACCTCACCTAATGCGGGTATGAGCAGGAGGGCATATAAACATGTGGAACAAGAACTGAGTTTTCAGTTTTCACCATTTGAGTCATTTAAGGAGCAGCCCACTCGAGAATGTAAAAAATGAAGGAAAAAAAAAATTATATTCATTCTTAATGTCTTGGAAATGTTTTCCTTATGAATCAGGAAGTAGCTTGCCAATTAAAAAGTGAATTAATATGAAACAATGAAAACAATACGGGCAATTTCCACAAAACTTTGTGTGCATGGTCCAAGAAAGAACCCATTCAACTTTGGTACGTATTGTTGTCTTTTTTTTTTGTTGTTATCCTTAATTTCTCAGGATACATTCATCTCCATCCCGTCGTTTAAGTCGCGGGCGAGCTGGAGCCTTTCCCAGCTGACATTGGGTGAGACGCCATACATACCATCTTATTTTACAATCCTCATGCAATTTGATGCTAATTTGATAGCTTAGCCTTGCTCGTCTTCATCTTACATGCATGGCAACAGCTCTTATCTGATCTCATTAGATTGCGCAGGTATACTCAATGAAGTGACTGTGAGCGCATATAGGTGATGTGGTCATGTCCTCTGTGTGAGTGACAGGTGTCAGGTCCGTGACACACAGACAAGGTGATGATGGCTCGGGAAGGGCGTGGGGGTGGAATGCGCAGGCCTGATTTTGGGGTTCGGGCTGGGCTTGGAGAGAGACCAGGTGACATCTGTCAACCTCCGAGCGGGATAAGGCTGAAGGGGGACAGAGTGCAATGCAATTGGCATTCTGAGATACTCTCTAGCGAAGGAAATTACAGAAGGTTGCAATTAGGATTTAATCTGAGGAGGAAAAAGCTGCGAGTGTTAGGACAAGTGAGCTCATGTGAAAGGAGAGGACACATGGAGTGTGACAACACAAAGTGAGGATGGGGGGAGACACTGGAGAAAAATTAGGGTTGAAAAGACAACCGGGAAGTGGACAATAAGACGAAATAGAGGGAAAAGGAAGACCACAAGGAAAGAGTTACTGATGGCCCAGTTAACAAGAGGCAATATTGCAAGGCTGTTGGGCGAGTGAGACAACATTCAAAAAGTGTGAGCAGAAGGTGTCTGGCCTTTATGTCCTTTGTTTGGAATAAGTGAGGACATAACGAGTAAGTGCACTGGGCTCGCTCAACACCTCGGCACAATTCCAGCAAAAACAGCGAGTATGTTTGCAATAACATGAGCACATGCTCGGAGGACGAACCGTGTGAATTTTACAAACGTCATGCAGCCCCGTTTGGAGATTTGATCTTTTGAATTGCATTCCCTTTTGAATTCTCTTTCTCTCTCTACGCATTTGCAAGTTGACAATACTTGAATGTGTTGCAGTGTGTTCATGGTCATCTACCGAGCAGACTAACAGGCATGTCACTACCAAAGAACTCTAACAGGGTAGCAGTTTGGTGCAAGTATGGGTAAATAGCATGAAGCCAACATAGGCAGAACTGTATCATTCGCTGGGAGATGGGGGAAGAGGGGGAGGGGGGGGGGATGAATGGAACCTCCTGTATTGACAAGAAACTAATGGACACAAACAGAAGTGTCCTCCTATTCAGGCAAACCAAATGCTATAAAGGATCTCGGCTTTCTGGAGGTGGACCACTGGACTTGCCTCGATGTCTACACGCCCGTCTACTGCAGGAGGAGTGGGGAGAAGGGGGGGGGGGGGCAATGGGGAGTTCCGGAGTATTTCATCGTAAGAAGGGGCGGCATTAGCTACTCCTTGTCTTTGGCATTCAGAATACTCCGCATACATATTTGCCAACTCTCGTCAAGGCAAGAAGAAGCAAAACATAAACGTCTATGAGCAAATTGAGCCCTCTATAGTAAAGCACGTCAGCAATGTCACACATTGAGTCCACTCTCTACCTTACATCAAATGAATTATACATGTTCCATCAATCTAATATTAAAGATTTGTTTCCAGCTCTTTAACTTCTCATTAATAATGCATGTGAAATATTTCAGATTTCAGGCCAATCCGTCTTCATTCTAGTCATCACATTGCTTTACTCTTGAGGGATCGGGTTACCAATGTGAGCAAAGAGAGAAGGCAATTATGCAGGAACAACTATCATATCCACTTTAACCAAATACTAAGCCAAAAAAAATAAAAATAAAAATAAAAACGTTCTAAGAATAAAGACATGCATCCTATACTGGCACGAATGGATGCTTCTATAATTTGAATCCTCAAGTGGAGGTTGTCAAAAAGGGAGAGAAAAAAAAAGGAAGAAGTTCTCAACTAAGATCTAAAGACATGAAGCGAGACATGAAGAAGGAGCAGAGGGAGGAGAAAGAGCAGGAAGAAGAGAGAAAGATAGAGAGAGAGGGGCAGAAAGAAAGAGCGTTGCATTTGTCAGATAATCGGCGGGGATTATCTGAGCTGTGCCGGCTACAGGGAAGCACTTACCCTTGAGTCCAGCTAGAAGACAGCAGGGTAAGAAGGGACAAACCAGAATAACATAAAGACTAGCAACAAGGCTGAAGGAGAGCAATCACGAAAGACCCTGACTGACCGAGCAGCTAGCGGCATTACTGAAGAAGGGTAGACAGGCAAAGCATGAAGAAGAAAACACAACTGAGAAGAAAAACAACAACAACAACAACAACAACAACAACAAAACAACAACCGCTACCGACACGAGACCTCGTGGCTTGTGAGTACATGTGAGGACGACGTGTGACAAAGACGCTGAAGTGGACTCAAGAGCAAACGAGGCAGACAGAGATAGAGAGGAAGAAAGCGGTTAGCATACTCGTCACTCCGCTGTAGTGTTTTGTTGTCCATTTTTAGGCCAGTACTTAACGAGTGGAGAGCTACTGATTAGGTACCGCCCACTTTTTTTACACGTGACAACACGTACCTGTCAAGAGGAGGAGGTCGTGGAAAGGTCATAGGAGTTTAAGAGGTGCTACTATGTTTATATCTGGTATTTTCTAAACACTTTCAAAAGCAACAAGCTATTATTTTTTATTTCTCTTTCCTGCACTGATTTCAGTAAATGTACGTGGATGATAGATTTTCTTTTGTTGCCATGTTAGCTTAATCTGTTGTGCAGGCTAACAACAGCCCATTTTCAACACAACATTTTCCTGTCCTTTGATTGGTTGGTCAGAGCGACCTAAGTTTGACTAGCAGAACACGTCTATCGTGATCCACATGCAGTAATACGTTTCATAATCAACATCTCTGATGTATTTTTGTATTGTTTTGCCATGTAAATAAATGATTCATTCTGAACTCCTTTATACGAGTGAAAGTATACAAAATTCCCTTTGAGACATGTTTTCAAATATTTCATGCTGCAAAACACAGTTTTTGCGTAATTAACAGCCGCAAGGATACTTGTTTTACCCTTCTTCATTTAAAAGCAGCGTTGTGTAAACAGCCCCTAAAGGGAATCCTCCATTGTTTTCAAAAGCATAACAGAAAATGTTGCAAACATGCTTTTTGGTAGATCTGAAATGTGTGCAGACAGTTACTGCAAAGGATTTCAAACTAAAGAATCCCCTTTAAGGTTTTCTGCTTCAGTCTTTCTTATTTCCTCGTTTAAAAAGAAAACAGGTTCAAACTGGCATGAGAACATCCTCTTCGAATTGCTTTTTAAGTCTTCTTCGAAAACCCACTAAGAGCCTACTAGAACAGCAGTCACATCCCCAGTTACAAGAGGGTGTGCACACTTGTGCAACCACAGTATTGCATTTGTTACTTCTGAACTTTGCCTTCTCTATCTTTATTTGTATTCAGTTGAATTGTACAGGTTAGATGTCACATGAATGATGGGAAACGTTTTGAAATAACTTTGAACTCATCTTGGTGTCATTTTTTTTTTTAAATATCATAAAAACAAGGCCTTTGAACAGGGGTGTGTAGACTTTTTATACCCACTGTACTGCACTTATCCTTTGAAACCATTTTGTATCTCTCATGTGAACAACTTCTACAGTAGTAAAATGACAGAGTATTGCATTAAATGTAAAATGATTTTAACAAAAATATTTTTTTGTTCTTGTTTTGTTGAAGTTCTGTTGTTGCTTTACTTGCTTTATTTTTATTTTTTTATTTCACTACTGTCTACGACCTTGTTTTACAAAGTATTTGTGACTACTCCTTACATTGCTAGGATAGCCTATCCCAAGTGCTTACTCCTAATAATAAAGAATTTCATTTCACAAGTCCAAATCGGAACCTTCCCAGGACTGTTGTTCAGCACTGCAGCGGAGTCAGGAGGGCGATGTACGTTATGATCCCAGTGCCATTCAAGACCACCAGGGGGGGTGAAACATGTTTGCGCAGTGTGCCACAATGTTTCAGGGGAGGGGGTCGAGGGATCGGTGAGGTCGCGTCACCGTGGCGAGGCTTTGAATGGCGACGGCTGGCGTCGGAGGAGTCAACTAACCACAAGAACGATCACATACTGGACAAATAAACCAATGGAGAAACAACATAGAATTTATGTGATAGGGTTCGGAGGAGCTGAGCCAATTTATTATTGTGAATTAATTTTGTTGCCTTATGAAACATTAACTCTACACAATATGCTGAAAAGATGCACACTGAAAATCCTTATTTCATTCTGAATAGCAGGATCTATTACTTAGCGGGAAATGCACTATTATTACAATTGTTTAGCCAATTGAGAACACACGACTATATTTGTTATAATGAATCCAATTTGCAGTAAATGTGGATTTTCCTTTAAATGCGCGATTTGGGGAAACATGAGACAGATGCCACACGACTGCAGGCAGTCTTACCTTCACTTTTCTACCTGACGTGGTGTGCTTAAGAGTGTAGCGGTATACTGTATCAAACACATCTGGCCACCGTTCAGTGAATATAACATGCCTACGGTTTGGAACCTGAGCAAGACATGCTGATGTCAGCTTGAATTCCACCCCAGCAGGCTTGAATGTTCAGATCTCATGTCAGGTGGTTGCTGTGCTTTCACACAACTATGATCACATCTTTCCTAAGTTGGTTGCTAGCTGATGCTAGCCTGATGATAGCCTGTTGGGTTGGCACCTTTGGGAGTGGGCGGAGTGAATGAGTGCTGGTCCAAACCGTGAGAGGTGTGGATGTGTGTGTGTGCGTGCTTGTGTGTTAGTTCTACCAGCACGTTTGTGAGCGCAGGTGCGGAGCGCATGAGCGTGAGAGACATTCATGAGCCGTCACTGCGTCGTGGATGGAAACTAGCTACGGCCTACATCAGCGTGACGCGCTTCGGCCTACTTACAGAACTGAGAGATGGGAGCGTCCATTTGGGCCGAGGCGCCCCCTTTGGAGTTAAGTTTCTGGACCTGAGTGGGAGGGACGGGCTTGTGGGACTGGCCGGTGGCGCGATACATGGCCTGGACCCACAGGATGCGGTCTTGCTCGTCATCGCTGGCGAAGATCACAGTGTCGCCCTCCTTCACTGCGTTGAAGAAAGCCCTTCCGCCATCCAAGCCTGACACCGCAGCAACAATTCAGACTTGCTTCCCAATTACAATCTATCAACTTTTTGGAATTGATGGCAACTCACCTGGCTGCGGGTCACTGTAGTCCACAGTGTAGCCGTCCAGCTGGAGAAGCTCTTGTGGTTCTGACTTCTTCTCTCTGTAGCTGCACATGGCGAATGTGTACTGACTCACCTAGAAACAAAGCGGGAGATGTCACTTGAAAAAAAAAAATAATAATAATAATTTTTGCAATTACATTCACACATGGAAAAATGATTCTTAGAGACAAATGGATGGATTGATAAAGGTGTTTTCAGTGTAAAAGTCTATTCCACTTTTCTCCTGTACTGCATTTAGTTTAAGCTCTAAATTTTGTATGAATGTTTTTTTTTTACTTGAATGAAATAAATGCACAAAATTTAAATCCATCCATCCATCCATCCATTTTCTGTACCACTTGTCCTCACAAAGGTCGCGGGGGTTGCTGGAGCCTATCCCAGCTGGCTTCGGGCAGTAGGCGGGGTACACCCTGAACTGGTTGCCAGCCAATCGCAAAATTTAAATGTCAATGCTAATGCCTACAAAGTATGTCCTATTTATTTCTCTGCCTTAAAAAAAAAAAAAAGTTAAACTAAAACAATATTTTAGTGACCCAAGATTTTGAGTGTAGTTTGATTATTTTGATACCATATTTTGCTACACGAAAGAGACAATGCAATACAACACCTCATAACGATGCAGAAGTCCACAGTTTATTTTGGTGTTGTTCCAATACCATTTTTTAGCCCCCGATATAGATTCCAATACCCAGTTTTGCCGTACCGATACCAGTTTTTTTTTTCAACATGAAAAAGCTGCCCTGCCATTGGATCAGAGCATTAAAGGGCCAATAGGATATCTTGACTCGGCATGCAGTGAACATGTCACACATCAGTGAATGTTGTGCACAAGCAAGACACAAGATGCTGCATCCAAAGTCTTACATTAGCGTAGGAAATAATGGTATCGGCATGTTACTTGTTAATACTTGTCGATGCCGATACCACTGTTTTAATGCAGTATTGGTAACGGTATCGCGAGAACACTAGTTTATTTAAACAAAAAGTACCTTTGTTGTCTTTGTAAATGGAAAAAAAAAAGTGCATCTCAATAAATTTGAATATCATGGTAGGCTTCATTTATTTTTGTATTACAATTTTAAAAAGTGCATTTTGTAAACAGATTCACTACATACAAGATGATAATTTATGATTTATTTATTTTTATTTTTATTTTGGTGTTACAATATCTCAAGAAAATAGAATATACGCTCACAAAAATATTTAAATTAAGAATTATTTTAAAAATAAAATGAGGTAGGAATCAGCCTTCTAAAAATGTGTTAGCTGTGTAGTTAATGTATCTATATAGAAAGTGAACTACTGAAATAAATTCTAATATATTGAGAACGACCTGTAGCTATATAAACAGTTTGGCTCTCATTAAATTGTGCATGTGTTATATTATTCAAAGGAAAACTGTAATTTTACAGGAGTAAGGTTGCAAAATTATTATCATTATTATTATTATTATTATTATTATTATTACTACTTCTACTACTAAAACTATGGAAAAATTTGTAATTTTATGTGGGCAAAGTCATACTATAAGCACTTGTATAACAGGAAAAAGTTGTCATTTTATGAAGAAAAACGTTATATTACTAAAATAAATTGTATTATAAGAAAGTCACATTATCAGAACAAATTTGTAGTAGTATGTCATAATTTGACAGAGGGAAAAATTGTGATATTACAAAAAAAAAGCAATATATTTTATATATTTTTTTGATAAAATGTGTGAACAAAGTCATAATTTCACAAGGACAAGCTTGAATTTTAAAAGACAAATGAAACAATGAGAATTTTTTGGGGTATTATGTGAAAAAGTTGGATGGGGAAAAAAGTACAAACTTTATTTTTCTTTAAAAAAAATGTTTTAATCGTCCCGAGGTTAACAATATAAAGAAAAACTCACTTGCACAAGAACAAAGAAACGTTTCTTCCAGCGCTTCCAGACATTCTTCCCAAAAGCCCACAGATACCTGCCAAAACATTCAGGACACACAAAGACACAAAAGGAAAAGGAGGGTCTCATTAAAAGATGTTTTTCGAACCAAAGTGCTGACTTTGCAGCACATTGTTGAACTGATATTAAAATAAAAAAAGCAAGTTGGTGTCCACCAGAGGGTGCTGTGTACTTCCCATTATTTTTCCGCAGTACGTGATTAGAAAGGAGACCAAAGAACTGAGAAGTCTACCAAAAAGGCATGGAGAAGAAACAGGCCCACAAGCAGCCAGCCAGCTGCTTACTTACCCGCAGTGTTTCATGTTTTGAGGTTTGTCCATGCGAATGGCCAGTTTGATCCCGAGGTTTTGATCGGGGCAAGCTTTGGTCAAGGCCATTTTATGGAGCTCAGACTGCTTGGGGCTGTTGGGAGTCGGATGGAGGACAACCTGCATTTCAAGCAAATCAAAAACCAAGAGGTGAATGATTTATTTTGTGCGTGGTTTTCTGACGGCGCGAGCGTTTGACTAGTGAACGAATAAAAGGAACGGAGGCAGAGAAACAGGCCAATGCTTCACGCTGCCTCTGTCTAATCTCTCTTTGGTGCATTAAAGAGCTTTGAGGAAGTCTGACTTCCTGCCAGTGCTGCTGCAGTGGGAGATCACAAGGCCTTGTTACAGCCAAGGTCACCCCTACTTCTGGGAACGAAGAGTAATCGCCAATATATCACCACATTGCTACCTTCCCCAAAGGACCACTATATACTAATTTACCCTTCAAAGATAGGTATGGAGGCTTGAAAGAAGCACAAGAGCATCCGTGTCAATGCTAGTACGACCTTGGACAACCTACTTTACTGCTTTATAGTACTTGTGGTACCTTTTGGTGGCTTATATAAACTGTATCTCACACATTTCTCACTGTTGGCCCGTGACAGCATCCTAGCATGAAGGGAGTTTGCAGGCTTGGGTGGTTTTGTAAACAAAAACAGACCATTTTTGGGGGTTGTTTTGTACTAAACATTCCAGAAAGTTGGGTCAAGCAGCAGCTCGGTCCAATTTTTGACCAAAATTGGGTTATTTTTGACCTAGCAATTTTAAGAGTATATCATATTAAAACATGCATATCGCTGGCTCATTAAAGCGATACTTGACTCATTTAGCCATTTTCAGCAGTTCAGAAGATAATATTTTGTCTATAATTAATGTGATAACGTCATTATTTTTCATGATCAATTAATGGCAATTAATGTGTTTTTAAAGGTATTTATTGTACATGAAAAATAATGAAGTTATCAAATTAATTATGGATACAATTTTGGAGATACAATATTTGACGCCAGCGATATGGAAAATGATGTGCCTTTTTTTTAACAAAAATAATTTTCTTACAGAAATAAAGGCATATTTTTAATATTCTCTTATTAAAATGTGACTTTTCTTCCTTCGATTAACGTTGACTATAATACATAATATTGTTAGAACGTCATCTTGGAAATATAGTGTTGGAAAAAAAAATTGTCTTGTAGTAAAAATTTTAAAAAATTACTTACAAATTATGACTTGATTCTTAGAATGTTATAATTCTTACCTCTCTAAGAATAAACAAATGTATTATTGTAACATACTTAAAAAAAAAAAACGTTGAAATTCCTACACAGCATTTAGTGATACACATGCTCGTCATGGTATAAGGGCATCCTTGTAAAAAATAAATACAAATAAATCACCTGAGTGTTATCTCTGCATCCAAAAATTTGGAGAACCCCTAATTTACAATATGTACAGTGTTGTAATGCATGTCTGGTAAACGCATACTGAGCTTTCGGACATGATTAAAGTTGACAGAAGACAGCAAAAACAAGCATCTTTTGTCCACGATTTGAATGAATGTTTTGTTTGAAGAGAAACAAACGTGTTACCCTGCCCAGCTCTTTGTCCTCCAGTGCCAACACGCCGGTGCTTTCTGTGAACAGTTTCACCTTGACGGCAGGCAGAGGGTGCGTGGTGGTGAAATCCCCTTGGGTCCCCCAGCTGAAAGACACAACATAGATGACTCCCGAGGTCAGTTTCCATGACACTCCGCAACACGAGAGACTTCATCACCTTGGAACTTTATTTACTGTTGTATGGGAGAAGGTTTGACTTTTGCTCCTCTACCTTTTGTCATATAAATCAAACAGGAAATCAATTGTATGGCAATCAAATTAACAAAAAAGGCATGCTCTATTTTATGACACCGTAGCCATCAATCTTTGACATAATTGCCCAATAAAAAAAAAGATCAGACAGCTCATTGTTTATAGACACACACAGACCCTAATACTCCATCTTCCTGATGCTTGCGCTAAATGTATTCTGCCGTTGATACGCCAGAAGTCTTAAAAGCTGAACTTGGCAAGATTTGAAGATCACAAACAACACCCACCTTGTCGCACAAAGTGACTTAGTGGCTGTACAACAGGAAGATGCCAAAGATTTGCTCAAGTCAGCTAATCTTCCTTTTCGGTTTAAAGGGGACCCAACAGTGCAGTTCTGAATCAGCGCTGATAGGATGCACCGCATTTTTTTATATTTTTTATTGTGGACATTTTTTTTGTGGCAACACTAACTTTTGACAACAGCTCATTGCTTTGGATACTGCAACTTATTTTTCTTTTTTGTGCACAGCTCATTCTACACCTGCCGGCAGCCTCTTACCTCACATAACTTGAACTTATAATACCCTAACCATTAGGTGATGAGATCTAATACAAAATCTGTATGAATTTAACAAAGTAAGAAAGGTGTGAATTCAACCAAAAACGTTTTTTTTAAGAGTTGCACTTCAGAGCGAGGTTTCACGGGATAGAGTCTACCCTATGAATGTTCCTTAATCGTAAACAACAAAGAACATGTAATTGAGACTCATATTGGTATTGATGTTGCTGAGAAGCCAGCAATGCTCCTGAATGGCGGCATTGTGTATCGCGAAGGTGACTTTGAGGCTCAATCTGAGGCTCATTAATGGATGTGACAGGCCTCCGACAGGTAAAAAAAAAAATGTGATGCTCAAGACCAGGGCAAGGAAAGAAAAGGCTTTTATTATCAGACAACAGGTGAACATATTATTTTTATGTTGTCATAAAACATCTAGAAGTGTCAATTTGGGACACATTCAACTGACAACTTGAAGAGGATTTGGCAACTCGTAGTTTTTGCTGCAATTTATGCCTAAACATGATCATATTTAAATATATATCTGCTTCTATATCTGCAAAACGCCTCCGGTGGTTGGAATACATCCAACCCATCACTGGTCATTTCCATGTTGCAACAACGAGGCGCTCTAACGCAGCCATTCTAGCACAAAGCAACATGCTGCCTGTTATATCTGACTTTAAAAAAACACACACACACACACACACACAAAATCATGTTCTTCCGCCTTTCTCTGCATGACAAGCATTACCAAAAATCTTTTTTGCGGGTGTCAAGCATAGCCAGCTCGCTAACTGCACATCACAATTGTGCCGCCGCACTGAAAAATTGTAGGGGCGGCTCGTGCAAGCTCTCCAAAGTGCATGATGCAGCAATGTTTTAGCCACGCCCCCCACCCCCAACAAATACAAAATCAGGAAAACTTCACAAAATGCTCCATTTCCACAATTCAGTTACATCTTCAAACATCTAGAATGTAATAGAAACTACTTTCTGAATTCTCTTTCAGTCTTTTGTGTTGGATACCATTCGATTGCGAAGACAACTTTGTTGTTGTTGAGTGTGAAGTGCTTTGTGTGTGTGTGTGTGGGGGGGGGGGGTGTCTTACGTTGGCTTGGACGCTTCCGCTTGGTCAGTCTGGAGCTTCTCGCCTCCCTCCACTTCCATGGTGCAGTAGACAATCCTGTTGGGAGCCAGAGACTTCAGCCCCTGCACCTCCATGATCACCACCTGTAAGCACACACAACACCATGTCACACTAACACACTCATCAAGTCATTTAAGACAAACGGGACAGGGAGAATTGGCTGTAATTAAAATACCAACCAGAAATAGAACATGACATTTCCTCCATAAAAGTGAACACTCATATCTTTGCATGCGTCCCAACAGCATTTGGGAGTAATTTAGCGCATACTGCTCTGAGATCATGTTGTTAAAAATAGCACGGGGCTATGTTAAAGGGACAATCAAAGCCAAAATTGCTTTCCAGATTTTAATCACACCACCTCCTGCCATCAATGTTTCCCCCTTTGTTTAAACACTGTTTGTACGCGGCGCATATTCTGAGCAGGCCTGGCGACGGGAAATAGGATTATTACCAAAATTCGGAATTTATTACCTCCTCCAAGGAGGTTTTCATCGTTGTTTTGTTTGTTTATGAGCGATATTATGCGCGAGCGCAGAGCTAAAGCACACCTGAAACAAAGTCGAGAGTTATTGCAGTGAGAGACAGAAAGTGAGTGTGACAGGTCATCAGGGACGAAGATACACCAAGTAAAGAGTAAATAAAGACACTCGCCTCTCCTGCTGGAGTCATAAAGTCTTCTAAGTGTTTTTTCTTATTCCTATTTCTCTCCCAACCAGTATTATTTACATCTAACAAGGAGGTTTGCTGTTAATTTAGCTGGGCTAAATACAACTGTATTCTGTTAAATAATTAATCACGTAATATCCAGCTTTTTGTGTCTTAAAAAAAACAACAACGTAATCTTAATGACAATACAGTATTCTAACCTAGAAATATGTATAAGGTGGTTAAAAAACTGCCCATTTAAAGGGGAAGTCAACCACAAATGTTGGAGGGGGACAATATTATGTTCTATGCAGCTCCACTAATCTAAATATGGTATTCTGGTTAATATTGCGTTAGTGGAATAGTGGAAGATGACATCACAGTTGCTCAGGTCTCAAGTAACAACCAATCACAGCACAGCTTCAGAAAACAGGTGAGCAGTGATTGGTTGTTGCCCGAGCAACTATGATGTCATCTTGAAATCGACAACAAGTGGTAAAATGGCCGCCCCCTGAGATGGATAAAAACGTCTGGATTTTGCTTCATAACTCATATTCCACAAATGTAATATGAATCAGAATGTCATGTTTAGACTAGTGAGGTCACATATAACATATTATTGTCAGGAAACGTTTACGGTTGACTCCCACTTTAAATAACGCTCTATATTTTTGCAAAAACATCACAATAAATACTACCCACATTGTGTTGTAAAATCCACAAATACAAAATGCTGTGATGCATCACTAGAAATTAATCCATACTTGAACTGGATGGTGTTGAAGATATTCTTGGCAGATTTCAGATGGAATTTAGGAGTTTGAGGCGCCAGTTTAGACAGAAAACATGCAGCATAATTGGCATCTATGGAACTGTCACCGTTGCCTCCCACACACGCAGGCACATAAAAAACACACAAGCATGCATGTGTGCACATACAGTCCCCACGCATACATATGTAACAGTGAAAATTGCTCTGCTTTCATTTCTTGCAGCATTTCTCACAACGATGCGACGACGTCGCCATTGAGCTGCAGAAAAAAAAGTGTTGCATCTCACACATGGGGCACTCAGAGCGGAAATAGCTCTGCATCATGAGGACCGAGCTGTGATGGCTCCCCGTTCCGAGTCGGTAGCTCGATCTCAGACAAGCTGATAACAAGATGACTCATACCTGCCGTTAAAGAGCAGGTAAAGGGGGATTTATGTGGAGTGTCAGCCTATTATTCACGCGGCGTCTGTTCAGCCGTCTGAAGAAGTCTGCTGTCTGTTTCTAAACTTAGTGTAAAGCAGATAAGGAGCCTTCATGGATTCTGATACAGACGACTGCACTTCTGCTCCATGTAAAAATGTTTGCACCCACGGGTTTTACATAACATTGATTGGCGGTCCATCTCGGGTGCACCTGGCCTTCCGCTCGATGTCAGCAGGGGTCGGCTGATGAATGGAATTTACATACGAAACTCAGAAGCGGCATCCTTTGGAGGCTAAATTTGAAGGCCGTCAACGTAGCACCTTCATTGAAGGCTACCCCCAGTTTGAAGGCTACTTCCAAAGCCCATGCAACACTTTCTTTTTACATTATTTGGAAGCCATACATATCCCAAGATTGTTTGCACACCAGTAACAAAATATTTCAATTTACAGGAGCGGATTTTCAGTTTCAGAAATGTGGAGTTAATAGTGTTTTAAACTGCTAGCAAGGTTGGAATGTATGCCAAGCGTGTGCCTGCAAGTGCACGGAAAATGATTGATACTCAGTCGGGCCTTCCGACTCTGATGGATTGTTTTTCTATGGCCGTGGTAGTTTCTTACAAGTCAAATGAGGTAAAAATGGAACCAGAGAGAACAGTTTTTTTTTTTAAATAGATCATACCAATGTACTTTTGTCAGGCCATACTGACAAAAAGTCACTCCACCTTTTAAGTATGTGTGACATTGATTATGCTTACATGTAGCTAAAAAGCAGAGCTGCTAGCTAGTGCTACATGCTAATTTCATAACTGTTTGAGCATGCAAGTGGCCAAACTCTTTTTATATGCTGCAGTGCCTGCACGAGAGGTCAACAATGATGTAACAAAGATAGAGGCGTGTAAACTCTCTAGCTAGGCTTCATTGATTGCTTAACAGTTGAATCATCAATTTTAATCTAGGTAGGGCTAAGGGCGGTAACATGTGACACATGTCAGTCGAGTCACTCAGAGGACTTTACCTCCAAAGTGAAGGACAGGACCACATCAGACTTGGACAGCGTGTTTTCATCCTCCTGGCCCATGTCGATGATGGAGGTGTTGTGCCCTCGCTTCAGCTTCTGGAGCTTGAACTCTCCGCCCTTGGAGACGGGCATGCTCTCCAGATTGGCCATCAACTGGTTCACTGAAGACTTGAGCTCCTCAATGTACATGGCTTCCATGTCTTTCGACACAAACTTGGGGAACCTCCCTCCCTTGCAGAGAGTGAGAAGCTATGTTATTACCGGTAAGAGTGGAGTAAATGCTGGATCAAATGCGGGTTATACTGTCACTGGGCACACTACATTGCAGTTGCCATTAATTGGCCATCTCATTAGAGGTACAAGTTCAAACATAACTATAAATATTTTTTAATACAGCTCTTTGAATCTCCTTAAATTGGACAAGTATACCTAATGTTGTGGCCACGGGTGTCTATAAATATATATACTTGTTTTCTTTAAAGAGCACAGTGCTGCTTTCTGTGGGTGGTAGGCTCACACCTTCTCAACAGCATAGTAGCTATGTAACAAAGCCAAGCCCCCCCCCCCCCCCCCACACACACACAGCGTTAAACTCACCCTTGCAATCTGGTCGGCCATCTGAAGACGACCATCCAGCTCTCTTCTGATCTGTGCAGCCTGTTCGTCCAAGTTATCCAGCTATTGAGACAAACATATGGGGAAACTCCATGAGTCGACATGATTCGAGTAATATGCCGTGTGGTTAGAAGTTCAGTCGGGAAAAATGACGCTATGATATAGTTCTTATACGAACATAGACTAGCAAAATGAAATAGAACGTAAAGCATGAAATAGTTTGTTCATCATAATTTAATGCTAATTCAATTCATTGTGCTGCTCCTCTTGATGTGCTTGCCTCGGCCACCGGGAGGCAGTATAATACAGTTATGTAGACATAAATGAATAAGAATAAAATTACTGCTACTTGTAATATTGCCATTTTTCATAGAGGATAAAAACTATATGCCACCGAGGATTGTCTTTTTATGTCTACATGTGTTGATTTACACAAGTTTGCATCATATCCTACCAAATGTACATTCAATGGCTACGTTTAAATTATATTCCACTATCATATTGAGTTCCATCTTAGCATCACCGTATATGGTCACTATGCCGGGTAAATTTACACAAACTATCACAACACACAACTCCAAACAGTAAACGTTGAAAGGACCTTGGTTTGCACAGCAATGATACAATTCTCCAAAAGACCATATTAATCAACCTAATAGGATTTGACATGAGTGTATGCAAATGTTGTTAAGGGATGAAGTCATTTTATCCCCAAAATGAGTCCCGTAACAAGGTAAAGTATTCCATTACAACCCATTTGAGGGCTACAGTTAGCAAATTGACCACACTAGCGAGTGATTGAAGCAAATGCGGCCATGGAAACAGTGATGACTGATTGTATATCTAACCAGATTGTTGCGAGAGGCTGTAGTCATAGCAGCATGCTGTGGTGGCCATCTTAAATAGAATAGATGAGAATGAAAGGAAACCCCATCACTCTATCACGGGCACAACGCCGCCATCGCCATAGAGACCAATGAAAGGCACAACTGTCTGAATTGTTATATTTCTTGTTGATTTGAGAGGCGGCTGGCATAAAATACGATCATGAGAGTAAAGCTCAGACAACAAAAATATGTTTTGACTCAAATGAAAAACAGAGTGGTGGCACTCAACGACTAAACAAGGTTAAGAGAAGCTGCAAGTTCTGGCCCTGGAGGAATGAAAAGCAGATAAATTCATGCCTCCCCCTCATCAATAATGAATGGGAATCTTAAATTAGCTGACGCGGGGAAATAGAAGAGAGGTCTGATGTCTTTCTTGCTGCCTGAATCTGTCAATTTTTATGCTTCACTTCTTCCTCCTCTTGGCAAATGTGATTGCGAGCAGACACCATTGCTTCTGGTGTGGCACGTGGCTCAGAGTAACAAATCTTGCTGCATCAACACAGCTCCAAAAACATTTCTACAAAGAAGTGTAGCGTGGGTTTGAGTAGAAGACAACTTCACCTTTAGTTACCTTGGTGCTACATTGCAAAACCCCTGGATTTGAACTGGACTTGTCTCTCGGGCTTCACCACATTGACTTGATTCCTAATGCAATCCTTTGCAAGAGGCACTAGATGTTAGTTGGGGTTTTTTCAAACTCTTCTAGACATAGCAGTGGTTTAAATTTGATCTTAGATATACCCATAGCAAACATGTCCTTTCCTTCTTCTGTTGTTCTTTTTCGAGGTGAGTTTATTTGGAGGTTGGCAATGTAAAGGTGCATTGCCGCCACCTACTGGACTGGAGTGTGAACAGTAGAAAGGCAGGGGAAAAAAAGTCCAAAACTGTTCTTAAATTCTATGAAGAATACACTCAGCGCTAAAAGCAAGTTCCTTCTGTTGTTTTTCAGTTGTCAAATAAATTATACTCATTACTTCCCCCCAAAGGACGAGTTTTGTTACTGTTGCATGTAATGTTGCAATGTTGCTAAGATATGAGGGAGAAATTTACCACTATAGAGTATTATTGTTCCAATGAGAGCGCCTGTTATTAAGTTGTTTTTTATCCGTTTGTTTGGACACTTAAGGCCAACCGCACACCGGGCAATGCGGCCAAACCTGACCTGTAATTGAACAAAGTGACTCCTTCTCCACACACATACACACATTGAGTGATATAATCCACCAACGCGCCACGGGATAAGACCGTGACCTTGTATATAGGCTTTTACTTTCACTTTTATTAAAACATTAAAGTGGAAATCAACCTTAAATCTTTCTTGACAATAATGTTATATGTGACCTCACTAGCCTAAACATGACAATCTGATTAATATAACCAATAACCAATCACAGCTCAGCTTCAGAAAACACCTGAGATGTGATTGGTCGCCCCCTGAGATGGACAAACGGCTGTATTTTTCCACAAATGTAATATTAATCAGAATGTCATTTTTAGACTAGTGAGGTCACATATAACACATTGTTGTCAATAATAAAAAAAAATGGGGGGAGTGTATTGGGTGTATTGGTAAAAATATCCGAATTGCAACAAAACCAGTAGCACTCCTGGTGGTGAATCCAGGAATTTAATGTATGACAGAAGCATGAGCATTCATTCTTATTGGGAAAAAAATCAAGTGATCAAGTACAAAACATAATAAACACTGTGCTGTTGTACACTTTGGATTGTTTTGCCACTGAATGCCATCCTAGGTGCAGTTTTTTTCTGCTCCACTAAGCACGTCAAAAAGTGACCGTGTCCACATGTGCTCACAGTGACATCATGTCTTCGAGGTGGCATGTCCAGCAGAGAAGGGTGAGTGTCAACTGTCGAGTGTGTTGACAGTGCAGGCCAGCAAAGCAGCACACTGCTGCATAACCCAGAGTTGTTGTTTAGTAGAGCACGTAATCAGACGCTGCCACCAGCTGCAGGAAAATGTCTGCACTTGCAGCGCAGCAGCATTGAGCGCTGTTGGACAAGAGGCCGAGCATCCTGCCGAGGAGAGTCTTCTCCGTCATGTCCATTATCGGAAAACCACCCTCGACCTGACCCGCCGCTTTTCTGCTTGAGTGAGTGTCTCCCGTCCTCTCTGCAGGAACATCCTGCGTCGCCTGTCAAAACACTCTCGCGAGTCGGGCGCGGCACACATCCGAGCCTTGCGTTCCCAAATGAACTGTTCGTTGCCAGCGTGGAAAAAAGCCACAGCAAAAGCTTGCTACCATGTATTTTGATTCAATTGTGCATGCTCATCCACTTCAAAATTCAGAGGTGCTGAAAGTTGCAGAAGTATAAAAAAGAAAACCTGAAGCTGGAACACCATAACGCACGAAAGCAGAAAAACAGTCCTAGCAGCGGGTCAAGCGAGAGGTCATTCCCTGCGTGAAGCAGCAAGCACCCGCTGCTGATCCCTCAGCACCCCAATCTTTGCAGACCGCCTACTCCTAAAAGGTCATTGATGTCAGCGCGCTCACGGGCGTAACGTAGTCCGACAGGCAATCTCATGACAAATCAGAGCGACTAAAAGGTACGTCCTTCGGCCGACAGCCAAGCTGACAGCAGCGCGGCCGCTAAACACATAGTAGCGAAGGACGACAACGCTGCAGTGCCAGGCCGGACGAACGGCAGGTTAAAGGTGAGGAAGCAGAGGCACAAGATCAGCAGCCCGACTGATGTTAGCCCCCCACCCCCACGCCACCCACGCTCCAGATGAATACATGGACATTAGCAGCAGACAGCCAGGACAGCCACAGGCGTTTTCATGTGCACAACAAAGGATGGAGCGGGCAGATTGAGAGCTGAATGGCACCAGGAGGAGTTGAAGCATCTGCTCTATATTTAGACCCGCGCTATGCAATTTGTGTGTGTGCGTGTCTGTGGTGGAAGAATTAGCTTCTCTTGTGAAGTGACAAACATGACGTGGAAATTGGTGGCATGAAAAAATGTCACTTCACAATCAGAGGCCATTTCTTTCTTCTCTTCGTTTGAGTTGGTTTTGCTTTGTTTTATTATATAGCAACAACTCTACCTGTGCTGTGACATTCTTGCCCGCTGATTCCTTTCTGTGACGCTTACTAGTCTAAAGAGGAAAGTGATATACAGCTGTGTGGGGGGAAAGGGCTCATTGTAACGAGATGACTCTCATGTCTGACTCATCTAATCATTTTAAGAATGGGGAAACATTCTGCTAAGGAAGAGTGAGCATAAATATTGATTGTAAAGCACTTTAAGCTGCTGATTAAAAAGTTTGCATGTGAAAAAAATAGTAAACGGGAAAAAGGGGCTACTCAAGTTTGACATATCTGGTAGTATTAGGGCCATGTAAAAATATATATTATTTTACAGAGGGAGAAAACTCTAATATTTGCGACATTATAAAGTGGCAAATTTTTAAAAAAAAAAATCTAAAATTTACGAGGAAAAACTCAAATATTTGCAACATTACAAAGTGGCAAAAAAGAAAATTGAAAAAAATCTCAAATTTACGAGAAAAAAACTCGAATATTTGCAACATTATAAAGTAGCAATTTTTTGTGAAAAAAATCAGATTT
Organism: Leptonotus elevatus; assembly: GCF_054856555.1. Classification (NCBI taxonomy): domain Eukaryota; kingdom Metazoa; phylum Chordata; class Actinopteri; order Syngnathiformes; family Syngnathidae; genus Leptonotus; species Leptonotus elevatus. The sequence continues at coordinate 15,894,583 of NC_141248.1, read as the reverse complement.
ACAAGGAAAAAACTCGAATATTTGCGACATTATAAAGTGTAAAATTTTGAGAAAAAAATCACAACTTTACGAGATAAATCTTGAATAATTTGAGAATTTGTGAGATGTTGTCACGTTCGGGATGGAGGAGGCAGCGCGTGTCAAGGTTACATCACAGGCCGCGACCTTGGGCAGTGCACAGACCTACAAGGGGGCACAGAAGACCCATGGCTGCACACTGTAAGTGTACTAAGTGTACATTTACTTGACTTAGCACAAGCATCCGACTACTGTAGGCTACGTTTAGTTCTTACAAGTTTCTGAGCTTTTTTCTCACAAATCTGCAAGTTGATTTCCCATAAATTTGTGAGTTTTCTTGCAAATTTGCCACTTCATAATGTCACAAATATTTTCTCATAAATTTGCAATTTTTCTCTCTGAATATTACCCCGCTCTATTTTTATTTTTTTTTACGTGACCCTAATATGCTGTTGTAGAAAAAGTGGTAGAATGTATTTCGCTGATTATTGTTTATTCATTATTAATTAATTAGTTTGGGTTTTTAGTCCAGTTGTATTTAATGTATTGCAATTCAAGTTGTAACATCCTTTTTGCCATATTTGTACACACTTATATGGCTTTTGATATAACATTTTTAATTGGGTATCGGCCCGATACCGATACCTAATGTCGGTACTCACCCATCCCTAAAGTATTAATGTATTGTAAGTAATATTTTTGTTTAGTCTTTAAAAGGGCTAATACTAAAAAAAATATCTCAGTTCTTATAGATGCACTGAGATTCTAAACCACTGCAAACTACAGCGCAATAATAAACGTGCTGTGTATTCAATACTTTATCTTGGAGCATAATGTCTATTTCGGTCTATGTTTCGTAGCCTTTGTTGGCATCGCAGCACAGGAAAAGAAAAAGAGGGGCACATAAAGTGTTACAGCAGTCCAGTCATTTTCAGCATTCTGCAGCAATCCAGACAGCTTCTTCTCGTCTGCTATTTGAGTGCAAAAAAAAAAGAAGTAAATCCCCAATGATAATAAACCTCTGATGGCCTCAGAATCCCATACAATCTAGCAAAACGTTCCATTAAATCCCAGCAGCCGTGAGCCCCGCTGACGGAATTGCCTCCGAGTGAGGATTGTATCATTTAGCAGCCGCCGACAATTGATAGCGACTGGTTGCTTACTGAGGAGATGCTGAAAGTCATCATTAGACGGGTCTAATATATTCATTACGGCTGCAAATGGAATAAGAATAGGCACCTAAAACAGCTGGGGTAAGCATCTAGAATGAGGCATTTTAAATTGTTTTTATGCAAATTCTGTTCTATTTATCGATATTCACAATTGGAGATGTGCAATACGTCCAAGGGTGGATTAGCTGTGCTTACTACTTCCAACTTTCCGCTGTTCACTGGCCCTGTGGTGTTACTCTGTGGAGCCTCTGCGGATGTTCTGAATGCAGATTTGTGACCTCATACCATCAACTTTGCTGGTAACTCATCCAAACTAGGTTAAGCATCATCAAAGGCATTAGAAAAAAGAGGCTATGGAAATGTCTCACAGCACAGCATTAGAAACATCAAGTTAATGAAGCCCGTTGAGGAACGCAGCCCGTATTGATCTAATCCAAACAAGGCGTTAGGGCAATACTAAGTGATTTGTTTAATTTCTTCAGCATCATCAACATGCACAGTTGGCCACGCGGATTGCGTTATTAACTCTTAAAGCTCATTGGCCTCCGAGAGGTACGTTTTGATGCGTTAAATAAACATGTGCGAGAGCGCCGGAGGTTTCCTCCAAAAAGCGGCCGTGAAAAGACTTTTAATGGCGCTGCTGAAGAAGGAATACATTAGCGCTGCTTTTAACATTCCCACAGAGAGCACTAAAGCAGGAACGACAGCAGGATAAGAGAGTTATATGTGACACAAACCCCCAGTCTGTAATCTCAACGTATCTACCCCCCTCCCGAGTGAAGCATTGGACATTACAAGATAGAGATAGCTGACAAGTTAAAACAACAGTACGGGATTTTTTTTTTTATTTGCTTCAGAGCTCTCTGGAAAAGTGATCTAGTTTGAATGCACCCAGGAAAACGCAAATCCACAGTCGTAAACGAGCACGTGTGGTTGACAAAGACATGGCCAGAAGCTAAGGAAGCCAAGCTAATAAATGTTGGCGCTAAATGCTAAGAGAAGCTTTTGTGTTATAAGTTAACATCATGTCTTGAAAGAAACAATGCCATCTTTTTTAATGTGTGGCAAAGTTTGTACAAGCATTGCATAAAAAACTATTGGGATAGCATTTAAGCTAACACATAAGAGCTGTCCTGGCTGGTCTACCAATATTATAGACCGCCAAAGCAGTTAGCAGGTTGTAACGGCAATAGCGGATGCTATTGTAATTTTAAACAGGTTTAAATGTTGTTGTTTTTTTTAAAGCTGTTATTTCAAGGTCAGATTATAGAGTGTGAGTGGAAAAACGAGTTTTACGAAACTTCTCTAATTTGTGTTCGAAAGAGTTAATCATTTTTTTCTCAAGATACTGTCAACACTTTAATAACATTTATCTATTTGTATACACGAGGTTTCCGCAAAGACAGTTAATAGCCTGGGGCCCGTAATTATTCATGTTTCAATCTGAATTCACATGCTTGAAAACACTTTTAAATGCTAATCTATCACGACTTTTTCCAATGCTCTCCCTTCCTTTTTCATGCAGTGAACTACTCCACCTTTGTGCACATGTACAGACTTGATTCAGGAATATAGCAGCAAAATAAACTTGTTGACTTGTGGAAAAGAAGGCTATAAAAGGTTTCAACTTTTTTTCACTGCGGCGAATGTACATAACCGACAGCATCAACAGCAAAAGCTAGACACTTTTATGTATAGCACTGCTGTCAAGGACAATGCAGAAGTGAAACGAGTGATGCTTTTCATCGCATAGACAGCGACCATTAAAGCACTCAAAACGGTAAACATTATTAAATGGTGAATAATCTTCCTATAAGTTAGAGTAAAAAAAAAAACATTGATATGATTGACTTGTTAGATAATAGTCTTCAAAAAAGATTCTCGGGACATCTAGTTCAGGAAAAAGGGGAATTTTCTCAATTGTTCTTTAAATTGTCAGACAATGGTAATAGATTTTAAAAGTTGTGTGAGGCACCATGGCTGTGATTGCCTTGGGTGCCCAAAACACTAGCTACAGTCTTTCCATTTTAGCAACTATGAGGTCGCCGTATTGTTTTTATACCCAAAGAGGCTTGATGGTGTGGCGGTCAGGGTTCTAAAGTTATTCCACACCAAACGTAAACGTACCTGACAAGCTTGGTAAAGCAGTTGGTGCTCAAACTTTTTGATGCCCAGGATATTCTGGAACATCTCGTACAGCTGATCCTTGCTCAGGATGAGCTCCGAGGCGGCGCTGGCCGTCATGCGCTGCTGCGCCTTGCGCGGGTCCTCGTCGCCGCGGTAGATGGTGTCAAACTTGGCCATCCAGGAGCTCAGCACCGTCTCCTTGCTCAGGCCGTCGATCTCCGGGAGGCTGCGCACGCGCTTCTCGATGTGCCTCTTGAACACTTCCCTGAAGTCGCTCGCCGAGAAGCCGCCGCTCTGGACCATTTTAGCCACACGGTCGCTCTTTAAGAACACCTTTGTTGTAAGAGACAGCAGATAAGGATGTAGGATTAATGGTTACTGCAGTGAGCTGAATACTGGAGTGTGCAGTCATTACATTCCTCCTTTACTGGAAAATATCATCTTTTTCCATGTATCATTTTGTCCCTGCATTCAACAATTGTCAAAGGGTTTAATGGTAAATTGCAATTTATCAGCTTGGCTATTTCGGGGAACACTACACTTTTAATTGTGCTTTCACTCACTTGCACTTGCACTTTGATCATCGACAACTCACACTCTAGGCCCGGGGCCAGATCAAACCCACATCATTTTATCCACTAAAGCAAATAAAGTGTCGACTTCATGTACCGAATTTTTTTTTTTCACCAAACCTTTTTTTTTACTGCATGCCACAATTTTTCATCATGTTTCTGCATTTTAATCACAATATGTTCTATGCAGCCCCACTAGTCTGTGTTTTTGGCAAATTAGTCAATTAGGTAAATTCACCTTTTTTTCCCCCATCAATCTCAGGAGGCGGCCATTTTGCCACTTGCTGTCAACTGAAAATGACATCACAGTTGCTCAGGGCTCAGGTAACGACCAATCACAGCTCAGCTTCAGTAAACGGGTGAGCTGTGATTGGTCAGTTTCAATAAACAGGTCAGCTGTGATACCTGAGTCCCTCAGCAATTGTGATGTCATTTTCAGTTGACAGCAAGTGGCAAAATGGCCGCCCCAAGAGATAGACGAAAATGGGTGCATTTTGCTGCTTTATTCAAATTCCACAAACACAATATTTATCACAGTGGGGGCAAATACAACATATTATTGGAAAGAAATTCTTTGGGTTGACTTCCCCATGAACAATTTTAGAAATAGATTTGTATATAACAGACAACTGAAAGGACAATTGCAGTTATGTAATAATATACACTCCCCTTGTGAGGGAAATCATATCAACAACGTGGCCCACAACAATGAGTTTGACATCCCTGGACTCTTCATTGCACATCTGGTTATTCTAGCTGTTAACAAGGAGCGCAGTTTTATGGGCTGCATGCAGGGACGTTCGGCAACATGGCCGCCTGCTAATGACAGCCTGACAGTGACAGACAAGATGACAGCGTCAAAGCCCACTGCTTTGTCATTAAGACACAATTTGTTCTCAGCATCTAATGTGACTAAAAGACTGCTGTGCAGACTATTTGGTAAACAATGTTCATATACAAACAACAAAGCTTTGGCACAATTGATTCCTGCCTGGAGAGGCTTTTAAAGGCACAGGTGTCTTTAAGACAATCAATGATTTAATTAATTATTGTGTCTCTGTGCGGTAAAATACAACACCAACAACCATTTAACTAATTTTGTCAACTACCAGAGCAATTAAATTTGTGATTAAAAAGAGTACTCGAGCTCCATAACAAATGACTGTACTCTACATCATTTTTATACGCAGTAGTACATGAGTGAGTGCACCTGCACAGTTCATTACAGTCCAATGCAAAAACCTCATAAAAAATGCAGTCTTTTACCGCGGTAATATTTTGCAAAGGTGCCGAACTGTGCTGAATCATACTCAGTGCATGTTTGTAATCTTTTGCACCTCTCGTGCAGTTGAAGAAGGTTAACACCATTTTAAAATACCTCGCAACTGCAGTTCAGATCTACACCAAAGCAAGCGAATGTACAGCTGTTTATTTATTTAAACCCAGTGGGACTAAACAGAAGTGCACAAATAACCTACAGTCCTAAATAATGTCACTAGATGGCACTGTACCTTTTCAGGCTTCTTTGGGTAGTGGCACAGGCACGTGAAAGAAGAAGTCAACCAGGAAGTTAAAGGATTTAATTTACAGAAGTATGAAAAGCTACATAAATTTATCATTTGGTGTGAACGCGTCAATCACAAGGTAATCATTTTTAAACACATTGTTGGACAACATTTGAAACAGTGAGCTAATGAATAATGCAGGACTTCACTTAAAAGGGCAAAATCCATTAGCACCGAGTAATGTAGGGTGAAAAGTTTTTTAGATTCTGGTCATTGGGCAATTTACTGCAAGGTACTTGTATGTCACCAATTGTTAGGTTAATTGATGCAGTACTTGTACTTACAAGTTTCTACCTAAAGGTTGAAGTTGTGTTTCTGAATCTTTACAGTGATGTGTATTTTCCTGCCAATGGTGCTTCTCAGGACCGTTTGGACATAGAAGCTGCCCAAGCAGCAGGTAATTCATTTCCTCATTTCAATTAGAAATGTGCAAACTTAAAACAAATAGCATGTATTGCTATAACATGTACTTATAATTGTCAATACATTAAAATTGGAAACTTACTGTATTTTACTCTGACCATCAGCAGCATAATGCAAACAGCTATTGTTTGTATTTTCTGTTATTTGGTAAATTATTTTAATTTGTATTTATTTACATTTCTTACTTTAAGTATTACTTTAACTTCATTTGGTGTTAATCAGAGGCACGTCGGGGGGAAAATGGTAACAAGTATGTGCTGACTCCAGTTATTAGAGGGTGTGCACACTTATGCAATGACTATTTTTCATTTGTTTTTAGTTCCCCTCTCAGAAGGATTATTTTCTCTCAAGTGAGTTGTCCAAAAAGTTTTGACCTGATTTATGTTGGTGTATTTTTTTAGATGACAAAAAAATGGCATTGTAATGGGGTGTCTAGACTTTTTATATCCACTGTATTTAATGCCTTCTTCCAAGCAACTATAAACAGTGGTACGGTTATGATCACAAAGTGACTCAATAAGTGGCGCAACACTAGTCGTTTTAGTCATAAAACCTTATATACTTTTTTAAAACACTTTATAAAACCTTGTATGCTGCTTTCCTATACTGGATCATCTTTATCACAAGGTTTAATGTTATATTTTATTGGTGAATGTGTACATTGTGTTGGACCGGTATGTGTAAATTGTCTAACTAAACCCAAAGCAACAATATTCCCTCTTTGTACTAATATTGGTACCGTGATTGGATGGCTAACATTAGAGACCTTAGAAATAATTTTTTTCCCCACCTTTTCATGTATGCATATTAGCTATCTATCCTTCCTCACCCTCATTTACATGAACATACAGTGTAGCATATTACATCCATCCTTCACATGTAGGTGAAGCTGTAATTAACCTCTATAGCCATCTACAGACACTTTATGGATTTATCTGCATTTGTCCATTATGCCTTTGCTTGTTTTTTTTCCCCCATGAAAGAATTGACCTTTAATATCCTCTATCTGTCATGTCTCTAGCATGCGCGGTAATAATGACTTGCTTCATTATGTGGATTGAAGAGCGTGAGCTTGGAAAGACGGCTGTGTCAGCCACATGGTCTGACTCATAATCTGCACAGTGAGAAACCTCAGCCACCATTTCATCACTCAGCCGCATGGATTTCAGCATTTTGACATGGAAACTAGAGCAGTTCTGCGTGGGGGCTTAGATTTATGGCCCGAAAAAACGCGCGACTCGACTCCACGCCTCGCGAGCCGAAATTGGTGCAGCCAGCCACATTTTCGCACTTCTACAATCAGCAGAAATGTTCGCGGACATGCATTCAGCCAGTGATGAATTCGGAAAGTCATCCAGCCTGGGCTCGGCGGGAAAATGGTTGTGATTGAGCGTGTGCCGGTGTGATTATGGTGTGCTGGTACCTCATAGTAGCTCTGCACTGCGTTGATGAAGGCTTCATCTGCCACAATTTGCGTGTCTCCGTTCAGGAAGGCCTGGAAGCGATCCTTGGTCTGCTGAAGCTGCTGCTTTGTTATCTGTTGGGGCAAGGGCAAACAAAGGACAAGGCAGCATTAAGGCGAGATTAGACAACGCTCTCCAAATGGGCGCACATTAGCTGAAACAATGCTATCCAGCCACTTTTTAAATGTTCTTGTCAGCTCCCAACTTTTGTCTCAGGGAAGCTAAGCACTCCCAGGCCTGCTGGGAGATGTAGTCCACCACTGCATCCTCATTTGGCCTGACAAGCTCTTCCAGTCTCCAGCTTATAAGAAAGACAGGAGCTATTCTGGGCCCACAAAATACACCAAGAGGCAGCTCACGGCATAAAGTAGAAAAAGGCTCAATGACATGCTCCCAAATCTCTCGGCATCCAAAGACATCACCCGGAGAGATAGCAAAACAGCCCGTCTTGGCTGATTGGATCCGCAATCTCCTTTTTTCAGACACCGCACGGGGGTCATGACCTCGGGTGCAAGCGGGAGTAAAGATTGAGCGTTAAATCGAGAGTTTAGCTTTACGGCTCTGCGCCGTCTTTGCTGTGATGTAAAGCCTGCAGCAGCGCAGCCACTCACCAGCAGTAGTCAATCTTAAATTATTATTATTTTTTACTTCTTTTTTTTTGGGGGGGGGATAATGCCTCATGAATAAAACTCCAATGTTGCAGTCTTCTTCCACCTGTGCCCCCCCACCTTAACTTGACCTGTCTCCTTGAGCTGAGAGTAGCTTCAGTGCAAGAACACGGTACACTGATAACACTGAAACACAACCTTGGTGGCACAAACAAGTTGTCTTTGTAGGGTCTGGAAATGAAATTATTTATTAAGAGTTTGACTTAACTTCACAAGAGCTCTGTAGAAAATATTTATTGTAGCAGCAGAGAAAGTTATGTCAGCAAGTAGAGGAAGACATTTTGGGTGAGGAAATGGTCCAATTTCACTTGATTACTTATTTCCTTCAACTAACGTATCTTTAGTCATCTATCTATGCCAGTTTTTTTTTTTTTAGGAATCTTGTAGAAAGGATCATTTGAATATTGACTCCATAAATGTTGTGAAACACTGAATTGGTTGGAGTGAAAAGAGGTTTGCATATTGGACATTAGGAACATGGTACATAATTCAGTTGCAAAAACCCTCCCGTATAATTTAAAGAGTGGTCAAATGAATATAGGCACTTAACGTTTAACTCATTTGCTTCAATGTTGAGATATTTTATATGCACATAAAGAACCAAATTAAAATAATATACGCCTCTGATCTCTTCTCCCCTTTGTTTCACCTCACTCAGGTCCAAATGTCCTTGAATTGATTTAACACATGCTAACAGAGTCAGTGACCTGAAAGTCAATAGTGCGGCCATCTCCCTGTGACAAATGTTGTCTACACTTCACGCTGTTGTGTATATCATACACGCACAAGGAGCAGCCGGTAATATGTGCGTGCGTGTGTGTGTGTGTGTGTGTGTGTGTGTGTGTGTGTGTGTGTGTGTGTGTGTGTGTGTGTGTGTGTGTGTGTGTGTGTGTGTGTGTGTGTGTGTGTGTGTGTGTGTGTGTGTGTGTGTGTGTGTGTGTGTGTGTGTGTGTGTGTGTGTGTGCGTGTGCATGCGTTAGCAAATGACAGACTGGTGTGGGAGGAAGATGGAAAAGCGTTCTATATCATGTGCCTGTGAGGCAATCTCGATAACATCTGCGTGCCTGTCGAACCCCCTCCAACCTCCTTCGGTCTGGTTAAAATAAATGAGAATTAACTATAATCTGTCAGCACCAAAGCTAATCATAGGGTTGATTTTAGAGACACTGACGTTATACAAACAACTCCATCCATTCATTTTCTATACCGCTTATCGTTTTATTATATCACGGATGTTCCAAAGATGGTAACTCACTCCTGGATAGTTACACCAAGAAGTTATTATTTCACGCAGAGGGCACGTATGTCAATTGTGGTTGTTATTAATATTTGAAATTGGAAGTCATGGAAAGGGGTAAGGTGAAAATAAACCTCCTCCATTGCCGATTCTGATATTTGGCAAAATAAAAATAATATAAGATAACTTTTATTTTGGTCCCTTATTGCGTACAACAATATAGATATATGATAAACTGGCAGAACTGTTTTACAATACATTGTCCTTTGGTATTTTACCCAAGTTTACAATAGAGAGAAAAATCAGCCGATTTTAAAAAAAATTGTATGTTTTATTTTTGCGGGTGGAACGTTTCAATGTCGTTTTCTTTGTCTTATGTGTTAATGTGTAAAAAAAAATAATAAAAATAAAAAGTTGTCTGCTTTTTGCTGAGTTAAAACAACAACAACAGCCGATTAATCATTCAGACCCTAGTTAATGGAATCAATTACATTCTCCACTATTTTAAAGCTCTTAATGTGTAAGAAACGTTGCTTTTAGTCTTAGCAGCACAATGCATCTTTGTGAGGCAGCAGAAGGCTGGTTTATGATTGTTGCCTTCCAAATTAAGTGAAACCTTTTTGTGCAAAACAATTATGAAAGCCAACTAATGTGAGTCAGTGGAGTCGTTCCGCAGTCCGCTGAACTGGTTACTTGCTTCCACTTCCTCCCCAACGGTGTGTAAATGACATTAAAAAAAAATCCATATTTTAAGGATTTATTTTAATGTAATCATTAGGTTTGGCCCTTCCCTGGCTTGGCCAGTGACAGCCTATTAATCTCTTTATCAACATTATCAACATGGCGTGTACAAAAGCGAAAGACTGCTGATCAGGGAACTGTACTGATTAGTGACCATATTGATGGGCGAGGGAAAGCGCCGACATTTTCATCTGATTCCACATTCCCAAGACATATTTTTCCTACTTGCCGCATATTGATTCTCTCTCTATGACTGTTATCAAGATTGCAGCAGGGCCCGGTGATTCATTTGCGGCAGTGAAGTAAACATTAATCACCCCCCGCGTATCAATAGAGGAGCCAGGCAAGGGCATTATGCATGGAAACTGTATTACGGTTCAAAACGACTTGACTGTATGCCTTAACCCGGATGCTTAGGTGCGTCACCGTGACCTATTTTGAACATTTCATCACATTTGAATTAAATTCATGTTTATGTTCATGTCATTTCAGCCCCATATCTTAAGCGAAGGAGTAAGCAGGGTAAGGTTGTTTTTAATCTATTTAACATCTGCATCTGATTCTTTGAAAGGTGCAAAAAGTGAATGAATTTGAATGATGCACGCTCCCGTGCACCTTAATCCAGCCCTGTCTGTTTATCAATTTATCTCTTTAGAATTTTACACTCCACAGCACAGGTGCATGACATAGTTGTCCTTGCAGCGCTTTGACGGGTGGTTTAGGATTAATTATCTAAATGAGTCAAATGTATAATGCAGGCAGGATGTATAGGATACGCCTGTACATAAAGTATCATTTATTTGTGCGGTGTTTCACCGAAATGTAATTAAACAAATAAAATGAATGAAGGGGCCTACAAGATAGCAGAGCAGTTGGTGAGAAATACAGCCATAAATCTTTATAGAAAACTCGACAAAATATACGCGAGCAACTTCATCTAAAACCACTGTTACGTAAAAACACTGATGATAAAACTCACAGCCAGATTAATCATTCAGCACAACATTCAATATGCCTGAATGAGATTTAAAACAAGAGTTGTATTATAACATGCCTTGACAAAGTTGAGTTGAATGTAGCATTTGCTGAGTTAAAAAATATATATATGTATATATACTAGCACTTCAGCACTTCTCCTTTGCCGAGATAATCCATCCCACCTCACAGGTGTGCCATGTGAAAATGGCTGATTAGACACCATGATTAGTTAACAGGTGTATGGGGAGCCAGAAAACCAGTAAATACTGAACCCCCCACCCCCACCCCTACCCAATAAAACAAAACTGCACCTTTCAGAGTGTCAAAGGCCCCGTCCAGACGGAAGCAAAACCGGCATCTTAATATGGCACACCTGTAAAGTGGGATGGATTATCTCGGCAAAGGAGAAGTGCTCACTATCACAGATTTAGACTGGTTTGCGAACAATATTACAGGCACGGCTGGCGATAAACCAGATAGGCTGCTAACATCAGAAGAAGAAAACGTTTTTGCCATCCATCTTTAAAAAAATCTTTATTTGGATATACTTATGATTTTTTTCATAAAAACGTATGTAAAGTAATGTAAAAAAAATAATAATCAGGATACATATTGACGTTTTAGGCTAAAAGAGAATATAATTTGTGGGAACTTAATTTGGGATAACTTAATGCACACCAGCATTATTGCTCACAAACGAGCTGCCTTCGATTCCTTTCTCGTTTTTTCAACACAAAGCACATTTCAGTCACAATAAAAATGTCACATGTGAGCAAACATCACGACGACATGACAGCTGCACAAAGTCAAACAGCCAAGCCCGAGCGCCATGAAGCCGCTGTGATCACAGAACTACAGAAACACAAATACAGGTGCTCGGGCTATTCTCCCCACGGGCAGACACATTCACATTCATGTGCGGCAAAAGACACACAAAACGCAGCATTGTGTGAGTAAAAGGCACTCGTCAGGGTCAGCAAACAGCCAGGTGTGTGCTCTTCATGCAGACACAGCAAACACGTCGCGCGTCCGCAACCCTCCACCGCGCCGCCGTACGACAAGTTGTGGCGGTGCCGAAGCGCACATGAGAACACCGTGTTCGCCACCAGCTAAGCCACTTCTCGTAACAGACATCCATTATCACACCACCCACTCCCTCACAGCGCCCGTCCTGCTCGGCCCCGGTCTTCAGTCATGCGGTTACCGAGCAGAAAATGAGCCCTTACACAACTATGACATAAATGGCATGGACATGTGAACTTCCCGTGGTTTACCGGCTGAAATCAGCAGGGCTCTTTGAAAAGGTCGCGGCAAAACAAAGCTATCAAAACTGTGTCTGGGGGAAGGAGATCAAGAGGTTTATAGTTACATGTTGCAGACTAGTTTATATATATACTAGCCAACATTGAGTGATTACAATTATTAACAGTGCATTATAAACCTGCAGTTTGTGTTTGGTAAGGGGAGGTCAACGCAAACGTTTTCTTCACAATATCGCTAGTGTAAACACGGCTTTATGATTCGTATTGTGTTTGTGGAATATGAATTAAGCAGCAACATTGTTTTTATCTGAGGGGGCGGCCATTTTGCCACTTGCTGTCGACAATGACATCACAGTTGCTCAGGGCTCAGATAATGACCACTCACGGCTCAGCTTTCAATGATTCAATGATTATTTAATGAATATTCAATGAATATCTGAGGGTAGGTACGGTTACTCTAATTCCATATTGCGGCCAAACAAAAACACAATTACCTCTCTAAAATTTTGTGAGAGATTACATTTCATGAAAAAAAATCTGTTTTAAGTCACATGATCCACAAGATCAATTCCAAAGTCAACTAAAATAAAAGGTTACTAAAGTATGCGCCATTGCATATTTGGAATCCTTGTAGACTTCCCTTTCCAAAAATACATGTTTTGTGAAGATTGACCCTTTTTGTTTAAATATATATAGATATAGCGTTCTGAGATCACTATCAACATGCAGCAAGTTTCATTAAAATTAAAATTTTCAGGTTTTTTTTTTGGGGGGGGGGGGTTGGCATGGAATGACCCCACTTTGATGATTTATTATTATTATTTATTTATTTTAATATCTGGAACTATCATAATTTCTGGCATAACAAGTTAGCGTTCAGTATTTTCCGAAACTTTTAGCCACATAAACGCCAATAAAGTTTTACATTTCAATGTTTCATTGCGGCATAAAATGTGAATTTTGACTCTCAAACTGCGATGAGAATCCGCATATTTTAAGCCTTGCTGTATGATACGATCTGTCAGTTTGTGGCGGTCGGGGCTCATAATGTCGTTCAGTAACCAGAAGGTCGGCTGTTCGATCCCTGCTCTCCTCAAGTCATGTGTTGTCGTGTCCTCGGGCAAGGCATTTCACACACATATCCTCCTGTGCTACTCACACTGGTGTATGGAAGGTGCGAATGTTTGGTGGCGGTTGGAGGGACTGTGTATGAATGTATCCATTCCGTTGTAAAGCATCTTTAAGTGTCAAGAAAAGCATTATATAAATCTGATGCATTATTATTAGTTATATTCTATTATGTAATATCTTCTTGGACAGCACAGTCTACTAGTACCCTAGTTAGTTCGTCAGTTAGTATGCTGTCCCAATACTTTGGCTTCCTTCCACATTCCAATATAAATGTGACTGGTTGTCTCTGTGCCCTGTGATTAGCTGACGGCAAGCTTTTTTTTAAGGTGAATGGATAGAGAATGTGTTCTATTGTCTAAAGTTTCCTTCTCCAACAGTTACAGCATTCAGAGAGTTCAAGTAGTCCGCTCAGGAGTATGTCATCATTTTTTTGGCAATGCAGGACGGGAAAAAGTGAGCCAGAGTTTGTACTTGACATGAAGGCTGATGCTGCTCCCCCCAGGTGGCTCTTTGCCTTCTTGAGGCCTGAGCCAGGGAGCAGAGGACTGCAGTAATGATTCCTGCACAGCTCGGACATCTCTATCCTCTGCCTTTTTAATGTGGACGGGAAAAAAATCTCCACTGCTCCTGTCACGGCCTGCTTATTTCTCACTAAAGCAATGTTTGATGTCACACAAAAGCATAGAAATGGCTCGCGGGGATAACTCGGCGCTCATGATAATGGCCATTTGCATCATCAAGAAGTACAAAAATGTCTTATTTTTGAGATGACATCTATTACAAGGAGGGGAAGAAAGGCAGCGGTTGAAAAGATGAGTCCAGTTTGAGACCAAATGCGCAAACGAGCGACGCACGCGCTCATAATTGTGCAGACACGTTCATAAGAAGAGTTAATCTTATCAAAGCAATTACTGCAGTCTAACAAAAAGAACATTTCGAGCGGGAACGATGGCCACTTCTCTGGCGCTGTTCATAATCACACATTGATTTTACACAGTTATGTCAAGGATTAATTAGCAGTATAAACATCTTGTTCACAAATTCAATTTCTTCTATAGGTGTGTGCCAACTGCAGTCTGGCCACTTTTAACAATAAAAATCATAAGAGAAAAGATGGAATTCATAAAGAATGTACTTTGACATGTTGCAGATTAATGATGACTTTCATATCTCATAATTTGGACCTCATATAGTTGCTGGAATGCCTTCGAGGCAAGGGCAGACTTCAACCAAGAGCAATCCTAATTAGGATTTGCACTCAATTACTTTGTAGATAGCCAAATTCTGTATGTGACTAGTTTAAAGATTCATGCACAATGAAGAAAAGTTTCCAAAAAGCTAATATGAATGAAAAATAATCAGTTTTATGCAGATCTGAATTAAACATTTACTACACTTTTCCGTCGCCCATGACCAATCCTTCCACAGAAGTTTTAGAGAAATAAATGATTGCATAATCCCGTTAATGGACAAAATATAAAATAAATGCCCTTTGCAAACGTAATTAAAGAAAATGTACGCAGATAATATAATCAGATAAAATACTTGATTAAAACATTTCGAAGTATAACATCATGGCACTGTATTAGTAACGTGTAAGTTCTTCTTAGCAGTAATGAGGACTCGGCAGCCACAAGTCTTATTATTATTATTATTATTATTATTATCGTCATGCCTATAAATTAGCAAGACAATGTAGTTATTGTATTTGTCCTAAAAAAATGCTTTTGGGCTTGTCCAACATATGCTACATATAGTACATTTCAAGCAGCATGTTGCCATGACATCATAACAGCATGTTTTTTTTTCTCATTGTTTTCTCTATACGACATACTACTAAGCATATGAGATTATGTTTTGTATACAGTAACAATTTCTAGAGGAAGATTGACAGGAAAGTGCGGATTATTCAGTCGGGACGGACACACTAACTAACCTTAAGCTCCTTTTAAGCTTCATGGATTTGCTCAATCATGAAACAGTGTTTTATTCTCGTCAGCAAGTCAAGGTTGGGCAGGAGAAAAACATCGCAGCCGACGTCTAACATTCGGCATCACGTGGGGCTCTGCTGGGACATAAAGGTTTAATTAACACGTGCGCCACGGAAATAGAAATCAACTGGTGCAGGGCGAACGTCAGAATGTGAGATGCAGCTTTCAAGCCGGCACACAGATGCCACTTGCACATTGTGTGAGGGATGAAAAGAAAAACACCAAATCCTAAATTGTCCTGCAAAAGCTCCTCGGGGCGACATTTCCATTTCGATTGCTGTTTTTCTACAAACAACAGTGTCCCGCTGTGTTCAATTCATCAGCTACTGCTGCTTTATCATCTGAATAATGAAGGCAAAAGCGTGTCGATCCCTGGCAGGAGTTGGAAGCTAAATATTTAGGAAAATGTTTTGACACGATAAATACTAGCATCCCTATATTATTTCTCATCATATGATGAGCTATGCCTGCACAGACTGGATGGAGGTAAAGGATTAACTTTTGCTGCTTTTAGGCTTTGCGCTCTTCCTCAACCACGTCCATATCCGAAGCACAGATGAACGATCTGTGTCACCAGTGATGCTAAATCATTCAAACCCCACTTTTGACCTTGACTGGAAAGCCTCTTATTTGCCAAAGGATGTCCTTTTGCGGGCAGAACTCAATTTAAAGCTCTTACCTAATAATGCAAATCATTCTACATGAGCTCCCTTTCGCTGACGCTCCTTCCCATGTGACTCTTTCGGGCACACGATGACTCACATTATCAGCCTCATCTACATGTTCAAAAGTAATCTTGTTAACTTTCTTCTCTTAATGAAGAGTCATAAATGTGCCTGCACCAGAAAGAATGTTGTTTAAAACAGCTTGCGAGAATTTTTTTTGCAAAAAGCAATGCAATGTAATTGCAGTTGAACCTCTCAGTCAGTTAAGTTAGTCTGTTACGAGGCATAATGAAACTCTTTCCCTAAAAATGTATATAACATTCCTAGCGGCCACACAAGTCTACGAATCAGTTATTATAACCACTACATGACTGTGTGTAGCATTAAGAAAAAAGTTCAACTAACACATAATTAAATTTCTAACACCCGACTCAATTTAGCATCATCTCTGGCTTGCATAGCACTCAAATACTCTAAGTTATGGTCCACCAACCGTTTTTACCAACAGTGATTTAACAAGGTCGGAAACAGATAAATATCAACATGCAACACTTTATTTCTTTAAATCTCTGCAAGCGGTTACATTTCACAGTTGCAACATTCCTAGGAAATCACAATGTTCCATCAAAATTATTCCACTATTTTTACAACCTCATATGTTCCTTGGTGGGACTGCCTAGCACCATTTTAGTGACCCCCACTTTGGATACTAACATTGGACTAGCCAGTGAATCTGAAAGTGTTAGCAGCTAACGTTAGCATTGGTACTGAACTACCTGTACTTAGTTACGCCACCGTCAGAATTCTTGGACAGCTGCTATGGTGTAGTAACCTGGCAATAGTTAGATTGATAATTGCGATTCACTCAAGAGAGTTCTCCACAATATCAATCTGGGACTGCCGTGATTGACCAATCACGGCAACGGATGAAAACGTCGTCTTCGATCTCGTCTTAAAAAGAAAAGAAAAAAAGCACGAACATCTTTACCAGATAAAAATGCACAAAGTGCCACTGTTCAACATTCAACAAGGAAACGGTGAGTGATTCTGCAAGAACTGAATTAATTGCAGCGTCCATTCGTCCATGTTAGATTAGTTTGTTACCCACGGTGTTGGCGGACTCGGCGCTTCCTGGTTTCGTCACAGCTGCTTATCCCGCCCCCAAACACAATGTTGCTCTGTGATTGGGCTGAACCACTAGTGGTGGAAATCAACAGGCTCGTTACAAGCTGTATTCTCCGGAGTTTGTGAACTCACAAATACCGCAAGAATTCCGCTTAATGGTGTAGACAACTTTTCTTTGCAATACATTTTTAAAAAAAATTACAAAAAAAAGGCATAAAAAGACAAAGGGGGGTTTGGGCAAAAATAAAATAATGTTGATCCTTGATGCTTGCTAAACTGAGTTCTTGTGAGGTACGAGGTAAGAGTGGCAGAAGTCTTGCGTGATATGCTAAAGTCTGACTTGACATCACGCATAATGACGGTTCAATCTCTAATTTTGGTTCATTTCTGACTTGTGACCAATGGGAGTGCAAATATTTCATCTTTTTGGGACAGGTGGGTTATATTTAAATGAGAAAATAGAACGTTCTTGTAGTAAAGTGTTGCATAGGAACTGAATTTCTTTTTTTTTTTTAGAGTTTATCGAAATGGAGGGTTTTGAATTGCGCTCACGTCGCGGTGGTTACATCGATCGACAAATAAACCCGTTATGAAAATAACGGAGTGCTTAGCTTTGCCGTATATAATTTATGTTTTTAAAGAGATCAGAAATGTTGAAATTCTTGGAGCGTTTACATTCATTGATCTTTTTTTTCTTCTTTTCTTTTTACTGCGTATCTGCCTTGGCGTCACAAGTAGGCCTGTCACAGTAACACATTTTGGGGAATTATGTATTTGTAGATGCTCTTTTTTTATATCACATAACTTAGATGAATGACAAATTAAACAGATTCTGGCTCTGTTCACAAAAATTGCACCAAACCAATTAAAACTTAACACATACAACCACACATCTGTAGTTGCAGAGTAAATGAATGTTTCGTTTGCCTGGTTGTACAAAATTGGAATGGCTGTTTAGGAACTATATTGCTTATCAAAAGTCTGAAACGTTTCTTTAAATGCTGCTTTCTCTTTTGCTAAAAAAAAAAAGTGGAGAAAGCTGGAGGACAACACACAAGCAAGCACAGGAAGGCCTGAGCCAAGAGTGAAACCCAGAACCTCTCAACTGTGAGGCAGAAAAGCATTATTGCACCTTCACGCAATTATCTTTGTTTCTGCAGCAGTTAAACTCACACAATCATTCATAATTGAGTTGAATTATACATTGCCTCTTTCTGTTTTGCCGTTTTATCACCCCCGTCTCACTTAGTTCCAATCTTTTACTATATTAGCTGTCTTTCGTCCATTAGCTGAAATGCCACGCTTAGCTTGATTAATATATCACATCACATAAACCGGATAAATGTATCAGCCAAGATGAATCCATTATGTCGGTGGGTGAATGTTCCCTTTGACGCATTTATTAAAAGGAAACACTTCTGCAGGATATTTCATGGGAGTGCCTCGTCTCTATCTGATGTGTCAAAAGATAAACCATAAGGCTCAGTTTGTTTTTCTCATTATCTTTTGAACCAATGCTTGAAAAGATAACCCTTAGCCACATATTAGGTCCACTTTCGCAATTGAATGTGATTCTAAAAACAAAGGTGATTTTAAATAAATTGGCCTTTACAACGACAATGAAGCCACTGTCGGAGAACGGTGCGTGGCGTTGTTATCGAGTTACATAAGGGTAAAGGTGTACCTAATGTTGTGGCTGATGAGTTTTGAGTGGTTAACAAGACTAAATGGATTGCCAACCAGGTGTGAGAAATATTTCCTGCGGAATAGATGAAAATACACAAAGACAAGTGATGAGTTCTCTCTCTCTCTCTCTCGCTCTCTTTTTCTTTTCTTTTTTCCCCAAATGAGATCTGATCACTCGTACCTTCTAATGACAGCAAGCAAATGACTAATGTTGGCAGACATTAAAGCAGTTCCAAAGTTGCCCCTCCGCACTCAGCGCCGCGGAGGCAACCTTCATCCAAGTAGCACTGATTTGAATTCACTCTACTTCACATTCACATCACAGAGGCTCCCTCGCTCAGAGAGGCTGGATGCTTTTAGAAAGTGCTGAGCCAAGAGGCGCTCTATTAGGAGATGATTGGGTCAGGCTAACTTACGGGAATAACAAATCATACGAGGGCGAGGAAAGAAAATTCTAAATTTATTTGTGATCTTTTCATACTGTGCTCTGTGATCGATGACTATCAAGGGCATATGAGTCCGAGGCCATCACATCAGTTTGGACCAAACCAATAAAAACACAGAGTAGAGTATTACACTTTGTGTGTTGAATTAAGCAACCGCACAACTTTTCCTTTCACCAGCTTAATACTAACACGCAATGCAAAACGCTACAGACCGGCTAGCGAATATTATCTGGGATATTTTAACATGTTCTCAACATATGTAGACTGAGAATAGCAGGTAGGGGCGGGTTGATTATATGATCACAATTAGTGATTGTGAAAAATCTCAGGTCAATCATGGAGATCAGCTGACTCTGAGCATATTTACTTGATCAAACACGGCGGAACGACTTTTTCTTTTTCTTGCTCCACTATCGGCTTTTTCCTATTTATTAAATTATTTTATATTTTTCTACATTTGTTATACTGTTAGTAAAATGTTGAAGTACTCTCTAATTGGCAAGTTTAAATTAAAAGCAATATAAAAAATAAAAAAAATCTTGATCATAACTGAAATCTGAGGAAAACATACTGTATATTGTGATAATTTTTTTTGCTGTGTTGCACAGCCCTCCTTAATGGCATTCTTTATCCTCTGTGAAAAACAACAAATATTACAGCAGCTTACTGAGTCACTTACAGAAAATATTAAACGTTTTCTCCTTTGTCTGCATACGCTGTATTATACTGCCCCTAGTGGCCATGTCGCACACACCAGAAAGAGCTGCTATTGATTAATCATGAAGCGCAAACTTTTAAATGCTCAATATTGTTCAGTTCGGTATTTAAGAGAGCCGGTTTTCTCATAAAAAAGGGGAAAAAAACAGATTACAAAAAAATAATAATAATTTGAATGGGGAAATATGATTTGTGATCTACCTCAGGCCCCACTGTATGTTTGAGTGCTAGAAATAGGATGAAAGACAGGCAGTCTAGGTGGCTGCGATATTTTTCCACCTACAAAGACGAGGGCACAAGTATGGGCTTATTCGTATGCAGGGTGAAAAGCTACTGTGAAGTGGGCAATGTGTGAACTCTTGACTCATCACCATCATTGACATCTTATTTAAAGTCAATTTCATAGGGTCTTGTTTGCATAAAAAAATCATGTCCGTTGTTGTCCTTTACGATTACCATAAAAGTATCTAGGCTTGCTGATTTAATATTCTTTGCTTACCAAATAAAATGTGCTGCATTTTTGTGCATATCTGGAATTTCCCTTTGCAATATTGTGATAATACAGATCATTTTAATCACTTTAATAGTAATATGACATTTAATGTACTACTACTACTTTCATCGGACGTCCAACTTGTCCGATTAGGACTTTTCAACAAGACAAAGCACAGAGAAGTCTGGTGACGTGAAAGTGATTGAGCCCCTACATACGGGGCAAGAAACAATCAGTCAACAGGGGATGTGGTCTCTGACACCGCAAATGAGCCTGTCGTCTCCTCCGGTATTCAGTACTTTAACATCCATTCACACGTCACATCAACAGCAACAATTTATTACATTTTCTTGAAATCAACTTGAGTGGTGGCCAGTTTACTTGGGTATTAACATGGTGTGGGAAACACATACTAAATGTGACCTCCACACACGAGGGGTGTTAAAAAAAATCGATTTGGCGATATTACAGCGCACAATTCTCGAATTGATTCCATATGCGGCCGAATCGATGTTTAAGCATATATTTTTTAAGGAAATACTCAACAAAACGTCTTACTTAGGGTTAGGGTTCACACGTTAAGCATGGAAGAATGTTATATTAATTGAACATTAAGCCTTAATATTTTATTTCAGTGCTGTTTAAACAAGAAAACGATTGTTTGTTAAATACAGTGGCTCACAGTTATAAGCCTGAAGTTTCAGATAAATAAAAACATGTTCATAAAAATCTTACTGTGCACATGTACAAGTTTAAGATTAGTATTTTGTAAATTTGAGTTTTAAAAAACGCAATAATCAATTTATCAATCCATATCGGGATTAATTGCATCGAATTGAATCGTGACCTATGAATCGTGATAAGAATTGATTCGCCAGGTAGTAGGCAATTCACACCCCGAGTAGACACCCATAACCAGTGCAAAATGGTTGAGGCTTGACGCATGTCAGACCCCACTGGGGGTCTTTGATATACGGCAAAACAAAACAACCCTTTAATACTACATTGTAAAGTTGAAATGTTTTGACTGGCACTGTTGGACAGATATTGATTTAAAAACGACATTACAGTATAAAATCTGGCTTATGACAAGCGACATAAGAAAAGCAAACAATGGAAACGGCCAAAACGAAAATAAGGGTTAGTTGTCGGCACCGATACTAATACCTGGTGGATAGGAAACTGCTGACAGCACAAAATCGCCTCATCCTTAAGATGTAACATTTACAACTAATGCCCGCAAAACAAAATTCAATATTGCATACAATATTGAGATATTAGAGATGGAGATGTAAGCAGTAGCCTGACTCGTCACTTGACCCTCACTCACTCATAAATATTGTTCAATTGTAAACTATATTTTATGCCTTGCTCAGCAGTCCCCCCAAAAATGATTTCTTGCCTTGTTCTTGATTGATTTGATTCTGACTTTAAGCTTGCGTTACCAAATTCAATATGAACATTTGAATAGCAGCAGTCCCGACACGTTAGCTAACAAGAAGACGCCACTCAGTTAGCGCGAGGAAACGTATTTCCGTCGCCCTTCGAAAGGCCACCCCCCCCCCCTTTTTTTGCGTCGCCCTTTCACAAGGTTACGGCGGCATGTTGAAGACGCAGCAGTGGGGCTGACGTACTTTGAATGCCGGCCTGTTTCCCTGTGATAAGTCCATCACTGACTGCCGCCTGCGTGCCAGAACCTCTAATAACAGATTACCATGGAGCCGCTCCATGTGTTTTGCTTTGGCTTTGAGTCGTTTCATTACAAAACGAATTGCTTCATCATATTTCTGTGACTAATCCATAATAGCCTTAATGTAATAGGCGGCATGGACGGCGGCGCTGTGAGGAATGTGCATTTAAGAATATACTCGATGGGGCAGCTACTTTTAGACAAATACTCAATCGCGTCGAAATGACAGCTTTAACAATGACATGAAACATAATTGACTTGCATTTGAATACCCGAGCATTGTTAAGGGTCTCCATGCAACTGCTGTATTCTCCTTTCACATTTGTGACATTTTCAGAAACTTTGCATAGCTTAGTTCATTTATTTTCCTCAAAATAATACGAAATGTGTGACCAAACGCAATTGTGCAGCCTGGCTGTCGACAGACTTTCTGGTCTGGTTGCATTGCACATTGGATTGTTGGCTCAGGTATTCACTCACCCGCAGCCCAAAGAATTGCGGCTGCCTGAGCTGCCATATATAAAAGTGCATTACTAAGCATGCATTAGACTGTCGGTAACCTCTGCCAAATGGGACTCCAAACAAAAAAACAAAAAAGAAATGGAAACACTGTGGTTTAGCCTCCCACATGCACTTGTGCATGAGTCAGCAGAAAATGTCGACCAGTCTAAAGGAAGACTGCGGGTTAAATACAAACAAGAGCCACAAGTGCAATTTCTGTAATGTTGTTTACAGTGCATGGATGACATTAGAGGAGAGGTGAATGCATTTCCCGCAGATTTGCACATTCTCATTCAGTAGATTAGAGGAAATTTTACATTTAGCATATTGTATTTGTCAGAGCAAGATAAATACACTAGTTTCATCTGTGGTGCCTTTTTAATAGAATACAGTCAGGACGTCCTGACCTAAAATTGGCTTCAGTCGAGCATCACAGGCACGGCAGTAACCTGAAACCCCCGTGAGCGATACCTACAAATATACATACAAATATATCTTAAAAAGATGTGTAGAAATATTTGCCAATGAAATGAATGTTGGGTAACTCGCCATCTGAGGGTAAGGAAGCCCACTGGGGGCTACCTCAAGAGGTCTGAGCCGAAAGTCACCTTGGGAGGCCAAATTGATGAAGAGGAGAGTTTCATTCATTGCATTCCTCACCTACGAGGCAACAAGTCTCAAGCCAAATGCTTTATTTTGCTCTTGCACACCGAATGTGCTTTCTGGGCTGCACAATTGCTCTCACTTGGGAGCTTTGTGCACGTGCACTCTTGTCTTAAGCTCTGCACCACCATGTGTCCTCCCTTTGCACTATGTGGAGCGCTACTTCATCATGCTCCCACTCATCCTTTGTGGATTTTTTATTTTTTTTGCACCAAAAACAAACTGGAGGTGTGCTGTATTCCCCGCTGCTACCCGGTAGGCCCACCCCCTCCCTCCCCCCCCCCCCCCCACATCCGTACTGTATTTTATGTAGGTCATCAATGACAACATCTGCGATGTGAAAGAGGAGGCGTCTCAGCAGCATGTGCTTATTAACGATGCCCTTGCACCGAGGAGGAAAATAAAAAAAAATAGGAAGATGAGCGGGCGGGTGGGTGCAGGTTGGGGGGGGGATGCTTACCTTCTGTTGTCGCCTCGCCATGTCCGTGGGCTGCTTGGCGTTGAACGGATAGGCCACGCATCGCATGACGAACACATAGAGCTGCAGCTTCTTCTTGCGCTCCTCTTCCTCCCGCTGCAGCTTCTCCAGGTCGTCCTTCTCTTCGCTAGCGGCGGACGGGCTGGGGCTGGTCGGCCGGGCGCTGCTGCGGCCGCTGCTCGGCGCCAGTCCGCCGGAACTCTCGCTGGTCCTGCTCGGGGAGATGCGAGATCCGGCCTGCGGGGCCATCACTTCCTTGCTCTCCTCCTCCACTATCCCGTCAGACTCCTCCTCGCTGGACGACGGATCCAACATCTTGCTCTTGAGGCGATGACCTTCCTACTAAGGAGTCTGACCTTCCAAATTAGGTCCCCCCTCCTTCCTCACCTCGAGTGCGGCCGCAGTGTGAATGAGAGTCGGGGTCGGGTCGGTGGAGAGGCCCAGGTTGCACTCGGTGGCTTGGGAAGAAGTGAGCAGAGCGAGCGGTGCTGAGAGATGATTGCCGCTGCACACTGAGCATCCTCCGTTTGCGCCGAACCCGCGTCGATGCTTACGTGTTTTCTCTCTTTTATTGGCCAGTCCCTGCTGCGGATGCGAGGGGGAGGGAGGGGAGGGGAGGGGCACAAACGAGGGGGATGGAGGGCAGTGAGGGTTGGAAGAAAAAAAAAGAAAAGAAAGCAGGCGATGTGTCTCCACGCGTTCCGCTCCGCGCATGCGCAGTGCAAAGCTGTCCCTGGTCCTGAACGGAGAGTGGAGAAGGATGCTCGTCTAGGCTTCCTGGAGGCAGCAGCGGTACACCTAAAATGGCTGCCGTGCAGGAAATGCTTTGACGGTGAGGCCAGCAATAGAGCAGTCAGAGAGAGCAGTGCACCGCGTGTATGGCAGCAGGAAATACAGAGACCTGTTCAGAGGGCACAAAGCTCGGATGGGGCAGACTGTTTGCGCTAATTGGCTGTCACCCCCTGACAGAAATGATCCTGACTGCAGATTTCATTACACATGTTAACAGTCCCTGCGGTGACTTTAAGTACAATCTAAAACAATGTTTTCCAACCTTTATTTTGACAAGGCATCCATTTTGCAAAATGAAAATCTATTAGCACATCACCAAACAAAAGTTTCACAATGTCAATCCCCAAAAATGTTTGATGCGCACCCACTAGTGGCATTCTGATTAATATTGCGTTTGTGGAATTAAGCAAAATTCACCTGTTTTTATCAATCTCAAGGGGCGGCCGTTTTTGCCACTTGCTGTCAACTAAAACACAGGCTCAGGCCACGACCAATCACGGCTCATCTGTTTTCTTTAGCTAATCAGATTTTTACATCTCCCTAGATTGTGCAGGTGTAGCCAGTATCTAATGTCAGTGAGGGAGTTATTAGGGGTGTGCCAAAAAATCGATTCTCATAAAAATCGCAATTATCATTTAGTACAATACAGAATTGATTTTATTTAAATTATTTTATACTGTCTTGCCATTGTTTGTGTGTGCCTTTATTGGGAGCGCTGTTCATGTTGTACACAATTTGGCCACTTAGGGGCAGTATGGTTCCACGCGTTCTGATATACTTTTAAGTTGTAGCCATATTAGAGAGTAGAAGGAAAAAGTCACCGTCACGTTATTCCAATAAAAGTGTTTGTTTTTTTTGCAGCGTAGGAAGCGCATATGCCGGTGAGTAATGTTTCTCTGTATACATTCCTGAAGCGTTTTTGTATGAATAGCCGTTCTTTTGAGTGAGAAATGTGCCGCGAGTAGCGTGCTAATTAGCTACTGGAGTAGATCATGACGATTCTTTGCACATCAAAATTGAAGCATAAATCATTGTTAAGAAAATCATATTGAGTCAGAAATCATTCTGAATCGAAAATTGATTCTGAATCGAACTGCAGACCCAAAAATCGGAATCGAATCAAATCGTGAAACCCACCCCGAGGAGTTACACAGGATGTTAATTTCAAATCCATATACAAATCTAAAGTTAAACTCTAGCCTCTGGCCTTCCTGGGGGGAGATTAAATTGTCTCCCTGTGCTTGTGTGGATTTTTTCCAGGTACTCTCCAAAAGCATGAATATTAGGTTAATTGACGTTTGAATTGTCCTTGGGTGTGAACGTGAGTGTAAATGTTGTTTGTCTCGACTGTATGGCTGGTGATTGACTAACGACCAGTCCAGGGCAGGGTTAATAGTTTTCGCTATAATTTGTTTACGGTAGTTTAGTTTTATTAAACATAAAATGTATTTTCAGTTGATTCTTTTTGTTTTTAAAAGCATTCTGGTTTTTATTTGAGACATTAACAGTTTTATTTTCGTTTATATTATTTCAGGGCCAGGGTTAACCCCAACTTTTTCGCCAAAAGGATCGGCTCCATTTCAACCTCTATGTGAAAATAGATGGATATAAAGTTGATCACCATTCAGTACCAGAGACAAACTCTCCTTGTATGTTTTACATACTTGGCTAATAAACATGATTCTGATTCTTAAAAGTGTCCCACAATTCAAAGTCAAATATTTTAAAAGGCCAACATCTTTTCCTGTAATACACACAGATTCAGACATAAGGGCTTGTGTGCTGATATCACATTGCGAATCCTGAAACACTGTGAATCAGCTGAAGATGAGCTAACACAGGGTGATCTTATTACAATAGAGCCAAAGACGGGCCGAGGCAGGAGTGCGGCAAACCCATCGTAACTTCGCTGCCTCGCTTCCTGACACGACCTGTGGCCCGGATGATATCATTAAAAGTGACAACGTGTCAGCCTGTGTGAGTTAAGATGACAGAAGTGCACAAGTGGTCCCCCTATGGTGTAGAGCACATGAATGGGGACCATTTTAGGGGAAGCTCCTAAATTTGTGTCACAGAAGTGCTCCCATTTGGGGTTCAAGGTAAACTTTTTGGAATATGCCTCATTAATCAAACAAAGCTTGGATCCAAACCATCGCCATGCTTGACATCACACGGACATTAGCAAATCTTCAGCTCATTGAACATCTGGAAGATTACCGCCAGATGTGCTTTGATGTTCCTTTTTTTTTTAATATGCAGTGGTACCTCGGAGTTTGAACCTAATTCGTTCCTGCGAAGTGTTCAAAGTCCGAATTGTTCAACCTCCGAAACATTTTTCTCCATAGGAAATAATGTAAATGCAATTAATCCGTTCCCAAGCTCCAAAAACAGAAAATTATTTACATTTTTATTTATATATTTTTTTAAACAATACAAAATACCTTACCTTTTTTGTTGTGGTGTGATGGCATCAGTGGACGATAAATGCTATGTTAATGCTTGCTTTAATTCAGTGCTGAGTTTGTGAATTTTACATTGGGCATATTGTTAGACTACTAAGGGGACCTTGCGTGCGTTGTTTAACGTCAGGCATGTTCTTGAACAGGTAAGGGGGGGTCCTGCCAGTATTTACAGAAATAGTCACGGTAGTTACAACGGTGTGATAATCTCCTTCCTAATTCCACTGTGGTTCGTAGCACTGTACGTTTTTCTTTGCTGCCGCTGGCATTGTTGTCTTTCTTTGAGCCCATGGCGAAGAAAATTGTTGTGGAAAGATCAAAATGCACACACAAATGTATGGAGCTCCTCCTCCGGGAGTTTTCGCGATCTGACTGGAAATGAGTCAACGCATCGTCTCAACTACCGCGACGTGAGCATTCGGCTTCACTCGGCTACCCGTTCTCAAGGTCCGTTCGGCTTAGCTTGGGTGTTCGAACTCCCAAAATGAGTTCAAACTCAAAGGCATTTTTTTACTCCGATTTTTGGGTTGAAGTCCGATTTGTACGATTTCCGAGACGTTCAAACTCCGAGGTTCCACTGTGTATAGTTTAGACAACAGTATCACTCTGCAAATGTTCAGTCCGCTCTCCGTTAATGTCAAGTATCTTCAAAGGGTGAATACATTTGTGTCATTTGACATTTATTTTATTGTATAATACAGTAGTTAACATCAATGGAAAACATTGCTTGTAGAGTTAAAGAAACTTTTACGTGATTTTTTTTTGAATGAATATTAAAAAAAAAAGGCTACAAATGACACAATCTGCATGCTGCTGAGTTTAATAAACAGTTATATTTCAATGAAGTGTCCATGTTTTGTGGCGTCCGGAAGCCTGTTAGCCCATGGGCTAGCCACCAGCTAGCATAATAAACAGTTAACATTCCCTGAAGTGAACCGAGAAGTTGAAAATGAGTTTAAAGGGGCAGTTTAGGCCATCTAGTGGTGAACTAATAATTCATTCATTAAAAAAAAAACACTGTTTATTTCAATAATATGCAAAAAAAATCACATCAACATATTTTTATATATAATCATAGGTCTAGTAATTGCTAATTATTTTACATACAGTAGGTCGTGCCGTGCCGTGCCTTATAGGAAGTTGACATGTTTTGCGGCCATCTTTCTGCCATAGAGACCTGAAGGAGAAGAACTTCGCAAACGTTACGCAGTTAGCCTTTGGTGATAGTTGCAGCTCGCGTGGAACCCAATGGATCAACCGTCGCTTACGTTCCACAGGTGGGGCCTCACAGTCTCCCTCTGCTTTGCGCTTTGCTAGCTTTCCCTCTAGCTGCTCCAGCTAGTTCTTGCTAGCCACTCTTGCTCGCCCGCTCACGCTAACTCCTGCTCGCCAGGTTTCTCACTCCAAATAATAATTTAATGTCATATCTCAATTACTCAGCACTTATCTTCAATCGTTATTTAGAAACAAATCACAAAGAAACCATTTTACAGGGTCTTTATAAGGCTGATAAATTTGAGACGTTCCATCTTTTATTGATAAATTGCCGTAATCATCACCATATAAATCCAAAACAAAGTGACTAAAACAATCCATTTAACCATTCTTATTTGTGATTAGGTTTTTAGTAACGGCAGCACTTAAGAGTCTGCTGACATAAAGTACGCTAAGTGACAATACAAAACTTTACATCCTTTTGTACAATGATGGTAACGTTAGTGTTGACGATGATGATGATCCCAGACCGTTGTGTGTGTGTTCAGGCCCAGGGCGGCAACCACACACACGACTGAAGCGCTAACTCAGCGTGCACGGAAGACCGACGCACTTCTCCGTTGAAACTTAAGTGAAGGCGACAGCTGGACTGGCTGACTGCTGCTCCGCATGTTCTTCGCGCATTTGACCAGCGGATTCCCTGGAGGTAACCACACTTTCAAGAGACACTTCCGCTGCTCTTAATTTAGTTGCCTGTCTGCGCTAACAGGCTCTCTTAGTTGATTTTCTGTTTTTCTCCGTGGTCTTCAGCTTTATAAATTGTCTTCTTTTTTTTTTTTTGCACTAATCCCCTTTGGTCTTGTGCACACTATCTCCAAACCTTTTAAACATGAATAATTAACCGATGTTTTTAGTCCAGCGCCTATACGTCAAGCAGAGTGTGTGTATATGCATTAAATGTTGATGTTCTTTATGGTGGAACAGCAGCACAATTTTTCCCGAGATGAACATTTAGACCGTTAATCACACTCACAGTCCCGCTAAAAAAATAATGCCGACGTCCATTTATTAGCTATTTTTGATTGTTTCCAAGCAGTGAGTGGGGCTTGTATTGAACCCTGCTCTTCAACTTTAAAAATCTGAGGATTATTTAATTAATCCAGAGAGATGCTGGTTCAGTCAGATACAGCACATCTGTCAAATAAATGTTCTTGTATTAAAAAAAAAAAAAAAAAAAACACTGTGGCTGCAAAGATTTAGTCGGATAATAAATTGGCTGCTTCTTGAGACTTTCGCTAATATTAATGGGCCGAGACCATATCAAAGATTTGAACTTTCCCTCACCCCTACACGATAGATCAATTATTAATAACTGTCGCGGAGACTTGCCTGGCTTTAGCATTCACTTGAGTTCCTCCATGAATGTCTCTCTGACTGATTTTATTCTGAAAGAGATAAATGAACAACTATAGGGAGTTAATCAAAGCAGCAAGCGACAGGATTGGCGGATTATGTCAACACGCGGTTGAATTTTTCATTGATGTGCTGGCGTCCTTGGAGCGTTGACGCGGGCGGTATACGTATGTGACAAGGCAGACGTTGCGGCGGGACTGAAATATCACACAATAACTGTGTTTTAATATATTCATGACTTGCCTCTGGTCTGACATTGAGCATTTTTATAATTGATTGAGAGTAGAGGAGGGAGAACCGTGAAATGTTTTGTCTTTAGAGTCAAGCGAGAGTGTGTGTGCGCGTCATTGTTGATTCACAGCTGCTAAAATGGTGTTTGAATTTGTGTAGAAAGTGGGAATAATGTCCGACATATTCTGGATACACAATGTGACAATCTGTCAGGTATGATCGCTGCGTCCTTTTCCACACTCGATATGTGAATACGCCACATTTGAAGGGAATGACAGGAGACGTTTTGATTGATGGTGAATGGATCTGTGTTCACACCCACAATGAAGCAAACTGCCCTTTTTTTTTTTTAATACGCTGTCTGCGATATTACAAACACGCCTCGGTGCAGGTTTACGCCATGCTATGAAATAGAGTCCACAAATCTAAACTAACTGCACACGCACACACACACACTTTAATACTAACGTAAAGCTATAAACTCACTCACCATAAAAATCAACATAAACAAATAAAACAAATTCCCACACTTGCATACACAAAAAGTTTCATTAAAACATTATAACATGCTCTCCCTCACACACACACACACCCACTAGCACAAGGCTACAAACACATTAGCCATAAATTTCAAAATGAAAAAAAACACACAAACTACCACATTAGCTATGTGCTCACATTCAGTATAAAATGATGTGTTCACACACCAACAGATCATGTAAAAAGACACTGGACATAACACAACACGCATATAATAAACTAGACAATAGACAAGTAAAGAAATAGAAAAGAAAAAGTACCATAACAATAGCTTTTGTGCTTTTCTGCCTTATTTTGCATTATTAAATCATTATTAATATTTATTCACAATACTGATTCATTCATTTATTTTTGTTATCAATTAATTAGTTTGACATGTCTTTTTTTTTTTTTTTTTTTTTTTTTTTTTTTTTTTTTTTTCTTTTTTTTCTTTAGAGCTCAGTATTGTTCATTCGGAAATGTCATCATCATTGCTCTTTTTTTTTTTTTTTTTTTTTTTTTTTTTTTTTAAATATATATATATATATATATATACACATATATACATACATATATACATATATACATACATACATACATACCTTTTTTTTTTTTTTTTTTGTGTGTGTGGGTGAGTATGTGTGCGTGCGTGCGTGCGTGCGTGTGTTTGTTAGCTCACCAGAAAACCTATTAGAAAAAAAAAATCTTATACCGTTCACCTAAATCGAACACCAGGAGACCCGAGGGGACCGAAGAAAACCAAGGAAGGTGAAATCCAGCACCGACCAGACACCCCCCACCAGAACTCCTCCCCAGCCCAAGAAACATCCAGACCCCAACAAATCCAAAAAACATAAAGTCAGGGAGGCCTCAAGAGACCAACGGAGAGACCGAGAAAAGGAAGGAAGGACAGACGAAGCCGCGTGAGATCCGAGACACCAGCCTCCACCGATTCAATAACCTGAGGAGGAAACAGATTGTGTCTGAGTTTCGGTAGATGCTGGTGTGGTGGATCTGGCATGCATGAAAATCTCCACCAAAGAGGGGAGCCGTCGACCCCCGCCGGAACAGAGCAAGCGCAACACCTCAGGGCCCCCCAGGCCGCGGCAGCGCCAAAGGACGACCCCCGGGCCCCACCAGGGCCACCGGCCGGAGAGCAAACCCAGGAGCAGGAGCGCCCCCCGCCCCAACACGGCCCGCGCCCCCGGCCCAACGCAGCAGGACGGGGCACTGCAGGCCCACCAGGCACCCCACCGGCCCCCAACCCCCGCCCTCCCACCACCCCCCGCCCCCCATCCACCCCCCGCCACCCACCCCAACCCAGCCCCAGCCGCCCCCATGCCCCCAATCCCCCAGACACCCCCCACCCCCAGCACCCCCCCACCCCGCAACCCCCACCACCGCCCCCCCCCCCCAACAAAGCCGCCCCCCCCCCGACCCCACCCCGACCAACCGGCAGCCCCCCAACCCCCGACCCCCAGCCCCCGGGGACCACCCGCACCCAGGCACCGGCGCCGAAGAGGGGCCGGACAGCGGAGCGGAGAGGGCAGCCGCGCCCACCCCACCTGACATGTCTTTATTGCATGGCTGATTTTACTCAGCGCTGCATGCTGCAATGGTTGTTTTAATGTGCTTTAAATAAAGTTGAGTTGAGAAAATTACCAATCTTATACAGAAGCGTATGTCGCTTATTAATGAGGAAAAGCTTTGTCCATAAAATATCAAATATTTGTTGTGATATTTTTAGGCTTTTATGTGGGCATAAGTAGAAATGTCCACATAACATTTTGATGATGAGTGATTGCAGTTTTCCGATATGGCACGGCTCCTTATGGCCCACCGGCGGGTTTGGGTCTACTCAAAACATTAGACACGCAAAACACAGAAGTGACTCTAAAACACACTCACAAATGCACAAACAAGTACTCACCAGAGATGCTAATCATGTATTAATGTGTGCAGATTTTTGCAGGTTTGTTTTGATGGTCAAAGTTTTGCTCTAACCAACCAATCAGAGGGCGGGAAATGCTAACATTATTGTGGTCCTGTGATGCGAATAAGTGACGTGCGCATTACGTTTGCGCATGCGTGAGGGGAAAAAAAACAGCGAGGCACCACGCACCATAATGCACCGTGCAGTCGAGATGCGCACTTCGCTTATTTGAAATTGTATTGGTTAAATGAAACTGTCCTATTGCTAATATAGTTTTCAGTTGGCCAACTGTGGACAGATTAGATCTACGTGGCAGCACATAGCAGCTGAAATCTGATTGTATACAAGTCGAACATTCTCATACCCGTATACGAAGCAGTGCAGCCAAGAGAAATGTTACGAAAAGAAAATAATAGAAACCCTAAGAAGCACACATGACGTACAGCAAATATAAATATGCACAACCACACACACACACACACGCACACACACTTAGACAAACAGAGAGGTTCAGGGCTTCTCAGGGGACGCTCTAAAATATTTAAATGCTGAGGTTTTTATATATATATATACACATGCGAGATTGATGGAATAAGGTCAGTGTCAGTGTTGCAGCTCCTTGCACATCCCAGACAGCAACATGACGCCACGCACTTGCAAAACTAACGCACGCGTGCACGCGTGTGTGTAAGTATGCAGGCTGGGGCTTAGCAAGGCTGAGGCTGCAGTGCCTTCAACAGCAGTATTTGGCTTGTTGGTGCAAGGAGGAGCCCATTTTCCAGACAAATCATTTTACATAACACAGTCCTCCACATTTTGCTCCCAAAATAGAAAAGGTAATTCTCAATTTTCCACCAATCACTTGCTGCAGGTTCCTTCATTTGACTGCATTTTTTTCCTTCTGACTTTGACCTCACTTCCTGCATTTAACAGCAATAGACGTGAGTTGAACTCTCAGTTCCTCTTCTACGATTTAATAGCATATCGCTTTTTAGATTAAGTTCAGAGACGAAGCTTTAAACTACGGAGGCGGCACATGCCTGCGGGAAATGTAGCTTAGATACGTTGAGGCCTGTCAAAAAAACACAAAAAAAACCACCAGATTTATGCTTGTCTCTTTCCTCTCGTAGATTTTAGGGTGGAGCAAAAAGATGATGCCAGAAAAAGATTCATTAATAATGCAACGTGAGGATGAAGCCTCGCCACTTTACTATGGTGGGAGAACACCCCACCTCCCCCTCATCCCATCACCTATTCTAAACGCTGAATTATTGAGTGCAACCATAAGTGAGTGAATTAAAATGTAACTATAATGTGCGTGTTCCTTTCAAGAGGGCACAATCGTCACCTGCATTCTGGGGCAGAAAACGGGTTCATTGCTTTGGAAGTGTGGAAGGGCTCATATATGATATGCTGCTGCCCTCTTATGGATGTACTCCATCATTGGAGGCTGACGGAGGAAATTTGGGGGTTTTGAAATTGCTTCTTAGCAGACCCTCGAGGCCATCATGGCATTGATGACGTACGTTTACAACCTTGAAATTCTAATCGTATTGATTTATTCACAACTCTCTGTTGTCTTCATTTTGTAGCATTTCATTTGGCTGTACTGTTTTTAGTATATGTAGACATTATTTTTATTTTTGTATTATTATTTGTATTTTATTATTTAAAAATAATATTAAAATGCATTTTATTTTAATTTTTTATTGGATTTAATTTTGTATTGGATTTTGGCCTCAATGTTCTGCAAACTTCAATATAATCTGCTCACTTGTTTATTTAACAAAGCAGCTTCAGAAATTTACCTCACACCACAATGCCGATTATTTAGTACCAATACCACTAGTACTTTTCAGACATACCCCCCCCCCCCCCCCCACCCCCCAAAACCCAAAACAATGACAGATAGTTTTAAACAAAGACCTACAGTATATATCATAATGCAGAATTTTCCTTAAAATTGCATGAAATTAATGGCAATATTCTACTCTTTTAATTTCTAGTTCCTGGTCGTAAAACGGGCCACCAGTATTGGCCGCCCTGATACTGGCATCGGCTTCCGTTACAAGTACCGATACCTTGAAAAAAAGACAGATATTGGCCTGATACCGATACGTGGCATCGTTAATTGCTCATCGCTCGGTGAGTATAGTGTATTTTATTTAATTAAGAAAAAAAATGTTGTCATGTTATTGGTTGGATAAAAACAGATTCTGAACTAGATCATGCACATGGCACAATTACCTGTTGTAATATCATGTTTTTATATTTGTATTGATGATTTCTGTGTCGTGATAATGGTGATGTTAAGAGGGGGTTTAAGTTAGGTTAGAATCCACTGAAACCCAAGGTACCAAATGCAGTGCCTGTGACTGCTTTCTTTGCTTTACTATCATTTTCTCTACTAACTTTATTACGTAGTATCGGCAGTAGTAATATCAACACATTATTTAGTGTATTTAATTATTGATTGCAGCTTTGGAAAAGCTTAACTAGGGATGCCAATTTCAATTCAGCTGAAGTTGCGAAAGGTATCAGCAGCAACGGGAAGGGAATCGTATGAAAAGAACAAATCAAACATGTAATATACAGAAAAAACAGAAGAGGTCGCCAAAACAACTCAGTGTTTGTTCCACTCTACTGTACGTTGTATTCTTTGATCTGCTTCCGTCATCATTCATTCATTCATTTTTAAAATAATAATTATTATATTATTTTATTATTATATCATATGCACTGCATATAAACGAGACTGTTTATGAACACAATTTTTAAGGTGTTTTTTAAATAAGGATATTTTCTGTAAAAAAATAAAAAATAAATAATAATAATAATATGGTTAGAGTTTGGAGGAAACACATCTATCCATATTGCCTGGGGGAAATGTTTGCAAACTGAAGTTCATAGAACTGTAAGTTGAAAGGTGCCGAGTTCGATATGCCATGTTGAAATGAATACACTTGCGAAATCTATTTGACTCCTCCTTTGGGAAGTTAGTGTACCTCATGTGAGCCCTCCCCTCTGCTGGATTCTCTCCTCTTATGGTCCAATCTCAGCCCGATGACAAACGCTGCAGATACGAGTGGACTTTGGCCATCTCTGGGATTTTAAATGTGTATGGTTATATTTGCCCCGGTAAGTATCTTTCTCTTCATTTATTTCATTAAAAATGAACTTATTATTATTTTACTTATAAAGTAAATTAGTTTTTCATGTGCTTAAAATAGAAGTAATACTGCAGTAAGAGGTTGGTGAATCTTTATATAAATATTTCTTTCCAGTGTGCAGCCACGTAAACGTCCTCGGTTTAAAGCACATGTTGTGTCCGGTGCTTTGAATTTAGCAATATTGTGAAGGTGCAGCTGTCGAAACGTTTGATGCAAAAATGAATCCGCCTGCACTGCTGCGGCCACCCTCTAGTGCACAGTGAGCAGCACTTCCCACCTTTAAATTATTCAGCTTTTGTTTTCAAACCAATTAGAAATTTTCATAATCAGTCCTGTGATTTATTGATGGGAATACATTATTGCAGTAAGCCACAGTATACACTCACTCGAGCAATGTCCTCTGATAGTCCTTTAACTCATACAAGTGAATGTTTTTTCTCCTCATGTGACTGCTATCATATTCTCTTCCTCAGATTTTTGCCATTTGTGCGTTTGCAACATGCGGCGGCTACT
Organism: Leptonotus elevatus; assembly: GCF_054856555.1. NCBI lineage: Eukaryota > Metazoa > Chordata > Actinopteri > Syngnathiformes > Syngnathidae > Leptonotus > Leptonotus elevatus. The sequence continues at coordinate 15,858,526 of NC_141248.1, read as the reverse complement.
ATGGGCACCTCCGGGTTAAAGTGGACTGTGCGGATAGCAGGCAGAGTAACAGGAGCATCAACATTGAATTTGGCTATCCATTCAGGTATACACCGTGCCAACTTTGACTGATCATTTTTTTTGGGACAATTTTATGTATTGGCGTGTATTGCGTGTCATGTCAACAAAATCATATATCGAGCAGAGGACAAAAAGAATATACATGACAATGAACGCTTTCCTGCTACCAATAATTCGTTATTATCAAATAGGACCTTTTGAATAAGTTCCACTTTCTCTCCGACGTTTTTAAATAGTGTACCGTGTGTCAATATTTTTAGCTGCATTGTCTTTCTCTTGATTGCCCCTTTAAATAGGTTGTTGAGCTATTTATGTTTCAGAACAACTTGTTGCCATTAAAGCTTCGTGTATGGGAAAGTGTTACATTATTAATAAGTTGAAGAAGGACATCGGTGTTACTAAGTCCATTGCCCAAACCGGTAAGCCAAATAAATAACACCATTTGTTAATTTAAACTTCCTTGAAAAGTAGACTCACTTAGTACTTTGTTTACGGAAGACACACCTCGCATGAGTGGCAGAGAAATAAGATGATCTCTGTATCCTGTCACTAAATGAAGCGGTCTCTCTGAGCAAGCAGCCCAAAGGCATTGTGGGTGCACGCCGCTAGACAGGATCAATAGTGGAAACATTCTGGCGCGTCAAAATGGACCACTTAAGGTTACATTCTTGACTGATCTGGCTCCGAGTGCATTTTGGTCTAATGATGCAGTGAAACATCTCCGACAAAGGGCCCTTTAAATTGGACTGGCTTCCTGCTTCCACATCGCAAATGACGTAAGCTCATTTAGACAAAAAAAAGTGGAATACATTGACAAGGATGAGCGCAAAAAAAAAAAAATTGAATTTCATTATGGACAAATCTGAAGAAATATTTCCTGTAACGGCTCTTTCAATTTGATCTAACATGAAATCCACCCATGTAAAATTAAATTTTAACTGAACTTAAACGCCACTCCGGCTGTGTCCAAATGTCCACGCGTGTCCCTTAACGCCTCATTCACTACATAGCCCTTCACTATATAGTTGCTTAATATGTCGTGCCCTCATTCTGTTTGGCGATTCGGACAGCCAAGCTCACGACTGTCTCCTCTTCGCACATCACGTGACCACCGTAACTCTTTCGACGCACCCGCGCATAAATCTCCGACTATTTATTGTGAATGAAAATGTTGTAAAACTGTACTTAATTTCTTTGGTTGTAAATATGTTCAACTAAAACGATAATTCATTATTTCCGTTGTATATATTTAATACATGGCTTTGATTCCCGCGCTTGTTTTTTTTTTTTTTTCATACTCGCAATGCATTGCTGTCTTTAGCAACCCGGTTGAGTGAACATCAATGTTCAGTGTGTTTGAGAAGTGGTGATGATTGTGTTATTTTTTGGTGCCTTGTAAACCGCACTTTGACATTTCTTTTTGATTTGTGTTTAATGCCAAAATATTTGTTGATTTTTGTAATTTCATTTTTTTTTTTTAATAATAATCAGAGTGCATTGTGGGTAATTTTGAGTGCCCTACATTTTCGCTTCCTGGCCATTTGGACGTCACAAAATTTTCTCTTTAATTAACAGTTCAGTTTGCGGGGAAAGCAACGCCATCACTTTTTGTTTAGTGACTTTCTAGCATTCAAATATTCTCGAGTTTTGAGTATAACTAAAGGTAAAAAAAATATATATAGCACTTGTCCTTATTTGAGTGATGGGTGAGCTTGAGCCGATCCCAGCTGACTTATTGTGAGAGGTAGGCTGGTTGCTAGTCACTCAACCACAAACAGGAAGAATATATAGACGCCTTCTTAAAATAATAGCCTAAGTCATTTTTTTTTAGATTTTTCAGGAAACACAAAAAAAATTAACCATTTGCATCACGAGGAGCTTATTTAATAATAATGTTAATAATTTTTGCAAAAAAAATGTCTTAGGCAATTATTTTGGGTGACAATGTATGATCTGTAAAACTAACTAAACATCCTATCGCAATACATATTTTCCATGAACAAAAATTGAGAACAAATCTGCTTTTCCTCTGCAGATTACAACAAGTGCATTTCAAAGCTCCGCTATGTGAAACAAAGAGAGAGGAAATTATCTTCCTGGACGGCGACTTTTCCTCTGCTGCTCAGTTTTTTGTCACTGTGGGCGTGATCACTTTCCTCTACTCCCTACTGGCAACTGTGGTCTACATATTTTACCAGAACAAATACTTGAAGAACAACAGAGGCCCACTCGTGGTCAGTGACTGTTCAACCTCTCCAGTAGCAAGACCAGACGTTGCTATATTCACTGATTTGTGTTCCTTCTGATGTGCAGGACTTTGTGGTGACATTCATCTTCTCCCTCATGTGGCTCGTCAGTAGTTGTTGTTGGGCCAAAGCTCTGTCTGACATCAAGATGGCTACAAAGCCTACCAAGGTGCTGCTGCTCATCCCTGCCTGCTCGGCTCAGGAGAACAAATGTACAGCTGCGCAGGAACCACATTGGTCTCGCCTCAACACGTCTGTGGTGGGTAGAAATCGGGCATCTACAACAATTTAAAGCAACATGGAAGGAAGGAGTAAGTAAGTGGTGGCTGGTATTCACAGTTTGGAACGTGTTTGCCGAAAGGCTGATTTTCTGTATCTAATGTTTACAAAGAACAGTATATGCTAACTGCAAAAGTGGCCCTCATCATCTTAATGTGTCCTTCCTTTGCCCTTTTTTGCTCATTATAGCAACAAAAACAAAAGATGTTATGTTTATGTCTCTTTTTTTGTTGTTGTTGTCATGACATATTTTTCACCGGCAGTTGCTAGGCAGGGGTTCATGGGGTTCAATCATAACAATGAAAAAAAAAATAGCTTATGTTGTTATTCCACTGTACAGCAAACAGACAGGAAGTCAGGACGGACACACACAAAATAAATTATTTCAAAACATTATTCATCACATGAATTTTCCAATGGAGCCACTGCTCTTAATTAAATACAGTATAAATACTAAGGGTGTCAGGTGATTAACATTTTTTATCATAATTAATATCATGACTTCAACAGTTAATTAATCACAAATTTGATATCTGTTCTAATTGTACAATAAAATGCACAATACATCTTTTCCATACATTTTCATACTCTTGTTAGCATAAAAGTGGAAGAAACATGGCTGCATCTTTTAGTCATTGATACATTAATTTCATAATAATTCATAAAATGTTGTTAAAATTAAAAATATATACTGTACTGCAAAAAATAAGTGATATTAATTTCTGTTGAAGTCATATTTCTGCCTCTAGATGGCATAATTGCATTTAAGATGGTGACAGCTCAGTGCATTTTTGAAGTATTTGTGAAATTCTGCATATTTTTAAAATTGTAAAATACAACTTGACCCCAGTCTCCACAAATATATGCATTATTATTACATGCATTACTGCTAAATTTTGACATAGACGTGTGCTGCATTGCGACTGGAATTCCCCCAGTTTGTCGCATTAAAGGAACTTTAAATTAACTCAAAATTAACTCACTCATTTTGACACCCCTAATAATTATTATTTTTTTAATTCTCAGCATTCACTCAACTATAACATTCATTCTTTACATTTTCTCCCTCCAGGTTTTTGGTTTTGTCAACGTCGTCCTTTGGGCTGGAAACATTTGGTTTGTCTTTAAAGAGACGGGCTGGTACAAGATGGGGCAGCGGTATCCCACCAGGAGCACTTTGGGAAAACGAGAAATGCGTCAGCGACTCTACAGCGAGAGCAGCTTTGACCTTCAGGAGGAAAGTGTTGGCGCTCAGCCGTCCAAACACAACAACTTCAACCAGACAAAAGGGGATTTAGGGATGCAGGTGTACCGGCAAGGCAGCTTCAACCAATCACAAGTGAGCCGTGGCCTCCCACAAACCTATCTTGGTCAGCCAGTCATTTATGACAGTAAGGGAGAAGCCCTGTGATCATGTCAATGAGAAGTAATGTTGCCTTATGTCTATTTTATTGGATACATGTGACACTTGTATTACAGTAAAAATGGTGTGTTTTTCATACAGCTAAAGTTTTGATGTCATCTTTACTGACCGCTTCATTTAAATGTAATCACACTGTGAAAACGTATATGGTGGGTCAGCTACTTCACATAGTTCACTTGTTGTTGACGAATTCTCTGAATGGTCCCTTATATGTGTCTGGTATCAAAATGTGTTATGTATGGAATCCTATTGATGTTTAACAAACATATTGAAGAATAAATAACAGCGCAAACAGAATTGTGTTCAAGCACATTATTATTATTATTATTATTAACATTATTATTAACATTATTATTAACATTATTATTAACATTATTATTAACATTATTATAATCGTTTGTAAGCATCCTAAGGGTCTTAGTCCTTCTTATGTTTCAGAATTTCTTAGACCATATGAAGCGGGGGGGATTTTAATCTGCAATTTTAGTATGAAAAGTGCTTTATAAACGTATGGATTGATTGATTGCTTGATTATTAAAGCATATTTTATCAAAGATGACAGAATATACTTTGTTAATACTGCATTTAGATTCTAATGTCTCCATAAATTGTATGTCTAGCTGTAACTGTAAATTTCACTATAGAATTCAAACTGATTTATTGTAAGATTTTGAGCGGCACAACGTATTACAGACCACATTTGCGCTTCAGTATTTATTTTGATAGATGAGTGGTTGTTTCCAATTTTTTGTATTCTTCTGAGTTTTTAATGTTGGATATCTCAAGATTGTAATCAATCTTTTTGTCGTTGTTGTTGCTTGTGTTTCACTCTCTCTCTCTCATCTTGTTGTTTTTTTCCTCTCCTTGTGGAACCTGCAACTGACTGTGATTGTTATTGCCTTAAACAAAAATAAAAATTAAATAAAATGAAATGTGTTTTTGTCCACTTGCAAACGATTCATTTTAAATAGACGGATTCAGTGCAATTTAATGTTGCACTATTCGTTTGCTTGCATTCGTATTTACAGTAGATCTATCTAATTTAAATCCTAAAATTCCAAATGTTGAATCTTTTTACTCAATTTTGCTACAGAAACTATCCTAAAATGTACAAAAATAAAATTATTTCATAATATATTATATCTCTTTGTGTCCATGAAAAAAGAAAAAGAAAAAAAAGTCAGCGGTGATTCAAAGCCAGCAGGCAGCAGGTTGAAAGCAAAAGAGGGAATGATAAATGAATAAAGCTTCTTGTGGAGAACATTAAAGTGTACTCCATGCAGCGTACCTGGATTATCTCCATTGCAAAGGCCAGTGGGATAATCCCCCCTGGTGGCCGTTTCATCTCATTTTAGACAATTAGCATAATACCTACAGTAGCCATACCGAAAACTCCCACTAATGACTTGTCAATTATCTTTGCTTGGATAAAGCCAAGACAAACAAGTGATTATATTTCAATTAAATTGTGTGCCTAAGGCCCTTACTGAACATCCATAAAGTAAACTAACAATATTTTGCTGTTTGGACAGCCCATCTTTATGTGCGTTGCATAAAGACAACACTGTTTACTGTGCAGCTCAGAGCAGGTTTATGGGAAGCGAAGTTTAAATTGAATAAGTGTGGCGTCTCGCTATCCTCAGGACAAGATGTGTTCTTTGATTGCTTATTGGGATGAGATATTATCAACCTAGCAATCTAGTTTTGATACTTGATGGTATGTTGTTGTTTTTTTTATGATAATGTTGTTTGATCAAGGCACGGTACAAAGTGGTTAGCATGTAGGCCTCACAGTTGAGAGGTTCTGGGTTCAAATCCTGTGTTGAGTTTGCACGTTTCTCCCTGGGCTTGTATGGGTTTACTCTGGGTCCTCCCACATTCCATTGCTGTGGGAACGAGTCTAGTCTACTGTATTTTTTAATTTGGTAGGAGCGCTACCCATCCCTTGGCGTTACAGTGCATCTCCAGTTTGGTGACAAAAAGAAGGTATGACTTTAGACTCTGTTAAACCAGGTCTAACTAGTGGTACAGGTGTTTTTTTTTTTGTTTTTTTTTACTAAGATGACAAGAATCTTCTTCTTAACATCAATTGAACATCCGAGTATTTAAATGTGGTTGTCACTATTTTACGACTTCTGAATTCATTTTTTTTATACATATAAACAGTATAATAATAAAATTGTGTAGACTATTTGTAATAATGCGATGAGGTGATTTATATAATTTTCACTGTCATAATGGCCTTCATAAGGAGCCCATAATAACTACAATGTGGCCTGTGATAAAAATGAATTTGAAACACCTGCCCTAAATTGCCCATAGGTGTGACTGAGAGTGTAAATGGTTGTTTGTCTGGTATGTGTCATGTGATTGACTTGCAACCAGTCCAGGGCATACCCCGCCTTCTTGCAAAAAAATCAGCTGGGATATGCCATTTTGCCTGCAACCCTAGCGCTACAGGAAATGCATGGACTTTGTTTGATTATCCTTTCCATGGCAATTGAATTATTTTAACCTTTAAAAATCATTCGTCGTTTTTTGTTTTGTTCGTTAGTCAGTCAGTTACACAACCATATTCCGAAACCGTTGTGGTGAGATGGCCCTTGCGCCAAAGAACAGAACATATTTTCTATGTTGCAATGTATTCATCAATGTATAAGTCGGAGAGAATGTTGACTTCCCCATAACTGCAATTTACGTTTAACAGAATCTAAAAAGCTAATCAGCGAAGTCCATCCGAGGCCGTTGTTCACGGCGAACATCCTCCTGGAATTACATGCACTTTGTTATCAAGGCCTCACTTTGCAGCAGTCCTCTTTCTGGTCCAAGTAATTAAATGGCGAGGAGAAGTGAGGCTCCTCTCTGCGGGGTGCTGCCCCTTACACAAATGCTAATGGGATGCAGGTGTCCAGGGCCGCCTCTCTGCGCTAGTAAATTACAGCGTATGCGCTCCCAGCTTGACAATTAGGATCAGAATGTGTGAAGGAAATAAAGGGTTGCATCACGGGGATAAATGCCACATTGCGTTTTTGTGCAGTACAGTGAAACCTAGTTGAGCTAATGTGTTACAGTCTTGTGTGTCACATTTGTTATGAGTGAATTTCAAGCAGTGTTGACTTTCATTAATAAAACAACCTGGCATTGACCTCTCAAATGCAAATGATATTCTACACTTTGTGCTTATAATGTACGCGTACTATGAAGCAAGGGCTGTATCTCAAATTCTTGAAATAATGATGACCTTGGTTGAGAAATGCTCTCAAATGGACCAGGTGGTACTGAGGATTGCCTCCAGAGAGCAGTATAGCATCAAACAGCATTCCACGTTGCACTGCTACGCCACTGCAAACTACAACCATCCAAACATCCATCCATTTTCTGAACTACTTATCCTCACTAGGGTAATAATAATAATAATAATAATAATAATAATAATAATAATAATAATAATAATAATAATAATAATAATGAGTATGATAACAATAAACACATTGTTGAATGAACATTTCTCTGACCTATCAATGAAAAACTGCGCATTCTTATCTTTATAAGTGGAGTATTTGATAAAGCTCTACAAACGGCTCCCTTCTGACGTTTGTCAACTCTGTGCTATGTGAGAACTGCATTCCCACACTCTAAAAGGGAATCGTTGAACCAGTTTAAGATTACAAATTGGATTGTTGACCAATTTTAAAACGTTTTTTTTTTTAAATGCTTCAATTGGCAGCACAGGGTTGAATTAATTCAATGTAAAGTGAATATATTAAGTTTAATTTATTATGAGTTCATTAAACTTAATATGCTTGCTTGAATTAAATGAATCCAAAAGTAATCCAAAGTGAATATATTAAGTCTAACGAACTCCTAATTAATTAAACTTAATATATTTACTTTGGATTCATTTAATTCAATCGTGTGTTACCAATTGAAGCACGTTTTTTTTTTTTAATTGGCCAACAATTCTCTTTTTAGAGTGCAACGTCATGCTCATGACTCATAATGACGGTTGCTCACTTCATTTCCAGATCATCTGTTTGCGCGTTCCAAGACAGCAAATAGTTTTAGCATCCATTTCCGCAAGGCCTTATGTGTGATTAGAGGATTCCCAACAGATTGCTCAAAGCGACTTTCAGCCGTTGACACACTTCCTGGGATTATCACACAACTTAACTACCATTTGGGTGTTAAGGCGCGCGTCTGTGATTAAACTGCGTGATCACCTCTGCAGCTGCCAGTGTGCTCCGTCGTGAGAGCCCCTTTGAGCGAAGCGTGCATTTCAGACGTCAGGAGTGTAAGTGTGCCTATGTGGATAAAACGGGGCAGCTTGCAAAGTGGCTCCATATTAAAAAAACGCAGGGTGACATCAGTCGCAGTGCTGTTATTGAACAATTTGTTCATGCATTTTGTATGAAAAGACAAAGCAGATTCCAACATAAAACCGTTCATTTTGTGCAGGTGTATCGTTGCAGAGTTCAAACTCATCACTTTGTTTTAAGCTGTTCCAACGTGTAAATATGAACCCTTGCTGCAACCTTCTGTCTATCTTACTCAAATTTGGACCACCCACCGTGATGACTAATTAGAGTAAGACTAAAATGAGTCACATCCTGCTGATCATGATCTTATTATGTTATATCATGATCTTATTATAATGTATGTAAACTTACATTCAAACTTGAACCTAAGCCTTAATGGAATCCATTTTCTGCTAAAGGTAAAAAAATAAAAAGGGACAACGTACAAGGCAAGAATCAAAAGGAGTACACAGATCTTTTCATGCATGCATTTATTTACTCCATCCTATGTTTTTTTCTTCTTTTGGTCAAATACATAAAAACAATCACACTGGTAGGCCAGTGAAACATGACATAATTACATGAAAATAGCCTCACATGATTGCACATGGGCCACGTGTTGATAGTCGAGCGTCGTCGAGTGCCGTCAAACTCTGTGCAGTGAGTCACAGTTCATTCACACACTCGCGTGCACACAAACAGACCAGACAACACGATGCACAACCGCTGCAGCCTTCTGGTATCTCTCTTGCACTGTTTTTTTTTTATATACATATTGACAAGTGAGTTGATATTCGTTAGTGTGTTTTTGTCCAGAGTCCATTCATATTCCGTAATTCCATTTGGCAAAAGTCCAAGATGTTTTTTTTTTTTTTTCATGGGATCGTTTACAAATCTGGATGCAATCACTAAGGAAAACGTCCATTGATTTGGAGCTGTCATCATATTTAAGACACAGAAGACACTTCTGTCTTGCTGGCGGACACGGAAGTCTCATCCTCCACCATGCCGCCCATTCCAATAGTGCTCAGCATGCAGTTACGGAACTAGAAAAAAAAAAGAGCAAGAGAAACAGGGAATGTAACAGCAATATTCGCAAGCGCCACTAAAGACGTCAAGAAGACAGTACGCGGCACCGACCTGTTTGTTAAACAGCACGTAGATGACTGGGTTGTAGAGGGCGGAGCTCTTTGCAAAGAAGGCGGGCAAAGCAGCAGTCAGAGCAGAGAAGTAAGCTCCCTTGTTCATGAAGATCCAGCCGGCGAAGGTGGCATATGGGGTCCAAGCGATCAGGAAGCCAAAGACCATCAGGACGCACATACGTGTCACTTCCTTCTCAGCTTTTTGGGTGGAGGCAGAGTCCTGCTGCTGGGCTGCAGCCTTGAAGTAAACCATAAACGTTGTTAAAGACCCAAACTCAAATTTATTTATTTTTTTCAGGCGACAGATGGGTGATTTAATGCGTCGCACTACTTACAGCTTTGACTGTAAGCACAAGGCTGCCGTAAGTGAAGAAAATCAGGAAGACAGGGACGAAGAAGTGGACGACAAACATGTAGATAACGTAGGATTCGTTGTTAAAGCCTGGGGCCAGAGTGTAGTAGTCGGGTCCGCAGGAGCACTGCATGCCCTCAGGGAGGTATCTGTGTAAGAGTGATCATGTATGATTCCACTTAGAAGCAATATTTTGGCCCAAGTGGTTAGCACTGCAAGGTGCAATGCTCTCATTTTGCTTCCACTGTCCCAAAACATGTATGCAAGGTTTGTAGGCTCGAGAATTTGAAGCTCTCTATGAGTCACTAAAGTGAATGATTACCAGGCCGCGCCTGTTGACATTCGACAGCCTCTAGAGGGCGTAGCTGTTTGTTAACTCATTCGCTGCCATTGACGGCTATAAGCATCAAAAATTTATTTGAGCTATTTTCTATTAGTTTAACATTTTCTTCCACTTTTGTTAACAAGAGTATGAAAACCTAGAAAAAAAGTTTTTATTGTACATTTAGAACAGATATAAAATGTGTGATTAATCATGAGTTAACTAGTGAGGTCATGCGATTAATTACAATTAAAAAAAATTAATTGCCTGACGAAATGATTATTAAAAATTAGGGGCATCAGGTGATTAAAATTGTAATTTATCGCATGACTTCAATAGTTAACTCACAAATTTTATATCTGTTCTAAATGTACAATAAAAAAATTCTAGGTTATCATACTCTTAACAAAAGTAGAAAAAAAATGTTAAACTAATAAAAATGGTTAAAATTATTTTTTTTACGTTTGCAATCGTCAATGGCAGTGAATGAGTTCAAGATGCATTTTAACTGGGACGAAATAATTTAAAAAGGCCTACCTGGACCATCCAAACAGTGGGGGTGCGGCACATGCCATAGCCATGATCCAGGTGAAGACAACTCCAGCTGCAGCGTGGGTCCCAGTGAACTTGAAGCTTCCCATAGGTTTGCACACCACAATGTATCTCTCCACAGCCAACACCACCAGAGACCAGAGAGCGACTTCACCTGCAGGAAAGTTTGGTTAGGAATCGATCGTTTACCCGCCACTTCAATCAAGCCCGTCACTCGCAAGCTGAACTTACCTCCCAGCGTGGCCATGAATCCCTCCACTGCGCAGGCGGTGGCTCCCATAATGAAATAGCCGTTGATAGCCGATGTGATTGTGATGGTGAATCCGAAGGCGCACATAATGAGACCAGCCACAGCCAAGTTGACCAGGATGTAGTTGAGAGGTTGCCGAAGCTTCTTGTTCTGAGCCGTGACCAACAGTGTCAAACCATTGATGGGGGTTCCAGTGCAGATCAGGAAGAACATGTAAAAAGCCAGAAGCTTGTACCAGATGGGGTCCACCATGTAATACTGCTGGTATTCAAATGGACTTCTAACAATCCCGGTCCTGTTGGACATGGGGATGTAGAAGTTTTTGCCCTCGGTGCCATTCGGCTCAGATTGTCCTTCCCAACCCATGGTTGTTAAGTTGGTTTGTGAGAGTTTCGATCCGTCCAAACTCGGCTTGTGTGTTGTCTCAATTGGTGTTGAAAGCCGAACCCACTCCAGCGGTTTATGCCGTCCTGGGTGTTGTTTTATACCTCTTTGCGGTGATCCCCAAATTAGATTACAGGAGGATTGAGAGGCAGCGTACGGCTCAAGTCTGACCAATTAGTGACTTTGCCAAAGCATGAAGGCACTGCGCGTCACACCTTTAACCCTCCATCAACCATCACGTACTTGTACAGGTAATGAGGACATTATTTCATTTACTGTGACCCTCATGGCAACAATAAATTAAAGTTTTTCCCTCAACATTAAAATTATTCAACTTTCATCATTTTTCTTATATATCGACGCCTTCTTAAAATAATAGCCTTAGTCATTTTTTCAGATTTGCATCATTTAGGCAAAAAATTAAATATTTTGCAAAAAAAATGACTTTTATTATTATTATTTATGTATTATTTTAAGAGGGTGACGATATGTGATTATTTTTTTTGATTGATTCCAGATATAATTGCTATGCACACGTAACAGTATGTATTGCTGCCCTGCTCATATGTTTGAAACCAAAATACTATATGATACAGTACAGTATGACACTCGTGCAACACTAAAACCACACTAATGACATTATAAGTCAAAAAGTCTTTATGGCTCTTTATTTCTTATTTCTTATTTCTTAATTTAGATTTTATTTTATTTTTTGTTCCAAATGTTCTCTTCCTTAATCTGTCATTTTTCGGAACTTTTTCCATCTTTAACTCAACTTCCACGCTGACTATCTTTCTTTGATCTTTCTCTGATCTGCACACCGTCAGAGATTACCAGCTAAAATGCCGGCTTGATTGGCTGAGTGATATCACGTGGGAAGGCTTTACTCTCATATAATTGGTCTGTAGGTTTTGTCAGTACCGTAAAGTCTGTAATACTGCGCTGGTATTCCTTTATATCTACCTTTTCATATCCTGTAGGGGTGGGACAACATTGCAAGCCAAAATGGCCACACTTGCTTTACCTCTGAATCTCCATGAGCCAAACTTGCTCAGGGCCAACATCTACACTGTAAAATAAAAAATCAATAATTAGACCGTTGTTGAAAATTCACCAAATGTCACCATGTCACCACTTTTGCTCAAGTACAAGTACTTTACTCCACTAAAGGCCATATGATATTCTATACTGTGTATAACAAATGTAACTTTCACTCACTGTATGTGCGGCACATGAACAATTTGTGGTAAAAAGATCCGACTTCTACTTTTAAATTTCGCACATTAAATAAAATTCACATATTCAAATTTCATTAACTATTTTTTTTTAATTTTAGTTTTCTTATTTTGTTAACTATAATCACCTTAATGATCACACAACTGCTTCGCTTTTAGCAAGTTACACACTATTACTTTTCTTTGAATTTTGACTTTTTGATATTTGTCACATCAAGTTGGGTCAATAATACGGTCGAACCAAAGCCTTCTGAAGTCGTATTTCACTGCATAAAAATATAATATAGAAACCACTCATTCAAACGGGAACCCATCTGTCACCTAGATTCCATAAGTTCGACAATACCTACAAGCGGGATTTCCACAGCAAGTAGCTTGCGTTCATCTGCTTAGTTGTCCAGAAATTGTCACGAGCAAGCCTTCCTAATCTTCAATCCTCACAAATTGGATTCACACCTCGTACGCAATTGCGAGGCGTTTAATAGGGTGTCTGTGCGCTACTGGGCGTCTGCGCACACATTAGAGGTGACTGCTGTCCACCTCAATTGGCATAGTCTTCAAAAGGTGATTACGGCAACTCCATAGCAGATCACAGGTCAAAGATATCCGCTTGCCTGTGACGACAAAGAACAGGGCTGTGCAGAGACACTCGGGGGGGGGGGGGGGGGGGCAAGGTTAAAGGGGGCACGTGGAGGTGGAGGTAGACTTCAGAGTTAAGGACAATGGAGAAGAATGCAGTAGTATGACTGATTTGTACTTTGGGTTGGCGCTGAGCCACAAGACATCGTAGGCCATTGATGGGAACAGAATGAGAAAAGACGCTTGATTTCAAGGACAGCGGACATTGCCGTTTCTAACAAAGATCTCCTGAGCTTTATATTTTCTTCTCGTTTCACTGGATAGCATTGCTTCTCTACTCTTATTTACTTAGTGATCTGACTGATTTTTTATTTTTATTTTTTACTGTTGTAAACTGAACTGACAATAATGATTCAAAATCTAAATACTTTCATTTCATTCCTGATTTCTAAACCATTATCATAAAGGGAAAAAGCATTAATGAAAATTGCCCATCACTGCAGAACAATGATAAACAGTCAGTAGGCAAATCCTATCTTTTAATTGTGACAAATTAACAAACATTTGTCACGCAATACATTTATAAATTTACCTGCAAACTTGCTGTTCCTGGGTGATAACGTTCCACTGTAGTTGGTGTGTACACTAATTCCGAGTTTACGCCACCAGTCAAAATGGCGGTCGACTCGGTGACAGGACGCTCTCCGCTCATTGAAAAGCATTGCACTTTGGATCGTTGTCATTTGATTAAACTGTGATGAAATGTTGTTTGACTACTATAGCAATCTGCCTGGTTTGTATGCTAGTCACAGGCAAAAGCAATACAATATGTCGTTTGTTTACACCATGTAAACGATGCATTTGTATTGCGTTGTAATGCAGAAATATCAGAAACGCCCAGATGTTCGGAATTGTCAATTCTAGTGTTTCACTACTCTACATTTCACATTAGATTTGTCATTAGCATGTCTTCTCTGTCTTCTTACTCAACGTATGAATGCTTAGCTACTCCTTGTCCTCCTTTTGTGATACTTACAGTGTATATTATTCAATGTTGGGGCGGTGAGTATGAGTCACTTAGAGGAGAGGATCCACACCCTGACAGTGTTTAGCTGCGCCAGCTAACTAGCCGTAGCTAATACGGAGCGGGTTGGTTTAGCGTCTCGGATGAACATGCAACAGGTAGAATAGTGATGCATTATAATGTACATTATATACTGATATACCTAAACCCATATTCCATTTTGGACTCAGTCAAAAGCAATATGTCATTATTTCGTTATATTCCGATAAATAAATGAGCCTTCTCAAATTGGAGTTCAGTATGAAATTCCTCATTAAAAGTGGTAAAACATTGGTCGCTCACAAATTTGATTCTTTATAAAAGAATTGAATGATGTTTGATAGTCTCTGACAGGTAGTTTAATGCATTTGGTAAGCACTGTGCATATATGTATGCAAACGTAGCTACTACATACGTAGCTAGTAGCTATAATTACACACATACGTACGTACGTATTACTTTACACATACATACATAATGTACATTACACTACACTTTACATTTGGGTAAGTGGGCCATCAGTTTAGTACCTGAGCTGTAAACGAGATTGATAGACAAGCTTTGAGCTGCTCATAAGCTTGCAGCAGGTGAGGAGTCACACGTTAAGTCACAACACTTAAATGAGATTAGCCGGCCACTTAACAGAAACGCGAGATGTGAGCACACTCGGGCGGATGTAAAGTGTGGCAGGAAGCAGTGTACCGACAGCGAACGGAAAGTGGACGTAAGCTTTCAGTAGGTCAGGAAGAGGTGTCATATAACCGACCTGAAATATGAACAATGAGCCACAAACTTGTAATGGTAATACAGCTGATGATGATGATGATGACTAGGATTTATTTTCCATCATATGCAGAGCTTCTTTTTTGTTTTCCCAGAAGATGATTTTATTCATTCACGTGATGTCCTTTACATGAGCTGCTTCGATCTTCTTGAGTGTAAGATTTGATCGACTATGACAACTAACGGAGTGTTTTAAATTATGACACATTAAAATGCTTTGTAGGTCACTGTGTCGCACTGATATAAAACGTTAAATAAGTGAACACTTTCTCTCTGGCTCGTCTTGACAGATCCTCTTTAAATCCTCACAGGATCTGCGCACTAATCCCAAGTGGCCCAGACAAATTCACCTATAATACTTCCTCTCCTTCTCCTGTCATGCAGCCCATTGATACGCAAGCTCACACATCGGACTGCAGCCTACACTTCTGCTGAAATTCTGCTCAAATTTTTTTTTTCGTGATCTAAAGAATGAGCCGAATATAAATCATTTTCAAAGTTTTTCCACCATTATTGTGACCAATAATCTGTACTTAACTCAATTCAATATTGTTTTTATCTTTTAGAGAGGGAAAGTACAAATAAACAAAAAGCGAGCAGATCCTCTCATCTACTACAACATCTGACATTTGAGGTTTAAGTAATTTACAATGGTGACGTGTGGGTGCTTTCTCCCATTTAATTTGAGATTAAATGTGATTAATTGGTTAATTCTGAACACGGCCACTTCCCAGTTAGAAGAGGGTATGCACATTTTGCACCCACAATATCTCAGAAAAACGAATTATATGTGGGGAAAACATATAATGATTGGTCTTTGGTCTTATTGTTTAATATTAATATTACAAAAACCAAGCAGTGGTGTGTAGACTTTTTTTTCCATTTGTAATTATCTCATGTGTTTATTTAGTATTTTTTAATTAATTCTATAATGTTTTAAATAATTAACCAGGTGCTCAATACAATAAATACTTTGAAAGTGTATATTTTTTTATTTTACGATTTACAGTAAATACACTCACCAATTATTATAAAATAAATTAAACATTTCTATTCATGTAAGATTGTTTATTTTTACTAATAGATTTTGATTTGATTTTAAATACAAAATGTAACCAATTATTTAATAAAATAAATGAAAGAAATATTAAATGTAATGTATAATCGAAATTTATTTATGACCATTTTTTTGTATTTATTTTAGTTTATTATTTACAATAATTTAATATAAATTATTTGTTGAAACAAAAAAAAAAGAATAAATACAATGCATTTTAATGAACCAATTTTAGGAATAAATGGCAAAATATATGCGGCTCGTAATAATAATTGTTGGGTGAATGCTCTGCCCTGCCATGTAGTGGTATGCCACACCAAACTACAACAACAATGACAAACATATCAAAATCGAATGTTTTACACATATCTTGTCAGATGTGTCTAATGTTATGAACCACAAGTGTAAACGTTTAAGTCCCCGGTGATCATACAGAATTAATGAGGATTGTCCTTGTCTCCAGTGTATTGTGCTGTTTTTCATATCATATGTGCTGTATTATTATTGGAGTCCAGTAGACCAAGCAGGATGGCGAGCGACAAGGAATTGCAGCACCTCCAAGTGGCCAAGACTGACACTACATGGCTCTCTTTATGAATCTATTGATGATAACTTGTCATAGTTTTGATCTGATCAGTATTACAAAGACACTATTGAATCGACCATACATATCCACATCCATATAAATACGATACTATAAGCTGTCATTAGATGTTTTTTTTACCACAATAACGTTTAAAAAAAATAACAGCACCACTTCAATGTGTCATGATTGGGGTCAGCTGTTTCTGTTTTCCCTTGCAGTTGCTGGGGAAACAGCTGGAGGGCGGATCCTGCCAAACACACCTGCTGCCCATTAGCTCGTCAGGCCAAGATAAAAGCCTGACAGAAGCAGCAAGGAGTGTCGGGTTATTACTCCGTGATGCTACGCTGTATCTCACACTACTCGCTGTTCTAGCCGCCCTCGGGCGTGATTTTGTGTTTCCTTGTTTTTGATTAAAACTAAGTTATCAGCATCACTGCCGTGGCTCTCCTACCTTCCTGCATTTGGGTCCTCCACTCCGTTTCGTGACATCCAACTTCAACCGTGACAGATCGTGACAGAATAACCCGACCACAATGGACCCCGCAGACCCCAACAGCCTGTGCCAGGCCATGGCCAGCCATGGGCGTTTACTCGGACAGCACGAGCAATACTTCAGCGAGCTGAAGGAGGCAATGTCGACGCTAACCGCCCAGATCGGGCGACTCACCTTGAAGGTGGAGCGGAGGTCGGAAGACACGGCCGCGGAAGACTTACGACCAGCCGGGGCGTCACCTGTCTCCTCCGTGTCCCGATTAGCTGGCAACTTTGTTCTTCGGGAACCCAATATTCCCCATCCTCCACGCTACTCTGGCGAAATTGGTGGGTGTGAACAATTCATTCACCAGTGTAGCCTGGTTCTCGATCAACAGCCGCACACTTTCCCGAACGATGGCGCCAAGGTCGCCGTTGTAATGAGCCTACTTTCCGGCCAGGCGGCATTATGGGCGATGGCAGTCAGTAAAGCCAATCCAGAGCTCCGAGCTTCATTTCCTGCCTTCCTGGCGGAATTTAGAAACGTTTTCGACCACCCAGTAAAAGGGAAGGAAGCGGGCAGCCGCTTGCTGGACCTCCAGCAGGCCGACTTGTCCGTGGCAGAATACTCCATCTCCTTCCGGGTTTTGGCGGCCGAGAGCCGTTACGACAAAGCGGCGCTGTGTGGGATCTTTCGGCGAGGACTCAGCCCGCGAATCAAGGACGAGCTGGCGGCACGGGACGAGACGTCCCGCCTGGAGGAACTCATCAACCTGGTCATCCGCTTGGACAACAGGTTGCGGGAGCGGCAGCGGGAACGGGAGGAGGAGCGACGACCTAAGGCAGCAGACACTGCCGCTCAGCCGGTTTCGACCACGTCCGCGGGGCACTTCTTCGGCGTCTCGCCTTCCGACGCTTCGTGGCGACGCCCTCCTGCGGAAGATGGCATCGACCCTATGCAGCTGGGGGGAGGACGGCTCTCTGCAGCGGAACACAGGAACCGGTGGAGAAATCAGGGGTGCCAATATTGTGGTCGGCCCGGACACCAATCGGCCACGTGTTGGAGGCGGCCTGATAGACGTCGGGACGTCGCACCCGTTCCAGCCACAACCATTCAACCCCGACGCAACAACCAGTGTGAGTACTCCCAGTCCACGGGATCAGGTGACCCAAATGGCCAGTTGGACACTAAAAGGCTCCAATTGTCAGGAGAAATGACATGGGGTGGGGTGAATGTAAAGATGACGGCTTTGGTGGACTCTGGGGCTGATGATTGTATTGTCGACCCGAAAATTGTTAACATCTTGAAATGTCCGGTGATTAGACTCGAGAAAACCAAGGAGATGTATGACCTCAACGGGCGCCTCTTGGGGGTGATTACACATAGAACAGAGAGTCTACATATGCGTTTATCGGGAAATCACGTGGAGACTAGACAGTTTTTCATTATGCCCTCCAGGTCAGCCCCAGTGGTCCTGGGTCTGACTTGGCTGGCCAGGCACAACCCTGACATAAACTGGGGCATGCCTAGGTTAGAGAGATGGAGCTTGTTTTGTCACTCACATTGCCTGCAATCAGCCGTAAACCACCACCGTAGTCCAGCTAAAGCAATAATGGAATCTATTAACCTAGAAAATGTGCCAGTAGAATACCACGACTTACGGGAAGTTTTTAGTAAAGACCGGGCCTTATCTCTCCCTCCGCATCGACCTTATGATTGCGCGATAGAATTGGTTCCTGGCGCACCACTGCCTAGTACACGCCTGTACCGAATAGCCAAGCCGGAACTCCAAGCCCTTAATGAATATGTCACAACGTCGCTGGCTGCCGGGCTTATTCGGCCTTCCAAGTCGCCGCTAGGGGCAGGATTTTTCTTCGTTGAGAAAAAAGACAAGACTCTACGCCCTTGCATCGATTTCCGTGGTCTGAATAACATAACAATTAAAAAAAAATACCCATTACCGCTAATGGAGTCAGCATTTGCTCCATTACATTCTGCTGCGGTGTTTACCAAATTAGACCTTCGCAGTGCCTACCATCTGGTTAGGATAAGGGAGGGCGACGAATGGAAAACATTGTTTAGAACACCCAAAGGGCATTTTGAGTATTTGATTATGCCTTTTGGCCTCTCAAACGCTCCCGCAGTGTTTCAATGTTTCATTAATGATGTCTTGCGTGACATGCTTAATCACTTTTGTTTTGTTTATCTTGACGACATTTTGATTTTCTCTAGAAATCTAGCAGAACATCGACAACACGTTCGGCTGGTTTTGGAGCGACTGCTGGAAAACCGGCTATACGTGAAGGCAGAAAAGTGTGCGTTTCACACCAGTTCGGTCCAGTTCCTCGGCTATATTGTGGAGAGGGGTCAATTGAGAGCCGACCCGGCCAAGATCCAGGCCGTGGTCGAGTGGCCAACACCCACGTCAAGAAAGCACTTGCAGAGGTTCCTGGGGTTCGCTAATTTCTACCGTCGGTTCATCCGCGACTATAGCATGAAAGCGAAACCTCTGACGAGGCTGACGTCTACCAAGATTCCGTTTATTTGGACTCAGCAGGCTGAGGCCGCTTTTGTTAAATTAAAATTATTATTTTCACGTTCACCGGTTTTGACACACCCTAACGAGGCTCTTCCCTTTGTGGTCGAGGTGGATGCTTCAGAGACGGGAGTGGGGGCGGTGTTGTCCCAACGGTTCCCGGTTGACCAGAGGCTGCATCCCTGTGCCTTCTTCTCACGTCGGCTCAACCAGGCGGAGCGCAACTACGATGTGGGCAACCGTGAGCTGCTGGCCATTATTTTTGCGTTGCAGGAGTGGCGGCACTGGCTGGAGGGCGCGGCGGAACCCTTCCAGAGCTTCACGGACCACAAGAACTTGTCGTACCTCCGGTCCGCTCAGAGACTAAATCCCCGTCAAGCGCGTTGGGCCCTGTTCCTGACACGTTTTAATTATATCATCACTTACCGACCAGGAGCCCGGAATACCAAGCCGGATGCCTTGTCCCGCATGCACGGTCCAGCCGCCGAGGGGTCTCCACCCGAAACGATCGTGCCGGAGAACAGAGTGTTGGGAGCCCTCCAGTGCGAGGTAGAGCGAAAGGTGGTGGAAGCAACTGGCGACACGCAGACCCCGGTAGCATGCCCTGGGAATAAGTTGTTTGTACCCACACACCTTCGTCAAGAGGTGCTGCAGTGGGGGCATGTGTCAAGAGTGGCATGTCATCCTGGGGTGGGTCGAACGCTGTCCCTAATAGCACAGAGGTTTTGGTGGCCAGGGCTACGCAAGGACATAAAAGAGTATGTCACGTCCTGTACGGTGTGTGCTCGTAATAAGTCCTCTCGCCATATGCCAGCCGGTCAGCTCCGCCCCCTGCCCATTCCCCACCGTCCTTGGTCGCACTTGGCGCTGGATTTCGTTACCGGGCTACCACATTCCAACGGGCAGTCGGTGGTGGACCGGTTTTCCAAGATGGCGCACTTTATCGCCCTCCCCAGATTGCCCACCTCGTTGCAAACGGCGGATATCCTGATAAGGGACATATTCAGGATCCACGGGATCCCATCCGACCTCGTCTCCGATAGGGGGCCTCAGTTTGTGTCCCGGGTGTGGAAGGCTTTCTGCAAGTCTTTGGGAGCTACGGCTAGCCTGTCTTCGGGCTATCACCCCCAATCAAATGGGCAGACGGAGAGAGCTAACCAGGACTTGGAGGCGGCGCTCCAATGTGTGTGCCATCAGCATCCTTCCTCGTGGGCATCCCACCTTCCATGGATCGAATATGCCCACAACACCCTCGTGTGCTCTGCCACAGGTTTGTCCCCGTTCAACGCTGCCTACGGCTATCAACCCCCTTTGTTCCCTTCTCAGGAGGGTGAGGTTGCCATTCCCTCGGTCCATATCCACCTCCGCCGGGCTCGCAGGGTTTGGCGGGACGCCAGGAAGGCCCTGTGCCGCACAAGGGCCCGCAACAGGCGACTCGCGGACAGGCACCGGAACCCAGCACCATCCTACCGACCGGGACAGAAGGTATGGCTCTCCACTCGGGACCTGCAGTTAGCGGGGAGTTCCAAGAAGCTGGGGCCTCGGTTTGTCGGCCCATTTGAAGTCGACTCCGTGATCAACCCGGTGGCAGTTCGGCTCAACCTGCCACCCACACTCAAGGTGCACCCAGTCTTCCACACGTCCTTGCTCAAGCCTGTCTCTGCCAGCCCATTGTGCCCGCCGGCCGCGCCCCCACCGCCTCCCCGGGTCGTCAGCGAGCAGCCTGTCTACACGGTTAGGGCCATACTGGACTCTCGAAAGCGTGGCAGGGGGATGCAGTATCTGGTCGACTGGGAGGGGTACGGTCCTGAGGACCGCCAGTGGATCCCCCGCTCCTGGATTCTGGACCAGTCACTTGTCCGTGACTTCCATTCGTCGCACCCTTCTCTGCCAGGTGGTCCGCCTGGGGGCGTTCGTTAGTGGGGGGGTACTGTCATGATTGGGGTCAGCTGTTTCTGTTTTCCCTTGCAGTTGCTGGGGAAACAGCTGGAGGGCGGATCCCGCCAAACACACCTGCTGCCCATTAGCTCGTCAGGCCAAGATAAAAGCCTGACAGAAGCAGCAAGGAGTGTCGGGTTATTACTCCGTGATGCTACGCTGTATCTCACACTACTCGCTGTTCTATCCGCCCTCGGGCGTGATTTTGTGTTTCCTTGTTTTTGATTAAAACTAAGTTATCAGCATCACTGCCGTGGCTCTCCTACCTTCCTGCATTTGGGTCCTCCACTCCGTTTCGTGACATCCAACTTCAACCGTGACAGATCGTGACACAATGTGTGTGCGTGCGTTTTTGTTAGGTGTGCTCAGTTGTAACTACCAAACAATAATTTCAAGAGATAATCTTTGATCATGTGAGAGAAAGAGCAACCTCTGGTGGTCTTTTTCTTGTGCTCATTCTTTTTTTTTTTTTGTCTCCTTGTCGCAAATCTACAGTATGTCAGATGATCGCTGGATGACAGTTAACATATGCTAACATTTTCAATCGGGGTCCACATTCAGATCCATAAGGATTTGATTTTAGAGGATAGCAAGATACTAGTTTTGTTTTATTAACTCATTCACTGCCATTGACGGCTATAGACGTCAACAATTCATTTAGTTTAACATTTTTCCCCCTTTTGTTAACAAGAGTGTTAAAACCTACTGGAATAGTCCACTGAAATTAGGCACCCGTGTTTCTCCCTGTATGTATGAATGGCATGCAGTGGGTTTCATTGAAGAATGGCTAGCAACCAGTATTGGAGTTGCTTCTTTTTCTGTTATGGGAATGAAATTTATAAATTGGGCACAGATTTGTATTTTACATCTTTGTGTGCTTAAATAGCAATTCAATATGAAATGTATCTTAAGAAAATCTAAAATCATATTTTCACATTTTTCTCATATTGCAATGCTTAGAAAACTTCAACCATATATCTTGAGAGTCAGATGAACAGATGTGACCCACTTTCACCCAAGAAATTACATTAGAAAGAGTCGTTCCAAGTTAGCAGGATTTACAAATCCACTTCACTGCCAGGCACAATTGCCCTCTTATGACAATCTTCAGCAATCCAATCCTCCAATTACTAGTTAGAGACTGATTGTTTACGTACCTCTCCCTCAGCACCGGAACGTTGTTCGTCACCGACTACGTACATCCTCAAAAGTTTTTGACGTAAGTAGAGAGGCAGGTGAGTAGTGTCACACACCTCATCTTTGAGCTCCCAGCTAATTAAAGCCGTCCAACTTGCTACAGTGCAAATCAAATGTACAAGTACATAATCACTGGTCTGAAAAAACTTATGGTTGAATTCATTCATGAAGAAAAACTTGTTTACAGCCCAAAACACAAGACACAAAAACTATCATATTGGATATGGACGAACAGTTGGTATGGTGATACCTGGGAGTAAGTGTTCCATGTAATGTTCATTAACATGCACTGTCCCG
Organism: Leptonotus elevatus; assembly: GCF_054856555.1. Lineage (NCBI taxonomy): Eukaryota > Metazoa > Chordata > Actinopteri > Syngnathiformes > Syngnathidae > Leptonotus > Leptonotus elevatus. Next base: position 15,835,478 of record NC_141248.1, on the reverse strand, counting down.
ACTAAATAAATAAATTAAAACGTGTTTTTTCCCAGTCGACCCTGATGATTGCTTTGGCCTTCATCGAGTCTCCATATGTTTGGTAGCTCTGAAACAATTCTCTGGCTTGCCCCATGGTGAACTTCTCCAAAAAGGTTTTGGTAAGTTTTCATCTTCAATACTATTTTGCACAACACATACTGTATGAAGTACAATTTACAGTACTTGTATGATAACATTTTGATTTTTACAATAAATCTTAAAAACACTTACTATCAGGTAGATCATATAACACGCTCAGAGCTTATACGGGCAGTGTTGCATTTGTGTTTGTGTGATTTTTTTGAAACAATATATTTACAGTTGAGCCCCTTTATTTAGAGCTGGCATGCAAATAGCGAAAATCAGGTGCATAATTGACACCAATTGTTGTCCGGCCCACTTGGTAATATATTTCCCTCCGTGTGGCACCCCTGCTCTTTATGAAGTTAGAGCCTTCTTCGTTCGTTCTTCTTCGCAATTTTGTGTTTTTCAAAATAATCTCTCTATTATTATTGTTATTGTTATACTATGAGGACCAAGAGTACTAAAATTCTCATTATTAAAATAACGACACATTCATGGCAATAATGACCTTAAAATAAATCATTAAATAAAATAATAAATGGGTCATTAACATTGTCATGTTAATTATATTTCTTTCTCTCAATGTTTATTTATTACAATATTTTTTTTATTTTTACCGTATTTCACTTGTTTATTCATTTATGTGAATATTTATTTAGGTATTTCAATATTTATTCAGGTATTTCAATATTCATTTTTTTGACTCCTCAACAAACACAAACATACCCGACGGTTGTGTTTTAGCGATTGCAGTCGTTTACACCTGTCTCAGCCGCTGTACTGATCCCACCCAATTCACGCCCACTGTGAGTTTGATAGGGAGAAGGGTACATTTACATCGCAAGCTGCATGCAGGGAACAGGAGTGCCAAAATGAAATGAATAACTAACTATATGAATATTGAAACAAAAATAGAAAACCATAAAAAAAATTATGAAACACAAAAACTTTGTCGAAAAAAATAATGAAATTAATGTTGCAATAAAACGAACTATATACATAATTATTTAAATAAATACAATTTTAAATAAATAAATACATTTTGAAATCAATAAATCAAAATTGAAATCAATTAATATATTGAAATCAATAAATGAAGACATAATTATTTCATTGAAAGGCCGTTTTTAATTCAACTTTTAATTTATTCTGTTTATTTAATGTTGGGACTCTTACTGTAGTCCTCCAGAAGGGGGAGCCCTTTACCATTCATCCATCCATTGTACCGCTCGACCACTTGTTCTGACGCTTTAATAAACACGCTCATCCTGATGTCTTTTAACGGTTTTTGTATGACAGATGATTTTTGTAGGGGTGTCAGGTTTTGTTAGACTCTCAGGAGAAGACCTTGACGTGTAAAACGCAACAACAAATCTGCAAATCAAAAAACATTAAAGCAAATAACTGACCATAATAACAAATCAAAACACACACAAGCAAAACACAACAGCAAATCAAAATTCACAAAAACGAAACAAACAAAAATAAAATAACCGATTGAGTGACAATCGATGTGCATTATTCTTCCAAGTGCATTATGGGTCATTTTCAGGGCACTACTATTTTTTTTCTTTTTCTTTTGGACATTCAGACACCCTCACAAAACGGCCCAACCCCCTTTGGGGCCCCACTATATGGGGAGTAGTATGCACATTTGGGCACAGCCAATTAAACTCCAGGAAGAGGTAGGTAGCTACTAGTAGGGAGATCAGGCTCGTTGCTGATTGGACGAAAGCACCAGTCGTCACACGCTCTGCCCGTTTCAAAGTGCACTGACAGTACTGCCGCATAGAGTACACCTTTTAATACTCCACCATATTTATAATTTCATATTGACCTTTGGATGAAATAGCAAAGCTTGTAAAATGTGCTCTTTCTGCAAACCAGGGCCGCAATCCTGCATGTTTTAGCAGTTTCCCTCTTCCAACACACCTGAATCAAATGATTAGGTTCGTTATCAGCTTCTGCATTCATCAGCTGAATGCTCATCAGCATTCAGCTGATGAGCTGATCCTTTGAATGAACTTGAAATGAATGTTCCCAATCCTTGCAAATCAGCGCTGCTGGAATGCGGTGCTCTTGGGCAGAACTAAACCTTTTGGCGAGAAGTTTTGACAATTGTTTCTATGAGAACAATATAAGAAATGTTGTTTTGTTCAACAGTTGATCAAAGAATCAGATCAAAGAAAGCTAAGAGAGCTGGAGGAAAAAAACACCACTGCTTGAGAAAGATGATTAATTAACAACCAGTGTAATGATTTGAAAAGCATTTATGGTCCGTTGTGTACTCACTGTGTGCTCCATTGCAGGGACAGTCAGCTTTTGTAATACACTTTACTGCAAAATTCAAATGAATCGAATTAGTCGATTAATCGATTGAATAATCAATAGATTAATCGATTCTGGAAATATTCGATAGTGACAGACACTCGATGGCTGACTATCATCTTTTTTTAAATCATTTTGCTAAGTTGTGTGCTGTGCAGGGTTATTATAATTTTGGAATTTTAATTTGAGTTCGTTTTTATTTCGTCTTGAGTTTTGTTTTTTAAATTTAGTTTGTTTTAATTAGTTTTCAGGGTGGTTCTGTTAGTTTGTATTAGTTTTTGTTATTTTCAAAAATGTTGAATTTTAGTTTAGTTGTAGTTAGTTTCAGTATCAGTTTAAAAAAAAGTGTGTTACTTGTGAGCAATATTTAATAAACACCTTCTTCTATTGGCTGCCGCTAGATGATGTCACTTCTGTGAAATGACCTTATTCATGTTAATATAAAAATAAATATCATTTAAATTACAGTTAAAATCATCCCCAAAGGCTCATGTATCAAATTAATTACTGAAGACTAAAACGAAGGACATTTTTGCTATAATCCTGGTAAGTCTTTGTTGATTTTGTAAACATAAATTGTATTTTCAGTTAGTTTTCGTTTTAAATAAAAGCATTTTTGTTTTTATTTTATCTCCTTAACTAAATTGTTTTTTAATTTGAGTTTTTTTGTTAGTTTTCGATAACTAAAATAACCTTGGTGCCGTGAGATTTTTTACGATGTGAAATATGTGCCTTGGCTCGATTAAGGTTGGGAAACACTGTTGCAGGCTACAGAGTCTGTGTTGACGCCAGGCGATGGCTGGCGATGTGTTTCTGGTTGACTTCCCTTTTCAATTATATTTTTTAAATAAATTAACATTAATTATGACAATAAATAGCACAAAAGCATTGAAAATTTGTACCGTGACTACTGGTATAGATTTCCGAGGTACCATGAATTGCAACCAAACCGGTTGAAATGTGAAAGGTACCCATCAAAAGTCCAACAGTGATCCGAGAACTTGTATAATTTTGTAACCATCAACTATGGTAACAATTTTTTTGCAGAAAAATAAGTATATGTCACGGTCAGCTGTGGTTTTGGACCCAAGTGTGTGTGTGTGTGTGGGGGGGGGGGGGGCAGAGCGAGGAGGCCGAGGTAAAGTCCAAAAACAAAAGGGTTTTATTAATTAAACAAAAACAAGGTGGTGCACAACGTGCCGACAAAAAAACAACAAACAAAGTCCTTAATCAAAACAAACTCAAGTGGCATGACGCACTTATAAGTAACGTCACCACAAATGTTGTGCTATGCAAATTGAAGAAATTGAAGCACCGGGAAATGTTTCTCAACAAGAACCGGTTTTCAATTTCCATCCCAAATTGGTGGCATAATCATGTTAATTAGGAATAATAGAATGTATTATGTTTTTGCAAGAAGGGGAGAGGTACTTCCTCAGGGGAACGTCTGATGAAGCAGGAGGACAAAAACGGCTTCAAACCGCCAGCTTTTTGTTCTTCACGCTGCTCAAGTACAGACGACAACTACGCTAAATGGAAAGGCGAGTAAAATAATTATTTCCAAACTTTACTTTGCTGTGATTAGTTTTTTTATGTGACTGTATTTGAATACATTTATGATGGGATAGTTAAACTTTTACTTTACTGTACAGTATTTGAGAGCGAGTATCTGTACTATTTACTTCACTACTTCTGTGTGTTTACATTACATACTACTATATAGGGCTGGGTTTAAAAAAAAATAATCTAATAATCGATATCCAATTGATTTTTCCTTTTCGAGCCCGATATCAATTCATAAAACCATGAATCGATTATTTTAATATCTCTTTTTCCCATAAATTTATAAGAAATTTGAATTTTAAAGGCCTTTTTTTTTTGGTCAATCTTGAAATTGAAAAGTATTTTCTTACATTTATGAAAGACCTGGCTTATTGCACTTTAAGGCAACAAAAAATATTTTTAATTCATTATTACAATTATTGAATTAGATTTATGAAAATATTTACACGTCAATGTACACACGTGTTACTTTTATTAATGAACAAAATGATTTAACCGGTTTAACCTGCCTACGCAAATTTAAATTTGGAATTTAATGTTTGTGGAGTTTTTATCATGTCCTTGATACTGACTAAGTATTGATGTTCCATCAATGGGGTGTCTGGGTCCGACATGTTGAATCGGTAAGATTGCCGAATGAACAATACTGAGTTTTCTCTCAAAAAAAAAATATAAAATAAAAAAAAATTGATAGAGGAAATTAGAATTGGTACCCATCCCTACTACGTTATTCACCCTGTTTTTCAACCTATTTTGCCAGCGGCAGCAAGTCAATGTAGAGGTGCAAGATCTAGCAACATGAAGCAGTCGAAGAAGTTATTAACCTATAAAACTGAAAAGTGAGCTTACCGCACACATGAAATGAAGCCTAGCTCAGCGGGCACTTAATGGCGACGGTAACATTGTGGATAACGGCAGTTGTTGTTTTTACTTGAGTAGATTTTTCCACAAATACTTTTACTGAAGTAAACCTGTATCTGTACTTCTACCTAAGTAAAACGGGGGGGAAAAGGGATTACTTCATCCACCACTGACAGTATACAAAGTGAAGCTACAAATAAATCTGGTGATGTTTTAGGTCTTCTATTTCCCGATGATGTGTAGATGCCTTGGCCAATCCTAACCGTTGGTTATATTGTTGCAGTGCCATGGAAAAGCCATATGACCCGGAGGTCAAGCTCAAGGTGAGCAAGGAAAGCCCCTCACCTGAATCCATCACTGCGGCCAGAGGACAGTGGCCCAATAAAAGGGAGTTCATCCTTGCCGTTGCCGGAGAAATCATTGGACTTGGAAATGTGTGGCGGTTCCCTTACCTGTGCTACAAGAATGGAGGCGGTGAGTTGGAAAAACAAGATGATCATTCATGAAGAAAGCACGTGGACCGGGGTTCGGGCCCAAGCATTTACATGATTTCGAAGCCTCATTTTATAAACCTGGTTATCTTTTTAAGCATTCAAATTTGTCATTGGACTGAATGGCGGGCGGCCAGGGGTCGAAATCCCCCCATTGGAATGAATGGCGGACAGTGTGAATTTACCATTGTTGTCGTTATCATAGTTAACAACTGTTTTTGTGTTGAATATATAAAAATGTATCCTCTTTGTTTCCCCCGACCAGGAGTGTTTTTTATCCCATATGTCGTCTTCCTCTTTACATGCGGCATCCCTCTGTTTCTGCTGGAGGTCGCTCTTGGCCAGTACACTAAGCAGGGCGCCATTACCTGCTGGAAGCAAATCTGTCCCCTCTTTGGAGGTAAAAATACACTCTGGAGCGGCAACAATTTGTGGAGCTGCATGAACATAATAACACCAAATACAAGAGCTGTGAGAAAAGAGTATTTCATTCTATGTTGCGAGGTATTCCTTTACCACATTTGTGTTGTCAGTGTCATTGCTTTTTCTGCGACTACGCCAATCTTATGATAGTACAGTATGATGTCATGATTTTGGAATTTACAGGTCAATATTTTCTCTCTTTCAAATCTTTTAGGGATTGGCTATGGAACTCTGGTTGTAGTATTATACTTCAGCATCTATTACATCATCATATTGGTGTGGGCATTCTTGTACCTTCTCTCTTCCTTCAGCTCTCAACTTCCGTGGGCAAGCTGTGGAAACAGCTGGAACACAGGTATGTAAAAAAAAAAAAAAGATTTACGTGGAGGGAAAAAAATCAGATTTTATATCATTACACACTGTAGCTAAAACAAATTGTATAAAATGAAGGAACCACTTATAATAAGACCCTCAGAGTTTCATTGTTCTACCTCATTTTCGTGAATGAGGGATTTTGATGAGAACACCAAAGGCACTTTATACTGATATTGAACTGGTAGTGAAAATGTGTGAAAAATATATGATTTTATTTTCATATTAGTATATCATCACTTATCCTTGAAATCAGAGACAAAATTCCAAAATATGCACACGGTACTGTTTGAATTTGCATATGTTTGTATAGAAAAATCTTAGTTATTTAACCATGTAAAGGAACAGGTTCTAAATCAAAACGTTTTTTTTTATAGGTTTCATTTAGAACTTGATTTGTGTCAACTCCATCAGACACATTATAGAGTGTACAATTTTAAGAGGTCTAAGAAGAATATAAAGCACGCCTTCCAGCTTTTCAGGAGATGAGGAGAGCGCGCCCTCTGTTGGCTAAAGGCAATACTCATGGATCCAAGTTCACCAGGAACTCCTAAACAGCCTGTGTTTTTTTTTCTACATATAACCTTGTGGCGTCAGTGTTAATGTTTCTGTAGTAAACCAGTTAGCACGTTAGCTAAATTAGAATGACATGATGCATAAAGTATTGTCAAACATGGTGGTTTTAACGCCACAAGTAACATATATAACCACATATAACCTTGTGGCTTACAGGCGGCAATCAGTGATACGTATGTGGTAGATTCTCTGGAGTTGATGAAATGAAATATATTAGTGCACAGCTTGTAATGCGCTGTTTGCTGACTGTCTTTGCAACAGAGTCGTGTGTGGAGTTCAATCAAAGCACCCATGTTCTGAACTGGACTGTGGTAGAAAACAAAACAGCGCCTGTGAGGGAATTTTGGGAGTAAGTTTAAATGTTTGAATGAAAAGTACAAGAAGAAGGTAGGAAAGTGCCTGATGTTAATGTAAATATGATCCACAGGAGAAGAGTTCTGAACCTAACAGCAAGTGCCCATGAGATGGGCGGAATTCGATGGGAGTTAGCTCTGTTTCTTATTTTATCGTGGATCATCTGTTACTTTTGCGTGTGGAAAGGAGTGAAGTCCACAGGAAAGGTAGATTTGAATGACAATCAAGGCCTTGTTTTTAAATTCATGTATTCAATGCACTTTAAGACTTTTTAAGCATCCGCAAGAGCCCTTTGATTTGGGATAACATTCAGCACAAAATCTGCACTCTAAAGAATATGAATTACCACTTGGTCCGACAGGTTGTGTACTTCACAGCCACATTTCCATACGTAATGTTGGCCGTGCTGCTTGTCCGCGGGGTGACGCTGCCCGGGGCCATAGATGGCATCAAATTTTACCTCTACCCGGAACCATCTCGCCTCGCTGATCCACAGGTACGAGCCTCTGACGTGACGTGAAGACAATATTCAGACACTTGAATTTGAAATATGAATGAATTCCTCGTTGGGGTAGAGCCTTATAAGATGATGCTGTTCTGATTGGATAATAAAAAATAAATAAAAATATTTTTTTGCTGTGTTGTTTTTCACTGATGATGTCCTCGTCTTGCAGGTCTGGATGGACGCTGGCACGCAAATATTTTATTCCTATGCTATTTGCATCGGCTGTTTGATGGCGCTTGGCAGTTATAACAAGTACAACAATAACTGTTACAAGTAAGTTGACATAAAAAATTGTTAAAAAAATAAAAGGAATACAAATTGTTATGTCAATATGTGATGTACACCTGAACAAATATAATGAGACCCAATTATTGGCCTTCATCAAACATTCTGCCGAACAATAATAACGAACACATTGCTAGGATACTAAACATATTTTCTTCTTCTTTTCTTTGTTGTTCTTTTTAGAGATTGCGTTTATCTGTGCCTCCTGAACAGCGGGACCAGTTTTGTGGCCGGTTTTGCCATCTTCTCAGTTCTTGGTTTCATGGCTTATGAGCAGAACACTGACATATCCAAAGTAGCGGAATCGGGTAAGACGTCACAAACTGCACCTGTGAGGGAATCGGCACGCGTGATGACACACACTCAAACAAAAAGGACCGTTTTCTCGCCACAGGTCCCGGCCTAGCCTTCATCGCGTACCCTCGAGCCGTGGCCATGATGCCCTTCCCGCAGATTTGGGCCATTTTCTTTTTTGTCATGATCATCCTGCTTGGATTGGACAGTGAGGTTGTGCATGTTTCTCATGTTTGTCACATACTGTATGCTAATAGGCAGATGAGAGAAAAAATCTCAAGAACTGGTGCAATAAAACCACAATATATTACTACTATTATTATTATCATGACAATTATGATATAGTCATCTAACCTGTATGCCAAATGGCCAGTTCAGACACTGATAGGGTATGATTATGTTTGCAAAGGCACAGCTTTTGTCTTGGATCTCATTAGTTTAATAACTCATTTGTATAGTACACTTCAGGGGCAATTTTTTCTCTATAAATTTTTTTAATCTGTTGTTATTTTATTTAATAATTGGTTAATGATGAGATATATGTGTTAGATGGTTTTCCTTCCTAAAATGGAAAATAACAGTAAGCAAGACCATTTTGGTATTAATGGATAGAATCATTGGTTAATTATTTATAGTTAAATTAATTAAAAATAGTACAGTTCATAAGGGAAAATTGATTGGTCACACTCTTCTGCTTTCTCTCCATGGCGTGTGCGCACTCAAGGCCAACAACAAGGCGCTCTAAAGCTACCACGCCACAATTGCAAAGAAGATATATAGTTCATATTGTTCACATTTTTTCTGTGTGGCTAACGACTAATAACAATAATCATAACCCCCTCAATGTCAAATTTCAGCCTCGTCACTCAATTTGACACTCTAATAACTGAATGCGTTGAAATCAACAAAGTGCATGGAAATGTGTCCAGTGTGTAACATAAATGTCTCTCCTTCAGTTTGTGTTGCTGGAAGGTCTTGCAACCGGTATTTGTGACCTGAAGCCTTCCTTCTTCTACGTCGGCCACAGACGCAAACTGCTTCTTCTACTCATCACTGTTTTCTGTTTCTTCATCAGCCTCACAATGGTCACTGATGTAAGGAAGAATTGAGATTTCTTTCTGTGGTTGATTTGTTCATTCTAAAGGAGCCTCCTGTCACACACGCAGGGAGGATTGTACATCTTTCAGTTGTTTGACTATTACTCCTGCAGCGGGATGACTATGCTTCTCTTTGCATTACTGCAGTCTGTGTGTGTTGGATGGGTTTATGGTCAGTAGATTTTACATTTGAATGTCTCCTGCACTGTTCACTTGAACTTTCTCACCATCGTTTTTTTTCTACCTGACCTCAGGAGCAGATCGTTTCTACGGCAACATCGAGGACATGATTGGGTACAAGCCGTTACCGCTGTTTAAACATCTTTTGAAATATGCCACTCCAGTCGTCTGCATGGTAAATAAAAATTCTGGGCCCTGTGTGTCCTCGGCGTAAAAACTGCCGCATCTTATCGTGGGAAGGCCAGTCTATTTTTACCGTGTTTTGGAATTTGGCAGACTGTGATACACCTTGCTAAGAGAATCGGTGCACCAAAGATGTTTCTGTTACACGCCCCCGATGTACTTGACAGTTTGCTGGTAGAAATTAGACTAGACTTTAGACCAGGTGAAACCAGATCCAATTTCTGATTCAGGTGGTATAATGCAATTTTGGTGGATTTGATTCAGATGCAGGCACACAGATTCTGCACATTGTGTGATAAATGTACACCATGTAGACCGCACGCCTCACCTGCGCTGAATTTAAAGGGAATGAAAAGAGCTTTTTTGATTGGCTGGGAATAAAGTCTACAAAAACATCAAAAGGAGGGAAACTGCTCTTATGCGCACATTTAGACTGCTTTTTGCGTTTGACTTGTGATGAGGACGAAAATATGGCCCTCAATCTGACTTGCCAGCTTTGAGACAGGGAATAATAGTTTACTTTGAAGATTAACTTTACTCTCATTCCACCAAGGTTGATTTTAAGGTGGATGAAAATAGCCTGGCCATTCTATCAGAAAACTGTTAACAGCCAATGGCAGGTTCTGCAACTCTTGCTGTGCAGGTTGAAAAGAATGTCTCCAGATTTGTTTCCCCTTTTTTTCTGTTGTCTTCAAAAAACAGCATAATATTCAGTCAGAAAGAAAAATGTATTTATTTTTTTACAAAAACAAAACCCTCAAATCAAATATTACCATTTGCTCACATGTCTTGATAAACTATTCATTGACATTAATGAGATGATTAATGATTAATCAAATTATCATAAATGCCTCAATTGTTTTTTGATCAAACAATTAATCAACAATCAATTTACAATAAACCAAATTGAACAATTGACCATTATGACCAACCATAACTCGATCAGTCAGATTAGCAAGAAATGACGATGACATAGCAGAAGTTCAAAATGGCGGCTAGTTCTGCATGTCCTCAACCAGCCAAGGCTCCCTTTAGTGATTACTGTACTTTTTATCTCTATGCTTTTAAGGGAACATTCATCTTCTCTCTGGTCAAATACAAACCTCTGAAGTTCAACAACGTCACTGAGTATCCGTGGTGGGGTTATTCTCTGGGCTGGTGGTTCATCCTGTCTTCCACACTCATCGTTCCTTTCTCGATGGTGTACAACCTGATTACCACTCCGGGAACACTTCGACAGGTAAAATGGAGATTAGATTTGCATTGATTACAATAATCTTGGTCCTAAAATGGATTCAGTCTCTACAAAACGTTTTTAAAGTAATAGTAAATATTCTTTCTTGCTAGCGGTTCGCCATCCTTTGTACTCCATCGAAGGACCTTCCGTCACCCAAATTGGACAACGAAGGACTTGAAGTGTGCAGCTTGATGCAGAAATCAGACGGCATGTTGTGAAAACAGCGGCCACTTCCGGTGAACACTGTGAGACGCAATTTATAACACCAAAACTGACATTCCAAGCATGTTTTTTTTTTATAATCAGTCACAGAATCAATGTCTGTTTGTCCATTTCTATCCTCCAATATTTGATGGTTTACATTACATAATTTTAAAATTTCATCCAAACATCGCAATAAAAGATCACGACACGTCATTGAAGTGTGTCACAATAAATCATCTGTGTCTGAATTACTACTCTCACCACATGTCCACCTCATGTTGCAAGTGCAATTTAATTCAAAGTCAAATATGATTAACCCTATCACTTCTCACTTGTAGCGCATATCTGTAGTAACTTGTAAAATATGTTATAATTAGACTTGTGTTTGGAATTTATGAGAATCCCCATTAGCTTCCGCAAAGTGGTCGCTAGTCTTCCTGTGGTCGTCAAATTAATACAATAAAAACATTCAAATGTTAAAATGACTCTATATAGTGAAATATAAAAATGCAAAACAAACCAATAATTAACATATACAACAGTACCAATCAAATAACCACGGATCAGAAATGATCTGGCAAAACTTATGATTGAATTCATTAATGAAGAAAACCTTCTTTATTGATCAGCAACACATACAGGCTTCCTGTTCAAAAGTAGTGTTTTGTTGCTCTACGATTGTTTTTCTTTCATTCGGCGTGCATAAACGTCTGAAGCTCCTCCTCTTGATTCAAAGCTTTCCTGGATGCAGGACTCGGTAAGTCGTTTGCTGGTGTGTACAGAACTTTCAGTCTCTGCAGGGATAAAAGAAACACTTACACTAAATCTGTTCTCAATTGCCTTACCTGGAAAAATACTTTAGTTTTTGTTTTTTCATAGGTTAAATGTCTGGTGTAGTACCAAGACTTTCCTGTTGGGGTAACTTTTGCACCACAGTGCATACAGACCGCTGGAAAGTCCAAGAGGAAGAAAGAATAATAGATGGAAAACCAAAATTTTGGGTACTGATTGAAATGAGCTCCCAATTCGATACATATTTCTAAGATAACACATTTGCTCAAAATACCTAAAGTATACAGGAAATTATCATTAGCAATCAGTGATGTGAAGACACTGATCCAGTTAGTCATTTGTCACAATTCTCAACTGGCCAGATTACCAATTGGTATGTGTGTACCCGGATTAACTTTCTTACCTGTTTTAGAGTTCCAGGAGTAACACTGACTGTATGGAGCGTCTTCAACAGCACTATGATTGGTGTCGACAGCGAGAGGACTCCTCCAATTGTGTAGCCCCACCAAGGGTATTCGTACGTGTTGTTGAACTTGAGTGGTGTGCATTTCACCAAAGTAAATACCAAAGTGCACTAAAAGAAACCAGCAGAAGAAAGATATGAAATGAAGCATAAATGGAAACATATTTGTCACATTTATAGATTTGTATTTACACATTACTTTCTTGTTCAAACCTCAAGTTTCGCATTTTCTCAGGACACGTGACTGCCCTGTGGCCTAGCTCAAGACTCAAAGGGCCACATACCCACCCAGGTGTTCTAAAGGATTGTTTGGGTTTGCATCAACTGCAATAGACTTGATATCATGCCTACATGCAGACAACAAACATGAATGTATGTATAAATTTGTCCTAGGAAAGTGGAACAGTGTGATCACACTGGTGAGGAGTCACTGCATGGTGCCCCATGTGTGTTTTTGTCTGCTTGTTTGTTTGTTTGTTGTTTAAATAATAATAAAATAAAATAAGCTTGCTGAGCTCAAGAAATTGTTTCCACAACACAAATTATAATGTATTTTTTTTCTTATATTTTTTAAAATACATTATCATGTCATGATAATATTTTACATTTATGAATTTCATTTCAATATGTCATTTTTATTTGTCATTAATATTTAGATATTTCCTATGTATTCTGCACCCTCCTTCCGTCATGTATATTTACCGGCTTCCGTAGCAACTTCCTTCTCCGTTACATTGCTACGTTGAGTGCTGAGGTTAGTTGTGTGTGAAAGAGCTACTTTTTACATGATTTATTTTGGTGTTACAGATAAATATTGTGTATAGTGACATGGTATTACAATATCAGGGTCTTCTGTGTCAATTTCATCGATGATAATAGTTTTTAATAGACGTTTTTCGGCGTCGCCATTTTGGCGCTTTAAAAAAAAAACACTTGGCCAGCGCTGATTTCCTATTTCAAATATGGATATTTTGCATGTTTAGTGAGCAGATGTGTATATTTAGGACTTGATAAGACAATGTATTGTCATATATTATGCAGGTACAGTTTTGAAGTTTGACGTTATTATAGTTGCCGTAGTTTTTGTAACACCACCAAATGCACTGTCCCTATTTAGCCAATAGGCGGCATTGTTTTACCATTCATTGGTTCTAGTTCTTCGAGGGTTGAAACAAATATAAAATACAATAAAACACATAGTTTTCTTGGACAACCCTGTACTATAAACAAACGCAACAGTTTGTTTAATATAAATGGTCTTTTTATAATAATAAATGCTATTTATATTTGAAAATAAACATTATGTAAACATTGATGAGAGCTAATGTGCATATTAAGGATTTGAATAGACAAACGTCCAGACTCGAGAAAAAATAAAGTGTAAAAAAGAAACCAAAAAATCTTCATTGAACCCTATGTACACACCTGGAGGGATGGTGCTACACTTAAGACTGGCCCTGTCATAAATCTGTGCAGCCCCAGTGTTAAGCTCCTCCAGCATTTTATTTTTAAATATATTAAAATAGTAATAATTTCAGTTCACCTGGTCAAGCCCACCCTGCATGGGAAACAAAACATCCTGGAGCCGTGCCAGCACACCTGTTACACTTGGTCACTTAGTGTAACATGTCAATAAAAGGCCTACCTTCCTTGCTAATACTTACAGTGCAAATAGCAGGTGTCAGGTACTGCCAACAGTATTTCATAAAGGGCCACGGACGATAGCCAATCATGTCCTTTATGTTATCATACAGACGAGCTGCCCCTTCAGAAAATATATCATTCATTAGCATTGTGCTGACAGAAATTCACAGGAGAGACCCATGTGACTCCGGCTAATGCTCTTGATGAATTGAACCAAATCAAGAGTGCATACCATAAAACCACCCGATGCAGATAGACTCCAGAATTGCAAAAAAGAGAAGAGTCATGCCACTGCAGGCATAATGGTCAAACAGCTGGAAAACATAGAGGCCTCCCTGCAAATACAAGCACAAAAATGTTTCTATCAATGTTTATTTAATCTTTTTTTCGCCCCATTGTATTACATGAAGGTTGATTACTCACCTCTGTAACCATTACAAGGCCTGCAAAGAAGCTTGCAACACAAACTGCAAGAAGAAGGAGTTTACGTCGACATTTATTTCCAAAGACAAGGGAAGGCGTCGGCTGTGTTTGTGACCAGTGCCTCTACATTTACGAACTATGGTGAGAATACAGATTTAAAAAAAATAATTGTGTTATTATAATAATACATTTTATTTCATTTGAACAAATTATTTCTCATCTAAACTCATCTTGCCTCGCAATCTAATCCTATAAAGATGATCATGGCAAAGAAGCAAATGGCCCAAAGTTGAGGAAGAGGCATCAGAGCCACAGCACGAGGGTAAGCGATGAATGCCAGACCCGGACCTGTAAAGACCACGTTTGATTGTCACTTGACAGCTAATAGGCCTTATCTTCCATTCCAACTGCATTGTCGAGCATTCATACCTGATTCAGCCACCATGGATATGTCAACACCTTGCTCCTTGGCCATAAAGCCAAGCACAGAAAAGATGGCAAAGCCGGCCACAAAGCTGGTCAACCCATTCAGCAGGCACAGATAAATACAGTCCCTGTTGGCCAAATACAATAAAAGTAGTCAATTGCTGTTGCAAAAGTGTGACACAAGCTGTTTCCAGACATGAATGGGCAAACTGGGATCTATATATATATATATATATATATATATATATATATATATATCTTACAAACCCCAAAAATTATTCAAACAAACAAAAAACACTGAAACATTCAAAAGACGTCTTCCACAAAAGGGATTGTAATATCAAACAGTTGTAATATCACAATTCACCACTAGATGGCAGACATGGTTTAGTCACAGCTGGACTGTCCGAATATGCACCCTACTCCCTATATAGTGGCCTACTTAGGGGTCACGCCATTTTGTAGTGGCGTCCGAATGTCCAGGGAACGAAAATGTAGGGCATTCGAAATGACCCACAATGCACTCTGAAAAGTAGTTAACATCGATGTTCACTCAACCGGGTTGATTAAGATCACAATGTATTGTGAGTATAAAATAACCATGGGTTAGGCCTAATCATTTTGGGTGAATGTGATGCTGGACAAACAGCCTTGATACCTCCTCAATAATATAAAAATTTTGACAACGTGATCCGTATACCTGTAGCAGTTGTTGGTGTACTTGTTGTAGCTACTTAAAGATGCCAGAACCCCGAGAGTGATTGCATAGGAGTAGAGGATCTGGCTACCGGCATCCAGCCAAACCTGACAAAGAAGTATTTTCACCTTTTAAGCAAGCAAACCCATTAAGAAGTCGACTGACAATGTTGTGGTACCATTGGATCGCCGAGTCGGGAAGCATCTGGGTAGAGGTAGAACTTGATTCCTTCTTTGGCTCCCGGTAATGTCAGACCACGAACGAGCAACACCAGCAGCATGACATATGGAAATGTGGCAGTGAAATAGGCCGCCTAGATTAATCAAACAAGGAATTTCTGAATTATAATAAAGCCTGTCAGTGCTCATATGCTGTACATTGCTTCAATTTGGTCTCCATGACATGATTTTGCACAAGAGAGCCTACAAGCAGTTTTCTGACAAGTAGTCTGCTTGCTGGAAGCATGTTCTGTGGTCTGATGAGACCAAGATAAACTTATTTGTTTCAGATCATGACTTAGCAAAAGTGTTTTTCTTCGGTGTTGATGAGAACATTTAAAAGGGAAGTCAACCCCCCAAAAATTCTTGACAATAATATGTTCTACGGTATTCTGATTAATATTACATTTGTGGAATAGGAGTTATTCAGCAACATCCAGCAGTTTTTATCAATATCAGAAGGCGGCCATTTTGCCTCTTGCCGTTGAGTGAAAATGACATCACAGTTGCTCAGGTAACAACCAATCACAGCGCAGCTTCAGAAAACAGGTGAGCTGTGATTGGCCGTTGCCTGAGCCGTGAGCAACGGTGATGTCATTTTCAGTCGACAGCAAGTGGCAAAATGGCCGCCCCGAGATGGATAAAAACGGCTGGATTTTGCTGCCTAACTCATATTCCACAAATGTAGTATTAATCATTAGTTAGCTCACAGACATATAACATATTATTGTCTTGGCTTTAAATATTGGCTTTAAAAAATATATTTACGAAAATCTGTGCCGTGTACTTACTTTGGAGTTGGATGAGACACTTATATACATTACACACATACAGGTATACTTATACTACATATTAGACTTCACCTTCCCTGTGCTCTTCACCCCATTCCAAATACAGAAGACACACAATAGCCAGGAAAGAAGAAGACAAAGGGCCAAGTCCCATCGTAGGTTTCCTACATGTTCAATTCCACTCGATAGTCCCAAAATTCTCCTCCTGGTTCACACATCAATCAGAAACATCCAACAAAAGACACACTTGGGCCTCATACTATGCTATACTTACTCCCAAAACTCCACAGCTGAAGATATGCCATTTGCGAACTCTTGCAGTGTTTGATTGGCTCTGTACTCAAAACATTTGTCTTTGTTTGTGAAGTGAATGAATACGAAAATTAGTACAATAGACAAAGTATCTATGCTTGTTTTGGAAAAGTAAGTTTCAGTGCCTACCTGTGTTCCAGCTGTTGAGACAGTTGGCCCAGGGGAGCTCAGATGAGAAGGATGAGAACAAGTAGCGAAAGGCCCAAGCCAGTATGATGATGTAATATATCCCCATGTAGAAAAGAACCAGTTGGCTTCCATATCCTAAGCCTGTGTTTAATGGAGAGCAGATATTGCAGATTGATTGATTGATTGATTGACCCTCAAAACTATTGATTGCTTGACAGACCTTCAAAAAGAGGACAGACTTTTCTCCAGCATGTCATTCCACCCTGTCTGGTGTACTGGCCTAATGATGTTTCCAGGAAGAAGAGGGGGATGCCGCAGGTGCAGAAGAACAGCATATACGGTATGAGGAATACTCCTTTCAAACAAAAATGACGTATTAAAGTTTGGGACTTTTCGGAAGTGACCTTCTATGTTTTATATGAATGTGTTTGCAACATGTTTTAAAAAATCAACAGAGCCCCGCCACTGGGTAGGACACCAAAACAATTCATCATTGTGCTCAGTGCCTTTTCAAATTCAAAATGAATTACGTTCCAACAGAAATGTATTGATATTTATTTTTGTCTTTAAGCCAACTGTGTCTGCTATGTACCTCCTCCATTTTTGTAACATCGGTATGGGAATCGCCAGATATTTCCCAGACCAACGAGATTTCCTGCCGTAGCCAAGATGAATTCCATTTTCCTGGACCACTGCTCTCTCGGCTGGCCTTTGGGTGCAGCCTCAGCTTTGGTCCTGTCGTTCCACGTGTTTGATTGGATGGACTCCATTTGGACCTTTGGTTAGGATCAATCCGAACATATCATTCAGGGGGCTACAATAAAGTAGTCCTTTACGGGAACTTAAAAAAAAAAGATCACTTTTTTTACAGCTGATCAACAACGAAGGAGTACACTGACAATAACGAAAACCGAGGAATCCTGTATGAGTTTAATCAGGTTGATACACCAGTATGTAGAAGTTCTTTTGCCAAAAATAGTGATAACATTCATTTTAGGGCTGGGTTTAAAAACAAATTGAACAATCTATCAAACCAAAATTTTCGGGTCTGATATCGATTCATAAGACAATGAATCGATTATTTGAATACCTCTTTCATCGGAAAAAACACTTGAACATGAGTAGGAGAACTCCATTTACTGGAATAGTCCACTGAAATTAGGCACCCGTGTTTCTCCCTGTATGTATGAATGGCATGCAGTGGGTTTCATTGAAGAATGGCCAGCAACCAGTATTGGAGTTGCTTCTTTTTCTGGTATGGGAATGCAATTTATAAATTGGGCACAGATTTGTATTTTACATCTTTGTGTGCTTAAATAGCAATTCAATATGAACTGTATCTTAAGAAAATCTAAAATCATATTTTCACATTTTTGTCATATTGCAATGCTGAGAAAACTTCAAGAGTCAGATGAACAGATGTGACCCACTTTCACCCAAGAAATTACATTAGAAAGAGTCGTTCCAAGTTAGCAGGATTTACAAATCCACTTCACTGCCAGGCACAATTGCCCTCTTATGACAATCTTCAGCAATCCAATCCTCCAATTACTAGTTAGAGACTGATTGTTTACGTACCTCTCCCTCAGCACCGTAACGTTGTCCGTCACCGACTACGTACATCCTCAAAAGTTTTTGACGTAAGTAGAGAGGCAGGTGAGTAGTGTCACCCACCTCATCTTTGAGCTCCCAGCTAATTAAAGCCGTCCAACTTGCTACAGTGCAAATCAAATGTACAAGTACATAATCACTGGTCTGAAAAAACTTATGGTTAAATTCATTCATGAAGAAAAACTTGTTTACAGCCCCTCCAAAAACGATTGGAAACGGACACAAAAACTATCATATTGGATATGGACGAACAGTTGGTATGGTGATACCTGGGAGAAAAACACACCTAACCAGCTTAATTACTGGGAAGTATATAGAACAAGGAGGCTAGAAGGGATGAAGACCCTTGTGCCTAAATGAACACAATCATCTATCAACTATAAACACCCAAAACACAATACTGTATGCATGAACCACGAGACGGCTCATTCCAAGATCTTAAGTATTAAGTAATGAAGGTATTGTTAAACAGTTTTTCAACCTCACTTGACCTCAAACAAGCTTCAGGTGAATAACCATCTTCCTAATCCATTGTGGATGGCTAATGGTATACATGTAAGTGTTCCATGTAATGTTCATTAACATGCACTGTCCCGACTAAATAAATAAATTAAAACGTGTTTTTTCCCAGTCGACCCTGATGATTGCTTTGGCCTTCATCAAGTCTCCATATGTTTGGTAGCTCTGAAACAATTCTCTGGCTTGCCCCATGGTGAACTTCTCCCAAAAAGTTGTTTGTAAGTTTTCATCTTCAATACTATTTTCCACAACACATACTGTATGAAGTACAATTTACAGTACTTGTATAATAACATTTCGATTTTTACAACAAATCTTAAAAACACTTACTATCAGGTAGATCATATAACACGCTCAGAACTCATACGGTCAGTGTTGCGTTTGTGTTTGTGTGATTTTTTTGAAACAATATATTTACAGTTAAGCCCCTTTATTTAGAGCTGGCCTGCAAATAGCGAAAATCAGGCGCATAATTGACGCCAATTGTTGTTCGGCCACTTGGTAATATATTTTCCTCCGTGTGGCACCCCTGCTCTATATGAAATTAGAGCCTTCTTCGTTCGTTCTTCTTCGCAATTTTGTGTTTTTCAAAAATAATCTCTCTATTATTATTGTTATTGTTATACCATGAGGACCAAGAGTACTAAAATTCTCATTGTTAAAATAACGACACATTCATGACAATAATGACCTTAAAATAAATCATTAAATAAAATAATAAATGGGACATTAACATTGTCATTTTAATTATATTTCTTTCTCTCAATGTTTATTTATTACAATATATTTTAATTTATTTACTGTATTTCACTTGTTTATTCATTTATGTGAATATTTATTTAGGTATTTCAATATTTATTCAGGTATTTCAACAAACACAAACATACCCGACGGTTGTGTTTTAGCGATTGCAGTCGTTTACACCTGTCTCAGCCGCTGTACTGATCCCACCCAATTCACGCCCACTGTGAGTTTGATAAGGGAGAAGGGTACATTTACATCGCAAGCTGCATGCAGGGAACAGGAGTGCCAAAATGAAATGAATAACTAACTATATGAATATTGAAACAAAAATGGAAAACCATAAAAAAAATTATGAAACACAAAAACTTTGTCGAAAAAAATAATGAAATTAATGTTGCAATAAAACGAACTATATACATAATTATTTAAATAAATACAATTTTAAATAAATAAATACATTTTGAAATCAATAAATCGAAATCAATTAATATATTGAAATCAATAAATGAAGACATAATTATTTCATTGAAAGGCCGTTTTTAATTCAACTTTTAATTTATTCTGTTTATTTAATGTTGGGACTCTTACTGTAGTCCTCCAGAAGGGGGAGCCCTTTACCATTCATCCATTCATTGTACCGCTCGACCACTTGTTCTGACAGCATATGAACGCTTTAATAAACACGCTCATCCTGATGTCTTTTAACGGTTTTTGTATGACAGATGATTTTTGTAGGGGTGTCAGGTTTTGTTAGACTCTCAGGAGAAGACCCTGACGTGTAAAACGCAACAACAAATCTGCAAATCAAAAAACATTAAAGCAAATAACTGACCATAATAACAAATCAAAACACACACAAGCAAAACACAACAGCAAATCAAAATTCACAAAAACGAAACAAACAAAAATAAAATAACCGATTGAGT
Source organism: Leptonotus elevatus (assembly GCF_054856555.1). Taxonomy (NCBI): domain Eukaryota; kingdom Metazoa; phylum Chordata; class Actinopteri; order Syngnathiformes; family Syngnathidae; genus Leptonotus; species Leptonotus elevatus. The sequence continues at coordinate 15,814,725 of NC_141248.1, read as the reverse complement.
GACCATCGATGTTCATTATTCTTCCAAGTGCATTATGGGTCATTTTCAGGGCACTACTATTTTTTTTCTTTTTCTTTTGGACATTCAGACACCCTCACAAAATGGCCCAACCCCCTTTGGGACCCCACTATATGGGGAGTAGTATGCACATTTGGGCACAGCCAATTAAACTCCAGGAAGAGGTAGGTAGCTACTAGTAGGGAGATCAGGCTCGTTGCTGATTGGACGAAAGCACCAGTCGTCACACGCTCTGCCCGTTTCAAAGTGCACTGACAGTACTGCCGCATAGAGTACACCTTTTAATACTCCACCATATTTATAATTTCATATTGACCTTTGGATGAAATAGCAAAGCTTGTAAAATGTGCTCTTTCTGCAAACCAGGGCCGCAGTCCTGCATGTTTTAGCAGTTTCCCTCTTCCAACACACCTGAATCAAATGATTAGGTTCGTTATCAGGCTTCTGCATTCATCAGCTGAATGCTCATCAGCATTCAGCTGATGACTCATCAGCATTCAGCTGATGAGCTGATCCTTTGAATGAACTTGAAATGAATGTTCCCAATCCTTGCAAATCAGCGCTGCTGGAATGCGGTGCTCTTGGGCAGAACTAAACCTTTTGGCAAGAAGTTTTGACAATTGTTTCTATGAGAACAATATAAGAAATGTTGTTTTGTTCAACAGTTGATCAAAGAATCAGATCAAAGAAAGCTAAGAGAGCTGGAGGAAAAAAACACCACTGCTTGAGAAAGATGATTAATTAACAACCAGTGTAATGATTTGAAAAGCATTTATGGTCTGTTGTGTACTCACTGTGTGCTCCATTGCAGGGACAGTCAGATAGTGATTGAACGCGTTTTTGGAAATGGAAACAATTCAGACAAACTGGAACACTTCAGACGAAGGCACTTGGTAAGTAAGCAAGCTTTATTTGTGCAGCGCTTTTCACAGACACTGTGAGCAAATGTTGCATTTTTCCTTGTTGCTCCTGAGACAATGACAACATTTTCACAGCAAAGTTGTATGGAGAGTAATCAGTGATATAGAAATATACCCTATTTAAATAGTAAATACTATATTTGAAAGCATTCACAACACTTAATTTCTTTAATGGTCTTAAATTGAAATTTTTTCTCCAAAATATCTTTACAGTAGCCTTTTTAATTAACCATTTATGACTGAAATGTCTTCTAATTGGTAGATTAGCACCTTAGCTGTTCACTATGGGTACTCCTGCAAGCCTCTGCCCAATAGTTTTCAGACTGGATTCGGGTTCGAATTTCCCATGCCCTGACTGCGGATGTGACATAATGTGCGCAATGTGTATGTGAAGAAGGGTATGTGCAGTTTCATTGTCAGCAGGTGGCAGTAGCGATTCGAAATTGAATATTCTACGGTCAGTAACTTTAAGAAGAAGAAACACACTTTAAAATAATAACAATTTAAATGCATATAATATATTGAGAGAGTGCAATGGTTAACACTATACTTGCCGTTTGCCATCTAGTGGCCAACAGTAAAATTACACTAAAAGTAGAAATGAATAAATCTGAAAAAACAGAATCCACCAAATGGGGGGGTGGGGGGCTGGGGGCATTTACTCTCTTGTATATTGTATTTCTCCTTTTCAAAATTCTTAGATTTACCACGCTTTCTTCTCTTCAATATCAAGAATAGAGCTAAAGCAGTCTCATCATTACATAACTATATAAGCACTTCAGTTTGGTGCAATATGCTCGAATAGCTTGATGTGTAAAAAAAAAGAAAAAGATCCACCCTTCACAGTAAAACCATTCATTAATTGTTGCGTCACTGGTCGTGTAGTGTTTGACCCTGTCTGACCTGTGCAGGCAGGATGTGTGGAGTTCCCACACGGTGACAGCGAGTGTGAATAGATGTCTGTCTCTACAGTTTATGTCCCCAGTGTTTTGACTGCTGGGACAGGCTGCAGTTCTTTCATAAACCTGTACAGAGAATGCTTGTGTGTAACAGTGTTACCTTGCCTATTTGCTGAGCCTCTTAACCTCTCTTGTTCACTGAGAAGCTCTCATATACTCTGATTTTCTGCTCTCTAAAATGCCCCAAGATTCCACAAGATGGCGCAAAGCCCTCTGTTTGTGCACACTGGGACACATTCAAAAGTCAAGAACCCATTTTCATGCCCAGCGCAAGCTTCTCACAAAGTGCAGAATGTTCACCATTTTGGGACTGACCACAACCAACTTGACTCCCGGCTAATTAAAGCGACTCCTCTCATTCCGTTTAAGCTCAGTGCAGGGGAGGCAGTTGGTCTACACGGAGGAAGCAGAATCAAACTCACTGGAGTCCACGCAGGAGATTGATGTGTGCAAAGTATGTTTATAAGGAACTGCAAGAAGATCTCCACTTACAGATAATTTGAAGTGGGCACTTGAAGACTACCCTGACACAAGTCGTTATTAGCCACCCCATTCATACATTAAATTTGCCGTATTTACACGTAAGCGCGCTGCTTGTCTGATCATGTGGGACACATTGCCAAGGCTATACACAGGAAATGTGGCCCTTGTTTCAGACTGGCAGGCACGAGAACCCAATAGACTCGCATCAACTTTCAGTTGAGTCTTTCGGGTTCTCACGCCTGCTAGTCCTCAACCAGGGCCAGATTTTCTTTTTTTTCTTTTTTCTTTTACTCTCTTGCACAAACACGCACACATACAAACATGGTCTCCCAGGCGGGGAAGCGAACCCACGCCAACCTGCATCGTAGGCATAAGCAATATGTCGGCACTGCGCCGCTGTCTGTGGGTAGCAGTGATACGAATATATTACCTACATATAGCCGACAGACCAAACATCCCCTGCAAGCCGTTGAAGCGACAAGGCGGCTTACTCCTCCCATCTCGCGAGCAGACTACTATATAAACTATATGTACAGATTAGACAGATACAGCTCGAATGCTCTTAGTATAGGGCTGAGTATGGAGGTAAATTTGGTGCAAAACTAACTTGTGCAAAAAATTTGTACCTGTAGAAAAAAGTCTAAATTTGTATCTGTAAAAGTCGTGATTTGTATCTGTAAAAAAAATGTGTGCCTGTAAAAAAAAAAATTGTGTCTGTAAAAGAAATTTGTACCTGTAAAAAAAAAATGTGTATGTGTAAAACAAATTTGTATCTGTAAAAACAAATTTGTACCTGTAAAAGTCATGATTTGTATCTGTACAAAAAAAATTTGTACCTGTACAAAAAGTATAAATTTGTATCTGTAAAAGTTGCGATTTGTACCTGTAGAAATGACAACTTGTAGTCAAAGAAGTCGCCACTAGGAGTCACAAGTGGTTTTTCTGCTGCTGTTCAGTGACGAATACTTCTTAATATGTATGTTGAGGAAGAATACTTCAGTATTCTTAATATGTATGTTGAGGAAGAATACTTCAGTATTCTTAATATGTATGTTGAGGAAGAATACTTCAGATAATATGTATGTTGGTTGGCGACGATGTGTCCTGCTTGTATCCTTCCGCGAGTCCCGCCACCGTCGTTCGCTAAACCAATGAGGTTGCGCTCCAATCCGCTCAAATCCTTCTCACTTGATTGGTCAAAACAACCCTTCATTACACCAGAGCCCGCCCCCTTCTTTACAAGTACAAATCACGGCGCTCTACAAGTACAAATTAGTTTTGCTCCATTTGTAGCGCGACAAATGGGGCAAAACTCACGTCACTGAACAGCAGCAGAAAAACCACTTGTGACTCCTAGTGGCGACTTCTTTGACTACAAGTTGTCATTTCTACAGGTACAAATCGCAACTTTTACAGATACAAATTTATACTTTTTGTACAGGTACAAATTTTTTTTGTACAGATACAAATCATGACTTTTACAGGTACAAATTTGTTTTTACAGATACAAATTTGTTTTACACATACACATTTTTTTTTTACAGGTACAAATTTCTTTTACAGACACAAAAAATTTTTTTACAGGCACACATTTTTTTTACAGATACAAATCACGACTTTTACAGATACAAATTTAGACTTTTTTTCTACAGGTACAAATTTTTTGCACAAGTTAGTTTTGCACCAAATTTACCTCCATAGCTGAGGGGCGGGTGTTGTGGCGGGGTGTAAAAAAAAGTAAAAAGAATAATAAGAAGTGGACGGTATGTGCTGCTTTGAAAACCCCCTTTTTCTTTAATCGCTCAGTTCTTTAGACCCCAATATTAGATTTGGCAGAGGCATCTTTTGTTGAATTAGTTATATATATATATATATATATATATATATATATACAGTATATATATATATATATATATATATATATACAAGTTTCTTTCTGTAAACATCATTAAGCATATAATTTTTTACATGTATTTAAGGCAAGTTGTAAAATGTCTGAAGTCCTCTTGTTTTCCAATTTCGATATTTTAAATGGATAGGATCGTATGCCGAGAAACGTTTCTTGGAAGGAGTAATATGGCGGCCTTTCGGCTTCAAAGGTCTTGGCCTATCGGCTATCCAGTAATATATACAGATCAGTTGTCGTGCTCCCACACAGACAGTCAAGCGGACAATTTACCGAAGCCGCACAACATTTACAGTTAAGTGCGCCTTATAGCCGTGAAAATACGGTACTCCGCACTTGAGTATTCTTTTCAGCGAATACTTTTTTATTTGTACTTGAGTGATTTATTTTATGACTACTTTTTACTTTTACTTGAGTAATATTATTTTGAAGTAACGCTAGTCTTACTTGAGTACAATTTTTGGCTACTCTACTCACCTCTGGTTGTATTTAACTATTATTTTTAATATACATTCAATTTTATATTGGTTTATTTATTTTTTGTTTTTTAATGAAAATATTTGGTTTTGAATATTATAGTATTATCGCATGTGGCCTGACCATCATGATAAATTGGCGCTTAAGATTTGTATTTGAGTAGCCCTGGTATAAAGCTAGCATAAAGCTAGCCTTGTTAGCCGTATAATGTTGTACAAAAGCCATTCCTTCAGGGTTCACACATACTATAATGTGAGAGACACCATCTATTGAGTCATATCATGTCTGTAGTACCTGTAGTACCAAGACTGACCTGTAAGAGGCAGCAAAGTTAGTAAATACAATAGAAGAAGATAAAAGAGGACGTGGAAGAAGCAAGGCTAACCGGTATCTTATCTGGTGCAGTGGAAAGTCTTCTTGCCATTTATTTTCCTGGTGACTGGCACCTTATACAAACACTCAACACAAGCAGTGGCTTCTCTTTTTGTACAGGCTCGGACCAACTTGGTGTTGACATTAAGCGTAAATATTTGCTGTTGAAAATAATGGACAAGTTTAGACTGTATGGTTATCAGCCTCAACTACTGTTTTCTGAGTATATACAGTGGTGCCTTGTGATACGAGTAACCTGACTTCCACATTTTTGGCTGTCATGTGACCTTTTTCTTCTTATTATTTTTTTTAAGTTCTAACTTGTGAGTGCAGACACGAGCACTGTATGGCAGCAATGAACTTAGCTTATTCATTTCATTAGCATCACTTTGGCAACCAGTGACAAAATTGTTTGTTTGTATGTTTGTTTTTTAAAAGCTTCAAAATGTTTATTGCCACTCCCAGAAGTTTACCGTCATGAGAATTACTCATGGTGTATTTTGAGACTTTCCAAAGAAGTGCAATGAAGAGAGGATTATTTATTTATTTTATTTTATTTTGTTTAGAGGTTTCTGAACAGCACCTGGAAAAAAACAATTTGTTATCCACTGATCACTCCTGGCCATTTTCACTGAAGCGACCCTGTTCACCAGTAATCCTGTTTTACTGGATTTTGACTGATTTCGCAAGGCCCACAGAATATTGTGTTCTATTGCTATAAAAACATGGAACATGGAAGTTATATTTTCTATTTACCTATAAACTTTGTCCTAATGTTAAAAATAATGAAAAGTAACTAAGATTTAGCCATTTTAAGGTGTATCTATCTTAATTATTGAAAAGTATCAGCATCAGCAATACTGGCCCTGTATGTATCTGGTATCGGATTGATACCAAAATATACAGTATCTTACACCAGTGTTGTTGTTTATTATTGATTATCTTACCTGTGCTTTTTTTTTTTTCATTTTTTGGATGGCCAATTAAAAATGGAAAGAACAAATGAATCATGGATTCTGCCAAATTAGCTCAAAAGTGTCAAGTTAACCAGACCATGTGGCCTTGTTGGAATAGATCCCGCCTTCCAGTCTCTGAAACATAAGCATGCACACCCCCCCCCCCCCCCCTCTAACCCCCACCTCCTCCCACCCTCGCCTCCTCTTGTCTCCCAGGCATCCAGTCCACGATGCTTTCTCTCTTTATCACATGTGCAACGCTCGCCCCATGGGCTTGCCCTTATCACAGCTACACCTACTTGCACTCAGATGAGGGCCACCTCAGGATGAATGAAGTGCCACACGCCAACTGCAGACTGCTGACGTTGTGAGCGCCTTACTCAGGTAGTTTGCCTTTTTATTCAGGTCACTCGCTTTTTTTTTTTTAATTCCTTCTGCGAGTGATGTGTACGCACTTTGGTTGTGAATATGTGAGCTTTCGTGATTTTGGATGGGGACACGAGAGTTTCGAGGAGCAGCTGGGCTTTTGTGCGCTTGAGCACTTATTCTTGGCGCTTGTTGCCACATTATGTAGGGCAAAGGTTACTGGCTACCCAGCAGCGGGAGCGGTTATTTCACATGTTTAGAAGCCGGTGCATTCTTTTGGAAACACATGCATTATGGTACGCTGTTGCACATACTCAAGTAGCCAAACAGTAAGTAACAAAGTTATGCTGTAGAAATAGTTGTGCTGAATTAAAAATGCTACAGCAATAATTTGTGAGGGAAAAAAACGTTTTATACAGGCCATTTTTTTGGGATTGTGATTTAATGATGCTATTCTAAGAGGATCAGCAGCTGCTCAACCCTACATAGTGTGGTTGATTTGACAGTCAGAGAAAATTGGGATCATTTTGCCTCCCAGTCGTGCCCGGCTTGTAAAAATAAAAAGGTATTCCAGACCCTGCCAAGTTTATGAAGTTTGGTTTGTGAGTCAATCGAAATAGATACAGGCTGATGACAGAATCACATACTCAGTGGAACATCGCACTGACAGTCTTAAGGCTGTGTTGAGTTTTGTTTGGATTGTTTCTCATCCACACACAAAAAAAAGTGTCATTTATCAACTAGTGATGGTGACACATAGCTACTTATTTCTAGGCAATTGTGAGTCGCTCTGGTTTTCTAATCCTGTAGATTGTTTGTGTGTTTGTGACATTATTTCTAAGGCCTTTGTAAACAGTTGTAAATAAACTGTTGACACACAGACTCAGAGGAAAATAACAGGCAGCATCAGCACCATGCCGAAATAGGGTTGTCATTATTGAATATTTTTTGAATTGATGATTCTATTGATTATTCCATCGATTAATTGAATAATTGGCTAATATATATTTTGCATGAAAGTGTATTACAAAACCTTGTTTTTCCCAATTACTGTTGATTAACCAATTTTTGTTGCTTATTTAGTAATGATGGACGAGTACTGATACCAGGTATCGGTATCGGGCAAGGTATCAGTACTTGCAACGCCGGCTGATGGTGACCGTTTTCCAATCAGCAACTATACAGTAAATTAGAAGAATAGAAAATTGGCATTAATTTTAAGGGGGGAAAATATATATTCTCATATATAGCCTTTCTTTAAAATGATTTTATTGTTTTTTTGGGGGTGGGTGGGGTTATTTTATGTATTAAAAGTACTAATGGTATCGGTAAATGGTAATAAATATTGGTGACTATTCAAGAGTTGAGTACTCATACTGGTATCGGTTAAAAAAAAAAAAGTGGTATCAAACATCCTATTATTTAGTATTTTTTAGTGATTTAAAAAAAAAAACACTAAACCACAATTGAGTAATATCATATGGGAGTGACTGATGTTTTTTAAAACTGATTCAGTCACTGGTTTGTTTTCATGGTTTTCCAAAGTAAAAGCATTTTTTTGCAAATGTCTTATTTTGATCAAACACAAAAGATAACCTGTTTGCTTTCACAGAGGAAAGAAATCAGAGAAAAATTACTGTTAAGAGGCTGAAATTGGAGGATTTGGAAAACGGATGTAAAAGATTACTCGATTATTAAAATAGTTGCCTATTTAGTTTTGACAGCTCTATGCAGAACCTTAGCACGGTTTTGTTCTTCTGTATCTGACCTTCATCCACTGACTGAATGCTAATAAGAAATCTTATCACTGAAAGAATTCAATTTCCATTGTCCTTAATAGATCAAAACAACGTGGTTTTTTTTCAGGTTTATGCACTCTGTTGTTTAACAGAAAGCAAACTTCTTCATCTTTGACCACGACAGGCAAGAGTCATAACTCATAAAGAAACGAGAGCTGAGGTGGGCAATCTTTTGTGCTGAATCTAAGTCAATTAAATCAGTGAACAAATTACAACATATATGAATTTGAACTAACCAGTTTTAGGGGAAAACAGCTACATTAATGCAACAAATATTGGCGGACATGTGTCAATGTAACTGCTCGTGGGGCAGATTATCAGTAGACAAGTAGACATATTTATGTGGGAGAATCATATCTGACATAAAAATGTATTATGTTAGTGTCCATCTATCAACAATTATTCAGTTTTATTGTTGAAATAGACTTGCAGTAGTACAGATTATGCCCAGATGCTAACGCAATACCAAAAATGGATTTTGTTTGCGATCCCTGTCAACTGAAGGATATGATGGCTGGAAACAGAGAGGAACTCATCTCTCATCTCGGTGTTGTTGCGGTGTCCTTTTTAGGGTCTGCTCAGCGGGAAGTTGCCTCCTTCTCGCTGAATGTCAACAGCATAGGGGACTGAGTAAAAAGCTTGCTCGCAGAATGTTGTTTTCAAGCTGCCCTTTCAGATAACAGCTGCGGCAAACTGTGGCCTCTGCGACATGCTTTGATGAGCGCGTCGTGATCTCAACATCTGCAGTGCCCCAGATGTGACAGCTTTGTGAATTAGCTTTTTTTTTTCTTGAAAAAGAACCACTTTTTTTTCCTTTTTTTTTAAGAGAGCAGTGATGAGTTGCTAGTTTGCATGGACCAGTGCACAATAGATGTGAAAAATGAATTTCAGTGGCCAGTTTATTGTTAATCTGGGGACCATGAGCAAGACACAGTACCATATAAAAATAATAAGCATTTTTGGGAACACGTTAAAAAAGTGCTTTACAATGCACAGTAAATCAATAATAAAAAAAAATAGGCATGCATCAACAAAGCCAAAGAAGTTGACTAAAAAGTGGCCTTTAAAATCCATAGACTTTAAGACGTTCAAGTGAGGCTAATCTGATGTACATACCAATGTGGTAAATGTTTAAAAAATGTACACTAGAAACTACTTTAACATAGTAACAGTTTAACAGTATGCATTGGAACAAGTACAGTATTGCATTTTTTTTCCCCGAGTGCCGTCTAGTCATCTTCAAAAGCAACTGAACAGAATCAAACAGTCAAGTAAAAAGGATGAAGTGTGCTCGTGTTTTCATAGAAATTTTTAACGGTGACACTTTTTTTTGTTACAAGTGCAAAAGATTTGAAAAATTAGCATGCAAATGCACCGTGTAGGTTCAGCTGCACTGGTTGAGCCTGAGGGGAATTTCCTGAGCTTGTTGGCTGCGCTTAATCTCAAATCCTCATTGTAGTTGTTTTACAACATATGTATTTACAGCGCAATAAATAGTTTAACAAGAGGCAGATCTTACCAGGGGTGTCATTGAGAATACCCAGCAGTAAAGAGGTGGAATTGCGGGCTTTAATAAGAGATGGTGTTTAATGATCATAAAAAAATATAATGAGATGGTCTGGATTTGAAAAAATTATAATTAAAACAATTTTAAATAATAATAATAATAAATCCATTGTGAATCATCTGTTTAATATTGTTGTTAAATCTCTAAAATGAACGCTAAAAACTGCCAACATATTTCCAATTTACCAGAAATGGTAGCATCTTCTCCTCGATTAGTAGAGTTATTTATGGGAATTGTTTAAATTCTTCCCTCCATCAATCCTCTATGCATCTTTGATCCTCACTCGGGTGGTGGGTGTGCTTAATCCTACCCCAGCTGACCTCAGACTCAGGGGCACGCCCTTGACTGGCCTCGGGCCAATTGCAGGGCGTAACACTATATGGACAAACCATTCACACTCACATTCATGCCTATGGACAATTTAGAGTCATCAAATGAATGTATGCATGTTTATGGAATGCGAATATAAAAAGTCCACACGGTACTCTGCCTTCAATGCCAAAATTCTTCACCACAGCTCCATACATTATATAAAAGATACAATAAACAACAATATAGTGGAGTTGAGAGGGGGAAACAACATTAATTTTTACCTTACTGTACTAAGTACTTGTTCCATTTAATATTCTAACTCTATGCATGTAATGGATTGCCAAAATTGCAAACAGTCCACAGAGTCAGTAAACATTAGCCAATAAGTTATATAGTCACATAGTTAATATGTTTTATTACATTCTTTTCTTCTTCAGTCTTTTCCTTTTTCCGTTTTTTGTCACCCAGTGGGTTAGAGTAATATATCGTTTGTCGTGGGGGTTTGTGACCACCACTGTAATAGATGAAATTCAAGAAGGAGGGATCATGTATTTATGGTATTATTTATAAATGTTTAACAGCTTTATTCATACACTTCAGAACCAACAAACAGTAAGATATATTATGCATGTGAGGTGCAAGTATAATTTTTGTCCACTTGGGGTCGGTAGTAATACCGATGAGTCAACTAATCGGATCATATAAATCGCAGCATATGGCATCAACAAGCAGCTGCTCTTATACAACCTGTGTTAGCTTGCAGCTTGAATTGTTTAGGTATGTGGAAATGAAAAATAAAAGCAGTTAAGATAATTAATATATCACGTTCAACTTTTGTCGAACTTTGCAGCTTGTACTCGCATTCCCTAAAAATGATGGTGCAACTTCAATTGAAAGCGATACTGTGGCCTTAACATTTTTAGCTGTAAATGTTTAGTGCATTTTGAAATGGAACTTAAAAACTATACACTATGCATAATTACATTATAAATACTTTGAAAGTATAGATATAGATTTCACTCTTCTCAGGTATCAAGCATTATTTTAATGTAGAAAGCAGTGAAATCAGATGAGTAAACGTAAGAAAAGGCACTACAATAAACAGGTTTTTATTTTGTTTTATTTAACCTTTTTAATCCCAAAAGTTTTGCTTTGTTTCACTAGTGTGTATGATTTAAGAAATATTACATTCATCTACAAAATTTAACTATTAAACACTATAACATGTTAGCGTAACCGAACATGACATCGTGTTACAAACAACATTACATAAAATACACACTATAACTGTGTCTGCTGAGATAAGATAACCAGACGTGAGCCGCACTTTTCTTTCACTGCCGTACTGCCATGGAAGGCAGGTTTGCATCGCATTAAGTATTTTGGGTGAAATGCGCCCTATCTTTCGGACACTGTTGCTAACAGTGGTTAGCCCTGAAACTGGCCACGGTGCTTTTTTTTTTACAGTACATCACGGATGACCCAGATTACCACAACTGCGCATGTGTGTCACAGTCAGGCAGATGGTCAGCAGGAACATTGGGAAACCAGGCAGTTTTTGAGAGGAAAAACAAAACTGCAAAAATAATTACGTTTCACTATTAAATTAGATCATTAAAATATTCAATGTCTAGAAGAAGTCCTGGTAAAAATATGTGGTTGTACAACTTATTTTCAGCGCAAGTGCAAATAATTAAATTGAATACAAGTGTGCTTCAAGTAACATTTATGAATATGTGCCATTTGACTGTTTAATTCAACTGTCGTGTCCCAGTCCGAACACTGGGTGGCGCCCACGTAATAACGTACACTAAGCCAGCCGTATATAGAGAGAGAGTTTAGCCAATTCAGTTTCAGCCGGGTAACAAGATGGCCAAACTCTCTATATATACGGCTCTGAACGTACATAACTTATACAGCAGAAGAAAAGACAAAAAGAAGAAATTCATCATGTCAAATAAATACTAAAGTGATGTGTCCTGACTGCTGAACTGTAAATAAAATCAATAAAAACAAAAAAAATCTGTCCTCAAATGTCCTCAATCGGAGCGCACCAATGCTAGATGCTAATGCTAACGAATCACGAACAGCACATTGTTACATTCTTAACATTGACTTTTACTCTTTTTGTGCCCAGGCCAAAGCCATGTCTAATAGGATAATATTTCTTTGTGCCATATTTTGGCATGTTAGGGCAAGGAACTATGCTGAAGTGAGAGGAAGTTCATGAAGTCAAGCCATAGCCTTGTCTAATTTTTTTTTAAAGGTGCTTTGGCGCCATCTTGTGGCATCTGTAAGCAGGGTGCTGGACACTACACACATACTGACGATTGATCTCCTTCATCAGTGGAAGGACTTAAAAGATCCTTTGAGCTCAATGTGTTGACTACATCAGGTGTAGTCAAGTCAAAGTCTCGTCCGATGTCACTTATTCTTTATTAGGCCGCTGCTGACCTCATTGTTGCGGCTTATGAGGTCACTGCGGTCTATACATCATTCTGTGCAGCGTTGTCGCGCACATATTTGCAAGATAATTTGCCACGCTCCCACACTTAAGCCAAAGCAGCCACACAAGAGCAACATTGAGGAGAATGTCCCTCTTTTGCCAAGCAGCTTTGACCCGCCGGTGACCCGCTGCGGCAAGACTGCGGCCATTGTGTTCACAATGCGAAAAATTCCATTTGCATCGTCAGACTGAAATGACTGTTTTCCAAAAGCAAGTATCAAAACCTCACAAAACGACATGCATCTTTTATCTCTCAGAAAAAAAAATGATGATGCTTTTTGAAAATGTTTCCATTTTGGAGCAGAGCTGTTAAAATGGGAACGTCATCACATGATATATGTTGGACCCAGCAATCGGCCCAGTATTACCAGCTACAAATATTTTCTATAATTTGCATGACTGAAAAGAGATTAAGTTTATAGTGTATTAAAATGTTCATAGTGTTTTCCTCATCAAATGTATTTAACATGGTATAGTTTGTTACTTTTTATAAATATAACTAATTGTTGTTTCATTTTTGGCCTCTTTGTGCCGATTTCCTGGAAGCTCCTCGACTCTTTTTGCTTCCACGTGTCAGCTGCTGTTTGCCATCATTGCCAGTCCCTCGAGTTTCCTCTCCTCATACTCAGCTGCCTCCACTTCTCTCACTGTACTTCAGTGTATTTATAACGCTTGACTTTCATGCGTCCAGGTCCAATTTGTCACTGTTCCTGTGTAATTATTTCCTGCTTGCATGCTTACCTGCATTACAAGCATCGTTGGCCATTTGGGTGATTTGGATTCACAAAGTTTGCACGTTCTCAATTTGAAAACTTGGATTTTTATATATATATATATATATAGTCCCCAGAATATCGCTGAGATTCTTTTGTCATATGTAGGTTTTGTATTTCCCTTGAATTTATGGATGCAATTTAAAGAGTTCCATGCTTCTGTTAATCTTATCTTCGGATCATATTGTTGCAGTGAGATGGAAAAGCCATATGACTCCGAGGTCAAGCTCAAGGGGAGCAAGGAGAGCGCCTCGCCTGGACCCACCATTGTGGCCAGAGGACAGTGGTCCAACAAAATGGAGTTCCTCCTTGCAGTTGCCGGACAAATCATCGGACTTGGAAATGTGTGGCGGTTTCCTTACCTGTGCTACAAGAATGGAGGCGGTGAGTTGGAATCAATCAATTTACATTTCATTATTGGGAGGCTTCTGTCTGTTGCGAATGTACCATTTGTGTTGTATTGAATATAAATAACGTATGCCTGTTTTTTTTTTTCCACAGGGGTGTTCTTTATCCCTTATGTGCTCTTCCTCTTTACATGCGGCATCCCTCTTTTTCTGCTGGAGACAGCTCTCGGCCAGTACAATAAACAGGGCGCTATTACCTGCTGGAAGCAAATCTGTCCCCTCTTTGGAGGTAAATATTCACTCTCAAGCCACAGTATTTTGTACAGCTGCATAAATAACGCCCAATATGAAAGCTGTGAGGAAAGTATTATTATTGTACAGTAATTTCTGGACTATAAGGCGCACCTGACTATAAGACGCGCTAGCTAAATTTGGGGAATGCTTGAGTTTGTTACACATATAAGCCGCACCCTGTAAGCACTGTAAGCTGCAGGTGTTTCCGCACCGGTATATAAGGGTTCCCGCTACTTTCTTTTCCATAATGAGGGTGCAAATTGTCTCGGTCTCATTCTGTCTCTTCTACTGTATTTTGGCTCACTTGGTTTGTTTAGCGCTGCCTGACGCTTTTGCGCTTCCTTTATTGTGCGCCCCCTTGTGATCTGATGGATAAGCCGCACCTTTGTATTAGCCGCAGGGTCGAATGCAAGTGAAAAAAGTAGCGGCTTATAGTCCAGAAATTACTGTAGTTGTCTTCCTGCATTGTATGGCCAGCAGTTTTCCTTGAAGAAGTCAGCCATAAACATTTCTTGACAATAGTATGTTATATGTGACCCCACGAGTGTAAACATGACATTCTGATTAATATTACATTTGTGGAATAAGAGTTGTGAAGCAAAACAGAAGATGACATCACAGTTGCTCAGGCAGCAACCAATCACAGCTCACCTGTTTTCTGATGCTTAGCTGTGATTGGTTGTTACCTGAGACCTGAACAACTGTGATGTCATCTTCAGTCGACAGCATGTGGCAAAATAGCCGCCTTCTGATATTGATAAAAAAAACTGCTGGATTTTGCTGCTTATATTCCACTAATGCAATATTAAACAAAATACCGTATTTTGACTCGTGGGGCTGCATTGAACATATTATTGTCACAAAAAAAATTGAGGGGATGGACTTCCTCTTTAAACATTCATTCAGATGTAATCCCTTTACTACTCACAGCAATTCTATTTGTATGGTTTCCAACATGTTGTGATGTCAATTCCTTTCTTCCTTTGATATTTTGTCAGAGCAAAATTCTAATGCAATTTTGTTGGGCAGTGCAATTTCTAATTGATACCTGTGAAGCCAATTGTATGTGTTTATGTGTGTCATTGAAAGAAAAAAAAATCCTGCGATTTGCAAATTATTTACAGAACGAGAGCAGTAACCATCTGCTATATTTTCTTTACGCCCAAAACAAGCATTTCACAAGTGAACCGATGCCTAAAGTGTTGTCTTTGAAGTGGAGCATTGTCACACTTGCACTCCACATATTGCACGTCAGTGAGATCTGAGCTGGCCAATCGGCATAGATGCTCTACCTTCTCACTCGGTGGGCTTATTGGTTGTTTGCACCTTTCATTTCCAAGGCTTTAGCTGGAATTCACAAATGTTGAATTTATTGATTTATTTCATACTGACATTCAATGAGGTAGTAAGTAATGCAGTAATCCAGTCTTCATGTCGTTTGACCTTTGATGTTAGGTTGCACCGTTGCACTAGTTAAAAATGGCCTCCTGTAAGATGTTGCAGGTTGTCATGCAGACAGAAAAACGTTCTCTATATACAGTAAATAGTGAAATCATGATGTGCAGGTTTCTACTCTCACCCTCACCAATTTTGAAATGTAAATGTATCTGTATATAGTTTCTACCATCTTTGTGGAATGTTCCATAGCAGGAATTGTCATTTTACCTATTTCTTAGTTTATTTTTATTTTTTTTTATTTTTTTTTATTGGTGGTGGCATGGCTCAGGCAGTAGAGTGATGATCATCACCCAACCCAAAGGTTGTGGGTTTGACCCCAAGCACTTGTGACCAAACCAAAGTGTCCTTGAGCAAGATACTGAACCCTCAGTTGCTCCCGATTCTGCATCATCAGTGGGTTTATGAGTAGTGCTTGGAGTGCCTTAAAGATGGAAAGGCGCTACACAAGTGAAAGCCTAAGCGCTATTATACAGTATGATGCCGTGATTTGGGGGGTTTAATTTCAATTTGAAATATCAATATTTTCCTCTCTTTTTCCCCAATCTCTTAGGAATGGGTTATGGAAGTCAGGTGGTAGTTTTATACTCCAGCATCTATTACATCATCATATTGGCGTGGGCATTCTTGTACCTCTTCTCTTCCTTCAGCTCTGAGCTTCCGTGGGCAAGCTGCAGAAACAGCTGGAACACAGGTATGCAATATATATATATATATATATATATATATATATATATATATATATATATATATATATATATATATATATATATATATATATATATATATATATATATATATATATATATATATATATATATATATATATATATATATATATATATATAAAATAGATCTCCAATTAGCTTCTTTTTATTTTTTATTCAACATCACCATAAAGTGCCTTTGAGACTTGCCCAGTTCACACAATAAAAGCTGAGATTTTCCATTCAACCTCAAAATCATTATATTAAGCAGATATGCTGTTAGCATTGCATATTGGTCAAGCTCCCCCAACATACTTGAGGCCCCTAGAAAGTTTTCTGATTTTCACTCCAGATCAATTCCCATGAAGGACACCAAAGACACTTTATAGTGCTATTAACCCGTTTATGAAAATGTGTGAATCTTATTATAAAATGTTTAAATGCATTTTATCCCTTAGAGACCCTTGGCCCCCTCTAAAGTAAATAAATGCAACTGGCCAATTTATGAGTAAATATAGTACCTGGTAGCAGCTCTTGTGCGCACAGCTTACATGAATATACTGTACTTTGAGTCTGCTGTCTGTCTTTGCAACAGAGACGTGTGTGGAGTTCAGTCAAAGACGTGTTCTCAACTGGACTGTAGCAGAAAACGCAACATCGCCTGCGAGGGAGTTTTGGGAGTAGGTCAATCAAATGTTTAATGAAAAGAACAAGAAGAAGCTAGGAACGTGCCTGATGTTCATGTAAATGCCATCCACAGGAGAAGAGTACTGAACGTAACGGGAAGTGTCCAAGAGTTGGGTGGTTTGCGATGGGAGTTGGTTCTGTGTCTACTTTTGTCTTGGATCATCTGTTACTTCTGCGTGTGGAAGGGAGTGAAGTCCACGGGAAAGGTAAATGTCTTTAACATGTTAGCTTGTTTGTTTCGAACATAATCTACAGTGTGTATGTATGTCTCTGTCTGCCAGCCAGCCAGCGGAGAATATTGCATCAGAACTCAATCTTGTGATTATTTTCACTTTCATCATGCGTTTTCATCATGTGATCGTCTGGTTTTCCTTCCCCGCTGGCAAATATTGCTGCATCGAAGGGGGTGTACAAATATTTGTAAACGAGTCACTGTAAGTCAATAGTTACTTGTCACAGGGAAAAATCTGGTTTTGTGTTTTTGTTGACTGGGATAACGTTCAGCACAAAAAAACTTCCACTCTTCAGAAATATGAATTCCCGCTTTGTCCGACAGGTTGTGTACTTCACGGCCACATTTCCGTACTTGATGTTGGCCGTGCTGCTTGTCCGTGGGGTGACACTACCCGGGGCCATAGATGGCATCAAATTTTACCTCTACCCGGAACCATCTCGCCTCGCTGATCCGCAGGTATGAGCTTCTGAACCCATTTAACTTCATGTGACGGGAAACATCAAGACTGTCAGTAACCAATAATGACAAAGCTATAAGTGAATTTTGAATTAGTTGACCCTGTGCCAGGGTTCGAGGTTTGCATGGTGGAGTGTGGACGACCCAAGTGTAGGGAAGCAGAGAGGCAAGAATTTATTTTCCCCAAAATAAATTAGAGGTAAACAAGATACTTGGAAAATTCAAAATACTAAATCAACCAAAGTCCAACAAATCAAAGTAACAAAGAAACAAAACATTCACCATTGCAGGGAAAATATGAAGACCAAAGACAGGATATTGTCAAGTTACACTTTAGTACAAGTTTCACAAACACCAACACAAGATCGCACCATCATCGATATGAACTTTATAATGATAAACTTCAACCAGAAGTGTTTCCAATAAAATATTGGCAAAACCAATTGTCATTTTTGTGTTAAGCGGAGTTGTTGGCATCTGCTGAAAGTAACATGTTGTCTACGTTACCGGTACTTTTTAAATGTAGTAATCAGTAAAGTAACTAAGTTACTTTTGAAATCAAGTAATAAGTAAAGTAATTCTGTTACTTTTAAAATCAAGTAATTAGTAAAGTAACTAAGTTACTTTTTAATTCACATACTCAGTCAAGTTAGTTACTTTTAAAATCAGGTAATCAGTGAGGTACCTTTAAATTCAAGCAATCAATAAAGTAACTAAGTTACTTTAAAAAGCAAACAATAATGTAACTAAATTAATTTTGAAAATAAAGTAATCAGGCAAGTAACTAAGTTACTTTTAAAATCAAATAATCAGTCAAATAAGTTACTTGTAAAATCAAGTATCCATACATAATCAGTAAAGTAACTAAGTTACCTTTCAGAGTAACTGTTGCAATGGTGCCTATAACAGCCTCAGGGAGTGGATTGGTGGACCATTTATGTACTATTTTTACTGCCGATGATGATTGATTGCATTGCAGTCAAACATTACGGGCAAACATGAAGCATTTTCCACTGACACCATCGTTGAATGTTTGCTTCTGATGTTCTTGTCTTGCAGGTCTGGATGGACGCTGGCACGCAAATATTTTATTCCTATGCTATTTGCATCGGCTGTTTGATGGCGCTTGGCAGTTATAACAAGTACAACAATAACTGTTACAAGTAAGTTGACATAAAAACCGTTATGTCAATGTGTGATGTACACATAAACAATCTAATGAAATCAAACATTCTACCTCATGTAGCTTTCAAATTCATTATTTTCAAAGTGTTAAGAAAACTCCACATTTTTAAGAAAAGCGTTTAAGGCCATTTGTAACAGATTTTACCTGAGGGTCAATCCCTCATACTACTGCTGCAAAGACTTTTTAAAGCCCGATACATAAACATACTCCTGTTTAAGTAAACATTGTGCAAAGCCATGGCACTGTTCTGTTTCAGGAACATACTTAGTTGTCCAAAAGGAGTAGCACACTGTATACACAACTGACCCACTTTCCAAAGTTGGCTGACTCCAGAAGCAACACAAAGCCACAGAGGAAACCAAGGAAACGGGGAAATGATAGCAATTTAGAAAGTAAAAACAGCTAAAAACAACAAACAGAGGAGCCACAGGAAAGCATAGAAAACAATACAAAAAGACCACTAACATCACTTTTACACACTCTTTTCAGGAAATTAACACAATTGCGGTTTGTTTTTACGGCCTATCAAAAGTAGTTCAGTTTGAATGGCCCTTTTGTTTCTTGGGGTGGGGGCGGGTGTTACAGAAAGCAACAAATGTTCGTTGAGGGGGAGAAAGTATCAACAAAACTAAGCAGCTCTAGCAAAAAGGAGCAAGAAGACTAATGACAAAATTGAGACACAACCTGGCATATAAGGAGCTGATTGGCTGGAAGACAGGAAGCAGGCCCGAATTAACAAGACCAGAGGAAACTTGTGACCGGGCAACAGAAATCTAAACCTAACCTAAATTAACTAAATGATTTGTGCTACCTAGTGGCTGTTTCTTCAGCTTTCTGTGCCTCCATGTGCCCCGCACCCCCAGTGCAATCAGTCCAGGGTGTACCCAGCAGCCTCTCGCCCAAAGTAAGCTAAGATTGGTTTGAGTTCAACAACACAACCTAAATTGAATATTTTTAAAAAATGGATGAATGGAGGTTTGTCAAAATTGATGATGAAAATATTCATTTTGCCTCATGTAGGTATTCCCATACTGTACTGTTATTAATCAAAAATAAAACTGTGATATTAATCTGCACACAAGTTAAACAGCCATAAATCCCACTGTGTCCCACTGGGATATAAACACTATACACAAAAACATTTAACAATATCACACACATTTTTTTAGTTCACTAAATATGACTTTAGTAGCAAAAGTGAAATGTGTTTGGTTCTTTTTAGGGATTGCGTCTACTTGTGCCTCCTGAACAGCGGGACCAGTTTTGTGGCCGGTTTTGCCATCTTTTCGGTTCTTGGATTCATGGCTTATGAGCAGAACACTGACATATCCAAAGTAGCGGAATCGGGTAGGACGTCACAAACTGCACCTGTGAGGGAATCGGCACGCGTGATGACACACACTCAAACAAAAAGGACCGTTTTCTCGCCGCAGGTCCCGGCCTGGCCTTCATCGCGTACCCTCGAGCCGTGGCCATGATGCCCTTTCCGCAGATTTGGGCCATTTTCTTTTTCATGATGATCATCCTGCTTGGATTGGACAGTGAGGTTGTGCATTTTTCTATTGTTTGGCACACATGCTAATGGTAAGATAAGAAAGACCATTGTCAGAGTACAACTATTATTATTATTATTATTATTATTATTATTATTATTATTATTATTATTATTATTATTATTATTATTCTCTTCAGGGTTTTTTTTCCCTATAATTGGTTTATAAAAATGTCTATTAATTTTTATCTGTTGATATTTTATTTAATAATTGATTAAACTAATTATTTACTATAAAATAACTATAAAATAAAAAATATTAGTAGACAGATTTCTATAATTGTATTAAATAATTAGTTAATTCATTATAATTAAATAATTATGAATGTTACAATTCATTAGGGAGCATGAATTTTACAATTTTGCACTTTCTTCAGCCTCTAAATTTTAAGATCTTATGCCTTCTCCCCAACGTTTGTGCACTCATGGCCAACAATGATGCACTCTTAAGTGGCTGTGTGAAGCCCCTGTCCACATGCTGGCTGCCACATCAGACTTTTATTTTCCCTCTTTGCTATTCTGCCTTTCTCTGCATGATGGGCGCGCACTCATGGCGGACAACGAGGCACTCTCTAAAGTGGCTTATCCAGCGAATACATTTTTGGGGGTGTAGGCATAGTATATAGATGACTCTCTAATTTCCAATCTCTGCAAAAGAAGGCGGCGCTCAAGTTTATAAATAGTGAGGGAGGGTCGATTCATGCTGAACACCAAAGTGCATCATACGGCGATGTTTTAGTCATACCAGATAAAATCAAGAAAAATACATTTGTGATAATCGAGTCCTACATAGTTCTGTCTTTGTCACTAAAGTTTAAAAAGTGAAAAGTTAGAAAAGTAATAACTTCACATTGAAATCAGCATAATGTATGAAATGTGTACAGTTCAGCGTGTAACATACGGTACATGTCTCTCCTTTCAGTTTGTAGGTCTGGAAGCTCTTGCAACCAGTATTTGTGACCTGAAACCTTCCTTCTTCCATGTTGGCCATAGACGCAAACTCCTTCTTCTCCTCATCAGTGTTTTCTGTTTCTTCGTGGGCCTCGTCATGGTCACTGAAGTAAGGCAGAATCAGAAAGAATGTTGGCTTTTCCTTGGATGTGTTCATTCTCAAGGTGCCTGTTGTCGCACACGCAGGGAGGATTGTACATCTTTCAGTTGTTCGACTACTACGCCTGCAGCGGGATGACTCTGCTTCTGTTTGCCATACTTCAGTCCGTGTGTATCGGATGGGTTTACGGTCAGTACAGTCGATTTCACATTTGAATGGCTCCCGCACTGCTCATGCAAACGTGCTCACCATCGTTTCGCCACGTGACCACAGGATCGGATCGTTTCTATGACAACATCCAGGACATGATTGGATACAGGCCTTTACCACTGATTAAACATTGCTTGAAATATGTCACCCCAGTAATCTGCATGGTAAGTAAACAGTCGGTCTGACTTGCCCGTTCTATAACAGGGAATAATAGTTTACTCTGTTGAAGATTAACTTTACTCTCATTTTACCGACCTTGATTTTAAGATAGTGGATGAAAATAGCCTGGCCACTTCTGGTAGAAAACTGTCAACAACCTCTTCTGGCAGGTTCTGAAAGTTTTGACAAGCAAAGCTTGCTATGCGGAGTAAAAAGAATGCCTCCAGATGGTATTTTCTTTTTTTAAAAAGTCAGTCACTTCTAATGAAAAAAGCTGCGACACAGAAAAATGATGAAGTAGATTACAAGGATCAGAAAATGGATGGATAGTTGACACTGAATCGACAGCTGCGATTGAAGCCAAGTACAATCTATTTTGCTTCAATCGTTTCAAGGCTGATTAATTAACAATCAATCACTTTTGACAATTCATTATTATGCCCATTCATAGTTATATTCGATCAGATTATCTTTACCTGGCTAAAGGTGAATAAATACATTAGTTGGTACGTTGAGCTGAAGGAAAAACATGCAAATGTTACTTTTCTTAACCATATATGGTTTTTTTTGGGGTGGGGAGAAATGTGTGCTTTTGTCATGTGCAGACATTATTCATGTTGAACAGGTCATGAAGTAACAGCTATGAATACATGAGCTACACTGTGGCGCCACCTGGAGGATAATAGCTGAATAAATGCTGGGACCGTTCCCCACAGCCAGTGAAGAGCAGATTTGAGCAGAGTAGTCAGGAGATATCAGGATTAGGTGATCAAAATCTTTTAGCTTGACGCAAATGCATGTGAAAGAATACCATTTAATAAAATGCTCCATATAAAAAATTTTATTATCACAGACATGTCCTGTGTTGATATGAATGTTGAATGTTCTAGACTAGAGAATATGCTAGAATCCTTGACACAAACGCAAAGTTTCATTAAAACCGATAAATGATATTAAACAAAGAAACTTATGTTTTCAAGTTTGAATGTATCCGTTGTTGCTATTAGATGCGAGCTAGCATTTGCAGTTACTTAGCCACGTGGCTAGCTGCGAGAAAGACAGGACGATGAAATGTCGTTCAGATGAATATTTATGAAAAAAGCACTTTGGTGAGGATGAAGATAAGTCACTTCTTATTCCTGTCTTGTTTTCAGGGAACTTTTATCTTTTCCTTGGTCAAATACAAACCTCTGAAGTTCAACAACACCATTGAGTATCCATGGTGGGGTTATGCTCTGGGCTGGTGGTTCACTCTGTCTTCCACACTCAATGTTCCTTTGTTTATGGTGTACAACCTGATTAAAACTCCGGGGACACTTCGTCAGGTAACATTTGGATTGGCTTTATTTTCCTTACAATCAATTTAGCCCTAAAAGGGATTTTTTTCCGTTTAAAGTATATTTGTAAACATTTGACATTGTTTCTTGTTAGCGGTTCGCCATCCTCTGCACTCCATCTGAAGATCTAGCCTCGCACAAATCGGACAAGAAAGCACTTGAACTGCACAACTTGACGCACAAAACAGACATCATGTTTTGAAAACATCGGGCACTTCCATTGATGACTGTGAGGCACAACAAACAACTTTAAATGTCTTTACAACGCCAAAGCTGACATTCACAACCCGGTTTTCTCCTTTTGGAACCACAAGCTATACCAGGTTAGAAAATAACCGATCATGGAGTCAATTCCTTGTTGTTTGTCCATTCCTATCCTCCAATATTTGATGGTTTACATAAAGGGATTTTTTTTAATATATATATATATAAAAAAAGGGAAGGTTGTAAAGTGTTTCCAAAAGCAACCCCAATGATGAACATAATATGCGGTACTTTGAACATTTTGGACTTTGAAAATTGTTTCTGTTTAGCTACTGTGGACAAGAACACAGAAAACGGCTGGGTCCAATCATCACAAATCCATTGTCAGTACTGTACAACTGAAAGTGGAATTTAAAAAAACAAAACGTTTGTGTCCTGACAAATGGACCTTTGGTGCACCTCAGCCAAGTGAGCCAACAACAGCCTTTTGCAATTTCCTTTAAAGTGCCTTAACCCTTTAAATTATAACCAAAAATATTTTCCCTGGTAGAATATGAATCTAAAAAAAGTTTCCAATATTTTACACCTTTAATTTCCACGATAAAACATGATAGGTCATTTTATTACTATTTTATTGGATTATTCCTTAAAGAAATATCTAGGATTCCACAAACTAAACTCAGCGCCAAAATATGTACCTTGCCTGATTTGATTTGATTCGCTGGATCTGCAATAAAATTCTTCTTTTGGCCATTCTCCACTCCATCACAAAAATGAGCTGAAACTCCATTTGTTCGATCTTGAACGCAAGCCTTATGGGTGTCGTATCATCATTTATGCAATCTAATGTGGTCCAAACACTGAAGGGCTCCTGTCCAGACTGGTAGCTACTGTCCAAATTTGCACAATGGTTGTCAGAGAGGACATATTTGTAACCATTAAATGGATTATATATTTTTGTAATTACGTTGTATCTTTACAAGGCTTGAGGAGTGACGGAATGATGAAACGGCGTTACGTAATTAGGATTCAAGAAAGGTGATTGTATTCCGCTACAGTTGCAGAAAAAAACAAAACATGTACCGCAATCGGACTACCTCGGTACATTTAATGTTTGGCTTATTTCCCCGGATTACAAACGAGCTACTGATAAGTCCATTTACACTTGATAACACACACTGGATCATCCGTTTTAAAAGCATTGTTATGAAGATAGGCGGCACAGCGGGCTAGTGGTTAGCATGTCTGCCTCACAGTTCAAAAAGTTCAGGGTTTGAATCATGCGTGCTCCGGCTTCTTCCTACATTTTAAAGGCATCCTTACTAAAAGCAAGACAGAAAAGACCAGACAAATATATCGAAATATAGATTTTATTGTTACTTAATTTCTTTTGTCTTTATTTGCATATTATGTTATGACTTATCCAAAAGTAACTCAAAGTAATCAAGTTACATTACTTTAATATCAAGGTACTTGGATGACATTACTGGCTAAAAAATGTTTTAACAGGTAGCTAGTAACTGTATCGGAATACATTTGTTAAGTAACACTCCCAACCCTGATTGTTACAGTATTTTTTGTGTGTTTTTAATAATATAAAATGATCTTACTGATATGCTTGGAATTTTGTAAATGTGTCATTTTTACTTGCTATCTACTTGATATGTGTGATCTTTGTATAACACTACGGTGCTGTGATATAAAAACGTATATATCAGAGGGCTGGAACAAAGTGTAGTTAATTTTATTTGGGTCAAATATTGTATGAATGGATGATGCATTTAACTGACAGCGTTACTCGTCTTCACAATGTATGACGACAAGTGATTCCTTAAATTGTATCCATTTGATTCATTTGAAATAAATGTAGCCTCTGTGAAGTGCTTGGCCATTAACATCCTGTTGTCTATTTTACCATTTGTTTTATGTATATGCATATGTAGTATGTATGTGTGTATGTTAGGGGTGTCAAAATAAGTGTGTTCATTTTCAGTTAATTTAAAGTACCTTACTTGGAAAGCCTGTTCTGGGGGAACTTCAGTTGCAGACAAATTTAATTATTCATATTTGTGGAGAGTTGTATTTTACAATTTTAAAAATGTGCAGAATTTCACAAGTTACTTCATGTTAAAGATTAGATGGCTCTTAATATGAAAAGAAAAATGCACTGAGCTGTCACCAACGTCTTGCAAATGCAATTATGCCGTCTGGTGGCAGAAAAAGGACCAATACAAATCAATATCATACTCGTTTTTTACAGTACAGTACATCTTTCTGAATTTAACTCAATTTGATCAATGGTTATGAAATTACTGTATCAATGACTAAATGATGCAGCCATATTTCTAGTTAACATTTTTTCCACAAAAAGATTTAGTTGTACATTTAGAACAATTTCAAATATTTAACTATTGAAGTCATGCAATTACAAATTTGACCTTAAAAAATGCTCTTTTATTCTTTCTGAAGTGCAAAAAAAAAATAAAATACAAATAAAAATATATATAGAACACTCACATGAATGGTATCTTACATCATTTCTGCTTGTAAGTATTTCTTTTGCATTTAATGCCAGGTTCAAACATGAAACACAAGTGTGATGTTTACATATAAACATCGTGAAGGGGAACAACTCATAGCTTCCGTTCAAATCCAATTGGGACGGTGCTTCTTTTTGACCATACTGTATTTGTTTTTGTTCACTTTTGCCAATTATCCATGTATTTTTTTTTTTTATGCATTTAAAAATACATCAAATCAGAGTCCAAATTACACTTTGTAATAGAAAAAGAACTTCATGCTCACATTCACTGTACAAAATGATTACAGCCACAGCAATGCATTTAAAAATGACTTAATATTACAACTCACACGGCGACACACAACATATTTAAGACAGCCAAGGTTTTTCTTTATCAACATACCAATGTTTATAAAACATCTCAAGATCATTGTCTGATACTTTTCCAGACATTTACTCAAAAGATCATCTGACCAAAGTGCATCACTGTCTGTTACTAACGTTCACGCGATAAAAAGAAAAAAAAGCACTTGTTCAATGAATATTACACAAAATTGTAATTTGATTATCTGTAATGGCTTCATTACTGTCCCTCATTGACTTACATTTGTCACGTCCATGATGAAGTGTCTCCTTTAAAAGACCACACTTAATTTTTTGTCTTTCTAAAAGTGGTGCAATCAGTCCGCATGCAGTACTACAAATGGACATTAGGGGATTTCCAATGCCAAGCTGCTGATATTGAGATTAATCATATTTAGCAGGCTCCGCTTTCCTCCCGCATTCCAAAGACATGCACAGCAGATTACTTGAACACAGATTACTTGTGCCCTGGATTGGCTGGCAACCAGTTCAGGTGTACCCCGCCTACTGCCCGAAGCCTGCTGGGATAGGCTCCAGCACCCCCGCTACCCTTGTGAGGACAAACGGTTAAGAAAATGGATGGATATTTAACAGGGGGAAAATAAATGAGGCCATCGTTTAAGTATCGGGCACATACCAGTGTGCACGTAATGGGCGTGTTTAGGAACTCGTTTTCTGGACATTTGCGTAGAAACGCAAGTTTAAGTTCAGTGTTCATTCGTTAAAGCTGCCGCCAGTTTCAAATGTAGTCATTGCTTCAAAGTCATTATGAGCTCTTAAGGTGCAACGTCATTCATCAGACGGAACTGGTTCCCATTCAAAAACTTGTTGGCATTCAATGGAGGTTATTAATACCATGCTTACATTAACTCATTCACTGCCATTGACGGCTATAGACATCAAAAATTTATTTGAACTATTTCTATTAGTTTAACTTTTTTTTCTTCACTTTTGTGAGCAAGAGTATGAAAACCTAGGGGGGGGAATTATTGTACATTTAGAACAGATATCAAATTTGTGATTAATCGTGAGTTAACTAGTGAAGTCATGCAATTAATTACAATAAAAAATGTCATCGCCTGATGCCCCTAATTTTTTAATAATCTTTTCTTTTTTTTATCGCAATTAATTTTTTAAATTGTAATTAAATGCATGACTTCAATAGTTAAGTCATGATTAATCATACATTTAATATCTGTTCAAAATGTACAATCAAAACATTCTAGGTTTTCATACTCTTGTTAACAAAAGTGGAAAAAAATGTAACTAATAGAAATAGTTCAAATTCATTTTTTGACGTCTATAGAAGTCAATGGCAGTGAATGAGTTAATATATGCAGCCAGATTTGTGAATTTTCAAAGTAGAAAATTTATAAATTTAAGGAATTTATAAAGGTTAAGAGGAAAATAATGAAGGTAATTAAAGTAATACTGTGTACTTTAGGGACAAGTAGATAAGGTGCAAACTCAAATATTTATTTTTATTCAACATATTTTTTTTAATGAAAGAGCTTTCCTAGCATACTATTCACAAGTTTTTTTCCCCAGTAGTTTGTATAAAGTTTTCATCTTTAAATAGATAACAAATTCTTATGTTAACAATAATTTGTAAATTTAAACTCATGCAAATGCATTTCATTAAATGTTTTGCCATTTTTCACCTCTAGTAATTAGTGTGCATCTATCCAATAAGACACTATTCAGCACGTTTTTCGATAAATGGGGTGCAATACAATTCAAGGACGGTTCATTTTTAAATTGAAACAATTCAATTTGGTTTGATTCAGTGGAATTACCGTTTGATAAGGTACGGCTCAGTTCGAGTATGATGCAGTGAGTTTCTTGTCATTTTAAACGAATGAACTTGTCAGCACTTTAAAAAACGACAACCCAATACATATCTCGATATATTTTAAAGTGGAACGAAACTCATTTTCCCATTCAAATTGTTTTTTTGTTACACCCCTAGCAGTGACCAAACATATTGTGAAATGTGAGGTTATATATCTTTTTGGCATCTTTCAGTTGTGCTTATTTCCCATTAGTATGAACAGATTTAGGAACCAGCTGATAAGAGACGA
The DNA here is from genome assembly GCF_054856555.1 of Leptonotus elevatus. Lineage (NCBI taxonomy): Eukaryota > Metazoa > Chordata > Actinopteri > Syngnathiformes > Syngnathidae > Leptonotus > Leptonotus elevatus. Next base: position 15,786,466 of record NC_141248.1, on the reverse strand, counting down.
TGCATTTTTGATGATACCAACGTGATGCAACTAATGCATCAATTTTCCTCAAGGGAATTTTGCAGAAAAGAAAACAATTGTGTTTTTAAAGCCATCTGTGGCACACATGACTTACAGAAGTTATCCAAAGCACAGATTGCGCCATTTGATTCAAGTCTCAGCCCAAAACAGCCAATGGCGACATGTGCAATCAGAACCTGGAAAACCACGTTTGGAGATGTGGACACACAGCGCCGAGGCACATCTCATCTTAGGAGCCATTTCGGATGAAGGTCAATAATGTTTACATTTGAAAAAGGGCCAAGATGAGCCGTCTTGAAGCCACTCACAGAAGTCTGCTTTGGAATGGGAATATTGGAGTTTGGATTGGAGGTTCTGCTCCATGTCCGAAGAGGTCTTTGCTTTTTATTTCCTCACAGACGTCACTGGCATGAAAGTCGGTCCTGACTCAGTCGCCGTTTAATGGCCAGTTCGTCGTTCTTGCTGCTCCTCACGCTCTCGTCCCGGCTCCTCTTTGTCCTCCCGTCCTGTTTCAAGCAGATCAGATTTGTTTCATACGGAAGCGTATTGCATTCACTTGGAAAAAAAACCTCCTGTTTTTCTGAATATTTTTTTGTATTTTCTGAATATTTTTTCAGTTTTTTTCTGTCGAGAAAATATTCAGAAAAAAAGGCTGAAAAAAAATATTCAGAAAAAAAGGAAAAATTACTTATTATTCAAAAAAACAGAAAAAAAAATATTCACTTTTTTCTTCTATTTTTTCTTGATCCTTCAAGTATTTTTTGAAGAAAAAAACATGTCCGATTCCTGTTATTAAAATACCTACGAACTGTTTTAAATTGTGGAGAGAAAAAAAGAAACGTCTTCATATTCAAGCATGAGCATAAAAAAATCGGATGAACACTAGATGGCAGTATAATCATAGAGCGCAACCACCATGGTCAAAGGCGACTCCAGTTTTGTGGTTTGCTAACATTGTCGTTATAATTGCTTTTATAAACAATAGTGTCAATGAAAACTGAGCATTATCAACTTCAAAAAATCAGAATATTTTTTATACACTTCTTATAGTGGATGTTATTAGATTATGCACGAGTGTCTGATGGTTCTAAAAAAAAAACATTAAAGCGTAAGACAACACCACTATTGCTTTTGTGGAATATGAATTAAGCAGCAAAATCCTCCCGTTACATCCAATTCAGGGGGCGGCCATTTTGACACAGGTAACGGCCAATCACAGCCCAGCTTGCAAACGTCACATGACTAAAGGTTGTTGGGCACATTATTTATTTTTCTACTTAAGTTACTACTATTGACAAAATAATACATTTACACACCTTGGTGTCACGTTCCGCAAATTTCTGGAACATGTTTGCGTAAGTCCTCTTGTCCAGCTCATGATATTCCTTCATCTTGCTTTGGCAGTTGGAAATCTGATTGCGAGCCGCCCGATTGGCGGGATTGACTTGAAGCACGTTTTGAAAATCCCCCAAGGCCAAGCTGAACTCATTTCGGAGAAGCCGGGCCTCCCCGCGACGATACAGGGCCTTCTCGTTGCTAGCGTCAAGGTCGATCACCTTGGAGACGGCGACAAAGACAACAACGCAAGGTAACTACTTGCGAATTGCGGACGTCGATTTAAATGCAGTCTTAACGCAGCACACCTTGTTGCAGTTGTCCACGACCAGAGAGAAATCTTGAATACGCAGGAAACACAAAGCTAAATTGAGGTGGGCTGACAATAGAAAATCATTCATCCGCTTCTGCTGCTCCAAGCCGTTACCGAATTCCATCTCAAGCCAGGAAACTATACGCTGGTACTGGATGACTGCGTGGTAGTAGTGTCCTGCCTAAAATGCCAAATATTTGTGTTTAATTGACAAAAACAGACAATATTCTATATATAAGGATATTCTACCTTAAAATACTGATTCCCTTTATGCTTGATTTCTGAGGCCTGACTCAGCTTTTCATGCAAGTCCATTTCCCAAGGCTCTTTTGCCTTGATGGAGCAAATGCAAGTCATAATAAAAAAAATTAGTCATAAAATTGTCTATAACTCACTTTACTGCCATTGACAGCTATAGACGTCAAAAATTCATTTGAACTATTTCTATTAGTTAAAAAATATATTTTTTTTTTTAACATTTTAACAAGAGTGAAAACCTATAATTTATTTGTACATTTAGAACAGATATAAAATTTGTAATTAATCATGAGTTAACTAGTGAAGTCATGCGATTATTACGATTACAATTTTTTATCGCCTGATGCCCCTAATTTTTTAATAATCTTTTCTTTAAAAAAATAAATAATCATTTTAATATTTTTTTTCTTTTAAATAAAAGATTATTAATAATGTGTAATAATAATAATAATCAAAAACAATTATATCTGTTCTAAATGTGGATTTTTTTTTGGGGGGGGGGGGTTATACTCTAGTTAACAAAAGTGGGGAAAAAAAGTTAAACTAATAAAAAAGTTCAAATTAATTTTTGACGTCTATAGCCATCAATGGCAGTGAATGAGTTCAATTGAAGCTAGAATTACTTTCATATTTTGGTTGAAGATGCCTTACCCTTATAAAGTTTTTGAGGGTAACCTCATACACAACGTCTTTGTCCGGCCCAATTTTAAATTCTGTGTTTCCTTTGTGTCCAAAGGCATACCTGCAAGAGAAGGGGGGAAAAATGGAAGCGTAAATATGACACTTCCTTCAGTTCAATGTCTACTCTACTGAATGAGAAATCCCATCCGAGATGACTTAAATAACACCTTGCATCTGATCTAAACACACACACATATAAATGACAAACAGCAGTAATGACTTACTTGTGTGTCAAGTAAAGTACACAACATTCTCCTTTTTGCATTTTGTCCATGGCGCGGTCCACTCCCAGAGGAACGCCTTTATCCTCCGACTCACTGACGACAAAGCTGACGTCCCTGCTGTCAAACAGTCGACCGTCACAGCTCCCCTCCAGATGCACTGAGCGGCGACACAACACAGGTTTCCCGATATAATCAAAAGTAACGGACGCAAAAATGAGCATCGATCCGTGAAGGGGGTTACCGTCTACGACTGCGCCCTCGTTGGGATTCAAGTAGCTATTCCCTTTGACCTTTATTCTTCGTACGAGGCCGCCGTCATCTGTGAGCATCTCTCCTAATTCAAACTTGAGCAGTTCTATCTGTTTGAGTAAAGACAAACACTCTTCAGAGATGTGTTTTTTTTTTAAAATAAATAATGGTGTGAGAGGTGCAATTTGAGCAAAAAGAAAAACAACTCAGCAGTGTGCAAGGGAAGGTTTAGTGTGGGAGGCGAAAATACATAACAAAAAAAAGATGTAGGAGTTAGCCACAAAAGGAAATTTGGCGATAGGTAGACGATTTTACTGAATATGCTAAGACAACCTTGATCATTTTTGTCTTCAAAATGTAATCAAGGGGTTTACAGTTTTGAAAAAAAAGCATTTTTTTGTCATTTGTCGTTTATTGAACTGTCACTAATGTCTGTAGCAGACACTACTTTAAGTGAAAATGTGAAATGATAGGAATTAGCAATATTTTATGCTTGACATGTAAATTTATCACCTCTTCTTGATTTTTAATTGACTTTACATTCCCAAAAATAAAACTTAAAACCGACAACATTAATTTTATAGTAACACTGCATTACATAAATTCATGCTACCAAAGTAGCAGCCTGGCTAGCATTGGCTTGTTTACAGTGTTTAATGCTAGCTTAGTATTGCTAGTGTCACTCTCGCTGACTATATATCACCACTACGCACTTTCATAAATGTGCACTATTATAAATGGTCATATTTAAAAGTCACGCTTGTGCCTTTTAGTGTGGGACTTGACTGTGGTCATAAACTAGGGGGAGATTAGCGAAGTGAGGCTATATACTAATCTTGCTAGCAGTCACTATTAGCACCGCAAAATCTCCCTTTAGTGTAAATAATTTGAGTTAATAACTATTTTTAAAAATGAAATGTGTCAACCTTGGTGAAATTGTTGTTCTAATCAATGAAAATCTAACCAAAATCATTTCTAAATTTTAAAACATCAATTATAGCAACAAATTGTTTTAGAATTTCAGGTTGCATAAATGTGCTCACATAACAATAATGATAATAATTACAACAATAATATTTAAACCGGACTGGATGGCAGTCGATCATCACGGCACATCTTGGCACAATAAGGACTTTTTCTTGCTACAAACGAGAGTTTGAAGAGGATTCGGGCCTGGCCTGTGGTTGGAACATTCTGAAAAATGAATCTGCTTCTGATGAAGCCATTCAATTGTTGACTGTTTATTTTCAGCAATGCGGAGGACTATGCCTGCTCTGCCCATAGATGGTCGCTCAGTGGAATGCACGCTGTATGCAAGCCCAAATGTCAATGGTGACATTCCTTACCTACCTCAAAAAACACTGACGAGTTGGGAGGAATTTTGTCCGGATTTCCAGCAAAGCCGTACGCGTACTCCGGTTTACACAGCAACGCGCAGACTTCTCCCCTTTGCATCGATAACACGCCAATGTCCCATGCTTTGAGGACCTGTCCTGTTTGTAGGCAAGGAAAATATGTACAATATTTAAAACGTTGATTTATCACCAGTCACCGTGGAGAAATCACTGCAAAGAAAACACTGAAAATGAACACACAGTTATTGACTCATTTTGTAATGAGAAAATCAGACGTGAAATCGCACATAAATTACAGGAATCTTATGTAATAAATCATTATGCCCATCCCCAGTCACCATAACAATGACAGAGACTCCGAAGACCAGCATGTCAATGTTCTCATCACCGCGAGGAAAAGCTTCGTCTTAAGCGTTCAATTTGCATACTGCACAGGAAGAATGAAGAACAAGGTGTGAGTCACCTACCCTTGCCAACGTTAAATGAAAAGGACTCCATGCGATCTCGGCTCGAGTCAAACTTCTTCCCATTGAGGAGACATCCGGTGTAATGGATTGTCACTTTGTCCCCAATCATTGGGCGCTCTCCATCATGCCCATGACGCTTGACAAGCTTTAAGTGAGAAGACAAAAAAAAATTTTTTTTAACTCATTCACTGCCATTGACGACTATAGACGTCAAAAATTCATGTGAACTATTTCTATTAGTTTAACATTTTTGTTCCATTTCATTTCATTATTTATGAAAACCTATAGTTTTTTTATTGTACATTTATAACAGATATAAAATTATCATGCGATTAATTACGATTAAACGCCCCTTATTTTTAATTGAAATTAATCACATGACTTCACTAGTTAACTAAAGATTAATCACAAATGTTCTATCTATTCTAAATTTACAATAAAAACATCTAGGTTTTCATTCTCTTGTTAGCAAAAGTGGAAAAAAAATGTTAAACTAATAGAAATAGTTTAAATGAATTTTTTTTACGTCTATCGCCGTCAATGGCAGTGAATGAGTTAATTTTGACGAACGACGAGCCTGAAGACAATCTCACACACACGCACAAAAAATGACAATAAAACATACCTTGAATATTCCTTGGTCTTTTTTAGGTGTTACATCAGTGCCCTTTGCTAAAAACACAGCAGCTGTCGCGGCCCCGTCCATAGGAAGATTCTGATCAGTTGTCATGTCTGCTTGTCTGGAGAGTAGTTCAAATAAAAATCTTGTGTTAACAAATCATTTTAATTAATCAAGCTGTGCTTTACAATCTCTTATTTATATATATGTAGATTATATGTGTGATTACATCACACAGAAGCCCCACAGTAGACATTTTATGATGTTTGGCTGCTTCGGAGAGCTGATTTAGTGTCTATATCTGGTTTCATTTTTCTATTTACTTAATATTAGAACCATTCCTGATATCATCGTGCTTTTGCAGCACATGAAACAACCGGCAGGACAAAAATAAGCAACTATGCTGCTCGACCCTTGTCTGTGGTGTACCGCAAGGGTCGCTTTTAGGCCCGCTTTTACGTTTTATCTATATGTTGCTCCCTGGCCAAATCACCATTCGTAAGATTGGCGCAAAAATCTTCTATAACTGAACAAATTAACACCACTCACATCATTAAAACCAACCTTTTCAGACATCACTTACACAAACAGAAACTTAACTCATTCACTGCCATTGACGTCTATAGAAGTCAAAAATTCAATTTGAACTATTTCTATTAGTTTCGCGTTTTTTTCCACTTTTGTTAACAAGAGTATGAAAACCTAGAATTTTTTTATTGTACATTTAAAACAGATATAAAATGTATGATTAATCACGAGTTAACTATTGAAATCATGTGATTAATTACAATTAAAAATGTTAATCTTCTGACGCCTCTAATTTTTACTAATCTTTTTTTTTTAATTAGGGGCATAAGGCGATTATTATTTTTAAATTCTAATTAATCACATGACTTCACTAGTTAACTCACGATTAATCACAAATGTTATATCTGTTCTAAATGTACAATAAAAAAATTCTAGGTTTTCATACTCTTGTTAACAAAAGTGGGAAAAAAAGTGAAACTAATAGAAATAGTTCAAATGAATTTTTGACGTCTATAGCCGTCAATGGCAGTGAATGAGTTAAGAGTCATTTTTATTCAGATTTCACCTTCACACACCATAAAAATCTTCCACTTTAGTACTGTAGCCAAAACGAAATCAACAACGAAATCAACAATGATTAAACCTGACCATGAACGATTGACGTATGCCTTAATTTTCTCGGCATTACTGCATCTCAATCGTCTCTTGGGTCAAAAATCACACTCGCGCCTCCAGCTGGTTCACAGTGCAGCAGCTGCTCGACTTGTCTCACGACATCAAAGTGGTGACATCAGATCACCCCCATTTTAGCAGCACTTTATTGGCTTCAAGTATGTTTTAGAATAGATTTTAAGCACTTTTAAAGCACGGATGGGGCTGGCTGAAGATTATATATATATATATATAGAGAGAGAGAGAGAGAGCATTTTTTTTTCAATTTGAGTTTGAAACCATTACTGCAGCTGGTTTCAAATGGAACACTTATCTTTCTCTGTCCTGTATTTAGAACCACCTTGAAAGGCAATTTAGCATTAAGTCTCTGCCAAAAGTGCCATTAAAAATAAACGACCACTTTTCCTCTGTGAGGTGGAACTTCTAAGAGTTCCCGGCAGTGCCAACAATCACGTTTGTTGAAACTGCCAGCAAAATACACGGCAGTGCTGATAAAAAGCCTTGATAAGCACAACGGGGTAGAATTCTAATGGATCATGTTATTTTGACTTTTGGCTGGAAGAGCTTTTTCTCACAATCTGAGGCTGCGTTTATATTTTTCCAAACATGTAAACAAAACAATTTATTTATTTTTGTGTGCGCGTGTGCTCACGTGAGGCGCACTTGAGTGCGTACAGTAGAAGCCAAATGCACCGAAGTATGTGTGAACAACCTCAAGAGTTCAAAATGAGCTTTCAAAGAAATGCGCATGCACATTCTTTTGGCCAGATTCATAAAGCTGCGCAAATTCCAGGTCAACGTTTTAGAAGTAAAACACACGCACGGGCATGAATTCCGCTCCCAATTGCATATAAAAACACTTCACAATTCTTCGCTAAGTCGTCGTTGTGAAATCCTAAAAAAAAGGAGTGACACCTGACACGAACGGAATCTTGAGCCATGAAGCAACTATGCACATACGGTATGTGTTTACTTATTTTCAATCATCGGAATTTGTGATTTCCAACCATTGTGTGCAGAGAGTGATCATGACAGGAAGCATCAGGTGTGCTGTAGGAAATGATCCAATTTCACTTTGAATTCGTATTTAAGATCTCTGTGTGTCTTTCTGCAATTCCTGCCAGTAAATCAGCTTCGTGTTCAACTCAATTGATTGCCTTTCAGATTTGTGAGTAAATTCATCACAAGATCAGCATTATTTTTGTATACGCTCTAAAAACTGTTCGGTCAAACATAAGCCAATATGCGGCAACAAGGGAATGATCCAACTTTTTGGGTTATATGTTACCCCCCCTCCCCCCCGCAAAAAAATGAGTCAAAATGGAATAACTAAATTGGGTTATTTTGTGCAAAACTACCCTAAAAATTTGTTGTTTTCTAAAAAAAAAAAAAACGTTGTTAAATGAATAAGAAAATCTTTTTGACCCAAATTGGGTTATTTTTTAACCAAATGTTTTTAGAGGGTGGCTTCACTCTAAAACCTGTTGGGTCAGAAATAACCCAATTTGGGTAAAATAAATACATAAATAAAAATGGACTGATACACTTGGGTGAATTTGACCCAACTTTTGAGTTCTTTTGCACCCCCCCCCCCCCCCCCAACCACCACCACACACAAAAAAGGGTCATTTTGTATAACACCCCTCAAAAATATTGTCATCTTGTACAAAGAAATCCATTTTTTGGGTTACTACCTCTAAAAATTGTGTTTGGACTGAAAAAGTTGGGTCGGTGCCTTTTTGACTCATATGGGGTTTTTTTTTTTTGCACAAATTTCCGGCTTTACTGTAAAAAATAAAGTTAGGTCAGAAATACCGCAATTGAGCCCAAACGGTGTTATTTTTCCACCCAACTGTTTTTAGGGTGATATTGGGACATTTTTGTTTGGTGATGTGCCATGAGATTTTCTAATGTAATGTATAAAGGCTGGGAAACTAAGGTCTTAATAACATAAATAAAAATGAGATTGAACATCATTAGAAAAATAAGAGAAATGAATTTAGAGGTTGCCATGGTGATGGCTAAAAAGATGTGCATTTGTACAAGTGTCACGTTTAAGATTCAGAGGAGGAGATAATCAGGGAGATGATTTTTCTTCAGGCCCCGAAAAGTGACCTTGGTGGTTAGTGAACGAACCGAAAGACTCAGAAATGCGAAGTAGCATGCAGCGAAATCTCCAAATGTGACGGCCCATAAAGTTGTCAAGTTGGGAACGTATTCAAATGTTCTTAAAAATGTGTCAAAGTGATGCGATGAGGTCCATCCAGAAAGTTCAACTCGGTGTGACGTTAGTTGTGGCTGCTCAATCCCACATTTAGAGCATGTGCAAGATGATAAAAGTCACTGTCAGTCATAAAAGATAGAGAACGGAATGTACACTGCAAAGTGAGCAGTGATCCTCGCTTGGCAGATTTGTCATCATATAGGGAAGTGAATATTTACCAGGGGTGTGACTCTTTGAATGTCTCACGATTCGATTCATATTTTTGGATCTGCGATTCGATTCAGAATCCATTTTCGATTGAGGACGATTTCTGATTCAAAATGATTTGATTGACAATGATTTTTGCTTCAATCTATAGATGTGCAAGGAATTGTAATGATCTACTCCAGTCGGACTCGCTAATGCTATTTAGCGCGCTACTCGCGCCACTTTGATCACTCAAAAGATCGGCTCCACACTGCAAAAAAACAACTTTTATTGGAATAACTTGATTGGCACTTTTTCCTTCTGCTCTCTAATGTGGCTACAACTTAACAGCGTATTAAGACCGCGTGGAACCACACTGCCCCTAAGTGGCCAAATCAGGTACAGCATGAACAGCGCTCCAAATAAAGGCACACACAAACAAAGGCAAGACAGTATAAAATAATGTAAATAAAATCGATTTGGGGACATTTAAAATCGATTTTGAATTGTACTAAATGAGAATCGCGATCGGCACACCCCTGATTTCACCCCACATTTCATAAGCAACTCAATTTTTACAATGATGGATGACGCATGAAGTCGACTGGCCAGCAAGCCACTCTCTCTTCCACTTCCTTGCACACTCCTAGTTTTATTTTATCACCCGTTAAGATGGTGACCGTTTACAGACCGTATTCAATTTCAGATTTCCAATTGGAAAGTTAGCTTCACGCTGGACTGGCTTTAAAAAAGCAAGGCAACCAAATCGCTCGTTCTAGGTCAAGGTAGTCAGATAAGTCCACAAGGACTTTTGATTGTCAGGACAGCCTGTTGGAACATTGTGTGCTTTGAGAAAATGAGCTCAACCAAGCGAAGGAACAAAAAAAGCCTCCAGAGGAAACACAAAATGGAGACGGTGTGTGCTCCCGTTTACTGGCAGGAGTTTTGTAACATGCAAGGTGATGAAACACCTGAATTAAATTCAATCTTACCCTAATTTAGCTTGACAGTTCGACATCATAACCCAATTTGGGCTCCTAGTGTGTACCCAATTTCTTAACTCATTCACTGCCATTGACGGCCATAGACGTCACAAATTCATTTGAACTATTTCTATTAGTTTAACATTTTTTCCCACTTTTGTGAACAAGAGTATGAAAACCTAGATTTTTTTTATTGTACATTTAGAACAGATATAACATTTGTGATTAATCGTGAGTTAACTAGTGAAGTCATGGGATTAATTATGATTAAAAGATTTAATCGCCTGACGCCCCTAATTTTTTACATTTTCTTTTTTTTTAAAGAAAAGATTATTAAAAATTAAAAAATATATAAGTTTTTATTTAAAGAAGAAAAGATGATTAAAATGAGGGGCGTAGGCGATTAAAAAATGTCGTAATTAACTCAGTTAACTAGTTGACTCAGGATTAATCACAAATTTTATATCTGTTCTAAATGTACAATGCTTTTTTTTAGGTTTATTATACATAAGTGGGAGAAAAATAATTAACTAATAGAAATAGTTGAAATGAATTTTTGACGTCTATAGACGTCAACGGCAGTGAATGAGTTAATTCCTTTCATTCTCTTTGAGAGACATTATTACAAAAAAAGATTTGTCAATTGATGAAACCTCACATTATGGTGACATCTTGTCTGTGGTTTGTTGTGTGTTCTGCACTCCTTATACATCACCCACGAAATAAATGCAAGTCAATGCAGTGTCCTCAAATGTACTGTACGCGTGTGTGTGTGTGTGTGTGTCTGAACACAATGTTCCTTCTATTCAGTTCCCCACCGGTGTAGCCTGATGGTGTTCAGTAATCTCAGACCCCCCCCTTACGAAACACGTTTCGATTGAGTCACCTTCCTCGCCGTCGCGTCTCCTTCAACGTATGGATCACATTGTAATCAACCGACTGTTACCTTGCGACAAATAATGCCGAACAATTGATTAACTCGAGTGGTGTGAAGACCAAAACTCGCAAACCCTACGCAGGAATGCGAAAAACATCTGACTCGCACAAATTGTAGAATTCAGGGGGACATAAATCTATCGACGCTGATTCGATACACCTTATTTCGTTGATCAGTTATTATGATTATAATATGACCGATGGTCTTAAAACTTGGTGCAGAGCATAAAGCATTTTCTTGACATCCCAGAGGTTCTTCTATTTTCTTGACTATTCTTGAAAAAGTAACATATGATGCATCCCAAGGATTTTCATGTACAGTAGTAGCAAAAAAGTCAACATGTCAATAAGATCATTTCCTTATGTGTAAACCTAATTTGCATACTAGAGAAGTAATTTGAGTTCTTCCTCATCGCTTTGTGTGTGCGCGCGTGTGCGTTTTAGTACAAGGACATCAAATGAGTCAGACTTTCCTGCAACATTCATGTGAAATCTTACATCACCTCACCTCACTGTAAACACATGTTCCGTTTCTCTTATCGTGGTCTATTTCATAATATTGGCAAATAATGGAGAGAGAGAAAAAATTATTCAAACAAGACTTTTCCACAGCACAGTGGTTACACCTGCAACCCCAAATGCCCCCACACATGTTCCATCCTCCGCGCAACTTCTCCTTCAACACATCACCAGCATCAGACACATGACACGAACCCATGTTTCACCCTCATAATGGACTCATTCTTGACCATTGCGCGAAAAATGATCTCAATCACTCAATGAGCGGAAAACAGCCCGAACACTTCAGACCTCTAACAAACACTTCACTTAAGTCACAAAAACAAATAACGACTCACATTTTCTTCTGCTCCTTTTTCAAATAAATAATATCCACCAGGTGAAAAGAGAACTAAGGAGCGCCGCTTCTAGATAATTACGTCACGTCCTGGGTACGAGATGTTCCGACGCGCTGCGAGCGTCTTGCGACCGATTGGCGTCCTGTCGTTGAAGCTCGAACGCCACAATCGCACCGGCCGCATGGAGTGCACGCGTCAAAATGAGCCGGGTGGACGCACAACAGGCGGAAAATACGCAGAGAGGAGGGAGGGCGCAGTGACAGAGCGTCGAGTATGAAATTAAGGGGCAGGTCTTGGAAAGGAGCCACAAAGTAACACAATGTTCCGGCTGTACTGTGGCTGTACCGCCGCCGCTGCTGATGATGAGAACACAGTGTTCCAAATAGACACACTGACCTGTAACCCGTTCTTTGCCGAGCTTGGTCTGCCGGGAACAGGCTGTTCCGTAGCAGGCTGTCCTCCTCCCACCCGCGGTCAGCTGACAGTTCGGATCGTCAACAGCGCCGTGCGAGAACAACCCAGACGAGATGAGACGAGACGAGACGAAACGGCTGCTGCTTGACACCTTGCCGGCAAGTGAAGCTCGCGGCAGCCTGAGAAGGAGCGCCTGGAGGCGGCTTGATTTGATCCCGGGGCACGCTGGTCGGATAGGAGCCTTTTTACAAGATGATTACCGGTTGTTGTTGTTTTTAAGGGGATAGTTTGGTTTTGGTTTTCGAATTTGAATAGAATTGTATTTTGGGGGGGTAGAAAATAAAGTTTTGTAGCTCGAGGTAGGGCAGTACTCCCCTGCGCTTCACGGGCTGGTATTTGGGGAGCTGCAACATAATTTGCAATTAATTGTGTCGTATATCATTAAATGTTGAAAAAAAAAATGTGGATGGGCGCCAATAAAACAAACATATTAAACCTGCAATGGTTCTGAAGTGTGGTACCACATTCTGTACTTTTTTTTACCCCAGTGCAAAGGACAACTGTTCGTCCTGCAAATCATTCCAAATTTGCAAAAAAATGTTTTTTTTTAAGGCAATAGATAAATGTAAATTATTACTATTACTACGTTTGCCTTCTAGTGGTGAATGGTGATATTACAACTTAAAGGTGCATTCATTCCCATTTTGTGGACTTTTACTGTTATTTTCCCGGGATTTTTTAAATCCCTAATTTCCCCCCATTTTTCATGGATAAAGTGTATTCAATATTTACCATTTTGAGGGGGCTGTGAAAAAAACAAACATGTGGTGGGCGAGATCTGCCTCTCTCAATTAATTCTTTATTTTTATTTTTTACATTTTTCCCAGGAGGGACCATTAAAAGTATATTTTAGTGTATTTTTTGAAAGAAAAACAAATTCTCAATATGTTTTCACATTTTGGGGTTCTCAGCGATATTCTGGGGACTATATATATATATATATATATGGAATTTGGTTAAAATCTGTAAAAAAAAACAACAATTACAAAAAAAGAAGAGGAAAGATTGCTATTTTGCTAATTTTAGAAAATGAACAGAACAAATCAGTTTAGCAGGAAATAGGAATAAGACATACTTGAATTACTTTAGTGAACCACAAAAAAAATCATGTGGTGGGCAAGATCTGCCTCCCGGGCTTTGAGTTGTAATACAAAACAAACATACCTTTTCCCTACCTTAGCTTTAGGCCAATTCAAAGTGTGATCATGATGCCGAGTGGTACCTTGACTAAGTAATTTAATTGATTCTGTGACCAATCCCATAAATCTATTTACTTGACAGTAATTACCTCCAACACACACACGCTGTAGTATTTGCGTGTTGACATGTGCCTTAAAGGCAGTGACCTAGTGAGTGACATAACGAGCTCTCGTTATCCATTTACCACGCTGTTAGTTCAGTGTGCAGGTGAGTGTCTATTCCTTGTCAGGAGTTCCTGGGACAAAAGAAGTCTAAGAACTCCTGTTCTAGACTCGAGTCCACATTACACACTCCATTACAAGTTAGCACATCAGCAAAGGGAAAACGTTCCCAGAAGTAGACATTTAGCATGGTCTTACTAAGTACTACAGCCAGAATATGGAAGAAAAAAGGTCACCAGAGACCAAGACTCAGTGGCGGGCGGCCATCTGCTATCTGCCGAGGCCACAGACAGACTTAATGCTGCCTTTGAGACTATTGGCATCACGAGTTTTAGTCCATGACTAACGACCGTAAAAAGCAAGAATTTGTTTTGTTTGTGAAGTGACAATTTGACACACACAAAAAAAAAAAACCTGCGGGGTCTGTTCTAAAAGTAGTTCACTAGTGTTGATATGTGTAATTTTGGAAACACTTGTAGAGATTTACTGAAATAAAATGTCATGTAGCCATTTCATGTTTTTTATGTTGTTAAATAATGGTTGATAATTACTGTGAGAAATCCTGATGATCTGTGTCTTCACATAGATGAATATCTTAACTCATTCACTGCCATAAGTTCATTAAAAAAAGATTATTAAAAATTTGGTGCCACAGGCGATTACAATTTTTAATTGTAATTAATCGCATGACTTCACTAGTTATTTGTTTATTTATTTTTTAAAGGATAGATTAAAAAAGAAAAGAAAAGATTATTCAAATTTAGGGGCGACAGGTGATTAACATTTTTAATTGTAATTAATCGCATGACTTCACTAGTTAACTCACGATTAGTCACAAATTGTTATATCTGTTCTAAATGTACAATAAAAAAAATTCTAGGTTTTCATACTCTTGTTAACATACGTGGGAAAAATGTTAAACTAATAGAAATAGTTCAAATGAATTTTTGACGTTTATAGCCGTCAATGGCAGTGAATGAATTAAAAAAAGAAAAGATTATTAAAAATTCGGGGCATCAGGCGATTAAAATTTGTAATCGTAATTAATTGCATGACTTCATTAGTTAACTCACGATTAATCACAAGTTTTATATCTTTTTTTTTTTTTATACTCTAGTTAACAAAAGTGAAAAAAAATGTTAAACTAATAGAAATAGTTCAATTTTTTTTTTTACGTTTATAGCCGTCAATGGCAGTGAATGAGTTAATTTAGGTCCAACCAATTAATTGGCCTGATGATTTCGGCTAATATAAGCACTTTTAAAATTAGTACCAAAAAAAAGAGTTGAGTTTGTTGCAAATTTTATTTTTTACACATTAACAAATTACAACATAAGAAAAAAATAAAGACATTCAAACATTGGCCCCTCTCTCAGTTGTAAAGTTAAAAATATATATTAAAAGACAAAGTTTTATAAAACAATGTTCTGCCTTATTTTAAGTGTCGGAACATGTTTTCCTCGTTGTATCAATCAAGACAATAGTGTAACGTGTTTAATGAATTGCTTAGCTTGGGTACATTTACACACTCGTATCCAGAGTTTGAAGGGCTACACTGTACATACAAATTGTGGAGCTTACACCATTTTGTATTAAGCTGTTTATTATTATGCCCATTTGTTTTTACCGTTATGCAAAAAATATATTTTAGTGAATCACCAGCATTTTGCTCTATGTGGGATGTCTAAAATTTTGAATTATCAATTTATTTATTTTTAGGAAAATGGGACTTTAAGTGTGGTTGTTTCAGGATGGGAGACATTTACACATTTAAAACCATAGCATTTAAAAAGCTTGCAAACTATTAAAAAAAAAACTCTTTGCCAAAATGTTTCCACAAACAACATTGTCAAAATAATGCTCAGTCACACGAACCTGCACAAATGACTGAAAAGGCTGACCTGACTGTAAACAAACAAAGTGTTTGGACGCAGTCCAACACGTTGACGCCAACTGCTTGTGCTTTTGTATCCAGTACAACCTTTGAATGGAATTTGATTTGATCAAGTAATGTTGTCCTCCATTGTTGTTTTTGCTAGTGACTACTCAAGCATGCCTTGCACAAGTTGTCAGTCATAACAAGGAAACATTAAGAGAGAGAAAAAAACGATGTTAATGAATGTCTTTTGGGTGGAATTAGCAAAGGCGTGTAAGACATTGTGTTTGAAATGTTGTGTTCACTATTGTTATTTCTGTACATTATGACAAAAAAAAGTAAATAAAAAAAAAAGATTTTCGAAAAATGCATACCTAATGTTCTACTGCTAATGTTTTGTTGATTAGAATATGTGCCAGGATCTTTAAAAAAATTAATAAAAATCATGCAAAATTAGGAATGTTTGATAACACTTTTTTTCCAGCACGAGTAGGCTACTCAACTTCTGAGTAGTCCGATACCAGTAGTGCTTTGGATACCTAAAATTTCCCAAAACAAAAAAAAATTACAGATAACTTTTTAAAAAGAGCTCATTCCAATGTAGCGTTTTCCCTTAAAATTGTATGAAATTAATGGCAATTTTCTATTCTCATTTCTACTTCATGATTGCAAAACGACCTCAAGAGGACGGCATACTGATACCTTGAAATAACGCCCGGTATCGATACCGATACCTGGAATTGGTACTCACCCATTCCATCTCTCGACAAAACATTCAATATCTTCATATTTGCCAGATTAGAAATAAGAATACGTGTCAACATTTTAAATCTATGAGAATGCTGAACTACACAACACAACTTTTCCCCCACTTTTATTGTGTCATTTCATTTATTTCACAAAAGTGATTTGTAAAATCTTGTCCTGGCTGGTGAACAGTGTCTTGTGTGAGTGGAGGGAATTTCCTTTCAGTGAATTATCATCCGTCAGTCTGAGTCTTATAGTATCAGTAAATTGTAGCTTTAATTTTTCCACCAACCTGTCCTGATGTGACTTTTAATTTTGTCAATGATTAAACTTTGTGCTGTTAAAAATTAATCTGCAAAGAATATATATAAACCCCTTTGTCAATGTTTTTATATTGAGACAGATGTTCAAGCAATTGCAACACATTTTAGCTTCTATTTATTGTTTTAGTAGTAAAAAAAAAAAAAAAAACCCTCATCTAATCCTTTAATTAAGTTCTGAATGATTGTGTTGTTTTGTAATGTAAAATCATATGACTGCACCCTGCATCTTGTTTCCACAACTTTTGCAAAAGCATTGCCTTGTGACCTTGTTGTCTGGATTTCAGGTTTTCTGAGTGCATTCTACACGTTGCATCTCATCGCGGTATAGACGCGGAGAACACTGTCGAACCGCATTGTTGGCACCCGGCCAGGCAGCAACGGAAGGGAACACGTTGATCCTGGTTATAACAAAGGTGACATAACACAAGCGAATTTGATTCTGCAAGTCCACTGGGAGGTTGCCACCCGGATGCGTAATATCCCGAGGCGCCATTGAGGGAGACTGTCTCTCACATGCTGTCGGAACATTTTATTCAAAAAGAGCAAAGATAATACGCCGAGAAAACAACTGCGATCAAAGAACACAAACGGGCCTTCATTCTATTGATGAAAGCTTTGGATGGTCCGGTACTGACCGGCTTGTTTTTCCACAAAATTAAATGATGTTGGCGGACGGCATGTTCTCCAGCTCGCTATGCTTACGTGGAAGTCACGATGACCTCATCTGACCTGACGTGAAATGAAATGCTTGGATAAATGTTTATACTGACGCACTGTGTAAGACCACACTGTTTGTTCCATCCTCGACATCCTGGATTTGTTATGGACAAATCATAAGCCTTCGACAAAAGCACGAAAAGAATATCTGCCTCTTTTTTTTTTCTTCCTGTCACATGTATTTCCGTATATTTGTGCATGTGAGAGGAATAGCTTAAAAATGAAAAATCATGGTGGTGCAATATTTTAAAAATAATAATAATAATTTGTCTTTACATTCTTATCTTTTTTTTTATTGAATATTTATGTCTTGTGATTATGGGTGTGTTTAATCAACACAATGTATCATCTTTTTTTTTTCTACATCCATGTAAAACCCTTTGTCTATTATTGAGTAAAATTGACTGTATTTTATCCCTCTTCGGCAAGTATTTCTTAGTAGTCCTATCTTTTTAAGCTGTAAAAGTTAAACAAAACAAAACAAAAAACTGACAGGCAGTTGCGGGAATCCGTCCGTCTGTCTTGTGTCTCGGTGTAACCAGAAGCACGCGGGTGAGTTCATTTAGGGATACAGCCTGCACAGTCATCAGGAAGTGAAACAGAACAGAATGTGCTGTACTAATCGGACTGAAAAACACTACCCCTGAGTGGATGCATGAAAAAAGACAAGTCATTCACAGCAGTGGTTTCACAAGGTTGAACATGATGGATGCATAATAACATGACATCAAATAAATATCATGATTTTTAAACCAATTGTAAAGACATTGTTTGTTTTTGTAGAATCATAATTACAGTGAGCAAAATATGTGTTTGGGCAATTTATTGATTTGACTCAATGCCCCTACCAGCTGAAGCAGCGTCACCAATAACATAAAACAAAAACAATTATACTTGTATTCGAATCAACCAGCTAGCTTTACTTTTGATACGTCCATTAGCTTGATGCTAACAAACGGTTGAAGTTTACTGTCACGAAAAACAAACATAAACAATTCCACTTGTGTTTTAATAGTTTAATACTAACAAAACATATAACACAAAAATAATTATAATTGTTTTTGAACCAATCGGCTAGCTTTAATTTAGATACGTCAATTTAGCATAATGCTAATAAACATATTGTCGACGGGCTAACAAACGCATTGTGGAAAACGAATGGACGGATAGAAAGTTTAAAAAAGTAAATGTGAAGAACTACTTTAGTGTTTTATCTGCTCAGGGAGAAAAGTACTCAACCAGTTTCTTGGCAAAACACGGTTTATAGACGTAAACATGACATTTTTGTGTGAATGCAGACTTTCTGTTTTTGCTCGGGATATGCGCCGACTTCTACCAAGGCCAAACTGAACAAAACATTATGTAGGCTACATGATGCACACTTGCAAATATTTACATCTGCTGTCCTGAGTAAAACCTTTAATCCTCAATTCTTTGTTTATTTAATCCCTGAAATGAGGAGCACAAACATAATCATGGAAGTGTATGAAAACAGCCTTGTGGATACCGAATACAATTTCTACAAAACATCCAACATAAACTTCTTTCCATCAGGGAGAACGTTATTTCCAGAAACTAAATGTGCAGAGTTATATTAAAATCTGGCAACACAGGCAGGAAAATCTGGCAAGAAGCAATTTGATCCATCACGCCTCACTAATTAGAGGTTGGTTGAGATGTATGTGTGTGTGTGTGGGGGGGGGGTATTGTCAGCATAACAAGGGTAAATGTTCACAGTGACAGTTGGAGCCTTATCTAAACATTCACGGGTGTGGCGGCACTCAGCAATCACCACAAACAAGATACAGTAAGTATTATTGTGATTCCAAAAAAGAGCAACAGAATACAATAAATCACTTATGTAAAAATAAAAAATACACATAAAAAATACATAAAAAATACATTAAAAATACATTAAAAAATACATTAAAATACAATAAAAATACTTTTTTTTTTTTAAATAAATTAGTGGATCTTGCCTTCTTGCACAACTTTTGTCCTAAAAGAACACAATGGCTTAAAACTAAACTATGCACTGGGCATGTACATGCAGCATATAGTACATGGAGCATGTTTGTCGAGTCATCTCCTGTTGAGCAATAACTATCTTGATGATTTAGTCATATTCCCTGCTGAGTGATAAACAAACCACAGCAAATGGTTTGTGCATTTAAGGTTGTACAGCATGACTTCTGTGTTGTTTCTTGGCAGGATTTCGCACTCAAGATAAAACATTTGTCTCGAATATTTTAGAAAAGTTCAGTTATTTCAATCAAGTGACCTCATATCATCATCATTAAACACAAGAAAATATTTTTCAGAATTCCAACTGAATTACTACATGGAAAATGGATTATATTGGTTTTCTTATGTAGCATTTACATTTCTCAACGTTGTACATTTTAGCTGTTAACTGTAATCAAAATAATCTATCCAGCGTTTCATTTTCTTTAGCGCTTTCATTTTTTTCCGGCCCTGGAATAGTCATCAACCAAGAGGCATAGGCTAAATAAACAAGAATTCACAAAAATTGACAATTTAGGCTTTTCAATTAACTTTTTTTTTTATGTTGGAGGGAACATTCCAACCCGGAAGGATGAAGCTAATGTTTGAACCCAGAACCTCAGAACTGTGAGACACACATGCTAAGAACTATCCTGGTAAAACAGAACGTTTAGAAAATGTTCCCTCTTTTGTTTCGCAGAAATCTAACGAAACGTAATTTTTTCCTAAACACTGAGGGAACTAACCAACTGCAGGGCTGCCTCCAGTGGTTGTATTTTGGTTGACCTGAGAACGTTGACGAGTAGGTGTTTAGAAATAATATACAATATACAAATAATGCAATACTACAAATAAACATTTGTATCACTTGTAATTATTTGCATCATTGTAATATTTGTAGTGCTGTCAGGCCATTCCAATTTTTGTCATTTAATGAATCCCACAATTTTCCTGTAATTAATCACAAGTTATTGCATTTTTCTACTTCTACATCATATTGCAGACATGCACTTAAGTAAAACCCTGGAATCAATGTAAAATCATCAAATTGAAAGTCTATTTACATTTAAAGACTGTTCTCTTTGATCCTTGAAAACAATGATTCTCCTGTAAATTACAACATGATCAAAACTGACTCATCTTTAAATGCATCTTTCTTATATTCTTCTCATAGAAACAATTCTCAAAACTTCTTGCTTACAGATTTAGTTTTGTCCATGAGCACCACACTCCAGCAGCATTGATTTGTGAGGCCCCGTGGAGGTAATTCGAGCAGGTGTTTTCCTCTGAAATGATATGCCAGAGACGTACAACTAATATGGTACTGTATTTGAATTTGACTGTGCAAAGCGCACAAATTGCTTTTGATTTTCACCATCAAGTACATGTTCATGTATGCGTTTGGCTGCGCATGTGAGCAGAGGTTACAGGCCGCCACAGTATGATAAAACTGTGTTAACTGAGTTAATTTTTTTCAACGCTTTAAATCATTTTAATGAATGTCCAAAGTTAATGCTTTAACTTTGACAACCCTTACATGTGCATATGTATTTCAAATGGTAATGGTAAACAAATAAAATATTTCACACTGTAGCTCGAACATTGACCTCCACCATGCTGCCCTCATCAAAATGACATCAAATAAAATTCTTAAATATTTCCCTCATTGTGTATAATTAATTAGCTTGACTTTTTCAATTGAACAATTAAAAAAATATATCCTCGTTATTCTCATTTATTGAGATGCACCTGTATGTGCTATCAAGCTAAAGAGAGATTTGTTTATATGCATATACACTTTAAATTATCTTTGTTAAAGCTGGTCAATCTGTTTCTTTTCCCCGTTTTCATTACACACAATGACGTTAGAAAGAGAACATGAGAGAAACGTAAATTACACTGTATCCTCCACTGCGGGAGAGGGCGCTGTTTACCAAGCGGGCTCTCCCTGAAAGAGTAAGAACGTCATCCTTTCAAGCTGGCGCATCCGGCCGGTGTCGCTACCTAATAACAAGTTGAGCTAGTTCTGTGGTGGGACTGAACTCGACGGGAACCGTTTCAGTCGCGCAACGGCCTCCGTACTGGTGAGTTGAAGTCAAAAGGACGTTTTAAGTAAAACAAATACACTGTTTGGCCTCGACGGCGGTGTCGAATTGCGCCAGTCGATACGTAAGCGTGATCGGAAACGTGTTGGATCGACCGTTGCGATGCTAATGTCGCTCGCTAACATTAGCGTCCGTGTTCGCGTGTTTCATTAGAGGGGGATGGGGAGCATAACAGGTTCTATTTTTACTGGCTAGCTTTCTTTGTTGAGTTGTATAATATTGTTGAAGGTTTTGTAACCTCTCCTCTCCAAGCGTTGACACAAAAAAAAAGCGCTGTTGTCGCAGACGTTTACTTTGAAGGTACATTTGGAAACGGACGTGCTACATGTTGCTAGCGTGCGTCAGCTCGGCGGTTAGCAGGCAGCATTGCCGCGTTCCATTCGTTATTCCAAGTGTGGCGTCCGAAGACCGTGTCCTAAAAAAAACTATTTGGCTCAAATGACTTCACCCGTCTGAAAATATTAACGGATGCTCTTGTTGGAAGTCATTTCATGCGCGATGGGGCTATTACTAATATTCGATCTAAATTCGACCTCAGTTGATCATAGTTGTAATTTCGTACAAAAAGCGAAAAGGAACTCTTACGGGGAACCTCTGCATTTAGTTCACCATGCTAGGTAGCTGCTGTTGCAAACACCAATTTGAAGTGAGGCAATATTTTTCAAACAAATTCTATGTAGTACTTATGAGCATGACTGACCCAGTGACACATTTTTAAAAACGACAACAAAAATTAACTCAATCCATTCATCCATTTCTAACAATGGCACTTTTAATGCGTGACACGGGTAACGTGAAAGTTTGGCTCAAGACTAGAGGATGGGACTGATAAGGGATAAAAATAAAATAAAAAAAATTGTAGGCCGGCGTCGGTTCCAATTTGTGTTGTCACGATACCCAAATTTTGACTTTGATACTATACCTGCATAAAATACCCCGATACCGCTACTGAAGCGGTACCTCGACAAAACTCTAAAACATCAGCAAAAGGCAAAAGAACTTCAAGTTATTTGTTATTTATTATTAATTCAAAAATATTGGGATGTATACATGTTAATTTATGTATATACTGGTTATATTTATGTTTATACTGTATGCGCTTTCACATTGCATGCCATATTCTTGAAGTACTGTATTTGACTGCATTTGATGTCATCCGTTCTAAATATTGGCAACACGGTGGCACTCCAATGTAACATTGAGTGTGCGTGCATGTCTCTGCCCTTCTCCATTTCGCTCCCAATTAGTCGAATGAGTAATCAAATACTACAAACTGGGAACAAAATAGTTCACACTCCACTTATTTTGAAGGGAAGTGTCAAAAATGCGTCACAACCTGTGTCTTTTGCTCTGTCGGTCGTCTGTTTTTTTCTCCCCTGTGATTTCCTACTGTGTACCTGTTCATTGAACGCACCTTGAGTCCACTGCAGGAATGATTTAGCTTTTTCTTCTGCTTCTTCTGAGTAGCCAATGCTGTCGCGTGGCTTCCACTCTGCTTGCACGCTCTCGTGGAGCCTTATTTAGCACGTCATACTTCTCAATGAGGAGTGCGCGTCCAGCGAGCACTTCAGTGCGTGAAGCCATCTTCCTGCGCCCTCTCGCACACACGCTGAAAGAGGCGTGTTGCTTACTTAAGGCGTTTTCCACATACCGGTAGACAGACTGCTATGCGAGTTGGCCGGCTGTCTCGTGTTTATTTTTTTTTAAAGTACCGGTACTAAGAAAAAAACAATGCCGAGCCGCATCTGAGATGAAACTCTTACAACTACTTTGTGTGACGTTTGGCTCTGTTAGTTTACTTGGGTATTTGAGCAATGTATTAAGTTGGCAGGTAGTTCATGTGGAAATTTCTCATCTTTCTTTTGTTTTCAGGTATTTCAACAGCTGACTTGGTCTTGCTGAAATGGGAGGTATGAGTAGTTACTACTTGGCCGTATAATATACCACCGTCCCCACTGGATTATACACAGCAATACAATTTCTAATAAATACAGAAATAATCACAAACATGAAGTGTTATAACAACATATTTGTTGTACTGAACGACAAGATTACATATAAAAATAAAAGCATTGGGCCCTTTAACATCAATATTTTTCTTTTAATAGAAGAATGGCCTTCAGCCGTTGTTGTGAATCTAAATGCGCTCTCATTGATGTAAAATATAACACAATTGTGATTGAATTTTTCTCTCTTTCTGTCAGACCCTTCTTTCAGCAGAGATTGTCCCCTGGACTGCAAAGTTTACGTTGGGAATCTTGGAAATAATGGCAATAAGGCAGAGTTGGAATCGGCTTTTGGTTACTTTGGTCCTTTAAGGAGTGTTTGGGTTGCCAGGAACCCACCGGGGTTTGCCTTTGTCGAGTTTGAAGACCCGAGAGACGCCTCTGATGCTGTGAAAGAACTGGATGGAAGGTAACGCCTGTTTTTTTTTGTCAGTGGTCATCATATGCCATCACTGGTTGCTAATTACTAACCGTAAAGTTTTTTTTTTCTTTTCTTTTTTTTTTTGCTTGTTAGATCAATGTGTGGATGTCAAGTCCGTGTTGAATTATCAACTGGGGAGAAACGTTCTAGAAGCCGTGGTCCTCCTCCATCCTGGAGTCGAAACCCGAGGGATGAGGGCAGGCGCCGTAGCTCTCCAGTTAGACGCAGGTATGTTTCTAAATCCACGCCGAGCTTTTAGCGTGTCAATTTGCAGTAGGTAAACATGGCTGATTTCCCCAAACTGTGAGAAGCAAACTGATTTGAAAATTATGCTTATTGATAAGTTATTGACAACAAAAGCTTTGTGATTATTCACAATCATCTGTTTGCCTCACACTTTCCTACAGTATATTTGGCAGTGCCAAATTAGACCAACTGTCAAAAGCAGCTTTTGTTTGCTCCCAACATCAGAATGTCTCATTTTGTAGAACTACGCTACTCTTTTAGAACTGCTTTAATTAAAACCTCATCAATCATACACCTATTCCTATATTTTAGAATAAATTTCTGTCGGTATAAATTTTGTTTTTGCTGAGTTCAGTTTTCAATCTATTAATAAACTGAACCCCGTTGCAGAGTCACCACCACGCTTCTCACCATCTGAGTCAGTCAACTAGTCCTCTTTCAGCATCATGTGACTGCTGACCAGCGATCCGCTTGGCTGGTTTTGTCACATGACCCAGGCGCAGCGCCAGTCGTCAGGTTCCACCAACCTTTTGGTTCCTGAGCATGCAGTTCACGGCATCCTCCTCTGCTCCAACCTTAAACCAATCAACAGCGGCCCACCTCACGTTATCAACCAATCGGCGTGTTTACTCGTACTATTCGCCGCACTATCAACGGGAACAGCCATTGGCTTACATCCCTCGCCCCCTAAAGACAGGGAAACTCTACAGCCGTCCCCTGCAGCCAGCAAACAAGCAACTTCTTATCGGCAACATTTGCAGCATGTGGCAGATCCTCTCTGCAATTTCACCTCCCTCTCCAGGGCTACCATGCGCCATTTCTTTCTTGTCCAAACCCCCCCCCAAAAAATAGTAAGTTGCTTTTATCATGCTCTTTATAGTTGTTCTGAGTTTTTCTATTTCAAAACTCACATGTTACACTTGGCAGTTGTGTCATTTTAAATATTTGAAATAATCCCAGTAGAGCGACCAAACGTTAGAAAGGCTTTCTGATCTATTGTTTATTTTTAAGTGACTGAAAGCAATTGCCTGTGTGCATGATAGGTTTCACGGCTCAACAACTGGCCATTTTTGGTGACCTTGCAGTTTTGGTTCTTTTTCCTTCTCTGTCAATACGATTTCACCTTTAGTGCAGCTGTCTCATGTATAGTTCAGCCGTGTTATAACTTAATCAATAGCCGTTTGGTTTGCGGCAGTGTCTCTTTAGAGCCAGCAAATTGCTTAAAATGGACACACCCCCACCCCACCCTTTTTTTTGTGCTGTAATATCTCATACGCACACAATACAAACTTAGTGACACTCAGAAAATATCGCGTATTGTATTTAAAGATTTGCATAAACCCTTTAAGCACTTCTCGGCACTATAAATCTTTTTTCCCCACCAAGTGAGCTCCAGGGTTGAGCATTGATCTTGCCAATGATAATCTTTGTACTAGCTCAGTTGGCTCTTGAATAAAAAAAACAAAAACAAAAAAAATTAACTAACTAAAAATGAATATAGAGCCATTATTTGGGAGTTCCATCCAGATGGTCCTGCAAGTTTTCCATTGTACCCAAACACTTCAATCCTGCTTAAAACATTTTCCCCCGATTTCAACTACATTCTAGATCCCCTCGGAGGAGGAGCCTGAGCCGCAGTCGTAGCAGGTACATAAATATGAAGACAACCCCACCTCTCCACCCCCACCCCAACTCCTCTCAAATGCATTCATGAATCATTCAAAAATATTTTCCCCTTCAGGTCTCTTTCACGAGACAGACGCAGATATCGGTCTACTTCCAGAGAGAAGACCCATAAGCGCTCAAGATCATTTTCGCGGTCAAAGAGGTATGTGCTGTTGTTGACGTGTTCTACCCTCACTGAAATACCGCTTGGTGCTTTATCGTCTCATTGTTTGTGCCTTTTCCCCTGCAGCCGCTCTCGCTCTAACGACAGGAAATGAGGACGTCACAGAATGGCTTGTGTGTGCGGGAAGTCCAATTTTTTTATAGTCATGCTTTCTTTTTAGATGTTACTTAACAACTCAAGGTAGTGTTCGGGTTGTCCAAGTAACCCTGTCGTTGCGGTCCGCTAACAATAAAGGCAGTTTTTCCTCTATTTTGGTTCATTCAGCATCATTGTTTTGGAATCTTGCAGGTTTTGATTTTTATCTGGTTTAATTTTTAATTGCACTTCTGTTATCAAATTGTTTAATTCAAATGTTTATTTTGCTGAAACAGACTCGACTGGGGTTGTTACCTAAAGCATCTACAACTATTTTACATTTTCACAAGACATTTCCATTTTGCTCTTTGAGCTCTGGCAGTTTTGCTGATGGTGAATGGTTTCGTCAATAAACGTTTTTCCTAAGTCCGATATTTTTGTCTTTATTTGAGTTATGTTTATATTGAAATACTCCCTTAAGCTATGCAATAGTTCTACATGTATAAGCCACACACAGGAAGCTTCCATTTGCTGTAAAAGACACACCTCCCATGTATGACTTGACTTCCCCTTCCGTCGTGACTGCAGTTATACCTCAAAAGCTGACCATTTGATGACACAAGCACGCAGGGTAAGTATGTTTACTGGGAATTTGTACTAGACATGACATATTTTGGAAAACCTTTATCCGAGAAATAGAAATGTCAAATTATTGCATGCCAATTTAAGTTGCCTACATGTATTAACGTGTTTATAATGTACTTGGATTAAAACGTAGGGGGACAGACGATGCCTGGTCCTAGTGGCAAAAGGAGGCTTGGCTCTCGTCGGCGGGCACCGACACAAGTTGAAATGCCAGAGGATTTGAGTGTAGCAGATGAGACATCTGAAGCACAACCCAAAGAGAGCGGTGAATCTTTGACTCCCTTGTCTAATGAAGGCCATACCTCTTTGGAGACCGATGGCATGCTTTCATCAGTGCAGAGGTCAAGCAGGAGAAAACTCGGCTCAAAGCGGCAAAGTAAAGTACAGAATTCTGAGCAGTCTGCTATTGAATCATACCACAAACTTACAAAGGAAGTTGAGCAAAATGTGCATACAGAAGAAGTCCAAGCACGAATGATATCTGCAGAACAAGCAGTTAGACGTCAAGAGTTCAGTGAAATGGATTTTGATTCACTGTATGGGACACATTTGTATTCAGCCTACACACCTGGTCATGCTTTGGAGGCTTTCAACCCCGGTTATCCCGGTTCTGACTTGGAGAGACATCAACCCATTGGTGAAAATTTGCATGAGGATCAAGATGCCGGAGAGAGTGACCGTGAACAAGTAGAAAAAACAGGCAAACATTGGTCAGTTAAGCAGCAACTACATGACCAGTCAGAGTTTACAGCAATGTCAATACAACATACTTTTATTGATGCAGAAAAAAAAGATATGAATGAAGACCCACCACAGCCAGGTGAAGCTTTACAGTTCGACCATTTAAATGTAAAATCAGAGGAAATAGATTTTCCGTGCAATCCAGAGAGGCCCCCTGAAAAAAGCAGCTACTGTGAAAATGTTGAAATAAAAAACAGTGTTGAGCAAGTGGACTATTCACCAGCAGTAGCGGAAGTGTCTTCAAATGGGGAACATGAGCCTTTTAACTTTTTACAAGTCAAAAATTCTAAGAATCCGGACCAAAATGAAATTGAAGAGATCAAGTCATCCCAGTCAGACCAAATTAATTACCATGAAATCGTTACACATAATGAAAAAGAGCCTATTGATAAATGTCTTGAAAATCTAACAGCTGAAATAGTGGAACTATATCAAGTTGAGCAGAAAGTAAAAAGCTCTACTGATTCATGGTTAAAGCCACAGGACAAACAGGAAGAGCAGCTTTTGAAAGATAGTCAGGCACCTGATACCGAAGCACGGATCATCGTGGAACAAATGGAAACCACACCTTGTCAGGAAAAAGTTGTCAACGACCAAGTGAAAGTCAAAGTGGAACAGACGCAACAAAGCAACAGCCGTGAAATGGTCTATACTGCTGAGACATACGGTGACTCTGCTGGAAAGCCGAGTAATGATGATGCCTCCAAAATGAAAGAATTGACATTTATAAGAGAAGCAGCTGTTATGACAAAGATACAGCTGGAAGAAATTGACAATTTAGACACATTCCCAAGTGAAGACATGCATGATCTTGTCAGAGGAAATGCTCGTTCAAACTCAACTATACCCCAACTGCTAACTCGGCTATCAAATTACGAAGAGATGCCTGAAGAGGTGGATAAAGCCAAAACAAACGCAGGAGAGGAAAATGAAACCGTTACGCAGAATGAAAGTCTCGGAGATACACTCGAGATAAGCACGCCCAAAAGCAGCTTTGAAGAAGACACAGAAATTGAGTACAGTGTAGCGATAGCCGCTATTTCCTCATCAAAAGCAGAAACGTCCACAGATGAACATGAGCACTTTGACTTTTCTCAAATCCAAGAAGTTGTGCTTGCAGACAAAAATCTAGTTGAGGAAACAAAGTCATTAGAAGCCGACCAAACGAAAGACTCTGAAATCTTGATCGATGTACCCTCTAGTGACGTTGATAAAGATATTGAAAACCTTGTCAGTGAAATTTCGGAAACGCATATGTCTGACTTGAGTATGAAAAGCACTTTTGATTCAGGTTTAAATCCACAGGACAACACTGAAAAATACCATATGCAAGAGGATAACATGGAGGTTTTGGAACAAAGAGATGAAAATAATCATGCCTCTGACACCCAGGAGACATTCATCAACACAGGAAAAACAAACCGCACACAAAGTCAGGAACATGACAATGAAGCTCAAGGGACATCCGATGTGGAGCCATGGAATACAAATGGGCATGCTGATACGTCCTCGAGTCAACCACTTGTAGATGCACAGGTTTCTACTCCCACACCGGAGATAAGTACATCTGAAAGCTGCTTTAATAAAGATGCAGAACTTGAGTACAGTGTAGCAATCGCCACAGTTTCCTCACCAAAAGCAGAAGCATCTGCAGATGAGCAGCAGGAGCACTTCAGCTTTTCTCAAGTGAGAGCAGCTCAAGATCCAGACAAGGATTTCATTAATGAAGCTAATTCCTTAGAATCGGCCCAAATAAAAGAATCAGTAATTTTGGTGGATGGACCTACAGGTGATGTTGATAAAAATATTGCAAACCATGACATTTTGGAAACGCGTAGGTCTGATTTAAGTGTCAAAAGTTTAAATCCACAAGACAACCTTGAAGAACACATTGAGAAGGACGGCATGGAGGATTTGGAGCAGAGAGAGAAAAACATGGTTACATGGATCAACGCCGAAAAAACAGACCCCACGCAAATTCAGGAACATGACAAAGCTCGAGGGACGTCTGATGTGGATCAGAGTGAATTGTCTTCACACAGTGTGCATCCAGAGGAAAGTTTAGTCTTTGACTCCCAAAGTGAGGACAACACTCCAAGTACAGATGAACAAAGAGACTCCTTTGGCCACGCGGCGAACAGGAGAAAACTGGGGTCGAGTCGACGCAACAAAAGAAGCCAGGTAAATGTCTTTGCTGCTGATATACACCGTGACTTTGAAGATGATGCTGTCGCAAAGACAAGAGATTATGATAGTCCTGGAGAAATGAAAAAAGTAACATTTCAAATTGAACCAGCTGAGATGGAAAAGTCCAAGTTAAAAGAAACTGACCGTTTAGACACTTTGCAAGATGAAGACCTAGTCAGAGGAAATGCACGTGTAAGACTCTCTGAGGTTATTACACCAAATACACACGCAGACACGACTGAACCCCAGCTGTTAACCGAACAATCAAGTTCCAAGGAGATGTCAAAGGAGGAAGGACTGCTCATTGTTTCCGGAACAAAAGCAGGGGATGAAAATGAGACTTCAGCACAGAAGGAAAATGTACATGCTGATTATCTGGTGAGCCAACCACTTGTAGATGCAGAGGTGTCGAATGCACCACTGGAGATGAGCACATCGAAAAGCAGCAATAATAAAATCGCAGAAATTGAGTGCAATGTAGCAGAAGCCACAATTTCCTCACCGAAAGCAGAAACATCCATGGATGAACAACAACATCAGCAATCTAGCTTTTCGCAAGTCAGAGAGGTTCCATTTTCAGACTTGGTTTTAACAAAGGATCTTAAATCATCAGAACTGGACCCGAATGAAGACGGTGAAATTGCGAGCCGACATCGGAACAGGAGAAAACTGGGGTCTAGTCGGCGACACAAAGGAAGTCTGGTAAAGGACTTGGCTTCTGAGACATGCAATGAATCTACAGACTATGCTGCCAGAAACCGCAGCGGTAAAGAGGCTCTCCCGGAAGAAACGACTGAGATTAAAAACGCTCCAAAAAATACACTTCATGAAGATGTCAACATTCAATGGGGGCCGACAAAAGCCGCGGTTTCATTACCAAAAGAGGAAATGGCGGAACAATGTTCTGAAGGCTACAGTACTCAACATTTAGAGAACAACATCAAAAAAATGCTCAAACAAGAAGTAAATCCCGTAGAAGCTCACGAGCTAAACGATATTGACGACTCCATAGTTAAAAAGGTCTGCGTTCCTGCTGGAATCATGCGACTGGAAGCTTCTGTAGACGGTGAATCTTATGAGGAGTCAATAGAGGAAGCAACACCGTGTACTTGGGATCAAACACTGCCAGTGGCAGCAGAAACGCGGCAACAAGCATCACAACAACTCCTGAAACCAATATTCAAAACCACTGAGAAAATACAAGTTGAAAAAAGCCAAGTCATTCAAGAGGAAGACTCCATTTCTCCTAACACAGACAAAGATGTTGCCAATGTTCAAATGGAAGACCCAGACGAATTGTGCATCTCCCATCGACTCATAAATGTTTCCTCTGCGTCCAACTTGGACGTACAAGAGTCAGAAGAAACCTTTCAGGTGAAAAACACGGAGGCGGCATCTTTAAAGGGAGCGGCACTGGAAAATTCAGAAACCGAGAAAGCCGTGGAAGAAATAATGGATCGTTCAGAACCAATAGGACTGTTAAATGTGTCTTTGACTCCTACCAAGAAAAGAAAGATGGGCTCTACTCGCAGATCTCGTACCAACGGGAAACAAGAAGCAGAAACGGACAGAGAACATGACACAAAAGCCCTGGAAAATGAAGCAAGTACCAAATCATGGCGTGACGAAGAGCAGAAATTCAACAAGGTTGAGGCTGACCCGAAGCTGCACAACACGACCAGAGAAAGTAACATGAGAACGGCCACCGATGATGTCATGACCGTCTTTTCAGAACAGGTGGCCTCCCGTGACGCAAAAGATGCTAATCTGTTTACTTCGCAGGTTGCTGATGTGAGGGAAAGTGGCAGAGAGACATTCGAACCTGGTTATGTTCCAGTCTTCCGGCCTGTGCCTGAAAGTAAGCTGCAGCTGCTTTCAAATACAAGCGGCGTAGATAGTGATCAAGATGCATCCGAACTTCCTAAAAATGACCACACGGGCGAACAATCGAACATACGAGCGATGGAGAGTGACCGAGCTCCTGATAGCAACTTTGAGAGTCCCATTTTGAACTTGACAACTAAAAAACGAAAAATGGGCTCTACGCGCCGAAATCTAGGAACCAAGTCAAAGGGGGACTTGGAGCTGAAGTTGGAGTCGAGTAGTGAGGAAGCGGTCACGACCTTTGTGCGAGATGTTACGACACAGCCTGCCTGTCAAATGACGATCCGTGATCAACCTGAGAGCTCAGGCTCCGAACCGACCAACCAAGAAAACACTGGCGACGCCCCAAGCTCAACTCGCCAGACAGGCCAAGGAAGTCTAGAGCATCATCCTGAAAAAATCTCAGAAGAACTCGAGGTAGGAGGGAGAAAGCGGAAACTAGGATCTCACCGGAAGTCCAGAGTGCAACAAACTCATGTGACTCAAAGCGAAGAAGACCTCATGATGCAGAAATGGCCCGAGAGAACTTTAGAAAAAACAACACACAAACGAGCAGATGACACCATTCAAGGGCCTGAAGAATCACAGGTAAGATCAAATTTAAAAGTCCAGTTTGACAAATAGAAACATGAATGTGTATCAATCATTTTACTGTATTTTTAAAGTGAATACTGCCGTTTCTATTTTTGTCATTTTGGTATTTGTCAAATAAATAACTGAAAATCTCATCATCTATAATCATCAGAGCAACATTGGTGATACCAAACCATCATCCGACATATCAAACCCTGTGATGTAAGTCCTACATATAAATTGCGTATTTTGGTTTCACTACTTTATATTCTTACTTTTTGTATTGCAATGACAACATTTTATTTGACTACTGATTCATCATAGAAACGAGACATCTGTGGAAGCGATTCCATCCCGAGCCCATCAAGATACTTTGAAAGTTTCTTTTGGTATAAACACACAATACTGTACTTGTACTACAATCTCCAAATATTTGAGCATGCAGTTTAACTCATTCACTGCCATTGATGGCTATAGACGTCAAAAATTCATTTGAACTATTTCTAGTTCGTTTTATTTTTTCCCCACTTTTGTTAACAAGCGTATGAAAACCTAGAATTTATTTATTGTACATTTAGAACGGATAATTACAATTAAAAAAATAATAATCTTCTGACGCCCCTAATTTTTAATAATCTTTTTTTTGGGGGGGGCATAAGGCAATTTTTTTATTTATTATTGTTATTAATCACATGACTTCACTAGTTAACTCACGATTATTTCTCCACTATTTTTCCACTTTTGTTAACAAAAAATGATTGTACATTTAGATAAGATATCAAATTTGTGATTAATCAAGAGTTAACTCGTGAAGTCATGCGATTAATTACGAAAAAAAAATAATCGTCTGACGCTCCTAATTCTTAATCTTTTCTTCTTTAAAAGTAATTTTATTTATTTATTACATTTTTAATGATCTTTTATTTTGTTTTAAAGAAAAGATTATTAAAAATTAGGGGCGTCAGGCAATTAAATTTTGTAATCATAATTAATCTCATGACTTCACTAGTTAACTCACGATTAATCACAAATGTTATATCTGTTCAAAATGTACAATAAAAAAATTCTAGATTTTCATACTCTTATCAAAAGTGGGGAAAAAAAGTGAAAATAATAGAAATAGTTCAAATTAATTTTTGACGTCTATAGCCGTCAATGGCAGTGAATAAGTTGATCACCGCATTATGTTGGCAGGTAAATCGTCCGACGTGAAAGCAAACCCCTATAACGTGGTCATGGTCGGAGACAGCTACGTGGGCAAGACCTCTTTCATGAAACGAGCACAAAATGGAAAATTTTTCCAGGATTTGCCTGCCTCTGCTGGTAAAATTCATATTATTAACCTCACAAATATTTATTCAAATCTATCAAAAGTATATCGTGTCACACAAACGTCTTTTGAAGGCCTTGATACGTGCTTGTGGACGGTGGTCGTGGACGGCAAATCTGTGGCGCTCCAGCTGTGGGATACGGCAGGTCAAGAAAGGTCAGACATTTCATTAGCAAGTTCCGACAAAAGATGAAGCATGCGGCGAACTATATAGCCTGTCATTTCCGTATGTGTCTGCATGCGTTATGCTGATAATGACCTTTTGAAGTTTTTAAATTCAGAGCAGTTCAATGGCTCTCAAACACGATCCACACACAAAGCCTGTAGTTTTGTAACTTTCCTGATGCGATTGGCCTATTTTTGCTCATCTTGTGTAATCGTACAAATTGCATGATCAGATTGTCCAGGGAAGAATGCTTTGTGATTTTTATGGGAACTTGGCAGTCATCGCCAGAGACTTTACGGTGGTCACAGGCCAGTTTAACTAGTTTGCAAATAATTTTGAGGGAAGTGATGAGAGTGTTCGTTTGAACGCGTTTTCCCATTCTTGTGGCCTTCAAAGGTTCCGCAGTATTACCACTCAGGTGTTCCATAGAGCGCATGCATTTCTCCTGATGTATGACATCACTTCTTCTCAAAGCCTCGCCGCAGTCGACTACTGGGCAAAATGCATACAGGTGGGTTGTGCATTCTAAATGACGAGATTATTTTACGTAACTTAACATGACCATGTCATTTCTTCCCCCAAAAAAATGTGACATCATATTTTGTGATAGATGTAATTAGCCCATGTAGCCAACTTCGTTTTCAGGAAGGGGCCATGGAAAACGTTCCCATTTTACTTCTTGGAAACAAAAGTGACCACGCCGAGCGTCATGTTACAACTGAAGAGGGTCAGGATGCTGCAAAGGTACTGTTTGTGTCGGGGCGATCGCTGCCTCCTGCAAAGAAAACGCATCTCTCCAATGTTGGCTTCTCTTTTAATAGAAGTTCAACTTTGACTTCATGGAGTGCAGCGCCGTCTCCGGTGACAACGTGGTTCAGTCTTTGGAAGCCGTTGCCAGGTAATTAATTCTCTTTCTTGTAGGTATTAAATAAAATATTTCGTAACATCTAAAAGTGTGCGTCACTGTGTCTGTTGTTGCTGCCAGATTGTTAAGTCATAAAGATGATAGGAGAGATGAAACCCTGGCGTTACATAAAGAACCTCCAAAGAAGAAAGCAGGCTGTTGCTGAGTAGGGAAGTGGTGCAATACTGTTGATTGTTTGTTGTGCATCTGTGGAATGATTTATTTAACTTAAAAAAATAATAATAATAGATGAAGATAGTTAAGACTATCTGGTCACTATGGAAGCATGGAGCTGCCAATGTGGAGTAATCATTTTTGACTGTGTTCAAAAAACAATTTGCTTTTTTTTTCTTTATTTTAACTCATTCACTGCCATTGACGGCTATAAACGTCAAAAATTCATTTTAACCATTTCTATTAGTTTAACATTTTTTTCCACTTTTGTTAACAAGTGTGAAAACCAAAAAAAATTGTACATTTAGAACAGATATCGAATTT
The DNA here is from genome assembly GCF_054856555.1 of Leptonotus elevatus. Classification (NCBI taxonomy): domain Eukaryota; kingdom Metazoa; phylum Chordata; class Actinopteri; order Syngnathiformes; family Syngnathidae; genus Leptonotus; species Leptonotus elevatus. The sequence continues at coordinate 15,751,426 of NC_141248.1, read as the reverse complement.
GTGATTAATCGTGAGTTAACTAGTGAAAGTCATTAATTACGGGAAAAAAAAAAACGCCTGATACTCCTAATTCTTAATCTTTTCTTCTTTCTTTCTTTTTTAAAGTAATTGTATTTATTTATTGAATTTTTAAAGATTTTTTTTTTTAAAGAAAAGATTATTAAAAAATTAGGGACGTCAGGCAATTACATTTTTTAATCATAATCGCATGACTTCACTAGTTAACTCACGATTAATCACAAATTTGATATCTGTTCAAAATGTACAATAAAAAAAATTCTAGGTTTTCATACTTTTGTTAACAAAAGTTGGAAAAAAATGTTAAACTAATAGAACTAGTTCAAATGAATTTTTGACGTCTATAGCCGTCAATGGAAGTGAATGAGTTAAAAGACATTTTTCTAAAATAATAATAATTTTTAAAAAATCTACGTTTTTAGTAGGGGTTGGAATCTTTGAATGTCTTACGATTCGATTCCCATTTTTGGGTCTGCGATCCGATTCAGAATCTATTTTCGATTCAAAATGATTTGATTGATCTACTCCAGTCTGACTCGCTAATGCTAATTAGCGCGCTACTCGCGGCACTTTTATCACTAAAAAAAACAGCTCCACGCTGAATTAAAAAAAAGAAACTTTTATTGGAATAACTTGATCGTGACTTTTTCCTTCTACTCTCTAATGTGGCTACAACCGAACAGTGTATTAGACCGCGTGGAACCACACTGCCCCGAAGTGGCCAAATCGGGTACAACATGAACAGCGCTCCAAATAAAGGCACACAAAGGCAAGACAGTATTAAATAAAATCGATTTTGAATCGTACTTAATGAGAATCGATTTTTGGCACACCCCTAGTATTTAGCATTTAGCCCACAAGTACGTTCAAACATACGTGTAAATGCAATCAAATGAATGTACTTGCAAATATGTTTAAATGTACATATTTGCAAGAATGTTCGAATATATTTGTACGTTGGAACCAGGCGCAATTGCAAATACATTAGACTGTATTTAAATAAATACGTTTAAACGTATTTGCAAATAACTTACAAATGCTGTAGCGGCTACATTCAGACGTACTTGCCAATATGTTCAAATGTATTTATTAAATACGCTATTTGCAAATACCGTTACGTTCGAACATATTTGCCAGTCCAAAACTTTCACTCCACATTGGCAGTTCCATAGTCACATTATTAGGTAAAAATGTGCACAATCTCAAAATCCCAATACCAAAAGCTTTAATCAAAATGTCTGCCTCTACAAATATACATCACTAGAAATGCATGGTAACTTGTAGATAACCAGGATGCATGCTAGTCGATGTTTAGTTGTTCCGAGTGGCGATGTTGTTACGTATCTTTTTTTCAATTTTTAGGAAGAAGTAGTTTGTCAAAATTGAAGAAGAGATATCAAATACTGCGAGAAGCACATTGATCATATTCCGAGTAAAACAATGTCTGAGAATTAGGACTGTGCTGTACTGCTTCGCTTGACAAGTGTTAAATAATGACGCAACAAGTTTATTAGGTTGTAAATATATTACAATTCTGAATAATGTCATGATTTTTTTTATTTTTACCATTTACTTGCTCAATAAAGCTCCGGACGACAAATGTGACTTCTTGTTCTCCTGGTTCATTTCAGTCTTTGTGGGCGTTCTTATTGACTGTTCTCACTTAGGACAAAACGTCCCTTGCAGGTATGGAAAGCATGTCAACAATGTGACTGCCTCATCACAAGGGAGCTTTTTTTTTTTTTTTGTCATAGGCAAATGTTGACACTTGAAGATTCTGATTCGAAGGTTTCCGGGCTCATGAGGTGGTCTTCGCTTGATGGTTCTTAACTTGAATGTTCTTCTCTGTTGATGTGTGCGTGTCTTTTGCAATCCCAGTCCCTGCTCCACCGGACAGTCTTCTTTTCTTCGCGGCGTGGTACTGTCGGACGGCACGCGTGACGTCAGCGGGCGTCCACTGGTGGCGGATGAGGGCGTCCTGCAGCGTGAAGGTGCCGTCTCTCGTGCGCCGAACTCCCTTGCAGACGGCCGTGCTGCGCAGCTCCAGTCCGATCTCGTGCACCACTTTGCGCAGGTATTTCTGTGTTTCGTTCAGGCACTGCACCTCTTGAGAGCAGAGCAAGCCAGACCAGGAAGTCACATTAAAATGTTACGTCACCTGCGGGGTGTTTTAATTCAAGTGGCAAGCTTTACCCAGAGTGAAATTAGGAGGCTGGAAGCGAGCGCATCGGAGACCCGTCAAAAGGGGTGGCGACTTCCCGTCGGGACCGAGCGAACCTTGCGCGGCCATCTCGTAGGCTTCTTGCGATTGCATGTCTACGTTGGTATACCTTTTTGAAGGATAAACATAATCGCGTCCGTTAATCGGTTTTGACGAGTGCAAATCGAAAGAGCCAAAATTGACATACGTTAACAAGGCCTTTTGATTTGCTCCCTGCAGCATTGCCAAAACTCTTTCCAGCTTATCTTGCGTGATATGATCTGTTGAGTAAACAAATCAACAAGTCAGGATGGTTTTAGTAACGGGTGTTGTCTTTTTCAAACCGTCACATTCAGATCATTTCTGAAGTCTTTACAGATCTATTTGAACTAGCTTACATTTTTTTGTAAATGCATTATTTACAAATGTAAACATAAAATGTATTCACAGAAAGCACATTTTTATGTTAAGGTTCCCGCCCTTTGTTACGATTCATGACTAAACTCACTTATTGATAAGCAATTTGTTGTAAGATATATTTTCAAACCTGAACACCCCCTGAATTATTTAGACCTTGAAAACATTCCAATTCAACTATTTTAAGAATTGTAGGCAACTATGCAGCCAGTTTTCAGTGCGGTAGACCACTTTTGGTATACAGGCTCCCTCTAGTGGTAAGCAAAATAATCACTTCAGAATGCAGTTAATACATTAAAAAATGTTAAACTTTATATTTTCTGTGCAATACATCCTAATTTAATCACTACTTAAGTACAGTTTCTTTTCCTGCATTTAAGCTCAGTTCTAATGTTCAAAAAGCATGCAATAATACTACATACCTATTTTTTTAAGAATAAAACGTTTTTGTTTTTAGACCTTCACTATCATATTTTAATGTTGTTCATGATGGTCATGGTTGGAGATGCAAGTATTTTTTTGGGGTGGTGCTTGATGTACTAGACATACAGAAAAAAAAATTCTTACAAGCCACAGCATAAAGATAATCAGTATATTAATATATATTATCATATGATAACAACCGTTCTATTCTTGTGTAAATTAAGCATATATGACAAAAGCACTGTTGAGTGGATATTGTGAAGCACTTTTTTCATAATCCATACCATAAGTGGATCTTTCCACAACTCGTCCTGTGTGGGAGAAATCATCTGTCGCGGTCCCAAACTCACCCTCCAATGTATAGTCCTGAAAACGCAGCGTCCATTCAAAGTATGGGGATTATGTGTGCAAATGACATGGCAGTGCTGCTGAGGTTGAAGTTAAACCAGATGAAATTACCCTTGTGACTTTGGTGTTGTAGAGGTCATTCAGAACCTTGTTTCCATTCCCAACAGCAAGGACTTAAGAGAAATCAAATGTTAAAATCAAACCAACGCTTCCCCCCCCCCCCCCTTCTATCTATTAACAGAATTGAGATCATACCCATTACACCAGAGGAAAATGTATCCAAACGATGTCCAACGCCAACTCGAATATGCTGGAATTCAGGACCAGTTACTGAAATCATAGATTAGTCTCTCTCAGCCCACTCAAACTAGTTTGATAATACGCGAATATACTACATATTACTGCAATGCAAAAAAATAATAATAGTAATATTACTGAATTTAAGACCGTATCCACATACCTAAAAGGTGTTTGGACAGTACCGGGACGCTGACTGCTGACAGCCTCTTAGGAGCCAAGGTGTCACCGCCTGGTGGTGCCAAAAACCGAGTCTGCACGGGAAGAGGCGGCGATGGCAGAGCATCTAAACCTGCGATATATGTACATGGATATAAACAGATATTGTTCGAGCATACTGAGCACTGTGTGTTTATTATTTAGAGAAGTGAGACATGAGGAAGTATGACCTTTCAGGAGTTTGGTCTTGATGTCGTCCCTCACGAGTTTCCATGCGACGCCAGCAGGTTTGTAGACGCAAAACAAACCCTCTAACATTCGGAAAGCTCGAATAGCATTAGTTCCCATTCTTTAATATAGATTAATGAAGCATCTCTTATTTTTTAGGGCTCAACTTCTTTCTCAAGCGTTAGAGCGCATGATATACATAGACGACTGCGCATGTGCGTGTTGCGTTAGCGATAGCTGCTGTTTAACACAGCGTCCCCTGCAGTACCGGATGTTACATTGTTCACTAAAACACCGAATGTATTCTCGCGATATCTGGCTTTGGCCGCTATTGTAAAAGAAAAAGAGTAAATATTGTCTACGTCACATTTCTCGGACGTAAACGGCATTATTACACAACCTTCCCAGCGAATTTAATCGAGATCACCGTGCCCACGTAAGATATCGTGCAATTTTTGAACACCGTAAACGCGGTGACACTGTTGTGACCTTGTCTGGATTTGCCACAGTCGACCGCTAACGAGAAAGATATCGCCACCAACCGAGCACACGTTGGGTTGTCACTGTCTGTTTTTTGATACACTATTTTTAAGAGGTACTTTCACACTTAAATGTTAGTGGCGTACGCGTACTTTGTTATTCAGGGTGAAAACCATAACATTGTAGTTCTGGTTTAGAACTACAAGACGAGGGGAAATTACCATCTTCATAACTGGATTAGCAGATTCGTCAACCTGCCAAATAACATCCAGTCCTACGAAAAACTAAATGTTAACCCGCGGTGCCACGGAATTCATAAGAAAGGTTTTGGAATATTTATAACATATTAAATTATGCATTTATCTTGATACTATATTGAGACCCAACCACAGATCACTTGTACACAGGACATGACGAATGTGTGAGTTGTGAAAACTAGTAAATCCAGCATTCGGTTATACGTTACGATTGCAAAATGTGCGTCATAATCAGGACTCGGGGGTCGAGGATTTAACATTTTTCTTGCTGCTTATTTGTGACGTCTGCGCAGTTCTGTATTTTACCGTACTTTTTCCATGCTGAACTCAAAGGCTTCACAAACAATTTGGAATGTAAATTGTGATGCAGCTCTTTGACCAGCAGGGGGCAACGTGATGCAGTGACACCTACAAAAAGCACTAAGAATTGTGCATTCAATTAACAATAACTTAAGGTTTCTTATATTCTGACTTCATTTCAATTGCATTACAAATACCTTCAAATATTAAATATTATGGTGTCACGTCAGGACGTGAGTTTAGAATGGCTCTGCATGTTCCCACGCTCAAGTTTAATTGAATTGCCACTAGATAACGGACACATTCAGAATTTCGGGCCCTGGAATAGTTGCCCACTTTACCCAGTTCCGTGATTCAGTCGTCATACCACCATTCTCTGCCCATTAGTCACTGTCTAGACTTAAGAATTCCCCAACAAACAATGTACTCCCTCATCCTTCATTTTCATATTGACTTTTTAAGACGTCATAGCAGAAAACGTCAGCTTTTAGCTATGTAGGTCTGTCAGGAGAAAAGTGTTGTTAGGATGCAGGAATCTCAGTGGCTGCACCATTTCTGGAACTTAATGTCTTGTCATACCCCGACAGGTGCGATGCGCGTGCCTTTGCGGTGGGTGCTGTGGGACGTGAAAGACACCCTGCTGAGGGTGCGTTCCTCGGTGGGCGAGCAGTACTGCGACGAAGCCAAACGAATGGGTCTGAGCCTCGCGCCTGCCGAGGTGGACGCCGCTTTCCGCCGGGCCTACAGACATCATTCTAGCCAATTCCCAAACTACGGCGTCGCTCAGGGACTGGACGGACAGTCGTGGTGGACAGCGGTGGTGAAGGCTACCTTTTCCCAGTGCAGAGTGTGTGACCCGGTCCTGCTCAGTACAATGGCCCTCAGTCTCTATCAGAATTTCAGCAATGCAGAGAACTGGGAGGTAAATGTGATTTTTGATTGAATGGTGACATCATGAGATCAAGATGACTCCTAACAAGTATTATATGTTGAATAATGTTTTTAAATTTGAGGTATTTCCAGACTCAAAGTCCACTCTGGAGAACTGCTCCTCACTCGGACTGCAGCTGGGAGTGGTTTCCAACTTTGACAACCGCCTAGAAGCCATCTTACGCGGATGCGGGCTGCTTTCGCACTTCGACTTTCTGTTGACGTCAGAGGCAGCAGGTGTCGAGAAGCCCCATGCGGCCATATTTGAGCGGGCCATGCGCAAATGCGGCGTGCCCCCTACCGGCATCGTACACGTCGGGGACCATTACGCAAAAGATTACGTGGCGTCTCGCTCGGTCGGAATCCACGGCTATCTTTTAGACCGGACAAATAACTCTGAGGGACGGGATGTTCCCAAAGAGCACCGGCTCTCATCGCTGGATGAGTTGCCGGCGCGACTTAAGCAGCACATGGATGAATGCTCCTGATTATTTTTTACTACCTTGTAAGTAAGTTAACAGAATGTAATAGTCGTACAGTCCCTGAACAAATAAATCTCAACTTTACAGCATGTTGACTGATCTTTCACGACCCACAGAATATTGTGTTCTATAACTACTCCCTATCAAAAGAAAGAGTAGATGCTTCTTTAGAAGAAATGCTTGTTTGCAACATTTTCAGTTTTTTTTCTTAGTTGTCAGCAATTAAAAAGAAAAACATTAGTTTATTACCAAAAATTGGAGAAAATTAGCCTTTTTGTGGGCAAAGAATAGCAGAGGTGCGCACACTACGGTGGCTCGGAGAGACCACATTTCACAAGCCTACCACAATTCTTATTTAACGTGAGCAAACGAGCATCTCAGCGAGCTGGAATTAGCCGGAGCAGCTAACAAGAGCGGCTAGCGGGAGTTAGTCCGAGCCATAGGCTGGAGTGGCTAACATGAGCTGCTAGCGGGAGGAGCTAGTAATGAATAAATAAAAGCTAGTAAAAGCTTGCGAGAACAAAGCAGAAAGTGACAAGCTGTGGAAGGTAAGATGCGGTCGACACATCGGCTCCGACACTCGATGCAAGCACCACACAGGCTAACTACATTCGCAAAGTTGTCCTTTGGGCATCCGTAGCAGGAAGATGGCGGTGATACATGGCAGCTCTAGTAATGTGAGACTAGAGCCATGTAATATAATTAGTGATTACTACACTTACGATTATATTTAAAATATATATATATATATATATATATATATATATTTATGCGATACAACATATTTTTTTGCATAGTATGGGCTCTTTGCACAATTCCACGCCTTCAATTCCTGTCTTTCATGATTGGACAAACTGATTCATCCAGGTGTGTCTGGCCATTGGCCACGTCGTGGTTACTGAGGTCAGGCACACCTGGATTAATCAGTTTGTCCAATCATTAATGTCAGGAAATGAAGGAGTGGTAATGAGTTCAGGAAGTGTATTTGTGCAAAGAACCCATTGACTCAAACAGTCGTTTTTTTATTTTTTATTAATGAATTATTAGTTCACCACAAGATGTCCCTTTAAACTAAGAGTACTATCTGGGCGAGCGAGCGATTGTCGCGAACATGCACACTGGTAGCTAACATGCTTTTATGCTTTTAGCAGTGAGAGCGAAGCAGTTCCTTAAACCTAATAGCTTTGAAAATACTCTCATTTGAAACCATCTGGACCAAGGCAGATAGCGCGAGTGTCGGACTGGGAGGATCAAACAGGACCATCGCGGGGAAAAGAGCCTCTTATGGGGAATCGGGATTGACGCAAGTCCAAGATGACATTTAAGGAGGTCAAGGAAGACGTGTTTAGGTTCACTACAACAACCCTCTGTGCAGAGCATGGAAATGTGACGACTAACAAAGTCTGCGCGTCGTTATTTTTTTCCCCTCCACCTGTAATTTCACCTCTCGACATTTGTATGTTAATGGCCGGAGTATTGTAGCTCACTGGGGAAAGAGCTGCTTAATTCAAAGCTGCTTTGGAAGCTCAGCCAGACGGCTCTAAAAGGCTCCGCAGAAATCCAATTGTGTAATAATGGGATTGTAAAAAGAGGGGGAAATCGCATGAGTGTAGAAAGAAGGGACACAGTTATGAGAGAGAGAACATGTCAGTGCGTCTGCACATTATCGTGAACTAATATGCTAAAACAGGGAGTTGTTAATCCAGAAATGGCCAATTCTGAACTCGTAGACAGTCTAAAGGATGTCAGCTAACCACAACACTAAAAAAAAATAGCTTTACAAAATGGCTAACAAGCAAGTTAGTGTTGTCTTAAAAAAAAGAAAAAGGCAGTCAGACATTTGCACATTTAATTCTTGAAAACAAACCAACTGAGACACCACAGATGTGACAAATCAAATGTTAAGCATCAGTTGGATTCTCTTCTATATTGGAAATGCATATACATTTATAACATTGTATGTGTTTATATACCCCCCCCCCCCACATCAATGCTGCTCACAATAGGATAACAAAAACACACTGCAAGCATCAGACGCTGTAAACAAAAACAAATGTATCAACCCCTTACTCTCGTTTGGCATTTGTATACCACAACATTCATCACGATAGAAGCTGCCACGTTTAAAATGTTTTTTTTTTCCCCATCATCATCATCATCATCAGTGTCAGTTTTACATTCATTATTTTGTAATCCTTTAGCCAATTTTGGAGTTTTTTTTCTCTCTTTCAAAAGTACAAGCAAATTAGGAGACAAAGCCAAAACACACCACTCAAGTTGATAATTCAATTAAATAAGTGCACCAAAACAATAAAGTGCAGAATTTAGGAAGCATCCGCAATATTGCAGAAAAGTGCCATTAAATTTAAAAGGTACCATAAAATGACAACCACCCAATTTGTGTGTAATTGGTGTGTTTTGGATTTTTTTTTCTCTCTCTCTAACTTTTTAATGGGATGAAAGAACACATTCCAGTTCAGCTCAGGAACCACAAATAAAAACGACACAATTTTACCCTCAGATTGATCCAATTTGAAGAAATTGGTCTTCATCCATTCTGTCCATCAATTCCCCATTCTGTCAAGTGAAATGTGTTTCCGCTTTTAAAAATGAAAGACACTAAAAATGTAGTTTAAAGCGTCAGCATCATCTGTGCTTGAAGTTCTGAAAAGTGCATAAAGTTAATAAAAGACATAAATAGGAATTGGGAGGTTTAAGTCAATGAACTTGGATGGTCCCATATTTCCAAATCCACATAGGATGTCCACGGAGAAGACTTCTCGTGAAGAAACGATAATCAGGGTTTGGCAGCCGCTTTGTCCTCACAACTCCAAACAGTTGAGCGTTTATTTTCTTGTATGAGTCCAGGGAATTTCCATATTGCCACCTTGCAGAAAGTCAATGGAAAGCCATGTAAGGGAACGTCCTACCTTTTTTTCATTTCAGTCCTGCTTCAGTCACAGCTTCTTCGCTTTTTGGGGACAGTATTAAGACCTGATAGTTGAAGAAAGCACCAGGATGAGGATCCGCGTTGTTGTCTTCTCATTCTCACACCACTGGAAGGCAAACATTCAGTTTCATGAATACTGCATCAAGTCTGATATATATATATATTTTTTTTTAAATTGAGCTACAGAAAAATAGGAATTAATTGGATAAACTGGCCCCTTGAGAGTGAGCCCTAAAAATAACAAAAACAGACCTAGCTTGTCAGTAGTAGCACCTTGGCTTGAACTTTGTTGCACGCGCCACAACAGCTAGCTTATCTCAGGACAGTCTTGACATTTCCTAGCTAAGGGAAAACAACTGCTATCTCTTGATGGATTAAACAGTTAGTTACTATTAAATACAGCAAAAATGAGGAATTTTAATGATAATAGTATTAAGTGGGAATTTGGAAATAGTTTGGAAAGAGTTCCGTGTATCCTGCTTTAAGCTAGGTGCTAGCTTACACTGAGTATCACTTGAATGCAGTCACTGATCTGAATATACAACTGGATAGCCGATACGCTAAGACCTTTGAAGCCGCGAGGCCGCCATATTACTCCTCCCAATAAACGTTTCTCGGCATACGATCCTATACATTTACAATATCGAAATTGGAGAACATTTGAGACGGTACTTCGTAGGAACTGCATGAGTTATGATGTTTTCAATTTGTTAAACATAAACAAGAGGACTTCAGACATTTTACAACTTGCCTTAAATACATGTATAAATTCTATGATTAATGATGTTTACAGGAGGAAACTTGTATATTTTTATTAAAGAATTATAACTGTAATTCAACAAAAGATGCCAAATCTAATATTGGGGTCTAAGGAACTGAGCGATAAAAGAAAAAGGGGGTCTTCAAAGTAGCACATACCGTCCACTTGTTGTTTTTTTTTTTACTTATTAAAAAATAGTGCCCCCCCCCCAGCCCTATACTAACTGTCTACGAGTTGTATATGTCTAATCTGTACGTAGTTTATACAGTAGTTTGCTCACGAGATGGGAGGAGCAAGATGGCCGCCCTGTCACTTCAACGGCTTGCACGGGCGTGTATGGGCTATCGGCTAGCCACCCCGTCATATATTCAGATCAGTGAATGCAGCGTATTGGCAAGCGAGGGGTTGAGTGGAACAAACCATTTTTAAAAGTAAGTGAGTACTGTATGTTTGGTATTAAAAACATTTTTTTTTAAATCAAGTACTGTATGGTTATACACTTTTCTAACTAAATTAATGGCAATGACGTTGTTAGTCATGCTAACTGTTAATGTCATTATTAGTGCTCATTATCATTAGTGTTGACCAAGAGAAATGAGATACCGCTCTCTGGAGGGTAGCATGGTGCTCGGTGCTTCTGTGTGTAAATGGACTTTTCCGGGATGAAGTGATGAGGGCGTCTGCTTTTACGGCATTCTTGCCTCCACCAGCAACTGCAGCAAGAAGCAAAGAAAATGAGCACACTCAGTACTGCCACTATATGTTTTTGTTTTTTTAAACAACACAGCTTACTGGTGCTTTACTTACTTTAACAGTGTGCAAACCACAATGATGAGGACGCAGCCGATCACACACAACACCAGCACGGTGGCGACGGTCTGCGGACGGTGGTTGGTGGCCACGACTGCCAGCAGGTCCGCATGCTCGCACCTCATCCCAACAAAGCCGGGATGGCATCTGCGACAAGGAAAGATGGAAGGATTTCCTTTTAGCTCACTTGAATAAAATAAAGTATCTCAAAATGTATTTCAACTCAAATAAGGTTTTCTGCTCACATTTACTAAAACCTTTCGTAGTAGAGCACTACAATACTTTGTTTACATGATACAGTATCTCACAAAAGTAAGTCAAAACCTCATATTTCTTTAGTTATTTAATTATATATAGTCACGAGATAACACTGAAAAAATTGCACAAGTTTAAAGCTTACATTTCTAACGGTGTACGTTTGTTGTTCCCTCAAAGTATAGCTGACAACAAAAGTGAGTACACCCACAAGTGAAACCTGAGACCTTGTAACACTAACGAGTAGGGGTGTGCCCAAAAAAATTGATTCTCATTTAGTACGATTCAGAATAAATTTTATTTGAATTATTTTATACTGTCTTGCCTTTGTCTGTGTGTGCCTTTATTTGGAGCGTTGTTCATGGTGTACCCGTTTTGGCCACCTAGGGGCAGTGTGGTTCCACGCGGTCTGATACACTGTTAAATTGTAGCCACATTAGAGAGTAGAAGGAAAAAGTCACGATCAAGTTATTCCAATAAAAGTTATTTTTTTGCAGTGTGGTGCCGTTCTTTTGAGTGATAAAGTGTAGCGTACTAATTAGCATTAGCGCGTCAGACTGGAGGAGATCATTACGATTCCTTAAACATCTATAAATTGAAGCAAAAATCATTGTCAATCAAATCATTTTGAATCAAAAATCATTCTTAATCAAAAAAAAATTCTAAATCAATTCGCAGACCCAAGAATCGGATCGAATCGTGAGACATTCAAAGATTCCCACCCCTACTAACGAGTCACATGACAATGGGGAGGGAAAATGGCGAACTGTGTTCAATGTGGACAGTTTCACTTAGGGGTGTAATGTGAGTTATTTCCAGGCCTTTTAAGTGTCATTTTTAAGATTTGAGTTGAATCTGCTTACATGCATGCAGGCGTTTCCTCCAATATCAGGAAGCGACATGTTCCATGGAAACAGAAGTGACGATGGGAGTCCGGACAGTCATCGAAATGGGAGCGAACAGCCGCCGCCACAAACTCTGCCAGGTGATTAAACAACACACACACAGACGCACAGAGCGATACCAATGAAATCAGTGTCTCTAATTGTGCCTTGACAGACAACAGCCAAGTGACCCAGGTGACTATCATGAATGTAAAAATAGCCCAATAAGCCCGAGGAGGCTGCGGCCTGAAGCATTGTACTCCCTGTTCTAAATCCTAAAGCTGACACCCACGCTACCCACTATGGGAGCGAAGCCTTTTGTCCACAATTGTGTGTGGATCCACCGCACAACCTGCGAGGAACAATTAGTGTGGAGATAAGTCACAGATAACACACACAAAAAAAAAAAATGTATGAGAGGCTGCCCTCCACAAACGAGCGCTTCATTTTTCACCCAAACAATAGGACAAAGACGTCCGATTACGTGAACGCCCCAGCAAGGGCGAACGGTTGACATTTTTTTAAGTTAGCCGTACAGTCAGACAAATTCCAACATGGCTGACTCGGCGTTCAGCAGCCAAACAGATGCTGCATTAAGTCGAGGTTGAGTTCTGCTAACACGCTTTCATTCCATTCTGACGCCAAATGGAGTTTGGAGCGCAGCCTGCGTGCATTGTCTTCTGCTGTCGGGCTGCGTGAAAGTGCTCTGTTGTCCGCGAGCCGTCGGCCTCCCCGCCCCGCCCCTCTCCTCTTCCCATGGCGTTTTCACACAGTAAGAGGCACACTGGGACAGGATCCATTCAGCCTCCGGGGCAAGCGAGGTGCGAGTCGGATCATCTTGCAGCGGCTTTTGTGTTGAAAAAGCAGCTCATATTAATGCCCCATAATTGCCAATGCACCGTGAGGCTAAGAGGATCAATTAACTTATCAGCGTGTGACACATTGTCTGCTTACAGTGGGCAAAAAAGAAAAAGAAAAAAAAGTCTTCACACCCCTGTTCAAATGCCAACATTTTATGCTATTAAAAGTAAGATTTATCACTTTAAAACTTTTTCCACCATTTATGTGACTTATAATCTGTTCAAAAATGTTTTTTTTTTTAAGTAACCCTTCTTACGAGTAGTTGCACAAGTGTGCACACCCTCTTATGGGATGTAGCCGTGTAGCCAGAATTAACCAATCACATTTGACCTTGTTAAATGGGAGTCAGCTTGTGATTAAGCCCAGATAAAGTTCACATGTTCTAGTATGCTTTTCCTGACATTTTTGGAGTCACATCTTACAGGTTGGCAAGGAGCTTCTATAGCATCAAAATAATTTCCAAGACTTTTTTTCAGGCCGCAGTGTACCGCCAACTACTGGCATGGAAGACTTATTCTACGTCAGATTATTATTATTATTTGCCTTATGTACGGATGGCTGGTATCGGCATCATTCATCAGTACCCGATACCTTGAAATAAGGCCAGTAGTATCAGCCAGATTTTGATCACAGTTGAAGACGCTTATCATCAAGTGGAGGAAATATGGCAAAACTGTGACAATATCAAGAACCGGATACCCTCCAAAATGAATGAAAACACACCCACAACCCCAGTCATAAGATGGTTACGTTATCTTGGTTGTTTATTGTTTACTTCCCCTCTGTAAGAGATTACATATTTTTTTCTATTACTTGTACAGGTCCAATAATACTGAAAAGAGTTTTGAAATGTAATCATCTAGGTCTCATTTATCTGGAATTTAAACAGGGGCGTGTAGACTTTTTATATCCACCATATGCTTCAGAGAGGAGCAGATATCTGAACTGAACTGCAAGATCGGGACGGTTTTGAAACGTACTTTTCACTGGCGGGATGTTCGAGGTGGTTGTGGTGGCAGTCGCTGCTGTGGTAGAGACTGTCGTGATGACGCTAGCAGTCACGCCAGAACTGCTAGCCGAGACGTATGAAGCCAACGTTGGCTTGGTAGGGATAAAACCGGTCGTGTCTGACCGACTGGGCTTTGTTCCAAATGGAAAATTTGAACCTGTTAGAGAGGGAAAACAGGTTGGAAAAACAACCATAAAAAAAGTGCAGGCGGACATACTAGTACATTTTAACAACAATCCACAAACTAAGAGGAATTGGATTTAATGATTAGAAAAAAAACCTTTTATTTATTTATTTATTTTCTTCCCTAAGTATTCTATGTTGCGGTCAATAATGTTCCAGTCCAGTCTTTATTTTATTAATTTTTTACATTTATAAAGTCCAGTGGAACTGCTAAGGTCTTGGATTTTTACTTTTTTGTGCAAGAACACGTAATATTAGTAATGAGAAAGTTAACTCATTTACTGCCATAAATTCATTAAAAAAAAAGATTATTACAAATTGAAGGCAAGAGGCAATTACATTTTTTTATTGTAATTAATCGCATGACTTCACTAGTTAACTCACGATTAATCACAAATTATACATCTGTTCTAAATGTACAATAAAAAAATTCTAGGTTTTCATTCCCTTGTTAACAAAAGGGGGAAGAAAATGTTAAACTAATAGAAATAGTTTAAATTAATTTTTGACGTTTATAGCCGTCAACGGCAGTGAACGAATAAAAAAGATTATATTAAAAATTCGGGGCGTCGGGCGATTAAAGTTTTTAATTGTAATTAATCGCATGACTTCACTAGTTAACTCGCGATTAATCACAAATTTCATATCTGTTCTAAATGTACAATAAAAAAATTCTAGCAAACAAAAGTGGAAAAAAATGTAAACTAATAGAAATAGTTCAAATTAATTTTTGACGTTTATAGCCATCAATGGCAGTGAATGAGTTCATATAAAGTCTACACACCCGTTTAAATGGGAACTATACTTGGTATAATGGAGAAATACAAAGAACCTTCTCGAGAAGGTAAACAAAAACACCAAAATAATGTGGTTGCACAAGTGCGCACACCCTCTCATAACTGTGGATGAGGCTGTGTTCAGAATGAACCAATCACATTCACGCATGTTAAACGGCAGATAGCACACGCCTGCCACCATTTAAAAATGACTCTGACCAACACCAAATAAAGTTATGATGTTCTAGTAGTAAACAGTGCTGTTTGGCATTACAGTATTGCCAAAAGACACTTTGGATTTACTGGCCCCACATGCACTTGGAAGATTTAAAAAAATAAATAAATACAAAATAGAAACCCAGGTTGAACTTTGAATTTTACAAGTCTTAGGTCACATTGGTTTTGTAAAATGTTTTAAAATATTTTATCCTGGTCTCATTTTTTTTAAATAGCCAATGACAACCGCTGTCTCAAAGAAAAATTGCTAACGAGCTCTCCATCTTGTGAGCAAACTTACTTGCAGTCGTCGAGGCGGCTGCGTGACGGCTTCCCGAGGTGTTGACAGTAGCCTTAGTTTTGACGGCAAAGTTGCTTTCGAGAGTTGCCAAGGTGCTTTGCCCTGCTCCTATTGTAAACAGTGAACCTTTGGGCAAAGAACACACACAGTTCTAATAACAGACACACAACAGATCCCTGCAGGAATACAACAGAAAGTTCAATAAAAACCCACCATTGAGTGCCACAGACATAGGAATATAAAAACTCTGTAATACAAAATGACATGTGTGTGTATCTCCACCCAGAACAAATAAACATAGGCCTACACTAAAATGGGAAAACAGGTGAGCCATAGCTTGTTTTGGTCAAATAACCCGTGGCTCAGATGATCATGTGACCTGGTCTTCAGGGTAATATGATGCATTATTTGGAGGGTGTAGCTGCAGCTCATCAATACAACAAACGGGGTCAAGCATCCACTAAAAGGATGAGACTGAAGCACTAAAAATACACCAGGGCCTCACACGCCATCTCTGCTAAACCGACACATTGAAACAACAATCTTACCGCAGATGACAATTTTGAAAATTCTTTTTTTCTTGCCTTAAACATAGGTACAATTTAATTAGCTACTACATAAAAAATTGCTTTCACATATAATCAAGCTCAGTTTTAAAAGACAGCAGGTATTTTTTTTCACTGTTTGTGAGGGGGTATTTCTATTTGTTTATCTACACAAGGGTGGAAGAATATTATAGCACCAATGAACACTGCTGCTTGGCAACCAAATAATTAACAGTGTTAAATTAAAAATCTCCAAATGATCACTGTGTTAGTAAAAGCAGAAGTGGTGAGATACTGGCTCTCATAGTGCAGGTGAACTTAATTTTCAGGCCAGTTTCTCTTGTGGGTGTTCAAATAATCAATTACGGTATACATTATAAAATAATAATAATAATAATAAAGTAATGTTCTTAACAATAGCCAGTTGATTTCTTTAAAGTAATTGTAAAGCGTAAAAATGGATGCATGTTAATAGTTAATGTTTTTAAACCTGTTTTAGTCAAAGAAAAACAATAATAACAATAATAGCAATAGCAAAATTGCACACTTACCGCTTATGAGGAAAATCGCATCCCATAATATCCGAGTCATGGTGACTGACCACTTGTGGCCTCAACTAAAGGCAATTTGTCGGCCAGTTTGAGCGAAATATGTGCTTAGAAGGCTCACTTCGGCTTCCGCAAATCAACATGCGCACACGCAATGACACACACACGACAGTACATATATCACGCGAGGAAGTTTTTCAAGGAAAAATAAGCATAAACTTTTCTAGTGTAGGACCTTGAAACATAAGTGCGTTCAATTGAGGAAACCAGTGGAAGACCCTCAGAGGCGGGCCAATCAGAGGTGAGGACATTAAGAGGGCGGCATCTCATTGGTCACTTCTTGTTCGTCGCCTTTTTACCTACGTTATGCATGCAACCCACGCCCTCTTCCGTATTGTTTGGTGATGCTATTGTATGCATAACTCAATATATAATTTATGTTTCAGTGACTATATAGCAAATTATACAGTTCTGTAATTCATTATTTAAAAAATAATAATAATTGTAGAAGTAGCCATAAACATAGTATTCTTTGTCAGCTAGCTGGCATGTGCAGCAACAGAACTGCCATTTTGTATACATTTTGTAAAATATTTGTGTTATTATTTATTTACTTATTTATTTTTGTTATACAAAAAGTTGAATACACACAACAGGAGAAAAACGGGAACACAAAAAAACGACAATAAATAAATATTAATAAATTAAAACTTAGAAATACGTATATGTAATACTCGGAGCCCACAAAATGGCGGAAACGACACACTAAGGAAATTGCTCCAAATTACCACTTTAAGGATTTGAGATTTGACGTTAATCTATGAACATGCGTTTGGAATCTAATCATCACTCAGTCAGGAAACAATACGTAAAGGGAAAGAAAGAAAAACAGTGACATCTGCTGGATCTGATTTGGCACTGCATATTTACCACAGCCTCCACAGATGCAGTAACAAGAATCCAAAAGGATTGTGTGTAAAATGCAAAGGTATACATTTAACATATAAGTGAATTAGAAGTTACGTTAGTTTGTAGCCTGCTTATAATTGGCTATTTTATTTTTTCCCTGAATTGGGTCTAATATCCTCCCTGCTAATAAGTGATCTTGTTAAAGGCTTAAACACTGTCATCTGTCACTGTGGGGCTACTCAGATGCAGTCAAGTGTTCGTGTTAGATGATAAATGTTGCGTAGTAGTCTCATGTAAAAATAATGTTACAAATACTATAGCCTACTATTCTATACTATTACTTGAATGCATTCATTTCATGCAATTCTAAGCATGCTCATCATCAGGATATATGATGTTGGTCAGTAAATGGAATATCATGAGAACATCTCTGTTTGTCAATTTAGAAAGTGGAACAAAATTATGACTCACTGTAAATAAAAATATTTCCTAATTTTATTTTATTTTTCTATAATTTTGGTAATAACGGTTAATTATTAAAAATTAAATGGTATAGCCTTAGTTTGCCATCTAAAGAAAGTAAAATGGATAATAAAAAAGTATTCAAATGTGATTTTCAACATGGAAATCAGTTTGATGAAAAAGTATTTTTCGGTATTAGGTTCATTCTTTGAGTTGAACTAACAAACGATCTACTCAATTATTGAGGTACGCTTGTGGCCAAGCCCCAAAGTAAATGATCGGAGCAGGTTTCGTGGTTCGACAACGGACAGATCACCTCACTAGTTAACCGCCCTGAGGATGACGTCACCGCCGAAAGAAGAAAAAGCCTCGGTACTACCTGATGCTCGGAGTTGGACCTGCCGGAACCGAACCGACTAACCGGCGAGCACTTTGACTTGACCAAGATGTCGCACGATGGACAACAGAAGGTAGATAAACTAAAAAATAAACTGTCATCAATTTAAGAATGTACGTTTGTTGTTGCTGCATTAATTGGACTAATTTTAAGTGCGTAAATAAAAGCTACCAGTTCAAAGTTCGAAAGTTACGTCATCATATGAATACACAATATTCCAATTAGTTTAAAATAGTTACACTTCACAAGAACATTTAGACGAGCTATTTCGAAAATATTGATCATTCTATTTCATTAAATTACCTAATCTTGGCCCATTGTGCAAGTGTGTGCATCAGCATCCACACAAAATATATAAAAGTGCGTCTGACTATGTGTATTACAGAGTAGCTCTTTGACATTGGTGCTAATGGTTACTTCTGCAGCCATTGGAGGAACTCTTCAGTATGGATACAACCTGGCCATCATGAATGCACCCACTACTGTGAGTTATTTTCATAAAAAAAAATTCAAAGAAAAAAAAAATATTTTAGACACTTGGCCCTAACGTTAGGAACACCACTGCCATAGCTTCATAACAAGAGCTAATTTTGGTTACCACTATGATGCAATGCTAGTTGTAAAATACTATAAAAGTGCAAGCACAACAAACAAACTGTTCAATGAATACCGTCTGTGACTGTGTCACTCAAATGGGTCGTTCAGATTATAGTTTTTTGCCTCCAGAGTCAATCATTAGTTTACATATGTCAACCAAGGTTTTTTTGGCCCACTAAAGCAAATTAAGTATGCAAATGTTGAAAATTTATTTTTTTTGTCAGTCAAAAATCAAATTTTTTATTTACAATAATATGCTCTATGAATCCCCAATAGTCTAAACAGGACATTTTTGTTATATTACTTAGTGGAATATGAGTTAAGTGGCAAAATCCATCTGTTTTTATCCATTTCAGGGGGGGGGGGGGGGGCGGCCATTTTGCCATTTGCTATTGTATGACAATGACACCGTACTTGCTCAGGTAACGGCCAATCACGGCTCACCTTTTTTCGGGGGTTTGGTCATATGACTTTCCCAAGTAGAGCTGTGATTGGTCGTTACCTGGGGCCTGAGCGACTGTGATGTCATTTTCAGTTGACAGCAAATGGCAAAATGGCCGCCACTGAAATGAAACAGGTGATTTAATTCAAATTCTAAAATTCGAATTCCACATCTTTTAAAGTTTTTATAGCTATTACAATTTTTTTAATAAGAATTAACTACACAATTTATGTTGTGTTGACAATATTTTCCATAACTTCAGATTTGAAATTCAATAAAAAAAATTGTGGCAATTTTACACTTGAGTCAGCAATACTTTATTGATCCTGCAACAACGGCAGCACACACAAATGTGAATGTGTTTTACTTCCTTGGTGACGCTGTCACGGTTAAATTGAAGACCCGCTTAATAAATGTCTCCGTTTATGGATGTAAAGCAGAGCAAATGGTTAATGAGTGTCAGCTTTAATCACCTCATGTTGTTTTTGGAGTCAGAAATGAGGGCTGGACCGCGGCTGGCCTTTTCTTTCTTGCAGTTCATACAGACCTTCATCAACGAGACCTTCGCGCAGCGCTGGGCCATCCAGCTGGAGAACTACCAGGTGACTCTGGTGTGGACCATCATCGTCTCCATCTTCTCGTTAGGCGGCCTTGTGGGGGCCATCATCGCGGGGCCTATGTCCATTCGCTTCGGGAGGTAACAAGCGCGGAACACAGAACCTGAGAAAGTGTGACGCGGTGGTGCGAACCGCGCGAGAAAAAAATGATTGAAATTCCAAAGTAGTTGTAGTGAATTTATGGACTCAAATTAGACATGGTCTGATAATAGATTGTGATAGTATGATAACCGTAAGCAAAAATATTGCAGTATTTATTAAAACTAC
The DNA here is from genome assembly GCF_054856555.1 of Leptonotus elevatus. Classification (NCBI taxonomy): domain Eukaryota; kingdom Metazoa; phylum Chordata; class Actinopteri; order Syngnathiformes; family Syngnathidae; genus Leptonotus; species Leptonotus elevatus. The sequence continues at coordinate 15,731,098 of NC_141248.1, read as the reverse complement.
ATTAAAAAAAAAAATCCCCCCACACACAATCTTTTTTTTGTTTTTTGTTGTTTTAGTTTTAAACAAAATCTAAAACATTAGGTGTAGAAGTTTCAATAAATAAGTAAATGTTAATATTTATTTTTCTGTTATAATTCTTCTTAGTAAGCCACAATGTCCTATCAAGCTATTTTTTTTGAACAGACTGTTGGGCTACTCATGCTGTCACTGGGGCTAACTAGTACCCGCCGGCACATTTTTATTTATTTTTTAAGGATAAAGTATATTAATTGCTGATTTAGCAATTCTGACTCCATTATCAATTCTGCTTATGGATCTGATTCCTTATCAATTCTCAGTGGCTGAGGGAATTAAATTAATACAAATGTTATATACTGTATGTCAGTTGGTTGAAGTTTCTGCATTTCTTTTCCTTTTGCAAGGAAAAAATGCCTGCTGCTCAACAACATTTTCCTCCTGAGCGGTGCCCTCTTGGCTTTGACTAGCAGAGCCGCCGGGTCTGTCGAGATGATCGTCCTGTCACGCGTCCTTGTTGGAATCAATGCTGGTATGTCAGTTAGTGTTTAGTCACTTACAGTAAGAGAGCAACAAATACTCCAGCGGCTTCTGTCTGTCTTGCAGGAATCAGCATGAACGTGCAACCGATGTATTTTGGAGAAAGCGCACCAAAGAATCTGAGGGGGGCTGCGTCACTGTCCTCTGCTGTTTTTACATCCTTTGGAGTCGTGTTAGGACAAGTGGTGGGACTCAGGCGAGAAGATTATGCATAATAGTAACAACAGCTATAAAGGGCCACGTTGGGGTACTTGCCCCCCAAAACTATTCCTCTAAAATAGAAATATTTTTGCCAGGCCTGATGTGTGAAAGTTTCACGTGTTTTGGCCACTTTAGACCTTGAAAAACAGCACCATTTCTCTTTGCAAACAGCGCATCGCCACGGCAACAACGTGGGATGAAATAAAAAGCTTATATGACCTTTATAAAAGGGCAAGAATATCACAGTATTTCAAAATCAAATCAAAATGGCGGCTCTCCTGCTTGGTTTAAGGTCTGACCAAAATTTTTTTTTTGTAATAATAATAATAAGAATAATTTGAAAATGGCATAATAAACCTTTACATATGGATTTTTTTTTTGCCAGGTGTGATGAGCGTGAAGCTCAATGAGTTTTGTTAAGACCCTCAAAAATCAGCGTCCTTTTTATTTTTTGGCAATGAATTGCCCTGATTGGCTTTTTTTTTTTTAAGTATATATATATACATCAGTTAGTTTTACTCATAGCACAATATTGCTTTTATTGTCCAAAGAGGGCATCAAAAATAACTAACTAAATAAAAAGTACATGTGTATAGATAGGGCTGATGCCACTCAACATTTTGAGAGTATCCAAATTTTGTACAAAATACCGTATGTGGGGTAAAAAAAAAAAAATTGCCCCAAGGGCTAAAAGGCGTTATATTTATAACCGAATATTGTCATAGAGATACCTTCAGGTCGTAGCTATTAACATACAAAATTTGGTGAGTTTTTGAACATGTTTAGGTCTTGAAAATTTTGATTAATTTGCATAATAATAAAAAGAATCTTAACAAAAACAATAGGGAGTAAAAAAACAAAACAGTAGCATAATACTGAATCATGTAAAGATACTAATACGGATCTTTCTCTTGTAGAGAGATTTTGGGCGGTGAGTGGTGTTGGCAGTATCTTCTCGCCAGTAACGCCATTCCTGGCTTGATTCAGCTCCTTAGCCTGCCCTGGTTTCCGGAAAGCCCCAGATATCTACTCATCGACAGGGGGGACAAGGAGGCCTGCATCAATGGTGAGTATGTTCAAATGATCTAATTCACTGCCATTGACGGCTTTTGACGTCAGAAATTCATTTTAACTATTTCTATTATCCACTTTCGGTAACAAGTGTATGAAAACCTAGATTTTTTTTATTGTACATTTAGAACAGATATAAAATGTATGATTAATCGTGAGTTAACTATTGAAGTCATGCGATTAATTACAATTAAAAATGTAATCGCCCGATGCGATTTAAAAATAGAAAAGATTATTAAAAATTAGGAGGTGATTAATTTTTTTAATTGTAATTAATTGCATTACTTCACGAGTTAACTCACGATTAATCACAAATGTTATATCTGTTCTAAATGTACAATAACAAATTCTAGGTTTTCATACTCTTGTTAACAAAAGTGGAGAAAAAAATGTTAAACTAATAGAAATAGTTAAAATTCATATTTGACGTCTATAACCGTCAATGGCAGTGAATGAGTTAAAAAAAAAAAAGAAAGAAAGAAGCAATACCTTAAACTGCTTTAGCTTTTTAGTCATATTAAAACTCCAACTAAGTGAATACATAATCCAAATGTTATGAATGAATTTTTCGTTTGTGGCCTTGAACTTTCCCATGTGACGTGTTCTCTAAAGCACCCGCCCATAACAAAACGTGCAATTCGACGCCCGCGCTCCTTTTCAGCTCTTCGGCAGCTGCGTGGCTGCGAGGTCCAGAGCAGCGAATTGGCCGAGATCTTACAGGAGCAAGCCGAAACCAAAGGCATGAGGCCCAGCGGGCCTTGGGAGCTTCTCCGCGATCGCGCCGTGCGCTGGCAGCTCATCTCCGTCATGGTCATCAGCAGCGCCATGCAGCTGTGCGGCAACGACTCGGTACGACCTTTACCGACGTGCAGTGTCACTGACACCGCGGCGCATGCGGGATCAAATGTTGTGGCCACAATGTCCTTACAAGTTGATTGGAAATTTGAGAAGATCCGCTGGCGGGTTTTGCATTTCCTAATTAAAAATGGATGCTGGTGAATATGTATAAAGATGCGAGTGAATGAACTCCTGACTGCAACTTCATGAGGTAATTTTTTTTTTCTTTCAGATTGTACAAGTGTAGCTAAAGTTAAGGCCAATGAGTTTCAATTCCTTGGCCACAAGTTGCCCTCAGTTTAACTGCATTCTTGATGGGTTTAAAGATGGGAGTATTAAGCGAATGATGTAATAACCTTTGAATAACATTTCTGACTCACACTATTCATATGTGTAAAATGTACCATTCTTACACTTTTGCACTAAAGATCTTGTCTGCCTTCCAGATCTACTTCTACGCATCTTATGTTTTTAAAGAGGCGGGAATATCGAACGACCAAATCCAGTATGTCACAATCGGCACGGGCACGTGCGAGTTCACAGCCTGCATCATGTGTGTAAGTCGCTTACGTAAGAAAAGTTTGTCTCATACGGAATTTCTGCTCGCTATTGTGCTCGGAGTTGTGGAACTGCGCAGCGTCACACTGAGAAGCGTTGCGTATTTTAGCTACGGGAGATCGTACCCCTGACATGACATGATTTCAGAACCTGCTGATCGAGCGCAAAGGTCGGAGGTTCATGCTGATGGGAGGCTTCATCCTCATGACCGTCTGGGCTGTTGTCTTCACCTTTGCGCTTTGTTTTGAGGTACTCGCCTTCCAGTTAAATGGCTTGTGGAGTCAGGGTTGTGTGTACAGTGGATTTATAAGAAAAAGTCTACACACCCCTGTTCAAATGCCAGGGTGTTCTGTATATAACAAAGAGACTAAGATAGATCATTTAAAAAAGTTTTCCCACCATTAATGAGACCTTTAACTTGTACAACTGAACTGGAAAAAAAAGTTCAATCAACAACTGAGATCATGTTTGCGTAAGTGTGCACACCCTCTTATATGTTCAGAACTAACCAATCACATTTCAACTCATGCTAGGTGTTCAAATTATCATTAATTTAATGTGTCGGTGATTACCCTAAATGAAGTTTAGTTGTTCTGGTAGGCTTTTCCTGACTTTTTTGTGTGCATTCTAGCAGAAGCTTCAAGTTGTTGTGCTAACACTGACTGGTTAAGGCTCCAAAGCATGTTACTGCCATGACTCATTGTAGCTATGGTGTTCTGTTTGGCCAAAACAAACATTATGAAATATGGCCAAACAATTCAATCTTGATTTTAAATTAATAAAAAAAACAAAAAAACTTGAATTCTCCCAAATACATGTGGAAAAATTTATTATGGTCCGATGAAATAGTTTTATGGCCATTGGTTTATTCTGACTACAGCCGCATCTGCAGTTATAAAAGGGTGTGCACACTTGTGCAACCAAATGATTTTGGTTATTTATTCCCTCTTACCCTATTGAATACAATCTATATTTTTTTTAAAGAAAAACCTGGCATTCGAACAGCGGGTGTGTAGACCTGATCTCAGTGTTGGCTTTGCATTAATTGTCTTCACGCACTCTGCGATATCGCAACAGCACTTCACATCCTGGATGTCTTACCTGAGCATGGCCTGCATCTTCACGTACATCCTCAGCTTCGGCATGGGGCCAGGTCAGTGGGAATAATATGAAGAGCGGTGTTCATCGATGTACTGTAATAAATTGAATATTTCAACTCCAGACGATTATTAGAATGACTTATATGTAATTGATTTGTAGCTTGTAAACATGTCCACTTACAGCTGGTGTGACTGGACTCCTGCCCACGGAGCTCTTCAATCAAACCGCTCGTCCGGCGGCCTACGTGATCGCCGGCTCGATGATGTGGCTCAACCTCTTCATCGTGGGAATGATCTTTCCATTTCTCGTGGTGGGTACATGCGTCTCGCCATTCATTGTAAAACAGTATCAGGGGCTTATTAATGCCACACCATTCAGAAACGCGTGTGCAGTATTTTTTTTTCTCCCAGATTTAAAAATAAAATATACATGAAATATTTTCCCCTCTAAATTATTTATATGTTAGAGGTTATTTAACTGGTTTTGAAAATTTGAATTTTGCAGTATTTCCAGCCCCTTTTATTTATTTAGCATTGTCTCACTATCATAATTTCATTTTGTAATGTTGATATTATTTATTGTAATTTGATACATTTATGAATTATTTGTTTTAAAATACTAGTAATAATAATAATGATTATAAGCAGAAATTGATTGAATTTTAAAATAACTTAATTATGCCCTGCAACATGATTTATTTTTTTTACCAGACAGAAAGCCCATTTCAACCAGTAAAAATAAATAAAATGTTGTATTATCACTAGCATTACTCGCAGAAGCTCATTCCAATAGTGCCAAATCTATGTGTACCCCCCCCCCCCATTACCGTTCGAAAAAGTGATCAAAAATAATAATAATAAGTATGACAACTGTCTATCTGACACTGGCACAGACTTCAGCTCCTTTAATAGAGTTTGAGTCGTAAAGAATTTTAATTGTATGCTCCGACACACTCCCATCTTCCCTTTTATATGTTTTCTTTGGCAGAGCGCCATGCGGCAGTATTGTTTTGTGCCTTTCGGGACCGTCTGTCTGCTCTCTGCACTGTACGTGGGTCTGGTCTTGCCGGAGACCAAGGGCAAGTCGTTATCGGCCATCACCGCCGAATTCCACAAGCGCAACTTCAAAAACAAGGAGGGAGTGTTCAGCGGTCAGATTCAGTATCAGATGGGCGAAGTGTGCGCATCCACTGCCTTGTAGGAATTTAGTCTTAATACTGTAGAGCTTTTTTTTGGTATTTTTATTTTTACTTATGCGCACTTTGATACGTGATTCAAACACCACAAATAACGCTACAGCAGGAATATGGTTGTGCGTGTATGTAAATATACAACTGAGACCTCTATATGATATTATGTGGAGGTGTGGAGGACAGGCCTTGTCTTAAAGAACACTGCATCTCAATATTTGTAGATAAAGGTACAATTTGACATGAGAACATTTTCACAGCACACCGCTCAAAAAATATCACAAAAAGTATCTGTATTCTGAAATAATGATAATCTTGTCTCATTTTACTCACAAATTTACATCAGTGGGAAATCCTGGCCTGTTTAGTTGAACGCCAAACATTCCGTTCTATGAAGGGCAACAGTGCCATCTAGTGGAAGAACATCGAATTGTTCTGCCTGTTGCTATCGCTCAGCCTCTGGCATAGATAGATGAACAAAGACAATAAATGTGTAGAAAATAAATAACATTTAGAGCAATTGTATGATTTCCCAGGCCACATGATAATGACTGCATTAATGAATGTCCACCCACCATCTGTTTTAATGTGACTGAAGATCATGAGATTCTGTTTGCACACATTTTAAATATGTTTATTTATCTTGTGTGTTCGACTTGTGTTTTAAACATCTCAACAAAAGCCAATAAAATATATTGTGTTGTACTTGTATTTGTTTGCCACTGAAGCAAAAGCCTCTGGTATCAAGTCTATTTTATAAAACATTGAGCTTGACTGGCATATGTCAGTTGTTTCTTTTTTAGTTTGGGGGTACAAACAGGAAAATATAATTTGTGTTATTGTCAAGTGCCTTGAGCTATGGGCATGGAACAAATTCAAATTGTATCTCAAATTACGAGTATGTATTGTACCGATACGTTTTTGTATGTTATGTTGTATATGTAACAAAAAACTCCATAAAGTATCAAATGTATGTAGGTTGCTAGTTTGAAACATATACATGGTATGTTTTTGCGATCTGAATTGGTTTATTATTTAATGTCTGCTAACCTCGCCAGCCAGATTGATCATTGTGATTCGCTCGAGGGAGTTCTTTACGTTATCAATCTGGTACTTCACTAGGCAGATCCGTTGGGGCAAGGCGGGGCTTGCTGTATAATACTTCGAGCTCATTGGATGATGCGGCATCTTTGCACATTTTGTTTTGATCAATCAAGACAACGTATGAAAATCTCGCCTTCCGTCTCGTTTTAGGGAGCACGAAATCTCTTTACCAGATAAAAATGCACGAAACTCCTTTCGCTGTTCAAATTCAACAAGGAAATGGTGAGTAATTTTGTGAGAATATAATTAATTGCAGCATCCATTCGTCTGTTAGGGTTGTTTGTTTCCTCCCGCCATCGGCGTTTATTGGTTTCGTCTTGGCTAAACAACGCCTGATTGGTCCGATCGAAAATGAATGAGTTTGTGAACTCACAAATACCGCGAGAATTCATCTCGCCGGCAAGGTTATTGTCTCTGCAGCCAGCTGCGGAGATTAGTTGCACCAAATGTGTGAAGCTCCTAAAACATGTGGACAAAGAAAATGTCTCCTAATCAACAGTCAGTGTTTTAATGGTCCTTTGCGGGAAGGAGAAATCAATAACAGAGCAAATGTCAAAGGCTTTTACATTGCAATTTATTGGATCCTTGTCTCTCTGGCACCAAAAGAGACTCAATAACAGAGTACAAAAACAAAGATTTATACTGTAGAAAAGTATGCTGCTTATATTGAAATAAGTCCAAAGACATAACAAAACATGTAGCGCACATGTTTTAAAAGCTCTTTTTTTGTATGCGTGTTTTGCTTTTGACGATATAGGAATACCAAGTTGAGATACTGTACATTTTCTGTGTGGTTTGTAAAAAATAAAAAGAAGTCACGGTACAATTCTCCGAAAGACAAACTTTAAATCCACTGCTGTGCACAATCAGTATGTGGAAGGCACTTCGCAACAGACCCAAAGAAGAAAGCCAAACATTTTATAGGGCTAAAGAAAAGCAAACAACTTTTACAATTAAGTACCAATTATGAGTGAAGCAAATTCACTTTGTCCTCAAAAAACAACAACACAAGCCTTCATGGCAAAGTGGATCACAACAAAATAACACAAGTAAAAGCGCCATGCGGCTGACGTTGAGCTCGCACGTAGTTGATTGACACTCAGCCAAAAAGTGTAACGGAACATAACTTAACAAGCTTCTAGCACAACAAGACAGCGGACAAAATCAAAACAATCTGCTTATGTACAGGTCCACCAGTAACAAACCTCATTGGTTGTTGGTCCAATATTTATATATATTTATAGAATGTGCATATGGATGGTATATACACTTGTTACAATTCACTATATAATCATAAATAATATAGAAACAGTCACTCTAATTAAAACAACGGACTACACGCGGTGAGACAAAAAAAAAAACGTTGGTCGATGTAGAAACGCAATATGACTCGTTCAAATATTCCCACGCTCCTTCAGCAAGATTCCATCACACGACACAGTAGAAACCTCCCATTTCAGTTTCAGAGGAATGTCACAAACGCAAAGATAAAGGAGACGACTCACTTGGTCCGGATGCTGCTTGATCACGCACACGTATATGCACACTCGCACGTCTCCTGCGACACAACTTACAAATGAAAACATTTACACACGCAAAGAAACAAAAACTGCACCCAAGAGCAAGGGCATAAATAAGTTAATAAAATAGAATCTACATTTAATAAAATATATAACGATAATCTACCTGACCTTCCTTGGTCCCCGTTCAGTGAACACACACGGATGGAACACTAACGATTTTTGGGAACGTAATTGCCAACGGGCTCATGGCGTGTTTCGTGTTTTAACTTGATCACGTTTGTGCACGCAGATGACTATCCAGTCTTAAGAGACAATTGCATCCCGTCGTTTCAGCTATAAAAAAAGGAAGTCGACAGATATTTTCTTGGCAAATATGTTCTATGCAGCCCCACTAATCAAAACATGGTGTTTTGATTATTCTTGAGTTTATGGAATATGAATTAAGTAGCAAAAATCCATCCATTTTTATCCCGCTCAGGGGGCAGCCATTTTGCCATTTATTGACTGAAAATGACATCACAGTTGCTCAGGTAACGACCAATCATGGTTCAGCTTCAGAAAAGAGGCGAGCTGTGATTGGTTGTTACCTGAGCAACTATGATGTCATTTTCAGTAGACAAAAAGTGGCAAAATGGCCGCCCGGGGTGGATAAAAATGGGTCGATTTGGCTGCTTAATTCATATTTCTCATACGCAATATTAACTCATTCACTGCCATTGACAGCTATAAACGTAAAAAAAAATCATTTGAACTATTTCTATTAGTTTAACTTTTTTTGAGTATGAAAACCTAGAATTAGTTTTGTGTGCATTTAGAACAGATATAAATAACATTGTTATTGAGTTGACTAGAAGTCATGCAATAAATTACGATTACAAATTTTAATTGCTTGATGCCCTTAATTTTTAACCATCTTTTCTAAAAAAACAACAACAATAATAATAATTTTTTTCAATGTATATATTAAAAAAATATATATATCTTTTTTTTTTTATCGTATGACTTCACTAGTTAACTCACGATTAATCACAAGTTATATATCTGTTCTAATACAATTTTAAAAAATCTAGGTTTTCATACTCTTGTTAACAAAAGTGGGAAAAATGTTAAACTAGGAGAAATAGTTCAAATACATTTTTGACGTCTATAGCCGTCAATGGCAGTGAATGAGTTAATCATAATGCTGTGTTTAGACTAGCTAGTAGAGGCACATAGAACATATTATTAGAAAGAAAATTTTGGGGTTGACTTCCTTTTCCTTTTTCTTTTTTAAGTTACTTTTCTACAACCTAACTCGTGATTTGTTTAAGAAAAAGACGTCGGGATTTAAACTATAAATATGAAACTCAAACTAAAAAGTGCCTTTTAACTTTCGTCTTCTGTCGGTGCTTCGCTTCTTTTGTGATTAAAGCAAACGCGATCGATAGCGTGTTAATTGCATTGAACAGATTCCAATTCTTGAATCTGCGATTGATTAAACAACCCTGTCGGGAAAACAGAGTAACATAAATATGCGGTCGCCCTCTGCTCTAAAGGCCAAGACGGTTTCAGAAGAGTCAGCGGGCGGGTCGGGTGCATCTGTTGATTCGTCACGTCCGGAAACGCGTGCGGCTGAGAAAGCTCAACGAGCAATCGAAAAAAACAAAGAAAGTTTCTCAGTGATACAAAGGAGAGATCACCTTCACGTCTTCTCGTTATAAACACCGTATATGCACTTTCCATACTCTGAAAAAGTAGAAAAAGTAGGAATCATATGGCAGTCTGGCAAAAATATGCACATTAAGCAAGAGAAGTAGTCTTGAGGCAAAGTTATTGTCAAACACGCCGCAACTTCGGTGGTCTCGGATTGGGAAAATACCAGGCGGAGCGTGCGCGTCACTTCCCTCCAAAGTCCATCCCGCTCTGACCCGCGTCCGCGTCCACCAGCGAGGAGGCGAAGGCCGACTGGACTATCTGGAAGCCGAACGACTCCAGCAGCGACATGCTCTGCTGAGGCGAGAAGGGGGCCAACTCGCTCAAGCCGGATCCAGACCCCGTCTGGGCCCTTGGAGTTTTGTGTACTCTGTGCTGGTGTTTCCTGAGGTAGGACTTGGTGCGGAAGGCCTGACCGCAGATGCCGCAGTTGAATTTCTTCTCAGGGTCCGTCTTGGCTTTGGGTCCCTCCGGAGAGCCCAGCGCAACCTCAGAGGTTCCGTTGCAGGCCAGCGAGGGAATCTCCAGCTCGGGCCTGTCGGATTTGTGTGGGGATTTCATTTCATCACAATTGGAAAGTTCCCCGAATGAAGGATCTGATTCTTCAGACTCTAGGTGAGGACATTTCTCGCCGTTTTCTTGCCCGTCTAAGGTCGAAAAGAAGTGAGGTGAGAAGAAAAGGGGGGGGGGGCATGGGGGAAAGCGAGGAGTGCATTAGAACAAATTGCTTATAAAACAGGCTAGTTGGAAAAAAATAAATATTAAGTGGAACCTATGAAGTTTCCACCAAGCGGCTTTGGTTCAGTTAGGTATAGTATACATTTCATTAAGGTTGGGAGACATAAAATAACATTTCAGATTAATAAAATGTTCCCCCTTGTTTTATAGAAAATCAAATAACAACGATGTTCACATGAAATAGTTTTTTCCCCCTCTCACCTGATCCATGCAAGCCTTGAAATGTTTTTTTCTAGCATTTTTTTTTCTCAGTATCATATTCCACAGAAAGAATATGAACTCTTTTATTTTTCCTTTACAGGAAATGTGAAAAATAAATAAGTGTCTCCTCAAAAGGTGGGGGCCGAGGAGTCCTTTTTGTCAAAATATGTTCAATATGTAAACTTAACTCCTGATAAATTAACATTTTAAATGTTTACTAAGGCCCAAACAATTAATCGGCACTCAGTACTCTAAACATTTACAGCAGTTGCACACAAGTGACATTGGTTTCATTATTTATTACATATAAACGTAATACCATAACCTTGTATCCCTAATACTGACTATATAATAAAAAAATATTGATGACGTCATTCTATGGACCTGCTATTCAAAACAACGGAAAACTTATTTTTCACAAGCAGTGTTTAGGATAGCATTGTAAATTGTGCAAGGAATTGACATGGATGCCACACTTTTACTAATGACCTTAAGTAACCCTTTGTTTAAAAAAAAAATACAAATAAAATAATAATATAGTGCAACATGAATCAAACATACATGTGTCAAATATGACACACATTCAACAACACAAACACACATAGGAGAAGGTGCATTCTGGGAACCGAAAAGCCATGTTATTTTTTGACCAATATACTTACAGTTGACCTCCGCTAGTTGCAGGGAATAGTGACCAGGAAGAGCGAAAATCAATGTTATAATTGACACCCAATGAATTACATTGGGGGGGGGGGGTATGTTTTTTAATGCATTGTATACAATGCCATAAAATGAGCCATCAAACTGCATGCCTTGGCTAGTCCAAATGTTTCGAAGAATAATCACCGAGCAATGCAGCCGAACAGAACCCGTGCAAACAAATTGGTCGTCAACTCTCACCTGCACAGCTGGCTATTGAGCCCACACACCAACTCCCCCAACCTCTAGTGTTCTCACTAGGAAAACGTTTTTGAGAGGCCAGACAGAGACTTGCCATACTTCACTTTTTAGCCACAGCTACATACGAAATTATAAATATTGCTCAACGCTATAACTAAAAACTATATATCAACCATTACGGTAGCCCTGAATCATGCACCCCGCCCTACCCACCACCTGCCGGACTGTACTGACCTGCAGCAGGCCCATGGATGTGGAAAGCGGGCACCCCACCAGAGCGACACTCCCAGAAATACGGAGTCCCGCCTGGCTTCCCTACAAGCAGCTCAGGCTGCGGGCCCAAAGCTGGAGGGCCCGTCTGGGGCAGAACTTGATGTCCGGAGAGCCCGTGAAAGCGAGCCCCTGCCTCAGGCGAGGAGAGTACCAGCTGCTGACTGGCGTCTACGAAAACCAGCCATCCAGAAGAGGAAGAACAGACATAACAGTCCAGCAGACACCACAGAGTCACAATTACCTTCTGAAGTGCTGGGGGGGGGGGGAAAGAACATGCTCGACGGGGAATCCAAATGTTTCCCTTCACAAAAACACCTCCAAAGTCTATTCCACAAAAAGTGTTCCCATGATCATCAGGCAACCATGAACCTATGTCTACAATAGACTTGCCACACTTGGGGTGTAACAGTGACAATATTTGCATCCCATAATGAACATGCACGTGCCAGCAGCATGCTAGAGAACGTGCTCATTTAATGATGCAGCATCACCTGTCAATAAAAAAAAAAAGTGTATTTTCTCAAAGAGAGGCCGTCAAGTTTCTACATCGTCCCGAATGATAAAAAAAAAGCCTGAATAGCACATTTGAAAAAGACAAACGCAAGCCAACTAGCGATGTTATTTTAAGTTTGTATTTATTGTGCGGCTGATGAAGATCGTCACATATTTTATTGTAGGGGTGTCATACGATTAAAATTGGTAATCATAATTAATTGCACAACTTCAATAGTTAACTCACGATTAATCACACGTTTTATATTTCTTCTGAATGAACAATAAAATGTAAAAAAAAAAATCCCAAGTTTTCATACTCTTGTCTGTCAGACTCTTGTCAATACAGTCATTTTATAAAAAATCATAAAACTTAGTTAAAATTAAAAAGATGTACTGTACTGTAAAAAAACGAGTGTGATATTGATGTTTGTTTAAGTCATTTTTCTGCCACTAGATGGCATAATTGCATTTGTAAGACAGTGAATTTTTCTTTTCATATTAACTCATTCACTGCCATTGACGGCTATAAACGTCAAAAATTCATTTGAATTATTTCTATTAGTTTAACATTTTTTTCCACTTTTGTTTGCTAGAATTTTTTTATTGTACATTTAGAACAGATATGAAATTTGTGATTAATCGCGAGTTAACTAGTGAAGTCATGCGATTAATTACGATTAAAAACTTTAATCACCTGACGGCCCATATTTATATTTACATATATTTTTTTTCATTCATTCACTGCCGTTGACGGCTATAAACCTAAAAAAAAATCATTTTTACTATTTCTGTTAGTTTAACATTTTTGACATTTTATGAAAACCTAGAATTTGTTATTGTACATTTAGGACAGATCTAAAATTTCTGATTAATTGCGAGTTAACTAGTGAAGTCATGCAATTAATTACAGTAAAACATTTTTTTATCGCCTCTTACCCCTAATTTTTAATAATCTTTTTTAATGAGTTTATGGCAGTGAATGAGTTAAGAGCCATCTAATCTTTAACATTAAGTAACTTGTGAAATCCTGCACATTTTTAAAATTGTAAAATACAACCTGACCACAGTCTCCACAATTATATGCATTATTATTAAGGGGCGGCCATTAATCGTGCGTAAAAAAAAAATTGCGGCGTTAAAGGAACTATAAATTAACCAACAATTGCTGTGTTGTTTCTTTCATTTGTCTTGATTGTCAAATGGCTCACTTCACACTCCGCAGTGTAGTTTTTCGAGGTTTTGTCCAATAAAACCCGGGAAAACTGAAGTATCACAAAACATGCAACACTGTGCCTTGTGGACAAGCTGGTAATGGGCCAACCAAGCAACAAACCATAAGCAGCCATGGCCATGCCGGACACACACAAACAGCCAAACTCTCCACATGATTATTAATAAGTCATGTCCAAAACAAGGTGCGAACTGCCATTAACTGCTGATTGTGACAACAGGAACTGATCACTTGCAGGAAAAGCTGCTCATTTAGCTCTGTGACGATTCAAAATGATGTAGTCAATCAACACACACACAGTGAGTGACAAGCTTGGAGCTGACGTGCGCTTGTGTTTTAAGCAAAACACAAAAGATGCAGCAGCACATTTGATAGGAGGAAGCCAGACACGAATGTTTGGGGATGGGCCCGGCGACTGCTTGCCTTCCACTGAGCACTGGCGTCCCATGTGGTAAGGGGCGCCGTTGTGCATCTGGAGTTCCCCGCTGGGCTCAGGGAAGGCGTGCAACGTGGCAGAAGGTGGCAGTGAGGAGCCATGGTGTGTCTTTGTATGCACCTTAAGGTAGGAGGCAGTGGAGAAACCTGCGACCGGGAAGAACACAAACAAGGCAGTCGTTTGCAAACCGGAGGCCCTCGACAAAGACGATGCCGAGCCCAAGAGAACCTGCATTGGTTTGACCGCACAATAACAGTAGTTGGATGGATCCATCCAGAGGAAAGTAGCAAAATAAAGCATTCCTACTATACCACACGTTCATTGATTAGTATAGAGCAGGGATTCACCAATGCCACTGAGTACTAGTACTTAAATATCACACATGCCTAAACAGCGTACTGATGGCCATTATGTCTTTCAAATGTGATGAAAATGTGTTTTATTTTAACCAAATTTTGTAAAAATAAATAAATAAAACACTTGGACATGACAGAGGTTTCACTCAAACATTCCACTTTAGAGAATTAACAACTGGTCATTACTAGGCAGAGACTGATATTATGCTGCATTCGAGGATGGTCGGAAATCTGACTTTTCCGAATTCAAACCAGGAAGTGTGTACGGGAAGGCCCCCTTGAACTCGGAAATTGCCCTTGCGAAGTCCGAAAAAAGAAAAGGAAAAAGTACCCCGACTTCACCGACAGACTACAATGTGACGTCACTCTAAAATGGCGTGACTGGTAAAACACAAATTACTCGAGTATAAAACTAGATAGCTTTCTTCATTCATAAATATTCGACATAACTTCACGTAACACAACATACGGTGATGGCAAGTTTGCTGGAGGTCAAAATGAGTTTTGAGGACCAAAATAAAAAACTATTTATCACTATCCGCCATTTTGTTTGTTTACTTTCGCCTCCAACGCTTTTAGGTCGGAACTGGGGAAAACAAACTCGGATATATCCGACTTCCGACCATCCTCGAATGCAGCATAAGATTCTGATGGTATAACTGTGCGCAAAAACATTGTGGTATCATGGTATAAAAAAATACAGCTCTAAAATGTCTTTTCTTGAAATACTTGCAAGCAGCAGCATTTTCTCATTGAATATAATCAATTTTATCTAAAAACAAACAAACAGAATAATTGGTATGTTAAAAAAACATGTATTATGTTTGTTTAGCTAGCTAAGCTAGCTGACTAGCTAAGCTAGCTGGCTAGATGAGCCATTTATAGAACAGACCCGTGAGTTTACCCGTTGGCACCATGCTTCTGTTCCATTAATCAACATACAGTATTAGCAAAAAAGGTTTCCATGTAAGCCGGAGTTAGCACAATCAATCAATCTCTCTAGTCTCCCTTCCTCCTCTGTGTGCAGAATGTGTAACTGCTCACGCCTCCACTCGCTGTTCAGGCGGGACGGTAAAAAAATAAAAGCAGCTGGCTGGCCTGTCTTCATTATCTTAAAAGACAGGGCTCGTTTAGGTCAAGCGGTCTCATCTCTGCAAGCAGCCAATCACAGCACAGCAGAGGACAAAAAAAGAAAACAAAAGCTCATTACCCGGTTTACCTTTAAATACTTCACATGGCTGACTACTTCACAAATAATTCTGAGAGAAATACGCCTCAAGAGTTATGTGAAACGTACGCATATCGCACGTTACCTTGGCATACCTGAGCTCAGTGAGCCTCAAAAGAAATCATTCTACACTCTTTTTTTCCCTTCATCTTATTCCAAAAGAAGGAACAGCCTCAACAAAAGGTGTGAAACGAATGCGAGAAGAGAATTTACACCAGAAGTAACAAAGAGAAAGCATTCAAAGCAGTAAGCCTACACAACATTCATTCATATTCTCTTGTGTTAAGTTTTACAGTGACTAAATTCATTTTACGCTTATATGATATGATATATGTATGATAATGGTGAATATTAAAACACTAAAGTAGTACCTGTACAGTGAATAATGTTAGCACTCACTTATCCCACCCTGCTGTGCTGACAGTGATTGACTGAAAGTCAATGCAAATTTTTCGTTAGCATGTCAATGGGATTTTACACTGACTTTAGCATTAGCACTGCCAATCTGTCTAAAACAAAGATAATCTTGTATTTAAATACACAGTATTGTGTAATTATTTTTTATTGTGCATTTAGTTTTACAGTAAACTCTATTTGGAGTGTCATAAAACAATTTAAAATGTAGTCAACCCACAAAAATTATTTGCAATAATATGTTTTTTTGTGCCCCCACTTGTCCAAACTCTTTTGATTAATATTACTGTATGATTAACTCATTCACTGCCACTGACAGTTATAGATGTCAAAAATTCATTTGAGCTATTTCTATTAGTTTATTTATTTTTCCTTTTTTGTTAACAAGAGTATCAAAACCTAAAATTTGTTTATTGTACATTTAGAACAGATATAAAATTTGTGATTAATTGTGAGTTAACTAGTGAAGTCATGCGATTAATTACGATTAAAAATTGTATTCGCCTGATGGCCCTAATTTTTAGTAATCTTTTCTTTTCTCTTTTAAATCGCGTCAGGCGATTACATTTTTTAATTGTAATTAATCACATTACTTCAATAGTTAACTCATTATTAATCCCAAATTTTATATCTGTTCTAAAAGTACAATTTTTTCCCCCTAGGATTTCATACTCTTGTTAATAAAAGCGGGGAGAGGGGGGGGGGGGGATTTAACTAAGAGAAATAATTCAAATGAATTTTTGACATCTATAACCGTCAATGGCAGTGAATGAGTTAATATTATGTTTGTAGAAAATGAGTTAACAGCAAAATCCACCCCGTTTTCAACCATCTTTGGGGGCGGCCATTTTGCGACTTGCTGTCGTTACCTGAGCCTCAGCAACTGTGATGACATTTTCAGTTGACAGCAAGTCGCAAAATGGCCGCCTCTAGAGGTGGATAAAAACGGGTGGATTTTGCTGCTGAACACATATTCCACAAACGCAATATTAATCAGAATACTTTGTTTAGGCTAGTGGGGCTGCATAGGACATATTATTGTCAAGAATATGTCTGCAGGGTCAAGACTTGGTCTCAAACCTCCATGAATAGTGAGGGTTCACTTTTTGTCAGGGCCTGTTTTGCTAACAAACTATTAAGAGTATTTGTCAGCAGCTTACAGTTGGGCATGCATGACTTACCTTTGTTGCAAATGCCGCAGTAGTTGTGTGTTCCTTCGCTATGTTTCTTGAGGTGGTCTGTCATGTAGGCCGCTCGGAGGAACTTGCCGCAAACTTTGCAGGGAATTTTGTCCTCGTGACATGCGAGGTGTGACCTGAGGCGATCTCTTGTGGCAAAAGAGGCATTACAAATCTGAAACACACCAAACGAAAGGTGTCATCGTACACTTTTCAAATGATCAACTCATTCAATTGTGGTTGACGTATTCTTCTTAATCACCTGGCACTTGTGGGGTCTCTCTGTTGTATGGACTTGTTTGATATGTCCGTTCAGGTGGTCTGGTCTAGAAAATAAAATGTAATGTAAGCATTTTCTCCCCCTTGCGAACAAAAGTCATTTTTCCGTCCTCTGGTCGGTTTGTCAAAGCAAAACGTGTTCCAGCATAGATTGACTAGCAACACACATCTTGAGCAATTTACACACTTTAAGCATTGCTGTTGAGTATGATCATTAAAAATGGTTTGGAATATTTTTGAATCAACAGACGAGCCGTTTCCAGACGGTTGTTTTACTTTATTTGCAGATTGGTATCAAGAGAAGAGACACTGGCGGAATGTAGTTGTTTCGCACTAAGGACAAATGAACACAATATCAGCACCATGATCACAACATACAATGAAGCCGACAATCAACATTCGGTGTCTGTTAACATGAATCTGCAAATAAAGTGAAGCACCAATCAGATGACGTCCCACTTGCTGATTGAGGTTTGAGGAACCAAGCCACGGTGCCAGTAACTAAAACTACACCAAGGCTCTTTGTCTTAACCAGTCAGATTTCAAATTTGTTTTCGCAGTCAGCATTTTTCTGTCCTCTGATTGGTTGGTCAAGGCAAAATTGATTACAGCCAAGCTGTGTTTATTTATCAGCATCTATGTTAAGCATGACACATTTTATGTTTTAATGAGTAAATTAGTACAGTTCAGTGGTATTTAACTTTTTAGTCAAATACATTTTCATTTAATCTCTTAAGAACCTTTTGGTTTAAACTTGTATTTAGGTGCGATATTAACTCATTCACTGCCATTGACGGCTACAGACGTCAAAATTTCATTTGAACTATTTCTATTACTTTAACATTTTTTCCCTACTTTTCTTAGCAAGAGTATGAAAACCTAGAAAAAAACATTGTACATTTAGAACAGATATAAAATTGGTGATTAATCGCGAGTTAACTATTGAAGTCATGCAATTAATTACAATTAAAAAATGTAATCGCCTGACGCGATTTAAAAAAAGAAAATATTAAAAATTGACTTCATGACTTCACTAGTTAACTCACAATTAATCACAAATGTTATATCTGTTCTAAATGTACAATAAAAAAATTATAGGTTTTCATTATCTTGTTAACCAAAGTGATTTTTTTTTAAACATAGAAATAGTTTAAAAAAAAATGTTTTTACATCTATAGCCGTCAATGGCAGTGAATGAGTTAATTTAACTTATGTGCAATACATATTAATTAAATAATTGAGGTACAGTTTGTTTTCCCACATATCTTAGTGCAGTGTACATAATGTAATAATATAATCTTAGATGTACTTTTTAGGACTAAGAAATTTGCCCTGTTTTGATTAACACTTGGTGCTACTGCATTTAAATGTTGGCTACTTAGCACAGTTACTTACATTGCGTTTTTTTGGTAGAATATTGGTGGTTACTTATCAATTGTGACGTAAGTGGTGGTTTTAAGAGGTGGATTAAGTGTGGTAAATCCCCACTGAGAGTCCAAGTACCAAATGCACGGTCTGCCATTGTACACGTTGGGTGCGTTATCGTTAATTAATTGTTGTAATGAGAAGAAACATATGTTTGTTTACATGTAGAGCAATAAAACACACGCTGCTGTCAAAATAAGCGGACAGTGCGTCTACGGCGAAAGACGTTTATCGTCTTGTCACAACACTCGCAAAGCAAACTGATGGAAGTTTAACTCACCGGGAAAAGCCTTTGCCGCAACTTTGGCACACGTACGGTTTGCCCACGGAGCCGTCATGGGAGCGCACGTGATAGGACATCCTGTCTTTGCGTTTGAAGCGCAGACCGCACACAGGACACGCGTACGGCTTCTCCCCGGAGTGGGACAACTTGTGTCGATTCAGGTGGTAGACGTCGCGGAAAACCTTGCCGCAGATGTCACAGCCGACGTGCCGCCGGGTCCTCTCGCGCTTGCGTCCGTTGTCCAGCATCAGCCCCCCGTGGAACTGCGCGTCGTTCTCCTGGCCCATCAGAGCCATGCCGCCCGGCGTCGAGCGGCCGCCGACGTTGGCTCCGTGTTGGGCTTCGTGGTTCTTCAGGCGGGAGGCTTCCGTAAAGGCTTTGCCACAGGCACCGCATGGAAAGAGCACGATGTTTTTCTGCGCGTTGTGATTGAAGTGGACCGGCTCCTCTGAGCCGTCAATCTTCTTGGGGCGCCCCCTGCCTCTCTTAGAAACGGCGTCGTGATGCAACGTTGTCGTTTCGGGCGACATGGGCAATCCGTCGACGGGTTGAAGGATGGGCATCGCTCCCTCCGCGGCGTCCTCCAGTAGCACGGCGGCGGCTGCTGCGGCTTCGCTCCCATCCACCTGATGTCCATTGTTAGCAAAGCCTACCAGCGTCGTCCCGTTCACCAAATCCTGCTGCTGGGCCACCGGGAAGCCCAGCTCAGCCGATCCGGCGGCCTGGAAAAGGCTGGCGTTTCCTCCTCGCGAGGACGGGACGAGGATTTGCACATTGGATTGTTTGATGACCTCCTGGCAGATCTCGATGATCGAGCGCATCAGCAGAAACTTGGCAGCTGTCATCAACTCCGGGAAGCACTCGAGCCGCACCACAATCCTCGACGTGTACGCGAAGTCCAATATGTCTTTGAAAACTTTGGGGCTGATGGTGTGCATCTCCAGCTCCCTGGCGTCGCCGTCCTCCGGCTGGCGGCCAAACACCGACTCGAAGTACTCGCTGCACGCCGCCAGCACCGCTTTGTGAGCGGGGAAGCTTTCCTCGCCGACGCGCAGGATCACGTCGCAGAACCTGCCTCCATCTTTCCTCTGGACGTCGAGATTGTGTAGCATCTCCGCGCTGTGCTTGCTCACCTGGTAGGTGTACGAAGAAGTCCAAGACGGCTCCGATAGCTTCTCCATGCCGAATGCATCCAGCGGCGGGGTCGGAGGAGAAAAGACGGAGTTCGCAATTTTGCAATGGTGCCCCGGAGGACAGCTAGCTACAAAATCCCCCCGAACCGACCGCTCCTCCCTGTCGTTGTAGCATCTAACGTTTAGACGCTAGCATTAGCAGCAGGCTAAAGATGGCAGCCCCCCAGCTTCCTGTGCACTTTGACCCGGGTTTCTGAACGGGTAGGGGGTCGCTCGGTCTTTTGTTTATAAGGCTTTATCACGCGTGCGTTTGTTTTTCGTCACTTAAGCTGCCCAATAAAGGGAATGAGAAGCGCCCCAGGGGTCTTTTTAATCACGAACGGCAGTTATTAATGCGCAGGTCTTCTCTTCCTGTTTGTGTGACAGACCCCTCCCCCATAAAGCGTACACCTCAAAGTCTTTCCGCTCGACAATCGACATGTCGCCCTGAGTGCCATCGTGGGAGACGCTCGGCTTCAGTGACGTCATAATTCAACAGTGACCTGTCAAGTTTAAATGTCCGCGGAACCAAAGCAACAATTTTGCCAACAAAAATAAAATTGTCGGTCAATTGTGACATAACACACATG
Source organism: Leptonotus elevatus (assembly GCF_054856555.1). Classification (NCBI taxonomy): domain Eukaryota; kingdom Metazoa; phylum Chordata; class Actinopteri; order Syngnathiformes; family Syngnathidae; genus Leptonotus; species Leptonotus elevatus. Next base: position 15,710,068 of record NC_141248.1, on the reverse strand, counting down.
TGCTAATTGTGTCATCTAATTTAGTAGATTAACAGCAAGGCAAGGACATGGGTGAAATAAATCAGCATTGGTTGGGATGAGGTACACTGGATACATTAATAATTGCATGATTTAGAAATAAAAACAGACCATTCTGGTTTTTTTGTTGAAAACAATTGGTCGTCTCACTTAAAATTATTATAGTACAGTATTGACATTTGCTCAGTCAATTGACTTGGACCCACATAACCATTCTGTTGGAAATTGGTATATTTTATAAAGCATTTTTAGGAAAAATTTGCATTGAAGACCTAGCAACAATTAACATTTCACATAAATCCAGCCTAAAAGCAGTAATTTAAGACAGTAATACAAATACATAATTTCACCTTGTCAACCCACCTCAGTAATCTTATTTTTGTATCCCAAAAGAGTGAAATACTCGAGTTTCTGCATCAACACTAAAGGCAAGAGCGATCCTATCTAGCCACCTTGCATGAATTTAAATCTACTCCGATCAAAGGCAATCAGTGGCATGATTTTAACGATATGTCATGCATTACCATATTTAAAGTGTCACACTACTCATTTATAAACACCTACAATGGCAGAAGGAAAAGTAAAATGTACAAGAACACTTGATATACCAAACTGTTTGTCACAATTTTTATTTATTAATTCTGTCTGTGCTTTATAACTTAATAGCACACCCAAAAAAAAAACTGAATCCAGACACCTCCATTATTGTAAGACTGCCTCCTCTTGTGGCAGTTTGGATGGGAGAGGATACAGTTCCAAAGGAAAACAAAAACATACACAGAAGGCACAACCAGCAGTCCCTTGGAGTAGTCTTGAAATGATCCTGCTCGCCACATCTATCGAACTGAGTCACCAGCAAAGGAAGAGTAGACATCACACCTCCCCATCCCATTGCTTGTAGTAGCTGCCAGTGCAGTTCATGAGGAAAACAGAAGTCTACAAGGAGTGCTACAAGCTCTTAGTGACAGTCTTAACAGCATTTAAACTTCAGTTTCACCTCCCCTATACCTAGAAAAAGAAACCATTGCTATATACAGGGGGACTGAGATAAGTTCCCATCGTCTGTACAATCGTGAATACATAACTTATTCACAAACTTACTACTAGTCCAATACAAAAAGAGAGGGACAACAACAAAAATGGAGGGAAAAAACAAAAACACAACTTGGCTGCAGTAACACATCTCATTTGCCTGACTTACATTTTCTGTAAGAGCTTTGACTTCAAGGTAAGAGTCAAAAAGACTGTCCAGGTGTGTGCTGTGGCTTCAAATTAAAGTTTGCATTTAAATGTATCGATCACGGAGAGAAAAGGGGAAAATATATTTCACAGTGCACCTCAGCGTCAAGTTCCTTAGGGCCGGAACTCCAACTCATCTACACTTATGACCTTGGCCGGCATGGAGGGGAGTTGCTGATCCAGGACATCAGAACCAAACCACTTGGCCAGGCCTGGAGGGGGACTTGTGTGTCGCTGGGGGCCGTTTGTCCGATGGGGTCCTTGGCTCTGAGACTGTGGACCTGGGATGCTCTGATGTACTGCAAGAGGAGAAAAAAAAAGTTACAAGAAAAGCAGAATGTATAAGAACACAATGGATATACATTGATCTAGGCCCATATATCAAGATGGTCATAATTGATCCCAATTTTAGATTTGACTCACTTTGTCTCTGCTGCTGCTGAAGTTGCTGCTGGATCACTGCCAGCTGCATCTGACTGTTCGCTCTGGGAGATAGAAGCGGATGTCCGCCTGTTGCGCTGAGCGGGTACAGGGTTTGGCCCAGTATTGGAGGAGGCAAGCCTTGCAGTTGTGCCAGCTCAACATGTGGCGGATATATACCTGAGAATGACAGACAAAACTCAAGACAATCAAATTATGACGTGCGACATCCGCTAGATTTAAAGGAGGGCTTGCTTAGCACATTAAGGAATAAAAGAATGTTCTGGGTAGGGGTGCAGCAATTAACCGGTTTTATGATTAACCATGGTTTTTAAACAACCGCAGCCGTTCAACAACACAGGTTACTTCCACTCACGTGCGGCATAGTTTATAGCTCTTTTGTTTCCACACGGCCCATTTAGCGGGTGCACAGCAACACAGGGTTCAGCTTTGAACGCCACCCGGAGAGAGTTGCGTGCCCGACGGCTGTGTGTAAGGTTCCGAGGCGCCTCGGCCGGGCCACGCTGGCACCCGCGGTGGGCATTCCCGCGCCGGATGTGGACCAGGTTGAGCGGACGTGGGGAAAGGGAAGGTCGAAACGAGGCGGCGGCAAGCGTGGCGTCGGGCCTCTCGACCGCCGGCGGGAACCACTGGCTCGCTGCGCCGTTGCCACCGCCCAACCGCCTCCCCAACCCCCGGGGCTCCGGTCCGCGCCAGAGCGGGGAGCTCACGCGAGCCTCGCTATCCACGGCTGCCCGCTGGAGAGGTCATAAGCTGAGATTTTTGAAGCCGCGGGGCCGCCATCTTGGACATCCCAAGAAAAGTATCTCGGCATTATGGCTGCAAAATGCCTACATATGTAGCGGTAAACTGCACAAATCGCCAGTTTAAAGGCTGTGTACAAACATCTCACTTTAAGTATGGTTGAAATGGAAAAAAATTGAAAGATGAAAGAAAAAGATGATTTAACTTTTTTAATGAAAGAAAAAAAGAGGGTACATACCGTCCACTTAATATACATAGTGCCCAGGCCCCATTTTTAAGAGTCTAATCTGCTGTATTTGTTTTAAAAGGCAGCAACTTTTTTTGTTTTCAGTTATTTATTGTTATAAACAATACTGATGTGATTTTTTTTTATGTCTACAATAATAACCGTAAAACTGCATTTTTTTTCTTCCTCAGACAATAATCATACACCAAAATCTGAAACTGTTGCACCCCTAGTTCTGGGCAAACCTTTACCTGCTTGGACTAGCGCTGGGGCAAGCTGCTGGGGTTGGATTCCCTGTGCCAACATTCGTTGAACCACATTGGGGTGAAGCTGAGGAGGCGGGCGCACCATTGGGACGTGAGATAGCAGCGGTACCGGGTACATGGAACGCGGGAAAGTCGAGGGTGGTCCTGGCGGTGCCATGGTAGGCGTATGATGTCCGGTAGAAAGCGGCCTGAGTCGCTCCTGTTCTTTGCTCGGTAAGGTCTGCGAGAATGACTTTACACCACCAGACTGGGTAGCATTCCCTTCATTTGCTTCCAGGTGTAAACTGGGGGAGTTGTTCTCTGCGATCAAAAGAAGCATGTCCACATTTAGTCAGCTCAAATTCAGATTTGGAATTTTTATGGCAAATAAAGGCGCTGTACCATGTTGAGAGTGCGCTGCTGCCTCCTCTTTGGTCTCTGATCGACTTGATAGATCATCTTTGCTTTTCTCTTTTGTTGCATACATTTTGCGGATAACTGATGTAGGTGTAAATGATGGTGACAACTGTTGCAAGGGGAAAAACAAAATACTTTTTTGCTTCCATGGGACAACAATTTGGGGCAGCAAAGATGAATTTGAATTCTTACCATACTGGTGACAGCACTGCCTGGTGAGTTTCTTCCAGCAGGCTGAGGGACTGGACCAGGGGAGCGGTTAATACGCTGTGGACTGAAACAAGCGCAACACATCTAAGCAAGCAAGTAAAACTAACCTTTTACTTAGTTGGTTAAATAATATACACATCGATTTAGTTATGAACATGAACACATTGTACATCACTTTTGTATATACTTTTGCCTCAACTGCGTGGGCATACTTAATGCCCCACGGCTTGATGTAGGGGTGGACGATATATCAGCCTCAATATTGTCAAAGTTGCTTTTTTACTTTTGAGTATAATACCGTCTAAAAAAACAGGCCCGTTCACAAACAAAGTGGCCCAATCATTGGCTGTGTCACAATATGGTGTGTGCATGTTGGCCACCAGGGGCCAGTATAATAGATACTCCAACATTTGATAAACTGTAGACTCAACTATGCTGCAATGCTAGCCGTTTTTGGAGAGGACAAAGCATATACGTCTTGAGGTATTGTCTGCATGTTTTGCTACCACTGGAGTTAAAATGTTAAACTGTTTATAATTACAACAGTTATTTTTGCTTCGTTAGCTCGTCTATAGCAATTTGAATTGTGCTAGCATTAAGCTAGCATGCGCTTTTATTAAATACAGCAAGTGTAATTTTGTGTTTTATATATTTAAAAATACTTCAATTGAAGAGACAAATGGCTTGAAGCGAGCACTAGGACTTGTAGAATTATTTACCATCTTCCAAACGGCTGCTTGTTGTGAAGTTCACTGCAGCTCGAGTTGGATCACTCAGAAGTTGAAGTACCGCTCTACTGTTTGTTTTTAAGCTAACGGATAAATCAATCACTCACCGATTCCAAAAAGATTTGTCCTGTGGCAGCCTGTTGTAGGCAGATGGGAACGGGTGATGAGCATGCAGCGCAAGATCCTGTTGAAATGCGAGTGCTTCAAGATCTGCATGATTCACTGGCATTGAGAGCGTCCTCATCTGAAAAAAAGTCAAACAAATTGAATGGATCACTTAACTACTTTGATTGATTCATTTTACTTTCAATCCATTAAACATAACGGTACATGGTGTAATTTACAGTACAATGCAGACACTGTCAAAGAATTACATTCCTCCACCAAGGAAAAAGTAATGCTACCTGATGCTGGGCTACAGATGCAGGGCTGATCGACCTGTGCAAGTCAGCATAATGTTCAGGCATCATGGGCTGAGCACCAACAGGAAAGCCTTGAGATAACATGGGAGGGTGACAGTTTTGACATCAGTTTTGTTCGGACAGTATCTCCTAAAAGTTAACTGGAACAGTGAAGTTATTCATGTACTCAGACTGGCATGAAAAACCCCTGTTCCCCAATTGTGTTGACTTGCTTTTGGCCAGGCTTCCCCAACCTTGGACCTCGAGGTCCGGAGCCCTGCAGGTTTTAGAGGTTTCTGTCCTCCAACACACCTGATTCTAAAGATAAGGGTCGTTATGCTTCTGCAGAGTTGGCTGCTAAGCTGATTTTATTTGCATTTGGAGGACGGAAGCATCTAAAACCTGCAGGACTCCAGCCCTTTAGGACCAGGGCAGGGAAGCCTGCTTTTGGCAGTTAGTGAATACTTTTGGAGCATTACTGCTAGTGGCCAGAAGGTGGCAGGAATGCACCTAATGTATTTGACAACCACCAAAAGAAAGAAGAGGAAATGGAAGAAGAAATGTAAGTAGTCGTGTATTACTGCCAGTTTAGCATGTGGCTTCCTTGTGCCACAACAAAAGGCTCAATATCCACCCAGGATTTTGGCTTTGGCCTGAATGTGACACGGGATTCTAGCTAAAAGTCATTTTAAACTAAAAAGAAAAAAACATTCTCTGTAGTTTGAACCGGAAGTTTTGTCAAATGAATACGTTTGATGCTATCAACGCGGGTTACGTTCCGAAATTCACTAACGCCTAAACACCACAGTGTGTGCGCGTGTTCAAAGGCTCCCCCTACCATTAATTTCAGAACGCATCATGCGTTAAAAACTAGAAGTGTATTCATCTGTACCGCCTGATGCACTCAGTGCGCACCGGCACTCATTTTTTTGGGGCGCTCTGAATAAAGAAATGGCAACGCACCGAGTTTCCAAACCGTCAAGACCATTGTGGGTTTGACGCTTATTTCTAAACACCCCCATAATTAGGAAACAGTGGGTGCGAGTCCAAGCTCTACTGTTTGTGGTCATGGCTTTTGTAAAAAATAAAAAATAAAATGTGACTTATACATGTTTTTCTCTTCTTCATGAGTCCGAAAATTACAGTAAGTATTAAAAGTGCTCTCAGCTCACGCTGGAAAAGATGTAAAGTCATTTTGATTCTATGGTTTTACAATTCTTTACCAAACAACTTTTGTGATCACTACCTGCTGGATGTTGCAAGCGACTGTTGAAGTAGTCTGGTGAGAGTGACCTCTGAGGGAAGAGAGGTGGTGAGGGACCCTTGTGTAGCAGCCCATGTAAAGAGCTTGGAGCAGCTGAGACCTCAGAGTTGCTCAAAAGGTTGCCAAGCAGCACTGGGGAGCGACTACGAGCAGGCCCTCCCAAGAGCTCCTACGTGCAAAACACACACACTCAGGAAATATTTCAACAAAACTCACAGGTGTTAATCGTAACAAAATTGTTGCATGGAAAACATTAACAGTTAATTTTACAGAAAAGGACACCCCACTGCCATTTTAAATACCTGGAATATGTTTTTCGGTTGCTGAGGAGGCATTGGAACTTCAGTCAGTGCCACCACAGGTTGGTCTGAAGATTGCTGCAATAATACAAAAGGAAATTGAATTTGTGAATGTGCCATTGAACCCTTGTTTCTTCATACAAGTGTATCCAACGAGCATGCGAGCAATGTGAAGCTTGCGGTAGAGGTTTTTGGAATAGGTCAGAAAAATATTAGCATTTAAAAGGGTCTTACCAAATGTCTGAAAGGCATCACGTTATTTGGCAATCTCCTCAATCTGTAGCCCACTCAGGTGTGTGTTTGCAATTGTTTACAATATGAATCAAATGTTTATTGTGAGACTTTTATGATCTGGTTTTAACTTTGAGCAGGCCAATCTCAATCATTTAAAATGTATACATAGTCCTAAACATCAGCACAAGCTTCACTTGCATAAAGGAGTGGTGCATGAAAATTCTGGCTGAGAAGCAAATTTATGCCCATCACTTATCAAATTGTTTCCTAATCTCTCTAACATTCATTAGGTCGCTACTTGTTAGTCCAATATAAACATTTACATGAGAAATACTTACATTGCTTGAGTTGGTTTTAGGATGAGTTGGCAGAGTTCCACTTGCCTTCATGCTACTGACCAGTTTATTAAAGGCTGACATATCCGTGTCCCGTGAACGTGGACGAGCACTAGGACCACCCGTTAATGCCTCCTCTAAGTGCTCAGCCATGAAGGGCGTCCCGTTTCCTCTCCGCGGAGGTGCTACCTTTTGCACTTGTGGTTCCGAGGCCAGTTTCATGCCTTTCATTCCGCCCTCCACCTCCTCCAGGGACAGAACTGCTCCAGAGTGAGCTATGGTTGGATTAATGCCAGTCAATTTAGCTTGACAAACATACAATTCAGAAAACTGCAGACTTTGGTATCTGGATAAAGACCAGGTCATATTTGGGACAAAGAATTTTAGAATGCTTACATTTACATCACTGCACAATGAGTAGAGTAGCTAGTAAATGAAATAAATTAAGCCATTTATGGTCATTAAATCCAAATACCAACATCTGCCTTACTCTTGAAAAAAAAAAAAAAAACAATCTACGCTTTACAAACAAATTCCACTACAATAAACATATGAAATGGATGCTGCTATTCTATTAAGTTAAGCTATTTCCACTACTACATCAATGTACTGTATTGTTGAAACTATGAAGTGACACTCACTGTTTTCTCGTAGGCGCGCCTTGTTGAGAGAAAGTGTAGAGAGAAGAGGCTTCAGGTCGACTTTGGCCTTGTGCAAAAGCTCCAATATGTCCACTTTGTCCTTGGAATCTGATGATTGAATGGGTGTGAAGAATGGGGCAGGACCTTGTCCAGAACATGTGCCAAGGGCTTCAAGCCCTTCAGAAGGGAACAAAGTAGCAAGATTTAGTATAAACTTATTACTTCTTTAACACTTGCCGATGCAAGAAAAAAACGAAACTAAAAATAAAATAAAAATTGACCTGCTAGTTTTTCCAGTTCTTCATGCGGAGTGGACCTTAGACTACTGGAGTGGCTGCCTGAAGGGCTCAAGTTTCTGGGGAACCACCGACTGAAGCGGCTTGCTGATACAGGCCCTTCACCTAAAACATCCTCTATCATCTAAAAAGACAAACAGAGAATGAGACAGTGGAAAAGCCCAAACATGAGCAAAGGCAAAGAATATGAGTGCTTAAGTGGAACTTACATTTAGGCAGCTTTCCATCGTCATAAGATTCATTTAAGCACAAAATGTTCCAGAGGACCGAGACAATTGGCCAATACATCAAGACCAACTCAATATAAGGTCACAATCCCTACAAAACTTCCCCACTTAGGTTGAACACCAACATATCTATATGGTCCATTTTTGAATGAGATTTATCAATCATGATGGGCATAAATTTGGAATAAAGACTTTATTCTTACATCTCATGCATTAGTCCTAAAAAGCAAAACAAGACAGCAACATTCAGTGATAAAGCAACCACCACCCCCAGATCAAGTCACAGCAGTCAAGGTTATCTACTAGTAATGTTTAGTATCACATACTATTTATCATGGATAGATATTTAGAGCCCAGAGGGGAAAATCAGAGTGTAATTTAGAGGTGACAAGAAAGCATCCTGCTAAGCTTCATTTGAATAAAAAAAAAGTACTATAGTTAAACAGTGACACCCCATTTGTGATACCCACACCTTTCGCCATCTAAACACCTCCGTGCACCCCAGTACTTACAGACGCCAGTCCTGGCATGGTCTTCTCCAGATTGAAAAATTCGTTGAAATCAAAGTCACCAGCGGACTGCTCTGGCACCACATCAGGGTGAGGAACCTCCTGATCAGCTGAAGGCCGCAGACTCACATGTTGCTCCTCTGGCTGTCCATTACATTCTAGAGATTCACATAAATGCACCAAATCCTAAGTAAAACTATCATGACAGTCAGACAAGTTAGTATTTATTGGGGGGGGGGGGTCACTTGCCTTCTTTGACAGACTCCGTCCTCTTCCTCGAGCGCCTGGACTTGCGTCTATCATCTTCTAATATTTTATCATCAAATCCAATGAGCTCGATTGTCTCGGACTGGCTTGTAGGACCCGCAGAGAACCACTCTGGCTCCTCTTCTGCGTAAGAGTCATTCCTTCTCCGTTCACTAAACACACGTTTATCTCCAAAATCTCTCTGCACGAGACAAAAAAGGCCAAGGATTAAACAGATGATTGGACCACATGTGCAAAAATACTTGATACTGATAGATGCGGTGAACAATCGAGGCTATTAGTTTCTGCTGTGCATTAAATACTCGATGAAATTATATCTATTTGATCCAGGAAGGCTTGTGAAAAACAGCAAGTTGATGTTATATTGTAGACAGTAGAAATATCAATGCAATCAATACCATAGCAACACCAAAGTTAGCCTGCTGTGGAGTGACGCCAATGAGAACCAACCCTGAATCTTTTGTCTTTGAAGTCTCTGATATCTCGTTCCCGTTCTTTCTCTTGGCGGGCTTCTCTTTCAAAGGCTCGGGCAGCAATAATACGACCACTTCCAATTCTTCGCGTCCCTCCTAAACGGAGAGTCTCATTCTCCTTATTTTCAAGTGGGCTGATTGGTCGGGAGGAGTGGAGTGCAGGTGCAGCATTGCCTTGGCATCCACCTCCAAAGCTGCGACGCTGTGGGCTCAGTATGACGTCCAAGTCGTCGTCCTTTAACCTCTCACGGGGATCTGAATAAAAAAAATAAAAATGTAGCACACAAATGTTTATTTAAAATGTTTTGTTAAATTGACACAGCACAGAGAAGAGTGTTAATCTTGACAAATTTGATCAGGAAAAAAAATACATCGAAGGACGTAACGCAATATATTGGTGCCCCTTGTAAAGTACCTGGGATTCTTCGTTTCACTGGAACTCTATCCTCCAAATGCTCCTTCTTAAAGCCTTCCATTGGAGAATTACGGCCTGAGGTGGGATACTGTGAGGCGTGCCACTTCTCAGGGTCCCAGACGCCGTCACTGAATTAAAACAGTCGCATTTTTTTTTTGACAGACCAAAGTGACATGACAGGAAGCCATGACCACATTCATCTAATGGAAGAGCATGTCACTAATTTGATGTCACTATACGTCGCTGGCATTAATATATGAATAAAGTTATTTGGGATTAGTAATTCACAGACAAATTAAGTGAACTGGCATAATTTCTCACTGCACCAGACAATCTTGCATGGCTCACTAGTGTACCACGGCCCCTTGGCCGGGAATCACTGGATGAGACCACCAACCAAATTGCACATGTAACTATTCACACCTGTAGGCAATTAAGAGTCCTCAATTATCTTTACATTCATTGTTTTTGGAATGGGTGACAAAACCAGACAACCTGGAAAAAATATACATTCTCCTGACAAGGGCCAATAATTCTAGGACCTTTCGAACTGCAAATACATTCGCCACCACAAATACTTTGTCTTCTATTCCAAAAACTAAATGCTTTATGGTCCAATACACACAATTCACATGTCATCCTGCAACACATTCTTACCTGTCATATTTCTCTGAAAGACAGTCTGGCCTTTCATTGGAGATTGGTAGCTCTTTTATATCAAGAAGCTCCTCCTAAATATTGACAAACAAAAAAAATATTGCTACACTTAAACGCATCAAACCAAAATGAACTTTTTTTCCCCCTCCTCCATCACCTTGGTGTATCTATGTGGAGTTGCTACTGGTGGTTCTTTTTTAACTTTGTCCACAGCAGCATCACCTCCATTCTTCTCTTCAACACAAGTGTCACTGTCCATGGCAGAAACACAGCTTTGATCCAAGCGATGACCCTGCTTGGGGAGGATGAGTTTATTTATTTAGGAATTAAGTGGCTATTGTATAAAGTCCTCCTGAAAAAATATGACATGCTTTGGTTGGAGGCATTTACATGCAGAAAACTCTCAATGCAGGAGAATAAAAAACAGTCATTGTTTCCCATCAATACAGAATGTTCAAAGGTCAGTCGGGGTCCAACATTCAGCCTTTTTAAGTGGTGGTCTTATGACACAATGAGCTAGGTTGTGGTGCTACAGATCCCAATGAAACATTCAAATGTCAGGTGCATTCTTATTGAGCATTTGTAAAATGATATGGCATTCTGGTTCAACGTTCCTGAAACTGTCAACAAATTAAATCTGGCCTAAAACTCAGCTGCTGCTCTGTCATCAATTAAAAACAATTAATTCGATCTAAACGTGGCAATCCATGCATCTCGTCATTTTAATTGTGTTCCAGGTTCTTATTTATCCTGCTTTTATGTTGAGCCTTTATCTTACTCTTTTTTTTTTTTTGTTAAAGGCTTGTTTTCAGTCATTGTAAAGCACTATGGATTCACCTCGTATATGGTGCACAACGAAAAAACTTGCCTTAAAGCCGTGAAACTGGTGGTCAGTAGTAAATCAACAGCACATGCAAAAAAAAAAAACATTAACGTGAAAGTGGTAAGAAAAGACCAAGACGACCGTAAAATAAAAAAGTCGGACCACTCGTTGGAGGCGCTGAAATCCACCTGACGATACCAGCCAATTAACGAGTTAATTGATTACAGCCTGGAGACTTATCAGCTTAAAGTAATAATTGCAATTTGGCAAATTGATAGACGCTGCACCATAACCTGAATTTGTAGAAAGCAGACTTGATAGAACTTCAAATCAATATCACACTCTTGAGTGCGTTGCATTATTTTATTTTAGATTCCGACACTCTAGAATCCGACAAATAAGCATGCGTACACTATTCACAGCTGTCTGAAAATGTACCACATTCACACAGAAAGTACTTACCCGGTATGACGTCTGTATGTGAATGTGGTTGACCTGTAGTTCACGTATGTCAGCTAGCTAGCTAATCTAGCCACTTCAGCTAGCTAGCCAGCTAACTAGCTGGGGGAATGGGATAAAGCCCACCCACCAAATTTGTCACCGGCCGACTTGTTGCAGTGATTTACGAAGACGGACAGTACTAGGGTCACATGAAATAACTACACGGTTTGGAATATTCTCAAACAGTAATCTGAAATACTTGTCTACACGTTCTTTCTTTCCTGAGTCGTAGCAGCAATTTTTCTCTGATCGCCGCTTTAAGAAGGTCCTCGGAAAGCTGGCACAGTGCCCCTCGTGCCTTTGTAGAATTTCAAATAGTCTGGTACGTTTACTATCTATCATTAAGAAAATTTATATTACTGCAGTAATTTATTTATAATATATATACATGGGATGGGTGGGAAAAACAAAATTATTTTGGGAAACTCTTGTCACAATTTATGCAAACCTTTGATTTGTGACAAGGCATAATATTTGGACAGCCAGTCATCGCTTTGGGGTGCGCTCGATTTGTACTCTTGGCTCACGGGCGTCCCCGCTCGGCGTTTCGGTATAGCTAAAGACAGTCAAAATCTAAACTTCACCGCTAACGGTAAAGAAAATTAAACCAACCCCGGGCCCTCATTCGTTTTCACGTGACACGGAAAAACAAACGCGCGGTAGTTGACCAAACTATACAAAATGACAGTAAGACATATAATTCTCAGTTTAAATAACTACTCGAATCTGTGCTGCCTTATATTCTTTCAAACGCCGTACCGTGAATTTATAATCGTGAAGAGCAGTTTCCTGCAATAATGGAAAAACAACTGAGAATACAAAGACGCAAATTACAGAGCGTCAGATTTAGTGTTGATACCAAAGGGTGTGCAGTTAAAAACAGTTATATTCCAAGTAGAGTTGGATACAGTTGGGACAAATGTGGAAGAATTGAGGAGCTGAGAATAAGGTGCAGATTTTCTAACATTTCCCTTCTGTTCTTCGTCACTTTATAGTGTCTGTTTAATTTCTTTAATCTCTGCAGACACTTGGCGAGAAAGTTCCTGAAAATATGGCAGCAGAAGACCTTTGGTCGAATCCTTCTTCATAAAGCCAAGTACCAATTATATTAATCTAAGATGCATGTCAGTAGCAACAAATTGTGGCCATTTTTAAAATCATATAATCTGTGCAATCTGTTGTTTTTAATGTACAGGTGTCACTATGACAGTGTGCTGCTGAGAAAAACATTTGAGGGATGGAAAGAGGAGTGGTGGGAATCTGGAAGGGAGTGGAGTCTTTCAGTACGTGCTGAGTGTCATTACAGGTCGGTTCCTGAGACATTTACTTCAAATTTATGAAACAAACTGATTCTGTAACAAAGTGTCTTTCTTTAAGGTACCATCTGCTCTACATGACATTTCAAAGATGGCAAACATTTATGACACTGCAAGTGGAAAAGAAGAGCAAAATCCAAACAGCTCAAGCATTCGGTATCTATTTGATACCTTAAATTCAGAGAATTAATCTTTCAATATTGAGCATACCCAAATGTAACTACTCCGTTGCTGTTCACCAGCCGACAGGCGGCGGATGCGTCAGATGTGGGACAAGTGGAAGCTTTTCATCCAAACACGGCGACTGAAAAGCAAAACACTTCAATTAGCACAAGAGCAATACGGACGCACAAGTCTGCAGTATGTCAAAGTTGATCTACAGATGCGCTGTTCCGTGGGTTTCACTTTTAATAATACATTGTATCCTTTAACTGGTCCAGCTCAGCTTGGCGTTTGTGGCAGTCGAGGCTTCGGCAGCATCTAAACCTTCGCGCCATGGAGGAGCAAGCCTTGAAGCATGTGGCAGTGAGTATACAGAGCATGGTGAAGATACAACATTTCTTTGCATGACATGCTTGGGGAAAATCACAAAACCCACGTGTGTGGTAACACAAGATCTACTATCTTCTGTAAAAGTAGCTTCTGCTTGTTCACAGATAGAGAAAGAATCCAAAGCTTCTCTTCATTTCAACAGCAGAGTGAAAAAGAAATCATTGCACGAGTGGCAAAATTTTGTCGCCTGTCGTCAGCACAAGGAAGCATTAAAAGGTGATCATGAATGCATCTTTCGTTAAAAGATTTGCCACTCATCTTTCACTCCCTCCGTCATTCAGCTGTTGCTAAGCACGTCGCCCGTCTTCACCTGATGAGGATGAGCTGGAGCGTGTGGAGGAGCGAATGGCATCGCAAAGAGGAGCGTTTGCAAGCCACTGGGCAGCTGGCAAGTCGGGTATCTCAACGCAGAGTCCTGCTACACTGGAGGGCGTGTATCCTTTTAAAAAAAATTTTTTTAAGTATTTTCTTTTCTCTGCTTCAACCTACAAGTACTTTTGGGTTCTTGAACTCTTCAACAGATGTGACATGGCGCAAAGAAAAAGCAGACAAAGGCCAGATGGCAAATCAACACCACCACCATCGCCTGCAGGTCAGATCAAGAGAGTCAAGCCATTGTAATCGAGTAGTGATATGTACCGTACCCATGACTTTGTGTTCTTCTTGCAGTGTGCTGTACTTCAGGTGCTTTCTCTAAACGTGTCACAGAACAGAGCTAAACGGCTAAACACAAATACAGCAGTCCAACATCTTAACCAGACTGTAAGTTATTGTCACTTTGTGCTACACTCATCAGACACTACATTCGGTAGGCTTTCTTCTTTCTTTCCGGCAGACTAGGCACAATTTAGCATTTTTCCTTAAAATTGCTTGAACTTGATGGCAATTTTCTATTATATTTTTTCAATTTGTTGACAAAATACATATATAGTTATACAAGTGTGCCATGGCACCATGGTTGGGGCTCACTGAGTAAAATATATGTTGTGTTTTTGCATAGGTCATAAATAAGCATTGGAGGCTGTGGAAAGAGCGACTAAAGGAGGCTGAAGATAAACCTCTCCAAGCCTTGACAGACTTGGCCCTGACAAACTACAGGTCCTTTTAATTTCTTTATTTTTTTATAAGTATTTACTGTAAACATGTCCTGAATTTACTTGAGGCTGCTTCTTTTTGCCCCGTTTTCAGGAGGTACCTGTTGAGTCGCTCTTTTGACCACTGGAAGCGGAAACTTGCACAGAAAAGACGCATGCAGGTGTTTATGTCGAACATCAACATCTTGCGGAATAGTCTTATTCAAATCCACCTATTTTCTATACGGCATAACCTGTTCAGGATCATGGGGAGCTGGATGTTGGAGAGATGATGCTAGTCTTTTTTCCTGGGTGCTGTCGAGTCGTCAAGGCACCATGAAAATGTACACACAGTTCATCGGATGTTCATGTGCTGTTGTGCAGGAGCTGGAGTGGCGAGCTGATGTTTGGTTTGCAGAGCACTGTTTGGCTCACTATTTCAACTCCTGGTGCGAATATATTTTGCGGAGAAGAGTGAAGAAAGACAGGAGGCACAAGGCAGATGTCTATAATAAGTGAGTACATTTCCCCTCTCTTCACTAGCCGTGTTCTCGCACTATTAATCCTGTCCAGAGCGCAAACATTATTTTCCCACCCTTGTTTTCAGTCAGCGCCTTTGCACTTGGGTGTTGTACACCTGGCGGGAAACGTCAAACAAGCAAAAGGATGAGATGCTGTTGCTGCGAATTGTATGTTGTGACTTTTCTTCTTTTTATGAACCACTCAAATTGCTTCTGAGCCTTGTAGTGTGAAATGTTGCCGCTGATGTCGAGCGACGTTTTCCTCAGGCTATTCTTCACGAAGAGCAAAGCCGCGTGCAGAGAGCCTGGGCTCAATGGAAGCAACGGGCAAAGCAGAAGGACGATCTTCACTGCATGAGATGGGCTTTGGATAGGTGGAAAAAGGTGCCTACCCTTTACACTCTTGCTGCCATCTTTTTTTGCATTACGATAGTGTGAAAAGAAGGGTTTCTGTTTTTAACGGCTCATATAAATCGGAGTTATATACAGTACTTGTGGTGAAATGGTGTCCTGTAACAATCTTTATTCTTGGTTTCAGTTTGTTCAAAGACAGAAATCTCAGCGATGCCATGAAAAAATGGTCAAGCAGGGCTTTGTGGCCTGGAAGGTACACGCAGTACACAAATGACGTTAACATAACAATGAATCAGTTTCAGCGTCAAGGCAATATGCACAATACGATCGAATGCAACAGCTGTATGCAAATTCCGTTTGTTTTTTATATCCACACAGTTAAAGTGCTCTTTAATGGTAATTTTATATCCGATGAATTTATACGATGAACATAATGTTAGATTGGTCCCTGTCAATTGAGCAATATTTTCTTTGCAAAGGGCAGATTCTCAATACAGATTTTGTATTGGATCTACTTGGGAGTGTACTGTTGTATCTAATCTTATGTCTGTTATGTATAACCGATACATAACTTCTTTTATAATTTTTTAAAATCTTTACCAACAGTTCCCGGAGAGCCTCAAAACGTATGCACCGACAGAACGAGCACTCTGGCATTGGGCCCTTACTCTTCAAGCCAAGGTATCACCTACCTGCTTCATCCCTGCACTTAACACGAATGCAGTATATGCAGGAGGATAGTTGTCTTAATGTGTTTTTTGGGAAACTGCTGCAGGTGCTGTACGGGTGGAGGCTATGGGTCAGAGAACAGCGCGGGAAGAAGGTGGAGATGTTAGAAGCTGGCCAGGTGAACAAAATCCAGTTGTCTTGGTGTGCTTTAAGGGCAACTTTGTAGCTTGGGAGGTGCACTCTAAGACTAAGACTTTCGATTGGCTTAAACGGCCCTAAATCAGGTTTCACAGGCATGGAAAGAAGAAGTAAAGTGTGTGACGCCTGACCGCCATCAGAAGAGAAAAACATTCAACAGGGCTCAAAGTTCTTTAAATCAAGGTAAGAATAAATAAAGCACATGTAGATAAAGAAAAACAAATACAATTATGACAATTAGGTTCACATGTGTCATAATTAAAGTATTCAAAATTTCCTGAGGTGACCGGCAGCCAATCTCTTTCTCTCTCTAACTAGAAACCTGCCATATACTGAAATACTGCTAAGTATTTGTTAAAAACAGCAGCATAGCACTTTTGGTTGACGCCAATCATCAGATTAAACAAACACAACAAAAGGCAAATTTCACTGGCACATTCACGATATTGATTCAAGCCTGATGATGACTGCAACTTAAAATACAACACATGTAACTTGTGACTCTTCTTATATTGTTGTTCTATTTCTAGTGGAGCTGTTGCAGAGAGAACGACTCGCCACAGAAAAAGCCCGGAAGCATTATGACTCCAAACTGCTGAAGAAAGCGCTTAGAGCATGGAATGAGCATCGCCGGACATCCCTCAAATATCAGGTAGATTTCCCATCTCAAATACAATACAATACAATACAGCCCTCTGCTGTCAAATCTCCGCATGACAATTTGATGATGACACAGGTGATGAAACGACAAGGAATCTTGTTGCTAAGACTAAAGATGTACCAGACCTACTTTGCACTTTGGAGGAGGAAGGTTTGCTTTTCAAACACTAATCACACTCTCTGATGAATTTTACACACATGCATTTATCCCATTCAACAATTTCATTGATTTATTGTAAATAATAAAATGGAGAGAAAAAAGCACACAAAAAGAAAAAAAGAAAAGTCAAATACACTCTTATGACATAATTAGTTCGGTAATTATCAGCAACTGATTTTTTTAAAGTTACAATTATTTATTATTAATATAAATAAATAAATCCAAAAAATAATAATATTTTGAACCATTTGCAAAAACAGGAAGTCCACCATTTAAAATTACTTTGAAATTTGTCACAATTTTTGCCCTGATATAGAGGTCTACGCACCTATTTTACTTTTTATTATTAACTTCATCTGTGAAAATCAAATGTGGCCCTTGTGCAACATGTTTGCCGACCTCTGTTTTATTTGCAGTACAGTTGTACAGATTCTCTAAACCAAGATCACAATCAGAAGCATATTTTTAAGTCAGTCAGTAGCTCTCTGACCAAAGCTCGTCATTATTACCAGTGCCAAGGAGGTTATGCTTTTTGCAGTTGGTTCGGCAACATTGGTTAGTGTATAAATTAGATGTGTGCCTAAACTCGTGTCGGATGGGTACATAATCCATACATTTAGTTATTCTTCATGCCACAGTCCCTGTTGAAAGTCAAGGTGTCGGAGCAGACAGAGCAAGCACTCTGGCATTGGGCCCTCACTCTTCAAGCTAAGGTATCACCTGCCTGTTTCTCTCTTTTTGCTTTAAAACTCAGCGTTGACAGCTTGATTTGTCCTAATGTTGTTGGTTTTTTTTCAACTGCTGCAGGCGCTGTATGTATGGAAGCTGCGGGTCACAGAGCAGCACAAAAAGAAGACGGAGGTGTTGGAAGCTGCTCAGGTGGACAAAGATGAGTCACAGAGCAACACCGAGAGTCTGCCTGAGCCTGGAATGCAGAGAGATGAAGAACCAGTGAGTTCATGTTTGTGTTTGCTTTCTTCAACTAAATGTGCCACTTTCAATCAGCCTGCTTCTTTTCTGTAGCAAAGACTCCATTTTCAGAGGTTGGTGAAACGCTGTGCCATGAGGTGGAAGCAGCAGGCTCTATGCAAACCACTGAAAATGACCGTGACTTTCCATCATCCAGATTTGAAACCTGAGTCTCCATCTGACTCGGGGGAACGTGCCGCAGACGACAGCGAGCTGTGAGTGCATAGCAGCTGTTAGCAGCTTTTAAGTATTGTCAAATTTATGATATCATGTTGTCCTTTCGCTCCAAGAATCCACCCCTTAATGCGACGCCAGCCTCGTCGCTGCGAGGAACTGTTTGAGCCCTCAATGAAAGTATTAAAGCATGATGGGTAGGACATACTTTATCTTGATTTGTTTCATCATATATTTTAGGCAAGTTTAGTAATATCTGCAGATAGAAATTCCCAATACTATACAGAAACGCAATATAACAGAACCTAATTGGAGCGTTTTATATTTACTTATATCTAGTAACAAGACAAAAAATGTAGATCATACTCAAAATTCTGAAAAAGCTTGATCTATGCAATTATTTGTTAATCATCGTGGCACTAAAAAGAAAAACAAACTTCTTTTTTTTCCCAGCTTTCAAACATCTGCAGGAGCACACCCACAACTCTGGCAGCACATTTCTTCACCGACACATCTTGCACCGTCATCCTCCTCCCTCCATCATCCTTCCATTACTTTCAACATCGCTCGTCAAAGCGGAGACGTGCTTCTTGTGTCGCCCCAGAAATCTCCAGTCTCCATCTTGGACCCGCCTCAGACATCCCGTGAGCTGCTCCTGCCTCCTACTGCTTTTATGAGCACAAAAAATCAGGTAATAATCATCACTGAGATTTTGATACTTGAATTCACCACCAAGTCATCCACCTATTTGTTGTGTATGTCCCAGTTTGGACGCGGCAACATCTTCAGTCCAACAGCGGGACCGAGTTTAGAACATTTTTCATCAACACCTTCAGGTACATCTACATTAACTTTCCACTCTTTGGCTTATATAAATCATAAAAAATGATCGTGGTGTCTCTTCAAGACATAAGCCCGAGAGAACCAAGTGAAGAGTCGGCAAATGATACGACGTCATCGCTGATGAGGGAGCTATTGAACATCCAGCAGGACATGAGGAGCTTCCAGCAGGATAGAAAGCAGCTCAGGTGAGCCCCTGTACAAAAACAGCGTTCATCTTGTTTTTCTGTTTTCTCGTACTTGGTTGTTTACTGGAGGCTTTTTGGCTGCCTAGACTCTGGCAGAAGGTGAAAGACGCGTTGCAGAGTTGGCTGCAGACTAGTGGAAAAGATGAGGAAATGGAGAGCAATTCAGTTTGTCAACAGGTGAAGGAGGTAAGCAAGATTTGTTGGTTATACAAGACAAATGGATAAAACATTACTCTCAGGTAATAATTTGCGTGTTGACAGCTGGAGGAGCGCATCGGCAAACTGTCGCATGAGCTGGGATCACGAAGGCTGACAATGCGTTTTCATGCGGAACGGCTCCAACATTTACAAGCTGTCCTCGACTGCTCAGGATTTTCTTCTCTTTATCGGCAAGTGCAGTTGTGAACGGAACACTTTACGCGATGGTTGGAAGCAGTTTAGACTTCTCAGGCTGTCTTTCTGCAGTTAAGTAAATTCACTTTATTCCCGTTCTCTAACAGTGTACTGCGTTCATCTGATTTTTTTTTGTCACTCAGGACAGGAATCTCAGGGATAAAAAAAAAAAGAATTTTACATAGATATTGTAGAATCAGTGGAATGGAATATATACGTAGTTCAACATACTGGATATCTTTCACATTCCTGGCCTTATTCCAATGTATTGGCAGAGTTGATAGGGCGTCTGTTTTTTTACCTATCAGTAACTAGATATGAGAATTTAATAGAAAATTGCCATTAATTTCATGTAATTTTAAGAAAAAATGCTATATTGGGATATATAGGTCTTTCTTTAAAATTATCTGTCATTGTTTTTTTTTGGGGGGGGGGTAATGTATCAATAGTACTCATGATATATCAGTATTTACTCAAAAGGTGAATACTCATATAGGTATCGGTCTAAAGTGGTACTGAATATCCCTATTAAAACTGAAACAAAACTGTCTCTTAAATATTTTAGATGGTTTTCTTTCCCATTTCAATTTATATGGATTTTCTAAAAATGTCATCTTTTTGTCTAACAGTGAATAAAAGCACATTTACAGTACTTGTAGGTATCTTGCGATGTGTGTGTTGTCTTTGTTGCCATCTTTAATTTTTCTTCTTAAAATCAATACATCACCAAGTAGATTTCTTTGAAATACAAAAATATTTCATCAGTGACATGTCAACAGAATTACCATCAATAGATTAACTCCATCGCATCAATAAGAGTTTAAATGGAAACACACCCTTGTGAAACTAAATTACATCACGTACTGTTTTGAATGCCAATCTATAGTCATCATTTTTGATGGATTGTGGGAGCACATAAGCAATATGCTCCTGACAGGTTGCCATCTCGGTCTTGCGCAACCATGTCCCACTCAATTTGGAGTGTTTATTAGAAGTCACACTGCTAAACTGGCAAACTCAACATTCTGTTCTTCACAAGCAGGACAAACTATTTTGTCCATAACAACTTTCGGGGAATGAAGCACATTCATTTCATGCAATTCCCTCAAAGCTTCTAAATGGGTGTTGTTTGTTTCCCACCGTTGCTAAATGTTTCCACTTGTGTGAAAAAAGCCCTTTCAGGATTTACCCTGGGGCTGATGTTGCACAGTTGTGTTTCTGTTTCTGTTCCACCCTGTGCCTTTAGTGCCTTCAACGCTTTGAACAGTCTTGTGCAAAGCAGCCTACCATAGGACACCATGAGAGGGATTTATAACGTCTTATTCAGTTTCATTTTTGTCTGCTGCGCCTCAAGTAAGTGTCTGTATTTTTATTTTTATTTTTTACCAATTTTTGTTACATTGTTTATTCCGTGTTGGGTGGGTGGTTGCAATGTTCAAAATCCTATTATTGCTGGAAACATTGAGGTTTTTTTTTTTAGATATCATGAACTGATCACAATAATTATTATCTGACCTTTTATATACCTCATGACTCAAAGTCTTCCTTGCATATTAGCTAAGAAGATACGCTGGTGCACAGTGTCCGATCCTGAACAGAGGAAGTGTGCAGAGCTGGCTAAAGCCTTGGTCGCTGTGATACCTCCAGCCTCTGTAAACACTTTTGCCAGACTTTCTTGCATCCGTGCATCCAGCTTGACTGACTGCATCAACAGAATGACGGTGAGCCGCCCACCCCACCACCACCACAACTTGGAAACATTGTAAATTTATATCTGTAAGTAATTTAATGTTCAACCACATTCTGTTTTGAATTCAAACCAAGCGATTTGTGTTTTCAGGCTAATCGTGCAGATATAGTGACACTCGACGCAGGAGATGTTTACTCTGCGATGAAGCAATTCGGCCTCACAGCTGTCGCCAAGGAGATCTACAGCAATGGTAATTTATGCTACGTTTTGTGATGTTTCCTCATCGCGCAACCATTTGATCCAGTCTTGCGGCCGGCAGGAGGGTGTGTTTTGTCTGTGGCTGTGGTGACAAACAGCAGCTTGGACATAAGGTCCGTGCGGGGGCTCAGGAGCTGTCACAGTGGGCTCCGATGGACGGCGGGGTGGAATCTTCCTCTTGGGTTCCTGCTGTCCCGCAACTACCTGAGCTGGTCAAAGGAGAGGCCTCTAACACAGGGTGATTAACATGATTTAAATCGTGATGTGCGCTACTTGAAGCATAATCATAGATGTGGAGACATACACTTAAAGGGGAAGTTAAGTAAAGAAAATAAATCACAGTAATATGTTCTCTGGGGTCCCACTAGTGTAAACATTAGGGGTGTGCCAAAAAATCGATTCTCATTTAGTACGATTCAAAATAGATTTTATTTAAATAATTTTATACTGTCTTGCCATTGTCTGTGTGCGCCTTTTATTTAGAGCGCTGTTCGTGTTGTACTCGATTTGGCCACTTAGGGGCAGTGTGGTCCTACGCGGTCTAATACACTGTTAAGTTGTAGCCACATTAGAGAGTAGAAGGAAAAAGTCACGATCAAGTTATTCCAATAAAAGTTGTTTTTTTGCCGTTCTTTTGAGTGATAAAAGTGCCACGAGTAGCGCGCTAATTAGCATTAGCGAGTCAGACTGGAGTAGATCATTACAATTCGCTGCTCATCTAAAGATCGAAGCAAAAATCATTGTCAATCAAATCATTTTGAATCAAAAATCGTTCGCAAACAAAAATCGATTCTGAATCGAATCGCAGGCCCAAAAATCGCAATCAAATCGTGAGACATTCAAAGAATCCCACCCCTATTAAACATGGCAGCAAAATTCTGCCATTTTTATCCATCGCAATGGGCGGCCATTTTGCCTTTTGCCCTTGACTGAAGATGACATCACAGTTGCTCAGGTAACGAATTAAGACAATTTGGACAAGTCTATGCTTATAACTAGGGCGTGGTTAGTTGATAACTGACTTGTGTTTTCCCCACGGGCAGATGTGAGCAGCTTTTTCAATGCCAGCTGTGTTCCCGGATCTGCGGCCATGGCGCCACATCTGTGTGCTCTGTGCCAAGGCCAGAAGTCTTACGTACGCCAAAAGAACTACCACTGTGAGACGTCTCACAACGAACCCTTCTACAACACCCATGGTGCTCTCAGGTAATAATCACTTAAGCTAAACTTTTTGGAGACAGTTGTGTCCTTTATAACGCTGTTTGTCTCTGTCACAGATGTCTCAAGAGCGATGTTGGGGATGTTGCATTTGTTGACCATTTAGCACTTGAAACTATTGAAAGTAAGTCTTACTTGAGTGTTACTTTCTAAAATAAAGCTCGCTCATAATCTGTTCTTTCAGACAGTAAAAGGGACAAGTTTAGATTATTGTGCACAGATGGCACCCAAGCTCCTCTCAGCCACTACAACACATGTCATCTGGGCCGTGGTCCAGGAGCAGCTGTGGTCACCCGAGTGAGCTTTCGCAAGGTGGCTCGCAAATTTCTCCTTACGCTGCAGGTAACGTTCGTGTATTCTATAAAAATGCACTAAGGCTATGTTTTTACAACCATTACAGTATGCT
Source organism: Leptonotus elevatus (assembly GCF_054856555.1). Taxonomy (NCBI): domain Eukaryota; kingdom Metazoa; phylum Chordata; class Actinopteri; order Syngnathiformes; family Syngnathidae; genus Leptonotus; species Leptonotus elevatus. The sequence goes on along the minus strand of NC_141248.1, from coordinate 15,686,819 downwards.
GTCCATGTACTTATAATTAACCTGACATGCATGTTTTTGGAATGTGGGAGGAAGTATTCAGAGCCTGGTGGTCTGTAGCAGAAAGCTACATACTTTTAACACTACACAAGACTCTCATTGTTAACTCATTTACTGCCATTGACGGCTATAGACGTAGACATTTGAACTATTTCTATTAGTTTAACATTGTTTTCCACTTTTGTTAACAAGAGTATGAAAACCTAGAAAAAAAAGTTTTTATTGTACATTTAGAACAGATATAAAATTTGTGATTAATCATGAGTTAACTATTGAAGTCATGCGATTAATTGCAATTAAAACTTTTAATCGCCTGACGACCAAATTTTTAATAATCTTTTTTTTTTTAAATAAATAAAAAGATTATTAAAAATTAGGGCGTCAGGCAATTACATTTTTTAATTGTAATTAATCACATGACTTCAATAGTAAAATCACAATTAATCACACATTTTATATCTGGTCTAAATGTACAATATTGTTTTCCCTAAAGTGGAAAAATGTTAAACAAATTTAGTTAATATGATTTTTTTGACATCTAAAGCCGTCAATGGCAGTGAATGTGGAAAAAATCTTAATTGTTGTGCAATGTTTAGGCTATTTGACAATAACACTATTGTGTAATTCCTAATTTAGATGTTGTTCGGTCGTCAAGGGCGAGAGAGGCATCGCTTCCAACTCTTCAATTCACTCTCTTTCGGGGAAAGGGACCTTCTTTTCAAAGATGCCACAGCCAAACTTGCTGCACTGCCAGATGGTGTGGATGTCAGTCAGGTGTTGGGACTGGGTTATATTGCACTCCTCAAAGGTCTTGGGCATGAAGGTGATTGTGCTTGTTGTGGTTCCTTTGTTGGCTATCTGGTTGCTTTGACTAATCCTGTGTGTGTTGTGTGCAGGAAGCTCACTGGAAGACAGTGTTGTGCGGTGGTGCTGCATCAGCCACGCAGAGCAGAGAAAATGTGAGCACTGGGCTCTAAGTATAAAGTCAGACCCGCTGGTGTGCGTCAGAGCGGCCTCCATGCGGGACTGCGTGAAGAAAATTAAGGTAAGTTCATGTAAGCATACAAGGTGCGCCAGAAAAGGATAGTGTCATAAAATCGCAATCCACACGCCTTGTTTTGAAAATGGGCTGCAATTTCACAAATTCCGCAAATGATGTCATTGATTTGCAAACATGCTCCTTGGCTGCAGTTGTGAGGACTGTTGGGCTGAGGGTTGCTGGACTGTGAGCTGCTTGGTAGAGATAATGGATTAGGGGAGCAGGAGGGTGGCTGTGGTGCATCCGCACCTTCAGACAGGAAGGCATTTACTTCTGACAAGACCACAGGCAGGTCAGAGTTGTATGTGGATATCAGCGGAAACAATTAAGGTTTATTAAATGGTTGTTTACTAGCCAGGGAAAGACGAAGCCTCTCTATAATCCACGTTCCGAGGCAAACAACCGCCGCCTTGCATCACGTGACCGACTCATTGTGACGCGCTGCACCTCTGCGAGAGAACTGGGGATGGTGACACACACTGACTGACACAACTGTTTAGTGTTTATTTTCGATACTGCAATAACATATTCTGAATGGTGGATGCAAACAATGAAGTTCATTCTTTGCATGGTTCTCATTACTACAAGGATCCGAAAGTGTTAATTTCTTCAATTTTGTACCCTGAAGAAAAATACTGCAATTGAATTAACTATCAACAAAACCAAGAGTGGTGTACACTGTACAATACTCACGTTTGGAAGTTTCTGAGGGAAATTGTATCTGATTGTAATGATTTATTTTTACTATATTCGTTTTTGTACATGCAGTTGTCAATTTCACCCCCTGTAAATGTTTAAAAAATATATGATACGCACTCTTGAACAAATTGCTTCTATGAAAGTACGTTGTGACTTGGCGACAATAAGTAAGGCTGACAACAGTTGAGAATCTTTGGCTTATTTTGATCTGTTCACCTGTTATGTAAATTCCACTGAATGTATTGTACTCTTTATACAGAGGGATGAGGTGGACGCTGTCTCGCTAGACGCAACTCATTTATTCATTGCAGGAAAATGTGGCCTCGCCCCAGTAATAACGGAATATTATGCTAACGGTACGTTGGTATCCCATGAGCCTCGCTAACTATCTTTAAACTACATAAATGAGTATTTAATTTACAAACTGTCATAAATTTGTTGCCTCAGCTAATTTCACACTGAATGTTTTTGGGCATCTGTTTTCTTTAGATAGAGAATGTGTGACGACTGAAGTATCTACTGAACACAACACACTGGGTAAGACCAACTTTAGACTGGGCATCTTTCATACAAAAACCTTACATATGTCTCTACTCAGTGTTGCCCTCAGTTGTGGGCGTGGCAGTATCAAAACGGTCCAGCAAGAGCGTCGCTATGGGCAACCTTGGAGGTCGTCGCTCCTGTCAAGGCCACATGTACAGCCCCGCAGGTTGGCTGCTCCCGCACACGCACACACTTAGCCGGGAGCACAACAGCAGCAGCGCAACTTGTGATCCAAACCAAGGTGCTATATGATTCCTTCAGCTGATTTGCGCACCTGCCGTCACAGTAACGTCTTCCATCTTGTGACCATTCGACTTTTAACTGTGCCCTTTCCACTTGGGCAGTGTACAGTGACGTGTTTTGGAAAGGATGTCTTCCCGGCTCGCAGGGGAATCTGTGTAAAGTGTGTCTGGGAGGCACGGGGGAGGCTGCAACCAAACGCTGCACTGACAACCACAATGAGCGTTACTATGGCAACATGGGAGCTTTGAGGTATGCTATGTTGGTTATTCTACAAAAAATTGTCTTTCATTCTTATGAGATTTTTGATGTTAGTCATTCCGCATGCATATTTGTGTGGCAATTTTCTATATATTTATAAAAGTTAATTAACCAGAAATGTTTGTGAAACTTTAATGAAATTACGGACTGTTTCCTCCTCACAGGTGTCTGGTTGGAGATCCCAGTGGCAAAAGCTATGGGGATGTAGCCTTCCTTGAGCAGCACAATCTTCAAGACAATATTCTCAGTAACATATTTAATCACATCATGAAGTACAGGTTCATTGAAAAAGCAACTCCCTATTTTACAATTATTTATTTATTGTAATGTTTTCTCCTTTTTTTGCTCCTTATTGTACGAATTTCTACAACAAATCAATACCGATTACACTGCCCATCCAAAAATTACAATAAATAATGTTATAAGTATTTTTTGAAATAGGGATTTGCCTTTAAATCACCATGTACTTAGTTACTTCAGACATTAGCTCTGCTTAGATTTTTTTCTTCTTCTGGCATTTTCTACTTCAGGTTTGAATTCCTCTGGTTGGGCAGAAGGGTGGACGTCATCAGACTTTGAGTTGCTGTGCGGCGACGGCCGTCGGGCTGCTTTGTCTGAGTGGGAGAACTGTAATCTGGGAGTCATCCCACCTAACACAGTCGTGACTCGGCCGGTCCTCACGACGCGAGTTTACGACTTCCTCATGAAGTCTCAAGTGAGCATACAGGCACCGATTTTTATGTTATTGTTTTATAAATATGCTGTCTGGGTAAATAAGACAGGACTGTGTTTTTTCCCCCAGAAAGCACGAAAAACAGAAACCAAATTATTATTATTATATTTATTTTAAAAAGTATTTTAGGGGTGGAATATCTGTTTAACTAAGGATGGAGCCGGTTTTAGTAGAGGTGGCCAGCATCATGAAATGTTTAAGGAAAAAACAAAAAGTCAAAATATGACTGAGACCATTATTTCAACATGGTGACAATATTGAGAGCTAATATAAAACTTGTTTCAAACCTCCAGGAAATGCTGGCGGCCAATCCAAGATCTCAATTTAAGATGTTTAAGTCTCGCCGCTATGGCGAAAGTGATCTGCTGTTTAAGGATGCAACACAGTGTTTTGTCCGCACAAGCCACATGGATTGTCGCTCCATCCTGGGAGAGGAGTTTTACAAGCGTGTGGAAGCTGCTTTCAATTGCACCCAATCTGGTAGAAACACAGTAAAGCAATATCAAATATCATGCATGATACAAACTCAACTGAATGTTAATACAAGCACATGTATTTATTTTCTTTACAGCAGACATCTTGCAGTTCTGCAGTCACGATGTGTGCAGCACAGTCTAATGCACACTGAAATCAATCCACTCTGGCCTTCCTTTGTGGAGTGCATGTTCTCCTCATACTTGAGCACTCCATTGTCTGCCCACACGTCAAAAACATGCATGTTCGGTTTATTGAGGACTCTAATTGCCCGTACGTCTGAATCGTAGACTAGTGTATATGTACCCTGTGATTGACTCGCAACTGGTCCAGGGTGACTAGCCCAGGATGTACCCTGACTAGCCTAAAGTCAGCTGGGATATGAGGACAATTGCTAAAGAAATGTATTCATTTTATTTTATTTTTATAATTTATAAAGCATGTTTTCTTCTAATAAGACAATTTGTATTTTATTTTTACATTCTGGATGACTGATGAGTTTGTGCTGCTAAAAGTGAAACAATGACTATTAAAAATAACGAATGCGGCTATTGCTAACTAGCTGAAAAACCATCATTTTCGTGGCAAATTATTATAATAAACACATGCGTAATTCTTTACGTATAATTTAATCACAGTTTTGTTAATCTTTTATCATCTTTAAATAACTTCCATAGTTTTTTGTTACACGTCGACGTATAACGTTTAATTGGTCGTGTTTTTAAATTTTGTAATCAGATTTGGACATTTTGCGTACATTCGACTATGTGACTACTGACTACATATCCCAGAAGACACTGCGCGACTATGTTGCGCGTCAATTTACTTCCGGTTATTTTCAATGTCACGCAAGAATGGTTTTGGGTTTAGTTTTGTTGCCCGAGGTGGCTGATAAGTCACAAACACACCCCTTTTGAGCCGTTTTAAACACTTCACACTGCTGTATATAAGGTAATGAATGTACTTTGTTGTGTTTACGTCTTTAAAATCTGTTCAATTTGCTGAACCTAGCTAGCCTGTACGTGCCTCTACACATATCACATTACAGGTGTGTTTACTACACGTAAATTGTACAGTATTATTCTTTAGTTCAATTACCAGAAAGAAAACGCCCGGTCCATGTATGTACTGTAATTTATTGGTTAGTTATTATGAAAGGAATATGCAAAAATTACATAACAATTTGTAACTTCATATCTATTCTATGTGCTGTACGTTTCACTAAAGACACCTGCAACGAATGACATATACACAAAAAAAATATTGCTGTATTGTTTACTGTAGCAATGGCAAAATACCCTTTACTACGCCAACATATTCCATTTCAGAAACTTCTCACTACACACCAGACAAAAATGTCACTATAAGCACAGAATGATGATGTACTTGTCTCAATTTACTCACACGTGAAAAAGCCTACTTGAGGAACAAAGATGCATTATCTATAGCAAGTACATCACAATTTTGGACCAAGCAATTGCGTGACGATTTGTATATACCCAATGTGATGCAGATGAGATTGCCATGCAGAGTTACAACACTGCACACAACATCCTCCATGAGGGCATCCTCAGCCCCCTTTGGGATGTTCGTCCCTGACTGCGACTCTATAGACAAACAACTCCTGCAGCAGCTCCAGGACTTTGTCTCCCGGGCCACACGGCTGTTCACCATCAGCGGCGCCGGTCTCTCCACTGAGTCGGGCATCCCAGATTACCGCTCGGAAGGCGTGGGCCTGTACGCCCGCACCGACAGACGTCCCATGCAGCATGTCGAGTTCGTCCGCAGCGCCAAGTCCCGTCAGCGTTACTGGGCGAGGAATTTTCTGGGGTGGCCGCAGTTCTCTTCGCATCAGCCCAACGCGGCTCACAGGGCTCTGCGGAAGTGGGAGGGGCAGGGCAAGCTGCACTGGCTGGTCACCCAGAATGTGGATGCTCTCCATTCAAAGGCAGGACAGAAAAGACTCACTGAGCTCCACGGATGTGCACATAGGTGACAAAGCATCACAATGATCATTTTTGTTTCTGATGTATTTACATGTCAGCTTTACATTACACAAAAATACAATAAAACTAATTTCACTTGAACTTAATGTTAACATTTTTCTACCCTCAGGGTAGTGTGTTTAGGCTGTGGCAGTATCTCGGCGAGAGATTTGCTCCAAAGGCGTTTCGTAGAGCTCAACCCAGACTGGAGGGCTAAGGCCGGGGCCGTGGCTCCGGACGGGGACGTCTTCCTGGAAGACGAGCTGGCTCTCCATTTCAGGGTTCCCTCCTGTGAAGTCTGTGGGGGGATACTGAAGCCTGAAGTTACCTTCTTCGGCGATGCGGTAAAGAAAGACACAGTGCAGTTTGTGCACAACAAATTAGCCGAGTCGGACGGAGTGCTCGTCATCGGGACATCGCTGCAGGTGAGTTTCACTCCAGGACGGAAAAATTACTTACCCATGGTGATTACACATGTGAACAAAATTGTTCAATCAAGCTGCTTGGAGATTAATTACGTTATTTCTCTGACCACTGTGTTTTTTTTCTTTCATTAAATGTGCTGATCTGTGGTTTTCCTCAGGTCTACTCAGGATACAGATTTTTACTGGCAGCCAGCGATCGAAAAATACCGGTCGCCATTGTGAACATTGGGCCTACGAGGGCAGACCATTTGGCCCAGTTGAAAGTGAGAGGCCGCTGTGGTGACGTGCTGTCAATCATTCAACCTCTATGAGGGCAATGTAAAACATGGAAATAGTCTTCAAATAGAAAAAAACTACCTCGACTTCACAGCTAGCCGGATTGCAAGGATGCAACGTCAAACGTGATCTTATGAGATTCAATTCAAGTGCTATAAAAAAAAGACTTTCAAATGTGATCATGTTCTGTTCTATTTCGACATATAATTTCTTTGCGGTTTTGCAGCTGTTACACACTTAACTGTCGTGTTAAATAAATACCTCCCTGACAATGTCAGTCAAAACTGAGCATTATAATCTTGAAAGGCAGAATTATTGATGCAGCTTTTGTGTTGGATCTCATTATGCAGGTGTGGACATTATTTAAGTACTTGGTTATGTTTTCTTTAATGTGGTACTTTCTTTAAAAAAATAAAAAAATACCACTGATTCAATAGATCAAATACTAAATGTGGAAAAAAAGCAAATTTGTCTTAACATTTTTATTTTACTTTTTTCCTGCTGAAATTGATCATGTGCCACATAAAAATGCACTTATAACTCAACCCTGGCCAAGGTACAAGTCATCTAGCTTGTCCTCATCTCAAATTTACTTAAACCTGGGATTAAATGTTCCCCATGCTGTAATAATAAACAAGTAGAAAAGGCTTCTTTAAAAGTTTAATGGGAGTCGTGAATACAAGATAATTTAGTCACAGACAGACTGACGGCAGAGTGACTGCAGACTGACAAACAGTGAGCTCTTTGTGGATATTTTGCTGCCGGAATCTCTCTTGAAGGCCAAGCTTCCACTCCTCCAGGTTGGGCAACGTGTCATTCTGTAGGACAGCTGGGATGCTGAATGAGTACAGGCAACATTTATGGTCGATTTCACCTGCCCGCCATGCTGCAGATGCCGTTGTCACCGTCAAGGGGGTCATAGCGAGGCAGTTTTCAAAGCTCTCGGTCTGGTCAAACCAGTAGATGGCGGGGTAACCCAGTAACAACCCAAAGACGGCGCTCAAGTTCCACTCATCTGAACCTTCTGCTACATAAATGCCTTTGTCAACATCCTTCGCTGCATCCAACCCACTTAGAAGAAAAAGGAGATGTTGTGCGATGCTCTTCAGCCCTGCTCTCACTGGCTCTATGATGGCGGGTTTCTCCAGTGAGTGGCAGACATCAATCACCACCGGGCCGCTATTGTGAAGCACCTTCTCTAGATTGGACCGCGTCGCACCCGGGTTAACAACGAAGCTGTTACCGTTCAAGTCCAAGGTGACAAGGGAGTCTGACACAAGTTGGGACGACTGACACCAGCGCAAATACCGATGCACCTGCTCTGCACTGGCGCTGTTGGCGTCATACAGCAGAGCGGGTTTCAAAGCCAAATCAACAGCTGAGAGTTGGGCAGCCACATCCAGACTCTGCGGGACGGAGAGAGATTTCCTTCCAGTGGACAAACATTTACGAGACGCAGCAACGAAGACCTCCCAAGTGTGCATAGCTTGACAAATTGGATGCAATTTAAATATGGTACGCTTCCTACACAGTTGAGGTACTTTACAATCTAAACAATAGCAGACTTAATGTTCTCAAGCCTGTACATGGGAAGGGGGGGGGGGGGGTGTCAACTGAATTATTAAAAACAGGATACATTTTAAACTAGGATCACAAAAAACTACTTTTCTTTACATCCTTTGTTTCTTCTTTTGTAGTCCAAGACACCTAAAAACAGCGTGATTCCGAAATATCAATATACATAAGTTAATTTAGTAAATGTCAAATTGAGTATAATGAATCTCACCAAATTATCTAGGATGTGACGGGGTTACGTGACAGGCTGAGGGGCCATCAAGTCAAAATCGGAGAGATTTCTTGCGACCCAAACACCGGCTGCAAACAACCCCAAGTTGACCAGAAGATTCCTGAAAGCAAAAATTAAAAACACGACACAAAATCACTCAACATTAATTATTTACAGAGTCTTTGTAATTTGATTATTCCCAATTAGAATCTTGTTTTTTTTTTTTTTATATATATTGTTTGTTAAAATACGCTCCAGTAGAAGTCATCAGTACTTCTTGCAACAACAACAACAACAAAGCTAAAAAGATAGAAAATAGCAATGATGAAAGTACAGTGACAGACAGAGAAATTAAATGCTCTTCAACTAGAAGGCATCTCCGTACAAGGTCAAAATCTGGTTTAAAAAATCTGATTCTATTCACTTATAATTGTTCAATGGTGGTTACCATAAAGATTTTAGATGACATAAAAAAAAACTATATTTATCCAATGCAGCACCCTGCGGCAAGGACAAACGTCTGCTGGCGAGATGCTAATGCTAGTAAAAAAATGCTAGCAGACACATGGTTTTAAAAACGCCTCACACTACTGTAACTCACCTCCTGAAATCATTTCTGTCTGTTGCAAATGTACATGCCGAACTAATCCAATCTGTTACGCTTGACGAGCCAGATGAGCTCTTTTTGCCCTCTACTCCGCTCATGATTTTAATAGCTGCACCCGGTGAAACTAGCTTAGGAACGAGGCTGTACACACCGGAAGTAGCACTGTTACCAGCTCACTACGGCGAGCGACGAGGCTTAAAGTTTCATATCGCATCGTTATTCAATCGCGCGTACGCGTGACGATGTCCGCCACACGTTATCGTCGCTTCCTCAAGTTGTGCGAGGAATGGCCCCGCGATGAAAACAAGAAAGGGCGAGATTTGGGAACGTTTCTCCGGCAGCGAGTGGCAGCTGCGTTCCGCGAGGGCGAAAACACACAGGTAGGGAACCGGCAACTCGGTTCCGCTGCTACATAGCAGGAAGCTAAAGCTAACTTGGAAACATTGAGCGGCCGGTTGACCTTGCTCGCCCTTATCTTCAATTAATTGTTGTAATTTATTCACGAATGTAGCATCATTGGTGTAACTGTTGTTTAAATTTTGCCTCCCCTGTATAAACTATGACGTTAATTATTCTAATAAATGTTACTGGTTAAAATAATAGCGACGTATTCTTTAGAGTAGCAGTAGTACATTATTTCCCCCACCATGAATACGTTTTTTTTGTTATTAGAGATAAACAGATCTATTTGTTTTATGTTCTATTTACCATAAGTGTAAAATTAATGCTGAAGTAATGGTCAAATTAATGATATATTTCAGCTTAATATCTTATACATTTATATTTTACTGTCAGAAATAAATATGGTTCCCTGTTAAGAGTGAAAGGGCATTTTCATTTCTTGCAGATAAATTCTGGCTTCATGTGTTGTTTTGTTTGTCTGTTTCCAGATCGCAGATACAGAGAAGTGTGATCAGACTTACGAAAGTCTGGCAAGAATTAATGCAAACACGTACAAACAGCGAGTAAGTAAAAATGGAGTCAAAAATATTATAATGACTTTTCTCAGCTTGTGTGCTATAAATATCGTGGAATGTTTCCAACTGCAACCTTTATGCTGCTTAATCTGCAAACACATTTTGTTACAATTTTCAACTGTCTTCAGGGATGTACAGCTTCAGAGGCTCCTTTATAAATTATGACCATTAAACATCTTAAGAATGTGATGTTGTCAATTAATTGTGAAAAATCTTAAAGTTTTGTTTGTTTCCTCTTAGTTTCCTCGCATGAGAGATACAAGCTTCACTGGAGTCACAGCAGAAGAGTGTAAATTAATGTTGTCAGGTAAGGACACAGTCGTTCGTCATTGCCTTCTCACTTGAACATCACATTAACATGGTATTTTCTCCTTTTCCTTTTTCATTGTTCAGGTGGGCAGCAGTCAGATGATGAAAAGAAGAGTTTGTGGAAAACATTAACAGAGAGGTTTTCCTCCAAGTCACCAGAGGACGTTGCAGAGAAAGCTCCTGACAAATAACATTTTATGCACTTATTTTGTTAATTCATATGGAAATAAAGATTATTATTGCTATCTTTGCTTTTCTTATTTACATTTAAAGTAAAAAAACAAAATAAAAACATTCATCCATGGATTTTATAATGTACTGTTTTACAAAAGAACTAAAAAAAATAGCACACGTTTGAATGGTGTGTGTGTGTAGGGGGGGGGGGGGGTAATTCCAAAAGTTATGTTTTGATGCAAGGAGCATAGCTTGGTATGTATATATCTTTAACAACGGTTTCTTTGCACTACGCGAAAACTAAAGAATAATCTTGACGCGTGGACAATCAATGCTTTATATAATCATGAATAATTTTATTTGGTTGGTTAAAAAAAAACAATCACAAGTGTCTTTCTGAGCGTGTGCAAACGGTCATTTGTCATCAACAAACCAGTCAAGTGATATCAATCCTATCAATTAGGGCTCAGAAAGCAAAAGCTTAGTGCAAAAAAAAAAGTTTTTGGTAGAAAAATTATTTTTAAAGGCCCCTGGACGGATAGATTCACATTCACATATGAAATGCTGATGCCGTTTGCTCGAGGCACACGAAAACATCTCCCGCCTTTTCTTCTACTCTTCTCTTTTCCCAGGGTTGTCTCTCCATATGCGGTAGCTGAGGGAGGTGGCCAGACACAACCAGGCCAGGTAGGGCGCCATGAGCCAAGTGGCCGTTCGGCTGATGGGATACCAGGACCACATTGTGGCGCCGACGGTCCCAGTTAGAAGCACAATCTCCATCAAGGCCTGATATCAGTTGTATGAGGTTAGACATCAAAATATAATAATTTTAATCACACGGGCGTGTTAAGATTACCAATTTGAGTTTATGTGCGCCAAAGAAGATGGGCGTCCAGGCCCAGTTGAGTGCCAGCTGCAACCCGTAGAGTCCCAGTGGAACCACCGCATCCTCTGTGAAACCTCCAAGTTCTTTCCACACCAGATAGGAGCCATAACTACGGGGCGGAAAAACCATGATATTATGCTTATATGAAAGTGTTACTTTGGCATAATTTTGTTACCCAGGAGCTATGTTGACGTTAATTTGAGGAGCTTCAATTAGACAAAAGTTGTACTTTGCTGCCATCTTGTGGCATTTTTGGAACAACGAAAATTGTCAGGACAGTTAACAGTGACCTTGCCTATCCACCACGAATAACGAGTCCACTGTATACAATATGAAAATATTATTTTGGTGTAAAGAACATTGCAGGGGAACATTGTAACCTCAATTTGGGATTTTTTGGGGGGGAATGTTGATGAACATGCTAACTCCTCACAGTAAGACCTATACAGAGATGTTTGACCCTCACCCCATTCCTGTATACAGACAGGTCCACACCACGGGGAACGCTGCATTCGGAGGCCGCCACCATGGTTTCTGCAGGGTGGGGTACCAGTTCTTCACCTCTTTTCGGGTGATGTAGCCGCCATACAGCCCTCCAAGGTGTGGCAGGGCGGTCATTCCAACCATGAGCCACATTCTAAAAGACAAAACAAAACACAATATATAAGCATAATTTTTTATTCAGTACCGTAACTTTATCTCATATGTTCATGTGGAAGGTGATTCTTGAAGTGAATGCTGTCAATACAAGAAAACTACCTTGGTGATTATACATGCAGGCGGTCCACTGTTACAACGAATTTCGAATCATACGTTACGGTGGTGACGTAACACGAATTAAGCAATTTATTAACACAACAGACTTAGGTCATAATAACATCAAATATTTTTTATAAAAAATGAATAGGCCATAAATATGAACCAATCGCATGAAAAAACAAAAATAAAATAAACGGAAAAAAACGACGCACATGTATTTCAGGTAAAATGAAACTATTGTTACTTGGGTAAATCTGTGAAAAACAATTGAAATTAATACTCACGCTCATGCTTTCCCCCCTGACTTATCAACAAAACGGAAAGCTACTATGCAGATACGCCAAACAGGAACCTGGCACCTGTGCACTACAGCCCGTCGTATTTTGCGAAAACAATGCTAAATAACGCAATTAAAAGCGCTGTTGCAGCAGGACTGGGCATTATGCAAACTAATTGCGTTACATAAATTGCACACACACACTTTTTTTAAGTCCCGAAATGCATTCTTCCGTCCTTGTAAGTGCAGTAAGTCAAGGTTCATTTGGTAACAGGCAAAGTTTTAGGCATGCTTCTCTTACCTCTCTTCCTTGTGTTGTTGGTCTTTTGCAAATCGTTACGGGCCGTAACTTACGGCCAGTTGCTTAGTTATAAGCACCGCAGTTTTATAAGCGTCAGGCTGTTGTCTTGTGATATAAATGTCTTAAATGGGCAGGGCAGCCTTATCTCAACTGTTCTCCCAGTCACTCCCAAGCTAGCATGTTTACAAAGATGAACACTCACGCCAAGAAGTAATCGCATTGTGCTTCCGGTTTGGCCGACGATTAATCCATTCACACCTCAGATAGCAAGGATGAGTAAAACGGTCAAAGGGTTTTGTTTCACCCTGGTTTAGTTCGTCTGCGATATAAAGGTATATCCGCCTTTTCATATTTATTTCCATTTCCAAAAATATTGTATATTACTTTACTTCTGAGTTTGAGTTTTTGAAATCACACATCGAGAATTCCCTGGATGCAGTAAGTTATTATCATACTGGCGGGGGAAAAACATGTATTTTCTGGTAATACATTTAGGGAGTCAATCAGATCATGTTAACACGAATAAATTATAATTATGCAACAAGGAACATCTCCTTTATCGGTTTAATTTTCAAATCTTTGTGTAGGTCTATGTAATATACTGCCCCTTATTGGTCACGGCGCGCACACCAGAAACAGAAGCGCAATGCTCATCATTGAATTGTCACGAATCATCACGATGTTTATTTACATTCTACCAAAATTAGTGATTACTCTATGTGTACTATACAGTAGTGGGTATTTTTTTATTATTATTATTTTTATTTTTTTTACTTATGAGCGTGGGCGCAGAACAAAATTAAATTTGTAAGTCAAGCACCACTGATGTGCCTTAATTGGTTAAATAAAAATTATTATTATTATTATTTTAAAGGCGGAACTATGTGTAAAAAGTCTTCAGACTACTACTTTACTTGTTCGAAAATGCCTCTGCCATAATATGCTAACTTCATATTTGTATAATTTTCAGGTTTTTTTCTTCCTCTAATATTTAGATCAGGGGTCAGCAACGTGGTGCCTGCGGACACCAGTTAGCCCGCAAGGACCACAAGAGTAGCCTGTGGGCCTGCTTCTTAGTGATGGGACATCGTAATGTTCTAATAATGTTGAAATCATTTGAAAATGTGAACACTGGCAGAGATTTATACAAATCAAGTTTTGCATATTGATATTTATCTGTTTCCTAACTATTGTGAAAAACTATTTATATGATCAGTGTTTTAACATAAATATATATAAATAATGATTCATAATAACATTATTAAAAGTAATCTGAGCAAATTGGTTATTTCAGAAGTGTGTATCAAACTGGTAGTCCGTCACATTAAACAGTAGCCAAGAAGTTGCTCTTACGTGTAAAAAAGTCGGGAACTCCTGATTTAAACTGTCCTGCAAAATAACTATTTTTTTTCTCTCAAAATGCTAATTAGACATTATGCGGACTTAAAAAGAAAGAAATAAAAAAGTCTAGGAATTGTGTGGGTTGATTTTCTGTAAAATTACAAATTTATTCCGGTAAAATTATTTTTTATTCCTATAATTACATGTTTTTCTTATAATATTTTGTATTTTTAATACAATATGACTTTTTAAAATGTCTTCTAATATTCTGACTTAAGACTCACGTATTTTTGTCCCTCGTAAGGTATCACAACTCACTTTTTTTTCCCCCTCGTAATTTTTTGACTTTATTAACATATCATTTTAAGTTTTTCTCGTAAAAACTTGAATGAAAACCACTTCGGTGATACATGGTGTAAAAAGTTTGAGAACCTCTTGTTTAAAACGTAAACGTTGACGAGGACTATTTCCAGCACGAACAGCGGATGGCGGCTGTCTGCGTGGCCCCTCCTCCCGCCCCGCCAGCCGGGCACACCTTTCCGCACCTCCGCGGTCCTCCAGCCTCTTTACCTTCTTGACGGCTTCCTCAACCTCGTTGTCTGCCTGTCAACTTTGACCCCCAGCCGCTCGTCAAATGTCACACAGCCAAGCCAGAGGCCCGTGCTGCAGTAGTGGGGGGGCGTCATAAGGTGGGAACGAGCTAGAGAGAGAAAGAGGGGGGCCGCGGGGGGAGGAAAAATAACAACATTATTACGGCTTTCACCGCATCTCGGCTCTACATCTCCGCGGGCCGAACTCTACAAATCCCCTCCGACTGGACGCCGCCGACACCTGCCTCACCGCGGCCACGCGCGCTCGGCGTCGGAAAGAGCAAATCGACGGTGGCAGACATGTGAGTAGCGGAGCGCCGTTTCTCCACTTGGGTGCTGCTAGGTGCTATCGGTAGCCTCAACACAGCCGCTCATTGCGCCGTTTAGCGTCACGGGCGGCGTGCTGTGGGAGCTCGCTGGGGGCTAATGGAGCGAGCTGACTGTGGTTTAAGTGCTCCCACGGATGCATGGATGGATGTCTCGATGGATGCAGGGAAATCCCATTGAGGCTCTGGATGGATGACAAGTCTGTTAACGTAGGCTAGCGCGCAGAGATTGAAGTGCGTGCGTGTGTGTGGATTCCAGCCACAGTCAGATGTGGAGGCCCGGCCCGGAGCGCTCACACTGCGGCGGGGGTGCATGTGTTTTGCTGGCCGGGCCGAGGAGCACATATGACGTGGGGGGAGGGGGGGGGGGGTCTGCAGCGTGACCACCAGGGCAGATGTGACCGGGCTTTGCTTGATTGTTGTCACAGAGGTGCAGCATTGTGTCGCTCGACTGCTTGCATAGTGATACACACACAAGCTATTGTTATGCACATTAAGTTTTCTTTTTGTGTAATTGCACGGTGGAGATTTTGAGGTTTGAACGCCTACATACCGCTAAACTTGATGCCTCAACACGTTTGTACTCATTAACTTGAGCTGCTGAGTCAATAACTGAGTCAGCCCTTCTTGAGTGGAAGGGGTAATGATACAAAAATAAATGACAAATTGTACATTTGTCACGTCCTGTTTCAAGTAAGCCTTATAGGATCATTTACTGACACAGTAACTCTGATTGGGGATTCCACCACAATTTATTAATGTACACAACAGTGTCCAGCTAACAGCACTGGACTGGAATGCCATTGTGATATTTATTTTTGCTGCGGAATGGCTACACATTAGACACATCATTAAATACTATTTTTTTCCATATTTTTTTGGCCGGGTACACGCCTACACAGTTATCTTGTGGTTAAGAATGAATTTGTCCTGATAATTGAGCCAGAAACGAGTCGGGCGGACAATCCGAAATCTCAAATGTGTTAAATATTGTATGTACAGCAAAAAAATCTTCATGTTTGCTCATGACTGTGAACGGATGTAGCCAATCAAACGACTCCACTGAAGAACAAGGAAGTGAGTGTAAATAAAAACAAACATGCAGGTTACTACGATAATGACACCAGACATTAACAGAATTTGAAAACTCACCTGTAGCTCAATTTTGCGTTTGGGATTTTTCCTTTAAAAAAAAAAATCACTTCCTGTCATGTGTCTTCTTCCATGTTGCTGTTCCGTCTCGTGTTTCTCAGTTGTTGCTAATCTTCTTCTTCTTCTTCTTCTTCTTCTTCGTTCTCACGTCATGAGTAAAAAAAACATTCTCAGTGAACGTCATTTCTTCTTTGCACTTTCAGGGACCATAACATGAAGCTTGTTATGAAGATGTCCATCCAACAAAGCAAGTGGCTTGTGACGACGACGAGGCCCAGCAGAAGATCCTGGGACTGAAGCGCGCGTCCCTTCTCACCGATGGCCTGGACTGAGTAAGCAAGATCTTGAAAAGCTTGTCGTACACAGACGGACGGTTATGTCGCTAATGATGCGTGGGTCAACGTGTGGCAGGTTTCAGCTGGCCCGCTGAAGCCATGGGGAGCTGTTGGAGCTGCCTGTACAGGGACCCCATCCGAGACAACCATCTCACCAAGTTTAAGGTTCATCATAGGTTCTCAATTGTTTGTACATTTAAAGGTGATTCATATCCGTCATTATGTTGATCATCTTTACCACTCATTGTGATTTTTCACAATAATTAGGAAACAAATATAAATACCATTTTTTTTTTAATAATTCTCGCTAACGTTTCTAGGAAATCACAATGTCCCATACCCGGTTAGAAAAGGCCCGCAGGTCCTTTGGCGATACCAGTATTGGGCGCCCTCTTGTGGTCATTTTATGATCAGGTACTAAAAATGAGAATAATAAAAAAAAAAATCCATTAATTTCTTGCAATTTTAAGGCAAATGCGATATTCGTCTTACGATCCCCATTACTCACAAATTATTGCTTTTCGCAACAGCGCTCGGTCCTTCTGCCCCAATCATAGCGTAGAGTTCACTATAATCAATTCTGAGTTCACAACGTTACATATCCCACATAATGCGATTCGCAGGTCATCAATGTGGACGATGAAGGCAACGAACTTGGCTCTGGTGTCATGGAGCTCACCCAGACTGAGCTCATTCTTCACACGCGCAAGCGGGACGCCATCAGGTGGCCGTACCTCTGCCTGCGCCGCTACGGCTACGACTCCAACCTGTTTTCTTTCGAGAGCGGGCGCCGTTGTCAGACCGGGCAGGGTGAGTGACGATCGTTTCATTTTTCAACTATTGGTACTTCTAATCTATTCTCACCAGGGTGACATCGCAGTTGCTCAGGTAACGAGCAATCGCGGCTAACTTATTTTCTGAAGCTGAGCCGTGATTGGTCGTTTTGTTTGACGGTTTTCCTCAGTGACGGGGTCAAATCATCCTGTGTAATTGTGCCGTCGTCGTGTTTCCCTGATTAGGAATATTTGCCTTCAAGTGCTCTCGGGCTGAGGAGATCTTCAACCTCCTCCAGGAGCTGATGCAATGCAACAGCATCAACGTGGTGGAGGAGTCCATGATGATGTCTCGCAGCGGCCACACGCCAGAGATGGAGATGTCTCGCACACCGCAGACGCCCAACAGTCAGTCCCACGGCCAACACACACACAAAATGACATGAGTGTTTTTACGTTGCCTCTTAGACCCGGCAGCACTTATTTCAGAACTCCTGCAACGGTCTGCATTTGCCATGAGTGCTCGAAAAAAAATTCCAGTATATGCTATGAGACCCACATCACCTTCACTTGTATATTTTGATGCATTTCATTGGCTAAGGGACTGAGAATTGGTCACAAAAACAACAAACAAAATGATGTATCCGCTTTCCCGGCAACAGCCCTCCCAGCTCTAGTGGTAGAAATGTGGTAATGCAATCCCGGCCTAAATTGGCTAGAGTGGGGGTCAGCAACCTTTCCTGTCAAAAGAGCCATTTTAGGCCAAATAAATAACAGAAAATCTGCCTGGAGCCACAAAATATTTGAACCTTCTGATAAGGAAAAAGTGCGTTAGTGTTAGTCTAATGTACTGAGGGCCCAAGAGTTAATTAGAGCTGCACCAAAACAGAACAATTTGCAACTTCCAATACTTTGAGATTTTTTATTCTTACCTTTAGTCTTCTGTTCATTGTTGTTGTTGTTATTATTATTATTATTGTTTTGTTTTTCACACTTGAGTGTCTAGTGCACTATATAAATCTGATGTATTATTATTATTTTTTTTTTTTAAAAGATTTTCTTCCTTGCTGTCAAATCTTTGACATTTTTGGCAAATTTGTATTTCTTTTTTGGACATGTTATGCCTATTTTTTTAATTTTTATTGTTATTTTGTTATAAACTACAGACATTTTTGGCAATTTTGTAAACCTTTAATGGCAGTTTTCAGGATTTCTTCTTTTGTTTTTGGACATTTTATAGCTACTTTTTAAATGTTTTAATTTCTGCATTTTTAATTAAATTCTCTGACATTTTTTGCAATTTTCCCCTTTTCCTCTTTCTTTTTAGACATTTTATGGTCACTTTTTGGACATTTTAATGTAATTTTCAAAAACTTTCATCTACCTTTTGTCACTCCTTTTCTGACAACTTAAAAATTTGTTCTCTGACATTTTTTGAATATTTAATTATTCATTTAAAAAAAATCTAAATCATTAATTCATTTTAAGAATATTTTATCTAAAAAAAAATAACACAGGAGAGGGACTAAAGAGCCCCATATGGCTGAAATCTGGGCTAGAGTAACTCCTTCTAAAACGCTATTCATACTGTGTAACGTCAAATAATCATCTCTTTTCTAAGTATTAAAAAGAAAAAATCCTGAATGTGCTTGCAGCTCCAGCCTTCCCTGTGCCGGCTTTTCCCAATGGATACCCTGGTTATCCAATCAGAGGGGATTCCTCTCAGCCTTCCCTTGCTGATGATCATGGACACAATCTGATGGCTTTGGAAGACCAGGTGGGATGTACAGTAACAGTAACCTCTCTAATCGGTGTCGATTTCAATTCTGCTTTGTTTCTCACCAGACCCACACGTATGTGAACACTGTTAGCATGGAGGGGGATCTCGCCATGCGTCACTGTGTGCACTCCCTACCCGAAGTGCGGCCCAGCACTTTCACCGAAACAACCCGAGTCGGCGGCCAAGGGACCGCGCAGTCGAACCTGCGGTGCTGTCCCCTCGAGGAGCATCAAGATCCCCAGGTGTTCCTCCAGCCGTCGTCGCAGGAGGTCAAGTTCATGCTGGGCCCCACTCCCGCTCAGCGCCATCTACTGCAAAGGGAGCGAGAGCGCGAGAGGGAGCGGCTGGCTCACGGCCCCCACAGCCTTCAGCCAGTAGAGGGCGCAACAGGCTCGGAGACGGACGGAGACGAGCCCTCCGTGCACATGTGCAACTCCCTCCCCTATCACCATTTCCATCACCACCCGCACCGGCACCCGTGCCACGAGCACCCGGACAGCTGCCGAGGCGGCGAGCTCACCTACGAGAACATCAACGGCTTGAGGAGCGGCCGGAAGCAGCGTCTGAGTCCCAGCAGCGTGTCCCAGTCGGTGGGCTCCAGCAGCAGCAGCAGCACCACCGGCGACAGTCACCCCCACGCCCTCCTGCACCCGCACGGCCCGTCCTCGCTCCCGCCGCAGGGCTACGGCTGCGAGAGGCCCGCAGGCGGAGGCCACCGCCGGACGGCCCTGCTCAACTACGAGAACCTGCCCTCGCTCCCCCCCGTGTGGGAGTACAGCGCCCTGCAGCGCGACGACGAGCAGGAAGACGACGACGACGAGGTGGACGAGGAGGAATACGAAGAGGAGGAGGAAGACTTCGACGAGTACGAGTTCTCGGAAGGCCCCGAGACCACCAACGGGTACCACGCGGACGGGCGGGGCATCCACAGGGATGCCCTGCAGAACTACGTCAACACCGAGCAGGTGCAGCCGCCCAGAATGCGACACAGCTGCCCGCCGCATCCACGGCCGTGCCAGCCCGACAGAGGGGGGCGCATATTTAACTTTGACTTCCGCAGACGCTCCAGGTCAGGGGTCGGAGTGTGCGAGCACGGGCACATGCCTCCGTCGCGGCAACTCAACTACATCCAGGTGGACCTTGAAGGAGAAGCTCTGGGCGCCGGCGGAGGCGGGGGCGGACCGCCGCACCAGCGCCTGCCGCCCCAAAATTGCGGCCCGCAGGTGCCCCGGCGGAGCGAATGCTACGCCGTCATCGACCTGAAGAAGACGGCGGCCATGTCCAACCTGCAAAAAGCTCTGCCCAGGGATGACGGCACTTCCAGAAAGACTCGCCACAACAGCACAGACCTGCCTCTGTAAACCACCATGAGGAGCAGACGTGAAAGGCTCATCCTCATTTTAGCACACCGGAACCCTCCGCTGTCATCCGTCCACATTTCCACTGCGGAGCTAAGACAGTACAGGTACCAGATTCGAACCCTACTGTATCTGTGTGTAGGAAAGGGAACATCTCCGGGACAATTTTGCCATTTTATGCTGTTATTTATTAGCTGTGTTGTGACGTTCTGTCCAGAGTTCCACTTTCGAGCGCAGATACTGTTTGCTTGGTTTCCAACGAGTGAGCATATTGATAACATGCTGAGCAATGAGAACGGAGACATCCGTGGAGTGGAAGCAGCCATTTCCATTGTGTAGCTTAATTACGATCCCCAAATCGTTTCCCTTCTATTGTTGCGTTCATGTATTTCCCCAGCTAGCACATCCACGTGACAGCTACTCACTTCCCCCTTGAAAGTCCAGACATACTAAGGTGTAGCCTGCCATTTATTTTGAAGACGTTCCTGGCCGTCGTCCGTCCCTCGTGGCCGCTTGTTATTTATTCATATATGCCAGTACAGCAGTTTGCACACAATCCTATGGAATTGTATTCTTCGGATTTTAGAGAGTTTTCACAATCACAAAAAAAAAAAAAAGGAACTAACTGAGGTTGAGATGTTCTTGGAGAATTCAACTAAGCTGAAGGGACAAGTAGCACAAGTGAATCCGGTGAACCCCGTCCCTCTCCCAAGTAGCATATCACCCTCCATCGCACCTTCATCCACAGCGTATGATAATGTGCTTTGTGGGAACGCTGTTTATTTCAACATCCACGCCAGCTGAGCCACAGGTTTCGCATTTATGGGGGGGAAAAAAAAAGGGGGCAACATATTGTATTTCATAGCCAGCATTTGCAGTTCCTTTAAATGTTTGCAGGACAACATCCTCTGTAGCCTCCCAGAGTGGCATTCATCTTATTAGCCTCGCCTAAAATGTGCTGATTCGTCACTCTGCCCATCATCAGGTATGAATGGTCTGCGTAAAAGGTAATCAAATCTATCATTTTATATTTCTAATCACTGTTATACGCAAGTTTAGTGAGATATCTATTTATTTATTTCATTATTTATTTCTTCTCTTGTTTAATTAAGTGTATTATTATTGTTCCGTGTGATAACCAGCATTTTCTTTTTCTGTATTCCAGTTAATCTGGAGACCAAAGTTTTATTTATTACTGGTCCGTGTGTGAGTCTGTTTAACTAAAGAGAGACTTTATTTTAAGTGCCAAAAATGTAAAAAAAAAAAAGATGTAATGAAATCAAAGGTGCCAATCGTAGAAAACTAGTAGGGCTGTCGAAATGATAAGTAAGGGGATGCAAACTTGAAAGAGAAATTTTCAGAAACGTTGAGAGAAAAAAAGAAGAAGAAGAAAGAAGCACATTTCACCTCATCCATCCATCCATCAACCGCCATATTGGAGTGATGCATGGAAATGATTGCTGCTACATGTACATACAGATTACAGATACAGTGGCCCATGTAAGGGACCGTCCTCGTTTCTATGACAACCTGCTGTGTGTGTTTGCCATCTTTTGGCCGTATAGTGTTAGGTACGCAAAGTAGCATTGTTTTTGTCTCAACAGTGGAAATATAACTAGAGAAGCTATTTTCTCCTCTCTGGCTAAAACTTTTTTATTCATTTTTTATTTAAGATGATTTTACTGACAAATTAGCTGAGCAAGGCTCACCGATTTGAAATGCTTTTATTTTTTAATTTTTGCCTCCTACAAATACAAATGTCCCCGTTTTTCAATAGGGGACTTGTTGCTTCTTTGTTGTTCACAGTGGAACCTCAAAAGCAATCTGACCGGAACACTAAGCGAGGATCTGGAAAATGAGACCAAGATAAATGATTTCAAAACCATTAATGAGACCTATAACTTGTACAATTCATGTTAAATGGGAGTCAGCGCACAACTGCCAGCCTTTTAAGTGCCTCCAATTAACCTCAAAAAAAATTCAAGTATTCTTAGAAGATTTTCTAGACATTTTAAGGTAAAAAAAAAGTTCAGATTTGGTTGTTGTTGTTTTTTTTTGGTACCATGAGGCTTGTGTTTTGCCACCCAACCCCCGTAGCCCAGACATAAGTATGAAGACGTGAAATTGTTGTCACATATACTTGACAGCCAGCACTTGTCAGAAATGTCTGGAGCTCCATCAGCGTTGCTGTCTGTGGCCCTCTTGGCAGCCTCCATGACCATTTTTCTTGTCATCGATTTTGGATGCATGTCCAGTTTTTTTGTAATGTTGTGCCATATTTTCCCCACTTAATGGTGATGATTGTCTTCACAGTGTTTCACTGTAACTCTTAATGCCTTGTACTTATGCCTTTTGACCAATCTGATGATGTGGAAGCAAAATGTCAGGAACATCTGAACTTTGCTTGGGATTAATCAGAGGCACTTGAAATGGTGGTTGTATAATTGGGGGGGAGGGGGGCTCAAACTGTCACTATCAAACTACAATCCACTTCTTAAGTTAGCCATGTTGTATTTAAGCAGCATGGGACAGAGGTGCACAGACCAAATGTGGCTAGTTTCTAGAAGCAATCAAGTTGACTGTGCGCTCTCCTGTTTTGTTATGTTTAAAAAATGGAAATCGCCTTAACGATTATGCTAACTTTCCAGTCTATGTCTCGTTCTTGTATTAAGCAACCAGCGTATGTACGGAATGTGGGTACGCTTTCCCATTCTGCATCCATTTCTGACTTCAATTGTTTTCATTAGATTTTATCAAACAAAAATCATTTGACTTCAGAGGCACATTTTTCCTTTAGGGCATTTGACTTTGGAAATTCCACTCTAATTCAGACATCTTTTATTTTATTTAATATTTTAATGTTTGATCGTTTTGGTTTACACAACCCACAAGGTTAAATTGTCATAAAAATGACAACGGATGTTGTTTCGGACATTCTATTAAATTCTCATGAGAACATTATACATGCATACATTCCCAACACAAAAGCCTTAAAAATCCAAAAGTAGAAGTTATAATTAGTGTTTTTGTTTTTAAAAGCCAATTTGTCTTAGTTGGAATTGTTCAACATGATCCACTGAAAAGATGTTTACATTTGCAATAAGGGAGTTCTTGTTTAGTTAAAGTAGAGTGAAGCGTTAACTGGTAGTCTAGAGAGCAGTGAGCTCCTTGTCGTCTACCATCTTGCCTGTTGTCTATGTTCAGCCACCTCTTTTTATGTTCACGTTTCAGTCTTTATATAATAATTTTTCATGATTGTATGATGTTGTGTTGTGCTTCAATTGTCATTTTCCAGTGCCATATACTAGGTCAAGAGTTTTTAGACATTTAATGTCCAGTGCAGTTGTGCCTTGAGATAAGAGTTTAATTCATACAGGGCCTCTCATATTTCCTTTTCCCATTAAAATGAGTGGAAATGACATAAATCAATTTCAGCTTCCCCCAAAAATGTAATGTGTAAATTTCATAAGAAAAATAACACTGTACAGTATTGTACTTTACAAAAACACACAGTAATGACATAAGTGTAGAATAGAACAGAATCTAAAGTTACACAGTTTTTGCCAATTATTATTATTTTTTCAATTCAGTGGATATTGGGCTGATCCTTTTGGTGAGTGCGCCTTGGCCACCAGGGGGCAGCATACTACAGACGTATGCAGAGCCATATATAGAGAGAGTTTGGCCAAATCGCACAACAGCGTGAGAAATCACACTGCGATTGGTCAACTGCTGGTCACATGACATGGACACCGTCTTGTTACCCTGCTGAAATCATGTGTTACGCCACCATTCGTTCATATTTTACTATTTGTTAGCATTAAGCTAATTGGCCTCATCTAAAGCAAAGCTATATGTGTTTGTTTTAAATACACATTCCATTCTCTGTTTTATGGTTAGTTTAACAATAAACATCAACATCAAACATTTTTTAAAAGTTGATCTTCGCTTGTCTCTCGAGGCACCGCTGTATTGTATATGCCGACATTATGTATTCTTGCAAGTCATTTAGCCTGAAAATGTTTGTGAAAACCCTGCACACAAGGTCACCATTGCCTGAATTCATCATTGGCCTTGAGTGGTCGTGTTCTCAAAATGTTATCCATGACGTCACTGTGTACATAACGCAGCAACCTCGCCGCCACCCACTCAGCTACATCTCCCATAATCTAGCAACTATGTGAATTAATATTTGAAGCGCACGCAAGTGGCTCTCTCGATGACAGCTGACGCCGTCAAAGTGTGTCTCTCACAGTCATAGTCTCGTTCTTGGGTGTTTATGCCTCAGGCATCCGACACCCGGGGGCCCTGCGGTCAAAATGGCTTCTGCCTGTGTTATCTGAAGGGCAAGATAACATCTCTCCTCGCGAAGTTCCTCAAACTCAATTTATCAAGCGGGTTGTCAAACCAAAAGGGCTTGCTCTGTGTTTACCGTTTAAACATGAACTTGTATTCTCTAGAAATCCATTTCAAGAGTTTTCTCACTGTGCCTTTCATATGGACGCTGGGGGCAACATAGCCGCTGTTGTTTGAGGTTGGCCTATTGTCAAAAAAGAGTGAAGGTAACAGTGTGACATTTAAGGATTTACTCATTTATTATTCTACCCTCATGCCTGTATTGTTGATTTTGAAAGCAGATTCATTGAGTGGCTTGGAGACTGAACGTGCACAGTCTGCACTGTAAAAGCTCAACTGATCCCAGTCTGGTTGTCTCGTGTTTGTCCAAGTGTAAACAAGAAAAAGATAAACACAAAAGCTATGCTGGTTTATTGGACAAAAGCTTGCTAACAACTTGCGTAGACTCCTCAAAGTCTCTCCTCGCAACACGTGATGTACCACAAGTCCACTTTATTTTTCCTCATCTGTGTGTTGATTTAAGAAGAAAATATTTGACACAAAGATTAGCTCGCTAACGACACTTTGCAAAGCCAATTGTGAGATGAACTGACTTGATAGTCTAAATCAGGGGTGTCTAAGGCCCGGGGGCCCATTAGTGGCCTACTGTCTTGCTTTTAAGTGGCCCGTGTGATATACTAAAAATTACATTTGTTACCAATACATTTTGTTATATTTACTGTAGAGATTTTCTAAATATACAAAAATGCTAATGAACTAATCTAATAACATTTCATAACACTGTGGTGAATGTTTTTTTTATTTTTATTTTTTATTATTATTTTTAATACAAGCCAAAATGGTTTCCTCCTTGTTTTGCTCTGTGCCAAGGTCCAAATTGTGAACATATCACATAAATGAGTCTCAAGTAACTGCAGATTGCTCCTCTTTTGGTTCTGATGCTAGAATTCAACTCCTGTTTAGAGCAGGGGTTGATATTTTTTTGGTGGGTTACAGGGTCTCTGACCACCCTAAAATCTTGTAAAAATCCTAAACTATTTCCGTTATAGGAATCTGTTTACGTAGCAGTTAAAAAAACAACAACAAAAAACAGTAATGTATAAAATATGCAATTGCTTTATTGATAGATTTTTATGTGCTTGATAAAAAAAATAAAAGTTACCCTTGGGGAAAAAGTTCAGACACCCCCTGGTCTTAATTTGATAACTAATTTCATTGGTGTTTCCCAACCTTTACTAAGCCAAAGCAAATATTTTACATCACAAAAATGTCAGAAAAAGTGAATACGCAGGTTAATGATGTCGTTTCTGCCACCTAGTGGAAGAACATTTAATTGTTCTCATTGTCATTATACGTCAATGACGCTGGTGTGTCATTAATAATTTTCGGACCAATGAATTAGAATTGGATCATTTCCCCCACTGCCTTACATTGCAGCCTAAAGAAAATTAGCATACTGTAGCATTTAATGAGTCCAGTTATAAGATCATTAATTGTGCCAACCCGATTCCTCATCAGCTAAACTTAAGAATGTCTTTTTATTTATGTATTCTTTATTTTCAAGTACTTTTCCTACATGAAACTGGTAGAAATGTGAAGTCAGCTTGCAAGAGAAGCAGACAAAAAGGCATAGCAACACGCTTTTCACCCAATTTCATCATTTTGACCATTTTCGTGTCATACCCGCTAAATCATGATCATGCTACAAAGTAAATATCAGATAACAGTATATAATGATATTCTGTATGTTATTTTGTTGGTTTTTATACAAAAGTATCATCGCCACTAGGGAGTGATGTACTGTACGGGTCAGAGCTGTTCATCCGGTTGTCGCGTGCGTGTGTGCGCGCGTGTGTGCGCGCGCGTGTACATGAAGGCTGCATTACTTTCCTTTTTGAAAGAGTGTCAAATATGCTTGAGCATGTAAAATTTGGGATAGGGGCTCGTGAAGCGAATGCAACACAGACAGATGAAATCATTGCGATGCACTAGGGAAACATTTATTTTTGTTTTGTCTCAGTTTGCAATTAAGTGTTTGTTGAATGTGTCTGTGTGCATCCATGGGTGACGGTCTGATATAGCCATTAGAAGCCCCTTTGCTTCATTTGTTGGACTGTCAAAATGGACATAGGGTGTGATTTTTGCCCTCTTGAATCATTCCACACGCAGATGACTTTTCCTTGTCTGCTCTCCTCTCGATTGATCATCTCCTCAGAACATAGTGAGCCTGACTTGGGGACTATTATCATTTATAGAGTGTGGATTTGTCCAAGATGTACAAGTCAATGTAATTCCAATATTAAAAATGATGCCATGAAAATATCTTATTGTGCATTAAAGCAGTGTCAACTTTTCTTGCCATACTTTTTTTCTGTGAATCTCTTATGATCTGCTTGTAGGGGCAATTATGCACTTATTTTAAATCTGAAATGCAACCAAACCAGTTTCTGCCATTTTGTCTTGGAAGTTAATATTTGTACAATCACACCAGATCACAGTTGGACATGTAATGCTTCGCTTGCTTTGGTCTATTTATTGTTTTCAGAGGAAACATCGAGGAGAGCCGGCCAAACTGGCTCGTTTCAACGTGCGCATGTGGATGATCATCTATCTTAGTCTAGCGGCTAAGAAAAGTTGCTCTGTGTGAATTTTGGTGCCTGGAGCAGGGAAATAATGGTGGCTCTGTGAGAGGAATACCCTAAAGAAAAAATAACTAGTAACAACTAATGTGTATTATTTCCATTTGGCTGAAAGCACCAAATTTTAAGCAGAACATCCTCTCAAGCAAGCACTTAATGTAAACTACTTTAATTAACTCATGTACAGAGAGCACGGTCCTCGTGGGTTCTAGGGATTTATATGCCCGGAATATCTTTGCTTATACATTTGCCTTGTTTTATGGTCCCTGTAATGGGTGTACTCAAACAGCAGTTTCGAATTAAGCAGTGTTTTAATTTCTTGTATCCTTCCCATTGTAGTATGTAGTAAGACCAGAATGAGTCAAGCAAGGGTCTCTGAAAAAAAGAGACTATTATCTTATTGTTTTGGATCCTAACGTTCAAATGAAGATAGCAATTTTACCCTTATTGGTTTATCAGTTGAAAATAGATTACCACTTCCTCCAACAATATCCATATTGCATTTGATCACAAATAAAATTTAAAATTCATTGTGCTAATGTGCTTACAAGATTTGTGTTTATTTGAAATATGACAACATGCATAGTTAAAATGGGGACAAACTATAAAAAGGGACCAATAGACAAGTATAAATAACGTTGGAATGATGGGATATTAAACGATTTATATAACACTATTAAGGCAGCTAACGGCACCTTCCTGTTAGTGCTCTCATCTTTGATCTTCACCACTTCCGGCGCACAACTTAGCGGACTGACGCTAACTTTATAATATCAACAAGTGGTGCGCTCAGAAAACAATTACCAACATTTCTGCTCAATTGGTAAGTGTATAACTTCTTTGATATTCAATTGATTTTACATCCTAAACAACTAAAACTTCAACCCAATAACATTTAGTGTTATAGTAACACTCCATTCCAAATAAGTCACTCATGCTACCAACATAGCAGCCGTGGCTGACATTGGCTTGTTTACAGTGCTAATGCTAGTTAAGCATTGCTAGCTCTGCTAGTGTGTTGAAGCTGAATATCATCACCCTCCTAAATAATGGCCTAGTCTTTTTTGTTTTAATTTAACCCCCCTCCGAAAAAAACACACACACTAAACTGAACTTAATACTTGATCCTTTCATTTCAGGGGTAGAATTTAAATATCTGTTTAACTAGCCAATTTTAGCAGAACTGGCCAGCATCTTTAAGCTGTTTAAGGCAAAATTATATACTACCTGTATATATATTTTTTCTGAATATGACTTGGGCCGTTATTTTAAGAAGGTGACGATATGCATTCTGTGACTTTATATTGACTGTGCACTTTTATAACTGCATGCTATTTTTATTATGTCAATATTTGAGGATATTAATTAGGAGTCTGGCTTTGATCAAGGCGGGAGGAACTAGTGTAGTAAGGCTACAGTTAACGCTTGCTTGACATTGCAGTTTTTAACTTGGCCAATTCCCCTTTAAAAAGTTAGTATAAGCAAGATTGAGATGCGTACACCACTGTTAGATGGCGGCTGAGTCATGGAACTAAATTCAAGGTGCTACAATACTATCTCAGACTATCAAGATGATTCACTTTGCATCTGTCTTTTTGCTTCACACTTTTTCATTAACCATTATGGTTACTACACTGAAGCCTTGAAAGAATGGAGAGATAGCAACACTGTAAACACTTTTTAAAAAAAACTGCTTCAGGAATGTTTAATGTCACTCCTGTGTTAAGGTATTCTGTGAAACTAAACATTAAACATAAGAGAATTACTCACGAGTGTTTATTTAAAACAACCACAAAACTTTGCCTTAAATTCCACTAGCTTAATGCTAACACATAATGGGAAATGCCATAGACAGTCTATCGAATAGCATCTGGGTGAATAACTGATCATATATAATCACAACCAGGCATATATTCTTCCTTCTCAACAAAGATCGACTGATATTACTGGGCTTACTTAGGTGCTGAGACCATCTAGGTCTGTATTACACTGCCCCCAAGTGGCAGAGGTGTGCATACTAGCCGGAACAGCACAATGTCCATTGAATGGAGGCAAAAAATGTAGCAAAAACATAATTTCTTTACATTCTATTGAATTATGCCATTACTGTTTAACTATATGTTTTTATAGAAAACAATATTACAGAGAGAGTATTTGCATTCCCTATTGGTCAGTCAGAAGTTGTGATTCATCTGTTTGGAGTATCAAATTTGACTGTACAAAATGACCTTGTTGTCACATGATGTATCTGCAGCTGTGACAACATGTCGCATCATCCAAGTGAGTCAATGTGTGTGTGCTTGTGTTACCTTTTTGAGCCGGAAGTACAGGTGTGTGTGTCAGCAGACAATGGACAAGTCCAACATGGCCTTCAGTGTCTGGTCACATGCACATGAACGTTTGAATCTAATGTCAGATGGACATTGGTCGGGACTCGGAAGTAATAGGGTACAAATACTCCACGTATTTTTCATTTTTCATTTATTTGTACTTTTTTATTATTATTATTTTTACTTTCATTCCCTACATTTGAAAATATATCTTTACTTTCTACTCCTTACTTTGCCTAAAGGTTCATTACTTTTTCCAACCTGGATGGATAAACAATGCAGTAGAGACAGTTGATCTTCATGACTGCATGAATAAGATCTTGGGGATTTACAAGGAGGGAAAAACGGACAGCAACAACATGGAGGAATGTATATGCATGAGGAGAAAACGTAGAGTTTTTCATCTGGATTTAAATGCATTCACACTTGGGAATGGCATCACTTATTTTGGCATCTAATTTCATTTGCATGCAGCACAACAGTGAAATGCTGCTTCACCATGTTTGCGTCGAACTCTGTGCTCCACTAATTGACCTACAGACCTCAGAGCCCTACTGATTTTCTAAACACAATACAATTATTTTAGGGTTCCTTATATTTGTGTTTCTCACCCTTTATTGAGCCAAACAAACATCAGAAAAAGTGTATGCACATGCTAATTAAGTTCCTTCTGATGTCAAGTGGAAGAGCATTTAATTGTTTTCTTTGTAATCCAGTTTGCAGTAAATATCAGAATCTGAAATTTCCAGTGACCTAAGTGGTGTTGGCACTCCAAACAGATTTGTCGCAGCCCTGTGTAATAAACAGTCTGTGTTTGACAAGAGGAGCTTGTCTTGTGTCGACGTCAACGGGGAATTTGATCTGAAAGTGTGTATATTGTACACCAGGTGGTTCTGTGTTCAAATCGCCATCCGGAATGTCAAATCAACTGTTCCTTACACGTGCTCTCATTGGGACCAAAATAGTCGATTAATAGCCTTCTCTTAATTTAGCCAGGCTCAAAGCTCAGCTGTTGCACAGTTCTGGCAACAAGGAAAACGGTTGAATGCACTTCCGCCCCATATTTCTCCGCGGGCGGGCAGAGAATCACTCAAATATAAAGACAGGAACTAAGTGCTCAGTTTACATTATCTTCACAAAGACACTTGACTTTAAAATGATTTAACCAATTCTAGTTTACAACTACAGTACATCTATAAATGTTTACAATGGTAATGGTTGCCAAAATTAGTTGCGCATGCTGTTTAATTTCATATATTGAATGAAACTTATTTTGTTACAAACAAAATTAATTCTAGATTTTTTTTAAAGGGACAGTGTGCAGAATTTTTTTCCAGTGGTGAACTAATAGAATGCAACAACCTAAGCTCGAAAAGTAATACAAGTGTCTAGCAGCAATTCAGAACAAGAAAAGCCAAATGACAAAGCGTTGCGGTCGAGGGGAAAAAGCTGAGAAGAGGAAGTGAGTAGTAGGTCATAAAAAGGACGTAGAGGCTGGGAGCTTTAAGATAACATAGTTTATGACTAATGAGAAAAAAAATATTCATAGTGAGATACCACGTCGTCTAAATAAATCGCACAAAATAAAAAGATCCGCGCCATACATCAAATGATGATAAAGATCTGCTATTTGCCATGCAGGATGTTTGCATAGTGACCGGGCTCTTGCTGTTATTTTCTTTTCTCACAATTTACGGTTTAACACGGCAAATTCCCAGTTGGCAGATAAATGCAGCCTGTTTACAGCCACTGACATAACAGAGACGGCTCAGCTGATTTGGTTTAGTTGTTAGCAACTGTGCTAATCTCAGTGACTCGAGCTGCTCCGTCTCAGTGGAAAAATACAGCAGGGAAGTGGTGTATACCTTGAACCTTTGTCAGAGCCAAACACTTTTTCCAGCGCGGCCGCATGGTGTGGAGCGCAGCGTCTGGCAACGAGGCGGCACAGAGAGAGGAACCACATCAGCTTTGATTCTCACTCTGGCTCCGCTCATGATTTTTTGTTTGTATAGAGAGCCTGCAGTGCATCCATCCGAGAGGAATACTGATCACTTTGTTGTTGCTGTAAGCAACTCTCGGGGGAGGGGGCTTTGTGATGGAGGGGTAAGTGCTCGCTCTCTTTTCTTTCTATTCCACACCGCTACATGCTTGACTTTTAATTCGAGGACGTGCCTTTTTTGCCGTAACGGTTGCCACGGCTTTTGGACAAGCACTTGTTGCTGGTGGAAACTTTCCATTGCTGGTAATCCAGCGATCTTAAGCTCAACCAATAAATTAACAAAGAGCACGAGTGGTGCCAAATAGTCGTCAGTTGAGTAATTTTGTCTTGAATGCATACATCCGTGTTCCAAATATTTGTCCATCCTCATCCTAAGGAGCGAGACGGATGTTTGAGATCAAATTGCGCCCCATTTGTAATTCATCTCCTTTTGAATATGCCAAGGGAATTCCTGAAAGGAAGCGGCCGTGAAGCGGCCGGCCAAGGCAACAGTCTGGCGAAGAAGACTCAGCTGCTGGACCGCGGCAAGTGGGCAAACAAGTTGGAGTTCCTGCTGGCTGTGGCAGGGACCCTGGTGGGCTTGGGAAATCTCTGGAGGTTTCCCTATTTGTGCTACAAAAATGGGGGAGGTGAGCCTATTCTGGTCGCGCGTTCTCATTTCCTGTTTCCTGCTTCGCAGCTTGCATTCAGCAAACGCAGTTAGTCATAATATCGATTTAAATGATAAGGAAGTCAGTTTGGTTGGAGAGAAGTGCGGCGAGGGCGGCAAGGTCAAGGGAAATAAACAAATGATGAAGATGTTTGGAAATATGTTGATATTTGTGTTTCCCTCTTCCCAGGGGCATTTTTGGTTCCATATGTTCTGTTTCTTCTGTCCTGTGGTATTCCAATGTTCCTCCTGGAGACAGCCATGGGCCAGTATACGTCTCAGGGATGCATTACATGCTGGAGGCACTTCTGCCCTTTGTTTGAAGGTTAGTAGTGTAAGACGTACTGAATTTTTTAACATAAACCTACATAATTTAGCAGGTGTCCAACACTGTCCGATAGTGTTCGTGTCATTTCTGCAAATCCCTAAATTATTTGCACCTCTTTTATTCAATGAATGGGTATCTTTTTAGCTGGAACTTTTACGGGGAAGTGGCTGGAAGAAGTTGTGTGAACAAGGGGAAAAAATCATTCACATTTGACACATTTTTACAAGATTAATATCTTTAAATCATATCCACCATTGTTGAAATTAATCAATTAATTGACAACTATTTTAACTCAGTCACTCCCACTCCCAGCCATTTTCATTGAAGCAACTCCCTTCGCTCCCAGCTGTTTTACTGGATTTTGACTGATTTTGCAAGGCCCACAGAATATTATAGTTTCATTGCAAAAAAAATAAACTTGGAACCTACCAAAAAAAAGATTAGATTCTCATCTTTCATCAGGAAAAAAAGTTTATTTGTATCTGTTTCCATTTTGCAGCAATTAGCATTAGAATATAGCTAAGTTTCATCATTATTCACAAATATGTTGAAAACACTAGGGAAAAGAGATTTTTGCAACATGGCTCTGGTTGATTTCTTATACTCTGCTGCCACCTGCTGGCCGTTTTTGTAATAACTACCATTGCTTTAAGCAACCTTTTCAGGCTAGAGGCTGCATCAAAGCCTTCTGTATGCTCTCGCATTAAAAACAAAAAAACGTATACATATGTTTTGGGGACCTTGACAATATTTAAAATAGAATGTTTTTGTACATTTTTGGGAGAAAATGAGTTCATAATTTTTTAGACCCATTGTTTAAATTAAAATTGTCCAAATCCTCTGATTTCAGCCTCTGAAATGTAAAGTTAACCTGCCATGTGAACCTATTCAAACAATTCTGAAACATGTTGTGCTATCAAAATTAATCAATGAATCAACATCAACAACTTATCGATTGTCAAATTAATCAACAATTTACTTCAATAATCGAGTAATGCTTTACAATTTGATGGAATCCTCTTATTTCAGCCTTTCAACAGAAATTATTCGGATTTCTGTAGTCCTTCACAGACTTATAATATTTTATGTTTAATCGAAAAAAGACATTTACAAACATCTGCTTTTACTTTGGAAAACAATGAATGAACCAGTAAATGAATCACTTTAAAAAAAGTCAGAGTCCATCACTCCCTCGTATAATATGCTTAAATGTTTAGTTGCTTTTTTTTTTTAATCCCCAAACAATACCAAATAAACAACAATATTGGTTAATTAGACTAAGTCTGGAAAATTTGCATGGGAATGCTGAAAGCTGAATGCTAAGATTTGAATGCATGTGGAATGCCTATAAAGTAAATTGAGAGATAAATTATGAAATTATGACCTCCTGGTTACTGGACAATAAACTTTACCAACTGTGCCACCGAGCAGTATCAGACACCTGATAATGATGATAATGTAAATAAATAATGATGATATGTATGGACGTGGACGTGGAAAGTTTAATGCTTGTTCCATTGAAAATGAATGGGGAAAAGTTGATATTTAACATTAAATTGTGCGAATACTGTAAGTAATGTGGAATCAAACACATTTTTTAAGCAAGTTGAAATTTGAACGGTGTAAATCGGAAGTATTATATGGGAGTTGTTACGCGGCAAAAAAGTGTGGAGAATAAAAATCTCATGTGGGAATGCTTTGGAATTTTTTTTGGGGGTATACACTTTAATGCAAAATAAATGATTGATAAATCAATAGAATAATCAATTACAAAAAATAGTCAATCGTGACAGCCTGAAAAAATATAACTAAATAAAAATGCACATCAACTGAAAACCATTAACTTGTACAAACATGGACAGCAGATGGACTGGACCTAAAACAAAAGCGAAACAAACAACTAAAAACCCTCCCAGTCACGGATTAAAAGTGTTCTGTGTCCTGAGACCCTTTCAAAAACGGCTCAAAGAGCTCTATTGTGTGAGCGAATGACCTGGCACAGCCAACACCTGTGCGTTCTCGCAGATGAACATCAAACCTGAGAAACCCGTGTGACTGACCACACCAGGTGTCGTTCACACTGCACATTTTAATACTGTTATTCACTCCAGCCTCTTGGGTGTCAAGTTCCATGCATGTATACGTTGACCTCTGCTTCAACAGCAGAGGCATTGTTATTTCCCAAATTTGTGCGACGCATTCTGTCGCCCATGAAGGAGAAATTTGATGAATGTCACTCCGAACCATCATGCTAGTTACAAACAATAGCACTTTACTAGTACTGTGTGCCACTTCACAAATAGGAGACTGCATGCAAATGGGGAACACAAAATACAAATAGTTATACAAAGTGGTGGCCTCACACAGGAAATCTGAGTGCACACAAGATTTAGGAAGTAGAGCGTCGATTCCCACCATACATGTACCTCACAGAAGATAAACTCCTTCTATACAACTTTAAATTGTTGGCTTTATTTCAGTTCAGCACTTGATTTTGTTTTTGACGTCACAATTTGACGACAAATTGCTTCAACTTTGTTTGCTGTCTATTTCATGTGCCGTTGCGTTTATCAATGAAGTGTGTTACTTGATAACCATGAGGTTTTTAAACCTCACATGCATGACCTCCATTTTTCACTATCTAGTGTCAGTCAGTCAGGCTCACATTGCCTTGGCCTTGGGAGTTATCTTCGATAAATGATGCTCTCTTTGGGATGCGCTGTATGTCCTTTCACTCAAAAGTTCAAGATAGTATTTTCACCTACATCACTTTGTTGAGAGGTTACACACTCATACATTTAAATTAAGCTTAGGCAGAGTATAGCCCAGACATCGGATAGATTGACACGTGAATTTCGAATTGCTACTGCCACCTAGGGGCTGAAAAATTAAAGTACACACCCTCTTCTTCACGTACTCAATGCACACATGACGTCACATCTGCAGACAGAGGGTGGGAAATTGGAACCCAAATCCAGTCTGAAAACTATTGGCCCAAGGCTTGCAGGAGTATCCTTTGTTAATCTACTAATTAGAAGATTCAATTATAAATAAAAAAAAAAGGCTATAGTAAAGATATTTTGGGGCAAATTGTTAGAACAACTTTAACTGGTGTTTGAATGTCATTATCTTTGTCTTGTGTTGTAAATAAAAAGAAGAAGAAAAAAGGGCAAAAAATCAGCCAATTTTTGCATATACAAAAATAGCTAATATCACCCGATTAACTCGTCCAGCCGATTAATAATAAGAAAATTGAACTTTGTCCATTGCTACACCATTTTTGGGGGGTAATTGACCTACATTGCAGTTATGATTGAGTGTGAAATAATAAAAAGGATCATAAAGTTATGAGAAAAACATGATCATAAAATCACAATATCATTAAAAAGACGCTATATCATGAAAATAGACTTCATGTTGGGGAAAAATATTTCATAGTATTCGAATGGTTGAAACGATTTATGGATTAACATTGATGCAATTTCAAACACTTTTCAAATTGTAAATATTGTTACTACTGCATTTTGCGTCCCCTCCGCTATGCGCCGCAAAATCAAAAAATGGAGAAAGAAGAGCATGAATAGAAAAAGAAGAAGAAGAGGAGAGAGGAAAAGAGGAAATGACTCAGAAGAAAAAAAAGACATCAGACATTTGAAGCCTACGGTGCTGGAAACATGTCGGCTGGCAGAACAGATGCTGACTCGTTTCTCACCTCCGAAGACATTGAAGAAGTGTGGGCGTATTTCGGTTACAACAAGTCTGCAGATGGAACTTGAAGAAACGGTTCTATACCCTGACATGCTTGCAGGGAATGTACACACCAGAGAGGGGGAGTCTTGAATGACAAGTGATTCATCCCACCCAAAATTCTATACCAAGAAAATGTTGCTGTAAAGAACTTAGCTAAATATATCACTGCAATTTTAAACATTTTGTTTTCATAGAATATTACATGAATGAAAAAGTATTTTGGTTGTTGCGGTATGTAAGGTTGCTTATAGTTTTTGTTTTCAAATGAAAAGCTTGTTGCAATGCACTGAATTCACGATTATCTAGTCTAAAAAGTTAGCCTAAAACCGAATGATATGGAAACTGAAGCAATATTACCAATATATCAGTTTGTCCCCAACATTTTTTCCACCATTGACCAATTCATACAAGTCCATAACGTTCGCTGAATGATTGAAATGAACGCATGGGGTGATGCTGACTGAGAACAGTCAAAAAGTTGCGCATGCAAATTGGATGCTTTCCAGGAAATGAGTTGCTGAGTCACACGTTGTACGAAAATTACAGTTTCCACTCTATATGTTCAAAAAGAGGTTGGATAAAATATAAACTTAAGTCATTATACTGTGTTGCCTTGAGATACATGTTTAATGTCTCAAAGCATCCGTCCCCATTGAAATGAATGGAAATGTCATTAATTTGTTCCAACCTCAGACACAAACAAACAACAGTTTCAATCTATTATAAGTGACTCTGTAAACTTCAGTAAATTGTGTTTTCCACTGCACAGGCTCAACTAAGCGCTACTGGCCTTTAATTAGGCATGGTTGTTTTTTCTGGAAACTAAAAACCTCACCGGAATGAGCCCATAAGTCAGAACAAGACATGCTAACAAACGACAATAGAGGAGAACGGGAGTCTCTTGCATTTACTTCTCAGCATGTGGCTGTTGGCCAGGAGACTGAGGTCAGCAAGGAAAGGTTACAGCGAAGATACCGCCATTAAAACGGTAGACATTCAAAGCAACCTTTTTTGAACCTTAAGAAGAAAATCCCTCATTGGCTTGATGCACACCTCCAAAACGCTGCCTCTGCTGGGTGCAATGGGGCCGAGTGGAACGTTCAGTCCACCGAGGGGAAACGGCTACACATTAGAAACATGTTCAGTTGCTTCTACCTTTCTCTCTAAGGAATCATTACCTGCGCTGACTGCTGGTTGTTTGTGTACCTTTGTGTTTTAATGGGATGATGCAAAAACTACAAAGCCAAATGTCACCAAAATAGATGGAGGATAACATGGGTCAAACATTCATTTTATTCATTGTGGGAATGCTGAAAGATTTCATATCCATTACTTTTGTTATCATTCGTCATTATTAAGTTTTTACTCCATTCTGTATTCAAAATTCAAATTCAACGATCGGGGCTGATCATGTCATTTCCAGATGATCAGTATTGTCTGAAAAAGATCGGATGTTTACATTTTCTTAATTTTTAAAGTCAATTTGAACTACTGCTGATTTACACCATAGGGTCACCTTCGGATACCTTTATTAAAAAATTAATTAATAAATAATTGAGACCATTTGGATGTGGTCTGCTTTTTCCTTTCATTACAGATGTATTGATCGGGACTCGCAGAAACTCAAAACCAAGCGACTTGGACCTTTACTCGGGTGCAAAAAAATGGGATTGAGACATTCGTATAAAAAGGAATAAAGTCACTTATTTTTTATTCCCTTAACACATACAACAATAAAGATATGAATTAAAGGCAGACCACTTGAATGTTTTACAATACTTTATTGAGTACTATTTGTTTAACTTCACAACAGAGAGAAAAATAGGCAAAAAATCAGCGGATTATAATTTTTTGGGTTGGGGTTGGGGAGCGTTCAACCAAGTTCACATGGGAAGTGGCTTATCAAACAATAGTGGGCAAAGAGTCGGCTGTTGGTCTTGGCGCCGGCGCGCTAGTATTTTATTTTTTCTATTCTTAACAAGCTGACAATGTGCAAGTCTGTCAACACTCCTTTGACTTTTCCATCTGTGACATTTTGCCCAAGTTCATTCCTTCCAACTGAACACATGAAAGTTTTAATGGGATATTAATACCTGACAAGATTATGGAAATAACTAAAGTAGCTGGGCCCTGTTTTTAGAAGATGTTCACCCTCATAAATAGTGCACTAGTTGGAAGCTGGTTTCAGCTTGTGACATGTGATTCTGGGAGGTTATTTACAGCCCCGGGATGGCATATGATGGATGGTGTCCAAACAGCACAGTGTCCATGCGCACGCTGTCAAAGAAACATGTCACACAGCTATAAATCAGGGCTTCCACCATACTGTAATGCATAAAGCCATACAGGAAGGATATATTACGAAGTGCCTATTGGATTTGAGATGTACATCCTTTTGGAATTTCTATGGGGTTTGTTGAAATCTACTATGAACATAGAAAACAAGGCGGTCCATGCAACTGAAGACCAAGTGAAACCATATTCCTCTATGACGTAGCTAAGTGTTTTTTTTCCTCTGGAGTGCACCTTCTCATGTGCCAGGAAGATCCTGAACTTTAACCTTGTGGCATTCACTTAACATGAGTAAATGTCTACCAGATGGTACGACAAAAGAGAAAGTAGCATGGCATTTAAAAATAAAATTTACCTGCCTATGTCAGCCATACATTGACTCACCTTGTCTTCTCAGGGATTGGTTATGCAACCCAGGTAGTGATTGCCTACGCTGCCGTGTCGTACATCGTCATCCAGGCTTGGGCTTTCTTCTATCTATTCTCGTCTTTCAGTGCTGAGGTTCCGTGGGCCAGCTGCAGGAACTACTGGAACACAGGTAGAACACACCTACACACCTGTCGTCACATGGAGGATATGTGAAGAGCTTTGTCAAAAAGTACTGTATAATGCCTGAAAATATATAATAATACTGTCTGTCTCTAATATGTTGACCAACCAAGTACATTATATGCGCTTTTGGTGTCTATTATATTGCTCAAACAATTATCTGATTGTTTCCTTAGAAAATTGTGTTGAATTCGGCAAAAAAAATTTGTCATCCAATTGGACAGCAGCTGCAAATGCGACAACGCCTGCAACGGAATTCTGGGAGTAAGTAGATTTTGAATACCTATGTTGTCATCATTAGCAACCAGCAGTTTTTTTTTGGGGGGGGGGGGGGTGATACAGAGAAATCTTGGTAACTGCTAAAACTACATTACCAAAAGTGCTTGTTTTTATTTCTCTAATTTTAGAAGATCGAGCATTATACTGCATGTAAAAATCTCAAACAGGAGTGCAGAACATTCAGAAAGGGATTCTACCATCAAATTTAGACAAATATTTTAAAAAGTAATTATCAAGAAAAAAGTAAAAACCCCATTGATTGTGTAAAGTCTAGATTAAAGTGGACTGAGAATTGACCC
This sequence comes from Leptonotus elevatus, assembly GCF_054856555.1. Taxonomy (NCBI): domain Eukaryota; kingdom Metazoa; phylum Chordata; class Actinopteri; order Syngnathiformes; family Syngnathidae; genus Leptonotus; species Leptonotus elevatus. The sequence continues at coordinate 15,646,925 of NC_141248.1, read as the reverse complement.
TTGCGGAACTCCGCATGCTGGAAACTTTTTAACTGCTACAATTTAAGGCAAAATACTCAGTTTAATTTGTCATTTTTAACACAACTGATTCAAACACAATTATTATACTGTTGATGATTGTGTTTTTAGCATCTTGGGGAAAGATTGCACATTAAGAACATTGTTTCTGACTAAAAGGGAGCATCCTCTCACGACTAATGCTGGCAAATCCTTTAGTCTGAGAAGCAATCTTACATTGACTAAGGCCAAATGGAGTGCGCCAGGGGCTGCTCGAGAGATCAGTGTCCGTAATGCAGAATCATGAACACAAGGAAAAGCTTATTGTCGAGCTTGGGAACTTGCTTTGGCTGCTTCATTTCGAAAGAATCTCCCTCCTGAATGTAACCTCTCCTCCCACCTGTGCACTCGGTACTGGACACCAAAATACCACACACTTGTGCAAATAGCAATTCAGGGTCAGGAAAGGAAAAGTGTTGCAACGTTTGTTGTGTTGGACATTGCAGCACCCAAAGTCAACTAGCCACTGTAAAGACTAACAGTACATCTTAATAAAAATAAATAAGTGAATAACAGAAAAACTTACTTACTCTAAGATGTTTGGGTTTTTTTGTACTAACTGAGAGCTCTTTAAGTAGACATACTGGTAATATAATTCCAGCAACTTATTTTTACTTTGGACTGATGATGCAGCATCATTGGCAAGTGGGAGTTTAGTATGTTGCTTAAGGACACTTCGACATGGTCACAAGGGTTGAGGATCAAACCCGCAACCTTTCGGTTGGGCGACTCAACCAAATGATCCCATGATGCACTGATGGCGTCATGTGATGCCGAATGTGCACATTGCAGTGTTTGCAACAGTGTATACAATGTGGTATATCCATCTGTGCCCAACCAGAAGGTTGCGGGTTTGATTCTCAGCTCTTATGACCAAGTCGAAGTGTCCTTGAGAAAGATACTAAACTGAACTTGATACTGTGTCAATTGTTGGTGAATAAGAAGATAGTGTTACAGTGCTTTGAGCACCTTGAAGATAGAATAGTGCTATAAAAGTGAATTCATTTTGACTAACTATTAAATAAGTATAACTTAACTCACTTGTGTTGCCTAAACAATAAATATCTGAGTTTTTTGCAGTCAAATCAAATACGTTGTTTGAATGATTTTATTAAACTTAAATGAATCAGTGCAATCCGTTTCCTCAAACCATTTAAGTTGAGTTGCCTGCATATATTTTTATCTTAAGGCAGCATGAACTTAAGCATGACCTTTTTTCCCCATGACATCTACTGAGTCATGTTAAGGATTTCTCAATAGATAATGTGCACATGACTTGTCTGTCACACACAAAAATTAAATGCTTCTAACAATTTCATTCGACGATGCAAAACTGCATACACACCAATGAAAGTGTAGCAAAGCCGCATTTTCGAATACAATATTGTGTCTAACGTTGTTGGGCACACTGAGACAGCCCTGTTGTGTTACTGGGAAACGAACCATCCATCTTCCTGTCGTCACTTCACTATCTTGCATTTTAGAAGCATTAACAAACAAATAAGTAAATAGCCTACACAAGTAAAGTGCTTTAATTCTGTCACTATTTAATCTTTTTAAATTGATTATCCTATTGATTATTTCATCAAATAATCGAGAAATCGCCCCTAAAAAAATTATTAAATCATTTTTGTTGTTGTTATTTCTATTTTTATTTATTATCACTAAGGTTGGACATAAATTGCATTGAGTGGATATATAGGTACTCATAATGTATTACCTTCTATATTATGTATTATTAAGCGTCAACAAAATTAGCCCATGTTAAACAGTTAACAATCGTGATTAGCATTAGAGCGCTAGCAATTACCACTTCAGGTAAGCAAACACAAAGTACCAATTAGTTCACACATACATCAATATATCTACATTACACATGTAACTTACAGATGATGCTTCAACATTATTCCATGAGTAAACAAGCGTAGAGCTAGCTGTTAGCTAAATTAGGTCAATAGTTCAGTTCCTGTTCTGTTTTCTTCTGGGAACTTTTAGTGCATGACTACCCTCTACTGGTTAAGTGATGAACACATAAAACCGAGTGGCAGGTAAAATTTTGGAATAACTAAAGCCCAAGAGCTTTTTAGGATGTTCATAACTATGACTTACTTTCCTGTGTTTTGGGGAAGCTCGATGTACTGTATTGTCTTCGAGTTTTTTTCCCCCCAGCACTTAAATTAAGTGTTGTCAACTTTTGTTGACAGGTTAACTGGAGGTCTTGTAGTCCTGAACAAAATAGTGATTTCCCAAGCTGTTTAAAACAGAAAAGGCTTACTTGTCTGAACTGAAATTACGGAAAGTCTTGACTTCATGTGCAGAACATGACATGTCACATGTTTTTGACTGTGCCGGTTTGTGATGTTTGTGTTTCAAGGAGACGAGTTCTGGGTATATCCTCGGGGATAGAAGAGATTGGCAGCCTGAGGTGGGAACTGGCCTTGTGTCTCTTGTTGGCTTGGATTCTGTGCTACTTCTGTGTTTGGAAAGGAGTGAGATCCACTGGAAAGGTAACACTCTTTATTTTTGTATACCACATGCACGCATATTAGTTTCAGAAGAAGCCACGTGATTACATTCAGATCAGAAAGCTGGCATAAAGGATAAAAGCAGTAAAGGCAAAGTGGTGGTAATCCTCTAACATTGGGATACAACCAACCGTGGCCTAGTTATGTTCTGTATAAACAAATGGATTATTACTGTGCAAGAGTTTGACTTGAGCACAGTTAAGCCCTGATCCTTTTTTTTATTAGATCTAGTGATTCTAATGTATTTTACGAATATTAACCCTCACGTGTCTCTTGTCGACAGGTAGTTTACTTTACAGCCACCTTCCCTTATTTAATGTTGGTTGTTCTGTTGGTTCGTGGACTCACTTTACCCGGTGCCATGGACGGCATAATTTTCTACCTCTATCCTGACCCGACAAGGTTGGTGGACCCTCAAGTAAGTAATAAAGCGCCAGGCCAAAATAAATAAATACCTAAATCAATCAAGTACCATGACGGGATTCCTGATCAGCTGCATAAGCTAAATCCTGTATACTATCTTAAATTCACAGATCATTTTAAAATTGTTTAACCAATGGAAAGTTAATATTTCATTCTTTGACATATGCACTCAGGTTTGGATGGATGCAGGTGCACAAGTCCTGTTCTCTTTTGGGATTTGTCAGGGAAGTTTGACAGCTCTTGGCAGTTACAACGAGTTTAATAATAATTGTTACAAGTAAGTTCCCATTTGCTTCCTGTTTTGGCTGGGCCACCATTTTCTTTCTGTTTAGCCTTTTCTGCTTCAACAATATTTTTTATTTATAGCGTGTGAAGGTCCATGTTGTGTTGTTTATAAAAAGACCGGATGTGACCTTTCAAGGTCAATGCGCTTCTAAATCCAGCTGCTCTGGATGCTGTTCAAACTGCTTCTTTTCCCTTCACAAGCCTTCATTGGGGAACTTGAGAACATCTTGGGTTGATCCACACTTGACCTTTATAGATAGATAGATAGATAGATAGATAGATAGATAGATAGATAGATAGATAGATAGATAGATAGATAGATAGATAGATAGATAGATAGACAGACAGACAGACAGACAGACAGACAGGCCATTAGCTTGATAGCTAGTTAGCTTAATAGCTAAACTGCTACCGTGATAGCTGGATGGATGGATGGATGGATGGATGGATGGATGGATGGATGGATGGATGGACGGACGGACGGACGGACGGACGGACGGACGGATGGATGGATGGATAGATAGATAGATAGATAGATAGATAGATAGATAGATAGATAGATAGATAGATAGATAGATAGATAGATAGATAGATAATCAAAAATTATGTACAGTGTGTTGTTGTTAAGTAAGTTTGCAAGACTGAATCTAATATTTTTTTCTTTGTTTTTCTCTAAGGGACACATTTTTTCTATGTTTGGTGAATGGTGGCTCGAGCTTTGTGGCTGGCTTTGCTATCTTTTCAGTTTTAGGATTCATGTCCTACGAACAAAAATTGCCAATATCCGAAGTGGCTGCTTCTGGTAAGAATCCAAATCTAACTCATGATTAATTTTTTTCATACAGAGTTATTAAAGCAATTTTTTGATGACTGGGACCTTGCTTGGGGTGCACCTGCATATCTTGTTTGGATAATAACTGTTATGTGTCTAAATACAGGACCTGGCCTGGCTTTTATAGCATATCCAAGGGCAGTAGCAATGATGCCTTTTCCTCAGTTGTGGGCCATATGCTTCTTTATCATGGTTATCCTGCTGGGTGCTGATACGCAGGTCAGTTGAAAATGCGCTTGTGGAACTTGTGGTGGGTTTCTGGTTTGTGTTAACATGTCTTTCCTCTGGTAGTTTGTGAGCTTGGAGTGCCTGATGACCTCCGTGACAGATATGTTCCCGACTGTTTTCCGGAGGGCTTATCGGCGAGAGCTGCTGCTGCTTTGTCTCTGCTCCGTTTGCTTCTTCCTTGGTCTTCTTCTCGTCACTGAGGTGAGAGCGCGGCTCTTTCCTTATCGCGTTGTTTTTGTTCTCAGTGTATTTAAGTTATCAAGCGATGGCACTGTGGCCCACTGATTTGTTTTAATGACTGCAAATGTACAGTATGTTGTGTCATGGTTTGTTGACACTAATCTCCTTCCAGGGAGGCTTGTATTTCCTTCAGCTTTTCGACCATTATGTCTGTAGCGGCAACAACCTTCTCCTCCTTTCAGTGTGTCAGTCCATAGCAATTGGATGGATATATGGTAAGTCCTTGTGGCTGTTAGTCATCATGCGTTTTCATGTCTGTTATGTTAATACAGGATGGGAGTAGATATTCAAAAGATGCAAACATTTCCCAAAAGTCTCAAAGCATCTAAACTCCAAATTAAGTTTGAACCATCCAAACACAATGTGGCAAATCATGTTTCATAAAATAAAAGCATTACACACCAGAACTAAAGCTGTATGTATTTTAAGAATTGAGGAATTTGTTTGAGAATAACATGCAGTTTTGTTTTTCAAATACAAATTAGTTTAGGGCAGTGGTCTGCATATTGTGGTACCACTAGTGGTGAGACAGCTCCCTCTAGTGTTGTGTGAAACAATTGCTGATAGAAATGTTCAAATGTTTCAGTGGCTCAATATGACAAGCCCTATTAACTTAAAAACAACTAGACTGGATATGTGTAATAAATAGCTGTTGTAGTTTTGAAAAGTCAAAAAGAACATTTTAGATATACCTAACTAAATTATTCGCATGCAATACAATAGAGGTGCATTTCTGCAACCTTATTGTAGTAGAATTCTGTAACGAGAAACGCCTTACACATGAATCACAAAAGTGGCATCATTTGTCCTTGGTGAAATGATATAGAGAAATCTATAATTCAGTTTGGACTGAATTAGTGAACTCTACATGTGATTTGGACGAGTCATAATTATTATATTTATTTTAAAAAAGCGCAAAAAAAAAAGCAAATATTCAAAATGTATCTAAAACTACTCGTCAGAAAGACTTTGTTGATACCTACAGTGTTAATTCCGGACAGTCAAACTTAGCTTTTGAATGTTCAATCATCTTGCCATAACTTAAAACCTTTTTATTCCAGCACATCTGTATTTAACTTTTCGGTTGCATACATTGGCATTTAATCTTATATAACAGTTTGGAAACATTTATTTAGGTACAATTTTTAACTTTGTGTGCACATTTTAAGTGAGACACTATTTATGTAGCATTCTATTTTCCACAGTGTAAAGTGCAGTGTTAATGCTCAAACTGTGCATTATGTTACATTGGCTTACAGTAGTGTTAAATATACCTTGCAATACAACCTCTGCATCATTTTTGATGGGTCAATTTTGCTACTTTTATTTTATTAATGTTGGTCATTATGTTGGCGAGCAACTTTTTTCTTTTCTTTTCCTTTTTTTTAAGGCTGTACTTGGTGTAAACGGTTTGATAACCCTGGTTTAGGGGAACCAGGCACATTTGTTTGCTATGTCTCAGTCGAGACACAAGCGGCATTAGTGAGCTGTTATTTTTGGCACAGACTGTATGTCCACTAAAAAAAATAAAAAAAAGGCCCACGGCCAATCGGTTTGGATAGGAAAAGTACAGGCTCTTGTATAAGTACTGTCAAGCACATCGACGACCAGCCAATCAGTGCAACAGGTAGGCGGGCGCTGCCGCCAAAAACAAACAAACAAAAAATGGTTACATACGGGTAACTTCTAATTAGCAGCCAATATGTTGAACAAAAACACGTAGAGGGGAGCGTCAAAATCCTTACCATCGAGAGAAACTTTACTTTTGCGCTTCTTTTCATGAAAAAGGGGTGTTGATTGGCAGCATCCGTGCTTTTCTCATCTGAGAACTCTGTTTACAAACCATCTACCTGACGCTGATTGGTCCGTAGTTTATTTTTTATTTTTTTTACCTCCTTTAAGGAAGGCTAGTTGTGTGGGGCTGGGGGGAGGGGGAGGGGTGATGTGTTAACGGGTGCTGGTAGTGGCAGTCATATTTGCACTCGTATCAATATTTGTATTTAGATTTAAAACCTTTATCCGGCGTCTGCCAGTTTAGTGTGCACCTGTGACCCTGGGAGAAAGAAAACTGCATTGAAAAGGAGGGGCCTTGATTTGACTTTGAATGGGCCTGCTGCCCTCTTCTGGAAAACATTGAACAATGCATCTTATCAAATACATTTCTGATCTGGAGATGTGATTTACGCAGTTTAAAATATGTAATAAAACGTATGATACAGTCAAAATATATTTGCTAAGGTACAAAAGATATAATTCTATTAAGCTTATGAGTAATTGTAAGAATGTTTATCTTGTATTTTGTTTTTTTAATCTACAGTACAAACCCCAATTTCAATGAAGTTGGGAAGCTGTAAGTAAATAAAAACAAAATGATTTGAAAATAATTTTCAATGTTCAAAATTATTAACTTTATTTTTTTATTTGCAAATATTCACAAATTTTGAATTTGATGCCTTCATAATTTTCTAAAAAATCTGGGGCTTCTTTTAACAATATTCATTAACGTTTGGGAACTTAATTGTTCTTAATTGTTGAAATTTTAGGAGCAATTATTCCCCATTCTTGATTGATGTACAACTTCAGCTGCTTAACCGTTGTCGTAATTTTTGCATTCATTATTTTGAACATTAATATTTTGTTTTTTTGAGTGGATATGTTTCAATGTAGGTGGAAAAGGATTTGCAAATAATTGTACTTAGGTTTTTATTTACGGTTTACACAATGTCCCAACTTCATTGGAATAAGGGTTTGTAATAATTTAATTAATTGACTAATTAATTTATTTAATTAACTGTATTACTTAATTTGGGGGGAAAAAAATCATGGTTGTTAACTCGTGACTAGAAGAAGACATTAAGCCCTTTTACTGTGCACACATGGGCGTCAATCCAAGTATTACAGTCCCGCGGGTCTTACCCACTTCATCTGCCAAATATTTTGTCCTCTTTTGTTCTTTCCATCACTCCTGGCTAAGCTTATCCTAGCTTGAGGGGCCATTAGATTCCAAGGAGGACTTTGCGCCCTTTAGTTGACATGCATTCATACTTTGTTCTACCTTTTTGTGAACAGGGATTTGTTAAAAACTCAAGAGGGTTTTAAGGCTTGGAGCTGAAATATATTTTGTTAGCTGCAAAACAACACAAACACACTCATCTGCTGCTTAGTTGAGTACATTTAATGAGATCCAATGCTCCAATATTTTATATATATTTTATTCTATAAGTGACAATGTTTTTTTTGTTCTTTTACTGTGGCTGTACATTAGTCTGATGTGTCGTGTAATTAGAAGTTAGCAGTTTTTACTTTCCTGGGCTGTGATTATATTATGTAAACTGCAATAATAAAATCCAAACTAGTAGATTTCTCATTTCTCTCAAGCAGGTGTACCCATTTGCTTTAGTGACACATTTTGATGGGACATGAAATTGCATTTTAAAAAGTCTGAAATATGTTTACCTTTATGTAAAGTCTTTTAAATTCGACCAATTTTCATTTTGTTTTTGATAAACAGGTGCAGATCGTCTCTATGACAACATTGAAGAGATGATAGGGTATCGCCCATGGCCAGTAATGAAGATTTGCTGGCTTTACATTACCCCTGCTGTTTGTATGGTGAGTGAAATGATGTGGAAGATGTGACTCATTTCTGTGACGACGACGACGACGACAATGAATTCAATGTATGGAAAATGTCTGAGCTTCACACTCACGAATCCAAGTCATGTAATATTTGTCTGGAGTTCTCTCACAAAGCTTCATTTTGTCATTGTTCTTCTCTCAAGCTTGAAATGACATGCTTGAAATAACATGAGAAGAGGAAGAAGGAAGAGGTGCATGAGAAGAAATTAAGGATTTAAACTGTGTGGCGTGAGGAATTTGAGAAAGGTGCTGGTGTCAGTGCCAGGTGGGTTAGGATGAAGGGAACTAAGAGAACACCGAGAAACATATTCATACTGTCTACTGTAAGTGGGTAAGAATCATGTGACTCTTATGTAACACTATTTGTGGTACATTGTGGTAATTGTTGAAAATACAGACGCACGGTAAATGCTAACCAACAAAGAATTGCCTTTAATGTGATGCCCAGCATGAGAGTGTGTGATGTTTGATTGAAATTCTTTAAACTTTATTTGTTCTTGTCTTTGATTTTTCTTAAGACACTTGTACACCTCAGGCCATAACAACTCTTCGATTTCGAACAGCTTCTGAGTATTGCGTCAAAGTACATATTGTGTGCTTTGTGTACTAATTGTGCTGATTTTAGTTCAATAGGTCATAGAATTTGAGAGTAGGCAATTTGATAAATAGTCAAATTAGCTGTTTACGTAAAATAGCTATTTTTGTAGTTTAAATACAGACTGAGTAGTGATATTTGTTTTGTAGGCGTTACCCATATCTCCACACAATAGGTCAAGGTATGGCAGTCAAGTAACAATGAGCAATATAATGTGTTGATTGTATATTTAGGACATTCTTGATTAAATTTACAGGAACCTTTCCAGCCCTCTGCCACAACTGAGGCCCACCTAATCACGACTGCAGTGATGGTGAAAGCACGCCAAATGTGTTACAGTTTTTATGTGTGTTTTTTTTTTCTTTTCTTGCTAGGGCACTTTCGTCTTCTCCTTGGTGAGGTACAAGCCTCTCAAATTCAACAAAACCTACGTCTACCCAACCTGGGCCTACGCTTTGGGCTGGTGCTTGGGACTGTTCTGCGTTCTGCTGGTGCCTCTGTGGATCCTCTTTAAAGTGACTCAGATGAAAGGCACAGTGTGGCAGGTATGTGTTTGGTTGCATTTCATCTCAAATTTGGGCAAAAATGGTTTGAAATTCTTTCCTGTTCACAATGGTAAAATGTGCAGGTCTCTGAAACAAATAGGGTTTCGTATATTGGGGTAAATTGAGTATAGTAGTAAATAAATTATATTTTTGGAGGGTCCGATTCAGGGAAATTGGATCACTTCCTTAAGCGGTATGCTTCCGTAGTCATACAATACAACCAAGCGTCCGAAAGCCTGTCACTGCCAATGTTAGCCTGGAATGAGCAGCACGCGGTGGTTGCCTTGGCAACATACAGGCTTGCCAAAAATGACCCCACACTTCCCTGGTTTGGCACTGCCTCCACTGGTGACACAGGAATGATTAAAGCTCCACCAGGCCTTTTGTGGCCCAGCTGGACTAAACCAAAGAACCTGCACTCCTCTGGTCCCACTGCTGCACTGCGCCAGGAACAAAACAAAGCACCAAAACTCAAATGGGTTACTAGAAAAATAGCCCACCCTAAATTCCATTGAGTTATTTCAACCTCATGTACTTGATTCTTTTTGACGTCCCTAACTTGCACTAATTTGTAGCATCGCTTGCGTTTTTAAAAAGTTCTGTCTGTTCTATTTCATAATTAGCTCCTCTTCATTCCAATATAGCCTGCATTACGATCTTGTGTGAATTTAATAATCATGTGAGTGACAAAGCTGACTGTAATTGCTGGGTTTTAAAACATGCTGCGCTAACATAATTTTTTTTTAATCACAGCTGCAGGCAAGTTAAACATTCCAGAAGAAGAAAAAAAAACATTTACTTCATATTATGTATCATCTGCTGTTGGCCATGCGTGTATTATTCATGTATTTTTTGCAGTAGTTTTAAATCTGAAAAGGGAAAGGTATAAAGAGTAAATCTAGGATTGCATATGAATGCACTAAAGTGCTTTCACTGAGCTGAAATGCTGCCCAATTAAGTGGATTTGAGGATTATAATGCTGGTTAAAACAACAAGGTAACTAGTATGCCCTCTAGTGGCAATTAGTAAAATTTATGCTTTGTTAGTATAGTTTGGTATTTAGCAAAGGCAGTGCGGATGGCAAGTGGTTGGCATGACCGCATCACAGATTTGAGGTTTGGCGTTCAAATTTCAGCTCCGGGATTCCTGTGTGGAGTTTGCTGGGGTTTTGGTACTCCGGCTTCAAAAGCTCAAAGGTGCTCGAAAGCTACCTGTGTCCACGTTTCAGTCCGAGAAAGCCGTGACAGAGCGTGAGAAACATGAGAACGGGATGGGCCGGGAGGGTACATACTGTTATCCACAGGTCAAACCGTAGAGCACCTTTGAGTCTCAGCTGCCACTTGACGTGAGAGACTGTGAGAAAACATAGCAGAAATCCAACACCACACACCACTTTGGGCAAAGGATGCAGCCAAGGCCGCTAGGAACGTCATGTAAACGTATACAGTCTTATAGTCCAAAGCCCGGCAGCCACTTGGCACCATGCTTGGAAAAATCACCGGAGGACACTTAGCTAATAATGTGAGAAGTTGCAGGTGAGAGCTCGATCCCTACAGGCAAGTGGCTTGACAAAACATTCTGTGTTCCACCAATAATTTATACTGTCTGAAACGCAACTCAACTCACCATTGTTATCTGCATTAGTCAGATCCTGGTAGTTAAGTAATCATTTAGTCAACAAAATACGAAGAGCAATTTAATCATGATAACACTTCTGCAGCTGGGCGCTCCCTCAAAATCTGTAGACTAAGCACAAGCCAAACTACCCGTAAACTGTCAAACTCGGCCCCCACCTCTCCTCAACCCTTGCACTCAACACCGGCACTCCACAAGGTTGTGTATTGAGTCCCCTTGATTTCCCTTGCACTTCAACTCATTACTCTAACACCAAGTTTGTGAATGACATCACCATGGTTAGACTCATCTCGACTACAGTAAAGGGGGGGGGGGGGAGTTGGAGGGGGGGGGGGCTACTACTATTTTGGACTTGTGAAAAGACAGAGTAGACCTGACCCCAGTTGGCAAAAACGTTGACTGCAATGACTGATTCCTATTCCATCCGAGGATATCTGACTATGCTTTTGCTGATCTTGACACTGTGCACTTTTGTGGCTGTTTCTTGTCTTCACAGAATATCAAACAACTTTGCCATCCAGAAAACAAGCCCCACAACTCGGCAAAGCAACCTGAGCAATACCCACTGAACCCCAGCAAATCTCTGGCACCTGCTGCCAATGAGTACAAGGAAAGCGGTGGAGTTGAAATGGAGGTGCAAGTATGAGACCATGAACATTTTCAAGAAAGTTTTGCAAGCTGTGTGGGTTTTAAGTTCTTGTGCCACTAGACGAGACATCTCTTAACATGTCTCCATTTATTACTTAGTGGTTCTTGCATCTAAATAGTTAAGGTTCACTTAAATCATTTTCATGTGTCATTATGCCAATAAACAGACGGGAACATTTTCCTTCGCTAGGTGTCAGGATAACGGGTGCTGCAGTAATGTTCTCATAAGAATTGCTTTTAATTTTTATTTTTTTAATAAAGGAATTGTCCTAAAATTGAAGCACAAGATTATATATTTACAGTAGTTACTTTGTAGCAAGTAACACCCAAAATGTGTTTTTGCTACTTAAATTTCACTTTGACAAATAACAAAATTCTTGTGAGAACAGACTCAACTCCCTAATGATTGTTTTGTTTTTCCAGCGCGTCATCACTGCCAATTTGTTGTGTTAGGGTGCAACTATTTGCACAGTTTGCATCGACCATATCAGTTGGCTGGGATTTTAAACCCTTAATTTACACATTTTCATATATGAAGTCAGATTTTTGGTACCAAAAACTTGTCTTAATGGACTCTATGCACGCACTAATTCCACGTTTGGGATACGTTTGCCTTGCTAACTTCTAGCGATGACAATGACAGCATCAAACTCTTCCAAGTGTACTCGCTGTCTGTTGGAATTACGCCAATTTACCATAAATGACGTATTACAGAACATTTCTTATTGTATTTTTAACTGCTTCACTATCGGCAAAGTGATCAAAGCCATCCTTATCTGATTCAATGAGATATTTTTTGCAGTTTCACATGCCATCTTTGAGACGCTCAATTTCCAACTCAACTTTTTTATAGGCTACAAAAACAACCACAACTGTAACAAAGTGCTGTTCAGAAAGAGTGAACATAAATAAGATAGAAAGCCTTTATCGTACCTGTATGGTGCAGGTGCAGTGAAATTAAGGTTATGAAAACAAAGAAGACAACCAATAATAAGAGTGACAAGCACGCCAGGATGAGGATCATTGTTCCCACGGCTTGAGATTTTCTCGATCCCTGTGACGGGAGCCAAGCGGCACTGAGCAGAAAGCGAGTTGGAGCTTCAACAGTGGCCGATTAATTGTTACTATGATGAAATTGTCTCACCAAATGTATAAACTTTCCATCTTTTTTGTAATACGGACTTATTGGTAAACGTGTTCAAATAAAAAGCTGAGTTGAAAAGCTGAACATATAACGGCTGGTTTCAACAGATTTGACGACGACTTTTGATGACTTTTTCCACCAAATTTCCACCTTGGAAAGCACCAGCACAATTTGTCAGATAACAACTACAAACACAAGTTAAAACTCTACGTAGCTCATCTGAGATGGACTGACGTGAAGTGGAAAAGTGTGCTGCGGTGTGACGAGTCCACATTTCAAATCGTTTTTGGAAATTATGGACATCATGTCCTCTGAGCCAAAGAGGAAAAGCACAAAAATCCAGCATTTGCGATGGTATTGGGGGTGTGTTAGTGCCTTTGGCATGGGTAACTTGCGGTCTGTGATCGCATTAATGCTGATGCTGAATATATTACAAAAGCCTATGTTATCACACTTTTTAAGTATGAGGTTATTTTCCCTCCAGATTGCGTCCTAGTAGCTTGAAACATGCGGAGACCGGAAACTCTAATCTTTCCCCTGGAAATGCTCAATGTGTTGCCGTGCATATGGTCCATTGTCGAAACAAAAATGTGAATAGCTTGTTGCATTAGAATCACTCAAATGTACAATTTTTGATTAAGATCATAAATCCAACCCCTTATCATAAATCTCCCCATCTCTCTGCCTTTCAAATGTTTACTGAATGAACATAGTGTTCATTTCTATTACTACCCTCAGCAATATATTTATCCTGTTACTGAATTATTCTTAAAACATGCTTTTTATTTGGCTATTTTAACATTTATATGTTGTCTTTGTCTGTCCACTCTAAGATGTATGGTAACTGTGTTAGAAACCGTTTCTGTCCAATTACATACTCATTTACATATACATACAATGCATTTTATGTATGATTTGCTTTCACCTACTAAGTTTGAGAATACTAAAACCATTAAAATAATGTTGTGCACACAATAGAAAAGGTGTTGATTTAGAGGTTGCAGGGCATTGCTCTGACTTGACTGCAGTCAAACCCAAGGCCAATCATTTGATCTTTTGTCCATAAAAATGTCTTACTCTAAATGCTGCATAACAAATACAATCAAAGACAAGACTACAGAGTGAAATATGTTTTTGAAATGTAAGAATAAAATGTTAACAAAATGTGTGTATTTTGGAGATAAAAAAAGAAGTGTAAAACATCAAATATCGTGCAAGTCCCGACCTGTCGTATTGATATGACAGAAGGAAAGTCTTATAAACAGCAGTCACGTACAAACCCCAATTACAATGAAGTAAAATACAATGATTTGCAAATCCTTTTCAACCTTTATTCAACCAAAATGCACTGCAAATACAAGATATTTCATGTTCTAACTGATGAAGATTGTTGTTTTTTTGTAAATATTAAATCATTTTGAATCTGATGCTAGCAACATGTTACAAAAAAGCAATAAAAGCCTGTAAAAGTTGAGAAATGTAAAAAAAACTCAACTGTAGTACCTTCCACAGTTGCCAGTTGACGGGGACGGGTGTCATGGTTGAGTATAAAAGGAGCATCACTTCAAGGCTTAATTGTTCACAAGCAAGGCTGGGCAGGGCAAAGTTCATGTTGTCATGTCAAGATGCACATAAACAACACGTCCGACTTTGAATGCCCGCTCCCTTCTATCCCTTAAACGGTACTACCATGCAAAACCCATATACTGTATCAACAACACCCAGAAAGGCCGCCGGCTTCTCTTCGGTCCAAGCTTTCATCTTGGATGGAATGACGTGAATTGGAGAAGTGTGCTGTGTTCTGACGAGTCCACATTTGGTTTTGGAAATCATGGAAGCCCTTTCCTCAAGAGCGAAAAAAAAGAACATTTTGTTCAGCATTTGTGAAGGTATGGGGTGTGGTAGCAACATATCCGAGGAGTATTTCCGCAAGCCATATTCTGCTTGTTACAACAGTGTCGCTTCATAGTCAAAGAATGTGTACTACACTGACCTGCCAGCAGTCTGTTCTTAATTGCAGTTGTGAATTACCTGCATTTACTGCATACAATACACCTTTTTTTCCGGCATTTACAGCATAGCACACACCTTTTTTTCCGGAATCAGTGGTCTGGCTGAACAAAAAAAAAGTTGAAGTATCATCATGTGTGACGAGACTCATCTCAGTAACCAGCTGTAGAAATAATGTTTTGCTTTTTCTTTGGCTTTTCTGTTTCACGTATTTTGTGCATCCATCACAGAAGTGTGCGATGGTGAACATAGAACACGAAACAGAACTTATGGCAATGTAGCAAAGCACAAGCATAAAAAAACAACAACTAAACATGCAGTTTTAATGTGAAGAGTTTCACCGCCCAGCAATTTCACTGTGAATGTCATCACCGCGCCATGCCTCATCAGAGTTAATGGTGAGTACACAATTTGTTGCTTTTCAGTTTTGCTATATGAATGCAGTGGTTGACCTCTTTTTACAGTTGTACATAACATTAAAAAAAAAAAAAAAAAGTTCACTCGCATTCAGCACTCTCCCAAATTCATCCATCACGTCATCAAAGGGTGAGTAGATTTATTTTATTTTGTGTAATACAGTTATTCACTTCTTTGTACATTTGAGTGACGGTTAATAATGTTGAAATACTAGTTAATAAAAGTTTTATGTTGGCAACAGTTTGACCCTGTTTGTCTGCCTGATCGCACTCATATCAATATGGTTGCCTGGAACACCACCTGTGTATATTACAATACAGTACTTAATCATATATGATTTCATATATACCACTGGATGAAATAGTGAAGTTTGTGGGAAAAAAAGCAGTGTGCATTCACCACAAGATTAATTTGTACCACCCTGCTAGAAGAGTGGTTCCGACCTGCAAATTTACATTTTATACTACTGAAAGTGCGCTAACTCGTAGCCGATCGGCCACGGATGGCGCAGCAGGTCAGCAAAAAAAAAAAAAACGGGAGAGCAACAAAAGGATTGGCAGTCCACGGATTCACTTTATTAAGCCGAAAGAAAAACAATGGGCTCGGCGCCACCACGCGTTACAATAATCGCAGGCTTCCACGGCTTCAAAAACATTCACCTCCGAAAACGAAAAGGTCTAATGAGACCGTAAGTTATCAAATACCGACAAGGCATCGTCTTAACCCTCCTCAACGTCCTACCAAACCCTTCAATTTCCTTACATGAAAAAAAGAAGAAGGTCGATAAGGCTCTTAGAAGTATTCCACATCACGTTCCACTACAAGAGAATACACGGATCTGAACACGGCGACCAATAGAAAGGCATTGGATAACGTCACTTTTGAGCATTATTATATCAGTGGCTTGTGTAATATTACACAACAGCCGTTACAAAATCAATATGCCGTACAACCTCTCAGCTTGCGTAAAACCGGCTGAAATAAATACGATAAAAATTAACCCCCAAAACTCATGTTTGAATACTATTACTTTTTATTTATTTAACCTGGTGGTCTCATTGCATCCGCCTGCTCTTTTCTGCAGACCTTAACGAGCAGCATTAAAACATAAAAAACAAAAGTTTCACATTTTTAAACGTCAGGGAAAGTGCGGGGAAGCATTTATTTCCCAAGTTCTGTCCTAAAATTAATTGATAAAAAAAAAAAGGAGGACTCCCCTCATTATAATTCATTTTAATTAGTACCATGGACAGAAAATGTTGCTTCGAGTTAAATAATAACAATAATAATTGTAACGTTGTTTTTCTATAGGTTTTTCGTTCGTTCGAAATAACCTTGACACATCCAGTCATGAAATTTTTTTTGCGGGGGGGGGGGGGTTGGGGGGAATCACCTTTCTAGAGGTCCCCCTTGTGGCCAAACCGCCATAGCATATATCTATTACATAGCTCCGTTATGAGACAGTTCCCCATCCAGTCCAACCTCGAACCACCAAGAGTCAATTGCATCTCTCCACCAGCACTCGGCAAGCGGCATGGCAGACTCGCTTGGAAAACTGTGCTATGTCTCTTCTTCAAAGACGTCTCCACAAACACTCGAGGAGCGTGGCAAATGGGCCACCAAAAGCGAGTTCATCCTGTCAGTGGCTGGCGCAATTATTGGACTTGGGAATGTTTGGAGGTTTCCATACTTATGCTACAAGAACGGCGGTGGTAAGATGTACTGTTTGTTTGTTTGTTTGTTTGTTTGTTTGCTTGTTTGTAATCCTGTAGTATAACGCCTATAGTGCACTATCCGTGCGCCTTTTTGGACCGCATTGTGTTGCTTTGGCTTCACTGTATTTTATTTATTGTGATGCGCGCGCGAGTTTTTCTCAATGGGGAAAGTTTATCCCGCTTTTAGTCAGCCGAACAATGCGTGAGTAAAAGTAAACTATAGCCTCTGCCAAGTCCCTGGAAGCTACCCCCTGCATTACTAATCTTCCCCGTGTCCCCTCTACTTCACATTTGATGCAAAATGCATTTGACAGCTTGTAAAAGACAAAGAAAATAACGTGCCACACGTGCAAAAAGTCACATTCTTGGCTGGACCCCCACTTTTTAATCCCATACAAAAGATTTGCTATCCTGTAACGTGAGAAGTAATTGTGTTTTCACGCACACAAAAACTTGTCCACCAAACGGTAACTGAGCTGATTTAACTTTTTGGGTTGTTGTTGTCTTGCAAAAATTCAGTTTATGTACAAGAGGTGAGTTGTAATAGTTTGTGTGTGTGTGTATATATATATATATATATATATATATATATATATATATATATACACATTAGTGAGGCGTGCGGCGTAGCAACAGCAGATGCACATGCCTCTTTGACGGACATGAGCGTTCTTTATGATGTGTCAACAACTGACCATTTACTACCCCTTGAGATGGGGATAAATTATCAGTTGTTGCCATCGAAAACTGTAGTAATGAAAGTAGACTACACGCGTATTCATCTATTTTTGTCGATAAGGTTGAAGGCATGCAATACTGGCTGTTACATCAATGACTTGCTGTTAAATCATTTGATGTATGCAGATGATTTGGTGGTTTTTAGTCCAAGTACTGCTGGGTTGCAACAATTGCTTAACACCTCTGCGCATGCTCCGGCTTGGAGCGTGACATCAAGTACAATGCAGCTAAAAGTATAGTCATGATAATGTAGAACAAGAGGGGACAAAAGTATATTTCCTGTCTTTTACCTGGCTAATATTGTGCTTGAAATGTGCTCACAATGAAAATGAGGGTTGGCAACCCCCCCCCCCCCCCCCCAAAAAAAAACAAAACTTTTTTTTTTATGTTGACCTCGAGGAATATGAAATCAGATGAAAAATCCACCTGTTTTAGGGGGCGGCCATTTTACCACTCGATTGAAAATGACAACACAGTCAGGTAACGATCAATCACGGTTCACCTATTTTCTGAGTTTGGTCATGTGACGTTCACAAACTGAGTCTTGATTGGTCGTTACCTAAGCCCTGTGCAACTGCGATGTCGTTTTTAATTAACAGCAAATGGCCGCCCTCTAAAATAGGTGGATTTTTCAGCTGATTTCATATTCCTCGAGTTCAACGTAAAAAAAAAAAAGTTTTGTTTTTTTGTTTTTGTTTTTGTTTTTGTTTCATTAGTTTTTCTGTCTGCGCATCTAGCCTTTTTTTTTAACGCATCAGAATTTCCACACTTCTTCCTATCCACACTTATTACACACCCACCCACCCAGTGGCATGCCACGTGAAGGAGAGATTTCACAGCACCCCCCCCCCCACCACCACAGTTGATGCAAAAATATCAATGGGCAATGAAATGTGTCTTAAGTGCAATATGATGTTTAACCTTCATTGGGATTAACAACTTCTGATGTGTGTAAGAGGAAAAGTGCCTAAAGACCTTGTCAAATAAATTCAGCAATTGTTTTTAAACACATCCATCCATTCATTATCTGAACCGCTCATCCATAATTACATATCCCGGGCTGCAGGGTGGATGTGTGGTTAAGTTTTCAGGAAAAACAAGTTGCAGAAAACATCTCCGCCTGCTGATTCTTTATACCTTGGCTTGCAGGAGCATTCTTCGTTCCATATGTCCTGTTCCTTGGGACTTGTGGTATCCCTCTATTTGTTTTGGAGACAGCTCTGGGCCAGTACACCAGTCGAGGGGGAATCATGTGCTGGAGGAAGATCTGCCCCTTGTTTGAAGGCAAATGACCTTTTCCACTCCAAAAAAACATGAGAAGAAAAAGACAGAGGAAAGCATTTTAACATACGTTGTTATTTTCAGGCATCGGATACGCCGGTCAACTCATCCTTTTCTATGGATGCATCAGCTACATGGTCATTTTAGCTTGGGCCTTTCTCTACCTGTTCTCGTCTTTCTCCAGAGTGATGCCATGGGCAACATGTGATAACGCATGGAACACAGGTAGTGAAATTGGCCTCATCTGCATTGTTTCATTGTGTTGGAGTGCTGATAAAAATGGAAGGTCTGTCTTAACAATATGTTCATATTTCAGACTCTTGCGTCGTATTGAGCAACTATAGTGCCAATTGGACTTCCAACATGAACAAATCGTCCTCTGTTGTAGAATTTTGGCGGTAAGTGTGTCGATATATTTTTTTTAGATTATTTGGCCTGTAAGAGACATGAATGTCAGCCCAAATATGATGAACTCATTCACCGCCATTGACAACTATAGACGTCAAAAATTCATGTGAACTTTTTCTATTAGTTTAACGGGTTTTTTCCATTTCATTTTTAATGAAAACCTAGAATTTTGGGGGGATTTATTTACAACAGATATCAAATTTGTGATTAATCGTGAGTCAACCATTGAAGTCACGGATTAATTACGATTACAAATTTTAATTGTCTGACGCCCCTTATTTTTAAGATTTTTTTTTAAATTAGGGGCATCAGGCGATTACATTTTTTAATTGTGATTAATCACATGACTTCACTAGTTAACTAACGATTAATCACAAATGTTATATCTGTTCTGAATGTACAATAAAAAAAAATCTAGCTAAATTCTATACTTTTGTTAGCAAAAGTGGAAAAAAATGTTAAACTAATAGAAATAGTTCAAATGAATTTTTGACGTCTATAGCCGTCAATGGCAGCGAATGAGTTAAGCATGGCTACCCACCATAGAATATTATTCTATTCCTACCTAACACTTCATTGGTGCTTACAGACGACGCGTGCTAAACATATCTCCTGGCATCGAGGTCTTGGGAAAAATCCAATGGGAGCTTTCTTTGTGCCTTCTTCTTGCTTGGGTCATCTGCTACTTTTGTGTCTGGAAGGGGGTGCGATCCACCGGGAAGGTAAGAAAGACAGAACACTACGAATATTGACCAACATTCAATCCCTGGTGTTTTTACAGCACAGCCTCTAAAGTCGAATACAATCTCCTCTGTGAGAGAGTGGACTTAGCAGTAGTTCTAAAGTCAAAGATAGGTAGTCAATAATAATAATCATAATTTGTGTCTAAATTCTCACCTGACTTGGAAGCACACTGTCTCCTTACAACTGTCGTGGCCTGCGCTTGGGGCGGAGTGCAGAGGCAATAGCTCGCTGGGTTGCTGTGGAGCACCTGTTGAGTCAACGTGACGTGCTGGGTTTGCGAGAGACATTTTTGACTAAGCAGGACTTGGAAGGTTTGGATTCAGTAAATCAGAACTTTCATGGGACTGGAGAGTCTTGTGTGGACATCGGGGATGGGATACACTGCAAAAACTAAAATCTTAAGTAAGATATCATTTCTTAAATTTAACCTAAATTTGTTTATTTTGATTTGACAAGTTTTTTTTTTCTTTTTTTTTACTTAAAATGAAATTGTCAGGCAAGATTATTGTGCTTATTTTAAAATACTTATTACTTAACTCATTCACTGCCATCGACGTCAAAAAATAATTTGAATTATTTCTATTAGTTTAACATTTTTCCCACTTTTGTTAACAAGAGTATGAAAACCTAAAACAAAAAATTGTACATTTAGAACAGATATAAAATTTGTGATTAATCTTGAGTTAACTAGTGAAGTCATGCAATTAATTACGAAAAATTTTAATCGCCTGCACCCCTCATTTTTAATCATTTTCTTCTTCTTTTTTTAAAGTATTTTTTTAAATAATCTTTTCTTTTTTTTTTAAAGAAAAAGAAAATATAAAAAATTAGGGGTGTCAGGCGATTACATTTTTTAATCCTAATTAATGCCATAACTTCAATAGTTAACTCACGATTAATCACAAACTTTATATCTGTTCTAAATGTACAATAAATAAAAATCTAGGTTTTCATACTCTTATTAACAAAAGTGGGAAAAAATGTTAAACAATAGAAATAGTTCAAATGAATTTTTGACGTCTATAGCCGTCAATGGCAGTGAATGAGTTTATTACCTTATTTGATCAAGCAGTCTTGGCATTGAGTGTTAACAGCCAGTTTTAAGTAATGTGAGGATTAAAACAAGCATTTGCCACATTTTAAGATGACAACTAACCAACATCAAAGGCCCTAAACTGGGGTTTCATCAATTGTCCTATCTTAATAGGCTTGCATTTATAAATTAGTTTGTTCAGGATAATACTTTTTTTGTTTAATGTGTTTATTATTGGTGATTTGAATTCAGATATTGCAGACACGACATCAGTCATTGCTAATGACTTGCACCAGTTTTGTGAGGATAATGGTTTTATACTGTCAACTAATGCCTTCTTATATAATATTGGTCAGATCCTTTACTTGGGTCAAAAAAATTGGTCATTTTTTTTGTAAAACAACTCAAAAAGTTGGGTCAAATTGACCCATAAAGTGGATCGGTCCATTTTTGATCCATAACTGGGTTACTTTTGACCCAACTGTTTTTCGAGTTTGTGTAGGGATATGTTGTCAAAGTGTCGCTAAAGTCAAGTGAATCTTTTCAAAAAGTAAAACATAAAAAGAACGGACGGCCAGGATGGAATGCACATGTGGCCAAATATTTTCCAAAAGCTTCTCAGGAGTGGTTTCTGGCAGGAAAACCGAGGGATGGGCCAGTATATGAACAGAAACGTGTCGATAACATCTTAGAGCCAGCAATACAGTCGATTGTTCAACTGTCTTCAGCATGAGTCTTATGAATCCGTATGATGTTGACCATGCAGACGTAATTACGCCAAATGAAATCCACAAAGCAGTTACTAAACCGGTTGATAAGAAGGTATGTGGGCAGGATAGGGTTACAGCTGAACAACTAAAGTTCACAAGTGCTAGGCTCGCACCTCTGCTCTCCATCTGCCTTACAGTTTTCCTCCTTCATGGGTTCTTACCTGACCTTAATGTTGACTGCATTATTGGTTCCTGTCATAAAAGATCAAACTGGGAAGGTCGGCAATCTGACAATTATAGATCGATAGCTCTCGCCGGCTTTGTGTCAAAACTTTTGGAAACAATCCTCTTGGACAGGATATCACCATTGATCAAACCTACAGATAATTCTAAAATTCAAACGGCAAAACTCTACAGTTTTTATTAGACGCTTCTAAAGCATTTGATAGGGCGAATCACCGAAAGCTGCTAATGCGGGTTAAGTGGGGGAATGCTGTGTCTGCCCCATTAAGGGTCAGCAATGGAGTCAGGCAGGGTGGGATTTTGTCCCCAATCTTATTCAACCTGGTCATGTAAAATGGTTGTTTTGCTGGAAATTTGCTTGTGAATCATTTATTGCATGCTGACGATTTAGTTGTGTTTAGCCCGAGTTCTGCTGGCCTGCAGCAGCTTATTAACATCTGTGCAGACTATGGTGAGCTGTTTGACATCAAGTACAGCACGACTGTCTTCTTAATGTGTAACTGTATTTTTTTTTTTTTTAATCTTTGTATGTTTTATTTTTATTAAATTAAAAAAAAAAAATTTATTTAGTTTTGCTTGTTTAGTTTGTTTTTAAGAGTGAACCCTAAAGAAAAACAAAAAACAAGAGTGGACCCTGCGTCTAGAATAAAATTGAATTTAATAATAATAATGATAATGATAGTAATAATAGTATTAATAATAATAATAATAATAATAATATTTTTTTCAATGTTTTTGGAATGTCTGCATTCAGTTTTATCCCATAAACGTAAAAATTAAAAAAATAATAATAATTAAAAAAAGACAAAAAATGAACATCAATGTTTTTTTTCACAGGACAGCGACGATATACACAATTGCCCATGTACTTGATTATTGTACGTGATATTGACAGCAACTTGAATTTCAAAACAGATGTCAAGGGACTGATCTGTGAAAATAAAAAATGACTTTAGGGGGGGGACACATAAAGTGATGCAGCCGGTCGGTTACGGCCCCCCCGAGCCTTGAGTTTGACACCTGTGATTAATTTCCAGCTTTCTCTTATTGAAAAACAAACAAACAAAAATACATAACAATAAAAAACTCTTAGGTTTGTATCTCATTGAGCGGCAAAGGCTCGTGAGGGTGTGCGCACGTAATGAATGCCAGGATTCGTTCAAGGTCGCAAACCGGCACAAAGATGTTCGTCACACGGTTGCTTTTGCAACCATTAAAACGGCTTGTGACCATGAAAGAACCTTGACCAAAAAAAACCACTTGTGAGCCTTCGCCGGCGCCGCTCCGTAAGATGCGTGCTTGAGTAACTTGACTATATGAAAAGAGTATAACCACGGGAGACGGGAGGTATGTATGCTAACCATGGGTGGTGGAGGAGTTATGGTCCACGTGTACCGAGGCCCGGCCAACAATTTGTCCCCCTGCTGTTTCAACGTGATGGCCTCACTCTGGGTGTGACCAAACTCTCCAGCTTGGACACAACAATAATTGTGTCGCAATTTGCCAAATGTTAGATACTGCATACAAAAAAAGTCACGACTGGATATAACGACTTTGCTGTTTAAGTTTTTATTTAAGCGGTGAGATGTTCGGGGGGTCGTCCCTGCATGACTTCTTTTGGAAATAATAACGTGAGATGGCTTCATTTTTCAGTATCCTCAAGGAGCCATAAGTATATGAGAGCTGCCAAGAATATAAGCTGCATGGATATTGTTTTGGATGTGGAAATGTGTCACACACACAACAACAAAAAAAAGCGTATGTATGTTGTATACATATAAACCTTTTCGCACTCTCATGTGACTTGGGGAAAAGTTGCGCTCGGTGGGGGGGGGGGGGGGGGCTTGGCTCCCACGTAGGGCGGGGGGGGGGGGCTTGGCTCCCACGTAACTTGAACTGCAGTTCAGAATCAGATGAGCTCAACTACAGCTAATAGGCAATGCTTCACTTCCACAAAGCTACATTTTGTGTGCCAAAGGGATCGACGGATGGAATCTGCTTTAGATAAAAGTATCCGTGTGCTTTGAGAACAGTTTGTTCGTGCTGATGCTTGTCAAAACAGGAATGGCAGACACTGGAGCTGCTCATTCACTGTCTGGGCTGAGCTGTATCAACATCAGCGGATACAAACATGGTAAACACAGGCAGAACCCCCCCCCCCTCTCCTCCCCCCTCGTTAGTCCTTGATACTGTATGTAAAACGCCTTGCTGTTGAAAGTATCAACTCGCAGATTATTGTTTTTTAAACCCTTCATTCGTCTATTTAGGCTACCTACTTCACAGCAACGTTCCCCTTCGTCATGTTAGCGGTGTTGTTTGTCAGAGGAATGAGCCTTCCCGGGGCCCTGCATGGCATCAAGTACTACCTGTACCCCAATCCCGCACGTCTCGCTGATCCACAGGTATTAAATTAAATACATTTGTTGACACTCACAAAAAAGGCACAGGCTTCATTTTCTTTATAAATGCTGCTGTACATTGGGAATAGGTGTGGATGGACGCCGGAACACAGATTTTCTATTCCTACGCCATTTGCTTGGGATGTCTTACCACACTTGGGAGCTACAACAAGTACAATAACAATTGCTACAGGTGAGCATTTTTTTTTTACATGACCACATTTTACGAAAGTTGACGAGCGCCATTCTGACAAAAAGACTGTTTGTCCTTGTGAAACCAAACACTGTTTCTTAAATGTGAAGCCACCCCCCCCACCCCCTTCCCTAAAGTCTAAACACGGTATTATTGTTAATATTGCGTTAGTGGAATATGAGTTTAATCCAGCAGTTTTTAATCACTATCAGAAGGCGGCCATTTTGCCACTTGCTGTCAAGTGAAAATGACATCACAGTTGCTCAGGTTTCCGGTAACAACCAATCACAGCTCAGCTTCAGAAGAAAAGGTCAGCTGTGATCGGTCGTTGCCTGAATGGAGGGTACTGCATGCCTAGGTGGCGCTATTGAGTGATTCTTTTTTTAAGTCATTCACTGCCATAAGTACATAAAAAAAAAAGATTATTAAAAAATTAGGGGCGACAGGCGACAATTTTTCTTGAATTGTAATTAATTGTATGACTTCACTAGTTATTTATTTATTCAATTTTTAAAGAAAAGATTAAAAAAGAAAATAAAAGATTATTAAAAAATTAGGGGTGACAGGCGTGTAATT
This sequence comes from Leptonotus elevatus, assembly GCF_054856555.1. NCBI lineage: Eukaryota > Metazoa > Chordata > Actinopteri > Syngnathiformes > Syngnathidae > Leptonotus > Leptonotus elevatus. The sequence goes on along the minus strand of NC_141248.1, from coordinate 15,621,662 downwards.
AATCGCATGACTTCACTAGTTAACTCACGATTAATCACAATTTTTTATATCTGTTCTAAATGTACAATATTTTTTTTTCTAGGTTTTCATCCTCTTGTTAACAAAAGTGGGGAAAAATGTAACTAATATAAATAGTTAAAATGAATTTTTGACGTTTATAGCCGCCAATGGCAGTGAATGAGTTAATGTTGTTTTTTTTGTTGTTGTTGCATTTTTCAGTTGGATATCATTAGTTCCACTTTTCCTTCTAAATGAATGGACGGTACTGCATGCCTTGGTGGCGCTATTGAGTAATTTATATTTTTGCATTTTTCCATTGGATATCATTAGTTCCACTTTTCCATCTAAATGAATGGCGGGTACTTTAAGATAAAAAAAATTCCATATAAATTCAACTTGCTCAAAAATCTACGCCTCCCAGGTTCAAGTGTCCTTTTTATTCATTTATCTTTCAACTACAATTAATACTTTGTAAATTTCACAAAATGTGTCTTTCAATTTACTTCATAAGCATTCAGCTAATTAACTCGTTTCCTTTTGCAAAGATCACATACCTGATTAAAGTTATCATTTTCAATAACGTGAGACACTGTTTTGTCCGGCACAATAATTGATCAAATATGGTTATAAACTTGATTTGTACAATGCAATTATATTATTTGTCAGTGATTTAAATTTTGTGTTAATATGATTTTGTGGCCATAAAAAAGTGACTCTTTCTGATTTTCAGAGACTCCTTCTTTCTTTGCTTGCTGAACAGTGGGACCAGCTTCGTTAGTGGCTTTGCCATTTTCTCAGTTCTGGGCTACATGTCCCAAAAACAGGGTGTGGACATCGCCTCTGTAGCTGAGTCAGGTATGATCTCACCAGGCTTACATAACAAGCACAAGACTGGCAGCCTCTGTTCGAACCACATGCTGGTTTGATTTTGCAGGTCCAGGTCTTGTCTTCATTGTGTACCCACAAGCAGTGAGCCTCTTGCCATGGCCTCAAGTGTGGTCCGTGTGCTTCTTCACCATGATTATCCTGTTGGGAATCGACGGTCAGGTCAGTTGAAGCCGCTGTGAGATTCCCACGCAGTTTATTCAGACATGATCGTTTATGAAGTTGGCTGACCGCTTTGTCCTTTTATCATGTCTCAGTTTGCTGGACTTGAAAGCATCATGACCTCTATCACGGATATCTACCCTTCCCAGATCCAAAAAGGATACCGCAGAGAGCTCATTTTGTTGCTAATCACAATTTTTTGCTATCTCTTTGGCAACTTCTTGGTGTCTCAGGTAAGAATTCAGTGTACTTACTTAACTGTAATGTCATTGAGGATCTAAACATCATTTCCATAAATTATTTTTTGACTTTTTAATAGTACAACGTATTTACTAAGGATGTTTTGGTACAGTTGAATACACTGCAGCCATACACATACAAAAAAAAATCCTCATCAGGTCACTTGAAACTCAAGACACTGCCGCTTGCCAAAATCCACAGCAATATTTTCTTGCCAGGATTCCATTTTGTTTATGCGCTTCAAGTGCTGCAAGGTATTTATTTGACAGATTGGCCCTTGTGTACATGGGTAATGCAACTTCGCTGAGTTCGTATGTGACCCGAGTATCACTATGTTTGCCCCGCCCAATTAAGGTCTGTGCAACAGGGCAGCTCCTGATGTAGGAATGGGATACCATCCCACAGCAAAAATGGGACTGGGCTGGCACAAGAGTGAATACAATACCCACATGATGATTTTTGGCACATTTTGGTGGGCTTATCCACACATTTAGCAGTGTTGGTCATTCCTCAAATGCACAATACTTTATGCGTTGTCCCTTGTTCTAAAAGGGCTTTCCAGTGTTAAACTGTCACAGCCGCATTTCGTCGCTGCTAGGTGAAAAACACTTACGGCCAATTTATTCTTTTTTTGATTTAATAATTATTATTATTTTTATTTTTTTTTATGTTTTGGGGATGTCTTCATTCAGTTTCATGCCCAAAACATAAAAATAAAAAATAAAATAAAAGAGTTTTCACATTATCTGCATTCAGTTTCATCCCAAAAACATAACAATGTAAAAAAATAAGAGTAAAAAAAATGGCAAAAATGGACATTGGTGTTTTTCCACATTGTCTGCATTCAGTTTCATCCCAAAAACATAAAATGTAAAAAAAAATAAAAAATAGATAAAAATGGACATAAGTGTTTTTCACATAGACTGCATTCAGTTTGATCCCCAAAACATTTTTTTTTAATAAATAATAATAAAAAGACAAAAATGGACATAAGTGTTTTTCAGTGTTTTTAGTAGCGACGATTTTCTATTGTTAAAAGGGAGAAATAAACGGACTGAAATATCATTTACAAGCTGTTTGGATGGGTTCATAATCAGCTGTTTCTGTCCATTGTAGGCCGGCTCATACATTCTGCAGATTTTTGATCACTATGTCTGCAGTGGTCCCACTCTACTTTTGATGGCAGTCTGCCAGTCAGTGGTTATCGGATGGATTTACGGTAAGACACGGTTCATTAAGGTTAATGCCTCTCATTACTGCATGCTGTTAGCTTTATACAGTCTCCGTTTCACATGTAAAAATGTGGTAGTGATTATGGAAAGGCAGTAGTCTGTTAGAAAGTGCACATACAGTACATCCAGAAAGTGTTTCATTTTCCCCGCATATTATGTTACAGCCTCATCACAAAAAAAAGTTGTTGATGAGAAGTGCTTGGTTTCCTCCAAATATGACGCCTGATATTCAAGCCAAAGAGTTCAATCTTTGTCTCATCAGACCGGAGAATTTTCTTTCTCATGGTTTGATAGTCCTTCAGGTGTGTTTTGGCTAACTCCCGGTGGGCCGCTGTGTGCCTTTTACTTCCGCCTGGCCACTTTACCATACAGGCATGAGTGCTGTTGAGATGGCTGTCCTTCTACAACACATGTGTCAAAATCAAGGCCCCGGGGCCAGATCTGGCCCACTACATCATTTGATGTGGGCCGTGAAGAAAATCATGTGTCAACTTCTCTGATCTTTGCTAAAAGCTTTACTGAAATTTACAGTAACTTGAACAATAGTTGAACTAGGGGTGTCAAAATTAGTGCGTTAATTTTGAGTTAATTTAAAGTTCAAAATTCAAAATTTTTAACACACGATTCCACGTCAACATTTAGCAGTAATAAATGTAACTGGCTGACTGGGGTCAAGTTATATTTGATCATTTAAAACATTTGCAGAATTTCACAAGTTATTTCATGTTAAAAATTAGATAGCTCTTAATATGAAAAGAAAACTTCACTGAGCTGTTACCAATGTCTTACAAATGCAATTATGCCATCTGCTGGCAGAAAAATGACCTCAACACAAATCAATATCACACTTGTTTTTTACAGTACAGTACATCTTTGTAATTTTAACTCAATTTTATGAACTATTATGAAATTACTGTATCAATGACTAAAAAAATGCAGCCACATTTGTATTTAACATTTTTGCCACTTTTATGTTAACAAGAGTATGAAAACGTGTTGTACATTTTTATTTGTGTAGATTATTATTTTTTTTGGGGGGGGTACCTATAGGCCACAACTCATTGTTTTGGATCCCAGTTGTGCACCCAATAGCTTCAAAGGACCAATAATCAATAATACTGTAAATTCCACACTATTAACATAATTCTTAACCATCAATTATCTATTATTATATTATTATTCGCTATCATTATTTCATTATACAGTATTATTATATTATTTAAGTATTTTATCACATGTTTCTCTGAGGCGTAGGCTTCCATCATTTTATTTCTCTTACTATGCAGATGACAAATATGCTGCCAGATAAAAATAACCAAAGGATCTATTACGCTATGCCAACCTCGTACTGCTATATTAAAAATAGAGTTTGGATCACGCCGTATGTCGCAATATCAGACGGGGCAGCACATTAAACGTGTTTATGTCGTTTTAGGTGCTGATCGCTTCAGTGACAACATTGAGGATATGATCGGATACAAACCTCTGTCGCTGATTAAGTACTGCTGGCTCTACACCACGCCTGTTATATGCAGCGTAAGCGCGGCAAGCATCACATTTGCACGCGTTGAACCGTGCGCATTTCACGCATCGTTTCCTTTTGCAGGGGACGCTCGTGTTTTTGTTGCTGAAATACACACCGCTCAAGTTCAACAACACCTATGTGTATCCTTGGTGGGCGTACTGGATTGGCTGGTTCCTTGCTTTGTCGTCACTCTTTCTGATTCCCTTCACCATGATCTGCAAAGTGGCCAAAGGAAAAGGAACTCTCTGGCAGGTCGGTGCCCCGGTGAGCCGCTATCGCCTTACGTCCTTCGTCCTAAACAAAACGCCGCGTCCTGTGTGCCCCCCTAGCGCCTGAAGACCAGCACCCAATGTTCAGACGACCTCCCGATGATGGCGAAGGAAATGGCGACTCTTCGCATTGCACTGAACGTTCACGATGATGGCAAAAAACAGTAATATTCGATAAAGTCGCATTCCTTGAATGCCTATTCTTAATACGTATATGCTGGACATACAGTGTATATGCTAGATCAGGTTGTTTACTAAAATTACATTACCAATTCGTATCTATTATATGCAGTATATACAAAAAAGATCCAAGTTCAAAAGGCGGATGCAAACTTTTCTGCGTGGACATCAATTACTCACAGGTTTTCGCTATCTGTGGCAGGTCATATTTAATTGTGATCTGGTGGAACCTCCTAATTTGAAAGCCAAACCGAGAGGGACCAGACTTAAGGGAAAGATAATGGTAGGCTTCTGAAGTCGTAAAAATAAAAAAAATTAATCAAAATTGAACAGGCTTATCTTCAAGAATTTGTGACAGGTAATATTACATAAATGATTTCTGAGGTTTCTACCACATCCTCCTCGTTCCTTAAAAAAGGTATGCAAGTGTTACTAGTAATGTTTTTGCCCACTACTGTTTGTTTGCACGCTAGTTGGACAACTTTGGCATATTAGTAGGACATGTTCTTAGTGAGGCAAAACCAGGACAAGAGTGACTAAACTGGCGCACCGGGGGAATTCCCAATGGGCCAGGCTGCTAGGGCCGCTATTCCGGCTTTTGGGTCCGTTTTGATGTCAGCAGCAAAAGTAGCCCTAGCTGTGTGTGTGCCTTCTGGTTACAACTATATTTCCAAAATATATAGGACTGACTGCACCACCAAGTCAAGCCCAAATTTGATTTGTTTTTTAGAATAATATGTTCTATGCAGCCACACTAGTCTAAATATGGTATTCTGGTTAAGATTACGGTAGCGGAATATGAGTTACGCAGCAAAATCCAGCCATTTTTATCCATCTCAGGGGGGCGGCCATTTTGCCACTTGCTGTTGGCTGAAGATGACGTCAATGTTGCTCAAGTCTCAGGTAACAACCAATCACAGCTCAGCTTCAGAAAACAGATGAGCTCTGATTGGTTGTCGCCTGAGCAACTCTGATGTCATCTTCAGTGGTCAGCAAGTGGCAAAATGGCCGCCCCCTGAGATGGATAAAAACGGCCGGATTTTGTTTCGTAACTTATATTCCAAAAATGTAATATGAATCAGAATGTCACGTTTAGACTAGTGAGGTCACATATAAGATATTATTTTCAAGAAATGTTTAAGGTTGACTAGAAACAACAGCAATGTAACTAACTATATTGCACCCTGCCTATAGGCTACTATACAAAATAACATATTAGAAAGTCACATGTGTTAAAACGTTGAGAACTAAAGTGGGCTCGTCTGAGCCATAAAACTCCAAGGTTGAAAATGAGTCCCATTGACATGTGTGCTACTAGTATACTTCTAATGAAGCACTCAATTTTAACAGAAGTTCACTTGTAGCATGCAGTTGTTAACTAGGGCATAGTTTTGCCTCACTAGTAATATGTAGTTGTCTTAATAATAGTATGCCATAGTTGTCATACTAATATGCAAAAATGTCATACAGTAGTGGAATAAAGGTTACTAGCAGACACATTTGTTGTACTAGAGCAATAAATTGTCTTACTAGTGAGCATAATCAGCATACTAGCATACATGCACCTGAAGATGGATATCAAGGATATTGATTAATTGTTGAAAGGGCTTTCAGCCACTAAGGTCACACAATTTGCAAAAAAAAAAGACCATAAAGGGCTTCTGAAGTCACAAACAAAAAGTTGAACGCGAGAGTTCAATGTACTGCACCTCGCTAGGTCTCAGTTCAGACATCACCAAAGGGTTAACTGTGTTGCATTCGTGTTTAGCTTCTTTTTACGGCTGTGTGACAGTTACAAAAAAAAAAAAAAGACGTGAGGATTCTCTAACAGCACTCCTCATTCGTTATTAAAGAGAGTATTTTTGTTGCTTTGGCGTTTATATCTAATATAGACAATATTAATATAGTAGCTTTTATTTTAACAATGTTACGTGTTAATGTTACGGTTGCCATTCCAGCAGTAGCAACATTGTTTTTTTTATTTTTTTATTTTGTATTTTTTCATCTCTGTGTTTTACTCTACAAATGCAAATGACTTTTGCCAAAGACACGGACACAACCTTGTGTCATGTAAAGTGGGGTACACGCATACCGATAATCTGACCTAATCTGAGCATTTTCTGTCCCTTTCCATCAAAATTGAAAGTCCTGATTGTTGGATGTCTCTGAAAGGTTTTCCTGTGGTGAGGCGTGTACGAAGAGTGATTTTTATGTTCTAATTCCCGGAAAATGTTAAACCTGTTCAATATTTACGCAAATCCTTATGTGTGTGCCGTGGTCAACGAGTTCAGAGGGGGCAGGACTTCTGATTGTGAGGTGAAACCGAACGAAACCCAATTAGGGAGCAACCTGAAGCTCACAATGTTGTCCGGAAACAAAGTAAAGGAGTAAGTGTTAAGTGTGTGTGTGGGTAGCTTTTCGATCATGTGACGGGTATTTGTTTGTCCGCCATGTTGTTAGTCAAGATTGGGAGGAGCAGACAGTTGTTCTGTATATAAGTACCCCAATCAGTTAATGTAAGATATGTTATACATTTTCTAGGTTCCTTAGATGTGCAGAGTGCTAAGAAAGTTGACAGAGAATAGAGAACCTTCGCTTTTAACGGCATAAACAACTACGATTCCGGAACAATTCAAACATTTCTCACCGCGTGCGAAGACAAGCGGTAATAAAGCTGAGACCGTTTCACTTACTGACCGGAATAGTTAACAGCTTGACTTACTTTAGCTAAAACAGTATTGATTTCGCCTAGTAAGAAAACGGCTAAGATAAGCATTAGCATAATGACCGGCCACAGCAACATTTGACGTAATATCCAATTTTATAAATCTGTTACTTCAAAGTACTGAACAGCGAAAATGGAGATATGATGCGTTTTGTAACGTTGCTAAAGAGCACTGATGTATTGACTGGGGTATCAGGCTGGAGTGAGATGAGGTGCTCTTTATGAAAGCCACAATCTCAAGTCTTTTCCTTGACTACTATTTCATCTTCTCTGCCTCCAACATGGCGGCCACGGGCATGTCTACAGGTGCGTGTCGTCATGGGAAAAGCTACAATTGTAATGACAAGCAGAAGTTTGCAACCAGATAGGCTAACAGTGTAGCTTCTTCTACTTGCACTCTTTTTTTTTTTTTTTTTTTTTTTTTTTTTTTTTAGGCAGTCTGGATGCCCTGTGGCACCATGCTGCCTTTCACAGGTCAGTGTTGGTACTACGCCAGACATCTGGATTGGCCTTTTGTCGACGGAGATACGGTTGTGTGTGTGTGAGGTTCTGTGCTGGTTATCTCAAGTACACCACGCATTATAAGAAGGGCAGTAAGAACAAACTTGTTCTCGTTATGTGCGAAGGTTTAGATGTTAGAAATCAGTATGTGTGTACTGTACCCTGCTTAAGGTGCTTTAAAAAAATTTTTTTTTTAATAAAAACTAACTTCATGTTTTTTTTCATCCTCAAATCAGGGTTTCTGCTCACATCTCTTTATTTGGTTATTTTACCATCCTAAATTTCACCACCTGTTTCAATTTGAATCATTTACAGGCCTGAATTTTCAGGTATGGACGTGTTATTGTTTTGTATACTGTCTAAATGTGTATCCTGTGTGCTTTTTCAGTACAGCCTCATCATTTTGGAGATGAAATTGCCCTTAACAGAGTGTCTCGCTTCCCTACTTGCTCCCTGTTTATTGGACCATAGGGGGTATAGCAACACTTGGCTTAGTTCCCTGCACCATCTAGTTAGTCCGTCTCTCGTCTGACCACGTGCACACTGCTGGGTGTCACAGCACCAGTTTGGACATTTCCACTTCATTTCCCTTTTGGCACCTTCCCCCGTGCTGCTTGCACTTTTTTTTATAGAATGCGAGCCAAACAGCATGCATAAGCACGTTACAAAACAAGCAGACTAACTTTTTCAAGCACATTTTCTACTTTGCTATAAAAGAAGTTTCCTATCAAACGAGTATTCTCTCATTTATTTTTTGTATGGAAAGATCAACCTTTTTTTTTTCATCAGGGAAATGGAGTGTTGCGATGCCACGTTTGTGGTGGTCACTATGGGGGTGACAAAAGATTCTAAATGCAGCCGTGGCTCTTGGAAGCTGTTGCTACGGAAAAGAATCCACACACAGTGGCGGCTCAGCCTTTACTTTTGGTGCAAGTTGTGCTCATCATGTAAAGCCAACATTGAATCTGAGAGGAAGTTGCTACAGACTAATAAAAAAGCTCTTTAGGACCATGTACTAGTACACTGTTTTCACTAGTAAGACGATTCGGCACACTATAGTGTCATGACTTTCTTATAATGTCACTACTAGTAGTATGCAGTTGCCAACTAGCGCGCATTTTTGTTGCGTGCAGTTGGCGGTCGAACTGCATGTTCGTAGCGCATGGGCAAAGAGGTTACTAGTACATGGACCTTAATCTTATATCAAAGATACTGAGTAAATACTAAAGTGGCTTTCTATTATGTTGTTTATTGAGTCGATATTTTTAATTTCCAGATTTAGTGTGCAGAAATTTCATACAGCAGTAGTGACTGAACTGAACTAGTAGCAATTAGCATGCACTAGTGCACACATTTGCCTGACTACCCTATGTTTCTGTGTTTTGTCACTACTATCACTCACTGCACGACTTGAATGGCTTCACTGCGACATGACAGTTGCACAAACTGGAAAAGATGATTTCACAAAAGGTTTAGAAATACTGGAAAATGTCGTTTTTAAGGTACTGTACTAACACTTTGACCTCGGACTAATCGTTTATATAATTTTTTTTAAAGCTGCTCACTCATGACAAATAAGGTTGATTGTATGAGATGTAGCACAATATGCAAGTTGTCTGGTTTCAATCACCTTCATTGATTTAATTAAAATTAAGTAAAAAAGGAAGTTATACGCCACTATGGTAATCTACCATTTAAAAAAAAAAAAGAGAAGCATTTAGGGGCAAATACTTTGTCTGATATATATTTTTTTAAATTTCAATTAAAATGTCTTCCAAGTTTACCTCAAGTGTTTAACCTGTTGCTGGCTCTATATTTATATATATAATCAAGTTGGTAAAAATTTCTTGGAATTGTTGTGTTGATGATGTATTGTTCACACTATACTCTTTGTCTTTACATGTGACTTTGAATCTGTGTAGTAAAATCCATTATGGAGTAGTTTGTTTATGTAATAATTCAATTACATTTTTGAAACGGAAGCAAGGGGCCACCGCACCATCTGTACTGTACTCAACAGGCACATAGGTAACAAGAATATATCTCCCAGAAGTGCTTCCTAGTCTGTAAATTAATTCTCAGTTTTTACTTACCTACTAGACTGGTTCATATCCTGGAATTGACATCTTGATAGTTTTTTTTCCTTCTGTTTTGTAGTTACGTTTAAGCAGTAAAATTAAGATTCAAAAGGCTGGGTGTATGAATTACAAGTAATATGAATTTGTGTCAAGAAAAAATCTTATTTTTTGTTTGCAAATTAACCTTGGTGAAACATAGCAGATGGTGAAAGACATATACATATGTTAACATTAAACAAATAAAAAAATATCTGAAAACTGAATCCTCTACAAAAGTGTTTATTAAAAAAAGAAATTAGTTGGGAACAGAAGTCGAGATTATCTTCACATCGTCAATAGGTCGATCTTGCCCTTTGGTTTCCACCAACCCAATCCGGTTCAGCACTCCTATTCCCTGGTGCACTCTTCCAAAAATGCTGTGCTTTCCATCCAACCACTGAGTGGGTCTGAGCGTGAGGAAAAACTGACTTCCATTCGAATCTGGCCCTGCATTGGCCATAGCTATTATACCAGCACCTAACGAAAAAATAAGACATAAATAAATAATAGTGACACAGTACACAGCAGGGCCGGGCAAAATTCACATTTGAATTGAAAAATTACCCCTACATTCCAAATCAATTCTTGAATTTGAATTGAGGTGACAAAAAGGAAGCAGATTTACAATCACGACTACTCAACCACAGTTGTAGTCATTAACTTATTATACCTTTTGATAATTTGGCACAGTGACAGAATTTCTAATCATTTATTCATACTTAATTTCTGACTGAAGCGCTACTTACCAGTGAACTTAAGCTCTGAGTGGAGCTCATCTTCAAACTGTTTCCCAAATATGGAGGCACCACCACGACCTGAAAAAAAGATATCAATACAATGCGTAAACTAAATTTATCAAGAAACTTAGATTAAATCATCAATATATTTCGTAATTTAAGCATTTGCCAATGGACAGACGAATGCCAGATATGTATTGCAAGGTATAGATGAACCAACCTGTCCCAGTAGGGTCACCACCCTGCACCATGAAGTTCTGTATTATCCTGTGGAACTTTGTGTTATTGTAGTATCCTCTTCTAGCCAGTTCAGCAAAGTTTTTGCAGGTCTTGGGTGCATGTCTCCAGTAGAGTTCCAACACAATTGTCCCCATCCTGCGGTGCAATGTAATTTGAGCATGTATTAGTTACATTAACGTTTATGCAAGGCTTCTAAGGGGTGAAAAAAATAAATGGCTACAAATAAAGTACTTAAGGCGTAAAGCGTGTGAATAGAGTGCAGTAAAATAGAATGCAGTATTTATACAGAACAAATCGGCACAGCCAAGTGCAAGCTAACGTGTTACGGTGTTAGCGTAAAATGTTTAAATGAAAACATACGTTGTCTCCAGTGAAACAGTAGGAGGTTCCCATGTGTCCGGAGGTATCCCTGACATTATATTGTCGAATCTATTCAAAAATACAACACAATTTTAGCCAAACTCAAGCTGAACAACAAGCGTCGCACATTTATTCAAATAGTTTGCAGGCGTTTGCGCTTCCGTGTTACTACGTCATTTCCGCCGTATGTTGACGACCAGTATGAGATACCGCCGCCTATTGGCCAATAAGATTTATAGCACAATCAACTGTGGAATATTATTTGATGCGGTATCAAAACTCTGTTAAATGGTAAGTAAGTAATTTAACGTTTATTTTGTTTGGTAATTGTAGTTCACAGTGGCGTCGGACCGCAATGCCCATAACAGAGAGTTTATGTATTAATGTTTCTAATGTAAATGGTAAATGTTTTCATTTGGTACAGTTTTAAAATCATAAAATATTTCTTATTGTACAGCAAAATTTTTAAAAAGGAAAAATAACGAAGAAGCACGTCATTTAACGTGTTGTTCCTAATTTGACCTCCATGTGGCAGCAGTGCACATATACAACTGTGAAGCAAATACCGGGGCCGAGAAGAGCAAACGATACAAACACATCTGCTACTTAATGTTCCTGACACTGAATCTCTTGCTTCAACCTAATACTTTCACATTTACGCTACAAAAACACTGAGATTTTTTTTAATTACAGGACTGTACGGTCCACTTTAGCTGAGACAGATGCAGCCACTGCACTGGTGCTCTTAAACTGTCATGTGACTAATCAGATGAGGACATGTTCAGTAATCCAATTAGTAGTGGAGCAGCGTGCTAAGCTTGAAGCCGGGTGAAGGTATTTTTGCGTGGAAGCGTCACATAGGAAAGAGTAAATAAAAAGAGGTGAGTCTGACATAATTTTCCAAGGAAATAAATGGAATTGTATGGAGCTACGTTAATGTGCTCCTGCTTAGTGCATTACATAGTGTGTACGTCTTGTTAAGAGATGCCTAGATATATCCTGTTCATCTTTCTCCTCTATGTCAAAGTGCTCCATCATGTCCATTCTCAAAATTCATGCCCGAGAGATCTTTGACTCCCGTGGGAACCCCACAGTGGAGGTTGACCTCTACACAGCTAAAGGCAAGGGGACTGAAAATGTGTAACTTTTGTTGAAGTGTACGTCTTCATAGTTTTTTGTCTGTGGCATTCTCAGGTTTGTTCAGGGCAGCTGTACCAAGCGGTGCATCCACTGGAATCTATGAAGCGTTGGAGCTGCGAGATAACGACAAGTCACGCTACCTTGGCAAAGGTTTGTGCTTAGTCCTATCATTGAAAAAAAACTTTTTTTTTCCTAGTGCCTAGAGGATTTCTGAAACAAGTATCCCGGAGGAAACTGTCCTTCATTCATGTTTGTTGTCTTTCGGTGAAGAGGTCAAAATAACAGTAAAGTCTCATGCAGCCGTATAACAATGAGTCTTAGTATGGCTAAACATCAGTGTGTATATTTGCTACTAATTAGCAATCTCTAAAGAGAGACTTCCCCTTCAAGGTTGTCCTTAACGAATATCAGATGGGCCTTCAGTACCTAACTTCCTAGCACAGTGGATGTCAAACGTTTTACATCAAATACCACCTTAAAAAAAACTATGACCAACTACACTGTACTAGGAAGAATTTCTTCAAACAGCAAAGAAATATTGTGTGCTTTTTACTTTTTCAGTGTTTATACAGAGCTGTTTTTTTATTTATTTAATTTTGTTCTCCTGTACTCCATTTGCAAAAACGTATTGTCCAAATTTTAATTCATAGGTCAATTCTGTATATAATTGATGAATGCAATACTGAATGATTAATTGTCTATATCATTTTTTTGATTTTATATGGACTTTCATACCACAGGCGTCTCACAGGCAGTCGAGAACATAAACTCATCCATTGCGCCTGCGCTTGTTGACCAAGTAAGAAATTAATCCTTCATGCATTGAATTTGATTGTTAAACTTTTCATTGTCACCATATTGACATGTTCTTCATTCGCTCCTTTTAAGGATGTATCTGTCGTCGAGCAAGGCAGAATCGACCAGCTGATGATCGACATGGACGGCACAGAGAACAAATGTAGGTGGCAATTGCTACTGATGTTTTTTTTTCTTACTCAACTTTTATTAAAAAAAAAAAAGGACTTTTAGTTTCCGTTCAGTATGGATAGATACATAGATAGGTGGATACATACACTTAGATAGATAGATTCATAGGTAGTTATGTAGCTAGCTAGCTAGATAGATAGATAGATAGATAAATAGTGTATATATGAATAATTCCAATTTACATGTGTGTAATATTTCCTCGTTTACTGTCACAATTAATGATGAAATATTTTCTCCCCCTCTCATTGTTTGCTCTTTATGTCCAACAGCTAAATTTGGTGCCAACGCCATTTTGGGTGTGTCGCTGGCTGTTTGCAAGGCAGGTGCAGCGGAGAAAGGAGTCCCTCTATATCGTCACATCGCTGACCTTGCAGGAAACCCCAAGGTCATCTTGCCTGTGCCGGTGAGAATTTATGTAGCACATCTGCTCACACCGTATTTCCTAAAAAGTGGCTCATGATATATATATAGACACTGTGCCCCAAATGTGTGTCTTCCTTTTAAAGAAACCTACAGTGCAGTGATGTTGTTCTTCCTGTTGCTAGCATAGATAGATGAAAAAATACAGAATAATTCTGGGACCAATAAGAGTGAAATTATTTCCCACGGCACACCTGGTGACCTTTAACAGCACAGTGGTTGTACTCGCTGCTGTTGTCCACCAAATGAGTAAATACGGTGTATTTTTGTGTATTTATTCCTCCATGTAACTCTTATTCCTCACTGCCATCAGGCCTTCAATGTGATCAATGGCGGCTCCCATGCAGGCAACAAGCTTGCCATGCAGGAGTTCATGATCCTGCCGGTTGGCGCTAGCACCTTCAGGGACTCCATGCGCATCGGAGCCGAGGTCTACCACAATCTCAAAAATGTCATCAAGAAGAAATATGGCCAGGATGCCACCAATGTGGGCGATGAAGGTGGCTTTGCTCCAAACATCCTGGAGAACCAGGAAGGTAACAGCACTTGATTCAAGATTACATGCAGCCTCTTACATCACATCCTGTCCTCTTCTTCACATTTGAATGCAATGTTTTGACACCGCAGCACTGGAGTTGATAAAGGAGGCCATCGCCAAAGCAGGATACACAGACGAGGTTGTGATCGGCATGGACGTGGCAGCCTCGGAATTCTACCGGGAGGGAAAATACGACCTGGACTTCAAGTCTCCCGACGATCCGTCTCGCTACATCGCTCCTGAAGAGCTGGCTGACCTCTACAAGAGCTTTGTGAAGGATTATCCAGGTTACCTCCTCTTAACATGCTGTTTGTTTACACGCTATTTATTCAACAGCGCATGAGTTTTTTGGGAGTAGCACTGAATATGAGGTGGGTATTTGTCTCAAAAGAGTTGACTGCTATGTTAAAAAGCAGTGGTGCTGCTGGTAATAAGCAAGGATAATCACTAGGCTGATGATGACTCAGCAAAATCGATTCATATTAATTAGTAATTGTAGTAGCAATTTGTTGAAATTACTCAATAATAGCGCTAAAGAGAAAGTCAACCCTCCTCCCCCACCAATTTCTTTTATTTATTTATTTATATGTACTATTCAGCCCAATTAGTCTAAATACAATTAATATTGCGTTAGTGGAATATGAGTTAAACAGCAAAATCCAGCCATTTTTATCCATCTCAGGCGGCGGCCATTTTGCCACTTGCTGTCGACTGAAGATGACATCACATTTGCTCAGGGCTCAGACAACAACCAATCACAGCTCAGCTTCAGAAAACAGGTGAGCAACTGTGATGTCATCTTCAGTCGACAGCAAGTGGCAAAATGGCCGCCCCCTGAGATGGATAGAAATGGCTGGATTTTGCTGCTTAATGCTTATTCTAAAAATGTAATATTAATCAGAATGTCATGTTTAGACTAGTGAGGTCACAAATAACATATTATTGTCAATAAATGTTTAAGGTTTACTTCCACAAATTATTTTTCCCTATTGCAAAATGAATAAAAATGCCATTAATCCATTTCAGCTTTCCCCCCCACAAAAAAAACCAAGACATTTGGGTATTTTTTATTTTCAGTTGTGGCTCTTAAAATAACAGGTAACCTTAATACGCATTACCACAAAGTCAATTCCTTTAAATAAATAAATAAATAAAATAATAATAATAAATAAATTAAAATAATAAAATAATAAAATTTAAAAAAAAAAAAATTTAAATAATAAAATAATAAAATAATAAAATAATAAAATAATAAAATAATAAAATAAAATAAATAAATAATGTTTCACAATTTTCAGTGGTGTCCATCGAGGACCCATTTGACCAAGACGACTGGGCTGCGTGGAGCGACTTCACCGCCAGCACCGACATCCAGGTCGTCGGAGACGATCTCACTGTGACCAACCCGACTCGCATCTGCAAGGCTGTGGAGGAGAAGGCCTGCAACTGTCTGCTGCTTAAAGTCAACCAGATTGGAACCATGACAGAATCGATGCAAGCGTAAGTTGATGTCGGTTTATGTCACAATCTAATCGTCTTGTCTCATCCTGTGCGAGTAAATCTCTTCCTGATCTTTCAGGTGCAAGATGGCCCAGGAGAGCGGCTGGGGAGTGATGGTGAGCCATCGCTCTGGAGAGACCGAGGACACCTTCATTGCTGATTTGGTGGTCGGACTGTGCACTGGACAGGTAGACACACCAAGAACAATGAAAAGCCAAGATAAAGTCAACACGACACACTTTTTGTACACTTTCAGATCAAGACGGGGGCACCTTGTCGCTCGGAGCGTTTGGCCAAATATAATCAGATTCTCAGGTGAGTCTCAGACATACATCTATCTAGCCGATTTTTTTTTAAATCTGTAAATTACATGTAATATTTTTAACAAATCTCTGCAGGTGTTTATATTTTCAAATGATCCACTTTACAACATTGCTAGTAAATCACAATGTACTATCACTGTGAGGTATTTTAGAACAGGTGAATGAATACAAGTACCTTTTCAAACAATACTTTTCTGCTGGGCAATTTTTTATTTTTTGCTGATTTTCACTCTTTTCCCACATAAGAACAACATGGATTGGGGGGGGGGGTATCTCATGTTTTTATTTGTTGACGTTGAGCTTGAAACATGTTTTATGTTTTTTATTTGTTATAGTGGACGTCAGGATAATGTGGCTGTAAATGTAACGTGTTGTAAACTTACCAAGCTTATATTTTTAACATGAACATCATGCAAATCAACTTACGATTGTGATTGGTTAGCTAGGAATCCAATCATGAACCAGAAGTGCTGACATTTTAAATGAAAAGATAATTCAATAAAAAAAGTAAACTAATACAAAATAAATGTAAAAAAAATTATTGAAAAAAACAAAAAAAATCAAACAGGGTATACGCATAGCTATGAACATCATTCTAATATGTTTGATTATTTTTCATGTTAATGTTATATGTATGCTATTTAATTCAGTGATTCTTTTGTGTACAACTCGAGGGAGCCCACCATATAGAATCACAGATTTAGAACATTTGGGCATACAGTAATTGAGAAGAGTATTAATTATGTTGGACATACAACTTTTTGTCATGTTTTTAATTTAGCTGAATAAAATCTAAAACAAGCTAAGCTACTTTCTTGTGTCATTTGCAAATGAAAAATTCCCATACAAACAGCTATAACTGTTTAAAATAGATTTAACTGAAAATGTTTCTAATTTGTGAATAATTTCGGGTTTAACTGCATATTAATTTGATTTAATAAATTATATTTGCATAAATTGTATCTAATCCCTTCAGGGGAAATCCAATGTTTTCTCTGCTGTATATATATTTGCTGAGCACCACTCAGAGAAAGGAAGGCATGTTATATAATGCCTCATCCATTCATGCGTTACACAACAAAGAGCGAAATGGCATGCATGCAGACAGGAGAGTGATGTCAAGAGTGGTGTCTCAGATTGAATGGTGTTTTGCATGCCTGAGTTTTGCTGGCTCTGTGTTGCTCAAAGGCGCAAATAATCTGTGTGTGAAACTAACTTCAAGTGTTGTATTACAGAATTGAAGAGGAGCTGGGAGACCAAGCTTGTTTTGCAGGGAAAAACTTCAGACAGCCATTGGCAGAGTAAATATATACCCCCAAAAAAACACAACAGGAAATCCAAAAACCATGCAGCTATTATAAACTAGTTATGAGAACTGCCGCTCTTGGAGATGTAGTCAATAAAAAAATAAATCACATTATATATTGTGTGTTTTTTTAATGATGTTTGTTGTGCTCACTTTTACTTTCATTAATGTGTCACACGTGTTGACTAAGTTATAACTTATAACATTAATGACATATTTCAACAATAAATGGATGCATTCTTTTGGCTGTTCTGGTAACTAAATTACAGTGTGTAAGTTTTCATTCCAAGTAAGAGTTTTTTGAGAATGGATGATGGCACTTAAGCATACCAGTATGCAATACTGTATTTCTATACATTCTGCAAGTGTTTACATTTTCAAACAATCACTAATACAACATCCCTAGATCATCACAATGTTCCATCACTGGTGAGCTATTTTTAGAACAGGTCCTGGGGGCTACAAGTTGGTGACCCTGCAGTAGACATTCAATTTGTTGACATCATTGTATATTGTACAATACAAATATCACTATACATATATCACATTCAGATTGTTGACTCATGTAGGTATAGTAGAGTCAAAGCTTTTCGCTCTCTAAACAATTTCTGCTTTTAATATAATAATGCTCACTCTCAATGGAAATAATGTTACAAATAAAAAATGTTCTGATTCATTAAGCTGTCATTACAAAGTGTACAAAATCAGATTCTGTAGATGGATGTCCCATAAATAACGACTGCATTTGCAGAGGCGTCGCTGGGAAGCAATGTCCTGCATCACATTTGCGCTTTCTTTTAAATCTACTCATAAGCATAAGGTGCGATCGAGGCAGCACGCACATGCTCAGTTTGTGTACACTCGTCAAGTTTGCTGCGCTGTGTGGCTGCTGAGGTCATTGCACTTGAGAGAAGAAAAAAAAAACTCCCTTCGCTACAGCGCCTCCATTTTGAATAGCCATGTAATAGGGGATTGGCATAGTTGGTGTGTATGTGTGAGTGCAATTTTGCATGTGTGTGTGCGTGTGAGCGCGGCTGTCGCCCCGCTGAGCTGCGTAGTGTCAACAAGCCACAGCCAAACACCCGTCGACATGGACGACCTATTCAACCCGCGGAGGTAAATAACTTGCTTTTCCCCCTCCTTTTTGCATTCTTTGCCTTGTTGTGGACTGGATTCGCTTCTGGTTTTGCGGTCGCTAACGTCCACTTTGCACGGAGCGGTCGCCGTGTCAGCAGTCACGAAGTTGTGGCTAACGAGCTAGCCAAAAATAACAGCCACAGCGCTAATGTCACGGTCCCTTGCAGCTAGCCAGCCGTTTTTTGATGCTACAAAGCGATACAAATGGCGACACAGAGCAGTTAGCTCACGTCAGCCGCGTGGTGTGGCGTTGTGTGTTGTTTGCGTAGACGTTTGGCGACTGGGCTGTTAAAAACGCCATTTGCGGTTGGTGTGTATTTACATACGCGAGTCGCCTCGCGCACACAAACATTTACATATGACATGTTAAGTGCATGCTAACATCGATGAGCACTATCGAACGCCCGCTGGTCTTGGAGTGAGGGCCAAAGCGGTTAGAAGCACACAGCGAGATTCTGTTCCTGTAATGGTGACTACAGTTGTAGTGCGAGAATTAACAGCCCGTGTGCTCGCGTGATTGATTGACAGGCCTTCGCGGCCGCTGGCGTCAGGTTTCGCCTGGCCTAATATCAGCAAACGTCAGCGGGGCGCGGCTCCCATTGGCTGACAGCGACGTGTGGGCGGGGCGCCGTCTTTTAACGAGATCACTGAGCAGATGAAGCGGAGATAATCAGCTGAGAGCAGCGATAGCACGCTTAATTCCTGTGATTTCTCATTGTTCTTCTTAACTGATGTGACACTGCGATGATGGGGATGTGTCGATGAAAACGCACTGATTGTCATTTACTTTTTTTGTAATTTTTATTTTTATGTTACATGTCTTCTAGGAGCTTGAACAGCACTCAAGGAGAGATAAGAGTGGGACCAAGTCATCAGGTAAATTATGACTATTGTAAATAACTCCATATACAGTGGTGCCTTGAATTACTGTACATCTTTCCCCGCTATAATGAATGGAAATGCTATTATTCCGTTTAAACATCACCCCCAATAAAAATAAATGATGTAACATGTTCTTTAATAAGGAAATAAGCACTCCATAATATTGTACTTTAAGAAAACAAGAACATAAAAAAATGCTTGCTCCTTCTGGTATGCCTGATTTGGCCACCTATTGACTCATTTGACAGGTTGCTGTAGCAATGATGTCGGAACAAAGGCGTCATCAAGCACATGTAGTGTTTGATGTCAAATAATTGCAAAATTTGTTGCCACTCTACACTTCCTGACTGCTTCCTCGCATGGGAGGACTGTTAAATGTGCACATTCGTAGCACAACTTCTTATTATACATTAGAAAAATCTCACTGCTGACCACCAATTATTATTACTATTATTATTATTATTTTCACACATACCTATTGAAGTACAGTGTATTAAAGTATTTAAATACAATTATTGATACATACAGTGCATGTCTCGTGCATGTTGGTTGTGGTTAATATTTTTCTACAAACCTTACCATTTTTGACCATTTGTACTTCACAATTCCAAATCAAGTTCATAGTTTGGAAGCAGATTTTTACTACGTTCTCTCTTTTGTTGCTGATGTGTTGTAGGCAAAGCTTCCTGAGCTGCAGCCTCGACCCGTGCCAGCTTCCCATTCTCAGGCGGAGAGTGTGGAGCTTATGTGGACACCAGGCGTCAATGACTGCGACCTTCTCATGTACCTGAGAGCTGCCAGGTCAGTGTCACTGACACGATTGATTACAATTAGCTTACTTTAGTGAACCTGAGCAGTCCCAAGGCCCATGCTGGAGTTCTTACTTCCTGTAAACACTTCATATTTTCAGTTGCGACTGCATGTCTGGCAGTCCTTCTAAAGCATCTGTGCACTTTATGTAGATAATAGTCCATATCAGCATTGATAGTGTGTGATGAGGAGATCTGTTTACATTGGTTTTCTGCTTTGTGGGACAGATAAAACAAAAAAATGACTCCAGCATCTGTATTATATTTGTTTTCTAAGGAGCATGGCGGCATTTGCGGGTATGTGTGATGGAGGATCCACAGAGGACGGCTGTTTAGCTGCTTCTCGTGACGATACAACGCTCAACGCTCTGAACATGGTAGAGAGCTGAACTTGTGCCCATTATTATCATCATGTACTACTGAAAGATGACTTAACTTTGCACTGCATATCCCTCCCAGTTGCATGCAAGTCATTACGATGCTGCAAAAGCTCTCCAGCGTCTGGTGAAGAAGCCTCTGCCAAGGCTTATTGAGAAGTGCTGGTCTGAGGATGATGTGGTTGGTTGCAGCTCATTACTACCACTTATTTACAGCGGCCTACTGCAAAGCTGTCTTTTTTTATTTATTTTTTTAACAGCAATGGTGGCGTAGCAGCAAATACATTTTTAAAAACAAATTTATATTCATAATTTCATCCATATATGATTTATCTCACTTTTCAGAAACGCTTCATTAAAGGCCTCAGACAGTATGGGAAGAATTTTTTCCGCATTCGAAAAGACTTCTTGCCTAGCAAAAAGACTGTAAGTGAACACTTTTTAAGAAAACGCCACAAAGTCTAATACAAGTTCAGTATGGCTGATAATTTAGCATCTATACAAAAAAAAAACTGGCATTTGAATCACCAGGGAGAGCTGATCACGTTCTATTACCACTGGAAAAAAACTCCTGAGGCTGCAGGAACGCGAGCTTATCGACAACAACGCAGGCAGCCCTCGTCTCGAAAGGCAAAGACTCGCTCTGCTGCAGCTCCCGTGAGCGCCCCGTCTCGAAATTACTCTGGTGAGTATACGTGTGCTACAGTTCTCCGTTCATGCAAAAGCTGGAGTTGCCTAATACGTAACTTTTCTTCTGCAGTAGATGCAAGTTCAGCCAGTGAGGACGAACTAGACAGTGAAGACAGTGAACAAGAGGTGAAGAGCTGCAGCCACTGCGGTACCACACGTGCGTATGACTCATGTTTGGACAGAGCGCAGTGTTTATTTACATTTGCAGCTTTTAAAGGCTGTATTTTCCTCAATCAGGATCGAAAGATTGGCACCAAGGCGGAAGATACAACCCTTTGCTGTGTACAACCTGCCGTACGTACGAAAACAAGCACGGCTGCCTGCCGGCGGCACAGAAGTCGTCAGGCACGTCATTCATGTTTAAACCTGTGAAAGGGGAAGACGAGGGAAACAGTAAACATGGCATGAGGACACGGCGAAGCAGAGCACCTGTAAGCATGACTCTCTGACAACATGATGAACATTTACATGCAGGTAATAGTGTAACCTGAGAGATATATATTTTTTCTCTTTCTTGAATATACAGCAGTTGTCATCTTTAAGAAGCGGCCACCGGAGACTCACTGGCTCTCCTACTAGCGAGGATCAGCAGTCCACAAACCAGAATTCCCAGACTGGGACCAGAGCGTCTACCATAGAGAGTAAGAATGAGTCCATGAAGAAGAATAACAAGGTAAACAATACAGTCTTGCAGTGAAACAATCAAAGTTAGGCATGTCACTGGAATGTATACAAGGCGGCCTAGAAGGAAATGTCCAAAATTATTAGACCTTTGAATATGAGTTATTTTGCTAATACCTTCTAATAAGGAAATTGTACTTTTGAGTCACAAATCTCACAACAACTCTTAAGCTTTTAACATAGGTAGCGAGGTTAGCATGTTTCCTAAGTTTACAGTGCCGCCACACTGGAGTTTCATCATCACAAAATCAGAAGTTTTCAAAAACTACTGGCTCATCAGTCAAACTGACTCATGGAAGATTTGACCAAAACTCTTATGTTCATTATTCAATAGCAAGTGGCTGTTGTTTAGATGCATTACAGGCATATGCTTGCAACGGTCACAAAATGATCTGATTCTGATTTGAACAACCTTCAACAACTGATTGAATATCTATTTATTCTCCAGAAGGTGAAAGAAGAGGCAGCCACACCAAAGACAATGAAACGGGTTAGGGAGAGTCCTCCTCAGGAGCCGAACGAGCCTGAAAAGGTCAAACCCAAAAGGTCAAAGACTCAGGTAAGAAAAAAACATGTGGAATCTCTGAACCCTTGTTAGAGTCGTGTAGGATATGTGTCAATGTCAAACATCCATTTTTTCCCCACCACTAGGAGCCGCAGGATTCGCGTTCCGAGGTGGAGGGCGAGGTTGAAGAGGAGAGCTCCTCAGAAAGTCGCAGCGCTCAGGACGACGGCAGCAGCGACACCAAAGACATAGATCAGGACAACCGCAGCTCCTCCCCCAGCATTCCCAGCCCTCAGCAGGGCAACGAGAGCGACTCCGACTCTTCCGCCCAACCGAGCGCTGTCCCCTCGGAGCCTGCAGCCCCGCCGGCCGTCCTGCCTGACGCAGCGGTCCCGCAGGCCCCTCCCTCTCAGGGCCCAGCTGTCATTCCACCGCAAAGCACTCCCACTGCTGGCTCACCTCCTAGCCCGGCCCCTCCATTTACAGAGCCGCCTCAGCCAGCTGCTGCGGAATCCGCTGCCAATTTGGGGCCGAACAGCCGCCCGCCGCCCGTCCCACATTCTCCCTGTGGCGCGCCACCACTTCTGCCCACAGGGGGGCAGGACCCTCCTCTCTCGTCTGCATTTCAGGTGCCACCTGCTCTCAGCTCGGTGTCTTCCCAGATGCCACCAACCCAGAGACCCCCACCCTTCTTTAGGGAGTCACAGCTGCCCCAGCCTCCTCTTTCTGCCTCCCAAATCAAACCCCCTCCCACCACCCCGATTCAACCCTCCCACAAACAGATACCACACCAGCCTGCTCCACCCTTCCCACAGATGCCCTCCAACCTTCCTCCTCCACCTGCTCTAAAACCTCTCAACTCTCTGCCCAATCAGCATCCTCCAGGCGCGCCCCCTCCACCTCTTCAGCTCATGCCCCAGCCTTTGGCCTTGCAGACACTTTCCGGGCAGCTTCCGGTGATTTCTCCGGCGCACGCTCACCCTGGAAAGAGTACAAGTTCCCCTCATCCATCTGCCGTATCCTCGCAGCCTCTCCCCTCCGCCACGTCGGCCCCCGTCGGGCCCATCCCCAGCCTGCAGCCGTCCTTCCCTCCTATTGGGCTGAGACCATCGCCGAGCGCCACAGTGGGAGCCCCTCAGATCCAAATCAAAGAGGAGCCGCTGGATGAGATGGAGGAAGCAGAGAGCCCGCCGTCTCCACCTCGCAGCCCTTCGCCACAGCCCACCGTCATCAATATAGCGAGCCACGCCAGCCAGTCTGCACGGTGTGTCTTTAGTTTCTCCACAGTTTTTAAAATGTGGCAAAAATGTATGTGGGCCCAAAAGAAGACCCGTCAATACTAATGAATGTGCTTCTGATGTTAATTTCAGGTTCATCAAGCACCTGGATCGCGGCTACAACTCCTGCGCTCGGACAGACCTGTTCTTCACGCCGCTCTCCTCCTCTAAGCTGGCCAAGAAAAGGGAGGAGGCCCTCGAGAAGTCTCGGAGAGAGGCGGAGCTCAGCGCTCGGCAAGAGCGCGAACGGGAGAAGGATCGGGAGCGAGAAAGGGAGTTAGACAGAAACGCTGTAAGTAAATTCATTAATTCTTAGGTTACTTTTGTTATCTTCTGTCACTCAGTACAAATACTTTTTCTGTGCTAAAGTTGATTTTTTGGTTCTATATATATTTGGGGAGTTTATTTAACTTTTGGTCCATACATTGGAAAATATGAAAACATTTAATTGATGTTTTACTCCCTATTAAATAGGCTTTTTCCCCTCAACATTTGCAGATTAGGACACAATGTAAAAAAAAAAAAAAAAAAAAAAAAAGTAAATTAGTGCTGAACAATTTATCATTTTGGGACCAAAATCGCAATCTCCGATAACGCGATTTCGAGATCTCTCACGCTGCATTATTATTATTATTTTTTTTTTAAGAGCTCTTATCTCCCAAGCTCGCCAATCAGCGGCATGCCACAGTGGACACACACACGCTAACCAGCTCTAACATGGTAAAAAAAAAAAAAAAAAAAGCAGCTTGTTATGTCACGATGTCGCTCATTCACTCTGAAGTATTTTCTTACGCGACGTGCTAAGCTAACTTGCTCCATGAAAGCACAGATCGACTGAAAACCCCCCCACTAACAAGTAGTGCTTTCACCAAAGGGGAATGGCAAGTTGCTTAGCATGCTCATTGCTAATGTGAAATGCATTCTGAAAATACAATATTAATCAGAACGACGTTTTTAGACAAGTGAAGGTGCATAGAACATATTGTAAAGAATATTTTGGGGTTGACTTCCCTTTTAAGGGACCAAAAAATAGTTCATTTATTTGCAGTTTTTTTTTTTAATTAATAGGCTGATTAAACGGTTTTCCGAATTAAATTCTGCCAAATATCGGCACAACGTTAGCGAAGCTTTACCACTTGTGTCTCACACACAAAACTTGGAAGTATTTATCTATCTAATCTTTGTTTACAGCGAGCATCCAGCTCCTCACACGACAGTCGCATGAGCGAGGCTCAAGTGGTCGCTCACGGGCGGCCCATGTACGAGCAGCCCACCACTGTCGCCGCTGTGCCCCCTTACATCGGCCCCGATACGCCGGCCCTCCGCACCTTGAGCGAATACGCCCGGCCCCATGTCATGTCCCCCACCAACCGCAACCACCCGTTCTACGTGTCGCTGAGTCCCGGCGACCCCATGCTGGCCTACCACATGCCCGGCCTGTACAGCGCCGAGCCCAGCATGAGAGAGCGCGAGCTGAGGAACCTCCGAGAGAGGGAGCTCCGCGAGCGGATGAAGCCGGGCTACGAGGTCAAGCCCCCTGACCTGGAAACCTTGCACCCCTCAGCCAACCCAATGGAGCACTATGTCAGGCACGGGGCCCTGGCTCTGCCTCACATCCCCGGGCCTCCTCACCACTTTGCGCCCTTTCACCCCGGGTTCAACCATCTGGAGCGGGAGAGGATGGTGCTGGCCGGTACACAGATGCGCCCGGAGCTGAGCTACGCCGAGCGCCTGACTGCGGAGCGGCTGCACGCTGAGAGGATGGCCTCGGTGGCGCCGGATCACGCAGCCAGGCTGCAGATGCTCAACGTGACGCCGCATCATCACCAACACTCGCACATCCACTCGCACCTCCACCTGCACCAACAGGACCCTCTCGGGCAAGGTGAGTGCTTCAGTTTCACCATTTCACCATGATGTCAAATGTACTTCTGGCTGGCCGATCTTATCCACCTCATTCACAGGTTCCACTGCTTAATTTAGCCTAAACCTTTTGTGAAATGTTTTTGGCAGTTTTTGACATTGATTTTGGTTCAGGTCATCGTAGTCAATTCCCTGGCGCCCATTGTTGACAAACAGGAAAAGCTCAATAGACTCGATGGCCTACATTTATGTTCATTCCCACAGGCTCAAGCCCCCATCCTCTGATGGACCCGCTGGCAAACGGGCCACGTCTGGCCCGCTTCCCCTTCCCCGGAGGCCCGATCCCCAACCCTTTGCTGGCTGATCTTCCACATGACCACGAGATGCTGCGCCACCCTTTGTTTGGTATGTCTTTTGGGTCGTACCGCCAATCTTAGTGTTGCTCCGTGGATACTTTTTCCCCCCTCAAATGGTCATTATTTTGTTCAGATATTCATGTTTGAATATGGGACAGCATAGTGTGTAGTGGTTAGTTTGCCTGCCTCACATTTTTGAGGTTCTGGGTTGTCCTTGCATGAAAGTTCTGTAGTTTCCTCCCACTTTTTAAAAACCTGGTGCATTTTTGGAGTAAAAAGGTAACAGGTTAGCAGGAGGCTAAACCTGTTAACCTGGTTTTGTTAGCACATTCCATTTTGCCTCCATTGTTTCAAAGATGAATTTAACTAACAATCGATCACACACAGTCATCAGAATGATTAATTAATCCATTTTTAATTGCCATCTTAACCCTCAGACAAGTGCAAAACACTGGACTCCTTATTGCGGCTCACAATGTGGTCTCTGTGCGCTCCGTAGGGGCTGCATATCCCCGAGAGCTCCAGGGTCCCATTCCTCAGATGTCGGCCGCGCACCAGCTCCAGGCCATGCATGTTCAGTCAGCAGAGCTGCAGAGGATGGCCATGGAGCAGCAGTGGCTGCACGCACATCACCTGCATGGAGGCCCACTGCCCAGCCAGGAAGATTATTACAGGTGAGGACTTTAAATCCTAGGAAATCTCTTGTTATACTGTGGTACGTTGGAGAAAAAAAAAAACACATTGCAGAGTCCATAAATCTCAAAGGTTCCACTGAGCAGCAATTGAATCATATTAATGACATTCTACCACGTTGTTTTTGTGTTTTTCATAGCCGTTTGAAGAAAGAAGGTGACAAGCCATCGTGAGGTCCATGTGGCGCATTCATCTAAAAGCCTGTACTTAACACCCACTAGAATACTGTAAGAGATTTGTGTCTTTGTTTTCATATATTTTACAACATATTTGTGTATCAATATGCTCATTCCTTCTTCAGCACTTCACAGGCCTGCTAAAGTCTGGCTAAGGTTTTCACAAGACTTTTTACTCCTTTTACGAACAATCTCACACGCGCACGTGAGATTTCAAAAGCGACGGATGAACTTTCACAAACGTACTGTTTAACAGTCCCTCATATGCAACACAACTTTGCTAAAACACAGCCCGAAGAAGATTTGGAAGCAGACTTTGGTGTGACCTTAAAATATATTCTTGTGTATAAATGATGATTCCTTGTACAGAATTGCATTGAAACCAGTGTTTGAATGAGTGTTAACGACCGAGCATGACTCAAACTAGAGTAGCAAGTGGCATCGTCTTGTTTAGACTTTAAACAAATACTAGAGGTTGGGTTTTACTCTAATTATGCTAAATATTTGTCTAAATCCTAAAGTTTTATATATCAAGATATCTTTTCACAGTATGACCTAAGCTTTATTCACTCCTTTTTGAGCTTGTAAATATTAAATGTTCACAATATTCTATATGAATGAGTACCATTAGTTGTAGGTGTAACCCTTGTTTAAGCAGGAAACCTTAAGCTGTAACACGATATAATACTATAATGGATATAATAATTAATTGGAACAGGATCTGTGCCCACAAGTTTTTTGTGGATTAATGCATTTACATCTTATTTGATACAAATAAGACAATTGGAGACAAACTCAATATTGACAAAATTGAAATTTCATATTTATGTGTATCCAATAAAGTGTGTTAATTGAATATTTATTTCAATAAATATTCTGGAGTGACACCTTACGTTCTGAAGTGCTTTTGTATGTATACGTATGTATGTGTATATATGGCAGCATAACAACCATTTGTTTTTATTTTTGACCAAAATTCAAAAATAGCAAGCAGGTGAGTGTGAATGTATTAAAGAGGAAGTCAACTTTAAACATTTCTTGACAATAGTGTTATATGTGACCTAACTAGTCTGAACATGACATTCTGATTAATATTACATATGTGGAATATGAGTTATGCAGCAAAATGCAGCCGTTTTTATCCATCACTTGCTGTCGACTAAAGATGACATCACAGCTGCTCAGGGAACAACCAATCACGTGTTTTCTGAGGCTGAGCTGTGATTGACTAAGACCTGAGTAACTATGATGTCACTTTCACTCGACAGAGTGGCAAAATGGCCGCCTTCTGATATTGATTAACTGCTGGATTTTGCTGCTTAACTCATATTTCGCTAACACAATATTAACCTAATTAAGAACATATTATTGTCAAGGCATTTTTGGGGGGTTGACTTCCCCTTTAAGTACAGTTAATGTACCTTTCATCTGAAGGTAAGTGATGGCAAGACAGACTCACATTAAATGTATTTTTATTTTTCAAAAATATGATTATTTAACCAATCTTTCACACTTAGGCTACCACCCTTCAGTCCATCAACTCAATAGTGGTCCAGGTATTAACAGCTTACTTGGCTAATAGATAGAATTGATAGAATTGTGCAAAGTGCAGGCTAATCTTTATCACATGAAACAACACACACACACACACACAACCAATTTCTCAGCCAATCATGTTGCATACTTTGGAAACAGTCAACTGATATCATTCTTTGAATTAGCTAAAAGTTGAAATTTCCCATCTAGTTTCAAGCTCGTCTCAACTTTGAAATGCTGTCACACTAATGATTGTACATTATGTGGAATAAATATCATTTCTGAATGGACCCAAGTGGTAGGTTGCGCCGCGTTGAGGATTCTTCATCTTCACTTGATCTGTCGCAGATACTGGATCGCTGATAGTGCGCTCACGTTTGCAAGCAGAGCTAGAAAAGATATTGCACAATTGATATCGTCACGTAAATATCTGATGAGATATGCGATTCCTGATTTGTTGCGCTTTTTTCATATTTATCACACTTGTTTTCAGATCATCAAAACAACTTGAACGTCTCACAAAGAAAATAGAAAATGCATTTTCTACATTTTATACATTGATAAAAATAAAAAAAATCCAATCCTTCCCTCTGACATATTATTTAAGTGATGTGCAATGGGACGCAGTGTCATCAATAAGTAAGTGTGTAAAAATTGCCTTGATGATCTGATACGTTAAAGTGCGATTTCCAAATTTCCAATACAAGTGTACCTAATGAACTGTCTAATTGAGCATAAACCAAATATGACGAACAATGAACGTTTCCTACCTGCTTTCCAGGCATCAGCAGACTTCGGATCTGATGATGTCATCACCCAGGAGGCAAATGCGATGCAGACCAAACACATGTCAGACTGCTGCAGCGCAGACAAGACTCCCTTTCGCACTAGAAGGGAACATTCATTATTCAAATTATTTAGCTCCATTCATTTCCCCGTCTGCTATGATTACCTTTTTTCTGTATTGTTCCCACCATCCTCTGCTGCTTAGGTGCTGGAGGAGAGGCTCCGCCCACTGTTGGAACGATGATACTGCCCTCCTCTCTCTGGGCTGGGAGCTCCCACCCGTCGGCCCTTCTGCACCAGATGCTGCCTTTGTCTTGAAAGCGCATTTTTGCGAACGGCATCAAACTCTCCCCACTTTGAGATTCAGCCACACGGAGAGCATGCGAGACAATTCGGATGGGAGAAATAAAATCCTCTTCCAAAATGTCTACACTTAAAAATGGATAATTACATTTGGGCAGGGTGAGTTCTCTGGTGGTAGGATGCGAGCAGGAGAAGATCGGAATGGGTTTCCACTTGAGGCTCTGGGTTGGTAATATTTTATGCTCACATGTCGGAAACATGTCATCACATCCTGGAGCCAATGAGATGCCTTCGGGATCGTAGACACAAATGACGTTTGCCGGTCGCTGCGGGATGAAAGATTCCAGATCATCCCTTTGGACAGGTGTTGATATTATCGATCTCAAACTGCCTCCCTTGGATTCATCATTGCGTAAAGATAAATCCTCCATGCTGAGCGCTCGAACATTCTGCACACTTTTGTTCTTCGTCATCCCTCTTGACATTACAAAGTCCTCTGGTATTGGGGTCTGGCTCCTGGTTCCAGCTTCCTCCTCGTCCTCCCCCTCATCGGTTTTGCAGGTCAGATCAGGACTGGGGTTCGCGCTAATGCCCGCAAATTGCCAATAGTCTTCCTCAAAATCGCACACAGAGAAATCCCAGCTGGATCTGTCACCCTTGGAATCGTCCAGCTGTGTGAAATAGTCCGAGTCGGCCGCATCGGACACATCGGTGAGGCCTCCGTCCGTCAAATGATGCTCCTCGGCGTCCACTAGGGAGCTGCTTTGTGACGGGACGTCGGACATCTCCGGGCTTCTTGCCGTCCTCAGCTGTAAAATGTCATTGATGGTCAATTTTTCCATCTCATCCCAGAAGGCCGAGATGGCGTAGACGCACGGCGGGCCGCCCGCAGCCTTGGCGTACGCTTCAGGGCAGTCGGCCGCGGGGGTGACGATGACGTCAGGAACGGACCGAGGATTGTCACCAACACATGCTGTAAGGTCAGGTTCTGTTTGGACTCTGGTCAGATCCGCTGGAGGTTGTTGACCTTTTTGAGCAGTCAATGGAACAAACGCTTGGTTACCAGAACCGGCACATTTGGGATCTGATTCTCTGGTCTGCAAGATCTCAACACCAGAACTCTGAATTGGATCACAGTCGCATGATGATGATGATGATGAGGAGGAGGAAGATGGAGACTCTATTGGATAGTTTTCAAATGAATCCTTTACAAAGAGATCCTGATCCACTGATTCAGCAGCGGAGAGATAGATTTCAGAACCAGAACTGTGAAGGGTGAAGAACTCAACAGTGTCCTCAAACTGATCTGAGTCCACACTCTCCAAATGGAAGATTTCTTTGTTTTTGTCTTCCATTTCCAGGTTTCCTTCCGTATCATTTTGCATCTTACCGCCATCATTCCTCATCGTTCCTTCCATGTTGCTTCGCAGGAAATCGTCACCAATCAGGGTTCCTTCTATTTTGTCTTGCCGCATGGTTTCACCTTCATGTAAGGTTCCTTCTCCATCCTGGTGCATGGGTCCTTCACTAAGGTTCTGATTCTGAAGGATTCCCACTCTTGTGCTACGTACTGGATCATCAGCATGCAGTGTTGCTTCTCTACTGTCATGCTGCATCATTTCACCATCGCTCTGGTTTTTCATCATATCGCCATCATGCATTGTTCCTTCTTCACAGTTTTGCTTTCTATCTTCACCGTGCAGGGGTCTTTGTCTATGGTTTTGGACTATACCATCATCATCATCATCATCATCATCATGCGTGGTTTCCTTGCAAATGTTTTGCATGACATCACAAGAACTATTCTGCCCTGCCTGTTTTTTGCTATTTTTATTCACCTCACTTTCATGTTGAAGCTCCCGCTTGGGCCTGCAAGCGTTTTGTGGTGGTTGAGTTTTTTCCCCCTTTGGAGTTGCGCAGGCTCGGCGACGTACTGGATTGTCATTCAGCGACAGCGTCACAAACCAGCGCTCTTTCTCCTCTCTCGGAGCAACTTTGTGGCCATCCTCAGCCTGACGTCTCACGTTGGTTTCACGCTCGGTTGACGGTGACCTAGTGATGCTTTTTGGGGGGATTTCTGCATCGTTACATATTTTGGCCTTATCATCCTCAGTTGTATCCTTTCGTGTTTCTATGACACACTGAATGAGCTCCACTTCAAGGCAAGATCTAATATCTTCATCTAAGCTCTGTAGGGATTGAGTGGCTGAAACCGAGGAGTCCGGACAACGGAGTTCCTCAGGGCAGGCAAGCAGAGGTTGCGGCAGACAGCACTTCTCGCTCTCCTGGTAGAAGTTGGACCAGTCCTCCTCTGCAATGCGCAAGCTGTGATCCAAGTCATCCATGCCGACACCTCACATGCTTTCCTGGGAGTAGAAATGGCAAAACAAAGGTCAGTGTGCAAGTGTTTATGTTGCCTATTTGTCCTCTTGTACCCTTCATAGCTTTGAACTGTCTGGGCAGCAACATGTTTGTGCTAAATATAGAGCACTTGAATAGCAGTTATTTCGAGGCTATATTGTATTTAGGATTTAAGGCCTCTTATTCATTCTTTTTTTTTTTGTGGAGAGTAAAGAGACATGACTTGCCTTCATCTCCTTGTCTTATCATTTATGGCATCTCCACAATTGCTGAGCCCGAGGTGATCTAACCGGATTGTTTACCTGGTCACTGGTGAATGTCTATCCCTTGCGGATCACCGCAAGCTATATTATAGCACTGCATAGACCTCAATGATAACATGAATAGTGTTCAATCTAAACCTTTTAAACAGTTTAACTCATTTGCTCCCAAAAATGTATAAATCTGTTCTATTTTAAATATTACCAGAGAATGGTTGAAGCAATGGTAGTTATTCCAAAATCGACCAGCAGGTGGCAGCAGAGTATAAGAGATCAACCATGTTGCAACAAGCTGTTTTCCCCACAGTTTTAAACAGATTTGTGAATAATGATGAAATTGAGCTATATTCTAATGCTAATTGCTGCAAAACGGAACAGATAAAAGTATAGTTTTTTTTCCTGATGAAACAAGAGGCTCTAATCTTTCTTTTGGTAGGTCCATGTTTTTATAGCAATAGCACACAATATTCTGTGGGCCTTGCAAAATCAGTCAAAATCCAGTAAAACAGCCGGGAGCGAAGGGGATTGCTTCAGTGAAAATGGCTGGGAGTGAATAAGTTAATTGTTGATGTGGCTTTTTTCATCAAATGTGTACATAATATTATGGCCAAATGTTTGTGATAAATGGAGACATTTAGTGCCATAGGAGTATTAAAGCCCCCTTCGACGACCACTAAACACTTCAGAGCCACCATGCTTGTTTGATGTGAGGTCAAATGACTGCACAATATCAAATTACAAAATAAAGTGATGTGAATACAGTCGGTTGTGTAGATGTCAACTTCATTTAGTGCGATTTGCCAGTAACTTGCTGCACAGTCTTACAGCATGCCCAAATACTCAACTAGTGACTTATTTGACAATTAATAATAATTTACCATTCGTCTGTTAGTCATTTCTATTTGCCCGATTGAATTCACCAACACTATATGAGACCGCATACCTGCAAGAAGACAAGGACAAACGTTCCAGTCTGAATTCTCCTGCAGGAAAACGTCCCGTTCTCTGGCGACCTCACACATATATGTCAGCCTGGCGCGGCTGGCGCCCTGTACCGCTCTTTTATAAATAGACTACGTTCAGTCACATGGAGCTGCTGCTGCTGGCGAACATGTCCTTCCCTCTACGACCAGAGGTGTAACATTTCAGCACCTCCAATCATATGACACAGAGTGCCAATATTATGCTTTACTGTTTACACGATGGGCCAGACCAAAGACAAAAAAAAAATTGACCTCTAACTCAAAATGTCTACATGCAGCGATTTGCATTTAGGATCAACGGTACATAAAAGTTGATAACCTGTAAATTAAATTTGAGAAATATACAGTCTTCTCCATAAGTATTGGAACGGCAAGGTCAAATTCTTCGATTTTGTTGTGTACTGAAGACATTTGGATTTCAAATCAAAATATGATTAAGAGAAAGGTTCACAAGTCCAGCGTTTACTTTATGGTATGTACATGTGAAAAAACAGAACGTGTCATTTGAAGCCACCCACTTTTTAAGTGAGCAAAAGTATTGGAACATGTGACTGATGTGTGTTACATTTGCCGTTGCCTTTTAGATGGATTGCTTAAAAATTCTAATAAAAAAAAGGTTATCTTAAGCAACAATAATTAAATAATCCGCATCATCAGTAGGAACATTTTATTGCAATTGTGCAAAAATGTGGCCATCTCTCCATTGACTATAATTAAAATCTGCCCCATTTAATGTCTTGTTTTCTTTGTAGTGGGACCCGGATGCTCCTTGGTAGTTTTGCTAAATGTTTAAGGAAAGAGTAAAATAGAGCATTAATTAACTCAAGCAAAATGTTATTTTTTCTAATTTCAATGCTACACTTTGTATCAATGCTTGCGAAAGTTCTCTTTGTAACAAAATAATCGACACACATTGTCATCCGTAATGACAAGGTTGACGCGGTTAAAAGGCATTCAATGTTGCTGCAAAAATGAAACCACTCTCACTTCTTAAATCTCCAAACCAAAGAAGAATAGGCGAGCAGTTAGACAAAACAATGCTTACTGGAAGGTGCTTTATTCCTGGCAAACATTCGTCACATCGCCACAACCGTCTTCCTCACTTCACAAGTACACGGTTACAAAACAATGTATCATTTGTATAAAACAACATGTGCATGTATTGCGCTGACAAATATCAAACACAAAAAAAAAAAACATATGGGGGAAAAAAAAAATCACATGATCACTTCTTGTTCAGAAAGCAATTTACTTCTGCTTGAGCCACACGTGTTCATTCAAAAGCTCAAGCGTAGTCAAAATATAAAATGTGGCAAGCAAAACTTGGGGAGCTCATTTTGGAAGTGGTGCATACAGTAAAAGGCCACTGGATTATGTAGCAACTCGAAATTCAACATTTAAAGCTCTTCATGGCACAGTCGTCATCACATTCTGTTTGTTCGATAACTTTTGGCACGCAAGTATACACAGAATTTAATATTGAAGAGTATCTCTGGCTTTTGGACAATAAAAATTCACTAAAAAGTGAGCAACATCTTCTCCTGAAGCATCTCAGTAAAAAAGCTGGCCTGACTGCTTATAAAGTGCACCAAGATCTTATTCTACATTTAACGTTTTCTTTATTCTAAGTTAGGAGTGTTTAATTCTTTCAGTTAACATAATTTCTTACTTGAAAATAAAGCTCTTTTTTTTTTTTTACATACTTAAACGTAATCCCAGAAATATTAATAATTTGGCGTCGTTTTTTTTTTAATGTTTATCTTCTGAATAGCACAATAACACACGAAAGCGGCAAAACCGATATTAACATTTAAAAAATGATATCCCTCAACTTTACAACATTTTCATGGTAGTATAAGCGTTTGAATTAACTTATTTGGAACATGGAACTATTCAGTAAAATGGAAAAAAATACAAATCCCTGCACATTATCTCACAGTCTTTTGCCACTTTCATGTTTAATTTCCAGCTAAAAGATACCCTCAATTCAAAATTTAACTACGGCTCTAATTATTTTGTGCTACGCTGTACCTACTATACACACACCAAACTGTGGTGGCTTGTACAAGGCAAATACATTCACTTTGGCTGATTGGATACAAATAATAAATAGAACATTTTCACTTAGATAGCAAAGTACAGACTGTAGAGTACACACACAACTAAAAAAAACAACAAAAAAAACCAGCCCAGACTGCGCCGTTGTGATGATGATGTTTTGTCACCATCAGCCAACTAGTTCACATTAGCCCTCAAACTGATGAATAAACTCAAATCCGCTCGCTTGGTCGCCTCATTTGTGAACGTGACGAATGTAACGTAAATGTCACAATGTGATTGCAGTAATTAAAAATGCGCCATATACTGATGCTGACCGTAATAGAGGTTGTTATGGAAGGCTAAAGAGGCTAATGCGGTATCTCCCCCCCCCCCCCCAAAAAAAAATTATTAGCCCATACATGTGTGTCAGTGCAGCAATTACGTGAAATGAGCTTGTCTACTGATAAAAATGTCAAATTCAAGTGTGACGAAACTAGCGTGACTTACATCTAAAATATAAACTGACCAATGACATTTACTATTATTTTGTAGGCGCCTCATTTCACAGAAAGAGTGTGACAATCGACGCGATTTAGTCATGAGGCATCATGGAATGAAAACTGTTCAAATTTGGCTTCCACGAAGTCAAACCGTGGCATCTTTCGATGAGAAACCCTCACACAGTTCCTTGGCTCGCTGCGCTTACACGTCGTGGACCCTCGTGCTGGACGCGGCGGTGGGTGCGATGTTGCTACCCGCCGCCGCGGAGGGACGCTCCCGTCTGACGTATCGCTGCTTTCGCGCTTCAAACCAGAAAAGGAACAATTAGAAAGTATTTGCAACAAGGCTTGGATTGTACAGTATAACCTGTTTGGCAATGTGGTTGAGTCAACGTTTAGCTTACCTGTCGAGGAAGGAATCATGACAGCCTAGAAGAACAAAATGTTGCTATGGTGACACGTTTGGCTCCAAATTCCGAATTAGGTTTACATAAACAAAGCACGCTTACCGTCTCACTTGGTTGGAATATAAAAGCTGTAAGAGGAAAGAATAATACATAAGCTTGATTGATTTGTGACTTCTGCTTTTATGTTGCATAAACAACCATATGGGGGGCGCTGACATCATTTTTTTTTGTTGAGGTTATTAACTGTGAGCAAATGATGCTTTTTCACAGCATACGTCGGCCACAACATGCGGATTCGCCGATAGTCACGTGCCACCCCAATAGGCCCCGCCTCTTAAAGGCACATGTACACAGACGCTGAAACATGTATAGTACTTTCTATGCATTTTATGCATGTAAAGTATGTTTACAGGGGAAAGAAACACGACCATTTTCTTAGCAAGAATATGTTGTATGCGCCCGTACTAGTCGGTGTTCTGATTAATATTGCGTTTGTGTAATAAGAATTCAGCAGATTAATCCGTTCATCCGTACTCTAATCTAATCTATTTCAGGGCGCTGCCATTTTGGCAACGTCGAGTGACTTGAGAGCAGTTTGACGTCAATTTCGGTTAACTACTATTTTATTGAAATTTTTTTTGCATTTAGTTCCCCATTAAATAAGATTAAATGTATTTTATGCGTGTGGGTGCGGTAAAACTATTTAAAGGGGAAGTCAACCCCCATTTTTGGGGGGGGGCAATAATATGTTCTATGCAGCCCAATTAGTCTAAATACGATTAATATTGCGTTATCTCAGGCGGCGGCCATTTGCTGTTGACTGAAGATGACATCAATGTTGCTCAGGTCTCAGGTACCAACCAATCAAAGCGCAGCTTCAGAAAACAGGTCAGCTGTGATTGGTCGCTTCCTGAGCCCTGAGCAACTATGATGTTATCTTCAGTCGACAGCAAGTGGCAAAATGGCCGCCCCCTGAGATGGATAAAAACAGATGGATTTTGCTTCATAACTCACATTTCACAAATGTAATATTAATCAGAATTTCATGTTTAGACTAGTGAGGTCACATATAACATATTGTCAAGAAATGTTTAAGGTTGACTACCACTTAAAAAAAAAAAATCTCTCCCAAATGGTCTGTTTTGCAAATGTTTCCTATTGCGGTGAGTGATTCGGAACACTGTGAAATTGCAACCGTGCTTACCTTTGTTGCGGCGGTAGAAGACATTTGGGAGTCGATGGGAGCGTTTGAGGTAGAAAAAGGAGGCAACAGAGAGGATCAAGAACAGGCTGATCAACAGTGTTCCAAGAAGAAGCGAGGCGGCCACGCCTGCGCCTCCTGCTCACAGACAGAAAACGAAAACGCAATTAACGGGCTGTAGCCAATTCGCACCATCAGCCTGTTGCCTGAAAAAATATGTACATGTGTTCGTTGCCACAGTTTTGCTCATTCGAAATAGGCAGTTGGAGGAAGTTCACTGTAGGAACGTATCCTTTTTTTAAATTAACTTAAAATAATGATATTATTATAAATAATTATATTACATTTGGTAGTTTTATGAGCTCATATGGACGCATTTGTAATGGAGGCAAATATTTTGTTAGTTGTAAGGGACGTGTTAACAGTTCTACCTTTATAAAGGTGACAGATTTATGGACAGTTTTCAGTTTTGATACCGTATTGTTATGACCTTAACACTAAAAGTTTCTGCTACCTGGGCTCCTTGTGTGCAAACAAAACAGATGCCGCTATTTCTTACTGAGAGTGTAAAAGGGGAAATTATGCCATCTAAAAGGTGATTGTGTGATCAGCAAAAACTTGATTAGAATTGCAGTTAAGTAACTTTCACAATTGTTTAACACAAAACATCAAATAGGTGCGACGGAGGCATTAAGAATAAGTAGTAGTAATATTGATATTTGGGGTATACCTTTACATAATGTATTAGGAATTATGACAATCAGTCATTCTGTTCTTCATTGGAACATTTAAAAGGACATTGCAGCACATTTAACTCATTCACTGCTATTGACGGCTATAGACGTCAACAATTCATTTGAACTATTTCTATTAGTTTAACATTGTTTTCCTACTTTTCTTAACAAGAGTATGAAAATCTAGGAAAAAAATATTATACATTTAGAACAGATATAAAATTTGTGATTAATCGTGAGTTAACTATTGAAGTCATGCAATTAATTACAATTAAAAATTGTAATCGCTTTAAGCCATTTAAAAAAAGAAGAGATTATTAAAAATTAGGGGCATCAAGCCATTCATTTTTTTTTTTATCGCAATTGAATCGCATGACTTCACAAGTTAACTCACGATTATTCACAAATGTTATATCTGTTCTAAAATGTACAATAAAAAAATATATAGGTTTTCATACTCCTGTTAACAAAAGTGGAAAAAAAATCTTAAACTAATAGAAATATTTCA
The DNA here is from genome assembly GCF_054856555.1 of Leptonotus elevatus. Lineage (NCBI taxonomy): Eukaryota > Metazoa > Chordata > Actinopteri > Syngnathiformes > Syngnathidae > Leptonotus > Leptonotus elevatus. The sequence continues at coordinate 15,583,210 of NC_141248.1, read as the reverse complement.
AATTAATTTTTGACGTCTATAGCCGTCAAAGGCAGTAAATGAGTTAAGCAGAAGAAAATGGCAGTACAGTCATCGGATGTAAACTTACCAATTTTAGGCATTACAGTTGTGACTGTTGTATGGTTTCTCCTGTCCATAGTGTAGTCTAATGGCAAAAACACAAGAACAGTTAATTAAACAAAACTATTCCATCTTTTTCCAAACAAACTACATGAATGCTCAAAATTGCTTACTGTAGGTGCAGGTTGTTATGTTCTGCGAGTCTACGGAGGCAGGCTCACACAATATGCAAACAGTGTTGCTGCTCTCGAGGACACGGAAGAAGCATCCTAAAGATATCATATCATACGATGACATTTTCCCATCAAAGGCCCATTAAGACAACAATGTAGATTCTTTTGACATTTAAATACATGTTGAATGTCATTGAGATCATTAACTGGCTTCCAACAGGGAGACTCATGTTAGCTGTCATCGCCATAGCAACACAGAATGACCTACTTTGCGGTCTATAAAATTGGTGGACCAGTCAGGACATCTTTCATGATGTGATAACATGTGCCGAGCTTGAGCAAACAAACGTAAAAATAAATAAATAAATAATTCCACACAATTCCGTGTTTAGCATGTACAGTACAATCACTGGCTTGACATTTTATAGCTTCTTATCTTATCTTTGTTGGTTCCACCTCAAGTTATTTTTTAACTTGAATGATTTAAAAATAAATTGCAAAAAAAATCATTACTGATACATAATAGATCATGTGAATCTAATACATCCGTTTTAAATAAATTCCTCCTTGAATCTTCATTTTTAAATGTTTGGAAGGCCAGAAAACGATAACATGCCAACACATTTGTCGAGCGCCTCAGACCTGGTTCGCAGCGAGTGTCGTTTGAACACGAGCTGTTTGTCTTCTGTTTCTCATTGCAGCACTCAAGTGAGTTATGATGTAGAGCCTGTGAACAGACAACATGGTGGCTTGTGAGAAACTTGGCCAAAGCTGAATGAAGCACACAGGACTGGTTAATTTTCTACCTTGGTTACGGGTGTCTCCGGTCTGATAAGAATCACTGTTGCTGCTAAGACCAAAAGGAATGGCAGAGCCATGTTTGAGCCCTTTAAATGAAAGAAAGAAGAATCAAATAAAGTTGTTGCTTACACCTGTTTAATTTAAAAAGGAGAACCAAAAGACCAAATCAATGAAGAAACGACCAAATATTTGTGTTGTTATATAAAGTATATTTTTCATCTTTATGCGTATGATTGGTAACATATCCACACAATCTAAACTGTAGTATCTGTGACATTTAATGTGTGCGTGGCTGTGTGCCTTTAAAAGTGAGCTGCGATGTAAGGCGAGAGACGATTGGAGTTACAAGCAAAACGATTAAATGCTCTTCCGCTAGATGGCAGAAAATACAACTAAACCGTCCACCTGTTGCAATTCATACAACAGAGCCATGGCTTCCTGCGGTCAGTGCGGTTTTGTGTTCATTTATCCAAACATTGTGCAAGTCAATCTGAGTAGAATTAGACAAGATCATTATTCTAGTACTTTACACAACATGTACGTGTTGTTGTGTGCAGTGAGATGTTTAAATATGTGCCTTAGCTGCAAAAATGTTCAGAAACATTAGGCTAGGAGCACATAACTCAATCGACCATTTCCCCGTTTAAATTCGCATTTTAGTTTATCAACCTGTGTCACCCGACCGTCGCTGTGCATCAACGCAATAAAAAATAATAATACATAAATTGTGTTAGTGGTGAGGCATCGATGTGTATTGTACCATAACATAGCACAGATCAGATCATCTTGCTAAATTCGAGGGGGCGTGGAGATCACTCACCAGCGAAATTGAGGAATCTGGCCAGGATCGAACTCCTGGCTTGATTCAGCAGACGTCGGACGTCATCTGTGGGGAACTCGGGAAGATTTCGATTGTCAGATTTGTCATCGACACACTTCCTTATGTCATTAAAAGCAAGCAGCACCTTGCTGCTCGCTTTCAATCAACTTGTCAACATCCGTCGGGAGCTTTCACAATAAAAGTTTCACAGTCAGTTACTAAACTAAACTGATTTAATGTTAACATCCGTGGAGTAACTTCACAATAAAGCCTCCACAGTACATCTGTCGATATCTAGAAACATGGTCGTCAACATCCAGATTTGACTTTCACATTCATGATGAACGTAAACACGTAAAAATTGACCGGACTAAATGTTTTTAAATAAATAAAATGTAGCCTAATCGATTAACCTAGAACAACAGATATATATCAACCTTTTGTTATTCAGAATCACAAAACACAATAAGTCATACCTTTTGCGGCTGCTTTGTGTTCAATTAAAAAAAAGTCATTTATTATTTTTGAATTACAAAGAACGCGAACGTATTTTAATACATAAATCAAATACACGTTCGTGAGGAAGAATGGTCACATGATGTTTACTTTCCTTCCGTGGGTACTTGAATGCACCTCACCTTCGACCCCCTCTGACATTTATGGGCGGTAAATTCGAATGTCTTTATCGTCCATTCCTTACATATATGCCAACTGTAAGTCAGTTTTACATTTTACCGTCGAGTATGTAACCAAAGGGGAAAAATACACGACGAGTGGGTGCTATGCTGGATGGTGTTACCAGTAAAAGATCTCTGGACGGATGAATGTTTGCTAAGCTAATGCTAACAACATGTTTAGCTAAAGCACAATGTATGAACTGAATGCTAAAGCACTGAATGACCAACCTAGAAAAAAAAACGAACCTAAAAATGTATACATTTTGTTTTTAGGAGCAGCTGAAGCAATGAATCACAAGGCAAACATAAAAGAAATGCTGAACACACAGTCAAAAGGATACAGGTGATAATAAGATAACACAAACAAAGCAAGCTTCCCTACTTGTTGTTTGTTGATTTTATATATATATATATATATATATATATATATATAAAACTTAATTTCATTTACTGTATTTATTTTACTCATTCACTTGAGGTGGCTTTCACCTCAGGTGCCATAAGCAGTACAGTATTTATTATTTATATATATTTTTTATATATATATATATATATATATTTTTTTTTTTTTATAATCAACAGAAATGCAGCCACCAACTTCACAGATACTCAGTTTTTCTTTGGGTCCCAGTTTTGGCGGGAAAACTCTCAAAGCCTTTCTCAGGATATGAATTTGTCAGCCAGGAATTCCCAGCAAAGTTCACAAGAGGTAATATATAACTATAGACAAATTCAAAATGAGACGGCATGAGAGGTGTCTGAACTGGTCATAGTATAGAACGACCGCTAAAGAAGTAGATGATTTTGTGTATAATAATGTGTGCAGATTGCTACAGATGTCTTTTGCTTGTCAAAGTTAACTTGCTCTGATCAATCAGTCAGATGCTGGAAAAATGCTGACAGATATTGTGTGAGTTTAATCTGAAATGTGATTGGTAAGAAACAGTCTGATTTCTAATACGGTGTTGATTAACTTACATTAGCCAGCACCATTGACTCGGCAAATTAGATTTAATGACACCTGACTGCCCCCCCAAATCTAACATCCACATGCAGGTACTGGAAAATAAATAATAGCATTTAGGCTGCGAATGTAAGTTGGTGCTTCTGCTAGCTTGCCCTAATGCATCACCAATGCATCACAGTTACATATGCTGTTTGTTTCATTACTAGATGGCATGATGAGTTTAAGACTATTATTTGGGGTAAAAATGTGTATATTGTGCCATTTTTACCCCCAAATTTTTTTTAATGAAAGTTTTGTCACCATACCTATAAATTATTTAAGTGTGAAAATTAACTTTCAGACAACTTGACATTAAATGTAACTAATTTTCCTTTTAGTGTAGTGACCCAAAGATTTCATCCCGTTATCAGTCCAAACCTTTGTTATTTGGCGACCCAAAGGACAATCAAGCACTTCTTGATGCATTTGAGGAGGCAAAGAAGAAAGCAAAAGAAAAAAGTGACAGGTAAGTGTCCCGCTTTGTTTCTTTGAGCTGAATCCTTAGAAACACATTAAGCGTTAGCTTTAGTTCATCTTTGTGGTGTGATTCAAATCCTCATCCTTTGCCATGTTTATTTTTTCCCAGTGATATGTTTGCAAAAGAATGCCTCCACATTCGCGAAACCCTAACCACAGTAAGTAAGTGATTTCGAATAGTTAGCTCATTTTTCTTGTGAAATAATAAACGCTATATTTCAGATCCAGCAACTTGTTTCAAACACAGAAGAAAAAACATCTCTATGCGAACCCATCCTCCAAAAGTTAAGCAATCTGTCTTCAACATGTATGTTGGATTTTCTAGTGAAAGTTAAAATCGTTTGTGTGTCAAGTGTGCAAGCAAGTTTTATTGACCAGCAGATGGGGCTGTTTGATCACTGGTAAACACAGGTCACAGAGCATCCACGTTACTTGTTCGCGTGTTGTTTGACTTTAACATTACTTTAAAGATCAAATTGTTTTAGTCTTCTCTCTCAACTATAGTTTGTATCCATTCAGTGCAAAATGTAAGCAGTATCCAGAGCGAGCACACAGAGCAGTTTAACGCGGTGTTGAACACGGTGAACTCCCAGAAAGAGATGATGACAGAATTAGGGCAACGGGTGCAAAAGGTGACTCCTATGTTTGTTTACATTGCAATGGTGAATGAATTTGTTGCAAAAGCTGATATTGTCCTTTGCTTGATTTGCGTCAGAATGGAGACAGCAACATGGAACTTGCCGCGAGTATGCACAGTGATGTGGAGTGTCTGAGACAGGAACAAAACCAAGCCAGTTTGAAGCAACAAAGCATGCTTGAGGAGGCCTTGCAGCTGCTCAATGCCTTAGTGTCAGAGCACTCAGGTAAGCTCTGTCCTGTTCAAGTAACTGACAAAGCTATACAGACGTCACCAGGACAGGACAAAGGCGTCCAAACGGCACAGGCACAGGATTCACCAAACATTCCGGTTTCGACTTTGGACTGTCCTGTCAGAAGGAGAAAGAAGAAACCCACAAGTAGGTCCAGAAGGAGGCCGCTAGTCCGCCAGAGATCTAAGATCACTGTCGCGAATGAAAATAGCCAACCCCGCGTTGATAGCAGCAAACAGCCAAATGTCTCGAGGTCTCTTGGAGACCGTCCTGGCCCTAGCAAAGCAAGCAGTCGCGGTCCAGAGATTTTGCTGCAGCCCAACGCAATGAGCAGATCCAGCAAAACCGCAGGGTGTTTCATCACACCTCTCAGCTGCTGGTCTCAAGAGAGTAACAGCCCTGAAAGACCCCAAAATATGAATCCCAATTCAGAGGTAGTGCTCATTGAATCCAGTCCTCCTGACACCTTATGGCGTCTGTTTGAAATGGATTAGGTGTGAAATACAGTTTTGCAGAAAATGGGTCATTGATGTTTATTATCTATTATTTTGTGAAAACAAGGCCGTTTGGCTATGAGTATTTTTTTGGCTGGATAAAAATGTTGTTAGGAGAAGTTATGCCTGCTTGAACACATGACACGTTTCCAAAAATGTCATGATTAAAGTTTATTTCCCATTGTTAAGAAACAAGTAACACGTTTATACATTTTAATTTAACTTATTCTGTGTTTGTGCTGTTGGCTTGTCATTTGAAAATAAAACGTCACTCACAGATTTATGTGTGTTCTAAAAGTTATGGTGATAATAGTAACTTATATCTGTATTATTGCGTGGGCTGAATAATGAATATCATCAACCGTTTTAATTAATAACACTTCTCCTAAAATACTCAAAATGAGGATTCACTGCAGACCTGTTTAACCTTAATTAAACTGCACACCTTTTTGTTCTTGTTGTAAGTATGCCAGAAACAATAATGGCACATATGATCGATTGGTGATGTAAATAAGTTGCATTTTTATTACAAAAATACTATATATAGTTGTGCAAATATTTCTTACTTTATTACTTTGCTAAATATTTGACAAAGGGTTGAGGAATTGCGTAAAATCTCCAGGGATAAGGTTATGCAGTAGAAAATGGAAGAAGGATTAAAAGGCAATAAAAATATATATGCTTAAAGCTAACATTGATTTCATTCATATGAAACATTAGTTTTTCCTCATAAAGAATTTTCTTAAAACTTTTAACCTAAATAGCGTTGACAACATTTTCAACACGGCATATCCATCATGCTGCAGTAAGTATGCATAAATCTCGTGAAGGCATATTTATGTATAATTTCCTACTAAGTGCAATTTTGAAGATACAGCTAAGTGCTTACCAATTCAATTCATTCACAATATCCAAGCTGCCTTTCATCAATTTTTTTTTTTTTTACTGCAATAGGTCTGCAGGTGGAGATATTAGTCCCCGTGGATTCAGACTTGCCACTAAGCAAACATCATAGTTGTCATGCATCAAAGCGCGCCGAGCAACAACCGTCCATCGGTTCTCCCAGACGTCTAGTTCCAAGATGTCTTTAGTTATATCATCATGACGACCTGAGAGTTTCAAAACAGAAAAACACGCATCACATTAAAACATTGTGAACCCTTTTGGTATATGTCGTGTCATTCCAGGACAAATGTACAAAAGAAACGTTTCAAACCCGAACTACAAGTTTTCCTTCGAAAACCCTTTCCCAATCTCCCCGTGTTGTCTTTGTATGCAAGCTGGTTGATCGTCTTGGCCCACATTGACGGTTAGTAGTTAAGGTTTGAAATATCTTTTGTGACATCAGTCCTGAAAACCTTTCCGATACACCAGTAATCTCACCTGCTCCTTTGTAGTACCCGCACACATAAATCTTTCCTCCCGCCACACCAGCATTTGAGGCATTAGTGCGCAGTGACAGTTGAGAGCATGGCAGAGAAGGTCCGTCCCTCCAATAATCCCCATCTGGGTTGTAGATCTCCACTGCATCAAGGCAGCGCCGAGACTGCCCTCGGTCCACACCTTCACAGCCAATGCCTCCTATAGAAACACATTTCGGAATCAACAAATAACAATGACTGTGTTTGTGCCACTTCACTCTCCTCTCCTAATTCTTACCCATTACAAAAATTTCCCCGTTGAGCACAACAGCACTACATCTGTATTTGGAATACTTCATTGGAGCCAGCTCTTTCCACTTGTTGATGTTTGGATCATACTCAAGAAGGCGATTGCTAAGCCGGTCTGGCTCGTCATCCGTTCGGTATGAGTCCTTGGTCAAGAGGGGCAGAGAGGGAATGACAAAACAGAACAGGTGTGTTTATAAAGGAAATTAAGATGCCTAATACGAGAACTAAAATTTATGTAAAAATACTATTGCGGACCCTCAGAGTTCAAAGCAATTCCTTCTATGAGATCTATTGTTGATATTTTCCTCTTGTGACTGATACTCTTAAAAAACAGTCCACTGAATTTGGGTCAGAAAGATGGATTGTTTCTTGGCAAGTTTGACTATCTTGCATATTGAATAGGTGTGTGCATATCTCCACAAAAGATGACTTCGGGGGCGAAACGATTTAAGGACGGTTCGATTTGAAAGTAGAACCATTCAATTTGGTTTGATTGAGTGGGATTATGATTCGAATTGATATGGTTCAGTTCAGTTCGAGAAGGTATGATACAAATTCTGTAGAGTCAATTTGACTTTAAACAAAGTCTATTTGGTCCCACTCTAAACAGAGTAATATTTACACTTGGAAGAGAGTTTTAAAAAAGTCACTAAAGGGTTGAGAAACAAACTCACAACTTCAGATTGGGAGACCGCCAATCTATTTAGAATTTCAAAGTGAAAAATCTTGAATATTTTTTTTCATGAGATAGACAAATTCTATCGTACACACTAAAAATACTTTGAGAAAATGTATTCTGAATATTTGACTTTCTTCCAAGTGTAAATTTTACTCTGTTAAGAGTGGGACCAAATAGACTCTGTTTAGAGTAAAATTTACTCAGTCTCTACAACTTTTGTTGTCATTTTCAATACAGTTTGAATGAACTTATCAGTACTTTATCTGTGCCATTTCCTTCGAATATATATTTCTCCAATAAATTACAATTAGATCTGTATCTCTCAATATATTTCAAGCGGTTTGATTTGAAGCACTCACATCTCTTAAACCAAAAAAACAAAGTTTTAATTTTTTTTTTTTTTTTTACCTGTGGAGTTCTACCACCAATGACGTACAGGCGATCCTTCATCCTAACTACATTGTGATAAGCCAGTGGAATTGGTAGAGGTGCTGCACTGCGCCAAGGTCCTCCCTGGAGAGACCATCGCTCCACACAGTTAGTGATGAGAAGCTGGTTCTTCAGCTTCATCAGCCCACCAATCAGGTACAAGGTATCACCCAAGGAGCCTAGCCCATAAGAATCTCGGTACTCTGCTGATGTTAGGCGTTCCCAACTGCCTTGGGCTTCGACTTTGTACCTGGCAAACAAAATGATAATAATTGTGACGCATTGTTGCTCAGTTCTTGTATTACAAGACTATTAATAATCCCTCTCACCTGTAGAGCTCTACATCCATTTCCTTTTGTCGGGACATCCTGCGGGAACCAGCCTCTCCTGACACTACAATGTTATTGTCTTCAGTTACAACCCCTGCGCATACATACCCTAGAGCATCTCCGTATCGAGGGGAAGTGATGTAGTAAGTTCGGCCTGTTGCGGCGGCGTAGCAAAAGCTACGTTCACTGTAGTTGCCATATCTTGACCTAATCCCACTGCCGTCATTACCGACACAGAGCAGCAGATCTGTAGTTTCCATCCCATACCGTAACTTGAGCTTGCGTGGTACCGCGGAGGGATGCATTTCTACAACCTCCAAAGCTTGCCTCATTATCTCGAGGCATTCACTGTCAGCAAGCAAGGCTGCATTCCTCTTCATTGTCTCTTTTAAATAGTCCGGGTTGATCAAAGGTAGGCGAACTTTCCTGAGGAGCTCAGGAAGGTGCTTGCTACGTACTTCTCCTTCCGCCAGAAAACTGTGTTTGACCCAGCAAAGAACCACGTCTAAAATGGTTTCTTCTCTTGTAATATTGAGATCATCCGAACTGATCAACTTCGCTAGTTGATGGGCCTCGAGATCTAAAACCTCTTCATTCTGGCACACTTGGACAAAATACTGCCTCAGAAAGCGCTGAGCATGATCGGCAAGCTCCTCCGCGCCAAGATCTCGGGCAAAGTAAAACACGCCGAGGCAGTTGGAGGCGTCCATGTTTTCAGTCATGTGCTGCCGGCATTGAGTGAAGACATCGTCCATCTGCAGGAGAAACGACGCGATCGAGATTCCTTGCACGTTGGTGTTGGTGAGAGGAAGATCTGAGCTGTACATGTAGTTCAGGAGGAGAGCTAAGCTGTCTGCGGGGGTGTCTCGAAGGAAAATTTCTCTATTGTTGCACTCGCGGAGGCCACATGTAAACATAACACGAAAGTAGGGGCTGAAGGCAGACAAGACAAGGCGGTGACAGGGAAAGCTTACGCCCTCAGCAATCAGCACGACATCCGTCAGGTGCTCAGTCTCTCTCATCTTCCTTAACTGCTCAAGCAGAACCAGCCCGTGTTTTGCTGTGAAATCCATTTTTGCTTCAAGGTTGAAGTTGAGAAATTCATACACGTGTAAATGTTGTGTCTGGCGAGGGGGCTTTCACTGAAACAGATAGCGAGTGGAAGTATCAGAATCAACCAGGCGGCAGCTTTGGGAATACTTTGTTATTAGTTATTATTAGTCAGTCTCGTGATTCTTAATGATACGATTTGAGCAAAAACGTTACAGAGACAATACTCGCAAAGATTTCAGTGCGATTTGTAACTGGACTAGATAACATGCAGGTCCACTTCATGGGCTGCTCAGTTAGCATTTAAAAAGAAGTAAATCCTTACCAAATTCATCAGCTTCCCTTGCTGCCTGCCATCTCAGAAGAACATTAAATCTTGTTCTTTTTTATCGGACAACATGTGTTATTGCTATCATTCGAAAGAGGGTCTGAGTCACTGCAAGAGGCAAAGATATGTAACCCCCTCCTCTGCCCTGGGCCTCTGAGACACTCACCCCAAAATAGACAAATGTTTTGGTGGCCTATATCTTTTGAAGGTTATAGTTTGCTTGGTCAGGGTAGATTAAACGTTTTTAAATCGTAATTCCTGTACTCTGGTATTTACAATTACATTTGAACATGTATTTAATTCTGTTTAGAATCATTTGTTTAAATTTGGGAGTTAGTTTGCCTCAGTCACAAGCACTCTGCTCTGGAATGACTGCAATGAAAAGCTCACAGCTCGGACTCAAATTTCATGGTTGCACTTTATTATAGGCCCAGTACATTGTATGCATGCAAGTAAACAAAAACTGACCTTACATTTTTTTGGGGTCATGTTGCCGTTTCACAATTATTTATTTATTTAACCTTTATTTATCCACGTATTCTCACTTGTTGCAGATTAAAACATGGGCTCTTGTTGTTGGACATTAACTCTCTACAAATAGTTACCATCGTGGTTGAAGATTACATTACACGGATCATTAGCCTCACTTTTGCTTCTGAATGGAAAATGAGGAGAATAAAAAGTTGCAAACAACCTTTAAAACTTCCCGTAAGTTAATATTTTCTCCTTTACAAACATAATCACATCCTTTATGATGTCAATGTGAAAACAAGCCTACCAATTACTGTTCTTTACACAACATCCTGGCCAGAGTTAACCATTAGGCAACCTGACGTACAAGCACTGATAAAGGCGAAGCACAGGATCAGGATCTGGCAGTTTAGGTGTAATAGGAGTTGTTTTAGAGTATTGTTGCCAATAAGACAGCTTCACACATTAAGGCCAAATGGACTCAAGCTACAAATTTAGGAAATACAGAATTGAAAGGGAAGTGCTGGATGAGCAGCGTCTTGAAGAGTTAGCACAGAGAAAACCATATGATGACACTCAGCCGTCTGTAATTAACCGGCTTAAAGATTCTATCAGGTAAGACAATTTTATGTTTTTTTTTTTTTTAAATGTACTCTCCAATCAATTGTTATGTGTTTATCAAATGTGCTCAGACACTTAAATGACATTTTAATTGCAGGTGCACAGTCCCCAAACTTAAGCATGGAGTTTTTAGCACTTTTCCCGTGTTATATTGGCTGCCCAAATACTCAGTTTGGGACTATGGTATGTCAGATCTCATTTCTGGCATCAGTGTTGGAATAATGCACCTGCCACAAGGTTGGTTATTAGTTCATGTTGATCATTTTAGATACGTGCATACTGTATTCTTCATTTAAATGCTATAAAATCACATATTTGACCCCAGGTATGGCGTATGCATTATTGGCCTCGCTTCCTCCTGTATTTGGCCTCTACACTTCTCTTTATCCAGCATTAATTTACTTCCTTTTTGGAACGTCACGTCATATTTCAATAGGTGAGTAGAAAAATAATGGTCGCTACTGCTTAAAATAGAACCTTTTTGTTGCACAGGTACATTTGCTGTGCTCAGCATCATGGTGGGCAGTGTCACTGAAAGACTTGCTCCAGATGTTGACTTCCTGAAACTGAACGGGACCAATGTCACAACAGAGGTGGACGTAACTGCTCGGGACTCGTACAGGGTGCAGGTGGCTGCTGCTACCACTGTTCTGGGAGGGCTTATTCAGGTATGAAAAACAGAATGGACAATTTCCCCTTTAGTGCATATATACTGTACATATGTAATGTATTGTTGTGCTCAGGTTGTGCTGGGTTTGGTCAAATTCGGTTTTGTGGGTACATACTTGTCTGAACCTCTGGTGCGGGCATACACAACAGCTGCTGCACTCCATGCTGTGGTGGCACAACTGAAATACATCTTTGGGGTGTCACCAGCACGCTTTAATGGGCCGTTGTCACTGGTGTATGTAAGTAAGAGGTACTTACGTACTCTAGTTTTGCTACCACTGTACAATATAGCCAACTTAGATATTAGAATTAACTTGTGTGTTACTCTTGTCTTCACGTTTGCTCTCTCTCTCTCTTTCTTTTTAATAATCAGACTCTGAAGGACGTTTGCCTCTTGCTGCCGCAGACCCATCTCCCCACTCTGGTTGTGAGTCTTGTCTCGCTGGTGTTGCTGATTGCGGCAAAGGAGCTCAACTCCTTCCTGAGCCCAAGGCTGCCACTTCCCATCCCAGTGGAGCTCATCACAGTCAGTTGACACGAGGACACGCTTTCCTGGGGTGTTCATGTTGGCACATCAGCGGTTTAGGCTAGCGCTGATCGTGCAGTGGAAACATGCAGAGTCAGCGGTAGAGACGAGGGCGTCGGCATTTGTGCACTTGACAGCAAAAACAAGTCTTTTGTCTAATAATTAACTCATCTTTCAGAATATGATTCACTAGGTTTACATTTTGCTGTATCTGACATTTTTCTGAAGTGTTCATATCAAAATCTTATCTATGTGTGCAGATTGTGGCAGCAACTCTGATATCAAACTATGGTCACTTAAATAGAAACTACACCATTCAAGTTGTTGGAGAAATCCCGAGTGGGTAAGCATCTTTATTTCAGTTATCTTTTTTTTCCCTTTTTGTCATGACGCCCTCTTGATTGTTACTGACTCACTTTTTTCTCTTCATCTTTTGCTCCCCAGCTTAAGTTCTCCAATTGTACCAGACGTGAACATTTTTAGAGAAGTTATTGGAGATGCTTTCGCACTGGCTCTTGTAGCCTATGCCATATCAATTTCTCTCGGGAAAACATTTGCTCTGAAACATGGATACAAAGTGGACAGCAACCAGGTGCAACAAACTCTTATCAGTTGTTTGATTTTTTCCGCAAATACATATTATGTTCAGGTCTCTATATTGCCTCTCATCCACTCATTGTGATGTTGCTACAGGAGCTGGTGGCTCTGGGTCTCAGCAATACAGTTGGGGGGTTCTTCCAATGCTACGCTGTATGTGCGTCCATGTCTCGGAGTCTCATTCAAGAGAGCACTGGTGGAAAAACACAAGTGAGTATAGAACAGTAGGAATACAAACTGTGTTGTACCATCAAATCTTTTATTTGCTTTCATATAATCAAGCTACAACCCAACTTGATCCTATAGTTACATGTAGCAAAAATTTTACTTCCTGGTTGTTATCTGTATGTTACACAAATATCTATTACATTTCCTTGTGCTTTTGCAGATGGCTGGAATAGCATCGGCTGTAATTGTCCTGGTGACAATACTGAAACTCGGTCCACTTTTCCAGGAACTACCAAAGGTTTTACTACATGACTAACTGTTTTTTTTTTATCAACTCCTTTCAAAATTCTATGTCCAGATTTCATAATGTTTTAACATGTGTTTTAGGCAGTTCTGGCATCTATTGTCTTTGTGAACTTGAAGGGTATGTTCGAACAATACTCAGACATTGTTATTCTGTGGCGGAGCAACAAGACTGATTTGGTGAGGGGATGACAACATTTGGGCATCAATTATTGTGATGTTGAATGTGGACTAACTGTTTATTATTTTGTCTCCCTCAGGTGTTGTGGTTGGTCACGTGGACGTCCACTCTGCTCTTCAATTTGGATCTGGGCCTTGCAGCTGCCATTATGTTTGCACTCCTTACTGTTATCTTCAGGACCCAGCTGTAAGACTTGGAAATTGTTATCATCTTTGTTAAGACAGATTTAAATATATATATGTATATACAGTGGCATTTGAATGCATGTTCTTGGTGCACCCAAATCTTCTCGTGCTCATTCCTGTTTTCACCATTTTTAGACCAACATACTCTGTTCTTGGAAATGTTAAAGGTTCCGAATTGTACGTGGATATTGGGATTCACAAAGAGGTAGAACAGACACAAATACAAACCTAGCAGCTGTACCCGTATCAAAATATGCAATTCCTATATCCCGTGTTTTGCAGGCAAGAGAAATTCCGGGTATTACAATATTCCGCTCTTCTGCAACAGTATATTTTGCTAATGCTGAACTGTACCTTGAGGCCCTGAAAGAAAAGGTTTGCACTTTTTTTTTTATTGCTAATCTTGACTAACTACAGTCTTGTTCTAATCCAACAGAAATAATGTACAATTCATATTTTTGTTTTTAATGTTTTCTTCTTCCTTGTGGTTACAGAGTGGACTTGACATCAATAAAATGATTATTTATAAGAAGAGACAGGAGGCCAAAGAGAAACATAAACAAAAGAGAGAAGAAAGACGGGCTAAAAGACAAGCCAAGAGAGAGGTAATGTTGGTTTAATGTACATACTGTATGTAAGTTACAACACTTGAGTTGAGAGTATGTAAATATCACACAATAAATAAATTGCCAATTTATTTTTCTATCCCCTCCTTAGAATCTTGCTGACCAGACAGAAGTGTTCTCTGTGGAGGAGGAGGCCAAAACCTGGAGAAACCCAAGGATGACGATGAAAGGCACAGAAAAGGATGAAGAGAACTGGACTGACAGAGAAAATCTCACAGTCTTTGTAAAACCCACTACAGCAGACAGTCAACGTAGGTGGGAGTACTTGAAGGGAAGAGATCCGGACAGCACCAGTTTCGGATGGATGTCTGAGCAGATGGATGGAGACGCCACCATTCTGGGCTCTAGCAGTGAAGACACCTTGAGCCGTGACCTGGAACGCATCTCTCTCGGGTCTCTTGGAAAATGGACCTGGGACATCCACTCCATTATTCTTGACCTCTCCACGGCTAACTTCATTGACACAGTGGCTGTTAAGACCATGAAAAATGTAAGTTTGGAAAAAAGAAGAAAGTCATGCTAAGAAATTGTCAATAAAAAACAGTTAGTGGTGCTAGAACACTATATGGACATACAGTATGTTTAGAGACCCTTTATCTGCATATCTATGCCCAAGTCCTCAAAAAATTGTCCGTAAAGGTATACTTATAAGTTTGGTGAGGAAAAGAAAAGAGAAAGAAAAAGAAAGGAAAGAGTGGAAGCTGTTAATTAATAAAATCAAATAAATAATAAATAAATAAAAATATAATAATAATAAGTACAAATAATTACCAATAATTTTTTTATTATGTGTATATATATTTGATTAATATTCTTCCATTTTTATATCCTGAGGGAATTGGCCAGCTTCCCCAATATTTGTATTCTCAGCTATCCAGACTCCCTTCATCACTGATTCACATCCAATATTCGTTGACAGATTTTCCAAGACTTCGGTGAGATTGAGATTGATGTTTACTTGGCAGGTTGTCAGGGTAAGTGTAACACATGTCACTAATAGCATTTGAATATCAAGCGCGCTGCCACTATACCTGTCCAACTGCTCTTCTCTTCAGCTTCTGTGGTCCAACAGCTGGAGCTTGGCCACTTCTTCTCTGAGTCGATTACAAAGAGACATTTGTTTGCCTCTGTCCACGATGCCGTGCTCTACTGTCTGGACCGTCACGGATATGAGTCATCAAGAGTGAGTGTGATCCGGCTGTGATTCTTTTAGGTGGAGAGTCCGGTTTCCAGGTAAAGTATATAAATAAATGACCCTATATGACCTCTCATTCCAGGTTATGGACAGCAACACCAAGCTTTAGGAACCTGAGCCAATCATGGCAGGACATCCAGTTCTCAAGAAAGAAGGTGGGAAAGAACATCCAACTACTAATATATTTAGTCTGTTAGATTCAGGAGGCAAAATTTAGGTCGGTGTAAATGATGTCATTGTTGTCATACACTGTGACTGGTCCAGATGCTTCAGCCCTGGCACTCAATAATGTCACTCACTCTAGTGGTTGATTAACATTGGGACCCTCAATGTTACGTCTACGTGTTACAGTAAAAAATACAGAAAGACACATACATTTAATTGATTTTATTATTACACATGGGAAATATTGAGAGCAGTTTATATAAAAAAAAACAATGGCTAAAATAGAAGATCTGAACAATAACTTGTGTATTACAATTAAAAAATAAAGGATTCAAGGAACAAATACAAGGCAACATGCGTCACACTGAGTGTATATATTTTTTGGTCATGGCAGAAATAAGTTATACTAAAATGTTTTCATTAGCAATCTCAGTCAAGTGCAATTTTATAGCAACAGGAAAACATGATAGCTATTTCATGCAAAGGGATCTTGCAGCTCCTTTGGATGACTTTTTAGTGCAACATTCCTAAAACGGGAAGTCTAACTAACTATACACAGTCAAGTAAATAAATAACAGGATAACATTATCAAGCAAAATGTGACAAGAGTGCCTTAAAGTTGCATAAAACCACTGTGAACTCATTCCCTGAATACATCTTGCGGTTAACAAACGGGTCGTGTGCAGGACAGAGGGGGGAGGGGCTGGATTCTGAGCTACAATTCTTGATGGATATCGGAATTCAATGTCAGATCTTCATCATCCTCATCCTCTGGCTGATGGAACACTTGTTGCTCGTAGCGAGCCTGACGCTGGTAATCTGGATCAATATTGATCCATTTATTGGCGACCCACTTAGTGCCCTGGGTGACCACACAGCCTCCGTGCAGAGCATATTCATCCTGCTCTCCAACCCATCCTACAGGGGGGGAAATATATCACTTGTGATTTTTGGGGGGGCACATAAAATAGTCATTTGCTCTTCTTCTCACATAAACTGACTAAAAATGCGACCAAAACATTAGAATGTATGTGCAGGATAGTGATAGTCCGATATGTTTTTCAAGGCTGATACAGATACCGATTATTAGTAGTCAAGGAGACAGATAACTAATATTTCAAGCCAATATTAATTTTTTAGTAAAAGAAAAAATATTATCGTCAATTTAAAAAAATGTGCTTTCAATCTTAAACATACAAAGAATTGACAGCTTTGTTTAAAAATTCCAACAACAATTTAAATTTAAATTAAATTAAAAACAACAACAGCAAGTAAATTTCTACTGGAGATAAAGTTTTCCAAAATTTCAACATAATTTCTTAATGGTATTATTTTTTATTTAAAAAAATACAAAGTGTAGAGAGTTCCCAGTGTCAGCATCTTTATTTTTTTATAAAGTGGAAATTTAAATAAAGTTTCTTGTATCTCACTGAGCCACAAATGCATGCGAATGCAGCTTATTTGGGGTTTTCGACAGGGTTCATAAAAAGTTTCAAAAGATCTTCGCAGACAGTAAAAATAGCCTAAATATGTTCAAAATGGTTTTGTGAAAAGTAAAAACTATCTGTGAACATCTTACAAATCCTGATGAAAACCCCAAATTTTGCTACGTTCGCAAGCATTCACCGCTCAGTGATATACCAGCTTTATCGGCCTTCAGATTCGTGAAAAGGCTGACGCTGATATTTGTCAAAATGCCAAATATTCAGATTCCTTTCTTTTCTTTGATCCTTCCTCGGGTCTCCTGACCTAGCTGGATTCTGAAGTATTCGGTTTAGGTGAACAGTATGGGATTTTTAATAGGTTTTAGGTGAATTAATGAGTACACACTCACACGCACGCACACATGCACACGCACACCCGCACATGCACATACTCACGTACATACTCATGCACATACAAAAAAAAGAAAAAGAGAGAAAAAAAGAGAGAGAGCAATGATGATGACATGTCAAATCGGTAAGATTACCGAATGAACAATACAGAGCTCTCTCTTAAAAAAGATATTGGCACTGATAATCAGTCTATCCCTAATGCAGGACTACTCTATTGCAAATGACAACCTTAATAATGACCGTATTGTAAATGAATATTTCTCTGAGCGTATCAAAATGGAGCATTGTTTTATTTTTAAAGGAGAATTACTGATTTAACTCATATAAGCCAGTGCGATTATGTCTAAAATCAATCATAAAGCCCAGTTTTTCCCCACAGGTTGCAATATAACTTCATAATACAGAATGCTGTGGCACGGACAGTTGAGCAAATTTGTTTTATGGCTGAACTCAGAATATCCTGCAAAGGCAGTTAAGAGTACACTACCTTTTCCGTCAGATAGGTAGTTGTACCAGAAAACAGCTTTCCCTTTGGTAGGTTTCACCCTTAGGTTACTCTTGTCGCAATTCCTCCTTGTGTCCATGAGATCGACATCATTCTGAATGAGGGACTTCAAAAAAAGAAAAGAAAAAAAGCTTAGCTATGAGGGGCCATCAGGGCCAGAATTCCGGATTGCCTCTCAAACACACGCTTGTGTGAATGGGAGGTAATCCTGTATTATGTCCCTGACAGCCCAGCATAATTATCCACGGCGACAGTTTTCCTGAATCACTCTTTGCAGACGTACACACATTACGCACCACTTCATCAAAGGTCCTGTTGTCTGCCACAGGGAATGCGGTCTCCCCGCCCTCGACAACAGAGTTCAGGTAGAAGAGAACGGTGATGTACCTGAGTGTGCGACACACAGGTTTTAAAATAACACGCGCGTTCAAACACACACGTTTGAAGTCCAGCAGCCTCACCTGCAGGACGTCTCGAAGGGGGTGGAGGCGTTGGCTGCGAGGCGCGTGTGAGTACAGGCGGTTTCTGGGTAGAAGGGCCCGCTGTCGTGATGGGCATGGTAGTGCCCGCCCTCTTCGTAGCGGACCACCTGCAGCGGCTCACTCAGGTCCACCAGTGTGGTTGGCAGACGCGTGAGGCGAGTCACCCTCGGGGATTAACATTTCATTTATTTATAAACTTGGATCAAAAGATGGAAGACTTGGGTTAGGTGTGAATGGATGTGACAAAATCCCCATTGTAATAGGATCACAACAGAAAGAGGTCATACTGCATTTCGTTCCTCACCTCGTCTTAATATCTTGAAGGACCTGATGGGCTCCTTTTCCCTGGTATAGCCAAGTGTGCCTACTGTTCCTCACCAGCTGGCTCCTTTTAACTCCCTGTTGCAGCAGAAAGCGCTGGAAGGCGTCAGCGTTCAGGAGCCTGAACTCTTCTAAACTCAGCAAACCTTCAGCACATGAAATACACACCTCATTTGAGACCTGGATTTGGTACAGGAGCCTAAAATGCACTCAATTATTTACAGGGGAACTCAATTTGACCTCAATTTTTTATTTTCATCCTTTATTCCAACTTTCATCCAACTTTTGGCTTTTTATATAAATGTTTGAACTAAAACAAAAATATATATTTTAAAAAATCCAATATAATCCAGTAAACCTGTGTCGTGAAGTGTCGTTGAAGTATGAGTTATGAAGCAAAATCCCGCCTTTTTTTTTTAACCATCTCAGGGGGCAGCCATTTTGCCACTTGCTGTCGACTGAAGATGACATCACAGTTGCTCAGGGCTCAGGCAACGACCAATCCACATCATCTGTTTTCTGAAGCTGAGCTGTGATTGTGTTGTTACCTGAGACCCGAGCAACATTGATGTCATCTTCAGTCGACAGCTAGTGGCAAAATGGCCGCCTTCTGATATTTATAAAAACTGCTGGATGTTGCCGCTTAACTCATATTCCATTAACACAATATTAACCAGTTAGACTAGTGGGGCTGCATGGAACATATTTCTGTCAATAACTTTCGGGTTGACTTCCCCTTTAACATTTGATGAATAGTTTATTTTCCAAAGGGTATGAACTGACTTTTTAAGTACTTAAGCTGTTTTGTAATCTACTAAAATGAATTCATGCTGCCTTTTTAAAAGTTTAATTACTCATGATTAGTGTGACACCAATCAAATTTACTGAGTGACTTCTTACCATTCTCATCTTTGTCTGCCTTGAGCCCGGCATAGATCTCTCGCAAATTCTCTGGCGTAAGCCAAATACCGTCCCTCACCCGGGAATGAGTCAGTATCTGTCAAAGGCACAAAGACACTCTGTAGTGTTAGTCGCATTCACGATCCACACAGTGACATACACCTCATGGAGCTGCAGCTGTCCGTCCTGGTTGATATCCAGAAGGTTGAAGATCTCCTCTGGGCTGAGGTTGAGCTCTTTGGCCAGCTCCTCCTGGCCGTCCTGCACCATCAACTGACTTTCCATCAAACCCTTTAGCTGTGCCAGTTGCATCACAATGCGACACTCATCCTCTGACAAGAACCCAGGGATCTCTGCACAATAACACACAAAATTGTAGCTGCAATTAAGTTCACATTGATTACGTCTTTTGAATGATTTTTTTTCTCTCTCTCTCCAGGAATAGTTTGTTTTTTTTTGCCTCCAAAACCTCCAAAGTCAAACACATGCTTTGTTTGAATTTTGAAGCAATATATTCCCAGGATTTTCAATTTAATTTTTACCACTTCTGGGTAGTTCTATTTTCAAGGTTCCGCTGTACAGAATTATGTAACTAAAGATGCACTGGACCGTCTTTGCTCCAGCCTCCAGAACAACTGACCCACTTGGCAATTTGCTCATGCATTACTGCTTCTGTTCCTTCAACCGATGCACTTATGTCATCCGCGCTTCATCCTGTGAGCATAGCCTAAATTGGGTCAAATGTGCTTTATTTATGTGAAGGGAACAGTTACATTGCGGCTCATTAAAGTCTGGGAATTAAGTAAGTTAAGAAACTAAAACAATATAATGTATAGTACAGTTTTCTCTGTAAACTGCAATAAATGAATGAATAGCCTGCATGGAAGTGTCAAGCGTTGTTGTTTTTCTGAAGACAGACTTTGTTGATGCAGCAAATTGTGATTTGCTTACCAAAGAGCAGAGGTTTCAGACTCAAAGTTCTCATTTCATGGACTTTACCCGGCACTAATGTCACCTTCTGAACATGTCCCACCTGCCAGATAAATGGAAGTGGTTATAGTGGTGCAGAATAATGATGTGGTAAATAAATACTCGTGACGCCGAGTACTCACTCGGATGCCCTCGATGCGTGGGAGAAAAACATCACGCGGCAGCGGTGCCTTCGATGGCTGACGCGGAGGCTGTGGGTTCTGCTTGTCGCTGCCCGGAGCATCGCGAGGAGGACCCGGCCTGGCGTCCTCTTGTCCGCTGCTGTAGTGCACGTACAAGAGGAGGACGATCACATTGATGATGTAGACGTGGAAGAACACCATCACCACCACGAAGTATGAGCGGGAGCACACACTGGTCTTCGGGCCGGGGAGGCGCTCGTCGGGCGGCCGGCCGAGCCGCGAGGGCGCGCTTCTGGCGCTGTCCTCCGCCTCCTTGTCGGTCATCGCGGGGGCTCAAGTGGTGGTTAACGAGCCGTCAGCTGCGAGGTCCATCTGACGAATTACAGTGACATTTTTTTACGACAAAAATCCTTTACGATTCTGAAAGCGAGTGCTCATTATGCCACCAGTTTGTACCGCAGTCGGTTTGTTTACACTGCACCAATTCCCTTTGCCAGCCAGCGTAATGCGCATCCAGCACTGCGATGGTTAGCGCCCCCACTAGACCACCACCACCACCACCCAAAAAAAAAAAAAAAGGTCGTCGCACCCGATCCAGCATCAACCGAGTTTTCTAATAATACTTCAAAAAACAAAAAAAACAAACAGTAAAGCAGTCTTCTCCATGTGCGAATATTTATACATTGGCAGTTCAGTGGTGAGAGCAACACCCTGCCTGCGATGCAATGCTGACCTCTTGTGAACTGACAAGATAACGCTTTCATTTATTTTTCTGGCAGAATTATATGGAGCAGAAGAAAATGCTAAACGCACCATGCACATCCGCCTCGAAGTTTTGTGGATTCTGGGTTCCAATCCTATGTGGAGTTTGCTCTCTCCGTCACTGCTCTCCGGTTGCACCAGCTACTTTCCAAAATCAATCATTGGTAGGTTCACCGAACACTCTATATTGCCTAATGTTTAATTTTAATTGTTACGCATTTATCAGCCATAATTTTGGTTACATTTATAAATAATGAAATTACCACATAGGCCATTACTTATTTTGTGTGGGATAGGTACGAAGCCCTGCTACCAAAAGTGAAATATGCCACGTAATAATTGACGTCCCCCACACTATTTAAAAAACAAAAAGTGTACAGGTTGTGTAATTGTCTATACATGCCACAAGATGGCACCAAAACACTACTCTCATAGCTTGTGCTTTTCCTCAACATGATACCAAAGATAAGGCTTTGCACCATCTTGTGGCATCTACTGCACTCTCATTTCAGATAAGTTTTTGAAGCACATGACAAATTATTAAATGGTTAAGTGTTGTCAATTGAACTCTACTATTTATTTTTGATTTACAATCTTGTTTGACTTTAAGTTGGTAGTGTGGCTGTATTCGTTTTCGAAGTTCAGTTTGATGGGCGTTTTTTGTTGTTGTTGTTTTTTTTGCGATAGGTTTGAAAGAAAACATAGTCAAAACAAATCTAAAAGGACGCAGTAAGAATGAATGTCACTTTTCATGTAAGTAGGAAGTATCAGACAATGCTAATGATGTTGCTCATATTGCTAGTGCTTTATTGTACTGCGCCTGAGCAATTTATTTGCTAATTCTGAATGGAGGAAGCAACTAAGCTAACTGGAGTGAAGCAGCTAACTGCTTACATAATCAATCATGGCTATCTACTTGGAAGGCTTGATGAACAAATGGATTTAAAATTTGGATTCAAGGATTTTGTTAAAAAAAAAAATTGTGGAAAAGAGAATGTAACACAAAAGACTTGCAACTCAAAGAGAACCACAACTAAACTATTTAACTTCATCTGTGACTGTAAAACTTACAAGGACATGTTAGCTGTGCTAACGACATAGTTAAGCATAGCGCTAGCTGTTCAAACATTAAGTAAGCTTCATGTCGGTTATGCATTTAATTGACGAGATTGTGAATGCATTAGGATGGTGAAATCACAGATAATGAGTGACATGGCTAAATACATGTGATTGAGCAAGATTTTAAGCTTGAAAACTTGATTCGACTTGCTTGAAATTGAGAGAGGACACGACTTGACGTGCTTAATTTTTGCCACAATAATTTAGGACTCGCTATAGTTTTAACTTGCACATATTGTCACCCTCTGCTTCTAAATACCAAGACCACGACTATCTGGCTGTTTTTGATGGTTTGTGTTTAAAAATAAATAATTGACTAAATAAATAAATACATGACTAAATAAAGAAAGAAAAAAATGACTAAAAGTGAAAATAAAAACGGATATAAAAAAATATTATTCGAAATTTAAATACAAATGTATTTATTTATGTATATATTTGTTGTTGTTGTTGTTGTTTTAGTTCCATTTCAATTAATTTTTAATTTTTCGAATGATATTTTTTCCATCCGTTTTTATTTTCACTTTTAGTCATTTATTTATTTATTTGGTCATTTATTTATTTTGAATTTTGGCAGTTTTGGTCCCCCATAGTGAGGGAGAGTAAAGCGATGACATTCTAAGAGCCCATGATTGCCTGGAGCATTGAAGGTGGCACTTAAAGGGAGCTTTTTACAGTTCACAATGCACATTAATGTACCCTTTATGGGTCAATGTTTATTTTCTTAACCTTTTATTGCTTCAATCAGTAATTGTGCATAATGAGTTTTTGTATTTGTACTCCACAAGAGTCAATTTGTAAATTTGTGAATAAGAATAAAATGGACAAATATTTGGGTACACGATGCTGTCTAAAGTTGCAATGTTTGATTCCTCTCATGACTGGAACTTGTGCAAGGAAGCAAAAAGGAGGAGCATGACACTGAGAAACTTCTGCAAGATATCCATCGTTTATTGACAGAGTCACAACATTTTCATCATGTAATGGTCACATGAAGTGGCAGCAAGGTAATCATATTTTATGACTCTTGCTGCGTCACGTTGATTCCCCGCTTACTCTTCGGCTTCCTTGATCTGCAAAGGCAGTGGTGTAGAGAAAAAAAATATGCTGGTTAGATATTTAGATGGTCTCAGGTCAGGGAGTTTTACTTTGACAAGACCATTTGTTATTACCTTAACGATTTCCCGGCTTTTTGCCCTCAGCTTGTTGACCTGGGACTCAGCAATGTCGGCTCTCTCCTGAGCCTCCTCCATCTCATGCTGAGACTTCCTGTACCTGGTCAGGTGAGAGTTGGCCTGCTCCTCCTGTGCCAGAGATCACATTTGGGTTATAACGTTGCTGGATGATTCGTAGGAGAATACGGTAAGAGAATCATCTGGGATACTTACAGCCTCCTCTGACTGCCTCTTGTAGACCTTGACCTTCAGCTGGAGTTTGTCCACCAGATCCTGGAGCCTGTGGATGTTCTTCTTGTCCTCCTCAGTCTATTGTAATTGAAAATACTCATCTTAAAACCGCTCTTTTGCCACCTTATCTATTGATCAGACTAGTGGCATTTGCGAAAATTGATGATGTTCAACCTACCTGATAGGTCAGCTCCTTAACTCTTCTCTCATATTTGCGTACACCCTTGATGGCCTCAGCACCACGCCTTTGCTCGGCATCAACCTCACTCTCCAACTCACGGACCTTTCAGTGGACGGTGTTCAATTTTGTCAAACCACAAATCTCCCTGAATAAAGATGAGAAAATGTTTTGTTCTTTGGGACAACTTACCCGAGCCTCCAGTTTCTGGAGCTGCTTCTTGCCACCTTTCATGGCCAGGCTCTCGGCCTCGTCCAGGCGGTGCTGCAGGTCTTTGACTGTCACCTCCAGGTTCTTCTTCATCCTCTCCAAATGAGAGCTGGTGTCCTGCTCCTTCTTCAGCTCCTCTGCCATCATGGCGGCCTACAACGCAAGAACCGTGAGCTCAACAAACGCTTTCAGAATGAGGCGAATGACAGTGTGCGTTAAAACTCACATCAGTGATGGCCTTCTTGGCTTTTTCGTCAGCATTTCTGGATTCCTGCACAGCGTCCTCCACTTCACCCTGGACCTGGACGAGGTCAGATTCCAGCTTCTTCTTGGTGTTGATCAGGCTGGTGTTCTAAATAAAGAGTTTGACTTGCGTAAGATTTGGTTTCCAGCTATTTTATACATAAGCGTTGGCTCTTATTTATTGCGTGTTCACCTGAGAGTGCAGCAGCGTCACACGCTCACTGACGTCAACCAGCTCAGCTTCAGCCACTTTGCGGCTTCTCTCCGTCTGTTCCAGAGCAGCTCTCAGCTCCTCGATCTCGGCCAGCATCAGGTTGTTCCTGCGCTCCACCATGGCAACCTGTTCTCTCATTTCCTCCTGACCTCTGACTGCATCATCAAGGTGCAGTTGAGCATCCTAAATGAATGTTAAAAGAGCAGGTTTAGTCTGAGTTGAACATGAAGATTTCCACCTTTAGCCATGAATGGAAAGAGAAAAGGGATGTATGTACCTTGAGTTGTCCCTGGACGTTCCTCAGTTGCTTCTGGGCCTCGGCTGCCTGTCGGTTGGCATGGCTCAGCTGAATCTCCATCTCGTTCAGGTCTCCCTCCATCTTCTTCTTTAGCCTCAGGGCATCGTTCCTGCTCCTGACCTCGGCATCCAAAGTGGTCTGCATGGACTCGATCACACGCTGGCTGTTCCTCTTGATCTGCTCCATCTCCTCGTCCTTCTCTGCAAGCTTTCTGTCGATCTCACCCTTGACTTGGGTCAGTTCAAGCTGAATGCGGAGGATCTTGGATTCCTCATGCTCAAGAGTTGCCTTGACAAAAACAATCAAACAAAGCAAGTTTTTTCTTTGCGGTCGTTCCGGCATTTTTTGAAAAATCTTTTCATTTTCCTGATTTATACCTCGGCCTCTTCAAGAGAGGACTGCAGTTCAGACTTCTCTGTTTCCACAATCTTTTTGCTCTTCTCCAGTTCATGAATGGTTTTTCCAGTCTGGCCAATTTGTTCCGTCAGGTCGGAGATCTCCTCTGTAATAAAGCATTAAATAGGGAACTTTTATTTCTTCATTCATGTTGAGATTCCTGTTGTGCGGCATTGTGATAGGGATTGAAATATGAATTTCAAGTATTCTCTGTGGCTGTAACTCATGAGTCTGTCCGCACTTATGCACTCTGCAAATACAATAGTTTTCACCATTCTATTCATGTTACTGTGTAATGTTTGGGAGTGCACGCTCTAGAAAGTGTAATGATTCAGGAGAATTTTTGGGCTCACGTTGAAGATTTTTGTTCTCCCTCTTCAGGGTCTCCAGATGGTCCAGAGCTTCTTCATAAGAATTCTTCATCTTGAACATTTCAGTGCTGAGAGAGCGGGCCTCCTTTTGAGCGCCCTCCAGCTCTGCCTGGCCCTCTTCAAACTTCTGCTTCCACTCAGCAAGAACCTGAAAACATTTAAAAGAGGCGTTTATTAATCATTTGTTTTGACTGCACGAGGCATAATCTAAACAGACCTTGTCAAAGTTCCTCTGCTTCTTGTCAAGGCTGGCAGCCAGAGCGTTGGCTCGCTCCACGTCAATCATCAGGTCTTCCACTTCACAGTGAAGTCTCTGTTTGGTCTTTTCCAGAGAGGCACATTTGGCATTCACTGCCTCGATGGACTCCTCTGCATCCTGGAGACGCTGAGCAAGCTTTTTCCTGTAGAAAGTGTTTGGTGCAAATATCGTGATAATGAAGCATTATTGATGTGACTGATGGGTGTGGTTGTCATGACTTACTTGGCCTCCTCGAGCTCCTCAGTGCGCTGAATAGCATCAGTTTCGTATTTGGTTCTCCACTGAGCCACCTCACTGTTGGCCTTGGACAATGCCCTCTGGAGCTCTGCCTTGGCCTCCAGTTCCTCCTCATACTGCTCTCGGAGCAGGTCACAGTCGTGACGGGAGGACTGGACAGCGTGGGCCAGGGCGTTCTTGGACTGTTAAAAAAGGGGACGGGTTTTATTTTGTTATCAAATGTTAGAAATTTCAGAAAGTACTGTTTCACTCATAAGTGTTCACGTACTTTCACTTCCTCTTCAACGTGCCTCTTGAGCTCTTCAATCTGCTGGATGTGAGCCTGCTTGCTCCTTGTCAGCTGAGAGACGAGGGCCTCTTTCTCCTCCAGCTGGCGACTGATTTCACCTGCGAGAAAACATTGGCTGTCATCAATATCTGAGACCCCTGAAGCAAACACTAGCAATATGTAGATACTGTAGTTGTCTCTCACCATGTTCTGTTTGCAGTCTTGCCCTGTGGAGACCAACGTCATTAAGCTGTCTCACATGTTCGTCATTTTTGGATTTCAGCTCGCTCAGTTGATCCTCAAGGGAACGGCACATCTTATCCAGATTAGTCTAGATTCAGATTTGACAGGAAACCTTGTTAATTGCGGAGTTCATGTGTATGTCGTAAGTTGACTGGGCTGCCATGAACTAAATGGTGGTGGTTAACCTTGGATTTGGAGATGTTCTCCATGTTGCTGCTGAGGTCGTCAATCTCCATCTTGTATTCGCTCTTCTCCTTCTCCAGCTTCTGCTTGACCCGCTGCAGGTTGTCGATCTGCTCGCCAAGCTCAGCCACGCTGTCAGCCTGCTTCTTGCGGAGAGCGGCGGCGGTGGCCTCGTGCTGCAGGGTGGACTCTTCCAGGTCCCGACGCAGCTTCTGGAACTCGGACTCGCGCTTCTTGTTCATCTCAATCTGGACCGAGGTGGCCCCGCCGGCCTCTTCAAGTCGCTCGCTGATCTCCTCAAGTTCCCTGGAGAGATCGGACCTCTGCTTCTCCACCTTGGCGCGAGCAGCCCGCTCGGCTTCGATCTCCTCCTCAAGCTCCTCAATACGGGCCTGTTATTTGTAATCACAGAATGATGAAGTAGTGCTATGAAGTCTAGTTTTCCATCACAATGGTGAGTTTACCATCCTTTAACCAACCTGAAGTTCCTTGATCTTCTTTTGATGCTGAACACTGAGGGATTGTTCATCCTCAATCTTGCTAAGAAGCTGGCTTGTTTCAAAGTCCTTCCTGTGTAACAATACAACTGAATTAGGTAAAGCACAAAAGCAATTTGGAGATTTGAAGAGCATTGTCCTGATCACAATCTAAGTAAGAGTTTAGCAGCCAGTGGGAAAGTGCCCTATGACATCATTAACATTATTTGTATAGAATTAATTCATTCATTTAACTCTGAGAGTCATCGTTCCCTTACTTCTTGATTTTCTCATCAGACTGCTGCTTGTCATTTTCCAGATCCATGATGGTCTCATGGGCCAGCTTCAGATCTCCTTCCAGCTTCCTCTTGGATCTCTCCAGATCCATACGGAGCTTCTTTTCTTGCTCCAGGGATCCTTCAAGCTGTTTTGAATCAGGCATTTCATTATTATTATTGTTTATCATTATTATTATGTTTGGTGAGTAAATCTTCCATGACTTACATCATCCACTTGCTGCTCCAGCTTGGTCTTGGCCTTTGTCAGAGTGTTGACTTTGTCTTCCTCTGCCTGAAGGTCATCCAGGGTCTGCTGATGGGCCTCTTGGAGGGCTTTCTTCTCCTTGCTCAACTTGGCAATGGACTCATCGAGAGTGGTCATCTCCTCAGTCAGGTTTTTGACCTGCACAGTTTAATTAATGCTCGTTAAATGGGTACAATGTTCCGAATGAATTGCAAAGTGCAAAATATTGCAAAGAGCAAACCTTGTTCTCGGTGGCATGCTTCTCCTTCTCAACTTTAGCCAGGGTAAGTTCCAAGTCGTCGATGTCTTTCTTCAACTCGGAGCACTCGTCCTCCAGCTTCCTCTTCTTCGCGGTGAGCTCAGCGTTCACCTCTTCCTCATCCTCCAGCCTCTCAGAGGACTCTTTGGCTTTGGCCTCAAGCTGGATTTTGGC
The DNA here is from genome assembly GCF_054856555.1 of Leptonotus elevatus. NCBI lineage: Eukaryota > Metazoa > Chordata > Actinopteri > Syngnathiformes > Syngnathidae > Leptonotus > Leptonotus elevatus. The sequence continues at coordinate 15,554,668 of NC_141248.1, read as the reverse complement.
TTTGATGAGCCCCTCACACCTTTCCTCTGCATCACTAAGGGTTTCACCATCCTGGAGTCGCAATGATATACAATTTTAACAAATAATCCGAAGTAAATACATTACTAAATAACTTCCTGTTTCACATACAGACTGAATCTGCAGCTGCAGGTCATTCTTCTCCTGCAGGAGAGAAACCATCTTCTCCTCCAGATCCTTCTTCTTGGCCAAGGCCTTTGCAAGATCCTCCTTGGTCTTTTCAAAGTCCTCTTTCATGTTGGCCATCTCCTTTTCAGATTCAGCGCTCTTCAGCAGAGGCTTGATCTTGAAGTACAGCTTCATCCATGGCCAGTGCTTGACATTGGTGAATGAGCGGATGTTGTACTGGATGGAGTAGATGGCCTCTCTGAGAACAGCAAGCAAACACAAATCGACCGTTAGAATGAAGATAATGTCATTTACTTATCGATGCCATAAATAATCTCAACATCTTGTACCTCCTCTCCATCATCTTAACAAACTCCTTCCTCATAACGTAACCTCTACAGAGAGCCTGAGTCATGGTCACCAGGATAGCAAGTTTTTCATCTCGCATCTCCTCAAGTGTACCCAGCAGACCGGCTTTGAAGAACACCTGAAAGACAGTAAGCCATGCAGTAAAGGGTGTGTTGGAGTATTGCGTCGACAGGTTCACGTTCATCCCAGATAAACAAATCACCTTTGTGTGTCCAAATTTGTACTGAGTCTGGTCAACATCAATAGAGCCCAAGAGTTTCTCTGAAGCCTTTTTGTTGTCGATGAATTGTCCGTCAGGAATCACACTGGCATTCAACACTTTGTATCTGATTTGAGGGAAATTGATGGTTATTTCTCGTAACTGATTTTTCACGTGAATACCATCTAGTATTAATCGCTACCTCTGCTTGAAGTCACCATAGAGGATTCTGCTGGGGAACCCCTTTCTGCAAATTCTGATACCCTCCAGCACACCATTACATCTCAGCTGATGGATGACCAGGAAGTTCTCCATCAAACCTTGAAAAATGTGTTAAATTCAGTTGAGTTTTTCAGTTGAATTCATTGCTCGGTAATCCTAATGTAATCCTAATATTACAGATATTGTACTGTACCTGGAGTCTTGGATTCATTAGGAATCAAACAACGCACGAAATGAGGATGAGTGCTTCTTAAGTTGGTCATCAGCTTGCCCAAATTCTCCTGAAATGTGAAAAAGAGAATTTTAGTGGAAGCCATAGTATTTGATACACACATTTCTTAGGAGTAACACTTACTCTGAAAAGAGCTGAGACAGTCTGGAAAGAGCCACCCTTCTTCTTGCCCTTTTTGGCACCAGCATCGGCTGTGATGTGAACATTACATGCACGTTTGTATTGCGGCCCTTTTCACAATCCATACAAGTGTATTGTACGGAGCCAAAAACACAGCATCTACAGTGAGATTACATAAATGTACCTTCAGTTCCGGCATGTGCGGCATAGAGGAGAGCCAAAAGCTTCACAGATGACTTCTGGTAGAGCTGAATAACAGAGTCATTCAGGGGGTCCTTGTTCTTGTCCAGCCAGCCGGTGATATTGTAGTCAACAGTGCCAGCATAGTGAACAAGAGCAAAGTGGGCCTCGGCTTTGCCTTTGGCAGGCTTTGGCTTCTCAAAGGACTTGTTTTTGCCAAGATGCTGGTCATAAAGTTTGTTCTTGAAGGTTGTGTCTGAGGCCTTGGGGAACATGCACTCCTCTTCAAGGATGGAGAAGATGCCCATTGGCTGTAATGACATTCGATCTTTTACTATAGTGCCAACACAATTATTTCGGAATAGAGAGGTTTTTTTTCTTCTATACCTTCTCAATGAGCTCAATGCAGGCAGCCAAGTCCATGCCGAAGTCAATGAACTCCCATTCGATTCCTTCTTTCTTGTACTCCTCTTGCTCCAGGACGAACATGTGGTGGTTGAAAAACTGTTGCAGTTTCTCATTGGTGAAGTTGATGCACAGCTGCTCCAAGCTGTTGAACTGTCACATTAAGAAAACATCAACAACCGTTTTCAAATGAACTCCATTTGGACTCAACTCTGGATGTGTGACTTACATCAAAGATTTCAAAACCAGCAATGTCCAAGACACCGATGAAGAAGCTTCTGGCCTGCTTGGTGTCCAGCATCTCATTGATTCTGATCACCATCCACAAGAACATTTTCTCATAGACTGATTTGCTCAGGGCTGAGATTGAATTGTTAACCTGTGGCACAGTCTGGCCCTTGGTCACATATTCATTTCCGACCTTCACTCTGGGATAGCACACAGCTTTGAGCAAGTCAGCAGAGTTCAGACCCATGAGGTAGGCGATTTTATCGGCCACTAAAAGTCAAAAGCAATCATATTTAGAAATGTTTTGTTGAATACTATATATTATTGAATGTTGAATGGCTTATATTTCCTACCCTCTGTGCCATCGGGCTCAGCCTGCTCCTCTCTTTGCTTTTGCTTAAACTTCATGTTGCCATGATGCATGACAGATCCAGTCAGCTTGTACATTGCTGCCTTTTCATCGGCGTTGAATCCCAGAATGTCAATGGCAGTCTGCAAAAGAAACCACAATTAGGATACAAACGTTAGCAATATTTTGATGCAATCCAATCGAGTTTTACAATCACCCACAGTATACTGTAGATGGGCGAATCGGAACTCAATCAAACAATGCACTTACATCAGTGGCGATGAATTCCTCAATGTCATCGATACTCTTGACAGTGATTTCACCTTGACTGATCATTGGGAAGTCATATGGGTTTTTGGTGATCAAGAGTCCCTCTGTGATTAAAAAAAAAAAAAAAAGCATGTATGTTAGTATATATGTGTTTACAGGAATAGACTCAGTGGCAGTAACGTATCAATATTATTCACTAATCCACACCAATAAGCTCGGGCTTGTGGCCAGTCATGAGCTGATAGAAGATGTGGTAGCTCCTCTCAGCTGACAGTTGGAAAGTCACACGAGACTTCTCCAGCAGGTCTGTATAGATTCATGTAGAAAAAGGAAATTATTCCCCACAGCACACAAAGTTGATTCTGCAGAGGGAGTTTTCAATAACATAACTTACATGTTTCAATATCAGCTGAAGCCAGCTTGCCAGTGGATCCGAAATGAATCCTGATGAATTTACCCTATGCGGAAAGCAATTTGCATTTTCTTAAGTCAGGTATGATCCATGCTATTGTGATTTAATTTTGTTTTATATAAAATATATCAACTTACAAATCGTGACGAGTTGTCATTCCTCACGGTCTTGGCATTACCATAGGCTTCCAGCAAGGGGTTAGCTGCAATGATTTGATCTTCCAGTGAGCCCTACAGAAGGAATCACAGTTGTCAGTCACCAACAAAACATTCTATGACTGCTTTGGAACTCAAGTGTCAAGTTTCATAGGGAATCACTCTTCACCTGAATTTTGCCAGTTTGCTCTTGCTTCTTTCCTCCAGCCACTGCGATTGTCGCAAAGTACTGGATGACACGTTTGGTGTTCACAGTCTTTCCTGCGCCCGATTCTCCGCTGGTTTACAAAATAGATTCAAAGGCATTTCATAAAGAATGACAAGAGTATAACAGCAGTCGCAATGCAAATGAATTGTTTGCACTTACGTAATCAGGATTGACTGGTTTTCCTTATCTGTAAAACATCGAAAAGGTTTACAACGCTTTGTATAGCTGCTTCTGTGGGACTCGAAGTATATAAATTGACTGTGTTGAACGCGCATTAAGTTAACTGTCCAAGACACGGTCAGACCTTACAACGAAGCCGAGCCAACAAAACAGGTCTACTTTTTAAAAACGACGTTTAAAATAGACATTGTATGAGCAATAAGAAGCTTTTAATCCAAAGTACCTTGGAGCATGAACTGATAGGCGTTGTCAGAGATGGAGAAGATGTGGGGTGGGGCCTCAATCCTCTTTTTGCCTCTGTATCCTTCAACAACCTTGGCGTCGTACACTGGGAGCCACTTGTAGGGGTTGACAGTGACGCAGAACAGCCCGGAGTAGGTCTGGAAAACCATGCAAGATGTTAAAAATGATTCATACCAAACACTTTGGATCCATTGTCTCTTTTGAGCGGAACTCACGTAGATCATCCATGCTGCATAGCGCTCTTTGAGGTTATACAGCACAGCGGGCTCGCTGAGGTGGGTCATCATGGCCATGTCCTCAAGCTTGTCGAACTTGGGTGGATTCATGGCGAAGATTTCATCCTCCTTTACAGTAATAGACTGACAGAGAGACACAAGTGGAACAGATATGGATTTTTATTCCACTACTTATCCTACCTCAAAGTGTTTGTTGACATTTTCTTTTCTTTTACTCTCACCTTCCCATTGAGCGTCTCCACAGTAGCTTTGCCACCCTCTTTCTTCACCAGTTTGCCCTTGAGGTACATCTCGCCGGGCTCAGTCACATAGTAGGCTGTTTTGGCATCAAAGGGGGTGTTCTGACTTTCAATTCGCTCACGTTCTGGCTTCCGGAGGTAAAGGGCCGCCGGGCCAAAACATTCCATCTCTCCGTCGCCCATGATGACTTTTTACTACAAGCAGTAAAACAAAATCAACGGTCATTCATTTCTGTCAACAAAGTAGTTAGACAGGTCAGATAATCAACAATGAGTTCTATTATTTATGTAACACAGGGATCTCGTTACATCTTGTACTGGCTGAACACACACAACAGCATGTTGCAGCATCGTGTAGTAAGTAGAATATTCTGTTACCTTGTACTCCAAATATGTAGCTAATTTACCTTTGAGGACACCACCACGTATGAAGAAATTGCAGGAGGCTTCCTGAGCAGACTGAAAAAAAATAATATATATATAAGTATAGTGAGGCTCACAGAGCCTTTTCACAATATACAGTTTACCTTCATAATACTCAAAGTCAAGTGTCATTTTTAAAATCATTTATTCCAAATATTTTATCTTAAACTCATATTTATTCCTCTCCACTTAACAGAATTATTTTCTGGACATAAATGTTAAGCAGACTTAATGACTTATGACTTAAGCTGTAGCTTATCTTTTGAGCAACCTACCTTCGATGGACGTCTGTTATGGATGGATTCTCACGCTGCCTTTTATACGTGAGGCTAGGATGCCACCTTGCTCTATTTGGTCATGTTGCTTGGCATGCTACTTGAGAAGTAGTTCTTACATCTTGCTGCCATAGGAAATATTTATATATCCTCCTTGTTGGATCCATGACAGCGTTTGGGTTCGTCTCAAAAGATGCAAGTAGTTGCGATATGTAATTATGTTTCATACGCTGTAATTAATTATACGTCTTGCTTAAACAAATGCTTGCAGTTGTGAGGAGGCAATGGTTTTAAGTAAATAATTGCTCATTTTTTAATTGGATATACAATGCATGTAAATGGCGTAACTGTAGTATATTGCTGGTGAAAACTGCTGTATCTGCAACTCAACTACATGAATATGGACTGTGTGTAGATTCTGCCAAAGGTTAAGTGAGCAGGTGCAGACAGACCAAAGGTGTGACTGATAGCTCTGTTTAATCCTCCTTGACGCAGCAGTGGTCCCTTGGTATGCTTTGGAGGAGCTACAACATATCACCCATATACTGTTTCAGGGGCCATACAAGTCCGAAATTATAAAAAATGAATCTGTGCCATTGAGCTTTGAAGAAAGGGAGGATTGCCAAGGGATTCATTCTCACAACCGTGCCAGTAGCTATTCTCGTTTCTTCCTCTTATGGAACGCGCAAGGCGGCCACAGACAATCCCTAAATGTACCTAACTGAGTGGCGCATTCCAGTTGTACTTTCTTGAAGACGGGTTTTATAGGTTACATTTTTGCGAGTGCACTTTATTTCTTTCAACATGCCCGAGGTATAGGCTGTCAAAGATGGTCATGCCATGGGTTTTTGCCAAGGACGTGGCGCTCAGCCAGCACAATTGAAAACGCTGTAGAGACACACTAGGGACTGCTGCCATTGGAAAGCAGATCAACTTACAGCAGTGAAAAACAAGAAGAAATTCTAAAGGGGTTACCCACAAGATATACTGAGCTTCTGTCTTCAATAAATATGTGTCACACGATACCCACTCTGAAATCTTGCGTCTTATTAGGGCAAAACTCAATATAGCACCAGGCCAGTGTTGATACTCAAGCCAAAGCCGCATGCCCTAGAGGCTTATTGTGTTTTTATGGCCTTTTGATCTTTGTCTGACAGTTTCTTTATTTGTCAAGGAGCAACTGCGTTAAGGATAACTAACCAAGGTGAGCGGCGAGCAACATTCCAGTCTGGATTGATACGTTTTTAAGTTTTTAATTCAAACACTTTGTCATTCAGTTATGCTTAAAAAAATAAAAATAAATAAAAAGTAAATAAATAAATAATTTTTAAGCTTCGACTTGGGACACTTTTGAAAATGTATTAAAAACAATAAACATACCAGACAATCCATCTTTTGGGCTAAATATTCATATGCTTGTTCTTAACTCATTCATTGCCATTGACGGCTATAGACGTCAAAAATTCATTTGAACTATTTATATTAGATTAACATTCCCCCCCCCCCCCCACACTTTTGTTTGCAAGAGTATGAAAACCTAGAAAAAAAATATTGTACATTTAGAACAGATATAAAATTTGTGATTAATTGTGAGTTAACTATTGAAGTCATGCAATTAATTACAATTAAAAAATGTAATCGCCTGACGCGATAAAAAAAGAAAAAGAAAAGATTATTAAAAATTAGGGGCGTCAGGCAATTACATTTTTTTTATCGCTAATTTGATATCTGTGCTAAATGTACAATAAAAAAAATGATAGGTTTTCTTACTCTTGTTAACAAAAGTGGAAAAAAATGTTAAACTAATAGAAATAGTTCAAATGAAATTTTGACGTCTATAGCCGTCAATGGCAGTGAATGAGTTAAGAATAAGTGTGTCTTTGGAGATGGCCTCTGGCTAAATGTCCATCTTCTGGTGGCTCTCTTAGGATTAGTGTGTGAAAAGACGGGAGCTTAAGGGGTGAGGAGGTGTGGTCTTACTTGATACTTTGAAGGCTGCTGCTTGATTTAGATGACAACTGGCCTCATAGTGCGACTGGCTTGTTCAAAATAACACAGATTGCCCTTAGGACGGTTTGATCAAGCAAGTCACTCAATTGAAATCGTTCTTGAGAATAAAACATCTCTTAATGATCACACTAACAGGCGCTTTGGTTTGTTGTCAATCACCGCCGATCTGTGTGTGTGGGGGTGGGGGGGGGGACTTTTGGTTGAGGATCAGTGGCATCTTTATAAACACCAGAGGGGCGTCAAATGGCAGAAGTGCAAACACACTTCTAATGTTACTAGCTTGTGCTATCAAAATGCGATGGCGCCATAACATAGCACCTTAACACTATGTATTAAGCAGTCACACTTGCTACTGTAAAGAAAATTATTCCAAGGCAAACCCGATAATATTTTAAAGGCTGTTGGATCATGTATTTCCTTTCTGTATTTTGGTTTTAAAGAGGTTGTTAAGTGCTGCTGCAGTCGAGCCTGCAATACTATAATTACTGACAAATGTGTGGATATTCATTTTGATGATTATAATTAACTCTTTGAAGTCTGAAATTTAATTTGACATATACTTGTTATTTCCTTTTTTGACTTGACGTGAGCAAAAAACGTGAAATATGATCATATGAGCATTGCATGTTGACAGTGAACTCAACTCGGCACTTCATAAAAAGCTGCAGTGTGGCAGAACTATTCTTCAGAATGCGGCTTCAACGTGTTTATTGCCACTCCCAATTAAAGTTTATTATCAAACTAAACATCAAACAAAGAGAATCACACATTGTGTATTTTAAACAACTGCTCTAAAGTCCGCTGGCCTGATGCTAAGATATAATATAATACAATATAATATAATATAATATAATATAATATAATATAATATAATATAATATAATATAATATAATATAATATAATATAATATAATATAATATAATATAATATCATATAATATAAAATTTGTTTTTAAACATAAGCAATGGAGTGACACATGTAGACAGACAACATAACAATGCCTACTGGCATATATTCTTCATCCTGTGCAAATAATTACATTATTTATTTTTTTAGTGGGCGGGGGCTGGAACAGATTAATTGCATTTCCATTCATTCCAATAGGGAAAGAGGATTTGTGGTTGTGGAATGAATTAAACTCTTATCTCAAGGCACCACTGTAGTGACTACTGCCGAAATAATCAGTAGTCTCTTGGGAGTGAGGTGTCTATTTTTTTTTACTATGAATACTTTCTACATAGTAAATACAGATTATTATACTTTTTTTTTTTAATTAGTAGATGTTATAATAGGTATTATGAGAAATATTCGATTATTCTAGATAATACAGCCTCTGTCAAAAACAAAAGGTTGGCATTCTGTTGCTTCCTGTCATTTTTCTGGACACTTCAATTCAGACCAGATTGATCAGATTGTTCTTTCCACTCCCTCCCACAGCAGCACTTGTAAAGTCCAGTGTGAACTTTGCAGATGCTCCGTGAGCTGTGCAGACATGTCTTGTGGTAAAGATGTCAACTTTGACAAATGGTGGATGAATATAGTACACTTGTAAAAATAATTACAACCTCCTTGTGATGCAGCATCTTTTTTTACATTTTTTTAATTATTCAAGCGGACAGAGGTCACTATATGAGGGGGAGGCGTTTCTTTTTACTCAGTCGATTGAAAAGCATGTGCTGTTCAACAGAAATTACTGTCAAATAATTGTATTCAATTGTGTTCAGTGTTTATTTCTGTAGTATAGATTTTTTTTTTTTAATATATAGATTGTTGTTTTAATGTTTTTCAAGGAAGTTTCAAGGAAGCTACAACGTTCAACTGTCCTGTGATGTTTAATGACTTAAGTCTTGAGCAACTGTAACAATAGAAGTTCTTACCACAAATTGGAGAGCGTTCCATCCCTGTTTAGACACACACACAAAAAAAAAGGTTAACTTTCTAATTCTAAGGTTATTATCTAATGATTTTTTGGCACACACAAAATGAAATCACAAAAAAACCACACACAGACTAACTTCCTTCAAAGAGATTTATACATTCCATTTCACTTCACATCTTTATCCACATTGTTTGAATAATAGTATTCACAATTCAATACACAAGAATGTAGTTAAGAATGTCGTGTTTAGCATCATTTATTGACCAAGAATAATCAACACATGAATGCCCCGTTTGACCTTATCAATCAAAACTGCGCTTTGTTGTCTTATCTTATCTTAAATCCCTGATCACAAATAACTGCAACTTACCTTGTTTCATGGATTGCATCTTCTCCAATGAACTGTAGAAGTCTATGCATTCATTGTGCTGACCCAAAACGAGGACTTAAAGAAAACATCCCTAATTCTCCTACTTTTGCTATCACTCCTAAAATGTTACTGCTAAAGATGTTAGGACTGAGACGCATTATGGATAACCTGAACCAAGAATAGGAAGCTTCACAGACTGGACACTTTTCCTGTGGGGTGTGCGGTGCTGAAATACAGCTGGCGTGTAATTAGTAGAAGCCTTCAATGAATTTATAAACAATTGGAAGAGTAACCTCTCGGGCATTTGTGAATTGTGGACGCTATTTGCGTTAAATCCCAATAAGACCGTATAGAAAGCCCAGACATATAGAATATCAGATTTTATTGCAATCTAATCGCAACACATGGGAATATTTGTGCGGCCTTTTTGGTGTCATCTTTCTTTTGGAGAGAAAGCACAACAGCATCATGTACCATAATGGAATCTTAAATTAGCCCCAACCAAGCTTCTGGCTGCTCTGTGCAAGAGATTTCTGAAACAATGTCACTGCCAAATGTCTGTTTGATGAGATAGCGCTGTCATGTGTTGGTCACAATGAACAATGCAATGTGAACAATGGAAATGCACTGCTGTAATTACATAAAGATTTCCAGCAATACCATTATGTTCTTTTTGCTTTCACACCTAACCAATATAGTATCTTAAAAGTCGAAGTTGTGTAAAAAAAAAAAAAATTGTTCAACAAAAAGATGCAAAAAATGGCAATATATAATGATTACAAATATTATATTCTGGATGGGAATTTTTACTTTTTGCTTTTCTTTCAGATGGCTTCCTCACATCATCATCACAACTGGTGCGATGATGAGGTGGGGAAGCCATCTGATACCATTCTTCCAAGACAAGCTCATTGACCTAAACAGGAGAGCTGCTCCTCCTTGGTGGCCACAGATAACAGTATAAAAGTCCAACGCTCAGCCTTGTCCAAAGGTTTGGACTGATAGGCTGCCAACCGAGGTGAGTGTTCTATTCCCAGTCAATTTTCACTGATGCTGTAAAGATTTGCATGGATATCTACAACCAAAAACTCTTTTGAAACTTGCAACTTTATCTTATTTGTTCTGTTACAGTACTTTACTATCTACAGTACATTGCAGCTGCATCACTGCAGAATAAAGGTGCGTTAGTGACGATTGATTATTCATGTAACCAATCAGTAAGTATCCGAGCCATTCATCTATTTATACTTTTTTTTTTCTTCTTCTCAGAGGCACCATGAGTAGGGAACCAGAAATGGAGTGTTTTGGCCCGGCGTCCATTTACCTCCGCAAGCCAGAACGAGAGAGACTTGAGGCTCAAAACACTCCCTTTGACGCCAAAACAGCTTTCTTTGTAACTGAACCAACTGAGATGTATGTGAAGGGCAAACTGGTGAAAAAGGAGGCGGGCAAAGCCACGGTCGAAATCAAGGGCGGGAAGGTAAACAGATAATTTTCTATTTTTCTTATATTGATTTCATTCACGTTTTTTTTTCTTTTCTTGCCTTGTGACAGACTGTCACTGTCAAAGATGAGGACATCTACCCCATGAATCCACCCAAGTTCGACAAGCTTGAGGACATGGCCATGATGACCCACCTCAGCGAGCCCGCTGTGCTGTATAACCTCAAAGAGCGCTATGCAGCATGGATGATCTACGTGAGTGGCTACTATTTGACACCCCCCAGTTGCTGAAGGATACGTTCTGGTAATAATCCCTTCTCTTTCAACAGACATACTCCGGGCTGTTCTGCGTCACTGTCAACCCCTACAAGTGGCTCCCAGTGTACGACACAGTTGTCGTAAATGGATACAGAGGCAAAAAGAGGATTGAGGCCCCGCCCCACATCTTCTCCATCTCTGACAACGCCTATCAGTTCATGCTCCAAGGTAGGATTGAGCATCATTTAGGATCACTTCGGTATCTATAATGTGCCTCCCTCTTTCGTCTCTGTCGAGTCCTCGCATATTCCCCAAAAATATTTTTCTGGATATATATCCTGAATTATTATTTTTAATTATTATTTTTTTAAAGGCAAATTCTTTAACTATTAAACATTGTATCTTTGAAGTTCTTCAGGTATTTTCAACACTTTATTTTGGTTGATAAATTTTAGAAATAAAATTAGGGGGGGGGGGGGGGGTAACATGAAATTGACAAATGATGGACATATGAGGTTTCGGCCCACAGCAACAACGAAATGTAACAGAAACATTTTCTCACAAGGACCTGACTATTGTACAACTCAAAATGCAACATTACTAATATTGAAAAATGAATTAATCAGTGTAACTTCATTGTCTCGACAGATCGGGAGAACCAGTCAATTCTGATCACGTAAGTGGCTTTTAAGTTATTTTGATCTTCAATGGGGCCTTGAGATACGAGTGACCAGATTTACAAATTTATTGAGATACGTGCCTTCATTCGGGCATTTTGGGCCCTCGGTGTTGCCAGCCTAAACTTGAGTAATAAGCGCTTTTGGTGGCAGTAAACTAATTTCAATTCACTACACATTAAAAAGCAGTTTGACAAAAAGTAAACATTACATCAAAAAAGAGGTTTCAAGATGTTAAATATCATTCATAGTGTCAAATTAAACCTAAAATTATACGTCGTGTATTTAAAACCATTGATATGCTAGTGTTAGCATCGATAGTCACTATTCCATGTTTCTCTCCACTAACACGCCTGATTCATGATCAGGATCGTTATCTGGCTTCTGCAAACCTTACTGATAAATCTAACCATTAGATTAAGCTGCGCTGAAGGAGGGAGACATGGAAAACAGACTGGCTAGTGGCTCTCGAGGAATGAAATTGGCCACACCTGCCCTAATTCCTTAATCTATTGCATATTGATACTTTTGTCCATCGTGTTTATATTTGACGTGCATCTATTCATGTATCTTAACATCATTTTTATAACAGCGGAGAATCCGGCGCAGGAAAGACCGTGAACACCAAACGTGTCATCCAGTACTTTGCGACAATCGCAGTGGCTGGAGGAAAGAAGCAAGAACAATCTGCTAGTAAAATGAAGGTAATACAGAGTACTGTATGTACATATGCAAAATGTATCAGAAGACAACACGCCTGGCATGTAAAATATATACAATATAGTAAAAGTCCAATTCATGTCTGGTTATTTTAAGGGCTCGCTGGAGGATCAAATCATCGCAGCAAATCCCCTGCTGGAGGCTTATGGTAATGCCAAAACTGTGAGGAATGACAACTCATCCCGCTTTGTAAGTTTTTTCTCGACAAAGCAATTCCTCTTTAGAATAGACATTGGAAACATTTCATGGCCATCTTCCTAAATTCTGTTGACATTCTTCTGTAGGGTAAATTTATCAGAATCCATTTTGGGACAACGGGAAAGTTGGCATCTGCCGATATTGAAACATGTAAGGTTCTTTCATCCGCCATCCAAATTGATTGATTACTGGACGCAACTATTTTTGACCTGACTTTACTCTTGCCTTGTTGCGCAGACCTGCTGGAGAAATCTCGCGTGACCTTCCAGCTGTCTGCTGAGAGGAGTTACCACATCTTCTACCAACTCACAACAGGCCATAAACCCGAGTTGTTAGGTTTGTGCCACTTAGACCTCAGCTCTTTGAACTTCGCCATCCAAACATGCACACGTGCTAAGTCGAAATTGTAAATATTTTTCAGAGGCTCTGCTCATCACCACCAACCCTTTCGACTATCCCATGATCAGTCAGGGGGAAATTACTGTCAAGAGCATCAATGATGTTGATGAGTTCATCGCCACCGATGTGAGTACTATAAATATCAGACAATCCTGACATTTTAAAAGATCATTTTAAAGGTTGTTCACAATCAGAGCGCAAACTCCACGTGAAAGGACCGTCACAACAGTACGAAATGACAAGTGCTTTGTTCTTTGTGCCGCAGACTGCCATTGATATCTTGGGCTTCACTGCAGAAGAGAAAGTTGGCATTTACAAGCTAACTGGAGCCGTGATGCATCATGGAAACATGAAGGTCAAGCAGAAGATGCGAGAAGAGCAAGCTGAGCCTGACGGCACTGAGGGTAACGCTTAGACACATTTCGACACTTTTTCTTGCCTGTGTTAAGGGTGTGTCCAAACATTTGGCTGCTACTATACGTTAAGGCCTTTTATCCATTTCGGTTGTGTTCTCCGGTTACATTGTGTATGAAGGGATATCTTTCCCGGTAGCCCCCGTGGGCATGCCCCCAAATATTACCAGCCGATCCTTGGCACACGATATGATAATCTTTTGTGCTCTCCGTTTTCGTCAGTGGCCGATAAAATCGCCTATCTCATGGGCCTCAACTCGGCTGATATGCTCAAGGCTTTGTGCTACCCAAGAGTCAAGGTCGGCAATGAAATGGTGGTGAAAGGTCAAACTGTGCCTCAGGTAATTTTGAGATGTGTACTACGCATTCAAAAACAATTCATAAACGGCTTTTATAACATTTGTTGTTTTTTTTTACTTCTAGGTTCACAATGCTATTATGGCTCTCAGCAAATCAGTCTATGAGAAAATGTTCTTGTGGATGGTGGTCAGAATCAATGAGATGCTCGATACTAGGCAACCCCGAAACTTTTTCATTGGTGTGCTGGATATTGCTGGATTTGAAATTTTTGATGTAAGTTAGCACCACATAAGCACAAAACTAAACTAGCAGAAGAACAAAAAAAAAACATTGTCTTGCATGTCCTTTAAAGTACAACAGCTTGGAGCAGCTGTGCATCAACTTCACCAATGAGAAACTGCAACAGTTTTTCAACCACCACATGTTCGTCCTGGAGCAAGAGGAGTACAAGAAAGAAGGAATCGAATGGGAGTTCATTGACTTTGGCATGGACTTGGCTGCCTGCATTGAGCTCATTGAGAAGGTATAGAAGAAAAAAAACTCTCTATTCCAAAATAATTGTGTTGGCACTATAGTAAAAGATCGAATGTCATTACAGCCAATGGGCATCTTCTCCATCCTTGAAGAGGAGTGCATGTTCCCCAAGGCCTCAGACACAACCTTCAAGAACAAACTGTACGACCAGCATCTTGGCAAAAGTGCCCCCTTCCAGAAGCCAAAGCCGACCAAAGGCAAAGCCGAGGCCCACTTTGCTCTTATTCACTATGCTGGCACTGTTGACTACAACGTCACCGGCTGGCTGGACAAGAACAAGGACCCCCTGAATGACTCCGTTGTTCAGCTCTACCAGAAGTCCTCAATGAAGCTTTTGGCTAACCTCTATGCCGCGCACGCGTCTGAAGGTAAATCAATGTCATCAAACTGTATATGTTGTGTCTCCGGCTTTTAAACAATGCACCGGGTAGACTTGTATGGATTTTGAAAAAGGCTCAAATACAAACATACATTTAATGTTCACATCACAGCCGAGTCTGGTGGCAAAAAGGGCAAGAAGAAGGCTGACAGTTTGTTCATACTTTAATACAAAAATTGCATACTTATATTGGAATGTGACGATGTTATAGTGAGTTAAGTGCAATGAAACAAAACAAAAAAGTTGGTGATCAGCAATTGATATCAATGTTAAAATCCTTTACAGATGCAAAAGGTGCAAAGAAAGCTGGCAAAAAGAAGGGAGGTTCATTTCAGACCGTGTCTGCTCTCTTCAGGGTAAACTCCATTTATAAAAACATCAGGCTGTTGCATATAATCAAAACCTTTCATCTATTTGTTAATAATGTATTACAAAATTAATGTTTTTCCCAATTTCAGGAAAACTTAGGAAAGTTGATGACCAACTTGAGGAGCACTCACCCTCATTTTGTGCGCTGCTTAATTCCAAATGAGACAAAAACACCAGGTAGGTTGAAACTTCTGAACACATTAGCATTAGCAATTTAGCAGTGACGTGTCCTTCATCGACATCACGTTTACTGTTTAAGGTCTGATGGAGAACCACCTGGTCATCCACCAGCTGCGCTGTAACGGCGTGCTGGAGGGCATCAGGATCTGCAGGAAAGGTTTCCCAAGCAGAATCCTCTACGGTGACTTCAAGCAGAGGTACCAAAAATACTTCACTTTCTCTAATTGGATCATTATGAGATGTGATTTAAACAATTGTTGACTTAAATTATTTATTTTTTTATTAATTAATTTATTGATAAAAATGTTACTTTATTTTATTTTGGGACATTTTGTCCATGTTGGTTAAGAAAATGGATGGCTATGATTTGAAAATCCTGTAAATTGTGTTCTTGCAGATACAAAGTATTGAATGCTAGTGTTATCCCAGAAGGACACTTCATCGACAACAAGAAGGCCTCAGAGAAACTTCTGGGCTCCATCAATGTTGATCACTCACAGTACAAATTTGGCCATACCAAGGTAAGCCATCATTGCTTTGGTGAACTTTTTAGTTTAACGAAGCCCTTGTTGTTGCTTGAGACGGTTTAGATCTGAACTTATACACCCCTCAACAGGTATTCTTCAAGGCTGGACTGTTGGGCACACTGGAGGAGATGAGAGATGAGAAACTGGTTGAACTGGTGACCATGACTCAGGCTCTGTGCAGAGGCTATGTCATGAGACGTGAATTTATGAAGATGATGGAGAGAAGGTATGTGATGCAGTCTATTTAAATGAATATTTTGCAGTATGGATGGCTTCCGAGGTTAATGGGGTTTCCTTAGTGCTGGCTGCCCCACATTTAAACCCAACACTGTAACATGTAAATATGTTAACACGTTAAACTTTCATTTTTTTTTCAATGGTAGGGAATCTATTTACTCCATCCAGTACAACATCCGCTCATTCATGAATGTCAAACACTGGCCATGGATGAAGCTGTACTTCAAGATTAAGCCTCTGCTCAAGAGTGCAGAGACTGAAAAAGAGATGGCCCAAATGAAAGAGGACTTTGAAAAGACCAAGGAGGATCTTGCAAAGGCCTTGTCCAAGAAGAAGGAACTGGAAGAGAAGATGGTTTCTCTCCTGCAAGAGAAGAATGACCTGCAGCTGCAGATTCAGTCTGTATGTGAAATAGGTCCAGATGTGTTTATAAAGAGTTACTGTACGACAACGATTAATTACATTTTATTCCATTGCGACTGCAGGAGGGCGAAACCCTTAATGATGCAGAGGAAAGGTGTGAGGGGCTCATCAAAGCCAAAATCCAGTTGGAAGCAAAAGTCAAAGAGTCCTCTGAGAGGCTGGAGGATGAGGAAGAGGTGAACGCTGAGCTCACCGCGAAGAAGAGGAAGCTGGAGGACGAGTGCTCCGAGTTGAAGAAAGACATCGACGACTTGGAGCTTACCCTGGCTAAAGTTGAGAAGGAGAAGCATTCCACAGAGAACAAGGTTGGTGTGTAATTCATCGTAAATGTAGTCGCCGCTCTTTGCAAATACCTAAAACCCAATAAACTTGCCGATATAGGTTAAAAACCTAGTTGAGGAGATGACTTCTCAAGATGAGACTATTGCCAAGTTGTCCAAAGAGAAGAAAGCCCTCCAAGAGGCCCATCAGCAGACCCTGGACGACCTTCAGGCAGAGGAAGACAAAGTCAACACTCTGACAAAGGCCAATTCCAAGCTGGAGCAGCAAGTGGATGATGTGAGACTTGAAAATGTTCCCATGTGAAATGTGCATTTGAC
The DNA here is from genome assembly GCF_054856555.1 of Leptonotus elevatus. NCBI lineage: Eukaryota > Metazoa > Chordata > Actinopteri > Syngnathiformes > Syngnathidae > Leptonotus > Leptonotus elevatus. Next base: position 15,537,681 of record NC_141248.1, on the reverse strand, counting down.
ATACATAGAGTGTATGTTTCAAAGGTTTTTTTTGTGAACTTGACTAGCTTGAAGGATCCCTGGAGCAAGAAAAGAAGCTCCGTATGGATCTGGAGAGATCCAAGAGGAAGCTGGAAGGAGATCTGAAGCTGGCCCATGAGACCATCATGGATCTGGAAAATGACAAGCAGCAGTCTGATGAGAAAATCAAGAAGTATGTGAGAATCACCACTGAACTGACTTCTTCATGTTTCATACCAGGTTTGGTCTAATGAAAAAAATGTCCTACTCAGGAGGGACTTTGAGATGAGCCAGCTTCTTGGCAAGATCGAAGATGAACAATCAGTCGGGATTCAGCTTCATAAGAAAATAAAAGAACTGCAGGTAAAGTGAAATGTAACAACTACATTGGAAAAGGATTTGGTGCCTTACATTGTAATTAGTGATGTTGTCATACATGACCATGTATTGAATTTTTTACAGGCCCGTATTGAGGAGCTTGAGGAAGAGATTGAAGCCGAGCGGGCTGCTCGCGCCAAGGTGGAGAAGCAGAGGTCCGATCTCGCCAGGGAACTTGAGGAGATCAGCGAGCGACTTGAAGAGGCCGGCGGGGCCACCTCGGTCCAGATTGAGATGAACAAGAAGCGCGAGGCCGAGTTCCAGAAGCTGCGTCGGGACCTGGAAGAGTCCACCCTGCAGCACGAGGCCACCTCCGCCGCTCTCCGCAAGAAGCAGGCTGACAGCGTGGCTGAGCTTGGCGAGCAGATCGACAACCTGCAGCGGGTCAAGCAGAAGCTGGAGAAGGAGAAGAGCGAATACAAGATGGAGATCGACGACCTCAGCAGCAACATGGAGGCCATTGCCAAATCCAAAGTAAAGTTGGCAAATAGCTAGGCACAAGGCTAAACCATTTCTACAGTTAATTCATATCCTATTGCATTGTTTGTTTTTGTAGGGAAACCTGGAGAAAATGTGCCGTTCACTGGAAGATCAATTAAGTGAATTCAAGTGCAAGTATGAAGAGCATGTGCGTCAATTTAATGACATCAACGTTCAAAGAGCAAGACTGACGACTGAAAACGGTGAGTCAAAGGAGAGTAGAATCGAATACATTTGGATCCATTTATGAATGATGCGGTCCATTTTTTTTCTTTCAGGGGAAATTGGTCGTCAGTTGGAGGAAAAGGAATCTCTCGTTTCCCAGCTTACGAGGGGCAAGCAGGCCTTTATTCATCAGTTAGAAGAGCTTAAAAGGGCCCTTGAGGAAGAAACAAAGGTACATTGTTGTGCTGTTGTCTTGAACATGTCATCAAGTGGACCGTATTTCTTGCTCATGACGATCCTGTTTATATTGTTCAAAGTCCAAGAACGCCCTGGCCCACGCTGTCCAGTCCTCCCGTCACGACTGTGATCTGCTCCGAGAGCAGTACGAGGAGGAACTGGAGGCCAAAGCCGAGCTGCAGCGAGCCATGTCCAAGGCCAACAGTGAGGTGGCCCAGTGGAGAACCAAATATGAGACGGATGCTATTCAGCGCACTGAGGAGCTCGAGGAGGCCAAGTAAGTCATGACAACTTCATTTAACTCATTCACTGCCATTGACGGCTATAGACGTCAAAAATTCATTTGAACTATTTCTATTAGTTTAACATTTTTTCCCATTTTTGTTAACAAGAGTATGAAAAACTAGATTTTTTTGGGGTACATTTAGAACAGATGTAAAATTTGTGATTAATCGTGAGTTAACTAGTGAAGTCATGCGATTAATAACGATTACAAATTTTAATCACCTGATGCCCCTAATTTTTAATAACCTTTTCTTAAAAAAAAGAAACAAATCTTTTTAATTTTTAACAATGTTTTTTATTTATTTTATATATATAAAAAATTGGGGCGATTACAATTTTTAAACATAATTAATCGCATGACTAGTTAACTCACGATTAATCACAAATGTTATATTTGTTCTAATACAAAAAAAAATTCTAGGTTTTTATACTTTTGTTAACAAAAGTGGGAAAAAAATGTTAAACTGGAAATAGTTCAAATGAATTTTTGACGTCTTTAGCCGTCAATAGCAGTGAATGAGTTAATAAAACAACTTAAAAGTATTTTTGACTGATTGGTAAAAGAGCGTGGGTTGGCAACTCATCCTCACAGTTCCCAAAAGTATGCATGTTAGGTTGATGGCAGACGTGTCTTTGCAGGAAGAAGCTCGCCCAACGTCTGCAGGATGCTGAGGAGTCCATCGAGGCAGTGAACTCAAAGTGCGCCTCTCTGGAAAAGACCAAACAGAGGCTGCTGGGTGAAGTGGAAGATCTGATGATCGACGTGGAGAGAGCGAATGCTGTTGCTGCCACCCTTGACAAGAAGCAGAGGAACTTCGATAAGGTCGGCTTTTATTTCATGCCCAACATACGGCAGTTTTTATGTTAAACATGAGGTGACTGATGGCTTTGGTTTTGGTGCATTTAGATTCTTGCTGAGTGGAAGCAGAAATACGAGGAGAGCCAGGCCGAACTGGAGGGAGCGCTGAAGGAGGCCCGCTCGCTCAGTACTGAGATGTTCAAACTGAAGAACTCCTATGAAGAATCTCTGGACCACCTGGAGACCCTGAAGAGGGAGAACAAGAACCTTCAACGTAAGATGATTTTTTTGTCATTTTGTGTCCGTTAACGAAATTATGAATATTAAGTCGTTTTATTTATTATCATGTATAACACGACTGCTCCTTCTTTTCCCAACAGAGGAAATTACTGATTTAACTGAGCAGATTGGAGAGTCATCAAAGACAATTCATGAGCTGGAAAAAGGCAAAAAGCTCGCGGAGAGCGAAAGAGCCGAAGTCCAAACAGCTCTCGAGGAAGCAGAGGTACTCAAAATGGCACTCAAGCTTGAGCATAACCATCACTCTTGACTGCGCTGAACAATTTCTTCAACCATCACAGGCCACACTGGAGCACGAAGAATCCAAGATCATTCGTATTCAGCTGGAGCTCACCCAAGTCAAGGGCGAGATTGACAGAAAGCTTGCAGAGAAGGACGAGGAAATGGAGCAGATCAAGAGGAACAGTCAGCGCGTGATCGAGGCCATGCAGACCACTTTGGATGCTGAGATCAGGAGCAGGAACGATGCCCTGAGGATCAAGAAGAAGATGGAGGGAGACCTGAACGAGATGGAGATTCAGCTCAGCCATGCCAACCGACAGGCATCCGAGGCCCAGAAGCAACTGAGGAACGTCCAGGGACAACTCAAGGTACAAGAGAAAATATGCAGTAAAACTCGAGTGGGGATTTGCTTGATCCACCTCTTCATACCACCACTATTATAAAAACTAGAGATCGATACCACTTTTTTTTATTTCAGATTAACTCATTCACTGCCATTGACGGCTATAGTCATCAAAAATTAATTTTGACTAATTAATTTAACTTTTTCTTTCCACTTTTGTTAATGGTTAAAGTATGAAAACCTAGAAAAAAATTATTGCACATTCAAAACAGATATAAAAATTTGTTAATAATCGTGAGTTAGTAAAGTCATGCAAATAATTACAATTTAAAAAAATTATCACCTGACGCCCCTAATTTTTAATAATTTTTTCTTTTTTAATAATCTTGTTTTTAATCGTGAGTTAACTAGTGAAGTCATGCGATTAATTACAATTTTAAAAATATATCTCCTGACGCCCCAAATTTTTTAATAATCTTTTCTTCTTAAAAAAAGATTTAAAAAAGAAAAGATTATTTAAAATTCGGGGTGTCAGGCAATTAAAATTTGTCATTGTAATTAATTGCATGACTTCACTAGTTAACCCAACATTTTATATCTGTTCTAAATATCCCCCCAAAAATTCTAGGTTTTCATACTCTTGTTAACAAAAGGGGAAAAAAATGTTAAACTAATAGAAATAGTTCAAATGAATTTTTGACGTCTATAGCCGTCAATGACAGTGAATGACTTAATAGCAGTATGAGTACTCAACTCTTGTGTAGTCCCCGATACCAAGTCTGATACGACTAGTAATATTGATACATAAAATACCACACAAAAAGAGGCAGATAATTTTTAAGAAATACGGTACCTATATATCCCAATATGATATTTTCCTTAAAATTGCATGAAATTAATGGCAATTTTCTAGTTTTCTCATTTCTAGTTCCTGATCATAAAACGGTCACAAGAGGGCATCGCGAATGCCTAGAAATAAGGCCCAGTATCAGCCGGATACCGATACCTGGTATCGGTACTCACCCATTTTTAAAAAATACAGTAGCAGCTCACAACTGTGCTGAATTCAGATTTATCGAATCATAAAAACATGAACAATTATATATAAAACACATAAACATAACTGTTTATTTATATGTGCATATTACATCAAATATGTTTTACAAATGGAATTTCTGCTCTGCCCAACCAATCAAAGGACAGAAAAATGCTGCTGTCATCAGTGGCCAGTTCGAATTTTTGAAACCTGATTGGTTACAGAAACAATCCCAATTCTAATACATGGGCCAGCGGTACACATTGTGAAGGCCAACAGACACATTCTATAATGCTAGGAAATGAAGAGAATAAATGAATACAATATCATGGAACAAGTACAGTATTAAAATTCATGTTGTAAAAAGTAGGTTAATGCTTCTGATTGTGTTTAGGCCAGCAGAGAAGGCTTTTCTGTTGTATTATTGATTTAGATTGACTTAATAAACAAAGGCCTGTACACAGGGGGAAAATAAAGGCAGTGGTTCAATATGTCACGTCACCTGCCTATTTTTACAATTCCTGCAGAGTTACATTTACTGTACAAAACTCACATCGAAGTAAAATACTGCATCTAAAAATACTGTATCTCAGTTTCCTGAGCAAAATGTTTACGATCTTGAATCCAGGATGCTCAGCTGCACCTCGACGAGGCTCTGAGGGCTCACGCAGACATGAAGGAGCAGGTTGCCATGGTGGAGCGCAGGAACAACCTGATGCTGGCCGAGATCGAGGAGCTGCGAGCTGCTCTGGAGCAGACGGACCGAAGCCGCAAAGTGGCTGAGCAAGAACTGGCCGACGCCAGTGAGCGCGTGACGCTGCTGCACTCTCAGGTGCCAAGTGCACGATCATGTTTGTTGTTCAAAATAGATTCATGTTTACATTTTTACATGGCTCACCGCTTTTGCTTCCATCCGTCCAGAATACAAATCTTATCAACACTAAAAGGAAGCTGGAAGCAGACCTTGTTCAAGTTCAGGGTGAAGTGGAGGATTGTGTCCAGGAAGCAAGGAATGCTGAAGAAAAGGCCAAGAAGGCCATCACTGATGTAAGCATCTGCTGAGGCTGTTTGTTTTGTGTGGACTGACAAGAAAGTGACAAAAGGCACAAAAAAAAATACAATATTCGTCAGTTTAAAAACATATTTTTTTATTGTTGTTTGACAATAGTTCAAATAATGTCCATACTCCTTTTCAATACAGGTATATGAAGTGTTTCTTTTAAAATGGTGCGAAAGACTATTTTTTTCTCAAAATTGTCCATTAAGGCCATCAATATGAATAATTGTCCAAGTAAAAAAAAAAAAAAAGGATGAAGCAAATAATTTTTTTTGTTTAAATTAATATCTCATTTGGCACTTTTACCATCCAAAATATAACAATAAAAAAAAATATTGTCATCAGATACAGTGCTCAAACTAATCTGAAAAAAAAATGTCGTTAAATTGTCTTTAAATTCTGTAAATATCCCCATTTCACATGTTGGTGCTCATTTGCATATTACGACTTCTCCATGTGTAGGCCGCCATGATGGCAGAGGAGCTGAAGAAGGAGCAGGACACCAGCTCTCATTTGGAGAGGATGAAGAAGAACCTGGAGGTGACAGTCAAAGACCTGCAGCACCGTCTGGACGAGGCTGAGACTCTGGCTCTCAAAGGGGGCAAGAAGCAGCTCCAAAAACTCGAGGCTCGGGTAGGTTCCGCAGTGTTGATATTGGTTTTCAATTTGAAATGAGTAACATCGTAACATGCCTGTGAGGTTATAGTTCAACAGCTACGGTCTGCAAGATAATGTTTTTTTTGTCATAGGCAAATTAGCATGACTCCTTCTTGTGACTAGCTCCAAGTCAGCGCTTGGATTATTTCAAAGTCCAAAATTGCTTTGCTGAATTATGGATACGTCTCAATAATGTGTTGTTGGTATTTCAAAAATAATGACACATAATTCACCCTGCCGACCCTCACTCGCCTTCTGGTACCGCCTTGCATGCTTGCTTTGCACTTTCAGACGCGCTATTTAAAGAAACCAAAATCAACCAGTGTAATCTCAGGTTTGATGAATCACATTACATGTACTCCTCCCATAATCCACAGATTATTACCGATTTTTTTATGCCCAGTAAGTAGATCAGCTTCCACATTTGTTTGCGCAAACATTTAGTAAATCAGGCCAAAGAGCAAAATAAGCACAACCACGCAGTCTTTTAGACACTGTCAGCCGCAGATCATGCCCAGACACGCGTATGCTGACTCGCTATAGTTTGAGCCAACTGGCCAACCTCCCGCCATCTGACCTGCGTCACATGCCAGCCCACCAGGCCCCGCCTCTTAAAAGCACATCTACAGTAAAACACAGATACTACAATTGTACAGTATTTAATGTTTTTATTTTATTTTTTTGTTTTGTTGGCATTCAATTATTTTAATAATGTTTTAAAAGTGTGTTTGAATGAGTTTTGTTTAAGCATGTGGGAATGCTAATTATATCAAATAAAATATGATATAGTCTTGCCAAATTCTGTTCTTTTTGCGCTGAAGGTGAGGGAGCTGGAATCCGAGGTGGACGCTGAGCAGAAAAGAGGCGCTGAAGCTATAAAGGGTGTCCGCAAGTACGAACGGCGAGTGAAAGAGCTGACTTATCAGGTAAGGATATTTCAGGACTGTACAACAGGCTGCATGTTGTACACGTTTTACACCTCTAGAGGGCATAAAACACTTCCAAGTCACTAAGCCCTTGTAAACCAGAACTAAAAATAAAATCACTATAAATAACCACATGGATGTTGATTATTTCATCCACAAAACCTCTCTTGCAAGCCTTTGAATTGTTCTTAAATATACCACCTTGTGTACCACCTTCAGACTGAAGAGGACAAGAAGAACATTGCAAGACTTCAGGATCTGGTGGACAAGCTGCAACTGAAAGTCAAGGCCTACAAGAGGCAATGCGAGGACTCTGTAAGTGCTGGAGCTGAAATGTTAGACCGGGGGCGGGAAAAAGTGCTCAGGGGGGTCACGTTATTATTATTATTTTTAATTACGAAAGTTGGGAGTACAGATTGTCCTTATAGTCGGTGTGAATGTGAGTGCGATTGGTGGTTTGTCTGTATGTGACCTTTGATTGGCTGGCAACCAGCTCACATCACGGTGGACCCGCCTCTAAAATGGAGTCAGCTGAGAAAACAGCGCCCCAAGTGGTGTAGAAGATGGATGGATCTTTATTCTAATTTTTTAATTGTATTATTTATAATCAATTAAATTATAATGAATTAACCAAATACATGTTAGTTGTATATTTAATGTTTTTATTTTATTTTATTTACTCCAAAATAATTAAACAATTATTTACTGCAATTTATTTTTAAATATATAAATGTGAAATCCTTATTTTGTACATTTATAATAAACCAACCGATTATTTACTGAGATAAATTGCGAATTTTATATCAAACGTGAACAGTGACACAGAAATAAAACTAACAAAATACAGTAAATACAATTTTAAAATGTAAAATTGTAATCTCGTGCTTAAAAAGGAGTAAGAAAAAGTGAAAGTTTAAATGAATATAAAAAAAATCTATATCCTTTCTCTCGGTATTACAAATGCAGCGGACAGCGTTTGTGTGTGAGTCTCATATCCTTTTGACCTCATTGAACTTGTGAACCGTGTGCTTTGTAGGAGGAGCAGGCCAACTCCCACCTGACCAGGTACAGGAAGGTTCAACATGAGATGGAGGAGGCTCAGGAACGAGCTGACATTGCTGAGTCGCAGGTCAACAAGCTGAGGGCCAAGAGCCGTGACTTTGCCAGGGTATGTTTCTTTTATTTTATAGAGCTGAAGCTTACAGCAAATTGATGATACATCATCATCATCATCATCATCATCATCATCATCATCATCATCCTCACCATCATCATCATTTGGGATGTCCGATATCACAATTTTTCTGACCAATATTAGTACAAGTACTCAACTCTTGAGTAGTTACCGATGACGATATCAAGTACCAATACCACTAGTACTTTGATAGTAAAATTTTCCCCTGAAAAAACAAAGACAGATCATTCTAATTAGAAAGACCTATAAATCCCAATATAGCATTTTCCTTAAAATTGCATGAAATGCATGACAATTAATTTTCAATTTCTAGTTCCTGATCATAAAACGGCCACAAGAGGGCCACCATCGCGAGTACCTCGATACCTTAAAATACGGTCCTGGTATCGGTACTCGCCCATCCCTAATTATCATCATCACCACCATATAATAACTTAAATGCCCGTGTCTCATCATCTCTTCTGTGTTGCTTCAAAGGGAAAGGACGCTGAAGAATGAACATCAGTCACAATAAGACACTGCAAGAAATCATACAATATGATCTTTTTGTCAGATGTATCAAGTGTGTAACTAAATAAATTTGCCAGCAATTGGATGACCTTGTTTTGCTTGTTGTGTTTGATGGGGCAAAACTATTAATATGAATTAATCTTATTTAATTGTATTTTTTTTATCATTATATTTATTTACATGATTCTTTTTATTTATTTATTATATATTTATTATATTTATTTAATTTTATTTTTAATCATTTTTAATTAAACGTCATATAATATAAGTAAATCCATTTTAAATTCCTAGCTAATATATTAAATGAAGTAGCAATATACTGGTAAACCTCTAGAACGACAAAGTGTTTGGAAAACATGGGTGAGACTAAGTAACGTCACCAAATCAAAATGTGCAATATTTGTAAGTCTCGCAACAGATAGAGCGCTCTGTCCATTTAACCATATACGTCTAATTGGTAAGGCGAGCACCAGAGTTATAAGGTGACTTATACTGTGCGAAAGTGTCAGCCGTATTTATCGAACCTCCAAAATAACCCGGCCCTCAAGTGTTGCCTGTTATCACGTGAAAGACGTCCAGGTTAAGGCAACTGCAAATCTTGCGCGCGCGGTGTTAATGTTAGTGTCAGTCAAGTGACCTGACAGTTAGTCTTCGTGCGTACGTGTACTATATCAAGGTCCCTGTGATGAAAATAGACCCATTAGCCCATCAACTGCATGTACGCGTTCAATTGATAATATTGTTTCATTCAAAGGAGAAGGCAGACTTTTTATAAGGAAAACATAATTTTAAAAAATTGGTTATTTAAGCTGAAAAATGACCTCAACACAAATCAATATCACACTTGTTTTTTTTTACAGTACACTGCATCTTTTTTTTTTTTCATTTTAACATTTTCTTCATTACTATGAACATTTCTGTATCAATAACTTAAAGATGCAACCACATTTCTATCAGTTAAAAAAAAATCACTTTTATGTTAACAAAAGTATGAAAACTTAGGGGGGAAATATTGTACATTTTATTGTACTTTTAAAACAGATATACAATTTGAGATTGATTGTAAATTAACTATTGAAGTCATGCGATTAACTACAATTAAAAATTATTATCAAAATCGCATGACACCCCTAATATATATATATATATATATATATATATATATATATATATATATATATATATGCACAGTATATAGAGTACAGTATATATACTGTATTCTCTTTTACTTTATTCTCTTTATTGCATTCCGCGTATCACCCCGTGGTCTCACACGCCCAGCTTTAAACTGATATCTCCTCATCAAAGTTTGGACACGTAGGTCATTAAGAGTTGAGATGTTTACTATTACATATATAACTTCTGAAGCTGGACTCCCGTCTTAGCTTAAGCCCTTTTATGAAACAAGATCTTGATGTGCGCGTCCCACAACGAAGGCCCTTTCCACAAAAAGAGCCGAGACGGGAACAAATGTCTGAGCTCAGACATTTGTTGGCGAGCATTGCCGAGGAGACATCTATATTTGTATTTCCTCCATATAAGCAGCGCCGGCCAGCGAAACAGATCGAGTGTCACATTTTTATTTAATATATTGGCCTATTTTGTCGGGTGTGAAGCCCGCAGCCTTCAGCCCCAAAGCCCCCTCCAGCCCATCTTTGTCACTTCAGTGTCATCTTTCAACAAGGAAAGAATGCAAACTACCAAACGTCGTATAACATGATCCCCCTCCTTGCCGCGTATGGCAAACAAACGTTCGACTTGAGGGAGAAGGTCAACCGCCAGTGTGGCCTTGTCTTCACTTCATCTGTCAGCGTCCGCGGCGCAGCAAGACCATTTAGAGGAAGAGTTTAAAAATAAACGCGCGCCCTCGAGACGACCCCGAGTGCCTTTCTTGAAAATCAAGCAGATGTGAAACCAGTCACCTGTTCGACTGCACATTCCACATCGGACTAGGTATGGACAATGTTCAGGCAGTATCGTTACTAAAAAATCATTGGGACAAAGTACGACGATATATTCAGGGCCTTTGAACCGGGTGGCGGACCTGTGACCCGTGGGCCGAATAAAGGCCATGAGATACGAGCCACCCTTACAGACGATTTCTTGTTTTTGCTGTGACATATATATTTATATATGGATGGTGACAGTGAACAACTCACCTCACTCCAAAGCGAGTAGCACTTTGACAGAGAGTGAAGAATTTGTCAAAAAGAGGCTTCAAGCTAATTGATGACATTTACCGCCAAACTAAACTACATGTTGTCGTAAATTATACATAATGAGAAATTCTACAGATGTGCTAACGAATAAGGAAAGGGGTATCTTCTTTATCCTCTGTGAAAAGTGCTTACTGTTACTGTAGTTTACTCAGAAAGTTTAGTTGAATCATTTTTCCATCCCGTATATTTTGTATGGCTCACATAAGACTTGAAAAACTGAAATGACTCCTTTATAGACAAAAAAAACAAAACATACATGAATGTATTTACAATTCTGTAGCTTTTAAAATGACCCCAAAAAATCCTCTAAGCATGTAAAGTCAACTATTATGACTTCAGTTAAGAGCTCGGCTGTCGCAATTTGTCTTTGACTTTCAGTGTTTGTCGCTGACAAGGGGAAAAAAAAGAGTAAAATGTGACAATATGTCAGGGCCAAAAGTTGCAAAGTATAATGAACTTTCTTAGTTAATAAGTACAATAATTCACATCATTACAGTTATCGTACAACTTTTAAACATAAATGAATAAATGCTATTAAAGCTGCAAAATATGCCTCCATTTTTGGTGTGACTAAAAATGGTTCAATTTTTATCAGGTGGGCAGTTGTCTATTTTATTGATTGTGAAACTGGCTTATAGGATTATATGATCTTGATGATGATGATGATGATGACAACCAATATCTGCTTGCTTTAAATGTTTTTTTATGAAGTAGTGTAAATATTACAACATTTTGTATTTGGATTTCATGTAAAGACAAAAATAGAGCCACGCCCACTTGCAGACTGTCCACCATGGCATCGTTCGATGGTGCATTCCAAAACAATTACAATGTAAAACTTTTTTTAAATAAATGTTTAGATTATTTGAAATGCCTTTTCAATAATGGTAAAAAAAAATAAAATAAAAACATTTGCATTTTTATTGCTGTATTCATATAAACAAAAACAAAAATCAGTTTTAGCCTGGAACCAGACTGGAGAAAAAAAATCATAAAAAAAATCCTAAAAAAAAACCTTTGCCACTTGCTGTCGACTTCAAATGGCATCACAGTTGGTCAGGGCTAACGTAACAACCAATCACGGCTCACCTCTTTTCTGAAGCTGAGCCGTGATTGGCCATTACTTGAGCCCTGAGCAACTGTGATGTCATTTTCAGTCAACAGTAAGTGGCAAAATGGCCGCCCCGAGGTGAATAAAAACAGGTGGATTTTGCCGCTTAACTCATATTCCACAAACTTAACATTAATCAGAATGCCGTGTTTAGACTACATACATATTATTGTAAATTTTTTAGGTTGACTAACGCCTATAACATGCAGAAGTACCAAAACGTTAAAAGACATTATAGGTTGTACTCACAAATTATTATTATTTTTTATTATTTTGCTCTCTTATTTCTTAGTATTCAATCAACAGCCATCAAAACTTTTTGGATTCTGTAATAAATGTGTGTGTTTTTTTTGTTTTTAGACTTTTTCATCGTCAGTGTGTGAATGAGCTCTTCCTTTCCTATCACAGTTTTACTGTAGCATATTTCATTAACCATTGTGTGGCCCTTGGAGTACCTTGAAAATAGAAAAGCGGCCTAAATATGAAGCCCCAAGATCTCCTGAACATGCTATAAGAGGTCAAACAACATAAACATGGCATTTTACTGTCAAGAAAGAAACAATGACATAAAACGACAGAAAAAGGAAACGTGCTCAAAGCAATGTTGGAATAAAAGATGCTTTAAAAAAATGTGAGCTCAATAAGATGTGATTCCTTCAAAAAATCCACACACACTTACATTTTGAGGCATTTCTACAAGAAACAAGCAAAATCCCACATTTCCTCCTTGGCTCGGCATGCTTTGTCATCGCATGCGGTGTCGGAAGAATGTCCTCTTTCAATAATGCCATCCTGTAATCCTTTGACCGGATGCGCTGCTATTAATACAAGCATCGCTACATTCTCTTTTGTCTCCCGACAAATCTCATTAACTTCGGGATTTGATCAGGCCGAGCGTGCCGTATCATTGTTTTCACAAGTTCTTCTTTTTGTTCCTTTGTCACAGGAAAGACTTGCGAGGCTTCTGTAACTAAATACCAGTGACATATGAGCGCTTCTCTGCGGCTAAAGTTGGATGCCCCTCAGTGCCAAAGGTGCATTAGAGAGATTATTGTAAAGACCCAAACAATGCCGGAACTGTAGTAACACAACATGCCTGCCAGGAAAATATTTACATGCGGTTAAAGAAATGCTTTTTTTAAAGGCCTTGCCTTCATCTATTTGTTTCTTTTTTTTTCCCTCTATGGCACCTTTTTTCCCTTAAGTCCAATGTATTATCATATATTGTTTATTTACCGTGGCTTCCAAGGGTTCTAAAAGTTTCTATTTAAAACAAATTCATCAAATGGAATTATTTGGATGTCTGAGCAAAACCATCCTATCAACACTCACAAGCCCATTTAATCTGCTGCTGACAGCAATGAAGTTCCCTTATAGAGCTAAATGAACAATTATCATTGCTGCCATACAAACGGCATTATTTGCTCCGCTCCCATCCGTGTCTTTCATGATTAAGGATGCGAGTGATCAGGAACGTCGTCTGTGTGATCGGCTATCGATCGGCAGTGAAAGACGATACCGGGCCAAAAGGTGTGAAAGAACATGACCAAAAAAAGCAAGTCACGAAAGGCCCGACTCTATATAAGAAGGCTGGCCGGACGCCCTCAAGGAGTGACAGGCTACGAGTCAAGGTGAGTGTCTCTCAGTCTTCTATTAGCGTGAGGCAAGCCAGCAGCTTAGAAAACAATGCCGGGCATGACCACTCACTGCCAGTCATCACAAAGCCTCCACACAACTTGGCCAGGATTTGGAAGGACCGCCGGCTCCTTTATTTATTATTACACTTATTAGGAAAGTAATTTTGACTATTCGTGTTTGGTTTGCTCCATCTTTTCAGAATCCTCATCATCAACCATAATTCGCTGTTCTGCTGAGGGAGGGAAGAGAGTAAGTTAAGCCTTTTGTTATTTGCGTCCTTCGTTCTTATTAACGGTCAGTGGATGTGTGACATTGTTTGAAAGAGATTGGCTTTGTTGAATATTTATTCTTCAGACAACAACATCTGAATCCATCAATCACATGATCCATCCATCCATCATATTATCTATCTATCTATCTATCTTTCTATCTATCTATCTCCGAGTGACAAATTAATTTGAATGGCTAACTAATTGTAGTATGAAAAACACATCATAGCCCCAAAAAATTAACAATTCAATTTGTCCCATAATGGTGAATGGTAAATGGAGCACACTTTTATAGAACACTTTATCGACACCATTTGTTGTCCAAATTGCTTTACCAAGCCTCATATTCGCTTTTTTTGAAAACATATCGGAGTGTATTGGGACTGTGGCAGACGCGCTGACGCTGCTGCTTCAAGGTTTTCGTTAGCTTAGTTTTACTTAGTTTAACCTTCAGAATCCCTCACTCTGACCAATGGCAGAACCCAGGATGTTATTTTTGGTTTTTGGTTTAAGTTTGAAATCCATCCCCATGCCATGTCTTTCGTAGCTGTTAGCTAGCACAAAGCTAACCTAAAGGAGGATTCATCTCTCCACTTCAGTGTCCATGTTTACAAACTCCCTTTGTTCTATCTATCCATCTATCTATCTTTCCGTCCGTCCATCGAAATACATCAAACATCAGATCAGAGTGGATTATCACGTCACCCTAACAAATGCCAGCTGGCTTGTTTTCCCCTCCTTGCAGTAAAGCATCATCATGAGCGGGGACGCAGAAATGGAGTGCTTCGGCGCGGCGGCCATTTACCTCCGCAAGCCGGAAAAAGAGCGTATCGAGGCCCAAAACGCTCCCTTCGATGCCAAGACGTCTTACTTTGTGAGCGAAGCCAGCGAGATGTACCTCAAGGGCAAACTGTTGAAGAGAGAAGGTGGTAAAGCCACCGTGGAAACACAATGCGGGAAGGTGAGAGTTGTCACGCTGCAAACAAAACAATAAAGCTTAGTGAAATTATCAATGAAGGAATTGTTTACAGAATGACAGTGTAGTGTTGTGTACACTAAATTAAAGTATTTTAGTCTTGAGAGAAGGCCCGGTTCACCATTCTCCACTCCATAAGTGTTTGGCGGGGTTAAGGTCAGGGCAGGTCAAGTCCTTACAATCACCCAAGCATGCAAAAAAAATTTTTTTTTTAAGTCCAAAACTTTTCCCAAATCATCGGAAGCATAGACTACCACTGATTATTGAACAGCTAATTAAAAAAGTGTGACTACTATTTCACTTTGTGTACTTCTCTGTCAGACTCTTACTGTAAAGGAGGATGAAATCTTCCCCATGAATCCACCCAAGTTCGACAAGCTTGAGGACATGGCCATGATGACCCACCTCAGCGAGCCTTCCGTGCTGTATAACCTCAAAGAGCGCTATGCAGCATGGATGATCTACGTGAGTGGCTACTATTTGACACCCCCCAGTTGCTGAAGGATACGTTCAAAATATTGGATCCAGTGGCTTAAATGGCTTAACATTCATAATTTTTTAATTTATTATATCTTTATTTTTTTATTTTTTTAGACCTATTCTGGGCTGTTCTGCGTCACAGTGAACCCCTACAAGTGGCTCCCAGTATACGACTCCAAGGTTGTTTCAGGATACAGAGGCAAAAAGAGGATTGAGGCTCCTCCTCACATCTTTTCCATTTCTGATAATGCCTATCAGTTCATGCTTCAAGGTATCATTCAGCTTATCATGTAGCTCTATAAATATACTGTATATACTATATATAATGGATTTTTTTTTTTTTATGTTTTTCGCAGACAGGGAAAATCAGTCTGTTCTTATCACGTACGTTTGCCTCTTTTATACTACATATTTTTATTTTTTTTTAACAGGAAAGGAATCGATTGCTAATGGTTTGTTCTTTTTCTTTTCAGCGGAGAATCCGGCGCAGGAAAGACTGTAAACACCAAACGTGTCATCCAGTACTTTGCGACAATCGCAGTGGCTGGAGGAAAGAAGCTAGAGCACTCTGGCAAAATTCAGGTAGAAATGCAAATTGTTGCAATCGTGTAATTTTGCTCTTCATTTATGTCTGCTGGTCTGTTTTTTTTTAAACACACTAAATTTAACAGACATCATATTTAATGAAGCACAGAATCTTTTTTGCTCTGATCATGTTTTTTTTTTTCTTGAAGGGCTCACTGGAGGATCAAATCATCGCAGCAAATCCCCTGCTGGAGGCTTATGGTAATGCCAAAACTGTGAGGAATGACAACTCATCCCGCTTTGTAAGTGTCTTTATGTCTTCTCACAAAATGATTTTCCAAGGTGTTAAAAGACTCAATATTTCCTCTTTGACGTAGGGTAAATTCATTAGAATCCACTTTGGCACCACGGGAAAGCTGGCTTCTGCAGATATTGAAACTTGTAAGATGTGAAATCATTGCACAGCTTGCTTTTGGGGCATTTCTAACATTGGTCCGTGTGCGTCTACAGACCTGCTGGAGAAATCTCGCGTGACCTTCCAGCTGTGTGCTGAGAGGAGTTACCACATCTTCTATCAGATCATGACAGGACACAAACCCGAGTTGCTCGGTATGAAGACATTTGCACCTTTGAAGTTCGGTGGCAGGGAGCAAGAATTAAGGGCACATTTTGTTTTTTCAGAGGCTCTGCTCATCACCACCAACCCTTTCGACTATCCCATGATCAGTCAGGGGGAAATTACTGTCAAGAGCATCAATGATGTTGATGAGTTCATCGCCACTGATGTAAGACAGCAGTCATATCGACTTCAGTTGTTGGGCCCATTTTACGATGACACTGTTTAACTTTGCAGACAGCCATTGACATCCTGGGATTTACTGCTGAAGAGAAGTTCAGCATGTACAAGCTAACTGGAGCTGTGATGCAGCACGGAAACATGAAGTTCAAGCAGAAGCAGCGTGAAGAGCAGGCCGAGCCCGACGGCACTGAGGGTGAGTCGCAAATCGCTCGGCCGTCATTCTTTAGTCAAGCGTGATGTCGTTTATTTTCAGTCGCTGATAAGATCTCCTACCTCTTGGGCCTGAACTCCGCTGACCTCCTGAAGGCCCTGTGCTACCCAAGGGTCAAAGTCGGAAACGAGTTTGTGACGAAGGGTCAGACTGTGCCTCAGGTACAAAGGCGCGCTTCAGTAGCATGATTTCTTGAAACTCCTGATTTATGTTGATTTGTGTCAACAGGTGAACAACTCTGTTTCTGCCCTATGCAAATCAATCTATGAGAAAATGTTCTTGTGGATGGTGGTGAGAATCAATGAGATGCTCGATACTAGGCAACCCAGAAGCTTCTTCATCGGTGTCTTGGACATTGCTGGTTTTGAAATCTTTGATGTAAGTCGCACATCCAGAGTTGAGTCCAAATGGAGTTCATTTGAAAACGGTTGTTGATGTTTTCTTAATGTGACAGTTCAACAGCTTGGAGCAGCTGTGCATCAACTTCACCAATGAGAAACTGCAACAGTTTTTCAACCACCACATGTTCGTCCTGGAGCAAGAGGAGTACAAGAAAGAAGGAATCGAATGGGAGTTCATTGACTTCGGCATGGACTTGGCTGCCTGCATTGAGCTCATTGAGAAGGTATAGAAGAAAACCATCTTTACTTAGAATTAAATATGTGATGTGATTTTCGTAAAAGTCCACTGTCATTACAGCCAATGGGCATCTTCTCCATCCTTGAAGAGGAGTGCATGTTCCCCAAAGCTTCAGACATAACCTTCAAGAACAAACTTTATGACCAGCATCTTGGTAAGAACAAGTCCTTTGAGAAGCCGAAGCCGACCAAAGGCAAGGCCGAAGCCCACTTCTCCTTGGTGCACTACGCCGGCACCGTGGACTACAACATTGTCGGCTGGCTGGACAAGAACAAGGATCCTCTGAATGACTCGGTTGTTCAGCTCTACCAGAAGTCCTCTACCAAGCTGTTGTCCTTCTTGTATGCATCCCACGCCTCAGGAGAAGGTAGGACGTATTGTGCGTATCTATTTTAGAAGTGAACATAGTCTTACTGATAATATTATGATTGCTCTAACAGCTGAGGGTGCAGGTGCAAAGAAAGGTGGCAAGAAGAAGGGTGGCTCTTTCCAAACGGTGTCTGCTTTGTTCAGGGTAAGATGAAGAAGCAGATTACTGTACATATTTCATGCATCGTTCCATTTATCAACCGATGTCTTCTCAATTGCTCAGGAGAATCTGGGGAAACTGATGACAAACTTGAGGTGCACACATCCTCACTTTGTACGCTGCCTGATTCCTAATGAATCCAAGACGCCAGGTATGATGACTCTTTTAACTCTATTTCATAGATTTTACTGCCACTAGATGGCATAATTGCATTTGTAGGACATTGGTGACAGCTCAGTGCAGTTTTCTTTTCATATGAAGATGTATAAAAACTTGTTCTTATGATTTATGCTATTCATTTACTCACTTCTGATGAATGTTTAATGCTGATTCCCAACAATAAATATTAGGTCTGATGGAGAACTTCCTGGTCATCCACCAGCTGCGCTGTAACGGCGTGCTGGAGGGCATCAGGATCTGCAGGAAAGGTTTCCCAAGCAGAATCCTCTATGGTGACTTTAAGCAGAGGTACAATAGTCAAATACTATCAGAAATTTTTTATCCTTCAAAATAAAGCATCCCAAATGAATGAGACATTTACTTTCAGATACAAAGTGTTAAATGCCAGCGTCATCCCTGAGGGTCAGTTCATTGATAACAAGAAGGCCTCAGAGAAACTCCTGGGCTCCATCGATGTGGATCACACACAGTACAAGTTTGGTCAAACCAAGGTAGAGAAAACCATTCATTTTTGTTTCATGACTGTAAACAGCAGTTGTCGATGTCATGACTTCCAGGTGTTCTTCAAAGCCGGCCTGCTGGGTACACTGGAGGAGATGAGAGATGAGAAACTGGCCAAGCTGGTCACAATGACTCAGGCTCTCTGCAAAGGTTACCTGATGAGACGAGAGTTTGTTAAGATGATGGCGAGGAGGTACCGTCTCCCTCAATATGTTTCTGCAAAGTCATTTCAAACAAGAAAAGATGACTCAACATTGCTTACATTTTTTGTCAGAGAGGCCATCTACTCCATCCAGTACAACGTCCGCTCATTCATGAATGTCAAACACTGGCCATGGATGAAGCTGTACTTCAAGATCAAGCCTCTGCTGAAGAGTGCAGAGACTGAGAAAGAAATGGCTCAAATGAAAGAGGACTTCGAAAAGACCAAGGAAGATCTCGTAAAGGCCTTGGCCAAGAAGAAGGAACTGGAGGAGAAGATGGTTTCTCTCCTGCAGGAGAAGAATGACCTGCAGCTGCAGATTCAGTCTGTATGTGAAACAGGTCCAGATGTGTTTATAGAGTATTACGATGAAGATGGTTTACATTTTATTCCATTGCGACTGCAGGAGGGTGAAACCCTTGCTGATGCGGAGGAAAGGTGCGAGGGGCTCATCAAAGCCAAAATCCAGTTTGAGGCCAAACTCAAAGAGACATCTGAAAGGCTGGAAGATGAGGAAGAGATCAACGCTGAGCTGACAGCAAAGAAGAGGAAGCTGGAGGACGAGTGCTCCGAGTTGAAGAAAGACATCGATGACTTGGAGCTTACCCTCGCCAAAGTAGAAAAGGAGAAACATGCCACTGAGAACAAGGTTGTACAATTTGCTATTTATTGATACCTCAGAAAAAAAATTCACTCAAATGTTTGAACACTTGTGCAGGTCAAAAACTTGACCGAAGAGATGACTTCTCAAGACGAGACCATTGCCAAATTAACCAAAGAGAAAAAAGCCCTCCAAGAGGCCCATCAGCAGACCTTGGACGACCTTCAGGCAGAAGAAGACAAAGTCAACATTCTGACAAAGGCCAAATCCAAGCTGGAGCAGCAAGTGGATGATGTGAGTCAGCCATGTTGAAGCAAATGTGGAACGAGGTGGGGATTTACCGTTCAACACATTTGTTCCTCACAGCTTGAAGGATCCCTGGAGCAAGAAAAGAAGCTCCGTATGGATCTTGAAAGAGTTAAAAGGAAGCTGGAAGGAGATCTGAAGCTGGCTCAGGAATCAATAATGGATCTTGAGAATGACAAGCAGCAGTCTGACGAAAAAATAAAGAAGTATGTACATTATGTTGATGTACTTATTGTATTCATCTTATCAGCCCACAACTTTAACACACTGCCAATAAACACTTGCAGGAAGGACTTTGAGGTCAACCAATTACTGAGTAAGATCGAAGACGAGCAAACTCTTGGAGTCCAATTACAGAAAAAGATCAAAGAACTTCAGGTGACAAGATCCGTAAATAGAGATCTTGAGAAAAGACAAAACTCAAATTGGTGTCTTTCAGGCCCGTATTGAAGAATTGGAGGAGGAGATTGAAGCCGAGCGAGCTGCTCGCGCCAAGGTGGAGAAGCAGAGGTCCGATCTCGCCAGGGAACTTGAGGAGATCAGCGAGCGACTTGAAGAGGCCGGCGGGGCCACCTCTGTTCAAATCGAGATGAACAAGAAGCGCGAGTCCGAGTTCCAGAAGCTGCGTCGGGACCTGGAAGAGTCCACCCTGCAGCACGAGGCCACCGCCGCCGCTCTCCGCAAGAAGCAGGCTGACAGCGTGGCTGAGCTTGGCGAGCAGATCGACAACCTGCAGCGGGTCAAGCAGAAGCTGGAGAAGGAGAAGAGCGAATACAAGATGGAGATCGACGACCTCAGCTGCAACATGGAGACCATTGCCAAATCAAAGGTGAGACAAGATTGTAAAAAAAATGATGTTTACGTGCTGAGAAAAGTCTTCTTCCAACAGGCTAATCTTGAGAAGATGTGCAGGACATTAGAAGATCAACTGAGTGAGCTTAAGTCTAAGAATGATGAGAATGTCCGTCAGCTAAATGACACGAGCGCCCAAAAGGCAAGACTTCTAACTGAGAATGGTATGCATAACCGAACAACCACACAAATGTTCCAATCTTTTAGCATCATTTGAGTGACTTGAACATGCCATCTTTGATTAGGCGAATTTGCACGTCAGCTGGAGGAGAAAGAAGCTCTGGTGTCACAGCTCACAAGAGGGAAGCAGGGCTACACGCAGCAGATTGAGGAGCTCAAGAGGCACATTGAGGAGGAAGTGAAGGTAATCAGCCTCACAAAAAGGAAGGAAAAAAAAGACCTGATGATTCGCAGAGAATATTCACCTTTGACTTCTTCTGCATGGCAGGCCAAGAACGCTCTGGCCCACGGGCTTCAGTCCTCCCGTCACGACTGTGACCTGCTCCGAGAGCAGTACGAGGAGGAGCAGGAGGCCAAAGCCGAGCTGCAGCGAGCCATGTCCAAGGCCAACAGTGAGGTGGCCCAGTGGAGAACCAAATATGAGACGGATGCTATTCAGCGCACTGAGGAGCTCGAGGAGGCCAAGTAACCTTCAGCAAAATGATCTCAACGATTAAAGCGCTTTCCCATCATGAAACCAACTGATGCGTCCCTACAGGAAGAAGCTCGCCCAACGTCTGCAGGATGCTGAGGAGTCCATCGAGGCAGTGAACTCAAAGTGCGCCTCTCTGGAAAAGACCAAGCAGAGGCTGCAGGGCGAAGTGGAAGATCTGATGATCGACGTGGAGCGAGCCAACGCGTTGGCTGCCAACCTCGATAAGAAGCAGAGGAACTTTGACAAGGTATGTTTTGGGAACATACGTCAGTTTATAGGTTTAACATAGTCATTAATATGCACTTTTGTTTTTGTTGTGTTCAGGTTCTTGCTGAGTGGAAGCAGAAGTTTGAAGAGAGCCAGGCAGAACTTGAGGGAGCTCAGAAGGAGGCCCGCTCGCTCAGCACTGAAATGTTCAAACTGAAGAACTCCTACGAGGAAGCCCTGGATCACCTGGAGACCCTGAAGAGGGAGAACAAGAACCTCCAACGTAAAACCCGTACCCCGATTCTCAGAGTGACCAACATTTTTAAAGAACAAGTGATGTAACCTCACTGTCTTACAGAGGAGATTTCTGACCTGAGCGAGCAAATTGGAGAGACTGGAAAGACAATCCATGAACTTGAGAAGGGGAAGAAGACAGTAGAAAGTGAGAAGAATGAAATTCAAACAGCTCTGGAGGAGGCAGAGGTAACAATTCGGTTACCAGGAGAGGACGTAAGGAGAATTTTGACTATGTTAATCCTGTCCTGCTTGTCCTCAGGCTACTCTGGAGCACGAAGAATCCAAGATCCTCCGCATTCAGCTTGAACTGACTCAAGTCAAGGGCGAGATCGACAGAAAGCTTGCAGAGAAGGACGAGGAAATGGAGCAGATCAAGAGGAACAGTCAGCGCGTGATCGAGTCCATGCAGACCACTTTGGACGCCGAGGTCAGGAGCAGGAACGATGCCCTGAGAATCAAGAAGAAGATGGAGGGAGACCTGAACGAGATGGAGATTCAGCTCAGCCATGCCAACCGACAGGCAGCCGAGGCCCAGAAGCAACTGAGGAACGTCCAGGGACAACTCAAGGTACAGACGAGTAGAGATCTGAAAGACCATCTTGAAAGGAAAGAGGTACTGATTTGTGTCGATGTTTCATCGCGCAGGATGCCCAGCTTCATCTCGATGAAGCCATGAGAGGTCAAGAGGACATGAAGGAGCAGGTTGCCATGGTGGAGCGCAGGAACAACCTGATGCTGGCCGAGATCGAGGAGCTGCGAGCTGCTCTGGAGCAGACGGAGAGAGGCCGCAAAGTGGCTGAATCCGAGTTGGTTGACGCCAGCGAGCGTGTTGGTCTGCTGCACTCTCAGGTACTCTTCACAAAAATGTCTTGTGGGCAACAACTTGAAAGTAAGCAATTGCTACGTTTAAAACAGAACACCAGCCTGATCAACACCAAGAAGAAGCTGGAAGCTGACCTCGTCCAGATCCAGGGTGAAGTGGAGGACGCTGTGCAGGAATCCAGAAATGCTGACGAAAAGGCCAAGAAGGCCATCACTGATGTGAGTTTTAACGCACACTGTCATTCGCCTCATTCTGAAAGCGTTTGTTGAGCTCACGGTTCTTGCGTTGTAGGCCGCCATGATGGCAGAGGAGCTGAAGAAGGAGCAGGACACCAGCTCTCATTTGGAGAGGATGAAGAAGAACCTGGAGGTGACAGTCAAAGACCTGCAGCACCGCCTGGATGAGGCTGAGACTCTGGCTCTCAAGGGGGGCAAGAAGCAGCTCCAAAAACTCGAGGCTCGGGTAAAGATCTCATCACACTCGCTAACAGACTACTAAACGATAATCATAACGTAGACTGTGGTTAATTAACCTCCATTTTGTTTCAGGTGCGTGAGCTTGAGGCTGAGGTAGAAGCCGAGCAGAGGCGAGGATCCGACGCGGTCAAAGGCGTCCGTAAATATGAGAGACGAGTGAAGGAGCTCTCCTACCAGGTAGGTGTTAAGCCCTTTTCACGCTGCACTTATTTGGAAGTGCTGTCGTAGAAGCCTACCAGTACCAGGAAGTAAAAATGGAGATCAAGCGGTGTGAAAAGGCTTTAAGTCTTCTGCCTCATGTCAATTATCTGACAGCTGTGCAGAATAATACAACTGACTCATGTTTCCATCAGACTGAGGAGGACAAGAAAAATGTCACCAGGCTTCAGGATTTGGTGGACAAGCTGCAGCTGAAGGTCAAGGCCTACAAAAGGCAGTCAGAAGAGGCTGTAAGTGCCATATTTGCCTATTTTACAGTTATAGTGCCACATACTGTAAAAAAAAAATGCTAGTCATCAAATTTTTAGTTTGCATGTTAGTAGTCAAACAAAACCAAGCATAAGCATTTTTAAAAAGAAACAGTCTTGATTGAATAAATCAAATCTAATGTTAACTTTCCCGCAGGAGGAACAGGCCAACACTCACATGTCCAGGCTGCGGAAGGTTCAACACGAGCTGGAGGAGGCTCAGGAGCGCGCGGACATTGCAGAGTCGCAGGTCAACAAGCTGAGAGCCAAAAGTCGGGAAATCGGAAAAGTGAGTCTCACTTTCGGAACGAGCAAAGTAGTTGCTGTCACTCTGCTCTGCTGTCATGTGACGCGTAACTAATGCCACACCTTTCATGTGTTTGCGTTGTAGGCAAAGGATGCTGCAGAATAAAAGGCAACCTCAGTGAGCGGTTCGAATGAGAATCATAAAATATGATCTGTCATTGGAACGCTCTCATCATATCCTGTAGATGTACATTCAATAAATCGATTTTGCCTGAAGACTTTGTTTTCTTTCACACTGCAAGTATGAAAAGTGTGTGTGTGTGGGGGGGTGGGGGTGGGGGGGAGTCATTGCTTTATAATCAGGTGTCTGGTTCAAGCTGAGATTGGATTCCAGGACTCAAACCTGTTGCTTCTGAAGAACAGGGTTGAAGAATCTCAAGGAAAATAGATCTGAAGAAGCAGTCTCCATTTTTTGTGGATAAAATGTTGTTGTTTTTTATTGTCCTGTTAAGTTACCTGTCATCCACCTGTGTTAGTCCGTCAGTTCTTCTGTCCATTTAGTCGCTTGCTGTCGACTGAAAATGACATCACAGTGCCCAAGGGCTCAGCTTGTGAACGTCACATGACCAAACCCAGAAAAAAAGAAATGAGACGTGATTGGTTGTTACCTGAGAAACTGTGATGCCATTTTCACTCGCAAGCAAGTACTTGGTATCGAGGAGTACGCAAAAGTGAATACTGATACTCGTGCTGGTATCACATCACTAGTATTATTAGGGTTATGGTTGTTAGATTAGATTAGGAATAGGTATTCATTATAGTGGTTTACTGTAAATGTTATTATACATTGCAAAATTGCAAGCTCAGTGCACTTTTTTATTTATATTGGAGTAAGTTTACCTCTTTTACCTGAACCATGTTGGTTTCTTGAGATAAACACAAAAAGAGCTGGGAAATTAAGAAGGGGGGGGGGGAAACTGACTAATGATAACAAATAATTATTAATGAGACTTTTAGTAAACATAAACAGATGCCTTGCTGAAGAGAAATGAAAAAAAAAACAAATATGAATATGTTATAATATTAATATCAACATTGATTTATATTGTATATGTTTTGTGGGAAGCAGATTTAATCGTTTTGACTATCTGGAGGTCCTCCTGACTAGTCATAATTATATTTTTAATATAAATTAATTAATAAATTTTCATTCAAGATAGCTAGTAAATTACGGATATGTGTGTAATACCCGTTGGAGAAAGCTACAATATAATTTTTGTCGAGTTGAAACTTAATTTAAGATATCTGAAAAGCGGCGTGTTGATATCTTGAATTGAAATAATTTACGACTAATCGTATTAATGTTGGAGATACCTCAAATTACCGATCTGCATTTCTGTTGCAGATATCTGGAATTTACATAGTGGAAATTAAAAAAAATTACATGGCGAGGTCTGACATGACAATTGTGAATAGGAACGATGTAGATCCGTGTATCTCATGTTGTTTTTCTTTTTCTTTTTTTTACTGGGCAAAACTGAATTACAAGTCTGCAAGACAAATCCAGTCCAGCAGATCGATGACATCATCAGTCTGCGCAGGTAGAAGAAGAACATAGCAAACGTGTGAGGCTCTTCAAAGACAACTGGCAAACTTGGAGAGGAATAAAGTTTTATAAATAAAGTTGTCAAACGGAAGAAGGAGTGCTGTCGTTCAGAAGGTGCAACACATGCTCCGATTGACAGCAGGCGACTGAGGAAATAGCGAGCGGCTGGCACTATGCGCTTCCTCTTTGGGGAGCGTGTTCAAGTGACAAACGAGGGCTGCCCTTTGCTCCCTGCATTCCGCTTAATAAGGCACCTGTTCAATCCCGAATGTGAGGCATCCCGGACTACACACCCTGAGCGACTGACAGGAAGCACCATTTTAAAAACATCTCTTCTGTCTTTGCACGTAGCATTGTCACGTCTGGGTTTTAGTGTTTTTCCCGCTATAGTTCCCTGTCAGACCAATTTGTAACTCCACTTTATATTGACTTAAAAGAGCAAAATAAAACAGTTTTACCCACCACGACTTGATGTTCTGCTGCAAAGTTGTGGTTCAAGAGTCCTCATCGGGGCTTCGTCTGTTCTAATTAAGAGTTTTGAGCCTCTGAACTCTTCTTGCATGGTGATTGTCATGCGGGAAGAATCAATCTACAGTACTTTGCCAGATTCCAATATCACAGACAGTAGAAGTAGTCACTTATAGAAGAGGGTATATAGTAACAAGGCATTAGCGGATGGATGGTATCAGTCATCAGAAGCAGATTAATGATAGCATGCAGCTTTATTGCAACAGAGACGCCACAATTACCGGTGGAAGCTTGTGCAGAATGCGCAGACTCCGAATCATGTTTCTCCTGAGTGTCTTTACTGAGTGACGCTGTGAGCAAATGCAAAAGCTACTTTTGATTGATGGATTTCTTGTCTGGTCAACGCCATCCATATTTTTTTTTACCCTTGACAGCTGATACAGACGTGACCTCCTGCAAGGGACAACAAAAGAGCCCTGAACCCGCAGAGACGTCAGTAAATATGAATGGCGTGTATATATATATATTTTTTTTTGCGTGTGGTTTTTTTTTTTTGTATTTTGGTGTTAGAAAAAATCGATTCGGCAATAAATCGCGATATTACAGCACGCAATTCTCGAATCGATTCGATATGCGGCCGAATCGATTTTTAAACATACATTTTTTTTATGGGAATATTCAACAAAACGTCTTACTTAGGGTTAGGATTCACACATTAGGCATGGAAAAAAAATTATATTAATAGAACATTAAGCCTTAATATTTTATTTCAGTGCTGTTCAAACATGAAACAGATTGCAACCTGTTTGTTAAATGCAGTGGCTCATTTATAAGCCTGAATTTTCAGATAAATAAATACATTTTCATACAAATCTTACAGTGTACATGTATAAGTTTAGTGATTAGTATTTTCTAAATTTGAGCTATAAAAAAATAAAATCGCAAAAACCGATTAATAGATTCAGATCGGGATTAATCGAATCGAATCGTGACCTATGAATCGTGATACGAATCGAATCGCAAGTACTAGGCAATTCACACCCCTATTATATATGTACATGTATTTATTTATTTATTTGCAATCACTGCTAGAAACAAAGACACAGAGCTGCAAAATATCAAGAGCATTTAATCACCAAAGATATAAACATTGAAATATCCATTTGTAAGGTGATTGACAAAATGTTTACAAAGTTCAGCTTGTTGTATTCTGCAGACTGCTTTGCATACAAAAATGAGGCGGCATGACGAGAGGTTGGCACAAAGAGCGGAACAACGATCGCCACTCGGGGACAACGTAAGCCAAATGAAGAGCAAAGTTAGTGCAAAAAACATTGAGACATTCTTTCCCTAGACATAAACTGTCAATATATTGTCATTTTTATTTCTGGATCTTCTTGTGAATTGTTTGCTGTGCCCACGTAAGCGTCATACACATTCAATACCGTTCCGTTTCAAATATACAAATACAAAGATAAAATAAGTATACATTATAAAACAAATAAGCAACAAATACAACAATTTCGTTAAGAAATTCATTAATAAGATCCCTTACATGCTCCTGCCTTCTTTTTTTTTTGTAACTTTTCTCCTACATAAATGAAATGTGTCATCGCCTTTTCTGCTTCAAACTTCCAGCATGAACAAACAAAGGCATAAAAGTGTTCTCGGCTTCACTGAAGTCAAACTTTGTTCCTCAATCATTTCCACAAGATATCCCCAAAGAGGAATGTTTCATATCTATTCAACTATGTACACAAAAGTGTTCCAAAACATCATGCAAATAAATACCGGTCATTGAAAACAAAAATTACAACACTGACCTTAATACTTTGTGGCGTATCAACACTTTTGCTCAATGTACAGCAGTGTTGTTTTGAAGACCTCATTTGAAAGCGGTTCGTATTTCTTTTGAAAGCAATGTTCCTGGCATACCTCTCCCGACCATGCTGGGGGGGGGGGGGGGGGGGGGCAGCAAAGATGCACAACAGTAGGCAAACAAACATCCGGGGCGGAAAAGACGCCAAAAGGTGCTAGAAATGTACCAAAGCTCACTTCGAAGGCCCGACCAGACTGGGTCACGCCTCCACAAACATTTAACCATCGGGTGTGTTCAACTGTGCTCTGCTCTTTAATGGAGAGTTCATTTGTACACTTGTTTGTCCGCTGCAACCTTCGCATGGCCTGCGGGATGCAGGATGAACGTCAATGTAACATCCAAAAGGGAGTGCCACAAGGCACTGCAGGCTGACAAAAAAATTAATAATCATCTGGCAGACGAAGGAAAAAGACAACAGCATTCTACTGTAGGATTATTTAGTCCTAAAAAAAAAAATACTCAGATGGTGACATGTGAGTGAGTGAGGAAACATTTGTGGTATGTTATCGAGTGATGTCATTTTGTACAACATCAATTAAGCTCCATCAACTCGCTGGCAAGAATTTAATGGAACAGAAGTGACAAAATGAGGGACGACTACGAAAGCGTGGGAATGCCAATTTGGAGTAAATATTTTTGACTGGCAAATATATTATAAATATCTGCAAATATGTTTGAATGCACTTGTAGGTTAAATGCTGAAACTGTAGCATTTTTCCCGCACTATACCACGGGGTGTTGAATTGCGCATGATCACCTAAAAAAAAATTTTTTTTTTGAAGCATTTGGCCTACATTATTTAAATATGTTCAAAAATTAAGTAAGTAAATGTTTAATTTTATTTTTTATGATTTTCTTATTATTATTATGTCTGCAATGCATGATTGCCATTTGGCATGTTTCCCCATAATGCAACAGGGTATGCGCATGCACAAACCATACCCTGCGGCATTATGGGAAAAATGCTAATATGTTAGCATTTAGCTTTGTCAGTCAAAAACGACGCTTCCTTTGAAGTCAATATGACATGGCATAATGGTAACAAATGCTAATTTTTAGCAGCTAACAAGTACATTTGAATGTATGCAAATACATTCAAATGTACTTGTTATTATAAATAAATACTTCTAATTCATATTTGTAGGCAAAATGCTAAAAACTTAGCATGTTTCTCCATAATGGCACAGGGCATTGACCTGCGCATAAAAAATGCTATTTTGTTTTTAGCATTTGGCATAGGTTATAAAATTAACTAAGTTAACATCGTTTATTAGTATTTGTTATGATTGATTATTATTTATGCAGTGCATGATTACCATTTGGCATTTCCCCCCCATAATGCCATGGAGTATGCGCATGCGCAAGCCAATAAACCGCGGCATTATGGGAACAAAGGCTAATATGTTAGCATTTAGCCTCATCGGTCAAAAATCTTTACTCCAAATTGGCAGTTCGACGCTCCGTGGCATAATGAACAAATGCTAAATCTCAAGCAGCTAGCAAGTACGTTCAAATGTATTTGAAAATACTTCTGAACATACTTGTAGGCGAAATGCTAATAATATAGCATTTTTTCCCGTAATGTCACAAGGGTATTGACCTGCGCATACAAAATTTTGTATTATTTTTTTTCTATCATTTGGCCAACATTATACCAATACGTTATATTTGTATTATTTGTTATTATGTCTGCAGTGCATTTTTTTTTCCCCATATGCGCACGTGCCACCCCATACCCTGCAGCGTTTTGAGAAAAAATGCTAATATGTTAGCATTGTCAGTCAAAAACATTTACTCCACATTGACAGCTTTCTTTGAATTTGCTTTAATTGTAAATGTAGGCCAGCATAGGAAGATTCTAGGTCTGGCAGTGCACGAATACATTTCTCCTGTATTCGGTTTGAGGACAAGTGCAAGCTGATTTGTACATCAGCAGCACCTAGTGGACTAAAATAGAACAACTTCAATTTATAACGGGTCATGCAAATTCCTGTGATACTTATTGCACTTTTTTGATGAAACTTGCTCGTGACTTACATCAAATGGATATTGCTGCCATACTGAAACGGCGTGCCACAGGGATGAGTCACTTTCAAAAAACGAAAAGTCATCTCAAAATGTTAACAGTGAGGACACAGAAAGCTGCTCAGAAGCTACATTCCCCAGACAAGAAGCAAACGCGATTGCATGATTGCGTCCGTGCGGAATAGCACAGAAGCATTTGGAATTGTTCAACAACTCATTCAAAGTCCTGCTGCTTTTGTTTTAAATTGAGTTGGTTCTTTACGAAACACTTCGATCAATCACTGCACTAAAATCGAAACTGGATTGTGAATAAAAGTACAAACTATCATTGCATTTATTGCACTGAACACTGTTACATTAGTTTGAACCCACATTAATGACCATAACATTCAATACTAATTGTCTTGACTTTGCCAAAGCTCGTGTGCTTTAATGGTTTTTCGGAATGGAAGCACTTCAAGATCATTTCATCCTAAATATTTGGTCACTGATATGTGTGGTCCCGTAATACAAATAAGCAGTTGTTTATTTAAAAATGCTTGCTTTGTAAATGTTAGAATGTCACCGAGAGGTTGTAAACATGTCATAATGTGGCCGGTGATCAAGATTTTTTGTTCTCGTCGGTCAAAGAACTTCAATGTGACGAAAAGGCCGCAAAAAAAAAAAAAAAGAAGTGTGCCGTTTGTCGTAATTGAGCTATATTATATATAATTCCCAACTTCAGACAACATATCCGCATTCATTTCAGTGTACCGTGAAAACCTTTGATACCACCTTGGCACAGACAGAATCAATTCATAGCAGTTACGCGCTGTTACGTTCCAGAAGGGAAGAAATGACAAAGAATTCCAGCATCATCTCTTTGGCCCCAAATTGACAAGCGTTCCAGTCGAGTGCTTGTTTGTTTGTTGTCCTGTTAAAGGAGTAATTCAAATGGCTAGTGAGCCACAAAAAAAATAAAAAAATAAAGAATAAAAATTTTAAAAGACAGAAAGTTGATCCAGAAGAAGAGACACTTGCTTTGGGTACCTGACCTTCCATGTAAGTGGCACGTGTCAGTGGTGAAAGAAAGGCAGAATGAGCTGCAGGACAAGAAGGACGGCCATGGACGGCTGCACAAAATGTGCCCGTCCACACTCGGAAGTATTTTCCTGCAATCAACATCAAATATTAATTTAGCCATTTTATATATATATATATATATATATATATATATATATATATATATATATATTAGAGGTGTTAGAAAAAATTGCGATATTACAGCGCGCAATTCTCGAATCGATTCGATATGCGGCCGAATCGATTTTTAAACATCAATTTTTTTCCCCAAAACGTCCTATTTAGGATTAGGATTCATTATTAATGGAACATTAAGCCTTAATATTTCATTTCAGTACTGTTCAAACATGAAACAGACTGCAACCTGTTTGTTAAATGCAGTAAAAAAAATAATAATAATTGCGCAATAATCAATTTATAGATTTGTTTCGGGATTAATCGGTATCGAATCGAGACCTATGAATCATGATACGTATTGAACACACCCCTAATATATATATATATATATATATATATAATTATTAATTAATATTAATAATTAAATAATTGATTAATCAACATCAAAATACTACTCATGTTATACACACGCTTATTGGTTCTTGTAAGGTTTTTCGTACAGTACATAATAAGCATGTGGACAGCGGCATCGTTTTTGTTGTGTTTCTACTCACTAAGGCACTGAAGTCAAGGCAGCTTGTCGGACCTCTCCGATATCGTGCGTTGCTCAGTACCTCACAAGGATTCTCCTCCTGGACTGAGAGCTGTAAGTTGAGGAGACCAATTCCAATGCTAACGTGTCGCTATGTGTGTGCGTGTGCGAGTGAGAAAGGATACACTCCGTCCTGACTTGGCTCAGTCTCTCAATCTCACAGGAGCTGCAGGGGAGAGTCTCGGCCACCACAAAGAGGAGGTTGGTGTTTTCTATCCGCTTGGCGTGGAACAGCCTGACGGGAGAGGAAGAGAGAGGATGCAGCAATGCGCGCAGCGCACGAGATATGGCGGCACGCATTGCAAGGGAGGTGAAGTGAAAAACACACCGCGAGCAGTTGCCGCAATCCTGCAGCACGTTGTACGAGTTGGTGGTGTTGGTGAAGAAGAACTGGCTTTGGATGGTCACGCAGCTGCTCGCCTTTATCTCAAAGCCTTCGATGAAGATGTCGTCTGGAAGGAAGACACAACTTAACGTCATGAGAAATTCGGCCGGCGAGGTACTTTTAACAGACTGTTAAAATGCACATTAAAACAATTCTGTTTTTGTTTTTTTCTAACCCACTCACAGGGTAGCTGTGGATTTTGAGCAGGTTGCCCAACATTGGGTTGATTATTGACCCAGCAGATTGGGTTGAAGATCGGATTTGAAGAGCTGAAGATGGTCGACATGTTTGTGTCTTAAAGTTGAAGTAAATTTAATGTAACATTCTTAGAAATAGTTGGTGGCGGTTGGATGGCTCAGCGGGTAAACACACCTTACTTTGGACTAGGCCTGGACTGATATTAGTCGGGGTGGGAAACTTTGAATGTCTCACGATTCGATTCGATTCAGAATTGATTTTCGATTAAGAACGATTTTTGACTCAAAATGATTTGATTGACAATGATTTTTGCTTCAATCTATAGATGTGCAAGAAATTGTAATGATCTACTCCAGTCTGACACGCTAATGCTAATTAGCTCGCTACTCGCGGCACTTTTATCACTCAAAAGAACGGCTCCACGCTGAAAAAAACAACAACTTTTACTGGAATAACTTGATCGTGACTTTTTCCTTCTACTCTCTAATGTGGCTACAACTTAACAGTGTATTAGACCGCGTGGAACCACATTGCCCCTCAGTGGCCAAACCGGGTACAACATGAACAGCGCTCCAAATTAAGGCACACACAAAGGCGAGACAGTATAAAATAATTTAAATAAAATCGATTTTGGGACATTTAAAATCGATTCTGAATCGTACTAAATGAGAAAGCAAAAAAAATAAAAAAGCGGTATTATAATTACAGCTTCAACATCTCCTCTTTTATAAATATTTGGGTAAATAAAAACAGCCTTTTTGTATTTAACACAATTGATTTGTTTTTTAAAGAAAGAAAGAAGGAAGGAAATAAAGAAAGAAAGAAAGAACTCAGATGGAAACTACAACCTTCTTGCTGAGAGCCATGCCAGACAACTATCTATCTATACAATATCATAAAACCATGTCCAGAGAAGGCACATTTCTCCCCATTTTGCTACTATCCATTAAAAAAATAAAATAAAATAAAAAACAATATCTACCTCTATTGCTACTGTATTTGGCAGAGTAAAGTCTGTAACTCTGCCATGTGCGTCAGTTTTCTATTTATTCGCAGTGACTCATTATGATGTGCTACAGTTGCACATGACTGCAAACTACAACCACAGTAAAACATTGATGCATAAATTAACACCTTTGTGTCAATAAAAACAAAAAATCTTAGAATTTTTGATACAGCTTTTATGCTATTTAGTACTAAAGCAGGCCCAACTACCAGAGGCGAATTCCGTGTTTATTGACTAAGAAACATGATTCTGATTCTCAGTTGGCATGTGTATCGAATGTTGTGGCCGTTGTGCGTCAACACAATAAATAAAAAAAAAGCGTTTCAATGTTAACATGACTTCTTGTGTCCAGCCAGATTGTTTTGGTAAAAACACACACACACACACACCTTGTTGGATCCAGCTGATGTGTACCAGTCCGTACATTAGCTGCTGGATCAAAGACCTGAAGAAGAGATCACATTACGCCTTGTTAAAAAAGTCAAAATAAAAAGTTTACAATGAAGAGTTTTGCATAACGTTGAGCTGAAAATAGATGAGAGTCCGACAGACACTGAGAGGCAGCTGACACGTTTGAGATTGCTTTAAAGGGCAAGCAGCATGCTGACGGGTCACTTGAGGTCAAAGTGCAGCAAATTGTGCAGCTCATCGTAAATCCTGTAAAATGGCAACTACCGGTTGAGGTGCCCTTGAGCAAGGCCACCTTTCCACTGTGTTGTAATTGAGCCTTTGTGGGCTAACAATGACATCATCAACTGAAATGAAGTCTCACCAGGCCACCGTGGACGTCCACCAAGCCAAGCTGAGGATGTCGGCGATGGATGGCTGCAGAAAGCATCAAGGAGTTAACTGAGGCGGTTCGCAATTTGTAATTCATTAGTTTAGGAACATTCAATATGTTGATAACAAATCAAGGGCCTTTTAAAGACAGTTGTGCCCAATAAAAAGGAAACAAGCCTTGATGTGAATAGATTTTTTTTTTTTTTTAATCAACCTAAAAATTATTCCATAACACTTTAATTATAATACCTAAATATATGTATATTAAAAAAATGGCTTACGGGTGCTAACTTTTTAAACTTAGCTCCTCCCCACATGTTAACTCAGTCAAAATAAATGACTTCAACTATACTGTAATTTTCTTGCCACGTTCCTTTTTAAATAGAGCTTTGCTGGCATCTTGTGGCATATTACGGCATTACAGAAAGTGCACAAAAATGTGACTAGATGAGTTTTTCTGTGAACGGCTAAGGATTAGTTTACACGGGAAAAAAAAACAAAAACACAAATACTGAAACATGCTGTATGCGCCTGACAAAAGACGCAGAAGGCATCATCTTACCACAAAGAAGCGGCGAGGTGCCGCCCCAGTGTGGCTGCTGCTGATTGGCTCGCACACTGACTGGAAGTGGAAAGTCTGTCGGCGGTTGAAGATGGAGTTGTTGTAGAGGGCGTGCATCAAGTATGGGTCCACATCCCCGAAAAATAGGCCGATCTGTGAGTAAAGGAAAACAACGCCGTGAAAGAGTGCCTTTTTATTTTGAACTGGGGGGGATCAAAGAGGGTAAAAATAACAAGATCAAAATATTAAAACAAGACGTAAATGTGTATCTTTTGCATGACACACAGTATCAGAAAATGTTACTGCCCATTATTAGCTAACATTTATTAACTAGACTAGCTAATGAATTAGTTGAGACATAACAATATACAAAACGAACAGGCACGGAATACAGTAGTATGTCATTAGCGGAATAATATATTTGTTGTCAGATGAAAACAACCAAACAAACAACAACAAAGTATGTTTGGACAGACCAAGCTAAATCATGCTGCTAGCACGGGCTAATTGTTATGCTAACATGAAGCATTGAAGCGGTAACTGCAAATGGCTGTTCATTAACTCATTCACTTTCTATTAGTTTAACTTTTTTTTCCACTTTTGTTTACAAGACTGTGAAAACCTCGATTTTTTTATTGTACATTTAGAACAGATATGAAATTTGTAATCGATCGCGAGTTAACTACTGAAGTCATGCGATTAATTATGATTAAAAACTTTAATCGCCCGACGGCCCGAATTTTTCATATTTTCTTTCTTCTTTTTTTTGTTTTACTTCATTCACTGCCGTTGACGGCTATAAACGTAAAAAAAGCATTTTAACTATTTCTATTAGTGTAACTTTTTTTTCCAATTTTGTTTACAAGACTGTGAAAACCTAGAATTTTTTATTGTACATGAAGAACAGATATAAAATGTGTGATTAATCGTGAGTTAACTAGTGAAGTCATGCGATTAATTAAAAATGTTTAAAAATGTATCGCCTCTTGCCCCTAATTTTTAATAATCTTTTTTTTAAATGAATTTATGGCAGTGAATGAGTTAATATTTCCATACATATTTCAAATATTTGGTCCACACATATTGTTTTCACTAGCATGGACTAAAAAGAAACATATTTTATACTTTCATCCAGTTTTTGTTTCTTTACTGGGAAACACCCCCGATCTTGTACTACATCCTCCAAAGCCGTCAACGTGCAAAAGTGGGAGGTATTGTTTATTAGCATAAAGCACAAGTACGCAACCATATTCAATGAACGTTAGTGGCAAACGTGGAAAGAACGCATTATGGGAATGTGGAAACAGGAATTGATTTTCTCCTTCCAAAATCATCATGTCAATTCATTATCATTTGCTGCCATCTTTAGACCATAGAGTGGTACTGCACTGACACAAAACAGGCAGCAAACAAAAATATGTTACAGCAGTGGTTCTAAAACTTTTTACACCAAGAAGGCTACAACCTAAAAAATAAATAAATATTCCTATCGAGCACTACTGTCATGACTAACATTTATTATGAGTGACCATTAAAAAATGACAGGTTTTATTTTATTTTAAGCCACTGCAACAAATATGTACGACATATTTAAATGAAAAAAATAATAATAAAAATGAATAGATGTTCAAAAACAAAAAATGTAACTGTTACATAGGCTTTTAGAGTGCTAATCTAATTGTTGGTGCTTTTGCAATAATTTCCCTTCAAACCTGTTACACGGAAATACTGAACTGACCTTTTTCCAGTGATCTCTTTGATTAGACATAACTAGGAAGCCACCATCGTCAATGAGATAGCAGAGGAGGTCCTGGAAACAACGGACACATGGTCATATTTACGACAATATGATCCTATCAGACCCTTCATTCAAATGTCGGTGTCACTTACGTCAGTGTTGACCTCACAGTCCATCTCACAGCTCCTGGATGGTCCGCACTGCGTGACAAAATGTTTGATGAGACAAGCCATTTGTAATGCAACAGTCAATTTGAACGTTTTGAGTTTGAGTGTACTTTGTACGAGCCTTGTCGGCTGTCCGACACGTTGCTGGCAAGGATCTTGAACTTGTCCACCCATGCTTCCAGGTCCAGCTTTACTCCCACCACTAGCAACCACAAAAGGTCAGAGAGGTCAAACAAAACAGCCTTTTGAGACACAAACGTTGCTTATTTTTATTTGTTTATTTTTTTACCTGCAGGCTTGAGAAGTTTGCCTCCTAAATTAACCTCCACAGCTGAACTAACCAGGATTCCAACTGTGCCATTTTCTGGTCCTAACATGTCATCCAAAGCTGTTCAAAAAGGAAAACACAAGATTCAACAAATATTTGATGAAGCCAATAACTTAAGGTCAGTTTGATGTGGTGGAAAACTGCACTGCATACGAGGAGATCGCTGGTTTTGAGTTGAACTTGTCAATTATCCTTTTTGGAACTTGTCCAAGTTGGTAGGCAAAAATTATGATCATTTAATTATAACCTGACACACAAACTCAACAAATCTTGACTTGATCACATTTAACTTCAACTCATATCGTGTCCATTAGGGGGCGGTAGACACAACAGGACCCGCATCAGCTAGCTGGCTACAATTCAGAATTCGGCTTTTTTTAATATAATACATTTGATCCAGTCATAAACATCTACATGAAAGGAATCTGTAAATGTTCTTACAGTCTCGAGTTGGAGCTCGGAACATGTAACCTTTGTTGTCAAGGCTCCTTCGGTAGTAGTTTGAATTGAAGGGTTCGGGGTCCTCATCCCATAACTCGGCAGCTCTTCATCCAAAAAAACAGAAGCATTCATTATTCCAAAAGTGTGATGTATATATATATATATATATATGTTTTTTAACTCACAAGTTGGGGAACACTCGTGTTATGCCTCCATCAGTGGATGCGAATACAGCCAGGAAGCCGTATCTGTAGAACAGCATGTCATTATTCAACAATATGAGGGCCTCGCACCCTCTGTTTAGCATGCAACATGTGTAACCCGCTCACGAATTGAGATCCTTGTTCTTCCACACGCGCGAGGCCAGCTGGCCGATAATCCGAGAGTCCAGTATCAGGTTTTGTATGAGCCCGTGGTCACCTAAAAAAGAAAGGAAAATCAAACATTTGAACATCAACATTCTTTGCACATGTTCCTGCGATAAATTGTGCTTCGTACACTCATCGGATTCAGGAGAAATTTCCAGCATGAGGGAGAGGAAGTTCTGCAAAAATTGTGTGTTGTTATCCGAAAGCTGCAGACGCTTGCAGTATTCCCTGTGTGGAGGTCAGAATATGTTAGCATCTCTAATTTAAGGTTAAAACTAAAAACGAGAAGTAAAATGTCACCTTGGAGCAAGAAAGACGTGTCCTGAAGACTCAAAGGAGCTCGGCAGTAACGACTGCATGTCTGCGCCGCACAAACCGTGTTACGTTTTATCTTTGCGTTAAGATTCTTTTATTGCTACCTTATATAAGGCGTTGCCTTCGGAGACTTACATTGAAGTTGAAGCATGACATCACTGAGGTCTGCCTGGATGTAGTACTCATTGTAAGAAGGCAGTACCAGCCCCAGACTAGAGGAGACATTCAAATTGAGAAATTCAATTGTTATAATTACAAGTTCATAACATAAAAATACAATAAATAAGCTCACCTGTAATCTGTCCCATTGACAGGAGTCCAGGTGTAACTTCTATACACCTCGTCAATGTATTGCTACAGTAAAAAATAAAATAAAAAATAAAATACATGTCAAGGGGAAAGCATGTCAACTCCACACAGGAAGACTGGAGCCAAGTTTTTAAACCAGAGCCTGAGAAATGTATGACCACTCGTCGGTTATACAGTGGCGTCTTGAAATATGAGATTTTTTCTTTTGACTTGAGAGCGGACACTTGCGATACAAGCGATTTATGGTGACGGCGAACTCTGCTCAACACACTTTACAACAATAATGAACAATTCGTCGAACAAAAAGTGACGCCTAGCCGTTTAATGCCACTCCAAATAAGATTTGCGGTCATTAAAAAAATATAATAATTTAAAGTTAAGCAATGTATTGATCACAAATGGTGCAGAAATAATATGAAGAAGGACAATATAATAGTACTTACATTCATATATTCTTTATCCTCTGCGTAGAGCAACTTATATTATATTAGTACTGTATCAATGAACTGAGGAGTTGAGGTCTTTTTTTTTTATCCAATTAACTTTTTTAAGAGCAAGTTTGCTAATAAAAAAAATCGAAAATGTTGCATTTTAGTTTGGTTTCTATGTTGTTTTTAAATTCGTTTTAGTTTTAATTTACATATGGAGCATTTAATAAATAAATAAAAAGTCATTACGTATTGAGTAATACATTTTGCAGTTTATTTCTAAGAAAATTATGTAATAAACTACAATTCTCAAACGACTGTTAGACCGTCCCCTTCTTCTGTACAGCATGAACAGAATAAATACATTTGAATGAATAAATTTATTATTTAAATGTTTTGATTGCGTACAATAATATTAAATAAAATAATACATTTTCCAGGGACGGCTGGAACAGATTCATAGCATTTCCATCCATTTCAATGGGATTTAATGACTTGATATTATTTTTAAATATATAATATAAATATAAATATATTCTACTGTAATCGACCGTTGTAAATAGAAAAATGAAGTAAAGCTGTCTGTTAATAACTTTAATAAATGCGTCATTACGTTCTATCATGTGCCGCACTTCTTCTGTGGCTCAACATTAGGTACACTTGCACAACCTATTAAAAAAACGCACTATTTACATTCTGAGAGGAGTTCAAAATACTTTGTCAATCTTATGCAGATATATAGATCATCGAAAGCATATTTTTAAATTCAGTCAAAGTGAAGAAGTCTATTAGCCGGCATTAGATTGTGAGTTTGTGTTCTACTGAAGTGCTGCTATTTTTAGACAAAGCTAGCTCAGCAGGTATTTTACTTGCCTCGTCAACTGACTTGATGAGAGTTTTGATCTGCATGTCACCTGGTCGGCCATCGATCATCTGTCGCCGGATCTGCAACACAAAATCCCAACGTTTGTATCGGCACAAATACAGCAAAAGCGTGATCGCTGGGCTAAGTGAACAGAACGTTTGTGTCATCTTGAGGCAGCTCGCTGGCGCAGCAACAACTTAAAACACGCAAGTTGAACGAGGGCAAGGAACAAAGAAGGCTTTTTTTGGTGCATTAAGTGCTCACCTCCTCTTTATTGCTGTCCTCCACTTCGGCATCCAAGAAGTCCAGTGTGACAGGTTCCGGGAGATGCACCAGCTGAGAGACATAAAAATAGCTTGTTAATGAACGGTAGAATATTAAATTGTGTCTGCAAAGCCTTACTCATCCTGCTCAAAATGCATTTTTTTTTCCGGCTTCTACGTCACCTTGGGCAGCAGATTGGGATGAAGCAGAAGATATCCATTTGGGTCGATTGCAAATATGTAACCATTGGCCCCGAGCTGATGAGGAAAAACAACATTTAGTCCAATTGAAGAAGAATAAAAAGATGAGAAATGAAAATGATGGAATGAAATGGTCATACAGTGTACTGTGGCGTCAGGCGCTTGATCTCGTCGAGATGCACGTCCACTCCCATCACGCCTAAAATCAGCTGGTTCTGAAAGTGCAAGTTACGTCAAAGCCAACACATTTGTTGTATTGGCACAACATTTTCCTTTTTTTTTTAATGCGGGAATATAAAAAGACAGAAGATGTCACATTGTTGTAATATTAATAGCGTACTTGTAGTTTTCCATCCATGGTGAGATTAAACACAGGCAACGTCCCAGTTACGACCATCCCAAGACCCTGCAAAGGACATAAGACAAAGGCTAAGTATACACACACAATCACACACAAAATTTATATTTTTAAGCCGTTTCACACAATTTTATGATAGCTAATGGTGGACCAAAAAGCAATTAAGTGTGACAATTAGTTTAGTGTCATTTTGAGCAT
Source organism: Leptonotus elevatus (assembly GCF_054856555.1). Lineage (NCBI taxonomy): Eukaryota > Metazoa > Chordata > Actinopteri > Syngnathiformes > Syngnathidae > Leptonotus > Leptonotus elevatus. Next base: position 15,497,223 of record NC_141248.1, on the reverse strand, counting down.
AAACTCAGCATTCATACTGTACCATTAGGCAAACCTACATCTATTTATCTACCTATTTCCAGGGCAAGAAGTGGGTCACACATAAAAGATAACAACCATTCACACTGATGGACAATTCAGTTTTCAATGAACCTAAGAGTATGTTTTGAGCACATGCAGGGAGAACGTCACGGATTTCAACTTCCAACCTATAAACTGTGAAGCAAATATGCTAGCCCACTATTACAAATAACGTTCTGTATCAACAATCTGTGCCTTAACAACCTTATTTAGCTACAGTGGAGGGCAAAATATTAGACAAAGTGGGTGGGGTTCCATTCACCAATTTTTTTTGAATTTTCAAGAATTGCGAAAAAGAAAACAGAATGGAAACGCCAGAAATTCGCAAAAATGTTTTTACGCTTGGAGGGGATGGTTTTTGAAGCGTATCGAAAAAAGAAAAATGCGCATTTTGGCGATGGAAACAGGTTTTGCGAATAAGCGACTACAAGACCGGATACACGTCGCGCGTTTTGACCGATACTACGTCACACGCACGTCTTGTAGTCGCAATAAATGGCGGATGATAAGGTAAGATATGTTAAAAACATTAATGCAATTTTAGATGGCTTTATTAACATCAGCTCTCAATGGAGGGAAGCCAACAAAACAAACTACTTCCGTTCAGTCCGTCAAAACCAACATTCCCACCTGAATCTCCCCATTGTCCCAACGTTCTGTCACTACAACGTCATCTCGCAGCGCATATTCGCAAAAGAAGAGCGGATGGATACGGGTATAAGTCGCGCATTTTCACAAAATTTGCGTAAAAATTTCGAAACATTTGGATGGAAACCATTGTGACACATTCACTGCAATGCAGTGATCTGCTGTTTGGCATTTGCAAAATTTTGTCGGGTACGTTTGGAGACCGAGGAAGTGTGTTAAAACTCTATGCTGCCACCTTATGGCCTCTACAGGCAATTACAAATTTTGCTATTAATTTGGCTCTGTCCCCATCCTAATGAACAGTTAGGGTGCATGTATTTCTATCAATATCAATCAAATCCAGCATGTTATTTTTTTACAGTGTTTGCGTTGGTTTTGTGCAGGCTCACCAAAGCATCCTGGTACACATTAGTCCACTGGACCTGCTTGGCCTCATCGCCTGCAAGAACCATGGGGCGTCCCAAAACATCCAAGTACTCCTGACAGAACACAAAAAAAATCATGTGAGTGGCTGCAGCTTTGGAAGACACATGACTAGTAGATGTGTGTGTGTGTGGGGGGGGGGGGGGGGCGTGGTGTATGAATCATAAGAAATGTCGTGGGACCCACCTGCGTGTTAATCCTTATGGCACAGAGGGAACGGATCTCAAAATAGTAACCTGGTGACAGCACAAGGAATGCCGTGTGTAAGATGGACGATTACATTGAACTCAATGTAGAAAAAATAAATAAAGAATGAGCTCACCTTTATTTGTGCATGCGATCCACTGCAAGGGTGTGATATCGTAGTTGTGCTGGCCCACTGAAAAGGTGAAAACTCGAACCTGTGTGTGAACAAACAAACAAACAAACAAAAATCATTCAGATGTTTCACCTCTACAAATTGAATTGTGACGGAGAAAGAATGATGAAAAGCAAGCGACCGTTTTGTTGGGCCAGTTGTACTGCATGAAGACATCCTGAGCTCGGTCCTCGCCTCCGTCCGTGAAAAGCATGATGATTTTATTGCAGTTGGCCCGTGGGACGTTTGTTTTCTGAAGGGGAATTTAAACACACACAAAAAATGATTTTCCTCCATTTTACCCTAAAAGACCAGCCCACAATTTAGTGGAAGCATCCCATTTAAACATTGAACAATATAGACAGCAAACTGAACTAATCTACGTCAGTGGCAGAGCAAAATTCATGCCTGAATTTTTGCCGATTTTAAAAGAGCTCATTTCAGCCAATTAAATTGGCCAACCGATTAATCAGTTGGTGTCTCCTTAATACAATGTGATCCATCAGGGGTGAGCATAGTGAAAAAGTGACCATTGCTATGTAGAGAAAGAAACAAAATGACAGTTTTCAATTGGTTTCCAGGCTCGAAATAATAAATTTTCTTTGCAGAGCAGTTTTGTGAGTCAATGGCTTCATATGAGGAGCAACTTTCTAACTTTGAGGAGCATTATTTTTATTTTTTTTGCAGGTTGACCAATCAAAATGTGACAACTTGGTTTTCTTTTTTTTTTCAAATCAATAATAGTTTCTAAAATTCACATTGTGCATAGCAGCAAATTATATTTTATTGTCTAAAAGTGAAGCTAAATCGATTTTTTAAAAGCTCTGCTGTAATGAAATTTCATCAAATAAAATGTATTAAAAATGATCCCTTTATTTATTTTCTGTATGTGTAGGTACAGAATAATTTAAAGTACAAAAAAAAAACCTAAACTATTTTCAGTTGAACTTTTAATAATTTAATTTAATTCACTTGCATTTAGCAGCTGATTGAAGGCAAAATGAAATCCCGACTTGTAGTCCGTGGTGCCTTTGGCCTGCATCTGCTGCACTGCTTCTTTAAAGATCTTCTTGTTGCGCACGTTGGCCTGGACCAGATGTTTAAAGCAAGGAACCACTGCCTCTGCCTTCTCGCTGAACTGAAACACAGCAGCGCCGTTGACATAAATGGTCAAAAGATACTGGACCCTAGAATAATATTGATGATGATGATGATGATGATGATGATGAACAGACACCAACCCGGGCCACATTGACGTAGTCATCATCAGACAAAGTGTCCAGCATCTCCATCACGGACGCCTTGATTAGCTTAAGTGTGAGGCCACTGACACTGCCGCTCCTAGTGGAGGAACAAACAACAACAACAACAACAACATGTTAACAACATTTTCACGCAGATTTTTTTTTTTTTAGGGATCGGTACTGCCGACATGAAAACAAATATCTATTTCTTACTTTGTCAAAATAGTCTTGTTAACTTTTTGACTGGTTGGCCAATTATGTCACATTATACAAAACCTTTCACACCTAATTTAGAGTCATTGGATTAACCTAACATGCATGTTTTCACAAGCAAGAATTGGTAAACAATTCTTCTTAAAAAAAAAGGGGGATGTGTATTCTCAAACAAAACATCATACAGGAAGAATCACATCACTTGACGTAGTCGTAAAAACTCTTCTTCTTTTGTGCCTGCATGACTGTGTTATACTGCCCACTGGTGGCCAGAAGGAATTCATCAGAGAGCACAAACTGTTTATTTACATACTATTATTTACTTATTTTATTATAAAATGTTCTTATAAATTACAATATTATAAAGTGAGATTTTCCTTTAAAAAAACAATGTTTTTAACGGATTGATGCCATTTCTATTGATTTCAATGGGGAAAGATGATTTGCAATACCGGCGCGGTCACAGAATGAAAAAAAATGTGTTCCAATTTTTTTTAGAATAGTATGCATAACTTACACATCGACCAGAATGACCATGTCTTTAGGGGAGGAAGCACCCTGGATGTACCTGTGGCAGAAAAGACGAAAGTAGAAACCTCCAAGCTGCTGTAAATGTAATGAATGCGAGTTGATTTATTTACCATGGTCTCCTCCTGACATCGTACAGGTCAATTTTATCAGGAGCTTTCCATGGCGTGGCTGCAAAAAAAACACAGAAAAAAACAGAAAGCTTGACTGACTGGCTACATTTCACACCCGTGACATCATGCGAGTTAAAAATCTACCCGGGTAGTAGCGCGTCACCCCGGTGGCGCTGCCAAACGCTTGCCACAGCAGTGACGGATCCTCCCGACTGTTCTCCATGAACACTTTTTCCAGCGCCTGCGTCCAGTTGAGCTCGTTGAGAATAACCGGCGCTGAGGGGAGAAACGCACATTGGAATGCAACAGATACGGAACACCGACCCCGAGATCGTGAACTCCACTTGCCTCCTTTATAAATGTCTGTGGGAATCTGAACAGCCGTGTAGGAGTAGTTGACGTTGTTTTTGAAATTGGGGTCGTAAACGAACTCCAGTTTGATGTGGGAAGGATTATCCACTTCACTCTCTCCATCCATGGAATACTGTAAAAAATATATATATATTTTACAAGCTGCATAATGGACACTTTAAATTTTCTCTAACTATTGGGAAAAAATGGATTAAAAGTACAGTTCGGTATCATTTAATTTTCAATGTGTTTACAGGGTTTTTCCTGTGTACAAAATTCCAAGGCGGCCACCTCCACTTCATTTGCTCGCCACCTCCAGCCTGAGCCACTGATATCGCTCAACACAGCGCTCCAGCCGTGTTGATTGAGCTCGGCGGCAACGCTTTTTAAATACAGTTGCAGTGTTTTGCCATTATGGAGCCGCTAAATCGACAGCAGTTCACTGGAAAGACCTGAAGCAACAACCGAAGAAGAAACAGCGAGGTGGCGCACTCCAGCCAACGCCAAAGTCATAAAAACACAGTATACACAATAAACATAATAGTGTTTTAAAACAATGTTGAACTATATTTACAATTGAGTATGTACTCGTGGATGCATTTTTAATGATTGTAGTTTAAAAAAAATGGCAACAATTAATGGCAACTTTTTCATTTATTATAATAATTTCTCATTTCTAGTCCGTGATCGTAAAATGGCTGCAGGAGGGCGGCCGTTAATGGTATAGGACACCAACGCGAGTAGCGATCCCTTAAAATAAAACACCCGGTATCGGTAGTCACCCATCATAGTCAAGATGATACCACGTCTGCCTCATTTTGAAAAACCCTTAAAATAGATTGTTTATTTTCAAACATTTATTTAGTTACAATTTGTACCTTCACTTTTTGTGCAATTCACTTTATGATTTAAATGATTTCAAATCAGTAACTTGCGGCTCTAAATAAAACCCACCAACACCTTATTTGTAACGGCATAAATGTTACTGAGCTGGTACTTGGTGCCAAAATTTCAAGAACCACACCCCCTAAGCTAACCAAAGATGAGAAACACCTCTCAGAATGATTCTATTTTGCAAACGACAACCACAATATTACACAATACACACGTATAACTCACATGATCCAGCTCTGCCTTAGAGTCATAGTAGGCCATGTCCAGCTCCTGGGAACACACATGGATATATGGAGGGCACTTAAATATAATTAAATATCAGTACTACAAAAAGGACGAGACTTGTGCGATTTTTGGAGAAATTGTGCGTGAATGCTGAATGTTCACATTTGCCGAATACACATGGAATGATGTGGCATGCTTATAAAGGATATTGAAAGATGAATTGTGTGACAAATATTAATTATTAAATATCATTGCATCATATTAAAAAATGAATAATAATGTGAAATGACATTGAATATAATAGATGTTAAACAACTGGGCAATGGTTATTATATAAAATTGAACTTGGACTTGAATCTGTTTAACTCATTCACTGCCATTGACGGCTATAAACGTCAAAAATTAATTTGAACTATTTCTATTAGTTTGACATTTTTTCCCCACTTTTGTTAACAAGAGTATGAAAACCTAGAATTTTTTTATTGTACATTTAGAACAGATATGAAATTTGTGATTAATCGCGAGTTAAATAGTAAAGTCATGTGATTGATTACAATTCAAAAAATGTATTTGCCTGATGCCCCTAATAAAAAAAAGAACAGGAAAGATTATTAAAAATTAGGGGCATCAGACGATTACATTTTTTAATTGTAATGAATCGCATGACTTCAGTAGTTAACTCACAATTAATCACACATTTTATATCCGTTCTAAATGTACAATAAAAAAATGTCTAGGTTGTCACAATCAAAAAGTGTGAAACTAATCGAAATAGTTCAAATGAATTTTTGACTTCTATAGCCATCAATGAGTTAATTGGACACACCACAAGGTCATGCGATTAATTACAATTAAAAAAAATAATCGCCTCTTGCCTAATTTTTAATAGTCTTTTTTCTTTTTTTTTGGGGGGGGGGCAGTGAATGAGTTAAACAATACAATCTCCTGCTCTAACCACTGAGGAATAGCTGATTTGACATAATGTGGAATAATACTGAGATTGTGGGATTATTCGAGTATTATATCGTCGAATGTTTGCTGCTTAATGCTGCACATGATGAATCGGTTCTCAGGCGGAGCATTTGCCATCTGTTAGTGTCATTTTCTTTCTGAGCCCTAACATACTTTAGAATAAGCATGGCATTGTCTCAGAGGCTGATATGTTTCTATTTTTGGACCACATTTGAGCGCTCAAGTTTTTTTTTTTTTTTTTTTTTAGTTCTGAGACTTTTAGCAGCAGCAGGACTTGAGACATCGGGGAGTGTCAGTCACACATAAAAAGATACTGTACATGAAGAGATTCTGCAAAAATGATCGTCGAGAGTTCTTGAATGTTATGCTTGCAGGCAACGGCAGCCAAAATGGATAAGTAGAATTCCACGTCAAAGAAGCAAGTTTTGTTGTTGTACAAAATGTTACATCTTATTCAATGTTTCCCAGCCTTCATTGAGTTTAGACATATTCTATAAGATTAGGAAAATGTTCTAACCACGACTAGAAATACTTCGGTGCTAAGTACTTGGAGCTACGCAAGTAATTTTCTGGGTGGTACTTGCTTGTTGTCAAATGTGTGACAACCAGTGGACTAGCTTGTGGAAACCGAATCTAGTGACTTTAGGTTAAAACCAAATATACTGAATACACAAAATATACTGTAAATATCAAATTGACCTTGATGCCATCCTGCCAGGGATGCTCTTGCTGGAGCCGTTCAGCCTCACTGGCTAACCTCTGTGGAAACACACAGAAATGATGATGATGATCTCCAATCGAAAAAAAAAAAACCCTTCATATTTTCAAACGATGATTTTAAAAGCCTAAAAGTCAGTGAGCAAAAGTCGTAAAGCGACTTACTTCGAGAGCTTTGCGCTTCTTAGCCAGAAGTTTCTCGATATCTGAAGCCACCTTCTCCACGATTGTTCGGGGTTGATTCTTCACCAGACTAAAGCGTCTTCTTTCTTCATTGTAGATCTACAAAGCATTTTCACAGGACGGGATTACAACAACGCCGGCACATGGTATATGCCATTATTTATAAATACATTACAGATTCTATTTCGGATTGTTATTTAGACGTAATGTTGAACCATCAAATACATAACACACAAACTATGTTTACATGCAGTCAATAACCCTTTGAAAAACATGTATATGTAATCATTCACAAAAACCGAATATGCCCAAATAAGGCCCCTGGGGTGCTCCTTTTCTAACCTGAATACTTGGGGGTTTGTGTTCTGCACATGCTCAAATCACAAGGAATCTTGATCAACAGTACAGGAACGACTCGTATGTGTGGCGGCCATCTTGCGTTGCCACTCCGTTTTTATCCAGGCGGCGGCCATTTTGCCACTTGCTGTCGACTGAAGATGACATCGCAGTTGCTCAGGGCTCAGGCAATGACCAATCACAGCTCACCTGAGACCTGAGCAACTGTGATGTCATTTTCACTCGACAGCAAGTGGCAAAATGGCCGCCTTCTGATATTGATTAAAAAAAAACGGCCGGATTTCGCTGCTTAATTCATATTCCACTAACAGAATATCATATTTAGACTGGTGGGGCTGCATAGAACTTATTATGTCAAGATTTTCTTTTTTTTTGGGGGGGGGGGGTAACTTCCCCTTTAAAGCCTCATCGGTGATTGGCTGGTTAATGGAATATAGCAATTTTGCGCAGTTAATAGGTTGTTTCTTAAGCACCCCCCCCCCCCCCCCCATCATTGTCCGCAGCAGCACGAGCACGTCGGAATGAATGTGGTTTGAATGAGCAAGTGCATCTTGCATCCAGGCTTTGGTGCAGGCTGCAGGCTGACCATCTGCTCGCTGTGACACAAACAGAGAGGACAAGCGCCCACGCTCGCACACATCTTCCCCCGGCACGCCTCTCTTGCCCCAATTCGAATGATCCACAACGACAGCCTCTTCCAGCCCGGCTGACACCAACGTTTAATTTAAATATAGCCATTATTTGATACGGATTCAGCCAGCAAATACGAGCTTAGTCTTGCACCATAATCACTGAAAGAAATCATGTTAGCGTTGAAAATTGAAGCTTCATGGCAGTGTTTGGCTTTTCTTTCCACGACATTTATTTCAGAAGATGAACCACATCATGAGATGAGTAATCGGCGATGGATTACAGACATCAGGACCTATTTGGCTTTTTCTTTGGCATTTTTTGGTCTCATTGTGACATGCATGTAGTCCAAAAGAAGGCTCAACAAAGGCTGTTAAAGAGGGCTAAATACAGTATGTAATGATAATCAGGCTGAATTTGAGCCTGGTGCTTCCCTTACGGTCAAAGTCAGCACAACCAATGACCGTATTTTCTCTAAAACATGGGTGGGCAAACTATGCGGCAAACTCCATACTATAATTTGGCCCACCGAGTATTTACATGAGCCCTACAATATTTGTTACATTAATTTGAAATGTATTGATTCATTTTTATGCATTTTCATTCAATAATGTGCAAATTCATTATATATTTTTTTACATATGTATTTATTTTTTATTTTTTTACTTTATGAAATATGGTAAATAAATTATAATGACATCATCTAAAAATAATAATAATAGAGAACATGAATTATTTAAAAATAATAATAATAATAAAGTAAATTAAATAAAAAATATACACAAGTCACTACATATATCCCTTTGTTGCATCAATTCAGCCATTTTTTGTTTGCAATTGAATAAAATGACTGATCTTGAGTAACTTTACCAACACTGTGTGTTTAAAAACTATATACAAGCAAAAATACAATAAATAATTGTTTAGTTACATGTAATTTGTGGTTTTTGTTTGTTCGTTTGAGTAATATACAAATGGCATTGATAAGAAAAAGCAGTAAGGTTACAGCAGTGTCCCAACACTTTTGTCCAGCATATCATCACCAGATGTGAAAGTTAACAATTACAACCAAAAATGTGATATTCTCTACAGCAAAAGGCCCTTAAATAAGATGTTTTACAATTTGTGAGTGTACTTCTACACAGTAGTTATCGCGCAAACCCTTTTTCTTCTTCCTCTTTTTTTGGAGGGGAGAACGTCTATGCAAAATTGATCAAATATTGCATTTTTAAAAACTCAGAAGCTTTTACGAAGGATGTTTGTCTGTTCAAGCAAAGTGCAACATTATTGTTGTATATTAACGGCTGTTTATTGCTCCGCTAAGAACATCCGAAGGAAAAGAGACTAAAAGGTTGCGGTCACGTGATTACGCACCTGCGATTTGCACTTATTTTGCACACCGCGTCTTGTGGCCTTAATGTATCCCTGAACGAGCAAGAGCTGAATATAAAAAGAAAAGCCAGCTCGAGTATGACACTCACCCCTTTCAGCTGCTGAGCTCCACTGATGTGCTGAAAGACTCTGTCAATCTCCTGTTCGATGCGCCTCGCCCAGTGCATTATCCTGCAGATAAACATCACAGCCTGACTGCAACGCAGTTTTTGCCTTCATGCTTATAACTCTGTTACCCGCGCACGCACCAAAGAGTTTGCTTTCACACATTACGATTTGGCTTCCACGCGTGCCAAAGTCTTAGATTTGCCATATGATGGATCATTAAAAAGTAAAGACCAAAATGGATGATCTTGTAGCAGCGAACCAGACAAATGGTAAATTTGAAGTACAACGTGGCATCTGCCACTTTTGTCACGTTCTTCTTCTTGTTGCTTGCAAAATGCCATTTTTTTTGCAGGCGCGGCGTGTTACGATAACAACAGTGATTAGTTCAGTAGTGGCGGTGAGAGAACAGCAAGTCGACTGTATGTGATAATGGAGGGCTGCCAACGCGAAGGCCATTTGGGAAAAGAAAGATGTTTACGTAAGGCATTATTTAACAAATGAGCCTCCAAGAGCATCAGTAGCTCTAAAATTAGAGACGCTTATCAAAATATATTTTTACTTGGATGTCGACATAAAAAAATGCACTAGCCCCCCCCCGCTTGTTAAGTAAAAAGGCTTTCCGATTACAAAATATCACCAGAGGGGAAGGAAAAAAAAAATCGGGCAATCGGCCTTCTCTGCCTGATAGCTTATTTTTAGAACATAGCAAAAAGAAAGAAAAGAAAGAAAGAAAGAAAATCACAGGCTCGATGACAGCTGTTTTCACGCAAATTGGCATGAGGAAGTGTTCACACAGTTTGCTATGACAGCTAATGCTCGATCTCGGTACGTACTAATTATTTCTCTTTCTTCACAGACAGCGTGTGTGCATGCTAAAGACACCACGGATGACAATAACAGTGCTGCTCAAATGGCCGTTATTTGAATATGTAATTAATATTTCGCTTTTCCATCACTACTGTGACCTATAACCTGTACAACAACTGGAAAAAGAGGGGAAATCAAAAATAAACAACTAATAATGTGGTTGCACAAGTGTGCACACCCTCTTATAACTGGGTATGTGGCTCTGATTACAACTAACCAGTCACATTGAAGCACATGTTAATATATTTTCATTAATAACTCTTTTTTTTTTTTTGTCCAAGTCTGCATTAGAATCAACACACACATTCAATTTTGAGCTCAAAGGGCAATATCAGTCCCACATCAAAAAATAATGTGAAATAAAATAAAATAATTGTCACAAAGAAATTCATTATGGCCTTGCACATGTTATTATGACATCTTTTGCATTGTAATTGTCACCGTTTGAACAGTGTCAGCACTCTGCTCAAAGGCCAAGAACTTAAGTAAAGAAATAATTGCAACGGTCAATACCGCGGTGGCGGTGTGTCACAAAAAGAGTGTGGTCACGCAATTATGAATAAATAAAAGAGTAGTTACTGTTCAGTGCAGCTGCTTCAGCGTTAATGAGGAATAAATGATGAAGCGCAAAGTCAGCAGTCGATTGCCAGATATTGATGAACTAATCACTGCCTAATGATTCATTAATTAAGTCAAGCTCTGCTCGCATGTAAATCGTTTCATCGTCTACTGCATCGGCTTCGATTCTGCCCTGGAAGAAATAAAAGTCCGTTTCTGTCCCTTCGGGTGCTGTAATTTGTCACTGCGGCTAATTATTGGACTCCGATGCAACGATTTGTACTTTCTCCGAGGTGCATGTATGTCTCCAAGCTGTAAATGTGTCAGGCTAAAAAATAAGAATCAGTCATTGTAATCCTCCTAACACAGCAATAGAGAACGGTTGTTTTTGTTTGAATGAGTCTCTACGGAAAAACATAAAGACCATGTGAAGTGACTATCATATATAATACACGCTTGGAGACAACTGCTAAAAACGATGCATTAGTCAGTTTGTCTTTCTTTCTTTCTCTTTCTTTCTTTCCTTTCCTTTCCTTTCTGCTGGTGTGGCCACTTTAGAGTGCCTCGTTGTTGGCCACAAGTGAGTTTGAGTTTATTTGAACATGAAAAAGGATCAAAACAAATCAAAAACTATAATAGCAATAAACAAACAACAACAAAATAAAATAGCTACAAAACAGGCAAAATTCAACAAAGCGCACCTAACAACGATTTTCCATGTTCAAAAGGGAGTGAGAAGAAGTCGCAAGATAAGAAATCCTGTCCCTTCTCCATATTTTCTTAGTTTACATCAATGGTAAATAAATGAAAAATACAAAAATATTTTGCTGAGGATAACAAAAGTAACTAATAATGAACCACTCCATAATAATAATAATATAAAATAAATTATCAGAGAGCTCATCATTATAAATCCACAGAAAAGTTAGTAAAGTACAACCGAGATCCAAAAAGCCAACAATAACAAAACACAAGACACGAACCATAGTAAATATAAGTAGTCAACAAATCATCAACACTCTTAATCACTTAGTGGTTGTCTACCCCCCTCCCATTCCCTCTGTATCTCGTAAATACATAACTTTTATATTTAGTTTTAAATTGATTCATATTTGCACATTGTTTTAAGTTCTCACATAGACTGTTAAGTGCACGTACATCAAGCAGAAAAAAGGCAGAATGGTGGGGAAGTTAGGAAAAAATATTATTAAAAAGCCTGACTTGAGAGCCCGTATGTGGACCGGGGCTTCTGGCTTTGACTTTAGAGTGCCTCATTGTCTGCCACAAGTGTACGTTATGCAGAGAAAGGCAGAATATGGAGGAGGGGGGCGAAAAATGAATCAAAAAGTCTGACTTGACTATGTGGACCGGGGCTTCGGGCTCGTGTGGCTGCTTTAGAGCGCCTCATTGTCTGCCACAAGTGCACGTTATGCAGTGAAAGGCAGAATATGGAGGATGGAGTGAAAAATTAATTAAAAAGTCTGATTTGACTATGTGGACCGGGGCTTCGGCCTCGTGTGGCTACTTTAGAGTGCCTCATTGTCTGCCACAAGTGCACGTTACGCAGAGAAAGACGAAAAATAAGGAAGGGGGGAAATAAAGCAAATAGACTGACTTTTGACTGACAGTTGGCATTTGGACTGGAGCTTTGGGCTGGCATGACCAGTTTAGAGCGCCTCGTTGTGGCGATGTGGAAAAGCACTACGATGGGATAATGTTATGAGCCTTAGAAATCATTGGGGGGAAATGAAATGATTCTGAATCAATAAGAGTAAAATCATAATTCTAAATTCTGTTTACTGAGCATATCCACTGCCCAAAATGCCAAAAGAAAAGAAAGAAACTAATCGTCCTATCAGAACAGGAGTTGGATTTCACAAGGAGGAACTAATCCTCTGTGCTGCAATATCCATTCTTAATTGGAAATTGATGTTTTTCTTGAGTGTGGTGGCCACTCTGCTGCAAGGAGAGATCAGGGCTAGAGGGCCTTGTAAGCTATTCCCAAGCACTCAGCAGAAAAATCTGCGTTGATGTGGAAGAAGCGGAAGAGGAGGAAGGTGAAATAATTCAATTGGGGAAAAAAATTGGAGAAAAAAAATGAAATAATTCAATTGATCATGAAATCAACACACTCACACAGCCCCAAGGTTCAAAAGCTAGAATTACAAACATGCCCGTGCTCTCCAGCTGTGACTGGTCAGGAGATGAGGGGACCATCTGGCCTTTCTCCCTCAGAAAAGCCTGATTACAGACCGCTGGGGGGGGGGGGGGGGGGGGGTGGGGGGCATTAATGCTCAAGTTGAGGACCAGCTGTACTGGACCAGCGAAAGGTAAAAGGTTACAAGTTCAAAGAAAGCACAGCATCGATGTGAAGAACAAAGGACAACACACGCGTTTTCTAAGGCAGCATTGTAAGAGCCAGTCGTGCTTTTCCAGCACCTTACACATGTAAAATATATTATTGTTCAGGTGCCACTCAGTGACACTGACAGTGAAAGGTTGTCTGGACCCCCAAATGTGACTGTGATTACACAAAAAAAACTAACAAGTACAGCAGTGGAAACTTCATGCCGCGATATGTAATTGAGTATGACGTTTTGAACCACTGCTAATGTATATTAAAAGTGGCGGAAACGCAATTAAAAGGCTGATTGAATGCGTCCATGTTTCAAATACAAAACCAGTCTCTCATACACGCACGCACGCACACACATTTCTGTAATCAGCAGCAGAACACATTACGTAACATCCTAATTACCGCCAGGCTTGTGTTTTGTGGTCAGTGAGGCGGACGAGCTCCAAAGTTGCTCCACGGCGTCATCCACTTACGTGTACTGCTGTGGGAAGGTGAGCCCATCGGAACCAGGCCACGCCGCGCCGCCGAGCATCAAGATGATCTGCAGAGATAGCAAGCGGACGTCGCTGAAACACCTCCCGCCCCTCGCCATCTTCCATTCAAATGCGCGGGGCGACGACTGGCTGGATGCGAGCAAGAAGAAAAAGGAAGGAAGGAAGGGAGGAGATGAGATGAGAGGAGCGGGTCCGGGCTGTCGAGCTGACCGGTGTCCGGCTCAGTTTGCGGGCGAGTTCATCTCCGCGTCTTCGCGGGTGGCCGCGGGGGAGGAAGAAGGCTTTGGCCGTGAAGGCATCACGGGCGTTGCGAGATGCACTACAGTATAATGCAGCTGCCAAGACACTGCAGAGTCTTTGCTCCCCGCTCCCACATGCACACCACCTCCTCCTCCTCCTCCTCTTCCTCAAACGCACACGCACACGCCGGCGCGTCCACGACACACGTTCTCCTCTCCTCCCTGGACGGACGAGAGCGCGTTCACGTTCACCAGGCAACAGCGAAGCATCAAGTTGAGGCTTTATTTATAACTACGCGGCCACGTGGGGTTTGCATAAATTGAGCTTTTTTGTGTGTTTCTCCATGGGAGAGCTGCAAGGAGCTGCTGGGTGTCAGAAGTCAGTGAACGCAACACAAATAAATACTAATGTGAAACAATGCTCTTCCCACGTTCACAATCAGATCCACTGTAAGAGCTGTGTTAAAAATAAAATAAAATAATTCTTTATAGACCATATAGGTCGATTGTGATTAAAATCACTGCCAGTCAGGTAAAAAGTAATTATAATAATATGTTTACTGTACAATTATGGTTAATGAAGGTCGCTAAACACTACGAGATGTACTGACCTACATTTAAAACTTAATTGCAAGATTTGATCCATATTTTAATCATTCATTTTAAGTCTATTCTCTTCATTTTGTAACACTTCTCTTGGCTACGCTACATTGATTGATTGAAATGTTCATTTTGAATATTTTATCATTTTCTAATAAATAATGGGAGCATTTTAAGGCAAGTTGAGCCACCTGATTAATTTATTTACATTTAAAAAATAGTCATACAGTAATCAATCATTAACATCTCTCTGAGTATGTCAATCAAAATGATAAAAATTATTAATTAAAATAAAAAATCCCTTTTAAGTCAAATGACATCCTAATAAAATATATCTCTGCACAATTTGCACTTAGGTATCTGGGGTTAATTGTTATTTAAAATATTTAGCATCAAAGTTTGATTATTATTATTATTATTATTAGTGTTTTGAGAGTCTCAAGTCTTCCTGTTGATCTGAACTAAAGCATACACAGAGCAGTTTACCCATTAGACCATCAAATAGTGTTCAATAATTCAAAACAGCTTTGTCACATTTGATGACTGCCAACGGGTAAAAAAAAAAAAACTAATACAGAAAAATGCCCCTCTTCGCATTGCTTGTATTCACGAGTCCTCCATTGAAAGAAGCATATTTATAAGTCTGTCTGGTGTTCATGAATATAGATTAGACGGCAGCATATCGCTGGCCTGACAGAGCTCGGGCCGCCTGATTACTGTATGAGTGAAATATTGCAGTGCAGAGGCTGGGATCTCTCTAACCATGCAGAATCAGCATAAACAGAGCGTGGAAATAAGCCTGCAAGACAACGCTATGATGTAACACTTTGGAGTATTGGCCAGACATTTTACATTTTCTTCTTTTGTTACGAGCAAGAGGAATGAAGGGAAATAAATGATGAGAAGCAAAATGCCGCATAAAAAGAGGAATCCAAGCGAGAACATTTACATGGGCTTTACACTTTGGAGTCGAGGGAGGCAACGGGAATAATATTAATATAGGAACATTTTCTGCATCATTGGCGATAGTCTTCCAATCTCTTAGTTGTACAAAAGAAATCGTCCCCTTAGCAGTTGTGATGTAACATTGTGGTTATCAGTGATGCATGCACAGTTCTGCTTCTGTCTTATCTAAACTGCCGGAAATTATGCTAAATATATGTATGCAATTTCACTGGTAAAGAATCCACACATTTGCCTTCCATTTTTTTTTTGTGCTGCGGATTTGAGATTCATTCTTGCATACTAATGCATAGATCAATGTAAAGTAGAAGTCTGGATGGTTAAATGCGGTGAATGCATGACATTTGACAGAGAATGTTATAAGGCTTTTGTTGGTGTCGTCACACAGCGGGCCATCACAGTGGAAAGAAATGCCACTCAGTTGGAAGATTGACAGTGAGCGCGCTCCTTCACATCCACAAGACACTTTTTTCTAAATATTTTATTATAATAATATATTTCAGTTTATTATTTCATCTCCAGCTATGCGCGCTAAAAATTCAAAACATTTTATTTAACAAATATTATTTTTGTAACATTACTTTATTTTACAGTGCATTCATTTTTGTGTTGACCTGACATGACCCCTGAGCTTTACCTCAATTTACTGGTGGAGGAGGGGGGAATGAAGCCCTAATTAAAAGAGAAAAAAAAGATGGATGTTTAATAGCACTTTTTTTCCCAGACTGATACCAATAGGAGTAGCTACTCAATTATTAATACCACTATTACTTTTGATACTTAAATTTCCCAAAACAAACCAATCCCCAATAAAAAAAAAAGATCCTTAAAATTGCATGAAATTTATGCGAATTTTCTGTTTTTCTAATTTTGTAACGATACCTTAATATAAGACCTAGTATTGTTTCTCGCTATCCCTAAAAAAAAGAGAAAAAAAGAATTGAATTACTGATTTAAGACAAAAGGCAAACAACTGCCCTAGGTCAGCAGGTAGCCCTCAAGGACCAGGAGTAGCCCGTGGGCCAGATCTAAAAAAAATAGCTCACCAGTGACAGGACAACGTGATTTCCTAGGTACCATTTACAAGTGATCATTTGAAAATGTAAACACTTGCAGAGATCTGCAGAAATAAAGTGTTGCATATTGATCTTTATTTGTTTCCTAGCTTGTCAAAATCATTGCTGATCATTGAGAAATCATTAACATGATTCGTATCTTCACATAATTAAAGGTAACTTGTAGGGTTGGGAATCTTTGAATGTCTCACGATTTTGGGGTCTGCGATTAGATTCAAAATCGATTTATGCTTCAATCAATAGATGTGCAAGGAATTGTAATGATCTACTCCAGTCTGACTCGCTAATGCTAATTAGCGCGCTACTCGAGGCTACTTTTATCACTCAAAAGAACGGCTACACACTGCAAAAAAACAACTTTTATTGGAATAACTTGATCGTGACGTTTTCCTTCTACTCTCTAATGTGGCTACAACTTAACAGTGTATCAGACCGCATGGAACCACACTGCCCCTAAGTGGCCAAATCGGGTACAACATGAACAGCGCTCCAGATAAAGGCACACACAGACAAAGGCAAGACAGTATAAAATAATTTAAATAAAACCGATTTGGGGACATTTAAAATAGATTCTAAATCGTACTAAATGAGAATCACGATTCTTATGAGAATCGATTTTTTGGCACATCCCTAGTAACTTGAACATGTTTTTTTAAGTGTGTAAGAAACTGGTAGCCGTCAGCATTAATCAGTGCCCAAGAAGTAGCTCAGTTTCGAAAAGGTTGACCCTGTGCACCATTGTGTGTTTCTGTAGAGGTGACTTCACTATAAAGCGGATAACTGCAGCTATCTTTTGCTCGCTTGGGGAAAGCAGATGTGGGTTCAGCTTTAAGTCACATCCCTGGCGGCTCCCCAGTGTGCTAATACAGCTGTCATGTCCTGGGGAGAGCAAAGACTAATTGCTAACTGCGCAGCCTTCCTGCCAGTTTCCCTTGGAGAGGCAACCACCGTTAATTGGACGAGATCTCCAAAGGGAGCTGAACTGTGAATGCGAACACGTACGTCATGTAAACAGCCTTGCAAATAAAATACACTAGGTGGAGTTTTGTCACTCGCTTAGTGCACCTCAATTTTTACCCGATGGAGTCTCAAACCGCTGCACAACATTGCATCTTAATTAACATAAAAGGAAACAAAACAGAAATATACATCCCGCTGATCTGAATATATGACTGGATAGCCGGTAGGCCAAGACTTTTGAAGTCGCGAGGCCGCCATATTGCTCCTCCCAAGAAACATTTCTCGGCATAGGAACCTATACCTTTACAATATCGAAATTGGAGACTATTTAAGACAGTACTTAGTAGAAGCAACATGATTTATGATGTTTGAAATTTATTAAACGTAAACAAGAGGACTTGAGACATTTTACAACTTGCCTTAAATACACGTATAAATTATATGCTAAATGATGTTTACAGGAGGAAACTTGTACATTTTTTATTAAAGAATTATAACTGTAATTCAACAAAAGATGCCTCTGCCAAATCTAATATTGGAGCCTAAGAAACTGAGCAATAAAAGAAAAAGAGGGTTTTCAAAGCAGCACATACCGTCCACTTGTTAAATGTATTTTTTTTTTCTTGTTAAAAAATAGTGACCACCCCGGCAGAACCCCCTACCCTCACCCCTGTACTAACTGCCTACGAGTTGTATATGTCTAAACTGTAATTATACCATATAGTTTATACAGTAGTCTACTCGCGAGATGGGAGTAGTAAGATGGCCACCCTGTGACTTCAATGGCTTGCATGGGCGTGTATGGGCTATCGGCTATCCAGTCATATATACAGGTATGTAATACATCCACAGAAATATACATCTACCGAATAACTTCTACTCCCGGCGCACTGACAATCAAAGCTCCACTGCCACCTGTTGTAGTGGATGTGCAATTGCACTTTATTTACTACAGCAAAACCTTCAAATTAAAAAACCTGTTCCCTGGGGTCTCACACACTCCACCAGAGGGCCCTGAACTGAACTGTAAGTATTCATTTATGTTCAAAACCGTGCACTTTAAATACTACATTAAGAAACTGTATATCATTAAAACGCATTTCATAAATTATTTTATATTATTCATAAATAAAATAATTAATTCTCATTATCTAATTATGTAACTAAGCAATAATTGAATAAAATAAAGAAAAATGCCAATGTTTATTTTATTAATTAAAAATATTTACCATTTTAAACAAATTTACAATTAAAAAGATGATTAATATAATGACAAAAATTTATAAAACCAATTTTGAGGGGGAAAACAGTTAAATCAATGCAACAAATATAATACTCTCGCTAACAGAGGATTGCACATATAAATTGCGGGCACACATTAAGACATATTAAATAGTAACGTACTGTACTTGACATTTGCTAAATATCTGCGATTTCTTGCCTGTCCTTGAAGCAGATGGCTTTCTGGAGGTTAAACGTCGATGCTGCGGGCCGTCGGGAAACTCGCTCCAAGTTCATGTCAGTGTGAAAAATAAATCACAAACACTTGACCATTGTGATCAAATATATTTATTAAAATGCAATTTATTAAATAAAATTGTAGTGGTGAAAAGTTCATTCAAAAAATGTTTTTCAATCATCTGTAGTTTTTATTAAATGAGTTCAACTAGTCAGACAACCGAATCTCATGGCAGACACGTCTTTTAAGACTAAACACACGCACATAACAGTTTCAACTTTTTTTTTTTTTTTTTAGGTTCAACTTACAACCTGAGAATTAAAACAATCAACGTTGCCAAGGCCTAATTTGTGGTCTTGTCATACATACGTGATTATTATTCTTTGGTAATTATGAAATATGAGCACTTAGACCTCTTTTGGAGAAGCGGGTACGTTGGCGAGAGCTGGGATGAGCTTCTTGTACACATCGATGCCTTTCAGGAAGACGCGTTCGTTCAAAAATTCATTGTGGTCGTGAAGCAGGATGGGCGTGCGGTTCATCGGCGAGAAGCCAATGGCGGGAATCCCCACCTGAAGAACAGATATACAACGGGGTCGTCAAAAGGTCACATACTAAAAATAACAACAGGTAGTCAATAGTCATAGATGGAGGGTTTAAAAAAAAAAAACCTCACAGCTCGGATGAAACGGCTGTCGGTGGCAGCAGGAAATATCTCCTTCTCCAAAGTCACATTCCTGCAGCAGCACATTTTCATCATACAATATCATGTGTCAAACTTTACCTAACACATTTTGGATACGTAAGGAAGGTGCCTAAAATGATAGCATACTACTTTTTGGCACCAACCAAAGTAGTGTGGCTATTTAATTTCCTTTATGGGATGGATAAAGAACCTAGCTAATCCGTCTAAGAGGAGACTTAACCTCAATTTCCTGCAAATATATTTGTTGGGTGTTTATTTTATTTTATTTTTTATTTTTTAAATCACTTTCTGAGGTTAAGCTTAACACATATTTTATCAGGCAAGCATTCTTGGTTTGTATTGTGGCTATTGGCACGTGAACATTTTTTCTGCTTTGTTTTGACAAAATAACAATCAGGTATTAAATCAGTATTATTATATTATACTTTTTTTATATCAAAGTACAAAAAAATGAGCATATACAGACAAACCAATGAGATCTTTGGATTTAACATTCAAAACTGCACTAGAAAATGTTTTATTTTAATTATGTTTTGTTTTGGGTGGGGGGGGGTGCAGACCATTGTACTAATTCCAAAGTTTTCAATTTTGAGTATTTCTAAAAATCTGTTAAATTTTCCGAACTGCTCCACCCCTTTGTAACCAGGAAGAAAAAAATGTTTCTATCTGTTTCCGTTTTGCAGAAATTAGCAGTAGAATATAGCTAAAGTTCATCATTATTCACAAATTTGCTTAGAACTGTGGGGAAATCAACTTGGCCCTGGTTGATCTCTTATACTCTGCCTCCACCTGCTGGCCGTTTTTGTAATAACTATCATTGCTTCACACGTTCTCTGCAGTTTAGAGGCTGCATCAGAGCCTTCTGTATGCTCTAGCATAATAATTAAAAAAAAAACATATTTATACGTCTTTAAAAGTAAATGAGTTAAAAAGTATACACATATATATAGATATATATATATAAAGTTTAAATGTCATCAACATGGTCACCTTGAGTGAGGTCAAATGAGGCTAAATATATGAATTTCCAGGTGTTTTCCAAGATGAATGAAATTCTACAAAAAGGTCTGAGGCAGAAATGAACCTTCAAGTAATTAAAATTCCTTAGGTGGACCTTTAAAAGTGCTGATCTTGCCTGACATTATATGTAAATTCAAAGCGTTAAAATAGTGCGCCATGGTCGTACACGTGTTGTGTGTGACAGTCAGGTGTGGATGTGTTGTGGTGAACACGCAACTCACATTTCTTTGCAGGCATGACTGAAAGCACCCCACCAGGGATCACTCTCTTCTGTGGACGTCAAATTCTGATTCATGTGTTTCTGCACAAAACAATGGCAGCCTGTTGAGCTTTCAAGCAGCAGCAGGAATGAATCCGAGCGGGGAGCGCACTAACCTGAGCAAAGTCATATGTGACATCATCGCCTGCTTCTTTACACCAGCCCTGGATCACCTTCTCAAACTCCTGATGTGATCAAAGCAACGGGAGTTAGTTTGAAGTGGAAGAATCACACAACTCAACCAGCATGTGAAAAACACACTCACCTGTAGATTTACTGTGGGCGGGATCCTCAGGTCAAAGCTGACGTCCATTTCAGCTGGAATGACATTATAGGCCACACCCCCTTTCACCATGGTCATATTCACAGTGGTGACGTCACCGAGCGTGAAACACTGGCTGGTGTTTAGCCTGGAATTGACATACACGATAAGTATGGAGGTCCAAAAATGCCAAAATTTAAAATAAATAAATAAATAAATAAATGGGACCGCCCCCTTCATTTGAATAACATTTCATGACAGATTTCACGCTAAAAGCGTTTGCAGCATGAAATAAATAAATAAATAAAGAACCTTATTTGTTGACAATACATATTTAAATCTATTTACATGTTTATTTCTACATTTATTTATATTTTTTTAATCTCGTTTTTTACTTTTGTATTTATTTTTTTTAACTTTGATTAATTTATGTGTATCTATATGTTCTGTTGTTTTATTTCCATTTGTATTATTTTTTTGTATTTAATTTTTGAATTATATTTTCACATTTATTTATTTTTTAATTTTGGCATTTTTGGTCCTCCATAATGAGGATGATACGATACACTTTAAAAGAACACACACTCAATTTCATTTTAGGCCATTGTCTGCTGTGTGCATCTTGGCCACCAGGGGACAATACAATACACAAGAAGAGTGAGCAACAATGAGTAAGCACAACCACCATTAATGAAAATTCTTCCACTCTCACCTGTGTTTCTCCTTTTCTCTGAAACCCAAGAAAGAGTTGATAATGTGTCGCTGTAAAAAAAAAAAAAAAAAAAGAAGAGTGAAAAGACCACCGTTTTGCACGTCTTTTTCGACAAACGCGGACACAAAACTCAGAACCTCACCAGCTTCTCAGCCGCCGTGTTCTCCACAAACCTTGAGCCATGCCCGGGACTGCCTGGACAGTGGATGGTAATCCCTGCAAATAGGATGACAAACACGCTGTTTTGATTTAACATCAACTTGAACACCTTGAAATGATACATTTTTCATAACAAGGTTGAATTTTGTACTTACACC